>NC_133535.1:119479649-120857149 GCF_048544455.1 Silene latifolia | reverse complement strand
TTTTGAATTTAATTACATCATTTAACGATTTATATATATATGCTTAGCTAATTAATTAATTTCATCATAATTCGATACGTTAATTTTAATAATCATTAATAAGTTTATTTAAAGTTAGTTCGAGTTTATTGAAACTAGTTCGAGTTTATTTAATAATTTCCGTTTCTTTACGAGTCCTTATGAAAGTTGTTTTAAGTGAACCCGAGATGGATTTTGGGAACAAAACCGTCCAATTAGCTATTTTGAGCTTATTTCACTAAATTAGCAATTTTTATTAATATCCGTTAGTTTTGTAAAAATCGCTAATAATTCCGATTCAAACTGATATTGTATTATTTACGTTAACTAGCTGAGTTTATTTTATTTTCACTCATTAAATTTATTTATTATTGATTCCGTTTTATTACTGAAACTTTTACTTAAACCGGTTAAATTTAACTCGAAACGGTTTTAATAACTATCGAAGTTTCTTAACGATGAAGAAACGTACGTATAATAAATAGCAGTGCAAGTGCTCCCTCATTTCTCACGCAGCATTCTTTCTTCTCCCTTCCTTTTTCTTCTTTTCGTTCTGTTTTGATTTTTTTTTTTTTAAATTGATCCTGCCACTCCGTTTGTCATCCGTTATCAATGATTTTCGTTCCATATTGCTGCTCCCATCGTTCCTGTCAATCCGTTGTAAGTAAAATTCATTTTCGTCATGTATTTTTACAAACCCAATTTATACTTTCAGCTTTATTTATTATAAGACGGTTGTAGATGCTAAGATAGACGGTCTTGTAGAAGATTTGTTAGTCATAAATGATTAGTTCAATCGGAAAAAGGTAACAATTATAGATTACTCAATATTACTTGTAAAATATGTTTATTTCGAATGCTGGTTGGTCTGTTTTATAATTGAGACGGTGTATAATTATATATAGGGATCATTATGGATGTTAATTAGTCAGTTGTATAGTTGAGACGGTGTATACTGATATGTGGAGATGATTGAGACGGTGTATACTGACCTGTAGGGATCATTTGGGATGCTAGCTAGTAAGTGGTATATTTAAGACGGTGTATGCTGACATGTATGGATTGTTTTGGGTGATAATTGGTGTGTTTTATAGTTGAGACGGTGTATACTGACATGTAAGGATTGTTTTGGACCGATTTGGACTCGTGTTGGGGCGATTTTTGTAGTCTTTAGGGACTGTTTTTGAGTTGCTTTATACTTGTGGATTTCCGCTCTAAAACCGTTTTAAATGCCGACTTAGTTGGCTCGGCCAGACTGTTTTTTAGGCGCGAGAATGGAGTCTTAAGGGGACGATTGGTACTCTGTTTTGGGCGGGACGAGAGCCGTCATCGTGGGTTTTCACTTTGCATTTGAGGACTGGAGTTGGGGTCGAACTTAGGCATCTTTTGGGTTCTGTTTTGGACTGATTTTTGGGTCAGGTTATGAAGTAGGGTGAAGGGTGGCTATGGGTAGTCGGGTGGTGGTCGTGTCGGACTCCTAGTGGCCTGGCAGTGGCCTAGTTGTGGCCTGGCCGTGGCCTAGCTAAGTCACGAGTTTGAGGCCATGTGTAGTTGGTGGTTAGGCCGAGTTTGAGGTTGTCATAATAACTTTTGAGCCGTGTCCATAAATTGTTTTGACGCTAGTTTGGTTTATTTAAAATATAATTAAATTAATTTCCGTCTCATAATTTATATAAAGATAATTCGTTAATATCGTCCTTTCACATAATTATTTTAAGTGGCTCATATGTGGTTGAAGATGAAGAGTAATTTTGGGTTTTAGAAGCTTTCTCAAGTTATTACTTGTCTCTTTGCTAGCGTAAGGTAACTATTCCGAGTTACTCGACGAATTAATGTCACATTAGTAGTTGATGTTGTGTTTGGTGTTTGTTAAGTGTTTAGGTGATTGATAATGTTTTACTTTCGTTTTTCACATGATAGAAATTGGAAATAGCATGAGAATAATATTGCGATAAAATTTGTGATTTGGGCCAAAGTAGGCCAAGACTCTGAGCTGGGCCAGATTGACCGAACGAGTTTGGTCAAACTAGGTTTAAACCGGTCAGCCTCGATTTGACCGATGACCCGTCGCGGGACTCGGGTCGAGGGTTTGTCTTTGAGGTGAGATTGGTTGTTTTTGGATGTTTTATGTTGATGCCTTAATATTTGTGATTATCATTTCACATGTTGGTTGTTGGATGAATTGGTTGCCTTATACTTGAGTCTTCTTGCCTTGTTGCCATTTTAGCTTGTTCTCATGAATTATGAGATTAACGGTTAGCTGGAATTTGGATTATTACTGATATTGGAGATATTGTTGGATTGTCAGCTGAATATGCTCTTGCGTAACCTTTCATATGCTAGGGTGTGTATGATCATTTGTGTGTGCAAGTTTGGACTCTTTGCCCCTCTTATGGTTAATTGGGTGTCCTACTTGTCTTGTGTGGTGTGGGCTAAAGTATTTAAGCTGGGACTAGTTGGGACTAGGTCCTAGGTGAGTATTTCGGCCTTCATCATAGATAGGCCTTTATAGTCTTTGACGAGTGTATGTTCACTGCTCAATAGCCTTTGTGTTCCTGACTTGGTGGGTTTATATCCAAGTTGGGGCATGACCTCGTTACTTATTTTGAGAGTAAGTGGTCAGCTTAAGTACTAGCCAACCCTTTGGTGGACTCCTTAGGGTACTCACATGGTTTTATAAAATTGTGGGTCTTGGGTGCGGTGGTGTGTATACGCATGTCTAGGTCTGCGCAGATTTAGGACTAGGGTTGTGTTGTGTCTTGGCCATGTTTTGATAGAACCTCTGAGCCAAGATACCGGTTCGATTACCTTCCCTACCTCGTGGTATAGACTCGAGTTACAGAGTGACTATTGACGGTGCTAAGAACTTATGCCTGTCTTTGATATATTGCCCTTTCTTGTTTGATGATTCTATGAATCATAGAAGGTGAGATGCAAGCCGGCTATGGTTGATAGAGTTTGGATTCCTGGATGTTATTTGACTCACATGATAGTGTAGCTTGAGTCGGTCTAGTATTCACATGCTAGGACTATGTGTTGTTATATTGTTGTTCACATGATAAGCACGATTGTCTAGCATCTATATGCTAAGGCATTGTGTGATTCGTATTCATATTCTTATGTTTACATGTTATATTAATTATGACATTTCGTGCCTGGGAGAACTCGGAGTTACTCCCCACTGACTGTGGCTTTCGTATTTGTATAAAATGCGATCGACAGGTAGGTGATGCATATATGGGGTACATGGACGAGCTAGCGAGCAAAGTAACCTTGGGACCTAGATTGGCTTTATTTTATTGTGACCCTTAAACACTTTTTATGTCACATACATTTTAGGGACATATGTCTCCCTCTATACATTTGGTTGTATAATTTGCTATTCGCGACTTTAGCGATGGTTATGTTATGACACTTCTAGTTAGACCTTGTATGTTTGACACCTTCCAATTTGGATATCTTTATAACAGGTGCAGGTTTTAAAATTACAGGTTTTTACCCAATTGAACCTATTACAAACATATCCATGCAGTTTTATTCTAGAATTACGTGTTTATTTTTCCGCGATAAGTGAGGGTGTCACAGTTGGTATTAGAGCATATTTTCTCCCGACGCACGTTTGTGCACCCCAATATAAATAACTTGACCTTAAAATAATAAACTTGAGAGATGGGTAAGATAGGTAGACTTAGGACCTTATGTTGTAGTCTCTTTGTGTTTGCTCTTTGTTAGGTACTTACCTGTTTGTTGATTGTCATTTAATAATTGTTGCGTTCTTGGATCAATGACCATGAGCTTATCTATAGCTAATGGAGTTATTACCCTTATTATAAAAAAATTTTTGAACTAAAGGTTTTGAAAATATTTTAATGTTTTTCACTGGTTTTAACGTCAATTAGTGTTAAAGCTTGTTATTGGAGACGTCTGATAATTAGTTTTATCATTTGTTGGTGTAAAAATGTATTTTTATGTCTTTGAATTGGAATATTGATGTTCTTGAGTGATCGCCAAGAGTATCTCCGTTCCATTGAAAGGACACTTATATTTTAAGAATATCAAGATTTAGTGCCTATTGTTGAGGATTGAAGATTTGTTCAACCTTTGAAGAATGCTTCTACTTCCTTGAAGATGTTTCTCGTTCTTTTTGTATCTCGCCTTATTCTTAATCTCTTGGTGCTTATCCTCCTTCTAAACTCCCTTCTGTTTTACTTTAAAAGCTACGCTTGTACTCCTAACTTGTCTTTTGTTCCTTGCTTATCCTCCCTTAACGCCATTTGATAGTACTCTTTCTTTTGAGGAATGTTGACCTTGGTTGGAAAATTCGACTTTTGAGGAGATTGTTTGTGTCTGACCCTTAATCCTGGTTTTGAGAGGATGTGATGTTAGAAAGACTTAGGTAAGGTGATCAGACATACTTAGTGATTCTTATACCTAGTTCCTTGACAAAGTAAGTATAATCGATTGGTGGATTCTTTGTGTTAGGAATGAGTTGCCTATGTGATTAAAGTTATAGAACTTGGCTTTGTTGTTTATGTTTGGGATTTGAAAGCTTAGTAGGTTGAGCGTCGTCACCTTAGGAGTAAACATAAGATAAGTTTAGAATATGAATTTGGAAGAAAACCCATTTTTAGATGTTAACAATCCCGTATAAATTGGGGATGTGATTTGATGTTAGTTGTTTCTTGAGAACTTTGTTGAGAAGTCTTTGTCAATTGATTCTTTGGTTTTTAAAACATTGAGGTTGTGTCGAGTGCTTGAGATAAAGAGATGCTTTTATACTTGAGTGGTAGATTTGCTTTAGGGAAATCCTAATATGTGATAAGATAGGTGGAAGAAGTATCTAACCGATTTATCACCCCTTAAGCGAGCGTTTATTTTACCTTGACCCTTGTTTGGGATTTGGTCGTTTTGTTATGAAGGTACAATACCCTAATAGACGTGACCTTGTTAGAGAGAACCTTAAGTTTTAGGAAGCGTATGGATTAAGCCTTAAAATCTTCTTTCGTACCATTAATCGTTTTCCTCCCTTTCGTTCATACCTTGGTTGGATTTGATTCTTAAGTATAAAAGTTTACTCGTTATTTCCTTGTCATGAATACCTTCCTAATTCTAATATCTCTTACTGGTTGTTAACTAGTTATCTTTATGATTCGACTCTTTTAGTATCACATCTTGACATATTCATATATCCCTTTTTAAATTTCCTATCATTTCCTGACCTGGTTATTACCCTTTGTTTCCTTAGTGGAGTGATGACATTGTTGTTTGAGATTTGAGTATCTGGCGTTTCCTTGTTGTCTAATTTTCCTTTCTCCTTGATCATAAGCGTTACCGTTCATACCTCTTTTTCTCGCTTCATCTTGCTCCTCCTTTAAGTTTGACACTCGTATCTTGTGAAACTCTATCTTTGACATCCTTGTAATTTTGACTTCAATTTTTACCCTATGAAATTCATTATAGCTCTCTTGTTGCTTAAGTTTGAGCTCTCTTAACATACTTTGTTTCTATGCTATCTAAGTTACTTTCCTTTTTGTACAACTTCTAAACTTTCAAGCTACCAGTTTCGATTCATTCTTAAAAGTTTATGTCACTTCGCAAACCTAACCTATTTTTAAAGATCCGAAAATGAAAATTTGATTTAGTTCCCTATTCCTTCCTTGAATATAAACTCATTTATCGTAATTTTAATTACTAGACCCGAGATTTCGTTAAGTTTTGTCCAATTTCTGTTAACTTTGATCTATTTATGACTTCTTTGTCAAAGTTTAATGTTACACTTTCAGGGATTTGACCCCCAATTGGGTTTAAAAGTGAAACCTTTATTTCTATTTTGGCTTTTTGCAAAAGAAAATTTGAGTAGATTACCTTTTCTTTTGATTTTAACGTTGATCGGATGTTAGAACTCGTTATTAGAAACGTTTAATAACTTGTTCTACTCTTGTCGACGAGTGATTTTCGGTTTTAAATTTGTCTTTGACTTGGAAGGTTAGCGTTCTTGTGTGCACAACAAGAGCAATTTCGTTCCATGAATAAGACTTATACTTTTGAAAACTCTTCATTAATGTTTTCGAAAGTATTTTGATTTTGATTTTTGATTTATACAAATGATTTGCCTTTGACCTTATCTTGGATTTGGAATGTGATGTTCTTGAATGCGCAACGAGAGCACTTCCGTTCCTTTGATGAGAATCTGGTTCTGTCGGAAAATTTTATTTGAAACTTTTGAAAGAATTTTGATTCTTACGATAAATAACCTTTAAAATGTTTTGGTTACCGATTCCAATTCCAGTTTTATTTTTATAACCTTTCATTTATACTTTCAAGTTTCGAGGACGAAACTTTTTAAAAGATGGGGTGATTGTAACACCCCGTATTTTATTAAGTTGGATAAAATTCTTTTAATTGCTATTTTGAATTTAATTACATCATTTAACGATTTATATATATATGCTTAGCTAATTAATTAATTTCATCATAATTCGATACGTTAATTTTAATAATCATTAATAAGTTTATTTAAAGTTAGTTCGAGTTTATTGAAACTAGTTCGAGTTTATTTAATAATTTCCGTTTCTTTACGAGTCCTTATGAAAGTTGTTTTAAGTGAACCCGAGATGGATTTTGGGAACAAAACCGTCCAATTAGCTATTTTGAGCTTATTTCACTAAATTAGCAATTTTTATTAATATCCGTTAGTTTTGTAAAAATCGCTAATAATTCCGATTCAACCTGATATTGTATTATTTACGTTAACTAGCTGAGTTTATTTTATTTTCACTCATTAAATTTATTTATTATTGATTCCGTTTTATTACTGAAACTTTTACTTAAACCGGTTAAATTTAACTCGAAACGGTTTTAATAACTATCGAAGTTTCTTAACGATGAAGAAACGTACGTATAATAAATAGTCGACAGCAAGTCGCTCCCTCATTTCTCACGCAAAGATTCTTTCTTCTCCCTTCCTTTTTCTTCTTTTTTCGCTCGTTTTGATTTTTTTTTTATTTTAAATTGATCCTGCCACTCCGTTTGTCATCCGTTATCAATGATTTTCGTTCCATATTGCTGCTCCCATCGTTCCTGTCAATCCGTAGTAAGTAAAATTCATTTTCGTCATGTATTTTTACAAACCCAATTTATACTTTCAGCTTTATTTATTATAAGACGGTTGTAGATGCTAAGATAGACGGTCTTGTAGAACATTTGTTAGTCATAAATGATTAGTTCAATCGGAAAAAGGTAACAATTATAGATTACTCAATATTACTTGTAAAATATGTTTATTTCGAATGCTGGTTGGTCTGTTTTATAATTGAGACGGTGTATAATTATATATAGGGATCATTATGGATGTTAATTAGTCAGTTGTATAGTTGAGACGGTGTATACTGATATGTGGAGATGATTGAGACGGTGTATACTGACCTGTAGGGATAATTTGGGATGCTAGCTAGTAAGTGGTATATTTAAGACGGTGTATCTTTGACATGTATGGATTGTTTTGGGTGATAATTGGTGTGTTTTATAGTTGAGACGGTGTATACCGACATGTAGGGATTGTTTTGGACCGATTTGGACTCGTGTTGGGGCGATTTTTGTAGTCTTTAGGATTTGTTTTGAGTTGCTTTATACTTGTGGATTTCCGCTCTAAAACCGTTTTAAATGCTGACTTAGTTGGCTCAGCTAGGACTGTTTTTAGGCGCGAGAATGGAGTCTTAAGGGGACGATTGGTACTCTATTTTGGGCAGGGACGAGAGCTGTCATCGTGGGTTTTCACTTTGCATTTGAGGACTGGAGTTGGGGTCGAACTTAGGCATCTTTTGGGTTACGTTTTTGACTGATTTTTGGGTCAGTTATGAAGTAGGGTGAAGGGTGGCTATGGGTAGTCGGGTGGTGGTCGTGTCGGACTCCTAGTGGCCGGGCAGCGTTGGCCTAGTTGTGGCCCCGGCCGTGGCCTAGCTAAGTCACGAGTTTGAGGCCATGTGTAGTTGGTGGTTAGGCCGAGTTTGAGGTTGTCATAATAACTTTTGAGCCGTGTCCATAAATTGTTTTGACGCTAGTTTGGTTTATTTAAAATATAATTAAATTAATTTCCGTCTCATAATTTATATAAAGATAATTCGTTAATATCGTCCTTTCACATAATTATTTTAGGTGGCTCATATGTGGTTGAAGATGAAGAGTAATTTTGGGTTTTAGAAGCTTTCTCAAGTTATTACTTGTCTCTTTGCTAGCGTAAGGTAACTATTCCGAGTTACTCGACGAATTAATGTCACATTAGTAGTTGATGTTGTGTTTGGTGTTTGTTAAGTGTTTAGGTGATTGATAATGTTTTACTTTCGTTTTTCACATGATAGAAATTGGAAATAGCATGAGAATAATATTGCGATAAAATTTGTGATTTGGGCCAAAGTAGGCCAAGACTCTGAGCTGGGCCAGATTGACCGAACGAGTTTGGTCAAACTAGGTTTAAACCGGTCAGCCTCGATTTGACTGATGACCCGTCGCGGGACTCGGGTCGAGGGTTTGTCTTTGAGGTGAGATTGGTTGTTTTTGGATGTTTTATGTTGATGCCTTAATATTTGTGATTATCATTTCACATGTTGGTTGTTGGATGAATTGGTTGCCTTATACTTGAGTCTTCTTGCCTTGTTGCCATTTTAGCTTGTTCTCATGAATTATGAGATTAACGGTTAGCTGGAATTTGGATTATTACTGATATTGGAGATATTGTTGGATTGTCAGCTGAATATGCTCTTGCGTAACCTTTCATATGCTAGGGTGTGTATGATCATTTGTGTGTGCAAGTTTGGACTCTTTGCCCCTCTTATGGTTAATTGGGTGTCCTACTTGTCTTGTGTGGTGAGGGCTAAAGTATTCAAGCTGGGACTAGCTGGGACTAGGTCCTAGGTGAGTATTTCGGCCTTCATCATAGATAGGCCTTTATAGTCTTTGACGAGTGTATGTTCACTGCTCAATAGCCTTTGTGTTCCTGACTTGGTGGGTTTATATCCAAGTTGGGGCATGACCTCGTTACTTATTTTGAGAGTAAGTGGTCAGCTTAAGTACTAGCCAACCCTTTGGTGGACTCCTTAGGGTACTCACATGGTTTTATAAAATTGTGGGTCTTGGGTGCGGTGGTGTGTATCCGCATGTCTAGGTCTGCGCAGATTTAGGACTAGGGTTGTGTTGTGTCTTGGCCATGTTTTGATAGAACCTCTGAGCCAAGATACCGGTTCGATTACCTTCCCTACCTCGTGGTATAGACTCGAGATTCTGAGTGACTATTGACGGTGCTAAGAACTTATGCCTGTCTTTGATATATTGCCCTTTCTTGTTTGATGATTCTATGAATCATAGAAGGTGAGATGCAAGCCGGCTATGGTTGATAGAGTTTGGATTCCTGGATGTTATTTGACTCACATGATAGTGTAGCTTGAGTCGGTCTAGTATTCACATGCTAGGACTATGTGTTGTTATATTGTTGTTCACATGATAAGCACGATTGTCTAGCATCTATATGCTAAGGCATTGTGTGATTCGTATTCATATTCTTATGTTTACATGTTATATTAATTATGACATTTCGTGGCTGGGAGAACTCGGAGTTACTCCCCACTGACTGTGGCTTTCGTATTTGTATAAAATGCGATCGACAGGTAGGTGATGCATATATGGGGTACATGGACGAGCTAGCGAGCAAAGTAACCTTGGGACCTAGATTGGCTTTATTTTATTGTGACCCTTAAACACTTTTTATGTCACATACATTTTAGGGACATATGTCTCCCTCTATACATTTGGTTGTATAATTTGCTATTCGCGACTTTAGCGATGGTTATGTTATGACACTTCTAGTTAGACCTTGTATGTTTGACACCTTCCAATTTGGATATCTTTATAACAAGTTCAGGTTTTAAAATTACAGGTTTTTACCCAATTGAACCTATTACAAACATATCCATGCAGTTTTATTCTAGAATTACGTGTTTATTTTTCCGCGATAAGTGAGGGTGTCACACTAGTAGTCTTAGTTTTTGGGAATTTGTTTATTGCGGTTTGGTTATATGCTCTCCTTGAGATGATGTTGGAAAACGAATGAAGGAGGAAAAAGAATTGAAAAATGAAAGAAAGAAAAAAGAAAAGAAAAAAAAAAGAAGAAAAAAATGATTCGAAAAAGAAAAAAAGTGTGTTGTACTGAAGAGGGTGGTCGATCGACTGCTTCCTTTGGTCGATCGACTGCAGCCCGAGAAAAAGAAAGAAAAAATCACATGTTTCAATTATTATGATTTGGTGATTTTCACTCCCATGTTATCATCTATATTCTTTGAGGAGTTGACTTTTATGGAACTTGCGAGATTTGTGCTTGATAATTAGCACCGGGTTTTATTGTTGATTTTGAGCAAGAAGTTGGATGTTGTCATATGGTTTTGTTTAGGTACTAGCTTGATCACCTATACCTCCACATTCCCATAAATGTTTTGCCTCTTCTTACCCATTACCTCACATATCCATATTCACCTCGGCATGTGTCATGGTCATTTGTTTGGTTGGAATGCGTATGTACGGTTGTAGAGATTACTTTCATATTAGATTGCAGGCATGTTTTCATAGGTCGTAGTTAGGTGAGAGTCTTTACAAATTTTACTTCTTTCTATCTTTTACATATATTCACCTTGTGCTTATTTGAGTGTTTTGAGCGACCCGTGAGAGTCCAATTTGATAAGTCTCTACAGTTGATGGTTCAGCGAATTTTTAACGACATCATAACTCGTTTGCATGACTCACCTTGCTAATTGATTGTTGGTTATTGCATTAAATTGGCTTAGGCTTGACAGGTTGCATTTCGCTCTGAGATTGAACTCGTTCCATTAGGTTTTAGGATCGAGTCTAGTTCTTGCTTGGGGACAAGCAAGGGTTTGGTTTGGGGAAGTTTGATGCGTGTCATTTATATGATATCTTACACCCTATTTTACACGCATTTCAGAGCTCAATTGAGTAGTTTATGCTGCTATTTCCCTTGTTTCGTGTATTTCTTCCTTTTCTTGTGATTTTGTAGGAATATGAAGATTTCAGTGGAAAATAAGCCGAATCCGTCCCTAAGTACTTAGCATTGCATTTGACATGGAGTATTGATTCGAGGAATGAGCTTGGTGCGCGTTTCAAAGCCTAAAGATAGCAAAAGCAAGGGTGCGTACGAGTTTAACCAGCAAAGAAGCATTTCACGATATTGCAGCCTCGTTCAGATGGCTATATCTCGAGTTCTATAGCAGATAATAGAGTGATTCCACTGAGAGGTGAAATCTTATCCTCTTAGCTTTCCAACGCCGCGTAGAACGCCTGATTTGACCAAGTAACGAAGAAATGGCAGCCGTTTTAAGATCAGTGCGCTGCGCAGAATCGTCGAATGCACTCAGACAAAGACCTTTGGTCGATCGATGGGTACTATGGTCGATCGACCACTCCACGGGTCCGACGTAAAATAAAGATCTTGAATTCCAAAGCCCATTGTGATTAGGTTTAGGAATAAAGGTTACGCAGGATTATTTCTATATAATGTATCCTTAGTTTTTTAATAAGCATTAGTTTTGATCATCTAGTTCCAAAAATACGGTAGCTATTTTCGTAGTTTAGAATTCTCAATAAAGTTCGTACTTTGCTTTTGGATTCCTCTTGTTCCTTTGTTTTCGGTAATTCTAATCTTTCAATTCGTATTGTTATTTCGTTTCTTTAGTATTAATTCTTGCTAGATAGAATCCAAAGCCAATTTCTCGTTTTATGTTAGTAATTTGTTTAGTTAATTTAATTATGAAATCAATTGCTTTAGTTGTTGATCTTTCTGTTATTATTATCATCGTTATGAATAGCTAAACACCCTTTGCTAAGATGTAGGGGATCTATGGCGTAGATGGCGATGAGAATAGGTAACCCCGCATTAGGGCTTGGTCGATCGATCGGCTTAACTAGTCGATCGATGGGCGGTTGGTCGATCGATTGGGGTAGTTGGTCGATCGATCGACTTCGCCTGGTTTTGCTTTGTTTGTTTCGTTAAGTGCGTTATCTTTCAATGAGACCGAGAGGAGACTTGATAGATGCTTAAACTTGACCATCCCGTAGATCGAGAGATAGGAATGGACAATAATTAACGAATTAAAACGACTAAATTGCTAAAGATCGAGAGATAACGTGATTTAGTTTGCATTAGGAATCATTAATCAAGAACGAGAGTTAGTATTAATGAGACTTAGGGAATAGTAGCATAGGCCGAGAGGTAGTTACTATTTGACATGGACCGAGAGGACTTGTTTTCCCCATCCTTCGCGACCGTATTTCGAAGTTACCTAGGATTTAGTGCCATCGCAGCTATAGTGAACCGACCGTCTTAGCATTCCTTTTATCATTTGCTTTTTCCTATTTTTTATTCCTTGTTTATTTATTTTCGCATTTAGACTTAGATAAAACTCAAATTAAAACCCCCTCAAAACTGTTACCCTTATACTAAGATTAAAAGCAACTATTATCTCCCTACCTCCCTGCGGATCGACCCTTACTACCGCTTGCTAGTTGTAGTTTGGAAAATTATAAATATTATTTTTGGTACTCACTTCGACAGGTATCAAATTTTGTGGGCCACCCGCGCGTTGATTTCGAGGCGGCAGCACTTCTCCCACGGAACTCCGGTGCTAGGCCGAAGCACGTTATGGGCCGTTACCGATTTGAAAGGCCTTGAAACCGGTGAAAAGTTTGACAAGCCTGCATTTGTGGAATCGCCACCAATTTATTGTGGAAAAATTGGAAACCGTTCGAATACCTCATCCCATGTCAAGACATGAAGTAATGACATGAATAATACGAACTCTTTACCCTTACCATTCCATGTCTAGAATGACTCTCGCGATGCCAATGGACACAGATGTCTAGAGATAACTGGAGCAAGGGGTGAGGGTACGTATTAGGAAGTTCTTTAATTCGAACACCTAATCCCGCCCGCCTAGATAGCGGCCTCTACTAATGATTAGGGAAATTGTTCATATTTGATATGTCGTCGATGTAATGCATGCAATACAACAAACATAGATTAATCCTAGCATGTGAAATTAGACTATGTCGGTTAACACGTGTTCTAGCAAACAATTTGGTCGAGGTAGATGTTAGATTCAGTACATGTGAATGCCATACCATTAAATCATACATAATTACGATAAACGAATTACAATAATTAAAATTACAAGCTTTATTTGACCTACGTCAAAAGCACGCTCAAAGATGGGATTTCGAAGAAGAAAATAAAAGAGAAATAAAGTTAGAATTAAAATATGAAAATATGTCAAATTAGAGGCGATAATACAAATAATAGTTGATATGAACCGTAATTAGGAGCTACGTCAAAGCGAGAAAGAATTCAGAGGCAGAGACCAACCCAGAACAGGTGCAGCATCAGTTGCGTCCTCCGGAAGAGGCGCATCACCTTATGCGTCTGTTCTAGAGCTGGGTTCTGGCTATGAAGTCAGAACCGCAACATTGTTATTGTTTGTTGGTAGATTTAAGATGAGTTTATTGATATTAGACTCGAATTGAAGTGTTTTAACCGATTATATGTATCTGGGCAAGTCATAAAACGAATTAAAACGGGAAATTACAGCGGTTTACATGGTTATGATGAACTCATGTCGAAAATACAAAAAAAAATGAAACATTGGTTAGATCAAGATGAAACTAGGCAAA
Organism: Silene latifolia; assembly: GCF_048544455.1. Taxonomy (NCBI): domain Eukaryota; kingdom Viridiplantae; phylum Streptophyta; class Magnoliopsida; order Caryophyllales; family Caryophyllaceae; genus Silene; species Silene latifolia. The sequence continues at coordinate 120,843,406 of NC_133535.1, read as the reverse complement.
TAAGACTCGGAAGAAAAGTTATATATCAAATTAGGATTCCAAAACCTCGACACGAACACGTCGAAACCCCGACGAATCGACTTGAATAAAAACGGTGAAAACCCGCAAGTATTGAATTTCTCGGGATTAAGGACGAATTAAGCATTGTAATTAAAAGGAATTTTTGAAACATGATTTATATACTGAAATAACAAAAAGAACGAAAGAAAAAAGAAAGAATAAGAAAAGAAGAAATTTGCAGGAAGTCGAGGAAGAAGAAGAAGAGCAGGAGCAGCAAGCAACCTCTGGAAGAGACGCAGCAGGGCTGCGATCCTTCGAAGAGGCGTTCTTCTTCGCCGCGTTTCTTCTCGACGCCCGACCTCATTGTTTCAGTAAAAACGGTTTTAAAAGACGGATTTTAAATCGGTTTTCGAACGTGCTTTTGATATAGATCTACATTAATTGATACAAAATAAAAGTACAATAATAAAATGGGATTTACATACTCAGACTTACATGTTTGATGAAACGAGATTGACTAAAGTTATCACTTAGTGATTGCTCAACTCGAATATGCGTGGAAAGTGCCCTCGTTAGAGGATTTAGTAGATTGATTAGGGTGATTAAAGGTGGAGTTAGTCAAATGGGTCGGTCTATGTAAAGTGACTGGGACTCAGAAGGATCTAAGCTTACGTGTCGATTGATCAAGCACGTAGACGTCGAAAGGCAATAGCGTAGTCTAGAATGCAAAGAGAGAGAGATAAGGGGTGGAACACTCGCGTGCCAAATATGGAGGCCGAAGGTCTCTATTTATACTAAACATATGGAAGAGTTTAGGAATGACACAGATATGGAAACAAATCACGGAAATATTCTGAAAAAGGCGAAAAGAGGGCTAGAGAAAAGGCGCAACCGCTACTACGATTCTTCGAAGAGGCGCAGCACCTGCTGCGTTATTTTCCCAGATGTTTCCTACTCATCAAGAAAGATTTCCATGTTTTATTATGGAATTTCGGTAGATCTTCCTTATTCCATAAAACACAATATTACGGAAGATATTTACTTAAAATATTAATTTAAATTAGGAATTAATATCCAGAGAATTCTAGAACATTCCGGAATATTCCAACTCGACATTTAAACGGTTCTTAGAAAATGAAGCGGTTTTTGACTCGGACTCCAGATGAACTCTAGTTACTGTCAAAACATCCGTATCGGTGCGTAGATGACGACCAAGGGGTTGACTCGAGTGTTTCAGCCATCACTTGACGATGAACTTATGGACTGTCATAAATCATTTCGCGTATCAAACATGCGATCCAATCATCACTGGGTGGTTGGCGGGAGGTGTAGAAATGAGGTATCTACATCCGCGTCATATGTTGGGTACGGTAACCTAATAGGATGATATTCAAGAAGTGGTATTTTGGGTGATCTGGTATGGCTAGTTATACTTGTTTGTGCATGTATGATATATCTGTAAATGATAGTGTGAGGTTCCGGCCTCATGAGTAATAGTATGGATGATATTCATAAGGTTATAATCTGTTATTCTGTGTAATATGTTGCGTTCTGACCTAGTAAAGCGGTTTTAAGGAAGTTTTCTGGTTAAAGAAGTTATAATGAGTCAGTGTTTATGGGATTGTAAAAGTTGCGATGACTATCGATGTGGTTGTTGTGCCTCCTGTGGCGATCCGAGCACGGCACTGCGTGTTGTGATACGAGTATTTTCGCCCTGCGGTGCATCTGTTGGTGGCGTTGTTGCGAAGCCATCATCAGTTGTGGTGGAGTAGGTGGGATACTAATGAGACAAACTTTCGAAAGTATATATCAGTTATATAGATTGTTATTTTGCTTACTGTTGTTTCCTGTCAGTGTCGGTCTGGGCATATAGATTGTTGTTTTGTTTGTTAATGTTTCTTACCGATTTCGGCTTGGGAGTGAGGGTGGAGTAGGGATGGCAATGGGTAGGGTCTGGGTAGGGTCCGCCTAGATCCGGACCCGACCCGAGATTTTCCCTTTGGACCCGTACCCGACCCAGACCCGCAAGTGTCTAAAATTTGAGGACCCATACCCGGACCCTATGGGTAAGGGTAGGGTCCGGGGTCTACCCATGGTCCGAGTTTCACCACTTTAGTAACAAGATTAACAACTACATGTGGTTTATAATATTAAAAAAAAATCATACTACTTTAACATTATGAGTTTATTAATCTACCGTTAATGGTGGTTGTCGGTCACGGCTATTAGAGAGGTGGTTGCACAATCGCGATCGTCTTTGTGGTGGTGGTTTTCTTGTGTTAGTGGTGGAGTGGTGGTATTGTCAGAAGAGTTTGGTTGGGTTTTATCACTTTATGGGATGAGAGAAGAGAAAGAGACTTTAGTTAGGTTTCTACAGTCTGCCAGTATGAATTCAGAAAAGTTGTAATTTTAATTTTTTTTTTCTTTAATAAAGGGTCTAAGGGTCGGGTATGGGTCTCATAACTTAGACCCGGACCCGGACCCGAAATATTTTCTTAAGACCCATACCCGACCCATACCCATTGGGTCTGAAAAAATCAGACCCATACCCGACCCATTAGGGTCCGACCCTCAGGGTCTGGGTCGGGTCCCCGACCCACTGCCATCCCTAGGGTGGAGTATGATATGGAAGAAAGTTGCGTACGTTCCTGTTATTGTCATGGGGTAGTGATATTCTGTTAATGGGACACAATTGTGAGAGGTTGTTAGAGTACTTTTGGTCTTGTTTTAGGTGAGGCGTGGGTTGACATAGTTGTGGCAAGCGTTTTGTGGAATGTGTGTGTGCTGAGCGGAAGCGGCAAGTGGTTCGTGTTCTTTATTGGGACAATGAGTATAGGGTGTTGGGAACTAGTATTATGTTAAGTGATGGATGAGTTTTACGGCAATAAACAGGAGAATATGAGGATCTAGTGTGTGTGTGTGTTTAACAATTGTGGATCATGAGTATGATTGTGGAGATAAGTTCATGTATAAAGAAGTATGTCGTTTTGTGGTAATGGTTATGCTAAGGATTTTGTGGTATAGGTTAGGTGGTGTGCCGAATGAATTGGGGTATGAGAACGGCTAGAGTAGGAGAGCCTTGAATATCGGAATGGATGTAGGTAGGTGTTGAGGCTATCGGTGGTTATCGTTGACATGCGGTGATGAAGATAATGAGAAGATATAGCTAAGGATCTAGTATTAGTGGGTTACAAGGACGTAACATTTATCTTAAGAGAAGTAGGATGCGACAAAGAGAGTTTGATGGTTGTGCATGTTGTAAGTATATTTGGAAGTTTGAGTCTTGGTGTAGAATAAAGGATGGATTTGTCTTGTGGTTGATTTTATTAAAGGTAAGGGCAGTGCTTGTACTAGTATGGAGATTATGAATGTGAGTATACTTCGATAGTGTTGACAGTTTGGGTGATGATGTTTAGGAGTATGATAAACTTCGAGGACGAAGATCATTTTAAGGGAGGTAGAATGTAACATTCCGTTTTGGTGGTTGGTCTTGTTTGGTGGATTGTCTTGGTATTGAGTTTGCTAGTGAGCGTTATGGAAGTAAAATAGAGTTGGCAACACTTATGTTGTTGGTATTCGATAGTATTATGGAGTTAGTATCGAGAGGTTATGCTGTGGTTGAGATGATATCGTGAGCCGTGTTGTGGAAGTAAGCATGGTTGGTGGAATTAATGTTAGGTGTTCATGTTTTATAGGTTGGGTTTGAACTTCGGGGATGAAGTTCTTTTTAAGGAGAAAAGACTGTAATACTACGGTTTTCTAAGTCTGTTACTCGGCCAAATATGGCTTACTCAGCCGAGTAATGCGTCGTGTGCTTCAGGTCAGGTTACTGTCCAGGAATACTCGGCCGAGTATAGTAATACTCGACCGAGTAAAGGATACTCGGCCGAATATACTCTATACTAGACGGAGTATCCGGTTTGACGAGAATTATTTTCGCGGTTTGATTAGAGATGATTAGAGTTATAAATTATGTTTAACAGTTTCACTTTTACTTTTTACAAAACGTTATCCCATCGCCTACGACACCACCATATTTCTACCGAATCCATTGCTTCCCTCTACCAGCCCTCCCCTTCCCACCTGCATCTGTCAGACCCTCATGCCACCACACGTCGCCGACGCCGACCACTCACTTTGCCCGTCCCCATGAGAATCCCTCCCCCACCAAACCTCCATCTCGCCGACCGTGACAACCCACCACCACCAAACCTCCATTCTCCAAAATTGATTAATAATCGCATTCCATAAAACATAACTAATTAATGAAAATAATAAAAAAAAAAAAATTATTAATAATTAATTAAATAATTATCGGAAAATTCACGTGGTACCCTCGAATTTTGTCATTTTGCACGTTGTACCCAACTTTTTAAGTTTGTGTACATAATACCCTCCATGTTTGATTTTCATGTACAACATGCCCTTTTTGTCGCTATAAAAAACTCAATTGCGCATAACTCCTAGACCGGAATTCAGAATCTGACAGGTTTTTTTCCTAAAATGATTATCTCTTCATAATCTACGATTTGAGAGAAAAAAAATTGTCGACTGACATTTTATAGGGGTTTTTTAAACGAAAATCTCAAATCAACCATATTTTTGATCTGAAATTTCCGAATGACCATTTTTATTTTATCAATCTATAGATCGCGAAGAGATAATTAGTTTGAAAAAAAAAATTAGTCAATTCCGATTTCTGGTCTATGATTTATGCTCACTTGAAAATTTTAATAACGATAAAAAGGGTATGTTGTGCTTCAAAATCAAATCTCAAGGATAACATGTGCACAAACTTAAAAAGTTGGGTACCACATGCAAAATGGCAAAGTTTGAGGGTACCACGTGAATTTTCCGAATAATTATTATACAATGAGTAGTACACATAACTCCAAAGTAAAGTTTTTTTTCATGTCATAAAGGTGTGAAATTCCAAAGAAAAGTGTACCTCCATAATTTTCATTTTCCCTCTCAATCTTAATTTTCCGTCGAAAGTGAAATAGAGATTCTGCCACATGTTTTATTCTTATTGGTAGTGTATCAAGATACTATACACTGAGTGTTACCGTATCACTTTCCCTATAAACCACCCCATTTCGTAAGTATACTTTAAGCATAAGATTTGGTGAACTTGTACATTATAAACTCCTTAAATCTGCGGGTTTTGACGTGAGAATGTATATTAAGATTATAAATTATTAATTGTACTTTAACCGCCAGCTTAACAATTTAATTCAGATGGTCTTCTTAAGTTTCACCCTTTAGGGCTAGCTTAAAATTAATGATCACAATTTGAAATGAGCCAGAGGTTAATCATTATGAATTCTTAACGCACTTTTAACTTGAATTTTCCTAATTACTTCATTATCACTCTTTCTCAATAGAAAAATTTCTCAGAATTTAGTATGTGTTACCCCAGATATATGTAATCTCATATACAATCAAAGTATTTACAATAACTAACTTAGCTAATCATAACTAATTTTGATGGTCAACATCTTGCTTACATAAGCTACATAACAAATTGCATACCAAACATAACTAACTTGTATACATGTCAATATCCCACTCAAGCTAGACTAGAGGAGAATGAAATATTACGTTTGATAGAAAATAACTTAGGTTGTTTTGCTCCTAATGGTTTGTCATATGTCAACAAGTTGCATTTTTTTACTGAACACTCTTGTTTCAAACAATTTGAGAATATGGTTGATCAGACAAATTGAAAATTATAATACTCCGTATTTTCAAAGTCAAAGTCAAAATTGGTCAAGGCATATTTATATTTTCGGAATAAAATGTGACATGCGTAATTATATTGATTATATTAGCTATGGTCTTAAAAAAAAAATATAGATGGGTGATGCGGTCGGTTGAGTGGTGTAGTAAGGGAAGGTGTATTTGGTTTGGGTGTTATGTGTATCTAAATTACCTAATTACTTTATTTATTTATTTATTTATTTATTATTCTAAGAGAACCTTACCTTGTTACTATGTATACTCAACCATATCTTTCTACCATCACTTTTATTTCACATAATAAACTCAAAACCTTATAACATGAGAGATGAAGAGAGTTTGTGAGACAACTTTGTGAGACGACTTTTCTCTTGCCTAGATCTAAATTTAGTAAATCATCTTATCACACTTCTATCAGTTATTTACGTTTGTAGTTTGACCTCTGACTTTTGACTTTGACCCCGATGTTGACCACCAAGACCGAACCTAGGTTGTTGTTGACCACGTCGTTGACCACCGTGCCATTGACCGTCGCGGAATGAGGGTTTGACCGAGGGGTTGCCGTGGGTTTTGGGGGTTGTCTTGGGGTGATTAATTTGAGTATTTTGTTAATCTAAATTGGAATAATTGGCGTAATTAGTTAGTATAGCTTATAATTACATGAATCTATAAAATACTATTAAAAGGCATCCTAAAAAATGCCAACTAGACAAAGCCACGTAGGATGTGAAAAAGCCACATAGACATTCGCATTGCCACCTTGGTTAAGATTGACACACACTTATCCAACCATTATCCACGCAGACATCTATACTATATTGTTAAAAGGCTACTTATACCATTTAATTTTATTCGACATGTCATTTTTAGATTGGTTAATATTAATTAATTTTAATTTATACTGCTTACTTGATTAATGACAATTGACAACATAACATTAACTTATAAAATTAACATTTTTATTGAATGTTTTGTAATAAAACATGTTAATGAATTGATTAAAGTTTTTCATTTTTTTTTTAATTTATTTTCATATGATGAAATATTGGTTGAAAATGTTGTATATTTTTTTTGGTAAAAAGTTAAACTTAACTTCCTGAAATTGTACCACTTAGAATTTATACCTACATCTATTTATTTAAGATTGTTATACAAACCCTTTTAATTAAAAATAAAATAATTATGAAGTTTAATAATATTCTTAAAAGTAAAGGTATGACATTTTATTTCAACCGCTATTTAAGATCAATAATAATAGTAATTTTCATTAATATTTTTTTCTATTTGTTTTACCTTTAGAGCTCCTCAATAATGAATTATCTTATTTAATAATACTCATAACTCAAAAATAAATGAAAAGGCAAATTAAAAGATGAGAATCAATAGTTTATAATGGCTATTAAACCTACAATAGTTTCCATTCACTAATCCTCCATTTAATAACTATTATTCATGAACTTCCAAATTACAAACTATATTTCATGGTTGAATTAAAAAGTTCCAAAAAAAAAGGATGTAACTTACCAACATTCACATCAAAATTTCTTAATTTATAATTAAAATTCCTATTTTACAATAAAAAAAAATGTTAATGAATCGATTAACATTTTCATAGTAATATAGCTCATAAAAGTTATACATTTATTTATTTATTTAAAATTACCCAAACTTGAAAAGAAAAATAAATGAGTAGCTTAATAATATTCTTAAACGTAAAATTATGCCACTTTATATTCGACCATTATTTAAGTTCAACCCACGATAATTTTCACATAAGTCCAATGATTTTTTCAAAGGCATCGTCGAATTTTCTCACAAGTCTCTTCTAATTCCCTACCCTAGCCTAACCGGTACTTCATTTAACTCTCATACTAATTTTGCAATAATTCCTACCACCATAAAGATTATATAAAGCAACCCATTATATACAACCCTTTGAATGCTTTTGTTTTTTCCTAAAATATTTATGTCATTTAAAGTTTGTGAACACTAATTTTAGTGTACATCATTTAACTTCCAAATTAGCATTATTTAGCCTCTGCTATTTAAGATCGTCTCATTTGTTTTCCTCCAAAACAATCATTTGGGGGTGGTAAAAATTTGCAGTATTTTCTTTAACTTTATTTGGAATGACGAATTACTAATTTATGTATTGGTTTTTGTTGTACTTTTGTTTTGTAGGCGGTACGAAAGGAAGACATTGTGGTGAAGTCGTATAGTTAGCGGCTAACTCATGATGTCATGCACACTCAACAAGTAAATTCACTTTTTATACAGCTAACAACTTCAATATTTCAATTTGGTTTTAAAGTTTTCTAATTCGTACATAATCAAATTCTAAAATTTATGAATTTTTATTAGATGATGATCAAGATTAAAGAATAGGAATATGTATCAATGATGAAATAAAGTCCGATTAGGTGAAGAATTTGTGGAGGAACCCTTTTAGTTCACTGTTCGTTTGTTTTAGTGAAGATTTGCGAAAAGGTATGTTAACTACTCAACCATGCTTCATTATTAATGAATTGTCTTATAGTTGGTTGGTTGTCTTATAATCATATAACTGGGATTATACATGTTGTGGATATTGTTATCTTATAACTATAAACTAGTTCAGTTGCCCGTGAAATTCACGGAGCTTTTTTGGTTGTGGCATTTGTAGTGGGGGGATTACGTTCTTTAGGGGGTGTTTGTTATCGTGATTTTTTGTGTAGTGGCGGGAAGTTTTGAAGTTGTTTTTTTTTTTTTTGAAATCGTTACACAAACCAAAGTCAAACGTCATCCGTTTAAGTTTGTCAATTAACTGAACATGAACCGAGAAGCCATAAAGGTGTTGAAATACGGAGGTAGGGACATTAACTGCACAACGTCCCATCCAAGACAATTCATTTACGATAAAATCAGGGTATCTACACAATTAACCTAAAATCAAAGTAAAAACATAACTAATCCCATTAATTTGCATATAATGATGAAACTAATCAAATTAGCATCAAAATTGAAGCGGAAAATAAGCATTGTTTGAGAATGCAACGAGAGCGGGGACCGCTGTCAAATTAATTCAATAAAGAGCTATTAATAAGTCAAGCAATTGTTCTCAAATTAAAAGGTGAGTTTTCAGACCAAACACTTTCGGCTAATTTGAGCTCATTTGGTGCAGCGCCCAACTCCGCCACCGCTGTATGTGCATGTGCGAAGTATATGTAACCAATTTGTGCAGGTCTTCCAATTAGTCTATAAAAGTTGTCTCGTTGATGATTGATGTAATAAATATATAATAGAAGTGTAATAATGAGGAAATTAATTGAAATAGTAAATTTGTGTTTCGGTTTCAAGTTTTCGGTTTTCTTGGAGGTATACAAAGAGCCTGGAAGATGAGGAGTACTAGGCTTTGTGGTTTTTCCTTATTACCGCCTTTTTATTTTATTTCTTATTAGTTAATATAGATAATAAAATAATAAATATGTAGTGACACGTGGCAAGTCATGAATGAGCTGATGTGTCGCTTTAATAAAGGCTCAAGAAGCCTTTTTATGTTATTATATAGAGGTTGTCTCACAGTTGGATGAGTTGTCTTACATTAATGTTATTAATGCATCTTTATTGTTATTGATGGAAATTATATTCTTTTATATCGTTGTTGTTGGAGCAGTACTTTTGTTGCAGATGGTTGGTTATTGAGATTATTGTATAGGTCAGGCACGACTGCGGTTGTGGACCTGAATTATATAGGCCAGTTACGGGGATATGGAAGAACTGTTGACCTGAGTTGAGTATCGGCCAGGCACGTCAGGTGCAGAGGCGAAGCTATGCAGAGTCCGGGCGAGGTTCAAAAAAATCTTGTACTTAATTACTTCTAAAAATGAAAAAAATTACTTGTGCATTAATGCCATAATTAGAGCCCACTTCATGTTAATTGGGCGTGATTAGTAAGATAATATGCCATAAATATGTTACCAGATTTAATGCTATAGTTACTACTCTTTGTTTTCAGATTTAATTTAATGGTATGATTACTATTCATTCCTTATTACTCGTAATTGTTAGTATTTCATATCTACTCGATTAAATTCCAAAGAAATACAATTTTCCAAAATTTTTTTGAAGGGGACAATTTTCCAATATTTGGGTACATATGCTGATATGCATGTAATCTTTCTTAATACTTCAAAAACAATAACAAAATATAAAGAACTTGGATATTAATTGGTGCTTGTTAAACGATTCCTATTCCGTTCATAACCGTGCTCACCAATGACAACTCCTATTAGCATAATTACGGGCTAAAGGTGATTTCTAAACTCACTATTTCCTTTGACATTGAATTACATATGCTAATATGTTTTTATAATTAGCCTAGCAAAGTTTATAATATTTTTTGAATTATTAATTAGTTTATCCTTTCCCTACGAGCCATATTTATTGAAAGTTTCGGCCCGGGTTAGATTTTCATGCTAGCTTCGTCCCTGGTCAGGTGTTAGGGCAGAGCACGGATCGGATATCTAGATGGAAAATACTGAAGGCAGATATCCATATCCGATTCAAATCTTTCGGATATACAATGTATCGGGTATCCAAAATAATCTGATCAGATGCGGATATTTATCGGATATCCATACTATTAAATTTACTTGCAAATTGAGTTTAAGACACTATTGAATTCATCGTCGTCCAAGTTGATTATCTTTTGTTTTATTACTCCAATAATCTCGAATAAAACTTAGGTACAACAAACATAGTTTTGGTACTTTTTAATGTTGTTGTATCAAATAAAATTGTGCTATTAAAGAAGTATACTTAAAACAACCTTAAAAGTTAAAAAAAATAACACGAAAAGAATGGAACGATTTTAAAATTATAGTCCAAACTGCAACGTAGGATAATTCTAAACACCTTAGTATAAGAACTACAATCTAAAAATGCTCATTTAATTCCTTTATCAACCAATCGATATCTTAATCTACTAATTATTAAACACTTTAGCCCTGTTTAATTGGTAAACAACATATTGTGAATGTTTTTAACATATTGAAGCCTTTTAGCATGTTTGACTCACTCATCATCCAATTTAACCTTCTATAGATACTAGTTGGAGCTGGAGAAAGATTTATCAAGTAAAGGACATAATGAGCAAAGGATTTGAAAGATTCATTAACCCTCAATTTAAACTCTTTAAATTATATATCTAATTACTCATTAATTAAATATGATGATCTTATGCATGCATAACAAAAAGAAACAAAGATAAGAAGAATGCTTCTTACAATATAGAAATCGGATTTAAGGGCACAAGCAAGAACTCCTTTCTTACTTGTTCTTGAGCTTAAAATATATGGACGATCCTCCTAGTCTCAATATTGTGAGATCCTCCTTTTAATTGCACCAAGAAAACCCTTAATACTAATTTATATATAAACTAGATATATTAAATTAGTGACCTTAAAATTAATCTTATTATTATTTCTATTACTACTTTTAGTAATCTAAATATAAGATTTATGAACAACTTATATTCTAAAACTAATTTTTAGAGAGATGATGAGAGAAGTGAGATAAGCAAAATTGTGTAAGAATGAATAATGGAATAAGAACAATTCTTATTCATTTGTGGGGGTTGAGAAGCCGGTGGGGATGGATGGCCAAAGAAGCCAATGCATGCCCATGCTCTTTTAGAATTGTTCTTCTCTAAATATATTAGGGTGTAGGCTAGCTTACAGTGGTAATCATTGTGTTCACCATAATATAAAAACAATTAAACAATTCACCCTCCAATTCTCCTCTAAAAAATCGGTCCATTAGATAAAATGGACTCCATTTTATTTTTGTCAATTTGTTATTTTGTCATATAATGTGTAACATGTAACATGTAACATCTTATTAATAATATTAATGCATATTTAACAATTAAATATCATTACATATATTAATTTAATTATATACAATAATTGACTAGTAATTCCCAATTACATATAAATAAAATGGTCCATGTTAATATAATCTACAACATATTGCAATTATAATTAACAGTTCATTCTTAATATTAATTATTTCATAAACAAAATTTTAGTAATATAACATCTTAATTACTAAAACGAATCTTATTTAGTCGAATTACAATAAGATTCATATTCTTACTCACATTCGTGAATTGTTCTATTTTAAGGAATTAATTAATCTGTATCATTATACAATTAATTAATATATCTATTAAGGGAATTGTCCTTTAGGTGTGGCCTTAAGGGATCAACTGATCACCACCGTCAAACGACAGTAATGTCAAACTCTAGTCAGCCAATCAATACTGATTAATGTTGATCAGTTGATGTATAAAAATGAATCATCCCTTTATATATTTTTATCATGAATTTTAATAATGTGATCGCACTATTATCGAGGACAGTTACTCCAACAGGATTTACCCAAGAGGACTGAATAGAGTGTTAAAAGTATAAGACAACGGTATAACTTTCTGAGGTACACAAAACCTCTTGTTCCCTGGTACCATCAGGTATAGGCTTCACGGGCAGTGCCAAAACATAGAGTTATCACTCGGCTAATTTGTCATGATACTTTAAACTAGAGTTGTTCATGGGTCATACCGCCCAATAACCCGACCCATCCGACCCTTAATTTAAGCGGGCTTGCACACAAAATTTTCTAAAAAATGGGCCGTGGGTTGGACAAGCCCGACCCGATTAAGAAAATGGGCTGGACATGGACACAAGCTTTTTCAAATGAGCCAACCCGCTCGGCCCATTAAAAATAGAAGATAATAAATTTTCAATTTATTTGCGTATATTAATTGTTTTATATTATAAATAATTATTTTTTTTAATGAGAAAAAATAAAAGCATATTTTTATTTAATAAAGCCGAACCTAAACTATTGTCTTTCCAAATATCTCTATGCTGACTAAAATTTGGTTGTCTTTCCGATAGGCGCATATATTCAAAACACCACTAATTACGGTGTATTACAAGTTACAATAATGTATAGAGAAAATTGTTGATTACAGCCTTTTAAAAATCACTTTTTGAAAATTACAGCCTTATATAATTTTTTTTGTAAATTACATCCAAAATATTACTTTTCTTCTAAAATTGCACCAACTTGAGGATTTCGGTGAATTTTGATGATGTTTTGATGTTGTTTGGGGTGATTAATTGGTTTGTGTTAAGGAGAGGTAAGAAATCTGGGTAAGTAGGCTCTCAAATAATAAAGGGTATATCGAAAAAACATCATCAAAATTCACCGGAATCCTCAAGTTGGTGCAATTTTAGAAGAAAAGTAATATTTTGGATGTAATTTACAAAAAAAATTATATAAGGCTGTAATTTTCAAAAAGTGATTTTTAAAAGGCTGTAATCAACAATTTTCTCTAATGTATACATCCAATCTTTACCTCTACCCTTATATGTATTCATTCATTATCCATATATATTATGCATCTAACTTCAAATTTCAAATCAAGGCATAAGATATAAAAAGTACGTTAAATTGAAGTCATTCTATACCGAATACATAATTAACAGTTAAAGTTTAGTGTTTCGGCCCATTGGCTTATGGGTCGCCCGACTTTTGACTATAGGACGGATAAGGGTAAGGATAATTGACCCATAATTCTGACTCGGCCGGCCCACTATAGTCTTAAAGGGCAACTTTTTTCTTTACGACCCGACCCAAGCCCGTATTTGAACAACTCTACTTTAAACACAAGGGCAAAACTACTAAGATTGGTGATTAGTGATAGGAACACCTGCTACATTTGTGAACAGGAACCTGAAAATATTCAATACTCATTTTTTTGAGTGTGCTTACAGTGGCAAGATACTAAACCATGGTTACCGAATTCGCTCGGTGCCCTACGAATCCTGAATTGTTAAAAGCGAATTCTATCATGTTGCTTACTGAAAATACATATAACACACATTCTATAAGAGCGAATCGCGAATTCGTATGGACGTATTCACAGCGAATTCGGTAACCATGTACTAAACTATCTGAAAAATTGGTTAGGGGATCAAGGTGAGAAGAACAAACCCACTAAACTAGTTAATTTCCTGCAGATTTACCAGACTACAAAAACAAATCATAAGAACTATGGTGAGGGCATACCTATAATGTATATGGCATATTCACTTTAGTAGATTGTAAAAATGAATTTGTCAACGATTTACAATATACTGCTTTACAATGTATTACCCCCTATCATATTCACTTTAGTAGATTGTAAAAATGAATTTTTCTACGATTTATACATAGATACAACAATCTATTAACCTGCTAATTACCAAATACGTCTACTAACACGGCCTAGGCAGGTTGTCCTAACCAATAGCAACAATAACGACCACTTATGTCCGGGGCTCAAAAGATCAATTCACACAAGAGAAAACGCTTAAACTCAAAATGAGGCCATCTAGAATAATTAACAATTAAGAACAGACAGGTTCAGTAAACAACCGCTTCTCTTTGATAGCAGTCATAGTGGTTTTGAAAGGGCTTGATCATAGATAGAGACTGAACCCCGCCCGCCTATCTAATTTTTGGTTGTTTTATCCCACTCAGAAATTACGTAGGTCATTCCACTTTCAATCACCTAGGTACGTAGTAACGCTAGAATTTATGAAGTAAATGTGATTATGTGAACTAATTTCTTCCGCGTCGGCATAATTGAATTGGTTTCAATTCTGTGGTATAGTTGTTGGAAATATTACTTAGTTCTGCTTCAAAAGAATCCCACATTGATAAAATATGTTGAAGTGTTATAGTTTATAAGTGATCTTTTGTATTGGACTACTAGATATGTAGTGGTAAAGGGCCCATGCAGCCACACACACGCGCGCGCGCGCCACGCCGGTCCGGGCCCGGGTAGAGCACCTGCGGTGCGAGCCATAGGCCGTTTTTGGAAATACGATCACTTATACTCTATAATATTTTTGCACAAATTCCGAAACTGATTACTCAGTCTTTTAGAGAAATGCTGCGTTTTCCGTAGACTGAAAGTGCAGTCTTCTATACTGATTTTGTGTTTTACAAAACTGATTTTACAGTCTTCTAAAACCTATTTACGAGACAATTTAAGATGGTTTCTGGATCCTTCCTACACCTCCTATATATACTACCATTCTCTACCTTTTCAGAACACACAACACTACATTTCTCTCTTCTCTCTATCTGTCTCTCTACACTATAATTCCATAGCTGATTTTGGGAAACGTTTTGTTACTACTCCTCAATCCGAGTCTTTGTCGTGCACCTTAGGCTCGGAAGTCGTGTAACCCTGGGGGTTGGTTGCCAAGAGGCCGTGTGTATCGAGCGGGGCAAATTCAACTTTAGGGCAGTGATTCTTGTCACGCCACGACTTCTATCTCTGCTGGTTCTGTAAGTTTTACCGTTCATTGTTTTCGTAATAGTGATACCGCCTACAGTCTAAAGTTGAATTTTAAAAAAAAAAAATTTTACTTGCTCGTTAAAATTTTTATCGTAGGCAATATGGCTATGCCAATTTCTGCTGCTTCTTTTAATCCGACTCTTATGCCTACAGTTTTTATCCCTGATATGTCAAAATTGGATTTACTTGATGGTAAAAACTATAGGATTTGGTCAGAAAAACTTGATTTTCTTTTAAGCCAGTTAAAGATAGATTATACTTTAACCGGAACTGAAGCACCAGAAAACAGTGAACGGGATTTTCCTGCAGATGGTAAAACTTGTCGTGGTATTTTACTGCACTATATGACGGAACCTTTATTTTTAATATATAGCAAGCTTGAAACCGCTAAAGACATCTGGGACGCTCTTAAAACAAAATATGGAACAGATGATTTTGGCACTAAAAAATACGCTTGCAATAGATGGTTAAATTTCCGTATAACTGATGATAAACCTGTGTTAGATCATGTTCATGAGTATGAGACTTTATGTGCTGATATTATCGCGGAGGGTATGAAAATATGTGAAACTTTTCAAGCTAATTGTCTACTCGAGAAACTTCCTTTGTCTTGGCAGAATTATGTGCACTCTATGAAACACAAACAAAAGGATTTCACTCTTCTTGAGTTAGTGTCACACATCAAGATTGAAGAGCAAAATCGAATCCAGTTAAGAGGTAAACAAGTTGATCATTCCTCTTCCAATGCCAATCTTGTTGAGACAAAAAATCGCAACAAGGGTCCTAGACGTAATAACAACAACAACCACAACAACAAGGGACCAAACCAGATCCACGGAGTGAAAAAGCAAACAGATTTCAAACCCAAAAGGCCGTTCAAAGGAGAATGCTTCACTTGTGGTGAAACGGGTCATTCCGCAAAATTCTGTCCGCAAGGATCCCAAGGAAAGTCAAAAAACAAGCATCAAGCTCATCTCACCGAAACAGATGAAGTCATTGCTGCCGTTGTATCCGAGGTAAATCTGGTAAGCAACATCACAGAATGGGTTTTGGACACCGGAGCTACGAGTCACATATGTTGTGACAAAGAAGCGTTCAAAGAATATGTGCCAGAAACTAACGGACAATGCGTGTTCATGGGCAATTCTAGCACTACACGCGTTATTGGTAAGGGAAAGGTACAACTGAAGCTAACTTCCGGTAAAATTCTTGAACTTAATAATGTTCTTCATGTTCCAGAAATTCGTAGGAACCTTATTTCAGGGTCTTTACTTAACAAGGCCGGTATAAAACTCACTTTTGAATCCGACAAACTTGTACTCACTAGAAACAATAATTTTGTTGGAAAAAGGTTTTTGTAATGGCGGGCTTTTTGTGCTCGATGTGGTGACTATTAATAAAAACTCCACCACTTCATTTTATCTTCTTTGAGTCTATTACTTTATGGCATGCTAGATTAGGTCATATAAATGTTGATTATGTTAAAAAATTGAAACATCTTGACCTTATACATGGCTTTAGTAATACGACTTTTGACAAATGTGAGATATGTGTAGAGGCTAAACATTCCAGGACACCGTTTAATAAACAAGTCCATCGTGCCTCGACTCTTCTTGAATTAATCCATTCGGCCTTGGGGGATTTCAGAAACACAATGAGCCGAGGAGGTAAGCGTTACTATATCACCTTTGTAGATGATTTCTCTAGATATACAAAGTGTATTTGTTAAGTACAAAAGATGAAGCAGAGCAAAAATTCATGATTTATAAAGCTGAAGTTGAGAATCAATTAGACCTTAAAATCAAACGTGTTAGGTCTGATAGGGGCGGTGAATATGAGGGTTATCCACTTAAAAAATATTGTGAAGAAAATGGCATTATCCATGAGATCACCGCCCCATTCACACCTCAACAAAACGGAATAGCCGAAAGGAAAAATCGATCTTTGAAAGACATGATGAATGCTATGCTTATTAGTTCTGGTATGGCTACTAACATGTGGGGCGAGGCCATTCTTTTCGCTTGTTTTGTACTTAATGAGTTCCACACAAAAATTGGAAACTACTCCTTATGAGCTCTGGAAAGGCCACAAGCCTAATCTTAACTACCTCAAAGTGTGGGGGTGCTTGGGAAAAATTGGAATACCTGCATGCCAAAGAAGCAAAATTGGACCAAAAACAATCGACGGTATATTCATTGGTTATGCTTCTAACAGCGCGGCCTACAGGTTTATTCTAAAGGATGGTTCATATTTTGGTTCTATTAAAGAATCTAGAGATGTTGTATTTTTTGAGAATATTTTTCCAATGAAAACTAACCTTGAACCTCGTTTACCACTTGTTTCCAATAATGTTGATAATGCTTCTACTAGTGCAAGAACTAATGCGGATGCAAAGTGATCTGAACCTAGAAGAAGCAAGAGGGCTAGAATAGCAAAAGATTTTGGCCCAGACTTTGAGACAAGTTTGGCAGAAAAAGAATTTCTTGATGAGGAGGACATTCGTGCCTATGTTCTAGAAAATGATACGAGAACTTACAAGGAGGCCATGAACTCCATCGATTCTACTTTCTGGCTGGAAGCTATCAACAGTGAGATAGATTCCATCAAAGGTAATAACACTTGGATTCGCACCGATCTGCCTAGAGGGTGTAAACCTCTAAGCAACAAATGGGTGTTCAAGAAGAAACTCAATCCCGATGGATCTATCGACAAATATAAAGCTAGATTGGTTGTATGTGGTAATCGACAAACCAAAGGTTTGGATTTCTTTGACACTTACTCTCCTGTTACTAAAGTTGCTACTATTAGGGCTTTAATTGCACTAGCTTCTATACATGATCTATTTGTGCATCAAATGGACGTTAAGACAGCTTTTTTGAATGGAGACTTGAACAAAGAAATATACATGAAGCAACCAGAGGGTTGTGTAATTTCAGGACAAGAAGACAAGGTATGTAAACTGGTTAGATCATTATATGGTCTAAAGCAAGCTCCGAAGCAATGGTATGACAAATTTCATCAAACTATTACATCTTATGGTTTTCATGTAAATGATTCGGATGCCTGCGTATATGCTAAAAGTGACAAAGATGGTTGTGTCATTATGTGTCTGTATGTTGATGACATGCTCATTTTTGGGACTAATATGAAAGTTATCAATGACACCAAAGCCTTTTTAAGCTCTCGTTTTGACATGAAAGACCTAGGTGATGCCAATGTTATTCTTGGTATAAAAATTTCTAGGACCAAATGGGGTTTGAGTCTGGATCAGTCACATTATGTTGAGAAAATTCTTAAAAGATTTGACTGTTTTGATTGTGCACCAGTCAAAACCCCATATGATCCTAGTATACACCTAAAAAAGAATGAGGGTGTTAGTGTGAACCAAGAAGAATATGCTAAGATAATTGGCAGTGTCCTGTTTTTAATGAATTATACAAGACCATCATTGCTTATACGGTAAGTCGTCTTAGCAGGTATACACATAGTCCAAATCAGTCACACTGGAATGCTTTATATTGACTTCTAAAATATCTTAGGGGAACAATGGATTGGGGTTTGCACTATTCCAAATCACCATGTGTTTTAGAAGGATATTGTGATGCTAATTGGGTGTCTGATAATGATGAGATTCATTCTACTAGTGGATATGTGTTTACTTTGGCTAGTGGTGCTATCTCTTGGAAATCTTCTAAACAGAGTTGTATTGCAAAATCAACAATGGAATCTGAGTTTATTGCTTTAGAATTGGCAGGTTAGGAAGCCGAGTGGCTAAGGAACCTGTTAGCAGACATTCCATTGTGGGGGAGATCGGCTCCATCAATTTCAATGCATTGCGATTCTCAAGCAGCCATTGGTGTGGCAGGCAATCAAGCTTACAACGGAAAGAGGAGGCATATACGCTTGAGACATGCTATAGTGAGGAATCTGATCAGAAATAATGTGATATCACTGGATTATGTAAAATCGAAGAGGAATATTGCGGATCCTCTCACGAAAGGCCTCTGCAGAAAATTAGTGCTGGAGTCAGCACGAGGAATGGGTTTAAAGCCTATTGGGAGTGAATCGTGACGGGGCTCCCCCACTTAGGTTTACCAGGTTCTATGGGTCAAACGAAGTCACGAGGATCTCATGTTGTAATACTACTACCATTCCATTTTAATAAAAGTGATGTAGTATTCTTTTATATTGTGTTATTTCTGTCAAGTGAGGAAGGTTGAGTTAAGCTCTTAATAAGTCCATAGTCCTTGTTTAAGGATGGTTTGTGACAGTCAAATCTGATGGACTTACCTATGTGAATGTGGGGGAAATGCCCTACCCCCTATGAGGTCTTTAGGCTTTAAGACCTCTAGAGCGTTCACGAGAACCCAGGCATGTGAGGGGCACCTTTTATGACATTTCGCGAGGACGAACATAGATTTGAATGCAGGTTTGTGCGCAGTTATCCGTTACAAACCACCGTGGAGAGTCCAATGCCGAGAGCAACTCAATACGGCTGTAGCAGGTAATTGTATGCACTGGGTGACAATTCAATTCCTCAGGAACATTGTCATCTTAAGACTTACGTTCCGTTGCCCAAATCAGCTATTTCTCTTCTTCTTCTTTTGAATCATGTGGGGGATTGTTGGAAATATTACTTAGTTCTACTTCAAAAGAATCCCACATTGATAAAATATGTTGGAGTGTTATAGTTTATAAGTGATCTTTTGTATTGGACTACTAGATATGTAGTGGTAAAGGGCCCGTACAGCCACACACGCGCGCGCGCCACGCCACGCCGGGTCGGGCTCGAGCTCGGGCTCGGGGCTCTGGGCCAGTCTTTTAGAGAAATGTTGCGTTTTCCGTAGACTGAAAGTGCAGTCTTCTATACTGATTTTGTGTTTTACAAAACTGATTTTACAGTCTTCTAAAACCTATTTACGAGACAATTTAAGATGGTTTCTGGATCCTTCCTACACCTCCTATATATACTACCATTCTCTACCTTTTCAGAACACACAACACTACATTTCTCTCTTCTCTCTATCTGTCTCTCTACACTATAATTCCATAGCTGATTTTGGGCAACGTTCTGTTACTACTCCTCAATCCGAGTCTTTGTCGTGCACCTTAGGCTCGGAAGTCGTGTAACCCTGGGGGTTGGTTGCCAAGAGGCCGTGTGTATCGAGCGGGGCAAATTCAACTTTAGGGCAGTGATTCTTGTCACGCCACGACTTCTATCTCTGCTGGTTCTGTAAGTTTTACCGTTCATTGTTTTCGTAATAGTGATACCGCCTACAATAGTGACAACTAGCTTAGCACCCGTGCAAAATTGCACGGGCATGTATAAAAAATATATAATAGTCATTTTAAATTTTATCGTTATAATATTATTTAATATTAGTATGAATGTACATCTTACACATACAAATTGAAATACAATATTGAATAGATACTTAACATTTATACTACTCCTGACAATCAGACCAAATGATATATACTCCCTCCTATTTCCTTATATCTTCCCCTTTCTTTTGGGCACAAAAATTAAGAAAGGGGAAGAAAGAAGGAATAAAGTAGAATAAAGTATTGTAAGTTGTGAAATTTATAGGTGAGAGAAAATAATAAAGAATGAATGATGAATAAAGAATAGATAAAATAATGAGAGTTGTTGATTTTTTTAGGAGAGAGAAATTAATAAAAAATGAATGAAACTTACCAAAAAAGGAAAGAGGGAACATTATCAAATTTGTGTGAAAAGGGAAAGAGGGAAGATAATAGAAAATTGGAGGGAGTAATTGGTATGATAATCGGTGAAGACTAATTTATGTTCGTGTCTCATATCTTCACCCAAGCATTCATATCTCATATGCCAATGTGCTTATACCCATCTTTTATTTCATATCAATGATAACTTCAAATGTAAGCGATTTACTCCCGTCCCGTAAGTTTTAAAAGTCATTAATTAAAACATAATTAGCAAAATTGTTAAATAATGAAACCATAAAACATATTTTTTGTGTAGGCGGATATTAGGTGGGTATGCCTCAAACTCTACCCTCGTCCCACGACCCATCACTGATGGAATTTTTGTACTCGTACCCCTTCGTGAATATTCTACCCATACCCACCTCAACGGGGGCGAGAGTACTGCAACACCCATTATACCCGTCCCACTAACATCTTTAATCTTTACCAATAATCACAATATACATGATCCAAAGAATTAAAATTAAAAGGTACGTGTGGAAAATAAGTATCGTATTATGGACACAACGCGCATCCACGGGTTGGTTTCGACGCGGCGACACTTCTCCCACGGAACTCCGGCGCAAGGCCGAGGCACGTCATGGGCCGTTGCCGATTTTTAAGGCATTGAAACTGGTGAAAGGTTTGACAAGCCTACATTTGTGGAGTCGCCACCAACTTTTATGGAAAATTGGAACCGTTTGAATACTTCGCGTCATGTCAAGACATAAAGTAGTGACTTGAACACTAAGAAACTCATTACCCTTAGCATTCTATGTCTAGAATGACTCTCTTGATGCCAATGAATAGGGATGTTCACAGAGATCTTGAGTAAGGGGTGAGGGTACGTATTAGGAAGCTCATTTATTTGAACACCTAATCCCGCCCGCCTCGATAGCGGCCTCTACTAATGATCAGGGAATTTATTTATACTCGATATGTTGTCAATTTGTTTGCATGAAATGCAACATCCACGTTTTAAACCTAGCATGTGAGATTAGACTAAGTCGATGAACAAACAATTTTAGCAATTAATTGAGTCGAAGTTGAAGGTTAGATTAATTACATGTGAAAAAGCCAGATAAATAAATCATACAAGGTACGAAATAAAAAATATATATTAAAAAAAGAAATAAATTACAATTGAATTACAATGGAGAACTTGAATTTACGTCACAAGTACGCTTGAAAAAGAAGGATTTTGAAAATAAAAGAAATAAAAAAGGTGAAAGAAAATGAAATAATTAGAGGAAATATGAAAACATGTCGAATTATTGGCGATAATACAAATAATAGTTGGTTAAGACCTAGCTAGAATGCCTACGTCTGAACGAGATGAGTTCAGAGGCAGAAACCATCTCAGAACAGGCGCAGCATTTGCTGCGTCCCTTAGAAGAGGCGCATCAGACCGTGCGTCTGTTCTTGAGTTGGGTTCTGACTGTGAAAGTCAGACTCGTTGAATCGTTATTGTTCGTTGATTGATTAATGTTGATTACCGTTATATAACTCGAGTGAAGGTGATTTAGTCAGATTACATGCATTAAGAACCGTCATAAAGCGATAAAAACGAATTGAAACGAAATATCATAAGTTAGTTATCATGCAATGTCGGAAACGGATTTATATACATAGCTCGAGTTAGAGACGGAAATTGGAAGATAAAGATCGATGAAGAAACAGGATGAAAATCATACGGAGTATATCAAAGATGAATTCAGGGGACTTGATATGAACAAATCGAGCCTCTTAAATTCGGGTTCGAATTTAATGACGAAAATCCGCAAATATTAGTTATAAGGGATTTAGGTCGGAAATATTTGAAAAGCATTAATTAACAAAAACAAATTATAAACTGAAAATATAAGAACTTTGAAAGAAAGAAGAAGAGAAAACGAAAAACAAAAGAAAGAACAGATACTCGAGGAAGAAGAAGAAAGGCAGTAGCAGAAAGGCAACCCCTGGAAGAGGCGCAGCAAATGCTACGATCCTTCTAGAAGCCGCATCTGCGGATGCGTTTCTTCTAGGACGTCTTTCGCTGCTGTTTTGAAAAATAGATTTAAAAGAAGGGTTTTGAAAAAGGTTTTAAGCGTACTTGTGATATAAACTTGTACATTAATTAATACAAAATAAAATACAATAAATAAAAGTGAAAATTGTAACTTACCACCTCCTATTTACCGTATTTTACAAACTACCACCTTGTATTTAGTTTATTACAACATATCACCTACATTACACCCTATATATCCCATATACCACCGTATTTCAATCCCGCACATCATTTACTTAAGTCTCGACTTGTTAAATTAACAAACTATAGAAAGACAAAAATATCCTTATTTTAATTCACTCAAAACTCATACTACCACTAAAACTAAAAGATAAAGAACATCATTCATCATCAACACCCCAATAATTCATCGTGATCAACAAATTGTCAGTCACCAAAAAAAAAAATCATCATCCTCAAATCAGCATCCCCCAACCGATTCGTTTCTTACCACCGCCTCATTACCACCCTCTGCATTGTCAACCGCTTCACGAACATCGACCTCACAAACTCATCTCCTTCATCTGCTACCTATCCTCCTAATCATAGCCCTAAACCATCATGCACTAAACCTGCCATCTTCACTGTTCACCATTCCAATCCCACCTCTAGAAACATACTCAAACCCACCACACCAATCCCTTTCCCACTATCAAACGCCTCCAACATGAACTCTCTTTTGAGTCGATACTCCACCGCCACATCAAAACAAACTGATTCCTCTTAAACACCATCCCAAATCTATGAAAGCGTCTCTACCACCCACGAAAATCCTAGATCTAAGGTTTTCGTGGGTGGAGGAGAGGATTTTGTGAATTCGGGGTGATGGTGGCGAGAAGTTGGAGGTTGGCTGGTGGTGAGAAATTGGATGGTGAGTTGTATAATGTGGAAAATTTTTTGTAATTCAATGTAAACTACATACCAATTCCTCGTTGAGATTGTGTAAGATAGATGAGATGAATGATTGTTGGTTTTCTTTACAATGAAGCCATGAAGGTCTGCCTAATTTTGATTATTGGATGTTAAATCATTAAACATAATTTTACTTTGATTTATTTCTAGGTTCAAGAAGTTTTATTTTGTGTGTCTTCTAGTTAGATAGTAGGGAGTGTTTTGAATGAACTACAACAAGGGTGTTTTGGTCACTCCATAGTTTATTCACTTAATGAGTCACTTAATGAGTCGGGAATTAAGTTAAATTATGATCGGAAATGAAATATGGTGGGAGTTCGGATATATACAGTGTAATGTAGGTGGTAAGTTGTAATAAACGAAATATTAGACGGTGGTATGTAAAATACAGTAAATAGGAGGTGGTAACTTACAATTTTCTGGGATTTACACCCTCAGACTTACATGTTTGACGAAGCGAGATTAACTAAGTTGTCGTATTAGTGATTGCTTGACTCGATGTAATATGAAATTGCCCTCTAAAGAGGATTTAGAACAAATTGATTGAGTTGATTAAAGTGTAGTGGTCAAATTGGTCGGTCATGCATGCAAACGTTTCGACGACTTACCTGGACCGATTTGACAAAACCCGACTCTTAATAACATCCGATAACCGATGTAGCTCGAACCTGACAATACCCAAACCGATTAAACCCGATAAGGAAAAACCCCGACCTGAGTAAGACTCGATTAACCGATATATACGTCAATGTGAGTGTATCTTATATTGTGTTTGATATTTGTTAGCTAACGTTTGAGAATTGCTATTTGCCTATTTACGACTTGTAAACTTTGAACTCATACTCAACTTGGACTCTGTAAGTGGAAGCTTAAGAGTTTTGAATTTATGATAATTATTGGTAGTTTATTAATTTTGGAACTTCTACTAAACGTGTGTGTGGGCATAAGCCACAACCCCCCACTATGCCATATAGAAAATGAAAAATATTGTTGATTTAATATTATTTTCACATTGCCCACGTTTTTTTGTAGAAAAAGAAATTTGGGTAATTGACAATTATAAGTTACAAATACTTATGTAAGACATTTACCCAAATTATGTAATGATCTGTTTTACATTATTATTATATAAAATTGTTTTACACAAGACTAATGCCTTGTTCATTTGGACTGAAACTGTCTGAACTGAACTAAATTTAATAGAGTTGAACTGAACTTAATGGAGCTGAACTAAATCAAATTAAGAGTTAAATTTGTGAAAAGAAAAGCTAAACTGAACGTAATATAGCTGAATTACACTGAAATAAGCCGAAATTAAGTACAAAAGAACATAGCCATCTGAAAATAATTTAATATACTTCTATGTTTAGCTCTATTTGCTATTTTTAGCTAGTTTATTTGACTAAAATCTTATTCTTTTAACTTAAACAAATATGAGTCAGGTTGGACTGAATTAATTGAATTAAACTGAGTTAAACTAAATTTACTATAGCTGAACTTAGTGAGTTGAACTTAATTGAGCTAAACATGACCTAAACTCAACTAAAGGTAGCTGAACTAAATAAATCTGAATTGAACTGTGCTAAATTGAAGCGAATTAAAGCTAATAAAGCCGAACTTAACTGACTTGAAATAAACATAATTAGATAGAATCTAAATTTTCATTTAGCTTAACAAAACTTAAGATAATCACTAAAACTTAGCAGATGCGGTCTTTCAATAAGCTATAGAGACCAGTATTTCGTACCCTTTTATTTGTATTTCGTGATCCTTTTATTGTTGATCATGACATAGTAATTTCGTACCTATTTAGGTAGTAAATGTACTCAAATTATCTTTAATAATTATTTGTACCTATTTTATTATCTTTAGTATCACTTTTTCTTAAAATTGTATAATAGTCTTCCAATAAGCTTATTGAGAGACCGCCTCTCAGGAGAACTACTCATAGATAATTAAACTTAAGTTAGTTAAATTAATTTAATTTAACGTAAATAAACTTAAAAAAAATTCAGATTCATTTTCATTTTCCATCACAGTTTAAGCTAAAGTTAGCAATAATAAAATACTAGTCCATTCTACATGTTGTTTTACAGCAAATTAATTTTATTCGTTCATAAATAAATAAGGAAATTGAATGAACTTTCAAAATTGGGTATTTTTTGTTTGGGTCAATATAAATTCGGATTAAATAGAATTGGATTAATCTGAATTCGCTTAAATTTAGGTTTAGCTAATTTTGTTGGTTCAAATCTTATCGTAAGTCTTATGTCTGAATAATTGGTAAAACAAAATTATATAAATATTTATTTTACTATTATTTCACATAAAATATTACACTCCATATAAAGGAGATGTTTTTTCATAAATTCATAATTAATCATTGATTTTTAGTCTTAAATTAAAATTTTGAATTCAATATCATTATATTTTTATTAGTATTCATCTATGGATAATATCGAATAATACCAAAGAAACCTAAAAAAGGGATTAGCGGTGACTTGTGAGTTATGACCCGTTATTACACGATTGGAATGGTATTGAAATTTTTTAACTTAATATGAATTGTTAAAGGATTTTAGTTTAATTAATCCGATCGATAACAACCGTCACCCGATAAAGTATTCTCCATGCCGAACCGATATCTGAAATAAGTCATAACCTGAAATGATCCGACCGAACCCGACCCGACCCACAAATGTAAATAATTCGAGTCAATCCGACATTATGATAACCCGAACCCGAAATCACCCGACTCGAATCCGACTCGACCCACCCGATTGCCACCTCTGGCTGAGCATATTTTGCCAACTTTATTCGTTATTATAAATCCGCTTGCTTCCACCGCAAAAGACTAAAACCCATTACTTCTCATATTTTTGGTGAGAGTATATATAGAATTTTTATACACGATTTTAACTAAATTAATATAAACCGTTTTACCCAATAACATCCTTAGTAGAACATAGTTATATTGAAAAACACTCATTGGTAATTGGCTAATTGTGACATTTAGAACCGCCAATATACGTCAAAAAATCTCCCCACAAACTGTAAATTTGGTATTCATATATAATAATATATGTACGTAAATAATATGAAATTGTAGAATTTATAGTATCTAGTTGTAAGAACGTTTTATCATAAGGCGGAAGACCTAGTATAATAGTAGAAGTTACTATTAATTCATATCAAATCTATAAATCTTATTAAAAGGCTAACCTAAAAAATGTGACATGGCAAGTTTAATTGTGACGTGGCAACTTTTAATGTGGCATGGCAAAAAAAAGTTACATGGATTACCAATTTAAGAAAATTAAAAAATATAAGTTAAAAAAACTAAAAAAATATAAGGTATAAACACAAAAAAGAAAGAAAAAAAATATATTGTAACCATTGATCTACTTTCATAATTTTTGTTATTTATTTACCTTATTTATTTAAGCATTATTTCTTTTATTTAATGAAATGACATTTTAACTTCCTTTCATCATTAATATATATACCATATTTTTTATTTTCCTTTCATTCATAAAATTTTTAGAGAATTAGTAATAGAACTTTTCATATATATAACTATTGTATTCGCCATAATTTTCAATTTTATTTAAAAAAATAGCACCTAGAGTACACATAGAAAAGTAAATTAATTGTTTCGTTTTTAATTTTTTTCTTATGTTTTGTATTAATTTGTTATTATTTTTTTTGTTTGTATTAATATTGCAGGAGAATGAGTTTCCAACTTTATTCAAAAAATTGGTAGGTAAGGTATAGCTAAAGAACTAAATTAATTATTTCACTTTTTATTTTTAATTATGTTTTGAATTAATTAGAATATTTTAGTTATTTTTCGGTGTTTATATTAATATTGCAGGAGAATGAATTTTCAACTTTATTCAAAAAGTTGGTAGGTAAAGTATACATAGAGAACTAAATTAATTGTTTCACTTTTTATTTTTATTATGTTTTGAATTAATTAGAATTTTATTAGTTATTTTTTTTTTTTGTGTGTTTGTATTAATATTATAGAAGAATGACATACTCACATATCAATAACAATACATGAGATAGGAAATAATGGCGCTATGGATCTTCTTTACAGATTTTTTCTTGGTTTGGATGACTCTTTCATTTTTTTCGGTTTTTCTTTTTTCTGCAATGGTGTATTTGAAATATCGAATGGTAGCAAAAATCTTTAAAGAAAATTGAGAGTCATTGATTTTTTTCTTTAAAATCTCATCCAAATACCAATTCATGTTATCTTATTTGGTATCAGGTTGTCCAAACCAACATTACCCGTCCTTACAAAAGTCAGTTTTTTTTTTTCTCTGTAATTTAGAGTATTTTATTAGAATTTTGTGTCTCCTTTTTCCTTTTCTATTTGTTCATGTAGCTACTTGAAATAATGTGACATGGTAAATTAATTGTGACATGGCACTAACATATAGTGACACGGCAATATAGTTTATTGTGACATGACACTTATTTAATTCTTTTAAAAATATGAATGATTATTAAAAGTTCTTACGGAAATATCATTATATATCTTGTAACATACAAATAAAGAAAATCAAAAGACATCATCAATCCTAACTAGAGTAGCATATTGATTTCATACATTTTGGTAGTTTTCTCTAATTTCTTACAAAATAAAGTTCGTGTCCCTTCACTTGCCAGACTTTACTAATAAAAACGGTCAACTTCTTCTTTTAATTAGCATTCTAATGCTCTTGATTACGAGTTAATATTCATGGACATCAAAAGGCTTTCCTCTACTGAATTCCAAAAATAACAAATTTAAATGTGACATGTAATTTTTAATTCATTATTACATGGTATTGATTTAATTCATTTCTCTATAAATAAATCTATACAAGCAATCTAATTAAATGGTACCTAAAATGACAAATTTTAATGTGACAAAAGAATGTAAATGTAAATAAATTTTTAATTTTCTCTCATCTTTATAGAGGTCCCAATTCAATTAATTAAAATGATAATTTAATTAATGATGTTATTATAGGAGGTATGTATATGTTAATGCGATCCTAACATGGATATGCTTTGAAATCCGCATAATTATTTTGCATACCCAATAAGAAATATTTTTATGAGATTAGCATAATTATCCATATTATACGAGTTTTAGGATTTTGACGGAAGTATTTATTTAAATTCTATATCTGTATGTGTACTTACTATATGTGAAGTAATAAGAAGGTTATATTTTTGTAGAGAAAGAAAGGATAATGAATGAAAAGTAATCACGCTATATATTTCGAAGTTATAAGGTTTTTAACTGCATATGGAGTAGAAAATAAATTTCAATCCAATTTGTTCATATATGGAAGGGTGACTTCTTTTCATATTTTGTTTTATTGGTAGAAACTTTTACTCATATTTTTAAATCCATTGAAAACAGGGGACAATAATGGAGCGCAAATTCATGTTCGAATACTTCTATGGCGCCAAGATTGTCCATAAGACCACAAGTACCCAAAAGTTCAATTTGACGGACTGTGTCCTCACTTCAAAACAACCAAGCTATTCACATTTTGATTTGCCTATCATCCCGAATCAAAAATTTGAAGTGTATTAAACTTTTTTTTTTAAAATACCGCTCCCTCGGTCGTGTTCATTTATTTATCCTTTTTTTTAATAATTATTTGTGAGTGATTTTATAATTAAAATTAAACAAATGATTGAGAGAGAGAGAGACTACTCTAAGTTATTCACAAATTAAACACTTAAATACAGTCAATTATTAACGATCCCGTGATTTTCACGGGCTCCAAAACTAGTTAAAAGTTAAAAAAAACATGTGGGTTATGCTTTTTGACTTATTGGTATTGTAAGACACTCTTATACTCACGAAGTTAATAATTTATGTTATCAATATTAATTGTATGTCATATATGAGGAACCTTTAATTACTTCTATTAGCTAACATAGAAAAATAATAAATTAGAATAGTAGGTCTTGCTTATGCCAATAGCAATGGTTGAATTTCCATACTAAAAATTTTTATTGACACATGAACACACATTAGTTATAGAACTTCTTAATTTTCCTCAATGGTAAAAATTTCATACTTTGTACGTGGTTCCCTTTCTCTTCCCATTATCCTAACATGAAACCGGTTTCTTTCTTGAGAAACCGGCTTCAGAGAAGGAGCTCCTTATTATGTATATAGATAAATGGCTAAGGACCTCCTTATAAGATATGGAACTTTTTATTAATCCTCATTGCTATTGCCCTTAAAACCATCTTAAATTAAGACCTTTCACATCTCACCTTTTATTTTGTCTAAATTTAATCGGTTGTGAGTGTCGTCTTAAGTTAAAACGGTCTTAACTAAAAATTTGTGAAATTAGAAACTCGTTTATAAGAAGTTTATAATTTTCTAATATAAAAATAACTAATAAATCTTATATAACGGATTTTTACGTTATTAAATTATGATAAAATCATTACTATAAATAGTTTTAGTTTCTCGTAATACATGTTTGTTGTATAAAAAATGGTTTTTTGAGGAGCATTTGAGTAATTGTAAAATTAATCAATAGGCTTAAGGTTAAAAGTAACATTTTAACCAAAAAACACAGATGATTATAAAAAATTTAAGTGCATCTTATAATACATCTCTTTTTTTTTGGGACTTGTTATTTCCTACACGCATATTACTCAATACCGCACACTTTTTACGACTTTTTCTGACTTTGCCCCTGTAATACTACGGATTTTCTTAAGTTGAATACTCGACCGAGTAGAGCCTACTCGGCCGAGTAGTGCTATTTGTGTAGCCTGTTTTGGTTCTGCCGAGGAATACTCGACCGAGTATGAAGAATACTCGGCCGAGTAGAGGATACTCGGTCGAGTATACACTTTACTCGACCGAGTATCCGGTCTGGCGAGTATTATTTCAGCGGTTTGATGCGGGAGTGTTTAGGGTTATTTAATATTCAAAGTTAGTTTCTAAAACGTCATTTCAACCCTAATCATTTTACGATCACTCTAATCACTCTCTAATCACTCCCTAATCATTCTCTAATCTCATTGTGTGTGCAACTGTCGTAATCCTTGCGTATATTTTCTCATCCTACTGTTGGTAAGTTTCATTCCCCATGTCATTTATGTTCTTGTAGGGTTTATTGTATATATGGAATTTGGGGAATAGGGGGGAATTGTGCAATGTGTAATTGTGCTATATGGTTATTGTATAGGAGAAGACTTCATAGAGGAGCCTTTCAGATTGTTCGGTTTAAAATCTGCTTTGTTGATTGCTAAGGTAGGGTTTCCTACTCGGTTCTTGTTCATTGATTTAAGACTTGATTGTATTGTGATTGTCGTTATCTACTGATCATCGGAGTACGGATGTTATGGTGATGGTGTTGGTGTGGTTGTGTTGTGATGATTGTGGTGTTGTGACAGCTGTGTATGTTGTGTTTGTGGTGGAGTCACTTGCGGGAGTGGCTTCACACCCTAGTTCGCCCTCCGTGGAACCCGTCACGGGAGGGGATGTGCACATTAAGGGACAGGGATATCGCTCGTTGATGAGTGGACTAGGTGGGATGGATGCGGTCACCCATCGGCGGCGAGGATTACCTGTTGCGATGGGTAATCTGGCGGGGCTACACACTTCGGTGTGTAGTCGTTCTTGTGTGAGATCGGGAGACGGGGTGGAGGATGATCATTTGGTTACCTTGTTTGTTTGTCTTATATTGATTGAGTATACCGACCCCGTTGTTGTTTGTGGAATCTGCTGTGATCCATTCGGGGATGGTGAGCAGGCTTGACAGGTCTTGCTATTGGTGAGCTTGGGGCAGTCATGGGAGAGTTGTCATCACCAGTCGTAGCATCACAGTCGAGTCTTAGTTATGATCTCATAGTTGTCAGACTTTGGATTTATTTTATTGAATCAGTTTTGGATTTGGTTTGATGTAAACTTTTACACTTTATGGTATTTTAATAATATGTGCTCAGTTCAGACGCTTTTGATATATACTAACCTCGGGCAACCGAGATGGTAACACACTTTCATGGTAGGGTGGTCCTGGTAAAGCACCTTGGTATGAGGGGGTATTACAAAGTGGTATCAGAGCCGAAGATTCCGGCACCTAAAACAAATGAACATAATGAACTTAGGGAGTCTAAATAAAATGAACCCGGAGAGAGTTGTTTGGAGCTACTGCAAAGACTTGGGAGACGTCCCGGAGTCGCAATTTGGCCCTCACTAACTCGAGCCGGTCACATGGGGAAGTGTGTTGAGAGTTGTGTCGTATATGTGCACGTATGTTAAGGTTCATAGTTGGAACAAGTGGTAGTAAGAAATGAGTATGTGGAATTCGAAAAGTATGTCGAGTATGGAATAGTATCGGCAGAGATGAATATGTGAAATTCGGCGTATCGGTTTTCATATGTGAGTGTTTGGCATGATTATGTGTTTACTATGTGGCATTAGAATTTCTGTCGTTGCATGTATGGATGTGGGAATAGAAAGCATGATAGAGACCCTGTATTGTTTTTGACCGTCTTTGGCATGACTCGGCCGAGCAGGGCGGGTACTCGACCGAGTAGGGAGTACTTGACCGAGTAACCAGGCACTTGACCGAGTGTAGTTTGGCAGTAAGTAGCAGTTGCTACTGGATGTGTTTACTCGACCGAGTATTTGGGCGTACTCGACCGAGTAGAGCATACTCGGCCGAGTGTTGTTTATACTCGACCGAGTATGCGTTTTGTGAATTTGAGGTCGGCTACTGGAGTCGACTACTCGACCGAGTACCGGGGATACTCGACCGAGTAGTCGTTACTCGACCGAGTACTATCTGGTACTCGGCCGAGTGTTCCTTTGGCGGAGAATTTTTACATTTTGAGCCGTAGGCTTTTGTGCTTACGTTTCCTTGTCTCTTATCAGCTCAATATGCCGCCCAAAAGAACTGCTGCACAGATTCAAGCTTCTGAGATGACAGTTGATGAGGTTGCTCGTATGATTGAGCAACAAGAGGCTCTCCTTGAGGCTCTTAGGAATGTGGGAAAAGGGAATGAGAAGCCGGTGGATGCTACTCGGCTTAGCATCATCATTGCCCGCTTCAACCCTCCCACATATGAAGGGGTTGGGGAACCAAAGCTGCTCGAGAAGTGGCACCGTGAGATTGAAAGTCTCATGGAAATGGTCAAGTGTCCCGATGACATGATCGTTGAGCAGGTAGTATACTACCTCAGAGGTGAAGCCGCTGTGTGGTGGCAAAACGTCAAGGAAGATGCTAGAGCCTACTACCAGGCTGAGGGTCTGGGGGCTATTCCGTGGTCAGGGTTGAAGAGCGCTATGAGAGAGAAGTTTGTACAGGAGCATATCCGACACAAGATGAGATTGGAGTTTGATTCCTTCACCATGTCAGAGGAGATGACAGCCACTGAGTACTATCATCGGTTCCTAGAGCTATCTCGCTATGTTGAGGACATGCAGTTGGGACAGAGAGGTATGGCTCTCCGTTTTGAGAGGGGTTTATCTGCCAAGATCGTGAGCCGTATGTCAGCTGGGGTTGCTACTGACCTTAAGGAAGTGTACCTAAGAGCGAGCCAAGCTGAGAGAATGGTAGATCTCTCAAAAGAGATTAATGAGAGCACTACTGCTGAAAAGAGGAGGCTGACAATGGAGGCAACAGTCAGTCGGGCAACAAGAAGGGAAACTTCAACCATGCAAAGGCTTTTTCTGGTGGAGCTGGTTTCTCAGGGGGATCTCGTGGCTGGGGAAAGACTAGAAGTCGGAGTCTGAGTGACAACTCCAGCCTTACATGCTTCAACTGTGGTGGTGTAGGCCATAAGAGGCGGGAATGCATGAGTTACAGGCCCGACACTGGTTCAGGCGCTCATCAGGGGAATTTCTCTCAGGGGCCGACTCAGAGCTTTGCTAGTAATCGACCGGGTGGATCATGGGGCAACAGAGGGCAACCCTACCAGGGCAGCTATAACCGCAGTGGTGGTGGATCTTATCAGCGTCAGAACAACAGCGCCACCCAGGATTCGGCAGCCAAGCCGAGCACCTCCAATGCTTCAGTTCAGGGAGGAGGGCAGAAAAGCAGTGGGAAGCTCTTCATGATGGACAAACAGGAAGCACAAGATGATGTACATGTAGTCACCGGTACCTTTCTTGTTCATAATGTACCATCCTTTGTTTTGTTCGATTCGGGGGCAACACATTCTTTTGTGTCTAAGAGTCATGCCTTGTCCATGGGTTTAGGGATGTTTGAGGTTGTAAAGGATGATGTGTTCATACCTTCTGGGGAGTATGTGTCATGTCTCAAGTTGTATAAGGGTGTGTTTATGGTGGTTGGAGGGGTAGATTTACTGGTAGACCTGTTAGAGTTTCCTATGGACGGGTTTGAGGTGATTGTCGGGATGGATTGGCTGGGTAAGTATGATGCCAAGATAGACTGTCAACAAAAGAAAGTGTCCTTAAAGGGTCCTAAGGGACTTAGGGTGTCCTATAGAGGGTTTGTGATGAAACCTAAGTGTAAGTTCATAGCTGTCATTACTTTAAAGTCATGTTTGAGGAAGAAGTGCCCCTTGATTCTTTGTCATGTGAGAGATCGCCGAGTAGAGCCGCAGACAGCTGCTGAGATACCTGTGGTGGGAGAGTTTGATTATGTCTTTCCTGAGGAGATACCAAGTTTGACGCCCAAGAGGGATGTTGATTTCAGTGTGGAGCTTAAACCAGAAACAGGTTCAATATCCAAAGCACCTTACTGTATGGCACCTAAAGAGTTAGCTGAGTTGAAGAAGCAGATACATGAGTTGCTAAGCAAGGGTTATATCAGGCCTAGTGTGTCACCATGGGGAGCCCCAGTGCTGTTTGTGAAGAAGAAAGATGGGAGTATGAGACTGTGCATTGATTACAGAGAGCTCAATCGTGTCACAGTGAAGAACAAGTATCCTTTGCCTAGGATCGATGACTTGTTTGATCAGCTAAGTGGAGCAGGTGTGTTTTCCAAGATTGACCTGAGGTCAGGCTATCATCAACTGAGGATAGCAGATGAGGATATTCCTAGGACAGCGTTCCGATCTCGTTATGGTCATTATGAGTATGTGGTGATGCCTTTTGGGTTGACCAATGCACCAGCAGCTTTCATGGATTTGATGAACTGGATCTTTACACCGTTCTTGGACAGGTTTGTGGTTGTTTTCATCGATGACATCTTAGTCTACTCCAAGACTAAGGAAGAATATGAGGAGCACTTGAGGATGGTTTTGCAGACTCTGAGAGATAATCAACTCTATGCCAAGCTATCTAAGTGTGAGTTCTGGTTGGAGGAGGTGGCTTTTCTGAGTCATGTGATATCTAAGAAGGGGGTGTTTGTGGATCCTAGCAAGATTGAGGTCGTGACCAAGTGGGAATCACCGAAGAATGTTGCTGAGATTCGGAGTTTCTTAGGTCTTGCCGGCTATTACAGGAGGTTTGTGAAAGACTTCTCAACTATAGCGCGGCCTATGACAGCTTTGATGTGGAAAGAGACCGGATTTGTTTGGGATGAGAGTTGTGAGACGGCGTTTCAGACCTTAAAGGAACGCTTGACCACAACTCCTATTCTAGCTTTGCCAGAGGGATGCGAGAACTTTGAGGTATATATCGATGCTTCAAAGAATGGTCTTGGTTATGTTTTGATCCAGGCAGGGAAGGTCATAGCTTATGCTTCGAGGCAGCTAAAGCCATATGAAGAGAACTACCCTACTCATGATCTGGAGCTGGGTGCAGTTAGTTTTCGCTCTTAAGATTTGGAGGCACTACCTTTATGGAGCAACCTTTAAGGTGTTTTCTGATCATAAGAGCCTAAAGTATATCTACACTAAGAAGGAGATGAACATGCGACAGAGACGGTGGATGGAGCTAATCGGAGATTATGATATGGAGATCATCTATCACGAGGGTAAGGCTAACGTTGTTGCAGATGCTTTGAG
The DNA here is from genome assembly GCF_048544455.1 of Silene latifolia. Taxonomy (NCBI): domain Eukaryota; kingdom Viridiplantae; phylum Streptophyta; class Magnoliopsida; order Caryophyllales; family Caryophyllaceae; genus Silene; species Silene latifolia. Next base: position 120,807,629 of record NC_133535.1, on the reverse strand, counting down.
TAGGAAGAGCCTTCATTCGCTATGTATGGCCATGTCCTTGCTGAAGCTGAGGGATGAGATGTCTAGGATGGGGATCTTCATGATAAGGAAGGGGGATACCATCGGAGACTTAACAATCGAGCCAGATTTATATGAGAACATCAAGAGTAAACAGGAGCTTGATCCTAAGATTCAGGAATGGAAGTCAAGAGTGGAGAGTGGGGCAGTTTCCAGGTTTTTTATCCATACAGATGGGAGTGTTCGTTTTGATGGGAGATGGTGTGTTTCTGAGGATGCAGAGTTGAGGAGAGTGATCTTGACGGAGGCTCATTGCACTCCTTATTCGGTTCAACCGGGTGGTGACAAGCTTTATAAAGACCTTAAGAAGACTTTCTGGTGGCCAAACATGAAGAGGGATGTAGCTGAGTTTGTGGCTAGATGTTTGACCTGCCAGAGGGTCAAAGGTGAGCAGAGGAGACCACAGGGTAAGATTCAGTCCTTGGAGGTACCAGAGCGGAAGTGGGAGTCCATCTCCATGGACTTCATTGTGGGATTACCTAGGTCACAGCAAGGTAATAACATGATCTGGGTGATTGTTGATCGGTTAACCAAGTCATCTCACTTTGTTCCTATGAAAGATATCTGGTCAAAGATGCAGCTGGCATTGGGTTACAGGAGGCATGTGGTACGGTTCTATGGTATACCCAAGGATATCGTTTCTGATCGTGATGCGAGGTTCATATCCAAGTTTTGGCAAGAACTACAGGAGTTGATGGGTACGACCTTGAAGATGAGTACAACTTTTCATTCGGCAGCCGATGGTCAGACAGAACGAACCATCAAGATCTTAGAGGACATGTTGAGGGCATGTGTCATGGAGTTTGGGGGCAGCTGGGAGGACAGACTTGACCTGATTGAGTTTTCATACAACAACAGTTATCATACGAGTATCGGGATGGCACCTTTTGAGGCTTTGTTTGGTCGGAAGTGGCGAAGTCCAGTTTGTTGGGATGATAGTTCTGAGGCTGTGGTTTTAGGCCACAGCTGGTACAGGATATGGTGGAGCAAGTCCAGATGATTCGGCAAAAGATGAGAGCAGCTCAAGACCGTTAGAAGAGTTATGCCGATTTGTACCGCAGAGACATTGAGTTCGCAGTAGGTGACAAGGTCCTTTTGAAAGTGTCACCTATGCGAGGTGTAATGAGGTTTGGAAAGAAAGGTAAACTAAGTCAGAAGTTTATAGGTCCTTATGAGATTTTGGACCGGATAGGCGAGGTAGCCTACAGATTAGCTTTGCCACCAGCTTTGGACAGAGTCCACAATGTTTTCCATGTTTCCCAGCTTCGGAAGTATGTGAGTGACCCGTCGCATATCCTTGAGGTGGAGAACATCGATCTTGACGAGTCTTTGTCCTATGCCGAGGTTCCTAAAGAGATTCTTGACCGCAAAGTTCGTAAAACAAGAAATGGTGAGACGGTCTTACTCAAAGTACTTTGGTCTAATCACAATGTGGAAGAAGCCACATGGGAACCCTAGGAAGCCATGTGAGAACGTTTTCCTAGTCTTTTTGATCAGGTATGTTTGGTTACGGGGACGTAACCATTGTCTTTTTAGGGGGGTAGGAGATGGTTGCGTGTGTGTTTTGTTTTATTTTGAGTCGGGTTAGTGAGTCTTGTGGTGTCTTGTGTGGTTCTTTGGCATTGATAAATGTTTGTTTGGGGAAGTCTTTTTGTGTTTTGTGGTGTATTGTTTTAGGGTGGTGTGTGAACTTCGGGACGAAGTTCTTTTTAAGGGGGGAAGACTGTAATACTACGGATTTTCTTAAGTTGAATACTCGACCGAGTAGAGCCTACTCGGCCGAGTAGTGCTATTTGTGTAGCATGTTTTGGTTCTGCCGAGGAATACTCGGCCGAGTATGAAGAATACTCGACCGAGTAAAGGATACTCGGTCGAGTATACACTTTACTCGACCGAGTATCCGGTCTGGCGAGTATTATTTCAGCGGTTTGATGCGAGAGTGTTTGGGGTTATTTAATATTCAAAGTTAGTTTTTAAAACGTCATTTCAACCCTAATCATTTTAGGATCACTCTAATCACTCTCTAATCACTCCCTAATCATCCTCTAATCTCATTGTGTGCGCAAATGTTGTAATCCTTGCGTGTATTTTCTCATCCTACTGTTGGTAAGTTTCATTCCCCATGTCATTTATGTTCTTGTAGGGTTTACTGTATATATGGAATTTGGGGAATACGGGGAATTGTGCAATGTGTAATTGTGCTATATGGTTATTGTATAGGAGAAGACTTCATAGAGGAGCCTTTCTGATTGTTCGGTTTCTGTACTGCTGTTGATTGCTAAGGTAGGTTTCCCTACTCAGTTTACTGTTCATTGATCTAAGACTTGAATGTATTGTGATTGTCGTTATCTGCTGATCATCGGAGTACGGATGTTGTGGTGATGGTGTTGGTGTGGTTGTGTTGTGATGGTTGTGGTGTTGTGACAGCTGTGAGGCTGTGTATGTTGTGTTTGTGATGAAGTCACTTGCGGGAGTGGCTTCACACCCTAGTTCGCCCTCCGTGGAACCCGTCACGGGAGGGGATGTGCACATTAAGGGACAGAGATTATTAGTCGCTCGTTGATGAGCTGGACTAGGTGGGATGGGCTGCGGTCACCCACTGGCGGCGAGGATTACTTGTTGCGATGGGTAATCTGGCAGGGCTACACACTTAGGTGTGTAGTCGGTTACTGTGTGAGATCGGGAGACTGGGGGTGGAGGATGATCAGCTGGTTACCTTGTTTGTTTGTCTTATATTGATTGAGTAATACTGACCCCATTGTTGTTTGTGGAATCTGCTGTGATCCATTCGGGGATGGTGAGCAGGCTTGACAGGTCTTGCTATTGGTGAGCTTGGGGTAGTCATGGGAGAGTTGTCATCACCAGTCGTAGCATCACAGTCGAGTCTAAGTTATGATTGTAATACTATGGATTTATGAGTCTCTAGGTACTCTATCGAGTAGGCCTTACTCTGTCGAGTAAGGGTGATTTGCATTTTATAAAAGTTTCTGACCTGTTGGGTACTCGATCGAGTAACGCAGATACTCGATTGAGTAAGGGGGCACTCGATCGAGTACCTTAGCTACTCGATCGAGTAGCCGGTTTACGGGGAGTTATTTCTCGGGTTTTGTTAATAATGCGATTAGGTATATAATCTTTTCCGTCATTGTTCTTAAACATTTTTTCAAAATCTAATTACTGTCAAGAGAGAAAACAAAGTACGTTCTTCGCTTTAATCGCATTGTTAGCATATCCCGGAGTTTGGAAGGTTGGACTTCGCCTTTCGTTATACCGTTGAGATCCTTGCGTCGAGGGTAAGATCTATGTACCGTTTTTATAGTATTTCCTTTAAGTTGTTTAAACCCTAATATGGGGATTTGGGGGTTTTGTTGTAGATAATGTTTGGTAGTGATTATGTGTATGTATGATAGGAGGAGGATTTGTAGAAGAGGCTTTTTGATACAGCTGTTGAGACCGTCTGATTGTTGTGCTTTCCAGGTAGGGTTTCCCTACTCAGTATTAGTCCCATAGTGATTGTTGATGCGTTGAGATTGATTGTTTAATTAATGTCGTAATTGTATTGTGACGTTTGTGATTGTAATTGTATTGTGATGTGCTGAGTGGAGTCACTTGCGGGAGTGGCTTCACGCCCTAGTTTCGCCCTTCGTGGAACCCGCCACGGAAGGGGATGTGCACATTAATGGACAGGGTTATCGCTCAATTTGAGGAGCGGGGATTTGGTGGGTACGGTTGCGGTCCCCCACTGGCAGGGCTGGTCCAGTGGATAGTCGGTGATTGAGATTGATGGGACTGGTGTGATTGAGTGTGTGTGATGGTGTAAGGCTTATGCATTTTGTCGTATTGTTGATATATATAAGTTGTGTGATTTAATCGACCCGGTTGTTGTTTTGTAAAACCTGCGGTGATCCATTCGGGGATGGTGAGCAGTAATTGAGCAGGTTTGAGTTGAGTTCTTGGGATAGCTGGGATGTGCCACCGTCTGACGATAGAAGTCTTCCGCTGTAGCTTTACTAGTTGTATAGACATTTCAGTTAACTCAGTAGACAGCTGGTTTTGAGAACATGTATCGTATTTTGGTATTTGATTTCAGTTGTAACCTTTCACTAAAGTTATATTATTTAATGTTGTTTCGTTATTGTCTTATGATTATCATGCCTCGGGTAACCGAGATGGTAGCACTTCCATGCCTTAAGTGGTCCTGGTAAGGCACTTGGAGTATGGGGGTGTTACAAATGGTATCAGAGCGACGATCCTGAAACCTGTAACCAATAAATTTAATGAATATAGGGAGTCAATTAAAATGAACCCCAGGTAAAAGTTGTAGGAGCTAATGCAAAGGCTTGAGAGACGTCCTAAAGTCGCGAACTCGCCCTACAATTTTGAATCGGTCACCATGAGATATGAGTCGGGATCGCTATGTCTTTATCTTGTGAACTGTGTATTTATATAGTGATGTGTGGTATGAATCAGTGGATGTATGTATGTGGAGAATGGGGAATGTGTAGATAAGATGGTGATGATGTGATTTCGTATGTTGTTGATTGAAAGCATGTTGCATGATAGTTGGTTTACAATGTTGGTTGGAATTGTTAGAAAAGTGTATAGGAATGATGAGTAATGTGGTGGAAAAAGGAAGTAGTTCATATGTATATGTTGTATGAAGAATGTAGTGGAAATGGATGAAATGATTGGAAAAGATGGAGTGGCAATAGCATGAGAATATGAATGTTGTGATTATGAATATGTTTAGGTGACGAAATGTATTTGTAATATTGTTGTATTAGTAACATGGAACTAGGATTAGAATGTATGAGTATGTTTTGTCTTACGAAAGGCTATAGAATAAAAGCATATGGGTAGTGCATGTTGAATATTGTTGCTTTGCTTTCGAAAATAGTAACATGTGTTTGGGGCTACTGGTTTCATGAGTATTGGGTTGTTTTTGTTTACCTTGTTGTCGTTTAAGTTGTTTGGAAGTAAAATCAAGTAGTTATGTTTTTCGATTATAGAGAGGTTGTCTCTAAACTGTTGTAATTTGAGATTTATATATTGTTTTGATGTGATTCCAATTGGAGGTGATAGCTTGTTCTTTTACGATTCTAACGATAGGTCACACGCCCAAAACGACCAAGAAATGAGTGAGTTATGGTTGTTTTACAAAAACTGGACAGTGCTGAGAAATGCGTAAGTACTCGATCGAGTATCCTTGGTACTCGATCGAGTAGGGGGGCACTCGATCGAGTACGTCACTTACTCGATCGAGTGGCCCTGGTAATTTGTTTTAAGTGCTTCTGATCTTCACCTACTCGATCGAGTAAGTCACTTACTCGATCGAGTGGCCTGTACTCGATCTAGTGACCCCTGTTTTGGGTCATATGCTTATCTTTTGACATTCGTTGCATATTATGTTTAATTCAAGGCTGTTATATTACTTCTTTATGCACTGTTTTACGTTTGTGTTGGTCCTGAAGTGTAAGTTACCCAATCTTATGATGTAAAGAGTGGCACCTATGATGAGTGTGAGTTCGATGGGGAGGACATGAGTTATACGTGGTTGTGATAGATAGTAGAAAATGAAAAGGAAGATCGTTATGGCTTAATTGAGATATAGAACAGGTTTTGTGAGACGAGATGAGTGATATGATTGTGTGTTGGGTAATGTAAAAGTAAGTGAAAGTGGGTAAGGGATGATGTGGGTCTAAGGAACGTGAGAATGAAAAGATTGAAAGGAAGGATTGGATAGTGGCAACTTGAGATGTGTAAAGAATTATGGAGGGAGATGGTTAGGAGTCGTGTGGGTCAAGAATATATGTAGTGAAAGTTCGTTTTAAAGGGGTTGAGAAGAGTGGTATATAGTGAATTTTATGGAGACATGTTGCAAGGTGGATTTGTAGACATTGAGTGAGTTTGGAAGATTTGGTTTATTAGGAGGTGAAACTACGTGTGATTTCTTTGGGCATTTAACGGTATGAAATGAATTTTGATTTCTAGAGATGTACGAAGGAGATGCAATTGTTTGAACAGTGAACGTCGATTTTATGGATAGATTAGTGGCAAGTGTGAGTGATAGTATAATAAGAGAAGATCCATGGTAAGAAAGAGTGAGATGATATCGATATGAAATAATGAGATTTGAGTTTTGGAGCGACGAAAAGGTAATTGCAGCACTAAAGCGTTAGGAAGAAGTAATAAGGAGTTGAATGGTTAATTACTTTTGTCGAGTGTAAAAAGAAAAGAATGAGGGGAGTAAAACTAAGAAAATGTTGACCGGAGTTATGTGATATAGAGGTAAGGAGTCATCGAGATGTGCGACACCAATCATGAGGATGTTAGTTAATGGTTATATAGGAGTTTCGGGACAACATGATTAGTCTTGAGTTTTGAGGAATTAAGGAAAGTAAGAAGTTGGTAGAATATCTGCATGATAAGAGATTTTGGTGGAGAGCTAGATGATGATACAATTGAGGATAGTATTGGCAAGAATGTTGAGGTAATTTTATTGATGGATTTGATGTTCGTTGTTTGGGATGATAACCAAAGATCGGAAAGAAATCGTGATGTTTAGAGATGAGTGTGAGAGGTTTGATGTCCAGACAGTGGTAGTGTTATGGTTTGTGACTAGTGGTTAAGGGTGATGGTATATTAGAAAGGTAACAATTCTAAAGAGGTTGATTTTGTAGAGACTGAATTGATAAATTATGGTTGTGAGGAAGTATAAGACATAGTCTTAGGAGGCGGTTTCTCATAATGAGTGTTAGTTGTATGGTTATGTATGGCAGAAGGTGCTGCTAATGCGAATGGAAGAATGTGATGAGGGGCATGCGAGTTAAGCTCGGGCGACAGGTAACCTTTGTTGAGTGGTAACTTACGTGATCAGGATTGACTAGTTGGATGTAATTATGGGTCTAAGATGTATATAAATGTTGGTGTGAGGTGGTGACCTCACGAGAAGCGGTATGGTGTGATAGTTATAATGTTGTTATTTGAATGTTCTGTAATATATGTTGGACACGGTAATTTAATTTAATGATATTCAAAAGGGTAATAATTTGATTGATCTGGCATGACTAGTTATACTTGTATGTATTCATGATATAGGTTGATTCCGTGATGTGGTAAGGGGATGATATTCATGAGGTTATTATCTATTTAATTCATATAATATGTTGCTTTGTGATTTAGTAAAGTGGGTTTGAGTAAGTTTTTCTTGTCCGAGAAGTTATGTTGAGTCAGTGCTTATGGGATTGTGTAAGTTGTGATGACTATCGATGTGGTTGTGGTGCCTCGGGTGGTGATCCGGGCACGGTATTTAGTGTTGTGATGCGGGTATTTTCGTACTACGGTGTGGCTGTTGGTGGCGGTGTTGCGATGCCGTCACCGGTTGTGGTGGAGTAGGTGGGATGATTATGATTCGAGTTTTCGAAGGTACATACCAGTTAAACATAGATTGTTGTTTTGTTTGCTGCTGTTCCTTGTGAGTTTTGGTTGAACAGGTGGACTGTTGTTTTGTTTGTTGATGTTTCTGACCAGTTTTGGTTTGGGAATGAAGGTAGAGTATGATATGAAAGATAGTTGTGCATGTTTCCGTTGTTGTCATGGTATAGTGATATTCTGTTGATGGGACACAATTGTGAGAAGTTGTTACAGTAATTTTGATCTTGTTTTAGGATGAGGTATCGGTAGACATAGTCATGGCAAGTGATTCGTAAAATATGTGTGGTAATGATCTGAAAGATGCAGGTGGTTCATAATCCTTTGTTGAGACAGTGAGTGTAGGGTGTTGGGGGAATTATTGTCATGATAAGTTATGTATGAGTTTTGCGGTAATAAAGGGAAGAACTTGAGGATCTAGTGTGAGTGTAATGAGTGTGGATCGTGAGTTATGCTTTTGGGAGATAGGTGCTTTACATAGAGAGGTATGTTGTTTTGCAGTAATAATGGAGAGTTAGTATGGTGTTTTTGCTACGAGTTTTATGGTATAGGTTAGGTGGTGTGCCGCATGAGTTGAGGTATGAGGAATGTTTAAGTAAGAGAGCCTTGGATATATGCATGGCGAGTGTTTAGATTATAAGTGGTTATCATTGACATGCGGTGGTGAAAAGGAAAATGAGACGATATAGCTAGGATTTAGTATTAGTGAGTTACGGGGACGTAACATTTGTCTTAAGAGGAGTAGGATGCAATAAAAGAGAGTTTCATGGTGGTGCATTTTGTAATATAATTGGAAGTAGGGTGTTAGCATAGCGTAGCGTAAAGGAGGGATTTGTTTTATGGATGATACTTATAAAAGGCCATGGTCGTGCTTGTAGTAGCGTGATGTTTAGGAGTGTGAGAATATTTTACTAGTGTTGACAGTTAGATGATGAGGTTATGAGTGTGAGTAAACTTCGAGGACGAAGTTCCTTTTAAGGGTGGTAGAATGTAACATTCCGTTTGATGTCTATGAGTGTTTTGATATTGGATTTGGTAGTGGATGATATTATGGAGCTAGCAGCGTTAGAGAATGGTAGTTGGTAGTGTATGGAATTAGTGTCGGGAGAGTTTATGATGTAGTTGATACGACATCGTGAGCGATGTGTGGAGATAGGAATAGTTGGTGGAGTTGGTCTTAAGAGTTCACGAGCTATAGGGTGAGGTTTTGTTTTGAGTCTTAGTTGCGTTGTGTCCTAGTCAAGTTGGTAGGTTTGTTTTTATGAATGAGTTGAACTTCGGGGACGAAGTTCTTTTTAAGGAGGGAAGACTGTAATACTACGGATTTATGAGTCTCTGGGTACTCTATCGAGTAGGCCTTACTATGTCGAGTAAGGGTGAGTTGCATTTTATAAAAGTTTCTAACTTGTTGGGTACTCGATCGAGTAACGCAGATACTCGATCGAGTAAGGGGGCACTCGATCGAGTACCTTAGCTACTCGATCGAGTAGCCGGTTTACGGGGAGTTATTTCTCGGGTTTTGTTAATAATGCGATTAGGTATATAATCTTTTCCGTCATTGTTCTTAAACACTTTTTCAAAACCTAATTACTGTCAAGAGAGAAAACAAAGTACGTTCTTCGCTTTAATCGCATTGTTAGCAAATCCCGGAGTTTGGAAGGTCGGATTTCACCTTTCGTTATACCGTTGAGATCCTTGCGTCGAGGGTAAGATCTATGTACCGTTTTTATAGTATTTCCTTTAAGTTGTTTAAACCCTAATATAGGGATTTGGGGGTTTTGTTGTAGATAATGTTTGGTAGTGATTATGTGTATGTATGATAGGAGGAGGATTTGTAGAAGAGGCTTTTTGATACAGCTGTTGAGACCGTCTGATTGTTGTGCTTTCCAGGTAGGGTTTCCCTACTCAGTATTAGTCCCATAGTGATTGTTGATGTGTTGAGATTGATTGTTTGATTAATATCGTAATTGTATTATGACGGTTGTGATTGTGATTGTTTGTCTCTGGTTCTCGAGATGCGTTCTCAGCTGAGTGGAGTCACTTGCGGGAGTGGCTTCACGCCCTAGTTTCGCCCTTCGTGGAACCCGCCACGGAAGGGGATGTGCACATTAATGGACAGGTTTATCGCTCAATTTGAGGAGCGGGGATTTGGTGGGTACGGCTGCGGTTCCCCACTGGCAGGGTTGGTCCAGTGGACAGTCGGTGATTGAGATTGATGGGACTGGTGTGATTGAGTGTGTGTGACGGTGTAAAGTCGTCTGCATTTGTCGTATTGTTGATATATATAAGTTGTGTGATTAGTCGACCCGGTTGTTGTTTTGTAAAACTGCGGTGATCCATTCGGGGATGGTGAGCGAGTAATTGAGCGAGTTTGAGTTGAGTTCTTGGGATATTTGGGATGTGCCACCGTCTGACGATAGAAGTCTTCCGCTGTATCTTTACTAGTTTTATAGACATTTCAGTTAACTCAGTAGACAGCTGGTTTTGAGAACATGTATCGTATTTTGGTATTTGGTTTCAGTTGTAACCTTTCACTAAAGTTATATTATTTAATGTTGTTTCGTTATTGTCTTATGATTGTCATGCCTCGGGTAACCGAGATGGCAGCACTTCCATACCTTAAGTGGTCCTGGTAAGGCACTTGGAGTATGGGGGTGTTATAATGATCTCATAGTTGTCAGACTTTGGATTTATTTTATTGAATCAGTTTTGGATTTGGTTTGATGTAAACTTTTACACTTTATGGTATTTTAATAAATGTGCTCAGTTCAGACGCTTTTGATATATAATAACCTCGGGCAACCGAGATGGTAACACACTTTCATGGTAGGGTGGTCCTGGTAAGGCACCTTGGTATGAGGGGGTGTTACAGCCCCTTTCATTTCTTTCTCACAAGCAACCCTAAAAAGAGAGAATAGGCAAACTTAGAAACTAGAAAGCCCACCAGCCGCCTTCACTAGCCAACCAACAACGGAAAAGGGATGGTCGACGGCGTTGGCATGTCAACGAAAATGGTCAATGGATATTGACGACGACGGCAGATTGACGACGAGGGTAGAAGGTTGGATCGCCGGCGTTAGAGAGTGAATGAAAGAGGACAATGTTGGGTCGAGAACGAGGCTGGGGATGGGATGGAGTTGACGGTAAGGGTATAGGCGGTCTGTTCCGGGAGAGGGTGGTCGGGGCTGTGGGAGGGGGAGGTTGGGCAGGGTGTACGTTATGGGGTTTGGGAATTGTGGGTTTCTTGGTTTTGGGTTTTTTTTTAAATAAAGGGTAGTGGTGGAAAATATGGTAAAATGTGTTGGATTAAGTAAAATGATGTGTTGGATTTCGCAATTACTGTAACACCCCCATACAACAAGGTGCCTTACCAAGACCACCTTAGGCATAGAAGTGCTACCATCTCGGTTACCCGAGGCAATGTATATCAAATTGACCATAAAGAAACATACTTAATTAAATAAGTTTAACTGATTATATGTTCAAAACCCAAAACTGATAAAGTAAAATACAACTGTTCCAAAATATCAAACCAACTGAAAAGAAACTAAGTTCAAGAGACAGCGGAAGACTCTAGTGACATGTGATGACTCCATCTCAGCTATCCCTCGCGCAAGCCATCTCATACCTGCTCAATAACTGCTCACCATACCCAAATGGATCACCACAGTTTTTAAAACATTTAAACGGGGTTAGTTACTGATTACACAAAACAAGATACACAAGATACAACAGACAGATCCCCCAACTCCGTCACATCTCCACACACCTGATGACACACTAAAGTGTCTAGTCCTGCTAGAATACCTATCGCAACAGATATTCCACGCCGCCAGTGGGGGACCGCAGCCGTACCCACCAAATTCCCGCTCATCTATTTCGAGCAAAAACCCAAGTTCCTTAATGTGCACATCCCCTCCTGTAGCGGTTCCACAGAGGGCGAATCAGGGGCGTGAAGCTACTCCCGCAAGTGACTCCACTCAGCCGAGGTCGCGCCTCGCGAACCACAGACAAACACAACCAGCCAAATTATACAACAACAGTTACCAATACGATAAAGATCAACAACAGTAAACAACCACAACAATCCACCATCAAAACCATGTAATCAATAACCGAGTAGGGAAACCCTACCTGAAAGGCAATTATCACGATCGTCACAAATCAGCTATTCAATACTGCTCCTCAGTGAAACCACCTCCTATAATCACATAATCATGTCATTACTATCTAACAAACACCAAACTCCCAAAATCCCTCAAAATACTCAATTAGGGTTTTAATCAAAATCAACGAAACAACATAAAAACTGTACAAGGATCTTACCCACAATACAACGGACTCAACGGCGTAAAGAACACAACGATCCGACGACTCTAACCCTTAGGATTTGATAGCAATGCGAAGAATAAAGCAACGTAACTTTGTTTAAGCTTTGTGAGATTTTAGAAAAGGTAAAAAGTGAAAAATAAATTGACGGAAGTGTTTATATAACTTTCTCGCATTGCTAACAAAACCCGGCAAAATAACCCGTAAAACTGACTTACTCGATCGAGTACGTCACTTACTCGATCGAGTGCCCCTTACTCGATCGAGTAACCCACTTACTCGATCGAGTACCCATCAGCAGAACGCTGTTTCGAAACCAAAACTCAATTACTCGACAGAGTAAGCCTTACTCGATAGAGTACCCAACAACATAGAAAACCGTAGTATTACAATTACGTTTTTTTAAAGGTAAATCAAAAGTATAGTATTATTTAATAGTGTTAATAGTTTATTTTTGTTAATTATAATATAGGTTATTATAATTAAACAGCAAGCGTTAATAGATTATAATGGTTTATTTTTGGCAATATTCATAAGATAAAGTATTTGGAGTTAAATAATGGCCAAATTATAGCTTAGTAAAAGATGCTAGTTTGGACATATTTTAGGGTAAATTTCATAGGTTTGTAGTTAGGCGGAAAATTTTTTCATAAGAGAGTGGCACGTGTACAGGATGATGTGTAATGGTTCTTGTATTATAGTTTTATATAGATAGAAAAGCAGACTCCACAAGAGTCTAGAAATTTTATTTTTTAATAAGGAATTTTTGAGCTTGTTTGAGTAGATACTCTTTTCGTGTCTTGCTTTAAGGGGAATTAGGATCAAACACAATGATAAGATTTACACGGAAGAAATTTCTCATAAGACTTTTATAAATACATAGTCCCTTGTTTATCGTGTATAGTAAATTTCTACCTTTGGCTAAACTAGGAAACACAAGTATCATATCATCATCATATACTATATTAAAGCAGAAACCAGTTGTCACATGTCATCAGCAGATGGCTTATGCCACGTGTTAATTTCAGCATCATTTATACATTACTACATAAATTACTAATCTAATTACTAAATTATTATAAATATAAATTACTGATATGATCACCTAAATTAAGTCCTATAATTTTGGTGCCTTATTGTAAAAAAGGCAACGGTATTAAATAATCCTAATCAATATTTCCGAGATTTGATTTCTAAAGAAACTGTTTCCTAAACAATAAAAGAGAAAAGATTTTCTACATAATATAAAAAAATTGCCTGTTATTCTGTTATCTTTATTTAATCAATCAACCAATTATGTAAGGTGAAATCAATCACCACAAAATTATATTACTATTATCCAAAAATACAATTGCAATATATTTTCAGTAATTCAATTATCTTAAACGTTTATGTACCAAAAAAATTATCTACACACGTTTGGCAAATGAATTTCCAATCCATTATGGAAAAGTTTGAATATTTGGAAAAAATCATGTACGGCTAATATAATGGGTGGTGCTCATTCATGGACGGGTTTTACTCTTTTATGTATAGAAATTACCATTTTACCCCTCTTGTTTCAACTCCCCAATTTCCAATTTTAAATTTCTCTCTCTATGTTCAATTCCACCGCCTCCCTCACCCACTCCTGCCACCACCTTGCTACTGCCCTTCTCGGCCTCAGCTAGCCGCCAACCACCGCCTTTTTCCCTCGCTTCCCTTGACCGACGATGCCCACCACACTAATGCTTGACCCGTCATTCACCATCCACAACCGTCAACGCCACCCCCTGCTACACCGGCCGGTCTTGACGACCTCCTCAGACCGGCCACCGTCTAGTCATCTCGACACTAATGCCTGACCCGTCACGTATGCTTGAGAGCAATAAATATGGACCATATGATCCGACAAGTTGTTCAGCGGTTCTCTTTTCGAGCTCGACATTCTTGTTAATCCAACAAACACCAATCAGAGTATTTCTTATTCGATCATCATCTTTACGACAAGAAACACCAATCATAAAATCTCAAATAAGGAAGAAGTTGGAAATAGCAAGTCTGCAATTCATGATGAATTTGAACCCGTAATGCAATTGGGGACTGTTAATGTAGCAGAAGGTTATAAAGTTTCTAGAAATGAGATCAAGTGCAAGACAAGATCGACTGAACATTCACTAGTAGAAAAAGTCTCATTGACATCGTTTATTTTACCCCATTTACATCGCTTTTGTGGCGATGTTTCTGGGGGCGACGTATTTAGTATTTTTACCATAACATCGGTTCTAAAATCGATGTAAATAGCATACAATATACATCGGTTATAGGTGAAAACCGATGTTAATAGTGCCTCAATTACATCGTTTTTGGTCTAAAACCGATGTAAATATTATCATTATTTATATCGATTTTGGTGCAAAACCGATGTAATATCAACCTTATTTACATCATTTATTGACTGACTAAAACCGATGTAAATAGGAATTTTTTTAATTAAAAAAAATTATATTTTTCTAGACTATTTTCTTTTTTATGAAGCCTAATTTATCATCAGCTCCGGCCATTTCATGAGGAAATCATGTCTTGAGTAAGGGAAAAATTTGGCTATGAAATCTAAATACATGTATCATTTCATGAATAAATATCTATCAACAACCAATACCAGTAACAGCTTATGGCTTCAACAAGCGGTACATAATGAATATCCTAAATTAATCCTAAAGAAACAATAGACAAACTTGTTTCTCTAAAGTGGGACTGGAAAATTCTACCTAAATAGCTCTTGACTTTGAAAATATGCTTGTTTAAGATAATAAGTTCCACTTCCAAGTTATGTATGTGCAAGAGCTTGTGCATTTGAAAGTTCATTCCCCTGCAAGAAAGAATTATAACCGCAACATTAGTTACCAGATTTTTATTCGCGGAATTGAGGCTAACCCATAAACATTCCTAGGCAAGTGATAAAAATGGCCACAATAACAACGAGCACATGGCAGCAAAACATAATCCCATAAACTCTTAGAACATGATTCTTAAAACTCTTATCAAATACTGCGCCTAAATATAGTACGGGTAGTGTATACGACTTCAAAGTATGGATATAAAAAAAACGAACCGTATCTATACGTAAAATTCAAATGACGTCATTACATAATATATAATAGTAATAATATAATTACAAAGACAACAAAGTAATAAATATTAGGTACTCGACTTTTTGAGGCATCCGGCTTATTATATATTTATTACTTAAAAGAGATTCAGAGCTGTGCAAATATTATTACTACTACTACTGTTTCTCAAAGAGGCACACATTACTGAGATATAACTGTTACTCTGTTAGTTAACTTGGTATGGTTTTGTGACTGCAGTTATTGTTAGAACTTATAGTTACCAACCCTGGTAAAAAAGTAGATAAATAAAAGTTCTTGCTTTCTATGGAAATAAAGAATAATACCTCAAAAAGTAGTGTTTTAATTTTCTGCACATATTTCAACATCAGAAAATCAGGAACCACCATGACCACGATCTCATCTTCATCTTCGACAGGCTTCCTATCACTTAAGCTGCAAGTAAGAAGAGCATATATACATGAACAACATTTTGCATTGACAAGTTGACAACAGAAGATCAGTATCAGAGAGCTTATACAATTCAGAAATCAGGAGAGATTTCTACAAGAACGTCTACATCTTGGAAGCACAACAACAAAAACAATGACATACTCCAGCGAAACAAAGGCTTCCAAGTTCAGCCTATGGCGATGTAACTCGGAATCGAAAACATGCAGCCGTCCCTTGTGTTAAGCCTCTTAAAAGCACAAAGATACTGTTCTCATGTGACCCTTAATGAAAAATGCATTCAAGAACCACATATGTACAAAGGCCAATACCTAGAGAATCCAAAAGCAGCATCTTTCCATTTATACTTTAAGAGTGCGGCAGCCCCCGTATCTGGAAGATAACTTTCACTCGCTGTTAAAGCAAGTTGGAATGTTTGGTTATGCAGAATACATCGAGGATTATGAAATAAAGACCTTGTTGATAAGAATTATTTGCCAGCAGAGGACTGGTCACAAAGCCAGCAGTGGACTGGTCACAAAGCTTAAAGCAAGATGAGTCTAGTATGGACTATGGAATAATGCTTTTAGTAAACTGTAAAACTGTCA
This sequence comes from Silene latifolia, assembly GCF_048544455.1. Taxonomy (NCBI): domain Eukaryota; kingdom Viridiplantae; phylum Streptophyta; class Magnoliopsida; order Caryophyllales; family Caryophyllaceae; genus Silene; species Silene latifolia. The sequence continues at coordinate 120,791,665 of NC_133535.1, read as the reverse complement.
TAATTTTCTCAAGAACTCTTTCCTCAAGGCTGACATCTAATAAACGTTTGAATTTTCAGATAAATCAGTGATTTTTCTCAGTAATTAACCATAAGTTTTATCAAACCTGACATCTTGTTTCTTCGAAAAGAGTATCTTAGAAACCCCTTGATAGTTCCCATAGCTCGGCTTGTGCACCTTCATCATCCAAAAACAGCAGCTGAGGTATCAGAAGCTCAACCTGTTGATCAAGGGTAAAGACGATTTTCAACAAAAATATTTCCTTGTTTTAAGTGGTGACGTAGAAACCTGAAAATGTGAATAAGGGAAGTATTTTTCTATACATTTGACATAATTTGAATTGGTCTGTTTAGCTTTATGTGTCAAACTCTTATGTTGTCCTCAAGGGAAGTATTTTTCTATACAATCTTCAAAATTTAAGAAGAATAATGTTTCATTGTGAGACAAATGGAATAATATTTTAGCAATGTTCTGGTAGAGAATCACATACTAAAATATGGCTCTCATTCCTCCAGCAAAAACAAATGATGGACTGGCTTGACTCGATTTTCGAACTGCTTCCTCCAAATCAGAAGGCAAGCAACTGAGACAAAGAATAACGCTCCCCATAAGGGGTTTAAATTTACTAAGCTAAAATTAATCACACGTAATATGTAATATGCCCCATGATAAAACAATTATGTTAAGTGATTTATGATATTAAACATGACATAAGTGATGGAAGTTTAGACATGATGTAATTCATTAAACAGTGGCCTACATATTCGAACTGGATTTGTTGCGGAATGAAATTAACTCCCTACAACATACAGCAGTAGTAGTTTAGTTGAAACGATAGTTCAGTACTGATGCATTTAATTGAGTCGATAGTTCAGTAAGACGGGAAACTAGGTTAAAATTTCGTAGGGAGTTAATGATTGCCATTTACTTCAACAAGATTTTTAAACAGCATCGACTTTATCGTGCAACTATCAAACCTACGGAGAGAGCCCTGCAACTATCAAAATCACATTCTATGCAAAAGATCTAATCCTCATTTTCGCCATTTCCTCTCACCACATCCCAAATCAACACAGCGGACTAACCCTCAAAATCACCACATCAATCAATAAGTCGCGTCCTAGGATGCGAGAGGTACAACCAGAAAGCGACATTCAATAATCAGGACAAAAACCCATCTAAAAAATGGTCGATTCGTTGTGCAGACGACCCAACAAATAAAAAACCTTACTTCTAATCTCATAAATCATACAATTAAATGCGGAGAATGAAAAACGTATTCAATTAAACATAATCGACATAGATTGTTGGATCGATATTATGTTATTTTAAACATGATTCAAGTGAAACTCAATACAAACGATTAAAAAGGGAAAAGAAAAAAAGACATACATCAATACAATGGTGGCTTCAACTCGTCATTGTGCTATCAATGTAGTGCAGTGCGAGGATGAGGGTAGAGCGCATAAAGTAACCGCATATGTAGGCGCGGAATATAAGGTGGGATCAATGGTGGTGATGGCGGTTTGATCGTCTGCGATATTGCGGCAGGTTGAATGAAGGGAAGAGGATGAGAAGTTATTTGGGAAAGTGAAAAGTCGTTTGAAGAGGAGAGTCTAGGGTTATCTATTGATTTTTCACGATTATTGAGAACAATTCTACATCGGTTATATGCTAAAACGATGTTAATGATATTTTTCTTACATCGTTTTGTTTAGATAACCGATGTAACTAAGAAACTGGCACATAATTAACATCAGTTTTTGTATGAACCGATGTTATTTATTACCATTTACATCGGTTAAACTAGAACTGATGTTAATGTGGCGATGTTAATAAGACTTTTTCTACTAGTGATTCAAAAAGGTTGCTCACCAATCTTTTGAAGGCTCCCCCGGCTATATGGTAGGGTGGAGGTAGTCATACTAGACTGGTTTCAGAAATTTGCCTCGGGATTCTGATGAATGTCGACTGACATTAGTTCGGTATAAGAAATAGTCCGTTACTGAGTTATTTTGCATTATTCATCTACGATAATACCGGTGAATATTGAGAATTTTCTGTAAATTTTTCTGCATATTTCAATGACAATTTCTGTAAATTTTTCTACTTGAGGCAACAATGATCTTTGTGAAGATAGAGACGAGAGGGTCATAAATCATGCGAGTAACTCATTTGTATACTAAGTTTGTTGCTGCAGTACTCATTCAGCAACAAGCTGTACAGATTTAGGAGGCTCAGATTTTTCCCATGGGCGTAAAGATAGGACAATGATTAATACAATGATTAGAATCAAAATGATAGCAAAGACAATCCATTTCCAGGTATTCTTCTGGTGTTTCCTTGCAGTGCGTAATTGTTTAGTTCCGCACCTAGTAAAGAAGCTGGCTTTACCGACATGAACTTCGCTGTTATCCCTGGGCTTGAACCAAAACTGTCATGTCAAGAAATGTTTGATGTAGTTCCTTTAAGTTCCTTTCGATGTCTTTTACAGCATCATGCCTTTCATTAATCTCAGCAATTGTGTCTAGTACCTATCCTCTGCCCTGAAATAGTGAAATTGCATTCAAATGAGGTCTTCCTGGTCATAATCAAATCCGAAACATCTTGTCCGAGAATGTGATAAAATAACGTGACCCTACTCTCTCTATCCTTCTAGTCATGAATAAACTTCCTCGTTTTCATATTGGAACCACCGTAATGCTACCACCTACAACGAGGTCAGGGGTCAGATATGCAGTTTTTCCTCTATCGAAAATTACGGTTTAAACAAACCCTAATTTAATTAGTCTAAATCAATTCCTTAATTTGATGTAATATAATTAATAAAATTACGAATTAGAATTATTACTTGATCGATACGAGAATTAGCATCCATAATTGTATAATTTGACGGATTTGATAAATTTGATTAATTTTGTGAGGGAGAGAATTAGAGAGTTTTTTTTTCCTGTTTCTAGGCAAAGGGCATACAATGGAAATATAATGAAAAAAAGTCCATGAATGAGTAAAACTCGTACATGAATGAGCAACTACGAATATAATTCATTTAGGTTACATTATATAGGCATGAATGAAATCAACCCAAAATCTTGCTTTATATACACATAATTTTGTATGACACTCATAAATTTTGTAAGAGACTTAATTTCATTGCTAAAAACTCACTTTTTTTTAAAGAAATAAATTGTATTAATCAATCAGAAATCGACATAAAATCGGTCGCTACAGTGTCTGCGATACAATCTGGGCACATATCCACCCAATGCACGCGTGGAGTACGTATTCAGTTGAAACATAATGGGCCAACAATGAGCTGCCTGATTACCACTTTGACAAACAAAGTTATAAAAAAACAGAAGCAAAGTCATGCTCAAGAGAAACTATGTCACGCAAGGTGTTACCAAAATAATTAGAAGGAAAATTGGTCACATATTCATAGCAATTAAGAAAAATTAAAGAATGTTTTCTTATGTCATCTTCATTTCAATTTTCAAGTAAGCATTAATAGTCCATTTTAAGATCGCTCTTGAGAAACTAATGTACTCCGTAACTTTTTTACCTATTGTTGATCTAATTAATCTCCTAATTCTATGAAAACGAATCAATTAAAATAAGGTGGAATGGTTGCATGCAAATGGTCAAAAGTCTGTGACAAATTTCAGAAGTTTACTCCCCTAAATCAACAGGTGATTATATATTTTTGGTAGGGTATACTATTTATGATTTGAATATTTATATAATGGTTTGATAATCTATGATATTGCGGGTTCGATGTAAAAACCTTTCTTTTTATATTAATAATAAGAGTACATGAAAGTTAAGAGTTTGTGTTGGTAATTTAGGTCTTAAAGGACACAAAACATTAAAACTATTTAGCAAATATGTTCATAATATTTTATAGCTCAATTATTAAAAGGAAATACATTAGATGCTATTTCGTTTTTTCTATTATCTATGTAAATTGGGATGACTGAATAAAGCCAACTAATTTGATATATTGACATAAATTGAGTCGAACCCCTTTACTTACAGTTGTAATAGGATGAAATTACCTTAGAAGAATAAGTGAAGATGAAATGCATAGGATCGACCAAAATGGAGGTCCTAAAAGTAGTGGTGAATCAAATTAAAGGTTACGATAAATTATCGACTACAACATCGTGATTTTTAAAACAAATTACAAAACAATGCCCTTAAAATAATTGACCAGCATAGATTGATACTAACAGTGAAGGTGGTTGAAAAATTTAGACAGTTGGTAGCAGTGAATGATAACTGTTTACCTTTATCTGCCAAAAACAAATTGTTTACCTTTGATTTTAATACTCCTCACAAATAATAAAAATGTAAATATTTTCTTAAGTCAGAGAGAGTGCTACGTATCATATATTATATTAAAGCTGAAATCGGATCGGTAATTCATACGAGTGTCAAGTGTCATAATCTTGAGAAATTGACATACTTAAAATTTCATTTAGAACTAATCGTAGTCATGTTATTATCATATATTATAGTAAAACTGAAATCCGTGAGTCATCATGTATTATATTAAAGTTGAAATCGGATTGATAATTCATACGAGTGTCAACACTGCCAAGTGTCATAATCATGAGAAATTGACATATTTAAAATTTCATTTAGAACTAATCATAGTCTGTTATTATCATATATTATAGTAAAACTGAAATCCGTTAGTCATACGAGTGTCAAGTGTTATAAGCGTGAGAAATTGACATATTTAAAATTTGAGTTAGTACTAATCGTTGTCATATTATTAAATTTAATATTAACATACTTGAGTTTTAAATCAAGATTTTTTTTTAAAACTACCAATCTTTCCTTATAAATCAATGAGTCATTGTCAAAATTGCATATCATAAACTACTATAATGAGTAAGTTTAATACTAATCACAAATTTTGATTCCATGAAATATATCAGATCACGAGTAATAGATATAAGAAAATCAATTTAGATACTTGGTATTATTTTTAATTTATTATTTTTCAATTTGTATAAGTTGGAGTGACTTTAGAAAAATTTCTTACAACTAATGCATAACATTATGACATTGAAAGGTAATGAATAAATAAGGTGTCAGGAACAAAAATACTTTATCCATTTTAATTTTATTGCCCTATTTCTCATTTTAAATTCCAAATTAACTGTGTTGTATGAAAAAATGATATACAATGTTGAGAGGCAAGTGGTAACATGACTCCATAAACAAAAGAAATAAAAAAATTATTATTTGACGGCTTGAAAAGCAAATGAATGGATAGTGTAGATGGTGGGAGGTCGTGATAGGGGTGGGGTCACGATGGGTAGGAAATGATTGGGTGGGAAGTCGCATAAGGTTACAAGAAGGGTTAAGGGTCACGCATGAGGTGGGGTCGGGATGGTGGTTATGCTCGAGGTACCGGGAGGGGAGGGGGGAGGAGGAGGATGGTGGAGGCAAGAGGGAAAAGGGTAGTTGGAGGACGTAGGTTATGGATTGTAGGGCGGTGAATAGTTGTGGGGAGGGGAGGTGGCTGAGATAGGGATTGAGAGGGACATCGTGGTCTAAGGTGCGGTCACCACTACGGCGGAGGGTCTGCTGGTGGGACTCGAGGTAGTCGGTCAGTGATGCAGAACCCTGCTTCCAAAAGTCCGATGGTGGGTGGGAGAAGAAACGAGAGAAAATGTAGAGAATTGAGAGAAGAACAAAGAAGAGGGGTATTATGATAAAAAAAAAGTGTACAACAATTAGTAAAATTAAATGTATACTACGTAAATAAATAAGGTATGAAATATCCAATAATTTTATATCTACTTTTCAAATTTAATATTTCATAAGTTAAAAAGTCGAGGAAAAAAAGCAAAGTACTTCGAATAAAATTAAGCAACATAGCTTATCAAAAGTGTATGGTTAGACCATTTTCCAAAATTTATTAATTCACGAAATCCCAAAAAATGCGTACATTTTTATTTTTAATAATAATTTCCGTTACCCCGTCCAGTTCACGGGTTCAAAAACTAGTATCAAATATGTAATTATCTAATCCTGGGCGTTTGGTTGGGCCACTGTTGGGGGTATTTAGGAAAGGGTAAGGGAATTAAAGTTGATGATTCCCTTTGTGTTTGTTTGTTTAACACAAACAAAGAGAATGAGATCCCCTCCCTTTACCTCAAAACCTTTCATCACCTTACCCCTCACCCCCCTAGTGAATGAGATTTGATTTCCCTTACTCATTCATCAGTCACCACCACTATCACTAATCCACCCACCAGTCCACCACCATCACTGACCACCACTGTAACACTACGGATTTCCTTTGGAGCCTACTCGACCGAGTAGAGCCTACTCGGCCGAGTAGTGCTCTTTGTGTGAGTTATTTCGGTTCTGCCTAGGAACACTCGGCCGAGTATAGTGAATACTCGACCGAGTGTAGGCCACTCGACCGAGTGTCGTCACACTCGACCGAGTGTCCGGTTTGGCGAAGTTATATTTCGACGGTTTGATTAAAGAGTGATTAGGGTATTTTATATTTTCCGCGTCAGTTTCTAATATCACTTTTCACACATTATCATTTCTACGTTACCCTAATCCTACCCAAATCATTCCCTAATTCCTTCCTTGAGCATCTCGTAGCATAGTTGTGTGGATATTTGCGGTGATTATTCCGTATAAACTCTTGTTGCATTGTTGGTAAGTTCTATCTTTGTAATTATTGTATCTTTTGGGTTACTGTACATTTATATGGGAAGGGAATGTTGGGAATTGTTCAAAGTGTAATTGTGTTGTATGATCTTTGTATAGGAGAAGACTTCGTAGAGGAGCCTTTTTGATTGTCCGTGTTGCTTACTGCTGTGATTGCTAAGGTAGGGTTTCCCTACTCAGTTGCTGTGCTTTACATGACATATTATTGTATTTATCGTTGTCTATTGATCATCGTAATATGGAGATTGTTGTGACAATGTTGGTGTGAGGGGGATTGAGATGACAGTAGTGTCATGTGATTGTGATTGTGGTGGAGTCACTTGCGGGAGTGGCTTCACACCCTAGTTCGCCCTCCGTGGAACCCGCCACGGGAGGGGATGTGCACATTAAGGGACAGGGATTATTGTCGCTCGTTGAGGAGCTGGACTAGGTGGGATCGGCTGCGGTCACCCACTGGCGGCGAGGATTACCTGTTGCGATGGGTAATCTGGCAGGGCTACACACTTTAGTGTGTAGTCGGTTACTATGTGAGACAAGGTGATTGGGAGTTGACGATGATCGGACGAGTATTGCATTTGTTTGTCTTGTTGTTGCATAATACTGACCCCGTTGTTGTTTGTGTAATCTGCGGTGATCCATTCGGGGATGGTGAGCAGGCTTGACAGGTTTTGCTAGTGAGAGCTTGGGGATTTCATTGGGAGAATTGCCACCACGAGTCATAGCATCACTGACTGAGTCTTAGCGAGTTTCCTTTTATTATTAAGACTTTGAAGTTGTATTTCTTTAGACAGTATTTGGGTTTGGATATTGTAAACTTTGCATTTTACATTACTTTAATAAATGTGCTCAGTTCAGACGCTTTTGATATGTACTAACCTCGGGCAACCGAGATGGTAACAGTCTTTCATACTTGGGTGGTCCTGGTAAGGTACCTTGGTATGAGGGGGTGTTACAAATTGGTATCAGAGCCGAAGATTCCGGCACCTAAACAAATGAATTTAATGAACCTAGGGAGTCTAACTAAAATGAACCCGGGGAGAGTAGTTTGGAGCTACCGCAAAGACTCGGGAGACGTCCCGGAGTCGCATAATGGCCCTTACTAACTCGAGCCGATAACTTGGGGAAAGTGTGATGAGGACTAGGCCTTGTATGTGTCCGTAAGTGAAGATGCATGTTAGTAAAAGTCGATAATTGTATATATGTGTGATGAAATTCTTAACTGTTGTGATGGGAGAAGTAATTGATGAGACGGTTGTGATTTCAACGTTGGATTTAGCGTATGTGCAAATTGGATGTTGATATGTTTACAATATGGTGTTAAAGTTTTAATATATGTATCGCATACTGAGGTGTTTATAACATGGCTTTTGAGTTCTTACGTAATTGTTATGAGAATACTGAGTATGATAGAGGGATCGTAAAGTGTTAACCTGTAAATAGTATTACTCGGCCGAGCATTATAGGCACTCGACCGAGTATTGAGTACTCGGCCGAGCAGAAGGAAACTCGACCGAGTGTTGTTTGAAGGAAAGTAGCAATCGCTACTGTTTATGGTAACTCGACCGAGCATGGGGGTACACTCGACCGAGTATGGTCCACTCGGCCGAGTGTTGTTATACTCGACCGAGTGCTTCTTTTTGTGCTTGATGTTTGTCTCTGGAGTCGATACTCGACCGAGTATCTGAGAGGATACTCGACCGAGTGATCTTTACTCGACCGAGTGTTATTTATACTCGGCCGAGTGTTCTTATGGCGGAGGGATGTTATATTTTGAGCATATGTTTACGTTTCTTTCACTCTTACCAGCTCAAAATGCCGCCCAAAAGAACTCCCGCGCAGATCCAAGCTTCGGAGATGTCTGTTGATGAGGTTGCTCGCATGATTGAGCAACAAGAGGCTCTCCTTGAAGCTCTCAAAAATGTGGGAAAAGGAAACGAGAGAAATGTGGATGCAACCCAGCTTAGCATCAACATCGCTCGTTTCCACCCTCCCACATATGACGGGGTAGGCGAACCAAAGCTGCTCGAGAAGTGGCACCGTGAGATCGAAGCTCTCATGGAAATGGTTAAGTGCCCCGAGGATATGATTGTTGAACAGGTTGTATACTACCTAAGGGGAGAAGCTGCAGTTTGGTGGCAGAACGTCAAGGATGATGCTAGAGCTTACTACCAGGAGGAAGGGGCTATTCCGTGGTCTGGGTTAAAGAGTGCTATGAGGGAACGATTTGTCCGGAGCATATCCGACACAAGATGAGATCTGACTTTGAATCTTTCACTATGTCTGAGGAGATGACGGTCACTGATTACTATCATCGGTTTATGGAGCTTTCTCGTTATGTGGAAGATTTGCAGCTCGGACAGAGAGGTTTAGCTCTCCGATTTGAGAGGGGTTTGTCTGCTAAGATCGTGAGTCGTATGCCGGCTGGGGTTGCTACTGACCTCAAGGAAGTGTATCTGAGAGCGGGTCAAGCTGAGAGAATGGTGGATCTCTCAAGGGAGATTGAGGAGAGGGGCACACCGAAAAGAGGAAGGGTGATAGTGGGAACAAGAATCACCCAACCAACAAGAAAGGGAATTTCAATCATGCCAAGGCTTTCTCTAGTGGAGCTGGTTCCTCAGGAGGTTCTCGTGGTTGGGGAAAGAACGGAGGTCGGGCTGTGAGTGACAACACCAACCTTACGTGTTTCAACTGTGGTGGTATAGGCCACAAAAGGCGGGAATGCACGAGCTACAAGCCCGGCAATGGTTCAGGAGCTCGATCAGGAAATTTCCCTCAGGGGCCGACTCAGAGCTTTGCTAGTAGCCGACCGGGAGGTTCATGGGGCAACAGAGGTGGACAAGGTAACCAGGGCGGTTACAACCACGGTGGTGGTGGATCTTATCAGCGTCAGAATAACAGTGTCACCCAGGATTCGGCAGGCTAAGCCTAGTACCTCCAATGCTTGATTCAGGTGGAGGACGGAAGAATAGTGGAAAGCTCTTCATGATGGATAAGCAGGAAGCACAGGATGATGCTCATGTAGTTACCGGTACCTTTCTTGTTAATAATGTACCGTCTTTTGTTTTGTTTGATTCCGGGGCTACACATTCGTTTGTGTCTAAGAGTCATGCAGTGTCTATGGGTTTGGGCAAGTTTGAGGTTGTAAAAGATGATGTGTTCATACCTTCAGGGGAGTCTGTGTCGTGTCTCAAGTTATATAAGGGTATATCTATGGTGATTGGAGGGGTAGATTTACCAAGAAACTTTGTTAGAGTTTCCTAAGGATGGGTTTGAGGTAATTGTCGGGATGGACTGGCTGGGTAGGTATGATGCCAGGATAGATTGTAGACAGAAGAGAGTGTCTTTAAAGAGTCCCAAGGGTGTTAAAGTGTCCTATAGAGGGTTTGTGGTAAAGCCTAAGTGTAGGTTTATAGCAGTTATGACTTTAAAGTCATGTTTAAGGAAGAAGTGTCCCTTAATCCTTTGTCATGTGAGAGATCATCGAGTAGAGCCGCCGACAACTTCTGAGATTTCCGTGGTGAAGGAATTTGAAGATGTATTTCCTGAGGAGATACCGAGTTTGCCTCCCAAGAGGGATGTCGATTTCAGCGTGGAGCTTAAGCCGGGAACGGGTCCTATATCTAAAGCACCTTATCGTATGGCACCTAAAGAGTTGGCTGAGTTGAAGAAGCAGTTACATGAGTTGTTAGACAAGGGTTATATCAGGCCTAGCGTGTCACCGTGGGGAGCTCCAGTTCTTTTTGTAAAGAAGAAGGATGGGAGTATGAGATTGTGCATTGACTACAGAGAGCTCAATCGGGTTACAGTGAAGAACAAGTATCCGTTGCCGAGGATTGATGATTTGTTCGATCAGCTAAGTGGAGTGGTGTATTCTCTAAGATTGATGCGAGGTCGGGGTCATCATCACCGAGGATAGCAGACGAGGATATTCCTAAAACAAAGCATTCCGATCTCGCTATGGTCACTACGAGTATGTAGTGATGCCTTTTGGGTTGACCAATGCGCGCCGGCAGCCTTTTATGGATTTGATGAACCGGATCTTCACACCGTTTTTGGATAAGTTTGTGGTCGTTTTCATCGACGATATCCTAGTATATTCCAAGTCTAAAGAAGAGCACGAAGAGCACTTGAGGATAGTTTTGCAGACTTTGAGGGAAAATCAGCTCTATGCCAAGTTATCCAAGTGTGAGTTCAGTTAGAGGAAGTGGCTTTTCTAGGCCATGTAATATCCAAGAAGGGGGTATCTGTGGATCCTAGTAAGATTGAGGCCGTTACCAAGTGGGAATCGCCGAAGAATGTGGCGGAGATTCGGAGTTTCTTAGGTCTTGCCGGCTACTACCGGAGATTTGTGAAGGATTTCTCTACCATAGCACGGCCTATGACATCCTTGATGAGGAAAGAAGTCAGATTTGTTTGGGATGAGAGTTGTGAAACGGCGTTTGGACCTTAAAAGAACGCTTGACCACAGCTCCTATCCTAGCCTTGCCCGAGGGTTGTGAGAACTTTGAGGTCTATACCGACGCTTGAAGAAGAACGGTTTGGGTTGTGTCTTGATGCGGGGAGGGAGAGTGATAGCTTATGCTTCGAGGCGGTGAAGCAATATGAGGAGAACTACCCTACTCATGATTTGGAGCTGGGTGCGGTTGTGTTCGCTCTTAAGATTTGGAGGCACTACCTTTACGGCGCAACTTTTAAGGTGTTCTCTGATCATAAGAGTCTAAAGTATATCTACACTCAGAAGGAGCTTAACATGCGACAGAGGCGGTGGATGGAGCTGATTGGAGATTATGATATGGAGATCATCTATCACGAGGGTAAAGCTAATGTTGTCGCAGATGCTTTGAGTAGGAAGAGCGTTCATTCGCTATGCACGGCTATGTCCTTCTTGAAGTTGAGAGATGAGATGTCTAGATTGGGGATCTTTATGATTCGAGAGGGGAATACCATCGGGGATTTGACGATCGAGCCAGAGTTGTATGAAAACATCAAAAGTAAGCAAGAGCTTGATCCTAAGATCCAGGAGTGGAAGTCAACGGTAGAGAGCGGAGCAGCATCTAGGTTCTCTATACATCCAGATGGGAGTGTTCGTTTTGATGGGAGATGGTGTGTTTCTGACGAATGCGAGTTAAGGAGAATGATCTTGTCCGAGGCTCATTGCACTCCTTATTCGGTTCACCCGGGTGGTGACAAGCTTCGAGAGACCTTAAGAAGACTTTTTGGTGGCCGAACATGAAGAGGGAGGTAGCTGAGTTTGTGGCTAGATGTTTGACTTGCCAGAGGGTCAAAGGTGAACAAAGGAGACCTCAAGGTAAGATTCGGTCCCCTGACGAGGTGCCCGAGTGGAAATGGGAGTCGATCTCTATGGACTTTATTGTGGGGTTACCTAGGTCACAACAAGGTAACAACATGATTTGGGTGATTGTTGATCGGCTAACCAAGTCAGCCCATTTTGTTCCAATGAAAGATACTTGGTCTAAGATGCGGTGGCTTTGGGTTCTGAAAGCATGTGGTTCGGTTACATGGTATTCGAAAGATATTGTTTCCGATCGGGATGCGAGGTTCATATCAAAGTTTTGGCAAGAACTGCAAGAGTTGATGGGCACAACGCTGAAGATGAGTACTGACTTTTCATCCGGCAACCGATGGTCGACGAACGGACCATCAAGACCTTGGAAGACATGCTAAGGGCATGTGTTATGGACTTTGGAGGCGATTGGGAAGACAGACTTGATTTGATCGAGTTTTCATACAATAATAGTTATCATACAAGTATTGGGATGGCACCATTTGAAGCTTTGTATGGCCGGAAATGCCGAAGTCCGGTTTGTTGGGATGATAGTTCCGAGACAAAGTGGTTCTAGGGCCACGATTGGTTCAGATATGGTTGAGCAAATCCAGTTGATTCGCCAAAAAGATGAGAGCTCAAGATCGTCAAAAGAGCTACGCCGACTTACACCATGAGGACATTGAGTTCGCGGTAGGTGACAAGGTGCTTTTGAAAGTGTCACCTATGCGAGGTGTTATGAGGTTTGGGAAAAAGGGTAAGCTAAGCCAAAAGTTTATAGGTCCTTATGAAATTCTGGACCGTGTTGGCGAGGTAGCCTACGGAGTTAGCTTTACCACCAGCTTTAGATAGAGTTCACAATGTTTTTCATGTGTCTCAACTCCGGAAATATGTGAGTGACCCGTCGCACATCCTCGAGATGGAGAACATCGAACTTGATGAATCCTTGTCTTATGCCGAGATTCCTAAGGAGATTCTTGATCGCAAGGTTCGTAAGACCCGGAATGGTGAGACGGTCTTACTCAAGGTCCTTTGGTCTAATCATAATGTGGAGGAAGCAACATGGGAACCCGAGGAAGCTATGCGAGACCGCTTTCCTAACCTTTTTGATCAGGTATGTTTGGTTACGGGGACGTAACCGTTGTCTTTTAAGGGGGTAGGAGATGGTCGCGATAGTGTTTTGTGTTTTCTTTGCTTTGTTTGATTCGTGTCGGGAGATGTGTTTGGGGTAACTTGTTGTGATGCTTGTGTAGTTCCTTGGAGTTGTTTCATGTGTTTGTTAGAGTCTTGTGTCGTGGCGTTGTGTTTGTGTGTAGTTGAGTGTGAACTTCGGGACGAAGTTCTTTTTAGGGGGAAAGATTGTAACACTACGGATTTCCTTTGGAGCCCTACTCGGCCAGAGTAGAGCCTACTCGGCCGAGTAGTGCTCTTTGTGTGAGTTATTTCGGTTTCGCTAGGAACACTCGGCCGAGTATAGTGAATACTCGACCGAGTGTAGGCCACTCGGCCGAGTGTCGTCACACTCGACCGAGTGTCCGATTTTGGCGGTTATATTTCGACGGTTTGATTAAAGAGTGATTAGGGTATTTTATATTTTCCGCGTCAGTTTCTAATATCACTTTTCACACATTATCATTTCTACGTTACCCTAATCCTACCCAAATCATTCCCTAATTCCTTCCTTGAGCATCTCGTAGCATAGTTGTGTGGATATTTGCGGTGATTATTCCGTATAAACTCTTGTTGCATTGTTGGTAAGTTCTATCTTTGTAATTATTGTATCTTTTGGGTTCTTTGTACATTTATATGGGAAGGGAATGTTGGGAATTGTTCAAAGTGTAATTGTGTTGTATGATCTTTGTATAGGAGAAGACTTCGTAGAGGAGCCTTTTTGATTGTCCGTGTTGCTTATCTTCTTTGTGATTGCTAAGGTAGGGTTTCCCTACTCGATTCTTTGTGCTTTACATGACATATTATTGTATTTATCGTTGTCTATTGATCATCGTAATATGGAGATTGTTGTGACAATGTTGGTGTGAGGGGGATTGAGATGACAGTAGTGTCATGTGATTGTGATTGTGGTGGAGTCACTTGCGGGAGTGGCTTCACACCTAGTTCGCCCTCCGTGGAACCCGCCACGGGAGGGGATGTGCACATTAAGGGACGGGGATTATTGTCGCTCGTTGAGGAGCTGGACTAGGTGGGATCGGCTGCGGTCACCCACTGGCGGCGAGGATTACCTGTTGCGATGGGTAATCTGGCAGGGCTACACACTTTAGTGTGTAGTCGGTTACTATGTGAGACAGGGTGATTGGGAGTTGACGATGATCGGACGAGTATTGCATTTGTTTGTCTTGTTGTTGCATAATACTGACCCCGTTGTTGTTTGTGTAATCTGCGGTGATCCATTCGGGGATGGTGAGCAGGCTTGACAGGTTTTGCTAGTGAGAGCTTGGGGATTTCATTGGGAGAATTGCCACCACGAGTCATAGCATCACTGACTGAGTCTTAGCGAGTTTCCTTTTATTATTAAGACTTTGAAGTTGTATTTCTTTAGACAGTATTTGGGTTTGGATATTGTAAACTTTGCATTTTACATTACTTTAATAAATGTGCTCAGTTCAGACGCTTTTGATATGTACTAACCTCGGGCAACCGAGATGGTAACAGTCTTTCATACTTGGGTGGTCCTGGTAAGGTACCTTGGTATGAGGGGGTGTTACAACCACGAAGCCATCAATACTAACTCTTTGACGACTAACATCGCGAGTGGTGGTCGCCTCTCCCTGCCACCCGTCGCCGGTCCAAGACACCACCACGACCTAATTATCACCATAATCCGTACTACAACAAACACGATTAAGACCCGCCACCTGCTACATACGTCGACCGCGCGCGACACCTCCAGACCACTATTGTCGGTGCCCAATACTCAAATCAACAACTCCTCGCCACCTTGTCGGTGCCCAATACTCGAATCAACAACCCATCACCACCATAATTCCCTCCTACACCCCGAAAACACCAGATCTGGTGCTTTTAAGGGTGGGGGAGGGGATTCCAGTGGTGGTGGAGTGCTTTTATGGCTTGGTAATAGCGGTTGAGTCATGAGTGGGAAAGATACTCAGGGAAGGTGCCGACGACGAAGGCTCTGTCGCCGGCGATGGAGGCAGGTGTCGCCAGCAAGGAAGGGCAATTAGGATGGGTGGTAGGAGGTTACCTTGGAAAGGTATTGTAGTTGTTGATAGTGGAGATAAAATGTGTGGTGATTAATGGGATAGATGACTTTCCCTTTCATGAGACAACCATTTTATGATATCGCATTGATATTATATGATAATATATCATAGTATCCAATTCATTAGAAGCCATTTTTTCAAAATACGGATACTCTTAAAATTATCTTGTTACATGAATTTATTTAACAAGATATTCTGAGCAATGTCGGTTCCACAAGGTGATGGATTTATTGACGGTGTAATAGTCTCGAATAGTAGTCTAGGGTTGAGCAAACCGGATATCCGATCCAGTTGGATATTCGATCCGAATTTTAAAACTGGATCGGATATCCGAATTTAAAATTATCATTTTTCTTGATCCACATCCGATCCGAATAATTCGAATATCCGAAAATCTGGAATCCGAAAATTCGGAAATCCAGATTTCGGAAACCGGATTCAATCCGGATTTAAATGTACAGTAAAAGTTCCACCGAGGCTTGTGGTATTGGGCTATTGGCAGACTAAAATTAAAGGCAATTTCGATCCATTTCGCATTTTGCAACCCACTAGAAAAAGTAACGTCTTCGATTACATAAATTACAAATCTTGATCGCATAATTTACAAGTCTCGATCGCATAAGCTATAAGTCTTAATTGCATAAATTGAAATTATTTATTACAAATTTCAAAACTAATCTAAAAAGTAAAAACCACGTAAACTAAACATAAAGTTTTCCATTTTTTCGTTTTTATATAATTTTTTTAAATTCGGATCGGATTCGGATATCCGGCTTTTAAAAAATCACAATCCACATCCAATCCAGATTATTCGGAAAAAACCGGATCGGATATTCAATTTAAATGGTATCCATATATTCGATTTTTTTTTCGGATCGGATTCAGAGGAAAAAATCGGATCGAATATTTTGCTCAACCCTATGGAATACTACCTATATACTCGATAAAAGGTCACCCAGATTGAGTCCAATTGTATTATTTATTCTTGGGTTTGAGTCCGCTCTACGGCCTGAATCGTATCAAATTAGGTAATTACATGTATGTTATGGATCAGTTTACACCCTAATATATTTTTTTACTTCCAATTAGTTAATTTGGTATCATGTGATTAGGATCGAGTCATTTTAGATCGGACATTCTACGATATACAATCATTAAATTAATGTACTAACATAAATCGGAGTCAATTCGAATCAGGCCATTGAACGGTACACAACTTGTGTAAGGCGGTTTTATACAAAATTATCATAAAACAGGATCTTTAACAACCACTTTTACCCACGGACAAGATTGTATTTGAATCCGTTTTAGAATTATATTAATGAAAAACCGTATTTATACAAGACTAACTCTTAACCGTAATACGGAGTATAAGATAATAACCTAAAATTATAAGTGGCCAAAATCTTTTGAGAATACACTAATCTAAAACCGATCAAAAGAATCAAATCAAAAGGAGCACTTTTCTTAAAAAGAGGTGATTTAAAAATCCTATAGGAGAAGTGAACGGAAGAATGCAAAAGAAGCACAAAAGCAGGAAAATGTGCAATATCATCCTTCCTCCATTCCTCCCTCTTTCCCATGCTTTATCCTCCCTTTCTTCTTCTTCATATATAGTCTCCATCTCAAACCTTATTATACTACAATAATATAATCTTTATTAATTCGTATAACAAAACTCCACAACTACTTCCACTTCTAACATACATAACACCCTTCCAAAGAAAAAGAAAAACTCCATATATAACATCCCAATAAAAGCAAATCCAATAATACACTAATCATTTTGCTCATCATTTCCATTCTTCATTCATATTTCATCAAAACACTCATGGTATGTATCTCTACATTTCAAAGCCTTATTTCATTTATTTTGTTACTTGGGTGATAAATATAAGGATTTGATATTCTTTATTTATTTATTTTGGTTTGTTGATTTTTTTTGGGTTAAATGAGGCCCAAGGCCAGTACAATATAGAGGGGAGGGGAATTCAAAGCCGTGACTTCTTGTCACGATACCTTAATCTTGACCACCAAGCGCAAATCTTTGGTTTGGTTGGTAGGGTTGACATTATTACCCATTATCAGGATGCAAAAATATGATTATTGTTTGTATGATTAATGTTTTTGAATTCTGAATGTTTAATGAATTGTATATAAGTCCACAAATTAATGGTTTTCATCGTTTTAGTGGATATACTTTCTTGGTGCAAAACTTGATATGTTTTTCTTGTGTTTCAATTCCAATCGTCTAATTCCAACTGCCAATAGAATCTTGAATCTCACATTTTAATGTTGTACATATATACGGAGTATTTCTTAACTATATATAAAGGCGTTGAAATGTTTGATGTAAAATCTCGTAATCTCATTTAAAAAAATTCCAGGTGATATTAAAGCTTACACATCCTAGCTGCATTTTGTGTGACCACGTCAATGTTTGATACTTACTCCGTTTCATTGAATTATTTACGTTAGCTTTTTGGGCACTATTTATAAGTGAGGAAAATCTTCAATACAACTTCTAATGTATAACATAAAAGATAGTCATGTGAGATCTTGTTTAAATTGTATTCCCGAGTGCATTATGATTATCAAATTTTTATAATAATTTTTAATGATATGTAACTAAAGATATGAACAAAAGGAAACAAGCATTGACATAAGTGCATAAAGCAAACGTAAATTATCATATGGAACAGAGAAAGTAACACATAAACGAGAGCGGACTCCTTGTCTGATTTTGTGTCCCATCTCGTGTCTCACTATACTCTTCTTGTAACACATCATTAACTTAAGAGAAATCGCTATTAATTTTGTACTCCCTCCACTTTTTAATATATGACGTTTTGCTTTTTCGAGGCGACCCTTTGACTTTAATATTTACAACAAAATATTTGGTAAAAAATTATAAAAATTATACCATTAGATTACTTATGAAAAACTCTTTCATATGAGTATACATATCACTATATTTAAGCATATAATTTGAGAGATATTGAAGAGAGAAGTGTATGTCTCGAAATGTGAGAAAGTCATATAAAGAAAAATAGAGGGAGTATTAGATGGATGATGCGTGTCGTAAAATAAAAACAATGGGACACAAAAGCGAGATAAGTTATCTGAACTCAACATGAACATGTTTGAGAACTAGGTTCTAGTCTTGTACGTATATAACACCAATAAAATGAGGTCATGACAGAAAGTGGTTCAAAGATAGACGTAATTACCCGATACCTCAATCATAGTTACTTCGGGGAAAATTTATTTGTTTTTTTTTTTTTTTTAATTTCAAAAAAAGGTTATTTTGAAAAGCCACCATCTCAATCAAGATCGCTGAACCTAATAATAGTTTCACACGTACTTATTTATAAGGCGGTTTTAAACTTTTACATTAACTAGTATTGGTGCCCTGCTTCGCCCGGGCTACCTCTACTTACCATTATTTTTTTTTTATTAAATAAATTTATTTAAAGTTGCATAACCCATAAATTTATCATTAATATATTTTTCTATGACATATCCTAAAATTACGATGAAATAAATTTTGAGACAAATTCACTACTCTCGCTATTAATATTTTACTCTTAATAATGAAACAATAGTAATAACATTTCACTACTTGCCCGTAATCATTGTTACTTTTCCTACTCCCGCCGTAATTATCGTTACTGTCACTACAGCCGCATTAATATTGATAATTTCACTACTCCCGCCGTAATTATTGTTACTTTCACTATTGCCGCATTAATATTGATTATTTCACTAGTCCCGTTGTTATTTATATCACTTTCACTAATCTCACTGATAATATTGTTACTTTTACTATTCAAATGAGTGATTACTATCATATAATTATATCAAATGTTACTACAATTCTTTTCTTTACTTACGAAATTAATTTTACTACTTAGGCATGCAATTTTAAGAGGATTATATATTTATATAAATATATTACATATATGTATTAAATCAAATAGAAAGAATTACGCAACATAGTATAATTTATTTTAAGGAAATTGACCATCTTAATTAATTATTTTATTTTAGGGAATTTCCATGTTTAGGAAAATTATCAAGCTTCTACATAATTTAATTTTAACCCAAACTATATAATATTTTCATTGAGATCCCTCAATTGGGTCCATGGTCCATCACACGATGCTATTGATTTAAAACTATATAGTATAATTAATTTGTATAATTTTCTTTAATTACATTGAAATCCCTTGGTTTCTGGATTTAATATATAGTATTGATTGATTGATTTATTTATTTTAAAACTAGAGCTTTTAGCAATCAGTTTTATCCACTAATAGAATTATGTTTGTATCCATTTTACAATTAATCAATGTAAAATCGCCTTACACAAGACTACCTCTTCGTTCTTAATCTATACTTCAATTTTAGATGTGCTCAATAAATTTTATTGATGTTTCGGGCAATCTATTTTACTCCCGGTATTGATGGGGCAAAGCTAAGTATGGTGTGGTGGGTGAAGTAGCAATTAGTAGTCAGTCATTTGTCAGAGTCGTCGTTACGTTGTTTGGTTGTGCAGTCATCTACACCATTATATATGTTTGCTTTTGTATTGGCATTACTTGTTACATGCCGTGTGTATGGAGACTTTGACTTTAATTAATATGCCTCAATAATGCGTTTGCCATGTTAGATTTTAATGACCAACTTGCATGGTTGATTGAGTATAATAACACTTCGGTCGGAGAATTTGTGGTCAAATACTATTGACATTATTTATTTATGCCAAATCTGAATACAATTAGTCTCACTGTAGGCCAATAAGGATAGTTTTTAGCGGGGGCGGTTTGTATGAAGACTTGATTGAATGTACTGTATTTTTTTTTTTTTTTTTTTTCTTACTGTCTGACAAGTGCATAGAGATGAATTATATTTTAGTTTAAAAAAAAGTACAATGGCTTACAAAATTTGGTATAAACATAGGTCAAAGATTCTAAGACGAAGGATGTGATAATAACAACTCCTCTAGGTCTAGAAGGAGAGTCAAATGCGGATTATAAAGCACCTAATATTCTTCAACGTCTTTTTAGTCTTCTTAATAATGTCAGGCCCGGTTCAGATCTCACACGTTTTCAGGCAAGTGCTTTCTTCTTTCTTATCTATCTACATATTGCTACACACCCTGTTCAATCGTCCACATTGTTTCGTTGATCAATAATTATTGCCTTGCTTGAAATATACTAGTCTTTTGTAGGGTCGTAGGGATAGGGAGTGAAAATGAGTTCGAGTCTAACAGGCGTGATCTTAAAATTTAAACTCAATTAGGTCAAAGCTTAGATTGATTATAAAGAGTATTATGAAATAGCAAACATGAAATGACTGCTACTTCACAATAAAAGCGTAAAAAGAAGGTTGCTCCGAATGTATTTTCTAAATATATCGGGTTGTGGATTTTCAGCTACCCCCATTGTTCAACTTACCCAAGTCACATCTACAATGCTATGGGGAATCTGTATATTGTGTGAACAAGGACTTGCTTAGTAAATGTAGCAAAGGGGAGACAGCTATAGAAAGGATGATCTCAGTAGTTGCTTGGAGCATGTCTACTCTTAGGCCTCTGATGTTTGGAGTTGTCCCTTACAACCCTATCCTTGGTGAAACTCATCATGCTTCTAAGGGCACTCTTAACGTCCTACTCGAACAAGTATGTACTACACTTACACTTCTTGATTTTTCAGGCTTGTTCTGTTATCTGAAGTAGCTTTCATTTTTCAGTATTCAAATGTTTCAGAAATATCTTGTATAAAAATAACAACCACAGTACCTCAATAGCTCTTGCAAATTGCGGAGTAAGGGGGTCGGATGTACGCAGCCTTACCACGTGTAAAAAATTGAACTTAACTCCAACATTGAAAATTGATTGTAGGTCTCACATCACCCGCCAGTGTCAGCACTGCATGCAACTGATGAGACCAACAATATTGAACTTCTTTGGTGCCATTATGCTGTTCCCAAGTTCTATGGTACGACTGCCGAGTATAACAATAACACATGGATTCTATATACAGAGTAGTTTTTCTTATATTGCCTCCATTCATCATTTCTTCAAGAATTTAATTACTAAAACTCAATATTTTTCATATTTTGATATACGATGAACTAAAGTAACATCGACTCACTAAACTATTTGCCATTTTTATATCGTGAACTAACAATAAGAAACTTGATTATCGATGTTTCAATACAAGACAATAAGACACTAGTTTTTTCTTGAGGGTGGATGTCACACCATTATAATTTATGTTTTCAGATCAATTGTTAGCTCTCTATTATTTTCTTCAAGCTTTCCGCCTTTTCTCTTGCTGTAATTTCAGTTCCGAGTTATCTGAAAATAATCTCTTTGCGTTTCTTTCTAATATACTCTATTACATTGTTCCCCTTTTGTTTTTAGGTGCTACAATAGAAACAGTTGTACATGGGAAAAAGAAGCTAAAACTACTCAAAAAAGGAGAAACATATGTGATGAACTCCCCCAAACTACTAATAAGATTATTGCCAAAACCCGGTGTTGATTGGGTAGGAAATGTGAATATCAAATGCCAAGAAACAGGCCTTGAAGCTGAATTGTCCTTTAAAGGCTCTTCTTTTTTCGGTTTCGGCGCAAGCAACAAGATGATTAGAGGGAAAATCATGAAATCATCTTCTTCCAAAACACTATATGACATTAGTGGCAATTGGGACAGGACTGTTCAGATAAAAGACACTACAGATGGGAAAACCAAAGTCCTGTACAATGCCAAAGAGGCCATTTCTGCTCTTCCTTC
Source organism: Silene latifolia (assembly GCF_048544455.1). Lineage (NCBI taxonomy): Eukaryota > Viridiplantae > Streptophyta > Magnoliopsida > Caryophyllales > Caryophyllaceae > Silene > Silene latifolia. Next base: position 120,769,637 of record NC_133535.1, on the reverse strand, counting down.
CCCTACTCTAAAGGACCCTGAGGTAAGCAAATTGTTTTTTATGAAATGAGACCGTCTCATATTAATACTCGTATAATGTGATACCAACCCGTTAAACTTAAAATTAAAATCCCAAAGTTTGATATCATACTCTTACTTTACCAACCCAAGCTACTAACTGAATGTTGCTCCAACTCTTCTTATTTTCTTTCACGTGCTCGTGTCTGATATTCGACACTCGGGCACGGGTACGACACTTAGACACCTCATTTTAAGCCAAGATATAAAAATAGCTAAGTCTGATACTTGACACACATCCGAGTCGGATCCTTCTAAAGAGTCCGAGTAACATAGCTGATATCTACATTATCATACACTGAGATACATAAGAATCTCTCAGGACAATGTCTTAATCTCCTTCACATTGTTTTCAAAATCATGTTCCCTTTGTCAACATTATTTTTATTACTTTTAAAGGGAGTGTGGGCAAGTGAATCAGCAGCAGTATGGGCTGAGGTGAGCAAAGCCATTCTGAGCAAAGACTGGGACAAAGCAAGAGAAGCGAAGCGAGCGGTCGAGGAATCCGAAAGGGAGCTCTTGAAGCAGAGGAAGTCCATGGTAGAGGACTGGGTTCCTAAGCATTTTGATTTGTTGTATAGCCCTGATGACGGTTGGGATTGTATACCTAAGCAAAGTACTGTTCCACCTGCCCCTATTGTTTTCTCGATGTAACTTTCAGTATATGCATGTGCACATTAATGTTGTTATAAAACTTATCATTAGAGGTTAATTAGAGCTATAGTTTACTAGAATAAGATCTGGTAAATCAAGGAAAAATGATCATTGTGAAATGCTCAGGTCATGGCTAATGTAGGTTTTCAACTTCGTTGCAGAAAGTAAAACGAATTTGGATCATAGAAAAAAGTACGGAGTATATTGCTGCAGTTCTCACCTTCAGGCTTCAGGTCAACGTTATTCTTTTATCGGAAATTGATCTACACTTTTACTCTTATTATCTCATGGGTCCGGTTAAGTCGGAAAGTGATGCACATTTTTACCATATTTCATGACAGGGATGCATACACCAACCTGGCTAGGCAGTGAGCATACCCCAAACCTGAGATAAGGGTAAAAGCATAATTAAAACCAATTGACACAAGACTACCTGATGCAAGACTAGAAATTTAAAGAAACTATTGATACTTCACAATCAACCAAGCAAAAGGAATCCAATCCGTAGTTGTACTTTATACATAGTACATAAATCTATACTCACTGCAACTACACTGAAACGAAGAAGAGTGTGTGTGGCAAAATCTACAAAACATGGGACTCACTGCACTTGGTTTCTCTCTATCTCAGAGCGGCGAAAGCAACCAGCCGAGCAAAGGATCCAACGCGTTCTTTGGTGACAGAATATATACTACAAGCTAGGTCGCCATATATATGACATCTATCACCGGTACCAAACGAGAGGAGTCGTGGTATTCTGGAGAGGCTGTGGAAACATGCAATGTGGTTGCCACCATTGTGAGGATATTCCCTCGGTCGGTCTCAGGACACGATTGTAATCATTTACTTCTGGACCACTCGTGTCCTCTATTTCCATTGAGGTGGCTTCTGGTTCTTCCTCATTCATTGAATCTAACTCTGATACCTTCATCTGAGAACCCAAGAGTTGGTGTTTGAGGTTCGGCTTATAAGATGGAGCCCACGGGACGACTGCTCTGCACGACTCTCCGTTGTCTCCATTGGTCGAATCTTCTTGTTTCTCTATACGTTCATCTGCGTTTCTGTTCACACCCCAAAGAGCTTTGCCTGTTGAGACAAAAACAATTGCTTTCAGTCGACAGGTTTCATCTATTTACTGATAACAACATGCATTGGATAACATAAAGCTGAACTGAACATATCTTAAATGATCATCTTTAAGCCTAGCCTAAAGGTAATGAAAGGATAACAAGTTTCAGTTGAACGACCAGATCATCAGCACCAAAAGTTCCGAGTGCTAACAAATCCGGTCTTCCAGTTAATCGACAAATTTGCTAGGACAAGTTATTCACAGCAGAAACCCTAGCATGGATACAATACAGTCACGATTCAAGAAAGCAGGCATTCTGATATTTGGTCTCTGAAAACACAGGTATCAACTCAGCATCTACAGTATACTAAAACATTATTCAATGTCTCAAAGGCTCCGGTCTACTATAGACAAAGAAGCCTCTGAATGTGCGCAATTTTACCTAGGTTGACAGACAGATACTGTTCTTGAATGTTCTACAATGAGCACACGCTGAGTCGCTGAATACATGAAGTAACTCAATCCATTTATTATTTGCCTCTTCGGTAGCTACCTTGGTTCAAGAATCCACATTTTAGGAGATGAACCGAGACAACAAACCATACAAGCGCATAGCAGCAATAAAATTATACTCCCTCTATCCCGGTCATTTGTTATCCTTTTTCATTTTGGGTGTCTCAGTCAATTGTTGTCCTTTCTATTTTAAGAATAAACTTGATGAGACTCAATTTAATCACTTAGACTCAATTTGGTCCACTTGTCATTTAGTAATTGGCCTCCTCCTATTTCCTTGGTCTTTGTGTCAAAACCAAAGGACAACAATTGACCGGGACGGAGGGAGTATTCCCTATGTCCTAGTCGATTGTTTAACAAATGATTAAGAGAGAAAGGGTAATTTAAAACAACGAGCAGGAGAAATTGGGAAAAATAAGGCAAAGTGCTGACCCTTGAAGGTGGCGATGAAATTAGGATCAACAGAGAAATGAGTGAGGGTACAAGGGACCGGATTGTTGATAGGTTTGAACAATACAATAGCTCTCTCTTGGTTCTCAGGAATAGAATCAGGCAACTCCTCCAAATCACGCATTTTAACCTGGTTCCCAACACCATTCAAAATCACATTTTCGGGTATTGCTTCTTCATATCTCATTGACAGATCTTCATTCACTTCTTCCACAATCGGCGACAACTCCGCATCCTAATCAATCGCAAAGTTCTCATACACATTACAAACCACATATGACTCACTTAACTACTCATATTGAGAAGATATTACGAAGTACATAATATTTTCCGTATATTCTTTAATTGCTTTGTAAGTTATTGTGATACGGTTACCTTATTTCTAGGCCTTAGAATAGGTAAATAATATTTTGGAGATTTGTTTAGGGTGTATATAAGTCATACTCATGTACGTTGTATATTTGTTCAATCAATACAAAAAACCCTTCACCCTATCTTACGTCTCTTTATGGCATCTGAGCAGTAATTATCGATCCTGAGTTTCAATTAATTCACCATCCTTTTTCTTTTTTCATCACAACAAATAATTACACAACAACGAAGCAATGACAGGACCTATTATTCAAGGAGACAGTAAAGGAAGCAGCGGCAGTGGCAAGAAAATCGACACAATCTTGCCGTCTTCCCCTTTGTACCTCCATCCGTCAGATAGTCCTGCCTTGTCATTAACACAAATCAAGTTTGATGGTGATAATTATGAACTTTGGGCCGACGCAATCCGCAATGGTCTTGACGCCAAAAATAAGTTGGCTTTTGTCGAAGGTACTGTTGCAAGACCAGAAACCTTACCCGGAGAAGAAGAAACCCTCGAAGCCGTAGCATGGCGTCAATGCAACGCCATGGTAAAAGCATGGCTGAGAAACGCCATTGAGATACGACTTCATTCAAGCATCACCTTTTCCGGTACGGTGCCTGAAATATGGAAGGAATTGAAGGAGAGATTTTCGGCTGGCAATGCACCGAGGGTTCATCAATTGAAGGCTGAACTTAACGAGTGCAAGCAAGGCAAGGATCAGTCAGTTATCGATTATTATACTCGACTCAAATCGATATGGGATGAGTTGGGTAATTACAAAGAAACGCCGAATTGTACATGCGAGTAAAGAACATTCTTCACCAAGGAACGTGAAGAAGAGAAGGTCCATCAATTTCTGATGGGTCTTGACACGGTTAAATACGGACACATTCGCTCGAACCTGCTCATGGAGGATGACGTGACTTCCCTAAGTAGAGCATATGCCCTGGTCTTGCGCGAGGAAAGGCATAAAGCTGTCACAAAGGGTAAGGAAGAGGTGATCGAAGCAGCAATGGCCGTTCAAACCACCGTGGGTAATACAGGCGATGAACAGGAGGAAGTGAAACCACCACGGTGCACGTTCTGCAAGAAGCCATGGCACACAGAGGACAAGTGTTTCGTCAAACACGGGTATCCCTCTAGAGGCCGAGGCCGTGGAAGAAGAGGAGGCCGTGGACAAGGTCGTGGTGGTGGTCGAGGCAATGACTACCAAAGTGCTAATGCTGCATCTACAAGTGACGGGGATGGCCAACGCAATGACTTAACAGCTGAAGAAATAAGCCGTGTTCGAAGCCTCTTAGCAGGAAAGGCAGGAGGTAGTCAAAATCAAAAATCATCAGGTATGTGTGTTGGTAATTGGATGATCGATAGTGGGGCATCCCACCATATGACAGGTCGACGCGAGCTGCTCCAACAACGAGTCATTGGTAGACCGTCCACAGTAGGAATGCCGAATGGTTCACATATAATAGCGCATGAATATGGCAGTGTAAAAATAAACAAAAATCTTATTTTATCCGATGTGTTATTCGTTCCGTCCTTGACTTGCGACTTAATTTCTGTACAACAATTGATTAGGGAAAATAATTGCGTTGTGACATTCAATCCTAACTATTGTGTTATACAGGACCAGTCTACGAGGATGAAGATTGGACAGGGTGAGCTCAAGGACGGGGTTTATTACTTGAAGATTGATCGAGAAGACACTGTGGCAAGAACGAGTACCAACGGTGATACACGCCTCTGGCATAGACGACTTGGCCATCCTTCAAGCAGTATTTTATCTTCTTTTTCGCCTTTAATTGGGTGTGATTTATTTTGGAACTCTAGTGAAGTTTGTGATTCTTGTTGTCGAGCCAAACAAACACGTTCGGTTTTTAAGTTGAATAATAAACGTAGTAGTGATTTATTTTCTCTCATTCATTGCGATATTTGGGGTCCTTATCATGCTGAGAGTCTAACTAGAGCACATTATTTCTTAACCATTGTGGATGATCGAAGTAGAGGAGTATGGGCTTTTCTAATGAGAGATCGAGGAGAAGTAAGTCACTTGATGATTAATTTTTGCAAAATGGTTAAGACACAGTTCGGGAAACAAGTTAAAGTAGTTCAAAGTGATAATGGAACCGAATTTTTGTCAGGAACCATGAAAGAATATTATAATGAATGTGGGATAATATTTCAAACCAGTAACATTGACACTCCACAGCAGAATGGGAGAGTAGAGAGAAAACACAGACACATTTTAGAGAAATCTAGAGCTCTCCGATTTGAAGCAAATCTACCGATTGAATTTTGGGGGATTGTGTGTTGATCTGCGTATCTCATTAATCGAACTCCCACTCGAGTTCTAAATGGCCTAACACCCTATGAAGTTCTGTATGGAGAAAAACCAAAACTTGATAATATACGGGTCTTTGGTAGTTTATGCTATGCTCACAACAAAGACAAACCACGAGACAAATTTAACGAAAGAGGCAAACGATGTATTTTTATTGGATACCCACAAAGTAAAAAGGGGTGGAAAGTATACGATTTGAAACGTAAGATATCTTTTGTGTCAAGGGATGTTGTCTTTTATGAGCATGTGTTCCCATATTTTGTAAATGGTCATTCGGATACAATACAGTCACAATCCCCTGCTAATTTTGGCAACTCGGAACAATCCTATGATGACTTCGAAAATCCGAATATTGACGCCAATTCAGGAAATGATGATGCTTATGTTGATGAGGATCAGGGAGTTCAAGGTGAGGAATTAAATAAAAATCAAGAAGAGCAAACTACTGGGAGTAATGAATTAATTCATGACATTGAAAATTTGGGCCAAGAAAATGAAGCTGTTGAAGAACAACTTGGCCGTGGTGCTCGCCAAAGGTTCGAGCCTTATTGGAAAAGTGACTATATTTGTAAATCGACCCGTATAATAAACCCCGTTCCCAGTGCTCAACCATCTCCTTCTTCATCGTCAAAGACAGGTACGCGTTATCCAATAGCTAACTATGTCACTACAAGTTATTTTTCCGAGTCTTACAGGAATTACTTGGCACGAGTCGATGCCGTTCGAGAACCACATAATTACCTCGAGGCAGCAAAAGCACCCGAATGGAGGCAGGCTATGGCTAATGAAATAAATGCCCTGGAAACAAATGGTACTTGGAAAGTGGTGGATTTGCCAGCAGGTAAGCGACCCATTGGTTGCAAGTGGGTATATAAAGTGAAGTACAAAGCTGATGGAACGATAGAGCGATATAAAGCAAGGCTCGTAGCACAAGGATATACTCAAATAGAAGGCGTGGATTATCATGAAACTTTCGCGCCGGTTGCAAAAATGACGAGTGTACGGTGCCTTCTAGCCGTGGCAGTAGCAAAGGGGTGGTCGATAGCTCAATTGGATGTGAACAATGCATTCCTACATGGGGACTTGAGTGAGGAGGTCTATATGAGAATGCCACCGGGATATCACTTGACGAACCAAAATAAGGTATGTCGATTGCTTAAGTCACTTTACGGGTTAAAGCAAGCCTCTCGAAATTGGTTTGCCAAGTTAACTAGTTCACTGACAAAGTATGGCTTCGTCCAATCCCTAGCCGATTACTCGTTATTTACATACAATAAAAACGGTGTATTTATTGGCCTCTTGGTATATGTGGACGACATGATTATCGTGAGCAACAATGACGAAGCTAGCACACGTCTCAGGCAGTTTCTAGACCGCAGTTTTGGGGTAAAAGACCTCGGAAAATTACGGTACTTCTTGGGGATAGAAGTGGCACACGGGTCCAAAGGACTCTTCCTCAGTCAGCGAAAGTATGCTTTGGAAATAATTACGGAAGCAGGATTGGAAGGAGCGAAACCAGTAAGCACTCCTATCCAACCGAATCACAGATTGTCGCTAGCAGACGGATACATTTTACGTGATCCCATGAAGTATCGAAGGCTGGTAGGTCGCTTAATTTACTTAACCATAACGCGGCCTGATTTGGTTTACTCAGTCCATATTTTGTCACAATTTGTTCACGCCCCAAGGAAAGAACATTTGGATGCTGCATTACGAGTGATACGGTATGTTAAAGGCAGTCCAGGAAAGGGGATTGTGATTGATAAACAGTGTGATTTATCGTTGCGGGGATACTCGGACTCAGACTATGCTAGCTGCCCTTTGTCACGTAGGTCATTGACCGGGTACTTCGTAGCCTTGGGAAACACGCCAGTTTCATGGAAGGCGAAGAAACAGACTACAGTTGCGAAGTCCACCGCGGAAGCCGAGTATCGAGCCTTAGCGGGAGTTACTGAGTGAGTGATTTGGCTAAAATCCTTTCTTGCATCTCTCGGAGTAAACCATTCTCAGCCTATGAGAATTTTCTGTGACAATCAAGCTGCGCTACACATTGCTAAAAATCCAGTTTTTCATGATCGAACGAAACATATTGAGATAGATTGCCATTTCGTTCGTCATCATCTTGTTCAAGGGACAATTTCAGCTACACATGTGCGAAGCAAGGAGCAGATAGCTGACCTATTCACTAAGGCGCTAGGTGGAGAAGCCTTCGAATATCTTCAGTCCAAGTTGGGTGTTAAGTTACCAAGTGTCCCAACTTGAGGGGGAGTATTGAGAAGATATTACGAAGTACATAATATTTTCCGTATATTCTTTAATTGCTTTGTAAGTTATTGTGATACGGTTACCTTATTTCTAGGCCTTAGAATAGGTAAATAATATTTTGGAGATTTGTTTAGGGTGTATATAAGTCATACTCATGTACGTTGTATATTTGTTCAATCAATACAAAAAACCCTTCACCCTATCTTACGTCTCTTTAACTCATTCCATACAGTTCTATAAACAATACTCGGTACTCCCTCCCTCCGTTGCATCATTTTGTTTACCTATTATCTTCTTTACTAGGAGTATTAGTATTTTAATTAAAGTAAACAAATGATTGGGACGGAGGGAGTACAAAATAAGCAAAAATAAGGGATGATGAAGTGGAATTATACCAGGCGACGAATTTTATGAGCTGGGGAAGAGAGAGGAAAATCGTGATCAACTCCATGATCAATCTCCTTCCTCTTTAACTTCATCATTGAATTAATTCCCTTGTAGTTCTCCATACTTCTTCACAAAATTCTGCTATTTATTATCAACAAAAACAACAATAAATTAGAATGAAGAATTAAATAAATTGAGCGTAAAAATGGAGTGCAAACATGAGAAAGTGGATATTTATTTGGGTATGAGAGAAGAGTGTTCACAAAGTTTCTAGACTTCTCTAGTAAAGAATAAAGATGATATTTCCCGGGTATTTGGATTTCTTTTGTGGGACAATCGCGTGGTCCAAGTTTAAACTTGATTGTTGTCAATGTCCAAATGGCCTTGAAAAGGCCAAATTCTTGTTTTAGACGAGTTATTTTCGTCTGAAATAATAAGACGAATTTTGTAATTATTTTAGGGTTGTACTTTTTTACATACGAATTTTACTCTTTCACCTACAATTTTTACGATTTTACACTTTTCACTTTTACAATCTCACCCTCTCAAAACCAATTCATGACCCAACCTTCCCTCACCAGTCACCACCAATCGGCCACCACCACCTTCCGAATCGACAAACAACAGCGGCTACCATCGTCAAAACATCAGTCGGCCACCGCAAAAGCATTTACAAAATTACATTATTACACCCAACTAATTGCACCAAATACTCTTACTCTGCAGCCCGCTAGATAGTCAAGCATCGCCATTTGCCATTACGTTTTTTTATCGAAGAGGCTGGGAGGAAAGTGCATTCAAAAGTGGGATTGAAAAATTTCAGTCCGTATTGGTCCAACTGTTCAAGTAATTGCGTCGTCGATTGATTGGTTCGGTTTGTTAATTGATTGATTTCTTGATTAATTGAGTGGTGGTGTTCCAAAATTATTATTTTTTTTAGGTTTTTGGTAAAAAGGATAATTGATGGAAATTAATGAAAAAGTAAAGTTCGTATGTGAAAAAGTAATTCCGTTATTTTATGTTCAAATGTAATCATAATGGTCCAGTTAGTGTTACGATTTATTGCTGACTTTCTATTTCAAAAAAAATGGTCACATTTGTTGTAAAATCGTCTCCAATCCCGTCTTATTGTTTCAGACAGAAATAGCCCATCTTAAGGGAGTCCAACTCGTTGAAAAAACATAAATTTGTAATCCAAGTGTTATTTTCAAATTTAGATGTTAGGTGGGCCCTGTTTGGTTACCACCTTAAAAGTGGGTAGTTTAATAAGAAATTGAGAAAGTTTCAGGTTATGTATGGAGGTTGCATTTCTAATGACTTAAACCTCGGTTTTGTAACTCTTTTTCATGCTTGCCGTTTGTAACTAATAGTGTACATGGCTTGGAGGTCAACTCAAAGTCAACAAAAGTAAACGCCGATAGGTCAACAAAGTCAATTTTGGGTAAAGCTTTCAATATCCCGACCCAGGCTAGAAGGAAGAGGTAGATAAGTCATATGAAGCCCCCAAGTATGGATGGCAATGGGTAGGGTCTGGGTCGGGTCCACCCGGACCCGAGATTTTCCCTTTGGACCCGTACCCTACCTAGACCCGCAAGGGTCTAAAATTTGAGGACCCATACCCGGACCCTATGGGTAAGGGTCGGGTCTGGGTCTACCCGCGGGTCCGAGTTTCAGCCACTTTAATAACAGGATTAAAGTGGCTATAGCCTATACGGTCTATAATATTAAAAAAAAAATTCATACTACTTTAACATTATGAGTTTATTAATCTCTATTGTACACTACCAAATCCAATATACATGCCACCAAAGAGATTAAGAAAGATAAAGAAAACCTAAATTAATTTTACCTCCAAATACATGTGAAAGAATCAAACTCGGAACCCAAAAATCAATACCGTACTTGATAACCGTCTCCATCTGACCGTCGCTGGCTGCCGTTAATGGTGGTTGTCAGTCGCCGCTTATTAGATAGGTGGTTGTCAGTCGCGTATCAGTGTTGTGGTGGTTTCCTTGTGTCCGTGATGGAGTGGTGCTATTGTCAGAAGCGTTTGGTTGAGTTTTATCACTTTATGGGATGAGGGAAGAGAAAGAGACTTTTGTTGGGTTTCTACGGTCTGCCAGTATGAATTCAGAAAAGTTGTGATTTTGATTTTTTTTTTTTTTTTTTTTTTTTAATAAAGGGTCTAAGGGTCGGGTATGGGTCTCATAACTTAAACCCAGACCCGGACCCGGAATATTTTCTTAAGACCCATACCCAGTCCATACACATTGGGTCTAAAAAATGAGACTCATACCCGACCCATTAGGGTCCGACCCTCAGGGTCTGGGTCGGGTCCCCGACCCACTGCCATCCCTACCCCCAAACCACGGAGTCAAGACGGGAGGAGAACAAAGTGAAGACAAGTTTTGAAACTCAAAGATCAGACCTCCAGCGCAGCCTACGATCACCACCGCAACAACCACGTCATTCAAGTTCCGTCTTTTGCGTAATCCAAGGCCCAAACCTCGTGTTTAACCTAGAAAGGGGTGCATCCCTATAAATACCTAATACTTTTGAGATCTAGAAATCATCTTGCTTTGTGGACTAATCAATCTTTCTTTAATTTATGTCAATCTTTCTTCCTCTAATCCTTTCCTTTCTTAATTAACGTATTTCCTTTGTCATGCGTAGATTATATGTTGCATGTATTCATTTTAGAAGGATCTCTCACATGATTTAAGATGTTTGGTTGTCATCTTTTGAACAATTATATAGGATAATTAGAAGGGGAAGAAAAAGAGGAGATAACTAGCTTAAGGCGGAATTACTTTTTCACATACATTTTTTTCATAAAGTTTCCACCCCATACCCTTTTCCTAAACACAATCAAATTAACTCCTATATTTCATCTTTACCTAATATTCAATCAAATTACTCTAAAAACTTAAACAATTGAGTATAATTCTCTAATTAGTGAAGTAATTTTGTTTATTAATGATTATTAATATTTTTGATTGAAATTATTAGGGTTAATTTTTATTGAAATTAATATATTTAGCAATCATTTGTAATTACGATTTATGGGTGGTGGAAGGCACGGTGGTTGACGGTTATTCTGCGTATGTGTGGTGGTTATAGGGTGGTCGGCATTGGGGTTGTCGTCTGGGGGTTGTGGCTGGGACAGGGGTGTTGAACGGAGTTCAGGTGGTGAAGGGTAGGGAGATTACAAGTTTCGGTGTGCTGTCGGCGTCGGCGTCGGCTGGGGTTGTTAACGTTGGGTCGGAGCAGAAGGAGTGTGAGGGAGGGAACTGCATGCGAGGGAGGAGGAGTGCGAGGAAGGGGCAAGGGGAGGGAGGCCAAAGTTGGTGGACGGAGAGGGGAGTGGGGAGTGCAAGGCGAGGGATGGAGAGTGCGGAACATAGGGTGGTCGGCCTGCGTGAGGTCGGCCTGAGCGTGGTCGGTCGGAGCTGGTCGGCCGGAGCAAAGTGTGGGGCAGGTAGTGGTGACCTGAGGTGGTGAAAAAAAAAAGTGGTTATGGGAGATGAGGGGGAGAGGAAAAAATAACTGTGAGAAAGAATGAAAAAAAGATTAGGGCAATATTGTAAAAGTCGTATGTGAAAAAGTAAAATTCGTATGTGAAAAAGCACAAGTTTTCTCTCATTATTGTCATTCCTTTGCATACCAATTGTTTGTTAGATTGTCTTTTAAGTCAAGGTCACAACTTTCTTATTTATTACGTCACCAATCAATTTAAACCTCTCTTGTTTATGTTAATCACTTGTTTGTCGTTGTTTATAACCATTGTGTGTTCATATTAATTAGTGAGTCTTAGATATCCATTATTGTCTTAATCCCCTACTACTAAGAGAATAAAAATTCTCTTAGTTTTCCCTCCCAAAAGCATCTAGCTAAATAAGGTAACAAGTAAATTTTTCTTCATTACATTATTATCTTTTCAATTAATATATTCTTATAATTAAACTCTAATCTTTTAATTAAAATTCATATTTATGACTTTTTCATTAAAATCCATAATTTATTATGCAATCATGTTCATTTCCATAAATATTATTCTTTATCAGTTACACTCTAAAATTACGGAAACCTACTTCTTATGCAGTCTTTAACATAATTATTGTCATCACTTACACCTTAAAATTACGTAAATCTGTTTCTTATATTATCCTTCATCAGTTACACTCTAAATATGGTGTATATTTTAAAGGACGTAACAATTCTAATGTATTTTTTAATTAAAAAAAATATATTAGTCTACTTATTCGTAAATCGTCTTTTTAAGTGCGTGGTATACTGTGTTTACCTGTTTTTTTATAAGGTTTATATGCGTTTTAATTAGATTACATTTTTACATCACTTAATTGTAATTTAATGTCATAAATTAGTTTCATGCAATGATATAGCATTATAGAGTTAATTTTTGTAGTAAAGTAGTATAAAAATGGTTTAAGACAAAAATAAATAAACTTTCATTTTCTATCTCATACTAAAATTATATTAATACATTATAACATTAAAGGTACAGTTAATTTATGCAATTAATTTAATGAGAATGTCTCTTTATAAAACAAAACTAAAAAATATCATGCTGTAGCACGGGGATCTACACTAGTTAGTGATTAATAGTTTAAAAATCGCGTCTTTAGTTTACAAATCCTTCCCTTGGGTTTGTCCCCTGCTTTCACTTTACTACTTTCTTAATTGGAATAATCCCCTATTTACTAAATGAATAGGTAAAACTCTTATTTTTCCCGCCTAAATAATATTTCCTAAAATAAAGTGTAGTATTTTTAGCATATACTATTATCTCACAATCTTTTAATGGCACAATCTTTCCTATTTACTAAATAAATACGCGAAACTCTTACTTTTCCCGCCTAAATAATATTTCCTAAAATAAAGTGTAGTATTTTTAGCATATATTATTGTCTCACAATCTTTTAATGTCACAATCTTTTAATAAATTTAATATTTAAAATATTCTATATTATTTCACATTATACATAAATTTATCTCCATTATTATATGATAAAAAAAATTGTATACTTTTTTTTTAAATAATTGTACATAAAAATTCGTTGACTTTTAATTATAAGAAGTTGCACAAAAAATGTTAATAGTAAAAATATTTTAAAAATAACATCATTAATTTATCGGTAAAAAAAAACTCATTAAAATATTCATTTCATGACTTTTTATAATTTTAATTTTTATTGCTCAAATTAAAATAAAGTGGTGAGAAACATAAAAAAAATAAGTGAATCTATACAATACTATTAAAAGGGGAACTTAAAATGCCACGTCATAAATGCCACCTTACACTACCAAAAAGCCACGTCACTTACTACACATGACATGTCAAATTTTAATATGACATGGCGAGTTAATGTGATATAAATCATCAACTTATTATTATATGACATTAATTTAAATATATTTTTTTTCCAAAATTTATATATCCCTTTCAAATTTACATCAAAATTTCATAATTTATAATTAAAATTTACACCAAAGTTTACATCATTATTTCTAATTTTAAAAGTAAAAAAGAAAAAAAGAAAGAAATATTAAATGCAAATAGCATTACAAATATTATACTTTGGACTTTTAAATTAAACAACAATTAAAATCAAAATTCATATTAAATTTTAAATTTCGACGTTTATTGTTAGAATATTTTCAGCAACAAATAAATATCACATAATTCTAATTTACTCCATTTATTAAAAAAATAAATATTTTGTTGATATTAAGAGTAAATAATAACATATTTAACATTAAACAAGGTGGCTTTTGTCAACAAAAAATAAAAAATAAAATAAAAATTTTTATCATTTCTCCTTGCTCCATATTTATGTTTATATTAAATTTGCTAATTATGAAAAAGAATGCTCAAAAGTCCTAAAACCTCACTACATAATTATTATATATATTAAATTTGATGATAATAATAAAAAGACACCCAAAAGTCATAACATGCATCCTCAATTGGATATAAATGTTCGATGTAAGACAACATTTGTGAGCCAAATTTTACGCCAATATTTTTTTGCCCTCATCGCCAATAAAATCGTAGTTGTATATGTAAATAGTCTTTTTTAAATCTTATCAGTATATCAACATCAAGGTAAGTGTATTAAGGTAAGGTAAATGTATTAAGGTTTTAAATTAATAATTTATTTTTAAGTTCCATTGGTTATGAAATGCTCATCACGTTTTAAAACTTTCTTATGTAGGAACTATCAAGATTTGTGGTAGGTAAATGTATTAAGGTTTGGTAAATGTATTAAGGTTTTAAAATAATAATTCATTTATTTGTTTTTAAGTTCAATTGGTTGCTCATCACTTTTTAAAACTTTCTTATGTAGGAACTATCAAGATTTGTGGTATTGTGCTATTCGAAGGTATATACTTACATCTTTATGGCTCAATGCCCTTTTTCTATTATTATTTAAATAAAAACTTAAATTAATAACGATAAGATTAATATCACGTAAATCAAATTTCACCATTTTATTTCTTATTAATTACTCGATGGATTTTGTCCTTTTTTTTCCCTAGAGATGGTTCATTGGAGAAAAAATACTATATGGAGAAAGAAAATATTAGAATTGCTTAAACAACTACTCCCTTCATTCCACTCAATACTATATTATAAACTAACTACAAGATTGACTATAAGTTTTTGACGGAAGACAACATTTATGAGACAACATTTAAGTAAATATTTTTGTACCGCTATCGCGAAAAGAATTGTATATGTCACTAACTTTTTTTTTTTTTATCATTGTATCAGCATCAAGGTAAATGTATTAAGGTTTTAAATTAAGAATTCATTTATTTATTTTATTTTCCATTGGTTATGAAGTACATCACATTTTTAACCTCGCATATTTGTTGTTTATTTCTTATTTAGGGATATTGAGATTTATGGTATTGTGCTATTCAAAGGTAAATATACTTACATCTTTAGACTCAATGTCATCTTTCTTCCATTATTTAAGAAAAACTTAAATTAATAACAAAAATTAATGACTAAGTGATTTTTTTTTATGTAGGGATGGTTTATTGAAGAAAGAAGACTAAGAAGAGAAATATTAGAATTACTTAAACAAATACTCTATTCATTCGACTCAATACTATATTATAAACTAATTATAAGATTGACAACATGAATGTAAATGACTAATTGTTTTTAGGTTCATAAAAAAAATTAGTATTTCAAAAACTTTCAAATGTATGCTTTATTTTGATATGTGTTGTTTTTTAATCATCATTTTTCCTTAGAAAAATAACACTCATAGAATGAAATTGAATTTGCGAGGATCTCAATCTTATTGACATGGATAATAGGTAGCATAAATAATGGAGTGAAAAGCCCAAAAATTATCATTTAAGAAAGGAGTTAGATGTTAAATTAGTGAGGTGAATTAATTATCAATTATTAATAACTATAAAGATGAGAGAAATCTAAAAAGTTTATTTACATCTACATTATTCTTTTGTACACCTTAAATTTAATTTTCATTTTCTTTAATTATACACATGAGACACATGCCTATTCAAAATGGCTTTTGATAGAAAACATGATTGAGTGGAATGCTTAGTTTACCTATTTTGAAGTATACGGTTGAATCCCCAAGGTGGAAAATTTGGAGAAATGTCAAAGCACATTTTTGCTTAATATTGTTTAATGGATGGAGTATAAGGACTTAATGATCCAATTATTACGAGTTGCTCCTTTCAAATTCTTAGTTCCGCAATTTATTATAGTACTAGCTACAATATTATGGGTGCTGTGAAATGTTAGTTTTTGTCACAACAATTCTAATCGTGTGTTTTATATTAATTTCGGATTTGTTGATAAAATTTTAATATCTAATTAGTGAGGGTGTTGCATGTTTGGCGATCTTTGTTTGATAATATTATGGTTTCATGTAATGTGATTATGCGAATACCTGTATTATTAATTGATTTTAATCAGCTTCCATTGAGTTACTTTAGTTTTCGATTATGCGAATATCTGTATTATTAATTGATTTTAATCAGCTTCCATTTGCGCATATTATTTGACATATCACAAAGCACGTAAAAGGATTTGAGTAACGCCACTTACCATTTAAAACCCTCATAAAAGAACATCAAATAATGACATGGTTTTGATAAAAGTATTTACTATATAACACTTTAGTTTCTGATTTTACATAAAACTATTGTACAAAAAAACTAATTTGTCTTGATTTTATAGAAGTCTTAAAACATGAAATCATATTGTAGAATGTTATGATTTGATTCACTAAAAATATCATAGTAAAAAACAAAAGATCACGTGAATTTCACGGGTCAC
Organism: Silene latifolia; assembly: GCF_048544455.1. Lineage (NCBI taxonomy): Eukaryota > Viridiplantae > Streptophyta > Magnoliopsida > Caryophyllales > Caryophyllaceae > Silene > Silene latifolia. Next base: position 120,753,199 of record NC_133535.1, on the reverse strand, counting down.
AAAACTAGTTATCAATTTAAAATCCATAAATAACACGGAGTACACTAAAAAGTACAATTTTATAAATACCGTGCATATATTGCACGAGATCTAAACTAGTCTCTCTTACTACTAAGAGAATAAAAACTCTTAGTTGTTTTCCCGCCAATGCTACAAACTTGAAAATGAGCCACATCTTTCGATGACAAACTAAGTAATTATTGGGTTATAAAAATTTATTGGGCTCAAATCTCTTAAATCTCTTCTATTCTATCTATTCTATTCTAACTCATATTCGGATAATGAGTGATAATAATGAAAGAGAGGGACCCCCATTGTTAATTCAGAGCGGATTCTCTATCCCATTTTATGTTCTATCTTGTGCCCCATTATTTCTCCTAATCCCCCCTACTACTAAGAGAATAAAAATTCTCTTAGTTTTCCCGCTTAAAAGACTTTTTCTTAGTTGGGCCTATTTTTCTGGATACTACTAACATTACAAGATTTGATGGATTGTAAATTGTGGATCGTAACCCACTTTTTTCTATCTCATATATCAAAATAAAAGTTATTAATAGCCCACAATTTTGGACTCTACATGTCATATTACAAGCTAGATGAGTGAACTTGATTTCTTATAAATTTAAATTTATATTATATTCATATGTTACCTCTTTTGTAAGAAATCATCATTTATTTATTATATAAATTTTTGTTTTAGCAATATGAACTATTTTTTTTAAGGATGTAAAACCAATTATGTATTTTTTTATTAGAAATAAAAAGTGAAAATATTATTTTAATAATTCGTAAATCGTCTTTTTAGATGCGTGGAATATTGTTTTTACCGCCTTTTATTTTAAGGTTAATACGCGTTTTAAAAAGATTATACAACTAACTTAATAATTGTACTATTAATGTCATAAATTAGTTGTATGCAACGGTATAAAATTATTGTGTTATTTTTAATAGTAATAAAATAACTTAACTTAAAATGTCTTCTTATGGTAGTAAACTTTTTTTTCTACCTCTTATTAATATTATACTAGATTTCAAGCCCGGGCGTTGCCCGGGTAAAGGCAGGGTTATGTTGCATTTATATACAACAAATTATCTAAGCTATTAGAATCATTTTCTCAACTCTTACTTTTATTTAACAATTATCTCTTAATCGAATTAATACATCTTAGCACCATCGTTAACAAATAATATAATTCCGTCCCGATTATTTGTTTTCTTGTGGTTTTAGCACACCTCGAGCTGACCTAGCCCAACCTAACCTGGCCCGGTTTAGTGTAGCTAATGACTAACTCGATTATAAATTCCCTCACATGTCAAAACATTGTTTAGACGTCGGGTAATATCAATAATTTATGATTATTTATCTTGAAATTGTTACTCTAAATTCCCCATTTAGAGTACACATAAATTTCATAAAATTCAACATGTAAACTAACTGTATATGTGTCTTGGGTTTCTCATTGATAGTCGGGCCTTTGTAAATATTAGGCTAAGAAAACATATGTTTAACTAAATCTCCTACTTGTTTTCTAATTCTAATTGTCTTCCTTATCAAGATATTTTAGAGGATATGATAATTCTCATTTTTAATTGGTTTTAATTTGCATAAAAGATCAAACATAAACCCCTAATTTCCCTTTAATAATAGTGAGCCTAGCCTAGTGCAATTAGACAACAAAAATTTAGATTTCCACGTCTTCATCGATGAAGACTCAACTGACAATTTAGACAATATAAAACGGAAGTGTGTGAAAGCTCCTCAATTGATGAATTTATTTATGGCTCAATCAAAGAGGCTTATGCAACTAAAGCTACTTGCGTAGTTCATAACTTCATATATGGAAATTATAGTTTTATGCCTTAGCATGAGAAAGATATACCTTAGCATTATAGCTAATGTAGAATGCTTATAGAAGCTACTCGCAATTTGAGTTACGGTATTATGACTTAATATAGAATTTAAAAACTTATTCCATTAATAGTAGATGATCAAAGATTCAGAGTGCAACCCAACAATCATTAATGTCATACACAAACGTTTTTAATGTACAAACAAACTATAGATTCCCAGAGACAGGAAAAAAAAACAACACAACAAAGACGGAGAACAGCAACACGTACACGGAGTATTTTAATATAATGGACCGTCTATATCTGTTATTAAGATTAGAACATCCAACTAAAAAAAACCGATTACGAAAAGGTTTGCCTCGTATTGCGGGTCTGCTTCTCCTTCCTCTGGTGCTTACTACGCAATTTATGCTAAATCGGCACTTGAAGCAGCCTTTGCTGCAAACCGATAAAATTGAATAGCTATTTTTTAGAAAGATTAATGAAATTACTCGTAAATGGGTTTCTATAGTAATAAATTTATAATTAGCTATTCAATATCAAAATTTTCAACTTTTATCATTATAGATGTTTTAATTTATGTTATTATTCGTCGGCTAAACATATCCAACTCGGAGCCATATAGTTAGCATATCTCTGATACTATTACTATATGTCAGTCCATAGCATGAATAAATGACTGGGACGGAGGCACCATCAGCGAAAAAAGATCGATATACAACGAAAAATATAACATAATCGTAATTCATACACATCGTTCAACTTATAATATGCAAAATCTACAATAAAATAAAAATTATGAGGAGATATAATAATAATAATAATAATAATAATAATAATAATAATAATAATAATAATAATAATAATAATAATAATAATAATAATAATAATAATAATAATAATAATAATAATAAAAATCTATAATTATATAATTTTCACCTTAATTAATGTTTGAAAATATTGATCAACTATGGCACCATGTATATGTTGTATTCTTCTAATCTGACATCAAGAAGAAATACAATTTGATTAGCTTGACAATACAATAGAACCGATTAATCATGAAACAAAACACATACTTGAACCAAATCCTTTATCTATAAAAGCTGAAGCCAATAAAGCTCTCCTATTGGTCCATGGTTTTTAAGGATTAAAAAGAAAAAAAATTAAGGTAGGACCCTCATGTTCATCCTACACATTTAATTACCCTCTCTCATATATTTCATTTGATTTGCTTTTCTTTTACTCCTTTTCAAACTACTGAGTTTACGATATTTTAATTTTAGTTTTAACTTTTTTTATAATTACATATACATATTATACATATATATTTTCCTAAAATGTTAGGAATACATCTGAACGAAAACAATTTAAAAAAAATACAAAATGAATAAAATTACAAATTATTTGTACTGGTTTTCTGATTGATAGGTACCCAAATAACATTCCTATACAAAAAAAATGCAAGTCTCGATCAGAATTAAAGCACATTCATATAATTATAATTCATAATGTTAAGAAATATACAAAATTTAGCAAAATTTGAAAAAGATTCATATAATTATAATGTTAAAAAAAAATACACATGATAAAGATTTTAATGATTATAAAAAAGTACCAGCACTAATTTGCTTATCTTAAAAAAAAAAACCAAAGTCTTACAAAGCATTATTATGAGACAAAAACATTTATTTAGTAATCAGGCATCTACAATATCATATTTACAGTTTCAATACCGTCATTTGAATTTAACATTTGAATAAAGAAGCTCAATTCATTATATGTGGTTACAATAATAAATAAGAGGCCGATTAAATTCAATACCATCTCTATGGACAATTTATATTATTACGATATTGAACACTTAACATCTGTTGTTACGATCCGTGCATTTTTTTTTTTGCACGGGTGTAAAACTAGTAAAGAGTAAACTTCATAATGGGTAACACTTTATATATGCTAATATTATATTCCTAGTTTGTGTACAACTCAAAATCTACTATAAAATTTGTGCAGGTTAGACGTTTCATATTTATATTTTAATCAAAACTTATCTTTTTTAAAACTTATCTTTTTTTAATTTCTGCTTTAAATTCTAATTTTAATTAAACATAAATAGCTAATAAATCATCGACCTATAATATCACCAGTAAGAGGATTATACATCTGAGGTACTACCTCCAATTCTATAGTTTATGAGTATTATAGTAAAGTTTTGAGTTTTATTTTAAAGTTTCTGAGTTTCATTATGAAGTTTCTGAGTATATTAACTTAAACATTAAGCTCTAAAAAATTACAATAAAACTCAAAAACATTATATATAAGTTTAGTTAAATTTGAGTTTTGACGGAAAAAATATTAAAATATAACTTATAAATTTTAATATGCTCAAAAAAATACACATATGCTCAAAAACAAATAAAGTTTGAGCTGATAAGCTCAAAAAAAATGCGCTCAAAAAACAAAAAAGTTGGATGTAGTACATCCGATGTATGTTCCTTTTTCTCATAATATCACTACAAAAGTTCCTCTTTTAAGTATATATATTGATATTGATTGATATTGATATTGATTTAATAAATTATAACATTAAATTAAAAGTACACTTCATTTATGCAAATAATTTAATTGACAATGTCTCTTTATAAAAGAAATCTAAAAAGCACTGTGCTATAGCACGGGAACTACACTAGTTTTAGAGTAATTAGTTAAATACGACACCTAGTTATTATCCTATAGTTAGCGCCTTACATAATTAAGATGTGAAGTGTTTTTATTTTATTTTATTTTTGTTTTTGTTTTTGTCTTTAGATTATAGGTTATTCATAAATGATAGTACGAAGTAGGATGGTTCTTGGATAACATATACAGTAACATATAACATAGGATGGATAAAAGTTGCACTGTGGACATATACATGTATGTCTTATTTGAGTTTTTGTGTATATAATGCACAGCGAAATAAGAGATAGTTGTTCGAACATCACTCAGTGACATAAGAGGTCAATTATGAACCATATAGATAAAATATAACATTATTTGCATTAATTTGTTCTCTAGACTAACCCCTTGATTACATTTATTATCTATACAAGTATAATAGGCACACATTGGTTATCTGGCTTTAGTAAGAGAATGATAGAAGAATAGCTGAGCATGGGATACATATCAGAATCAAGAAAGTGTTGGTATTGCTTTGCTGCTGTTCTTCTCTCCGGAACATCATCGGACAAGAAGTCATATGGCGGAGTTTTGCCCGTGTCTACCAATGGTTCCCATGTGTATCCGGGTCTATTCGGCAAATTGATAGTGATTGGCAAATGGCTTGTGTTGAAAGCAATGTACAACTCGTCTTTCTCCAAGTCTTTCTGTAAAAAGCCCATGTTATTATAATTCGACTACGAGATAATGGTGCGTATCAGTGTCCGTGCCAAACACGCCTATTATAGCCGTATCTCTTTGTGCCATGTTGACTCCTATGCTTCTAAGACTTACATGGAAGTGTATGTCTAACATGGGTGAGTTTGATTTAAAATGGGAGTGCCAAAGTGTAATACCCATGACGCGGTTACTTGTCTGAGTGACATGGGATTCAACAAGAAATAAAGGTGAAGTGTTGACTGCCGGATCATTTTAATGGAGTTGTGATTTGAATTAACAAGAAAATGTTAACCATGTTTAGATATGTTGATTTTATGAAGATCTAACAGTAGTTATAGTGCGGGAATTAGGCTTACCATAGTAAATGCCACAAAACGGCTTGCCTCTGACCAATCTGGGCACCCAGGAAGATGGCCATGCCATTGCAATCTCTCTGATGTAGGGAAGTCACTCAAACCAAGTGATTCACATTCACTGGGGGGTAAAAAAAGTAAACATGTAGTATATCTTAGTACCTTGTGAGGAGAAATACTTGTACCAATCAGTGATAATCAAAGTACCACTCACCTGCGGAACTTAGTCATTAGGCGGCAAAATCTGTAAAAATCAGAAGCAGCCTCGTCCTTCTTATCCCACCGAAAGTAGTTTAACTGCAGCTTAAATACAGTTAGTCGAAGGGATCTACACAGCCTTTTCCAAGTAAAATGATCAGTGATCAGTTTTTACATAGTTATCATGGCAATATGAATTGTTGTTTCCTCCTTTCGTGTGGCCGTACTCGTCACCCATATAGATCATAGGTACACCCTGTGAAATAAAAGTTTTTAAACAAATAAGAGGCCAATGTTAAAAAGCACAAGTCACCATAGGAAGCTCTTTCAAAGACATAAGCTGAGTTGAATTTGTACGGTATTTTTTGAGTGATAAAGTTGGAAGAGAATGGAGATATTTGATGTCGAAAGTTCACACTTGTGTCATGAGTTGGATATATAGGCTTGAGCACGAAAACAAAACGCGGGATGAATATACAGTGCTATATTCTTCTTGAAAGAAGAAAAAAAAATCTTTGACGTTTGTGTATTCTTCGATTGGAACTTTATGTCATCTGGTCTTTGCCTTTGTGAACAACTATACAATGTTCAGTGCTGCTCGACAGCTTCTTGGCTTTATAAAATACTTACTGGGAAAAGAGAGCTACCAAGTACCAACACGTGAAGAGAGCTAAAAAGTGAATGTAAGGCTAACAGTTTACACCAAAGCTTTTGCTACAATGTGGGAAATGAGATGGGTTATAAAATAAATATACCTGGGAGACCATAAGACAAAGGAAGAAATTCCGCATTTGTCGCTTCCTCAATTGCTTCACACTACTGCTCGCAAATTCACCCTCCTGAAAAACAGCTTCTTCTAATTATGATTTGGTTAAAACTTACAAGAACCAACAAGAGACACGCGACTAATATAGATTTACAAACTCTGGCCAATCCTGATTAAAAATTTAATGAAAGCAAATGAATTCAAGGGCCACAATCACTACCTTGCAACTTTCACTATTTACTCAATTCATTTACTATTGTGTTTAGGACTTTAGGTACCAATAATTCATTTCAAATTCAACAAAAAAGAGTGAAAATAAGTCTTTTGTAGCACAAGGCTTTAAACGATCCTAAAGGTCAGATCATGAACTGCTATCAAAAACTTTGATGTAGTATGTTATTAGGTTTCAAGTGACAAGCTCTCCTCTACTAGGTGGTTTAAAATTCTCTCCGAATATGTATGTCAATCCCCCAGATTTCTTTCTGTGTCCACATTGTCTATCGTCAAATGCTGAACTAAATATTTGGAGCTGAAATTGTGAAACTGCTTTTCAGCTATCGCCAAATATTAGATTTGTGCAACAAAAGATTTCAGATTAAGGACTGAAATCATGACATACAAATGACTTGTAATTTCGACATAACCAAAGTGCTATATAGTGAGTTAAGAAAAAAAAATTAACACAATGGTTGATGCCATAAAAAGTGACAAAACTGACCAGTGACCACTACGACGACTTTCAGGCAGATTTCATCTACTTTCATCATCTAAACAATACACTGTGCCAAAGCCTGAAAAGCCTCGCACACTTGGCGAGATGGGGGAAGGATCTACACATCCTTACCCATGTCTTCCAGGTGATCCACGGTTGTGCCATGAATCACATGACCGACTGCCACTTCAAATTACCAAAAGAGCAGATATTGAAGTAAGCCATTTTTCTTTATTTCATCATATTCATCTAGTAGAATAAATATCCTAAATAAAAATATGGTCTATTCTCCCCCACCTCAGCATGATTATAAATGGAGTAAGAATAACGCACACAGCACATACCAGCCCACAGTTCCAGCTATTATTGTGATTCTCTCCATCATTGTTGTTTTCTCCATTCGCCAAATTATGTTTTTCATTGTATGTCACTAAGTCAGCCAAAGTGAAACCGTCATGTGCACACACAAAGTTGATACTATGCCATGGTCTCCTTCCTCCTTTCTGACAAATCAATGTCGGCATCATTAAACTTTTCTTGAAAATTTTATAAAATGCATGCCACTTATATTGAAAATTGAACAGGTCATTTAAACTATAAGGTCAACTGATACCTGATACAGGTTTGGGCTACCACATAGGCATTCAGCAAAGGCACCAGCAAATCCATCAGTTCCTTTGATAAAGAGCCTCACCATGTCACGATACTGAGTAAATAGATATTTGGGAGTTGAATGCAATTTAGTATGAATCTTTCATTTTTTGGCCAAAAATAGATTGTCGAAGTGTCGTGTTGTGTCAAAATGTCGATGTAGGAACATAGAATCTGAATAGTCAAAATACTAGGTGAAGAGTTCTACACAATCGGGCAGACATAGTGTGACAAGAGGATAACCTTTCCATTCCATTCAGACCAAATGCCCCAGTGAGGGAAGTCTCCGACCTGATAAAGCCCTCCACAGTCCCATGCTTCAGCAATAAGCTGACACGTGACAAGATCGAAAAAAAGAAAAAGGTAGTCAATTTCATTAAGTCGACAATATGAAACTAGTAAAATTTGCAGTCAATAAAAGGGAATTAAGGCGATATTATCAACGGCCCAAGGGGTGATACTTATCATGCGTTTATATAAGCCACAAAGTATTACGTCGAAAGTGTTTTCCTTTCTGGTTTTAAATTTGTAAAAATTAATACAAATTTAAACATATTCAATTACAGTTGAAAGAATTTCACTTTCAGTCCAAGAATTTTTTTGAGAAATTCAGTCCAAGAAACTCAGCCGCTGCTTTATAGAGCCTATTTAAGCGGCTTCTCAAAGACTCAAATACATACTTTGGTGCATGTTTGCTATATAGCGTGTTTTTTTCACGTTAGCAAGCTAAAGGAGATTTTTTATTTCAATTATGAGATCTCACTGCGATCTTTACAAAGGACAGGACAATTTAAGAAATTTGAGCATTGTAGGCATCCAAATAAGTCATAAACAATTCTACATAACTGTTCTTAAAGGTGAGAAGTCAAAGATGGTGATAGATCAGCAGAATTCACCTTTGTCCTACATAGTATCGGATCATTGCTTATCATATCAAGCAACGGAGGGCTGCTTAAAGGCGTCCCTGTTGTAAGCATGTCATCATCAATTGTCGTCCCATAAACATTAGCAGCATCCCAGAGACTTGCACATTAAAGAGAACAGGAAGTGAAGAAGTGCTGATGACACCAATGTTACAGTAATCAGATTGTGGAATAACACATTATGAGGAAAAAAACCTGCTGCCTCTAGTTAGTATAGAAGCCAAATCGAAGCGAAAACCATCTATATGCATTTCTGTGACCCAGTATCTGTTGCATCAGAGAAGAAGACTTAATTGTAATGTAGAAGACTTATATGTATTTCTATAGCCAATGAAATTAAAGACTGGTCAAATTAATTGATCCAAATTATGACATAATAAAGCAAGATTCCTCACCAAACTGCTGACGCTTCTATTTATTCTTTAGTAGCAGTCATTAGATACAATTCTCAACGCAATTTTCAGAGTGGGTTATCCGAAAACGAACTCTCTGTCTCGTTAACGCAGCCGTAAGGCTACATACATCCAACCCCCCTACCCCCACCAACTCTAGGAGCTACCACGGCAGTGAGGAAATCTTCTTGTTTTTATAAGACTTGTACGCAATACAGATAGCTAAACTATCTCTATAACAGAAATTACCTTAAACAATCCACTATGAACTGGCGTACAACAGGATGGTTGCAATTGAAAGTGTTTCCACAACCTGAGTAATTGTAGAACTCCCCCTGCCATATTCAAATAACAACTAATGATTAAATATGCAGAAAGATTGCAGATGACCCTAAAATGCAAAAAATATGGCTGCAAATAGAAATAGCCGCATTTAGAAAGAGATTAAGGATTAGGGACTCTCTAAGAAAATATGTGAGCCGATTTAACTGGAAGATAGGAAAGTCTACTAAGCAGTCGGAAACATCTAAAGATGATTTAGGCGGCTAGGCGCTCCAAATAAAATTACAGCATATGCAGATACCAATCATCTGGCAACCCATACTAGTCGAGACTTTGCATCTAGTAACGTTAAAAACACCATATTAGTGTTTATAATACAAAATCTAGCACAACCTTGTGAATCCCACACTAATGCAGAGTATAGGAATGTCTACAGTATGCAGCATTGTCAAAAGCTTCCTTTATTTTTACTTAAAAGTCTTACTGTTGAATACGAAAACAAATGAATGTATAATAAACAGTCTAAGATTAAACAGAACCAACAAATACAGTAATTTTGAGGGCTTGCTTGGGATGGGAGTAATTATTAAGGGAGTAATAAGAGCTAAAATAAGAAGAAATGGGAGGAGAATGGTGCTTTGTGGTGGTTGTGGATGGTGGAGAGAGGAGGTGAGGGAGGAATTATTACCTTTATATGGAGGTAATTATTACTTGGAAGGGGAGGTGGGTAACAAAACTAACAATGACTCCCTTAATGGAGGGAATATTTTCTATCCATTTCTATCTCCAACCCCCATCCCTTCCCTCCATTTTTTAGTTCATTTTATCTCTATTACTCCCTTAATTATTACTCCCATCCCAAGCAAGCCCTAAAAGTACAAAACAAATGACAATATGAGAAGAAATACCTTGGGTGCAAGCATGTAAAAGACACTGTTATCAATGCCTCTGAATGACAAAATTGGACCTTTCTCGTTTCCTTCAGCCGTGTGATTGAAAACTACATCCATGACCACCTATCGGCGAAGAAAGAATAAGTAGACTAGCTAACGTTACCCGAAAGAAGCAGAAAGTATGGCGACATGGCGTCTAACCTCAATACCCCTTTTATGTGCTTCTCGGACAAGAAGTTTGAACTCATTTATGGCATCACGACCACAGTTGTGTGAGCCTGATGCCGAATATCTAATCATGGGTGAAAAAAAACTGATAGTAGAATAACCCCAAAAGTTGACCCTGTACAAAAGAACTTGTGTCATTCCAAAGTAGCTTGTCAGTCCACAGCCGCGTCCTTCAAAAAAGTTGGATGACTTCTTAAAGTAAAATGTTCAGGAGTATACTATCGTGTGTCAGCGTGTGTTAGTGTCTATGGTTTATGTTACCTGACATGTCATTTTAGGCCGGAAACATGAAACTTTTCACAAAATGGCCGTGCTTGATACTATAACGATGTGTCGCGTCCAACCCTTGCGGTTGAAAATATTTTTTTGAAAATTTGCGGATCCTCTACCTATTCAACCACCTTTTAACCCATATGTCTATAGATCAAAATCATGTCAAACCTAATTCGTATCTTACAATGTAGAATTTATGATCTATGAAAAACTGTGGGAGTAACATGACCACTACTAACATCCTTGTATTAGCATAGCTCATACACTTCTGAGATATTTATACAATAAAGTAGAGAAATTACTTGTGATCCCCCATGGCAGAATTGTAGCTGTAATATTCCAGCTCATTGAACTCATGACATGGCATTAACTCTATGCAATTGATCCCAAGCTCCTGCAGAAGATAGCAGCATGACACAGTCACACAACCACTTGACAACGTATACGAATATTGTTTGTTCACAACTGAGGGGGGAGAGATAGAGTGATTTTCTTATATCAGACTGAACACAAGGAAAAATTGAATAAACATGCATATTATTTTCAAAGTTGCATAAATTGTTTCATAATTAAAAGGAGGGGAAAAGGTTCTGAGAAACGGTATACAAAACCTGCTACAATAGTTAATAACTAGCCATGATTAAGAGGTGCGAAAACAAACTTCAGTCATGATCAATTAAAGTACACACCCAGATGCATTTAACAGAGAACTTACATAAACTCCTGAATGCTGATAAATTCCTTGCAGTGCATACTATTTTTTCAAAATATAAGAACAATTCAGGAATCAGTTTTAGAGAAAGTACCTTCAGGTGGTCTAGTTTTTCTGTAACACCAAGGTATGTACCCGGGTACTTAGTATTGCTTGATTCGTGCCTTGTAAACCCACGGACATGCATTTCATATATTATCAGATCTCTTTGTCGGAATTTGAGGGGTAGATCACCTTGCCAATCAAACTGAAAGTATCAAAAGCATGCGTGACAATTTTGCACACACAAATTTAGGAAACGAAAGAACTTATAGATATCACGATATTGGTGAAAAGGCTTTAATTATACGTTTTTTTATAGTAGGATGTGACCATGTACTGATCACTAACATCACCCCAAGTGCCCCAACCCCACCATGGTGGAGTAAGGCCAAAAGTGATCATACAGATGACCGGTAACATAATCCAATCACGGTAACATAAATTGCATCAAGGTTCACGCATTATATTGACTGCTACGGTGCTACCTTGAAATATATAAGATGTACAGCAAATTGAACTAGTGAGAAAATCTTTGAGAATACCAAAGAATAACAAGTCCTTGCAATCATCAAAAATCGAAATGAGGAGACTATGAACTGACATATGCAAAATAATATGGGATGAACAATGCTAACAGTTTGACTCTGTCTCAGAGAGGCTAAAGACAATGTCACAGAAATTATATCCAAGAGATTATGTGACTTGGGGGAGGTGTCGGTGGTGAACAATCCAATGTCTGCTTAAGCTACGCACAAACCGTATATGCTTCCTTGGCAAGAAGTCATAAACTTTTTTATTTGTTACATATACAATGGTACGATTTCCAAGTCTCATGACTATATACAGATGAACAGTTAAACAGTACACTTTTCATGCATCAGATGTTAAGCTGGCTCCTGAATATCTAATGCTTATGTCCATAAATATCACATGATGGCAGAGGAAAATATATGAGCATTTTACAACAACTAAGGGATGAAACATATGTTATCAAATATCTGCTAAACAGTTACCTCGTCTTTTGTGGACGGTATCATGCACGCCATTTGAGGCCAGCAACTACCATCAGGTCCTAACTCTCCATAATTACCCCGGCTAATGACTGCCTACACAAAAGATATTGAAAATTAATTCATTGATGCATAACCCGAAAACAACTATCCCATCCTGAATAATAAAAATTCAAAGATTTTTTCTATGTTCTAGGCCTTCCTAAATTTAAATGACAAAGACTTCTGAAGCAATATAGCACTAACTTTTGCAAAAGGGTCCAGTAAAATGGAGGAAGGATCGTAGTAATGCCCTTCTTCTGGTAAGAACGGACCATCAAATTTATATCCGTATAGCATGTTGTCAAAATCCCCCTTTACATATACATGCCATACGTCTCCAGTCTTGTTAGTCAAGGGGTCAAGAATGATCTCCTCAGTTACTCTCTCCTGCATCACAAATAAAGTAGCAATAAGATGCAAACCGTTTTGAAGCCCGAGCTACGTTGATCATGAGGCTACATTTTGCCAATCATAAAGTAGGGCTCAATAAAACCACATAACCCTATAACCCAAAGCTGAAACACTAAAAGTTGCTACTTATGCCGTCAAGATTTTTGCGAAACACTAAAAGTTGCTACATGTGCCGTCAATGATATCCCTATATTCAGATAAAACTTAATCGTTTATCTGTCCATCTATGAATACGAGAAAATATTGAACCTGGAGTCGACTATTACTGACTCATTTCGTAGAACTCTTCCAGAAGATATCCTGTTCTCGCGGGATACTGGGATGCCAAGTAAATATTATGTAATCAAGTGGTCAATGCTATTTTGTCAATGCCAAATTCAATTGAGAACACAAAGATTTCAACTTTTGATTTTTTTTTTTCCTAGTTTGACTGAGCACCTACATTCTTTCTTCATTGTCAGCATCATGGTGAATGACAGTGGAATGCTTTTGGAATGAAATTGTCTCAACTGAACTGATTTATAGTGATTTAAATTACTGAACAAAAATTAATTGAACTGAACCGAAATTAAATCTAAAAGAACGGGGGCCTAAGTTCACTCTGGTAAGGTTGAACACTTGCACACATTGAATCATAAGCTGCTAAACTGCAAACATTACATAAGCTGAAGAATTCTGAAAACCCATGATAAAACCAATCAGATAAACCGCTAAACTGATCACAAAACACTCAAGACCAAATCAAATTAATCAAATCCCAATTAATTAAACTGAACTAAAACTTTCTAAAATACTCATTTTCAATGCAAAAAAACACTACAGCAAAGTACTCCACCTACAGCATAAAAATTAATGCAATAACCAATTTTAATAATACAGTTATATATTTACAGAAAATAGTCCAATATGAGTATGATGACACTGAACTCGGTCCACCGGGTGGCGGCGGGCGCTATCTCATTTTTCAACAAAGAAACCCAATTACATACTACACAGAACCAGGAAATATATAAAACCTCACAGTACAGCCTATCAAAAACACTATACTCCACATAATTAAGCAACATTCCCAATAAAACTGTTTAATACCTTGTGTAAATCAGAAAGGGTGAACAAGCAAAGAGTAGCAGAAACAGAATGCCCAGAAAAAATAGCAAAATTAACACCACCATCAATAGCAGTGGCGCCAAATGGCGTGGGATTACCGGGGAAAACCGTAAAACGAAGCGATTTAGGGGGTTTATCAATGACAACAGTAGCATCAACCTCATTTTTAGAATCCCTTGAATTGACCACTAAACTACTGTTAATTCTGGAATTATGAAGCAACCCGATTGAGATTGAAGAATGTTGGAAGTGATTATGGGAAGAAATGGAGGTGGGTTGTATTAAAGATTGAAACTTTTTGGAATTTGAGAGTTTGGAAGAGAGGAAAAGGGGAGTGTAGTGTGTAAGCTCCATTGTAGGAAGCTCAACACACATAACAGTGTGATAGTGTGAGTGAAAAGTGAGTACTGAGAGTAGTGTCAGTGTGGGAGTGTGTGTGATCTTGGGGTGTGTGGAGAGATTTTTTTGGTTTAGTTGATTGATCGATCACCCTTGGAATGAAATTTTGTATTTAACGGCTAAAAATAATGACCCGATTCAAAATGACCCATTATTCGTCAATAATGACTAAATTTGGTGGCGATTCCATAACGAATAGTTCAGTAATGCTCTAAATAAGTTCGAATGGCTATTTGTCCTAATTATTTCGGATATTCTACATGTTTTTTGTTTTCGATACATCTCATTTTTTCACTAAAAAACTTTGACGGCCTATAATTCGTTGTCACGAGTTCAAAATGCGACGATATTTTTTTTTAAATTGATCGTCTTTACGAGATCTTCGATTTGAAAAAAAGGGACATGCTAAATCCCGCACACACTTTTGCTAAATCCCGCACTTATTTACACATTTTTCCAATTCTACCCCTTTCACTTCTCCCCTCACCAATAGAGACAAATCAAAAACCCTAAAAAAAAAAAGAAATTTCCCAAACTTTAATTACCCCGGACCACCACACTCATCCCCTAGCCCCAAATGTTTGCACCTATCAGCCGCCCCACCCACCGATTGGCGACGGAGAAGCAAGGTCGACAAAGACGGAGTAAGGGGGAAGGTTTTTGGCGACGGAGACGAAAGAAGGCAATTGGAGTAACGATGTTCGTGGTCGGCGAGATTATGTGCCGACACAGGATTGGGTGGTCGACGATGGTGGTTGGCGATGGGCGAGGGGGCTGGGGTTGGGGGAATGGTGGCCGGAGCAAGGGGTAGAGGAGGGTGTGCAGGCAGAAGGGGTGTCGGGCTCTGATTGATAATTTTTAGCTTTTTTAATTTTTTTTTTTTTGTAATTTTTTTTGTTTTTATGATTTATGATAAAGGGTAGTAGTGGAAAATAAAGGAAAAATGTGCGGGATATAGAAAAATTGCGTGTTGGATTTAGCAATTACGGAAAAAAATATTACTCCCTTCTATTCTATATTTTCTTTCCCTTTTTCTTTTGCACAAAAAATAAGAAAATGAAGTTGAACCACACAAAACACACTACCCCACATACCATTAAATTTGGGCCAAACAAATCATCCCAAAAAAGGAAATAGGGAAGAAAAACCGAATATCCGAATAAGGAAATAGGGAAGAAAATATAGAATAGGAGGGACTAGGGAGTATCACTTTCGAAATTTGTTTCAAGAATTATTGTCACTTAAACGTTTTTAACCAAATAAACTTTGACTGGCTATATCTCATCTCTACGAGTTCATAAAGTAATGATTTTTTTTTCAAATTGTTCGTTTTTACAAGATCTTTAGTTTGAAAAAAAAATGTCGTTTTCAAGTTCGTGGCCAAGAATTATAGACAATCAGAGATTTTTAGCTTAAAAAGAGGGGTATATCATAGAAAATGAAAAAAAAAAAAAAAACATAGGGTATCATGTAAAATATCCCTATTTATTTTAAGTTAAATTTCAACTAAATGCATGCAAGAATAGCTTCAACATGAAATTATTAGTTAAAACTAAAAATATAAGATAGAACATATGCTAATAAACAAATAAGAAAATAATTCACCCGACTTCTCATTTAATGATGATGATGATTTGACCCGGCCTTGAAAGGAGAAACATGAGCCTGAATTGACCTGAATCCCCTTATTAACCCCTAGATGTTCCAACCTGATTTATTTCAACTCAAAACTGACCCGAGTGACTTGACTGCCACTTCTAAATAGGATCTTAGGCTCTTGTTTCAATATGTTGTTTATAAAACATTCAAAATAGTTTGTTGGTAAGTCAAATATCTTAAAAGTCTTGAATATGCAAAAAAAAAAAAAAAAAAAAAAAAAAAAAAAAAACTTATATATCATGTACTCCCCCGTGTCCCAGTACATTGTTATTATTTTCATTTTGAGGTGCATGTATCGGTCAATAATTATCTATTTTTATTTTGGGATATTCTATATGGTACCCCTTAATTTTTCGACTTTCTACATGGTACCCCTATACTTTTTAAAACATACATGGTAGCCCTAATTGTTGTCATTATCACTAAGTGTACCCCTAAACTTTATTGTTCGTCAATTAAACTCAGTTTTAGGCGTTAAGTGATGACTTGGATGCGTAACCAAGCATGTCATTTATTATCCCATGACATAAGGACTATATTATGCTCAATATCCATCTCGATCCTAATATTTATTGATATATATGGGCTAAAAAAAATTTGACGGAAAACTTATTGATTCCCTACCAAATTATCACGTCTAAAGATAGATATTGAGCCTAATAGAGTCCTTATGTCATGGGAATGATAAATGACAAGCTTGGTTACGCGTCTAAGTAATCACTTAACGCCTAAAACTAAGTTTAATTGACGGAAAATAAAGTTTAGGGGTACACTTAGTGATAATGACAACAATTAGGGGTACCATATATGTTTTAAAAAGTGTAGGAGTAGCATGTAAAAAGTCGAAAAATTGAGGGATACCATGTAAAATATCCCTTTTATTTTTAATAAACTTTTACTTAGAAAAGCACATACGCAACTAGGTGAAATATTCTAAACTATTGGTTATTATACAACATTTTCATTTTCCTCATCTTTTTGCCGAAAGTAATAGAGATGCCCATTGATCGAAGCGTAAGGAATATCAAATAGGCAGTGCAGATCCTCTGTCTCATTTCATGTCACATCTTGTGTCCCATCACTTTTCCTATTGACACATAAGTCATTTGATATATATTATTACTATTTTTATTATCTTACGTGTGATGTGTCAAGATCTTAAGATAGTGGGACACAAGATGACACATAAAAGTGAGACAAGTGATCTCAATTGTCAAACAGAGCCATAATCTAATCACAAATGATTGATCTATCAGGTATTTAAACTTCATTCAAAAATACTCCAACCAAACATTTGAATGGACTGAATCCAATTCAATCCATTTTAAAAGTTCTAACCAAATACCCCCTTAAATCTTAATGATATTACATTAAACAAAATATATCAGCTATTAGAGCATCCGCAAAGGAGAGAAATAACCTCCCCTTTTGCCTTCTCTTTCTCAAATGAGCATCTTCATTGTTGCACCAACCTCCCCATTATTTGGGGCTCCACTGTTTTTTAGGGAAGGTAAAAAAAAAAAGCAAGGCAATTTGTGTTACTTTTGAGGAGGTTCCCAAATGTTTGTGTGTAAATTGGGGAACTCCATTGTTGCATAAATGTAGTTATGAAATAGGGAGGGTAAATGAAAAAGTTAGTGAAAAATGAGGTGAACGAATAAGATAAGAAAAGAGAAAATATGGAGAGTCTCACCTTTGCGAATGTTTAAAAATATGTTCGAAGTTATATTACATGGTTAATTTAAGAACGCAAATTCTTATTTGTGACGGAGGTATCCGTCACAAATAAGAGACGGGTACCATATTCTCTCACACAACCCATAAAGGTGAGAGACAAAGCACATGAGGTGGGTGCCCACCTTGTCCCCTTTACCCATTTCCACTCACATAATACCCGTCGCAAGATCCGACCCGTCGCAAGCAAGACTTATTGATTTAAGAATTTGTGAATCCTATAAGATGAGTCACCTAATTGACTAGTGATTAGATCTTTGAAATTATGAACAATGCGTGGGACGCTACAAGCAATATGTAACCCAACTTTTTATTATTTAGGTAATTTAATTGCGTTTATGGCTAGCTAATAACTAATAAGGAGTACTAATTACTATTTATGTAGGTGATGGTGAGCTCTTCTTAAAGCTTGATGACTTTGCAAATTGGAAAAAAAACATTCCTTAATTCATGGTTGCCCCTTTCAAACAATGTCATGGCCACGTCCATGTACACTACTTAATTGAAAACGATTGCTTCCTTTGTTTCATATGTCTTTGTGATTGTTTGATCATAAAATTCGTGAGAATTTACCCTCATGAAGTCATGATAAAATTAGTTTGAAACATATACTCCCTAATCCCTCTTATTCACTCATTTCCTCACTCTTTCTGTTTTCATGATAGTCGGATTTTCTTTCCTCTCTCCTTTTTTGGAAAGTTTTGTATGATCCAAAATCAATTTTATGTGGGGTATCGTGTTTTGTGTGGTTTAAAATCAATTTCATATTTTTTGTGCAAAATAAAAGGGAAAAAAATGAGTGAATAAGAGGGAGTATAATCATAGTGGTCAGTGGACCGAAAAATATTTTTTGTAGCTCGTAATTCATACTGTACATATTATAAGTCCATTTCACAGGTGGAGTTGTTCTGCTAATATTATTAAACTTCATTTCACCGGTGATCTCATCTTCTATTAAATAATTTTCGAAATTTGGAACTTTTGTAAATTTGCTCTAGGGGAATACCACTAAGAAGTACGAGGAAGAATTCTAGTAATATATTAGACATTTGACATTTTGACGTTGTTAGGAAGTAATTAGTAGACTATACAATCAGTTGTATACATCTGATTGTATAGATTTCGAGCTTTATAATAAAAAATTTGAGCTTATATGTACATTTTAGGAGCTTTATTGGAAAAAATATGAGCGTCTTTATAAAAATATTAAACTCAATATATTATAATAAAACTCAAAAATAATACATATAATACATATAAGCTCAATTATATTTTAATTTTGACACCTAATAAATTAAAATGTAACTCAAAAATTTTAAAAACTCGAAAAGATTGCATATAAGCTCAAGTAGATTTGTATTGGATGTACCAAACTCATATACATCTGGATGTATAGTCTTATTTGTGGTTTGGAAGAAAACTAATGCTTTCACACAATCTAATGCATTTCCCATGCATCTAGTTTTTACATCACTTTGAAAGTCAAGTGTTTTACTATGGTTTTTATTCACCGGAAAAGAGCGTGTTTAAGATATTTAATTGTGAAGAGTTTATGGATCCGATCTCACGAGCTGAGATTTACGTCCACTATTACTCGATTAATTATTTAATACTTTACACAGGGTTAAAAATAATTAATTAACCTACACGCTGTAGATATCCGTATCTGTCGATATTGGAATTTATAGAGAACCCGCCAGCCACCCGATGACGATAAGACTCATGCATTCTCAAATGACGTACTCGTGATACGGATATGTCACATGGATGTCAAGCAAGTTTACGTCGACGGTTTCTGTTAATTTAAATTGTTATTTAAATTGACATTTTGAATTGTTTTGAAATAAATGGTTATTTGTTTCTTCACTTTTGGTTTTGAAAATTTATGAAATAAAAGTTTTTATTTCATTTATTTAAGATTTGATGATTTTTGAAATAAATGTAATTTATTTCATTTTATTTCATTCGATTTGAATGTAATTCGAGTCAGGAGTTTTTATTTACGATTTATTGTTATAAATTGTTTTTTAAAAGCTTTTATTTGATTTTTGGTTAAAAAATCAAGTTTGTTCATTTTGACTTTTTTTGGTTTAAAAAGGTCAAATGTGATTTTTGTGACGGTTTTTATTTATCGTTTTATTTAATTCGAAAGTTCGAGTTTTTTAAAGCGGTTTTAAAACCCGTTTTCGAGGTGTTTTGTGAAGCGGTTTTTTGATGTAATTTGGGCTGAGTTTTGACACGAGTCTCGAGGCAAATATCAACCCAATACTTTCCCCCATGATCCCAAGTTTGAGCCTCACCATAAGCAGCCCAATCCCCTCCTTAAACCTTCCAAACCCACGCTCAAAACAGCCCCCATACACCAATCCTGTGCTCTGTTTTTCGAGCCCAAACCCACACCAATTCATCTCTTATTTGACCCAAATCCTTAATCCTTATCTAGCCCACATATCTACCCTTGACCATCGTCTATAATCCATCCAAACCAACCCCAAAACCGTGCCCAACGAGCTCAAACAAACCCAACCCGAGCCTTACCAGTGCTCTATTTTTGCGTGAGCTTTGGAGCTCTTTCTTGAGCACCAAGCTCTTCCCTAGCCTTGCCCATCAAGTAAGAGACTCCTTATACCTCTATACTTACAATTGCCAGCCAAAAAGATCGAAAAAAAGATTGAGAAATCGTTGCATTAGATCACTTTCCAAAACCGAGTCAAACAACTTTCCTATTCTTGAACCGGTTTTAAAACCTTAATCCCTGGCTATATAAGCTTCGTTTACCTCATTCGAAAGGAGGGACACAAAATTAGCATATCATAGACCATAAAGAACCCAAGCCATAGCCTCAAGCTAAGCATTGATAAAAACTCAAGGAAGATCTTCATCTTCTTCCTTGAGCACGAACCCAGAAAACAGAGCACATCCCGTGTACCCTTCGAAAATTGCCTCGAAACCACCTCAAATCTCCATTACAATTCACCAAATTTTGCATACACAGTCTAGGTAGTGTCCTTGATTGATTCGTGTCCTCTTACAACAGCATAGGTAACGTTTTGAGTATTAATTTGCTCGATTTTTTACCCTTTCTCACGTTTCTGTCAGCTCTTATTCATCATTGTTTTTAATCATTTTAAAAGCAATTTAGGTCTTTTCTTTTCCAAAGTTGTAAACTTTGCTTTTTAAGGATTCCAAAACATCTTTCAATTTGAAAAATCATTAAGTATTGAAGCCGTGGTGATCGTTTCAAATTCGCTGCGCAAAACGAGTTTTACACGTGAAACGTGTTTGTTTGATTCAAGTTTGAGTTCGATTATTGGTTTGAAAACCGTCGTAGACGTACCAAAAAGCTTGCATCCGAGATACATATAAGCCGAGGGTGCCAAAAATCACTCCTTTTATCTCTTAATGTTATTTACTTTCATTAATTATCGTTTTATCGTTTATCGTATTAATTATGTTTAATTTGCGATAATAATCTTGTTATTGATAATTATGGAGGAGCATGGGATTAAGTATGATGATGAATACCGATGGTGTTGGAGCTTGTGTCCTCCACAAATTAGTGTGATAACATTTGTAAATCTCTTACAGGTTCACAAGGGTATACTTCGTATTTTAATCAGTTGATTAACGATTACCTAATAACGGTTGGCTTGCTAGAGAGTTTGACGTTATTATCATACAGATGGCGGTGATCAACTGGTCCCTAAAGGTCACACCTGTAGAATGTGTTTGAGAGATGTGGTTATGGAAATGTAATCACATTGATGCCTTATATGACTAAACAGTTAGTCAATGTGTTGATGAGACAATTATTTAATGAAGATTAAATAATATTAGTTGAGACGAATTAACTGTCAATTCGTAAATTGAATATAATATGTTATATTTAATTAATGTATATGATGTTAGCTTGGACGAATTAATATGTTAATTCGTAATTAAATGTAATCGGTTATATTTAATCAACAAGATGAATGTGTCATAGTGGTAATAGTAAGGGTACTCAAACCAAGAGGTTATGGGTTTGATCCTCACTAGATGACAATTTATATTTAACACATTTTATACATTTTTGAAATAACCGAAAATAAGGATTTTAATCCTTATTATTTCGGTGGGATTTGGGCTGAAATGAGGAAGAAAAAAAGACTCCCCATTCACTTCTTTTTTTTCGGTTAGAATAAAAGGAAGAGGGAGCTTATTTTTGACCTAATCATTTTTTTTCTAACTCAACCTAGCCTCCATCTCATCAAAAGAAAAAACACAAAAACCTAAAAATTAATCAGTTGATTTGTGGATCGATTCTAGCAAAATCAAAGGGCATTTCTCATATCGTCTTGGGTGCAACTGATAGGAGAATATCATTGCGATATTGTTCATAGACCATAAAAGTTAGGACCGAAGGTTATTTCTTAATCCTTTACGTTTTGTTTATGCAATTTAGTTTTATGACTCATAATCATCACTTTATAATTCGTTATAATCCTTAAAATAAAGGGATGCATACAGATAAATCCCACACGTGGTATCAGAGACAAGGCCACGAATTTTAATTTTGATGATTCTCATAAAATTGTTTGTAAACAATAATTAGGGTTTCCGAAAAAAAAAAAAAAAAATCGGCTGAAATTTTTTTGAGCCGTGAAGAATTTTTTTTACAGCCGATTGTTGCGTCTTTTTGTTGTTGTTTTATTTCCATTTAATTTTCATATTGTTGTTTTAATCAGTTAAGATAATAATTATGATAATTTGTAGATGTTTCGATTTTATAAATCGAGATGTAAATGGAAATCGTTTTTTTTGTCGGATTGATGAATTGTTTTTGCTGTTTTTGGCATATAACTTAATTTAACAAAAGTTCAAATCAATTATGATAATCGGTTATATCATGATTTAGATATTCTTTTAACATGTTAAATTTGAATAATCTAGTTTAAATATGTATATAAATTATAAGTTGTATATGCCAATCTTGTTAATAGCAACTTTAAACAATTGTTCGTTTTTCCGATCGATGAGTGCGGCTGTTTTTCAAAAGAAAATTTTGTTTTTTTGTTTAGTTTTTTCCAGCCGCAAAGAAAAAAAATAAGGGCTGTTTTTTTTTAGCCGAGACACAAAAAAATAGGGTTTCTATTTTTGTTTCGGTTTTTCAGCCGAGAAAAAAAAATTCGTTTCTGTTACAGTTCACGACTGGGTAGAATAAAAAAAAAATTCTGTTTTTTTGTTTTGCCGAGACAATTATAAAAAAAGGGGTTTTTAATTTTGTTTTGTTTTGGCAAATTAATTATTGTGAAGCGGTTCATAATTCTTAGATACCTAATTATTTTAAAGCAGTTTAAAATATTGATGGATTAAATTCATATTACAAGTTTAATATGAATTAAGAATGAAATTAATGTGATTAATTGAGGAATTGTCACTTAATTTGATAATTTAAAAAGGTGGTTTGGATAAAATTAATCAACATAATTAAAGAATTATGTCTTGCATATTTAATTTTTTTAGTTGATGCTTTTCTTTTGTTGAATGAATCGTTGAATGAATTTATTTACGTATTTTTGCAATCGGTTGTAATTTGTAATACTTAGTGTGGCCTTAGTTAATTATGTTTTCGTAATGAAGGAAACATAATTTTTATGTAATTATGAGATCTCGAATCTCCTTTATTTTTCTTTAGTTTTTGGGTTTTGAAATTAGAATGTAATAATTAGGTTTATTATGTAAATTTATTTATTGTAATTTTCAAAGAAGACTAAAGATGGAGATCGGAGCTCACTCCCGCTACATGGATCAAGATGGAACATCGAGACAAGCTTCTCGGGTCCAAGGATGGATTCCAAACTTGTATTTAATGTTCATTTTGATAGGATAGGCCACACTAGGACTTTATTATTGCTTTTACGTTTTTCATTCCTATTGCTTTTCATTCACATGATAGTTTATGCATCATTTTCCGCCTAAAACCAAACCACCTACTACTAAAATGCATGAAAATTGACACAGATAGGTTGTATGTTAGTTTTCATAGACATACAGATGTCGCATGTTTATTAAGCCATCATCTTAGTTTATTCATTCACGCATGCTAGATATTAGTTCACTTAAAATGAATTAAAATAAAGTTGATGGGATCTTCCTCTAAAACGGAAATTGAGATTAGTCTTTATAAGGGCAAACAACTATGAATCCCTTCTTCGTCGGTAGGCATAATATGACCCCTTCTACGTTGGGTAAATAGTTTGTGTTGACTTAGTTTATCTCAACATTATAGTCCGAAGAGTTTCTCATGATTATGATGGACTAAAGATAGAATTTACAGAAATTTATCGACCAAGAATTCTAACAGTAGAATTAGCCAAAAGGTTGGCTTATCAATTTACAGATAATTGAGTCTTGGGATCATTTATATAATTCTTGAGGAAGGTCAATTGTATAAATGTTTTGAGTTTTCGCGTTATGACACTAGTTCATTAGACTTAAATTAAAATCGATGCACATGCTTATTATTTATTCTTCTTTTCGCAGTGTAGAACACGTTTATATTAATGTTACAACAAATGGCTGGAAATAACGAAATCCCAATGCCTAGTGCCACACTTGGACGCGAGTCCTGGCTGAAAGTTTTTATGGACAAAATGAATCAGTACACGCGACTGAAGAATGATGGGTCCAACTTTGCGGATCGGGAGGCAAAGACTACGGAATCCGCCATTGCGACGGTAAGCTCAAGTACTTAACTGAGCCAATACCGGTAAACCCAGGCCCCAATGCGGGAGTTAACGAGTCACTTGCTTATAGTGATTTCGTTATGGAAGCGGGTGCGATAAAGAACGTACTCATCTTTGCAATGGAAACCAATTTGCAGAGACGCTTCATTGCCCAAGGTGCGAACAAGATTTTCACCACGCTCACTAACGAGTTCTCAAAAGCACCGAGGATCGTTACTTATGAGCATACCTGTCGCTTCTTTGATGCGAAACTCCAAAAGGGCCAACCGGTTAGCCCACACATTCTTAACATGATTGAGAATGTCGAGAAATTGGAGGCACTTGATTGTAAAATCAGTGAGAGCATGGTCATTGACCGTATGCTTCATTCTCTTCACGATGGTTTTGCCCTTTTCAGGGCAAACTACTACATGAATGACTTGAAAAAGAGTCCTCATGAGCTACACTCCCTTCTCGTACAGACCGAGAAGGATATGAAATTGAGTGGGAGCATGAAGCAGGATGTTCTCACGATTTCCAACAAGGGTAAAGGTAAGGGCAAAGCTCCAGGCGACCTAACTGTAGGTAAGCCAAAATTCAAGAAGCCAGGAAACGGTAAGAGTGGACCCGGTGAGACTAGTGGCTCACAGGGCAAAGCAAAGAGCAAGGGCGGTGACATTGAGTGCCACCATTGTCACAAGACTGGACATTGGAGGAGGAACTGTCCCGTCTACCGTGAGGACATCAAAGCAGCCGCGCGTCGTTCTGTTGGTATGTCATCTTATATTCATATGATTGAGATTAACCATGCAAGTTTGAAAACTTGGGTACTTGATATTGGTTGTGGTTCTCATCTGTGTAATCATTTGCGGGGCCTAAGAAACATCACACCTCTCGGAAAGGGTGATGTGGACTGCTGTCGGGAATGGAGCCGAGTTGCTCTTTGTCTCGAAGGGAACATATGTAATCCAACTCCCTAGTGGTTTTGAGTTATTTTTAAATAACTGTTACTATGTACCCAGTTTGTCTAAGAACATTATTTCAGTTTCCGTACTTGATAAAGACGGATTTTCATTTTTAATAAAGGATAATAGCTGTATTTTCTCTTTCAATGAAATGATTTATGGCAAAGCGGTTTTCATGAATGGAATTTACATCTTAGATCAAACCACGGAAGTATTACACGTGAATAATAAGAAATTAAAGGTTGGTGACAAAGATCAAACCTATCTATGGCATTGTCGAATGGGACACATAAATGAGAAACGCGTAAAGAAACTCGTCGATAATGGGACTATTCCCGCATTCAAATTTTCTACATATGGCACGTGTGAATCATGTCTCATTGGCAAAATGACTCGAATTTCCTTCAAAGGTGTTGGAATGCGCGCTAGTGACCTATTAGGACTCATACATACTGATGTTTGTGGACCTATGTCAATTACCGCTAGAGATGGCTATAGATATTTTATCACTTTCACGGACGATTTGAGTAGATACGGATATGTCTACTTAATGAAGCATAAAAGTGAGTCCTTTGAGAAATTCAAGGAATACCAGAACAGGGTTGAAAACCAACTGGGTAGAAAGGTTAAAGCACTCTGTTCAGATCGGGGTGGCGAATATCTTTCAAATGAGTTTGATCAACACCTTAAAAACTGTGGAATCGTTTTGTAGTTAACTTCACCTGGAACACCTCAATTAAATGGTGTGTCCGAACGGAGAAATCGAACCTTACTTGATATGGTTTGATCCATGATGAGTCACACGGTAGTGCCTGATTCATTATGGGGTTTTGCTCTTTTGTCAGCTGCTCTTATACTTAACCGAAGTCCGACTAAAGCTGTCGACAAGACTCCATATGAAATGTGGAAGGGAACGGTACCTAACTTGTCCTTTATTCGGGTTTGGGGCTGCGAGGCTTATGTCAAGTGGAGACACGAGGATAAGCTCGGCCCGCGATCGGTCAAGACATACTTTATAGGTTATCCAAAAGGAACATTTGGTCATTACTTCTATTCGCCTACCAAACATCGAGTTTTTGTTGCGGCTAGTGCGACGTTCTTAGAGAGAATTTCTCGAGAACAAGACAAGTAATAGAACCTTCGAGCTGTCGGAGATTCCAGAACCAACAACCGAGGAACGGATGGAGGAAGTTGTTCCTCCAACTGATGACACGGTTAATATTCCTGAGGAACCTAGGAGGTCGGGTAGAGTCTCTCAT
This sequence comes from Silene latifolia, assembly GCF_048544455.1. Taxonomy (NCBI): domain Eukaryota; kingdom Viridiplantae; phylum Streptophyta; class Magnoliopsida; order Caryophyllales; family Caryophyllaceae; genus Silene; species Silene latifolia. The sequence continues at coordinate 120,726,249 of NC_133535.1, read as the reverse complement.
CCTCACGAGATACATTGGTATGGTCGAGGAGAATGACGTTTTACTCCTAGAGAGTAATGAACCCGCTACCTATAAAGGTGCTATGGCCTGTTCCGACTCAAAGCTATGGCTCGAAGCCATGCAATCCGAGATGGACTCCATGTATGAGAATGACGTATGGGATCTTGTTGATTTACCTAATAAGGTAAAACCTCAACAGTGCAAATGGCTTTACAAAATAAAGCGTTCTGTAGACGCGCAACCAGATACCTATAAGGCACGACTAATGGCAAAAGGTTTCACTTAAGTGCACGGATTGCATTATGATGAGATTTTTGCACCTGTAGTCATGCTACGTTCCATTCGGATAATCTTAGCGATTGCCGCATTTCATGACTATGAAATTTGGCAAATGGAAATGAAAACCGCCTTCTTAAACGTTTATTTGGAGGAAGAGTTGTACATGGTGCAACCCGAAGGTTTCATAGATCCTGAACATCCTAAGAAAGTATGCAAGCTTAAGCGTTCCATTTATGGACTTAAGCAAGCTTCTCGGAGTTGGAATCATCATTTCGACCAGGTGATAAAAGAGTATGGTTTCACACGATCGGTCGAGGAATCATGCTTATATATCAAGTCGAGTGGGAGCAAGATTGTATTCTTGATATTGTATGTTGATGACATACTCTTGATTGGGAATGACATTCCTCTCATATCTTCGGTTAAAGAATGGTTGAAGAACCATTTCCAGATGAAAGATCTGGGTGAGGCACAACGCATTTTGGGAATACTTATCTACCGAGATAGATCACGACGGACGTTATCACTTAGTCAGGAGTCTTATTTAGATAAGATTCTTGAAAAGTTCAGCATGACCAACTCCAAGAAGGGGAACCTTCTAATGACGTCTGGGATGCAGTTGAGCAAGTCTCAGTCACCCACGACGCCTGAAGGGATTGAGCGCATGAGTCGTGTTCCTTATACATCTGCAATAGGATCGATCATGTATGCCATGATATGCACACGTCCAAACGTGGCATATGCATTGAGTATGACGAGTCGGTACCAAAAGAATCCAGGTGAAACACACTGGATAGCTGTTAAAAATATCCTCAAGTACCTACGGAGGACTAAGGATAGGGTATTGACTTATGGAGGCGATTCTAAGCAATCGGTTACGCAGATGCTAGCTTCCAAATGGATCGAGATGATTCAAAATCTCAGTCCGGGTTCGTCTTCACTCTTAATGGTGCTGCGGTCAGCTGGAAGATTTCCAAACAGAGTGTTGTAGCAGATTCTACCACTGAATCCGAGTACTATGTCGCTTCAGAAGCAGCTAAGGAAGCGATATGGATGCGTCAATTCTTACAAGGACTTACGATAGTTCCTAGTTCGAATGACCCGATCACCATCTATTGTGACAATAGAGGTGCCATCTTCCAGGCTAAGGAGCCAAAGTCTAGCAACAAATCTAGACATATACATCGGAAAGTTCACCTGATCCGTGATTACGTAGAGCAAGAAGAGATAGTGATTGACAAGATTGCGACGGATGATAACATCGCGGACCCTCTCACTAAACCGTTGAATTTTGATAAGCATGAAGGGCACGTTATTTCCATGGGAATTAAACGTGTTCCTGAGTTGTAGTAGTTGATTATGAATTTGATACATTATCTTTTCATATACTATTTATAACTTCATCGTTTTATTATAATATTTTGTTTTTCATGTGGATTGTACTGACAACTTTGAACGCCACAAAGTGAACTGAATTACATTATATTTTGTTTGGTCCGTAATCGCCTACAAGAGTTGATAACTCTGGCTATTATATTGTGCAGTCGATTGATGGTGGGTTCAACGAGCCATAAGTCAAACTGTTGACTGATCGATCACAAATGCGAGATTATAACGATACCTCGTAGGACAAATTTTTGTGACAACGTAATGGAGTCCTAAATGTTTAAAAACATTCGGTGCCAGGTCGTGGATATGACATCCATTGTGTTCCTAGAGTCGATTCTTTTGACTATCGACTGTCTCTTGAGATTAAGGCAGTTTTTGAATGACTTTGGTTTCTTTCTCACGGTATGCCGTAACTGGAGGCTAAGTAGATTTTTTCTGGGTCATTTCATACTGTGCTTACATCGGCAGGATTCGAGTTGAGGAAAATATCCAACCTTTATCAGGTATAGTTATTTCTCAGGGCCACTCGAGGAGTTGTAACTGAAATGCATGGTCATGCTCGAATGATGATTCGTTTATCAGTTAAGTTACTCTCTAGTCGGGGAAACCACTCTTGATATAGATCACTTGTAAAATACGACCTTTGTGAATACAGATTTTGCAAATTGTTTTACATTGAGTGGGAGAAATTTTAGGATATGAGAATCGGTTATCGCACATACACTTGTGAGGACAAGTGGGAGTTTGTTGGAGCTTGTGTCCTCCACAAATTAGTGTGATAACATTTGTAAATCTCTTACAGGTTCACAAGGGTATACTTCGTATTTTAATCAGTTGATTAACGATTACCTAATAACGGTTGGATTGCTAGAGAGTTTGACGTTATTATCATACAGATGGCGGTGATCAACTGGTCCCTAAAGGTCACACCTATAGGATGTGTTTGAGAGATGTGGTTATGGAAATGTAATCACATTGATGCCTTATATGACTAAACAGTTAGTCAATGTGTTGATGAGACAATTATTTAATGAAAATTAAATAATATTAGTTGAGACGAATTAACTGTCAATTCGTAAATTGAATATAATATGTTATATTTAATTAATGTATATGATGTTAGCTTGGACGAATTAATATGTTAATTCGTAATTAAATGTAATCGGTTATATTTAATCAACAAGATGAATGTGTCATAGTGGTAATAGTAAGGGTACTCAAACCAAGAGGTTATGGGTTTGATCCTCACTAGATGACAATTTATATTTAACACATTTTATACATTTTTGGAATAACCGAAAATAAGGATTTTAATCCTTATTATTTCGGTGGGATTTGGGCCGAAATGAGGAAGAAAAAAAGACTCCCCATTCACTTCTTTTTTTTCGGTTAGAATAAAAGGAAGAGGGAGCTTATTTTTGACCTAATCATTTTTTTTCTAACTCAACCTAGCCTCCATCTCATCAAAAGAAAAAACACAAAAACCTAAAAATTAATCAGTTAATTTGTGGATCGATTCTAGCAAAATCAAAGGGCATTTCTCATATCGTCTTGGGTGCAACTGATAGGAGAATATCATTGCGATATTGTTCATAAGCCATAAAAGCTAGGACCGAAGGTTATTTCTTAATCCTTTACGTTTTGTTTATGCAATTTAGTTTTATGTTTCGTAATCATCACTTTATAATTCGTTATAATCCTTAAAATAAAGGGATGCATACAGATAAATCCCACAGATGGATGGCCTATTTAATTGTGTGAATTATTTTCTGGTAGGATTAGACGATTTTTATTGTTATATGAATTGTCTTTCACATGATTATAGTTAATTATGCTAGATTAACTCGTATGCTCAAATCTATGCTTAATTTGATGTTCAAGTTTTAAATCTGAAATTATAACATGCTTTTTATGTTTAATTAGTATGTTTAATTATTAAAGTTTACATCTTTGAATTGATTTGCTAATTTATGTTTAATTAGATTAAATAATAAAATTGTTTGATTTAATTCACATGTTAGCATGATTTATGAGATATATGAACATGAACATGATATTTGTTTGTTTAATTAGATTATGCATGTTTGTGTGATTTAATTTAGTTTCTCATTCACATGTGATGTGACCAATATTTGAGCATATTTAGTCCTCGAATTAGCTTTGTTCTTATGCTTTTTAGTGCATAATTGGGTCATTTACTATCTTTAGTCTTTCGTTTTGCATATTCTTTGAGGTTTTGTTTCCTTGGTAGGAGAGGAGTGCAAACCTTGCATTTTCATGGCAAAATGGAGCTAAATTGATTGAATCTAATGACCAAGCATCAAAGTGAAGACAAGACTAGAAGGCCTATGTAAATAATGAAGTAGATGGGCAATAATGAGAAGATTCTTGCATCCCCAACAAGATCCTTGAGGATTGTTGGAAGAAGAAAAGAAGAAGAAGCTTGCTGAGCTACTATCCGGGCGTCTTGGCCACGGGACGAGCGTCCTGGCTGGCTACAATCCGAGCGTCCCGTAGCCAGTCCGCTCGTCCTAGCCCTCTACAATCCGAGCGTTTCATGCCTCAGTCTGCTCGAATTCCTTCCCAGTGCAAGCCGTCTCCTCCTCAGTCCACGCGGGATGCGCATATTTCTTGAAGACTAGCGAAGCGGAGATGAGCATCTCCTTCGAGAGGAGCATTTCCTCAACTTTTCTTAAGGGTCTTAATCGTCATTTAAGCCCTTAGTAACCCTAATTTATGTACCTAATCCTTAGTATAAATACCCCATTATACTAATTAAATTATCATGTTCTTCATATACAATCTTAATCTCATTCTAATCTTGTAATCAACTTTTAATTAAGCATTAATACAAATCTCATTTTCTTAATTTCTCTATTGTTCATCATTTATTTTGGGTAATTGAAGATTATTTGGGGTTTATTTGGAGGATTGACAACCTTCCAATCATTCATCAAGTACTTCTATTATTCTTTGCATTATTATTTTGAAATCATCATTAGGTATAATTCTCTTAATCCCTTTTTAATTATTATTAATCATCTTCATTTATTCATCATGTTTTGTCTTGCTAGTATGATTGACAACCTTTTTAGCATGTTAAACTTGATAATGAGTGAGTAGTCCTCTTAACTAGGGTTAATGGGGAATTAGGGGAAACCAACATAGGGATTGCTTCATACTTAATCTAATATGCTTTCATAATTAATTTGCTTGCTTTTTGTAATTTCAACTTATGCACATGTTATGTTTGATGAAATGTGAGCCTATGAATCCTTATATTTTTTACCCATCACTTATCTTTTCAACGAGACTTGTAAGACATAAACCAACTCGAGTCTCATTAGACCATACATATAGTTGGATAGGGAGGATTAGTTCGACTTGTAGGTGTTGTACAATCTAATCGATTCGGCTCCGGGACCCAAATCTTCCTAGGGATTGTAAGATATACACTAACTCGATCCCATCACAACAATAATTGCTTGCATCTAGTTGAAAACATGTTTGTATGATCAAATCCCATGAATCCCCTATGAACCCATGACACCCTAGTGCTTTTAATCAATTGTTTACATCTCATTTTAATCATCTTGCTTGTTTACTTACATTGTTATTTAGTTTAGTGATCTTCTTATCTCAACCCAAATTGTGACATCCTTAGACACCACTACTTGCAATCGAAAATCCTACATCAATACCCGTCCCTTGGGATCCGACCTTTACTTACCTCTTTACTAATAGTAGAGTAGTTTGTGAAGTTATAAATATTGTTTTGGTCTAGGTACTCCTAACGACAAGTAACCGAAAACGATAGCCCGACCAAAAATGGCGCCGTTGCCGGGGACGGTGTTGATTTGATTTGATTTTCTTTGATTGTTATTAGTTGTGTCTTTCTTTGCCTTGGGGAATTAAAACTCCTCAAGGTTTGTTCTAATTATTTTCGAGTTGTTTGATATTTTGCATGTCTAGAAGATAACAAGGTAACTTGTTACCCATTGATCACGAAATTGAAAGAACTTTGACAAACAATAGAAGACTTGCTAGAAATACTTTGAGAGGTATTGGTGAGATTGTAGATATTCAACCAAACAATATTGAGTTCATCAACCCTTTTGCAAGACAAGGAGAAGATAACCCAACACATAACCCACCACAAAATCAACCCACAATGCCTAAATTTTCATAACATTCCGTACCAACCGAGGAGAACCTACCAAATGGTACTCCCACACCGCAACATTGTTGGAATATATGTCCTCCGACAATAATGCGATCACAACTGTCGATCATGATGATCACATGTTTAAATCTCATTTTAAGAATACATGTGGGATGTAATATTTTACAGTCAACTAGTCCACACATATCGGTAATGATTGGCTGACTAGAGTTTGACATTACTGTCGTGCGACGGTGGTGATCAGTTGATCCCCTTAGGTAATACCTATAGGGAAATACTCTTAATTGATTATTTAATTGATCGTATGCCGATACGAGTTAATTAAATTGCTTAAAATTGACGGATGATCTTGTGAGTAAAGTTAACGTGTCTTATTGTAATTCGATTAAATTAGATACGGTCTAAGTAATCGAATTGTTTTATTACTTGAATAAAATTATTGTTTACGAAACGATTGAAATTGAAATTGAATGAATGATTTATTATAAATGCAAGACGTTGTGATTTATAATTGCTAAACCGTTTTTGTACAAGTAATTACGAATTACTAGTCGATTTTGTATATGACATATTTTATGAGTATGTTGATTTTTAATATGTTAAAAATACATTACAATTTCACATGTCAAGTAACATGTTACATATGTCACAATTGACAAATGACAAAAATAAAATGGACCTCCCATTTTATATATGTGCCGAAAATTGGAGGGAGTTTAAGGTTGTAGCCATGCAAACCTAGTTGATCTTGAGAAGAACACAAGCTCATACATTGACCCCTTTTTACCCCCTCCCCACCGGTTTCTAGAGGAGAAATATTAAGGGTTTTTCCTCTCCATTATTCATTATCTTTCATAATATAATTTCTAGTGTAAGAAATTATTACTCTCTCTACATCTTATGAAACATTTTAGAGAAATAAAAACCTCACAAAAGCTCCTCTCTTGACCGAAATATTCAAGAGAAAATATAATTTATTTTGTGTCAAATTTTAAGTAAGACTTATATTATTACTAGTTCATAATTATATAAGTTATTAAGGGATTTCCTTGGGTATATGCTTTTGGGAGATGTTCTAATTTGAACCTTGTTCATCCATTATAAGGAAGCTCAAGAACTAACAAGAAGGAGATCTTGTTGGTGCCCTAATATCCGAAACATATAAGTAAGATTGACGATTTCTTCTCTTATCTTGTTTTAGTTTGCATGCATAAGATCTTGCATTTATTTTATGACTAAATAAATTAATTCATATATGAATATGTAAACTTATGAGATTATTGAATCCTAACAAGTGGTATCAGAGCTTGGGATATTCGCATGCAAATCGGTTTATAGTTTTTCCGAGTTATAAGATTAACATACAAAACTAATTAATTTGGATTTATGAAGATAAACCTAAAAATAACTTTGCATGTTAAAAGTTTTTGGTCCTAAGTGATTTTTAGGACATTTTGGTTTATTTATGGATTTTATTGTTCATTTTATATATTATTGGCATTAAAATGTGATTTTATGATAAAAAATGTCATTTTTGGACGAAAAATAGCTAAACTTCGAATTTTTCAGTGGGTTTTGGATATGTTTTCACATATATTATCTACTGATGGCCTGTAAATTTTCATGTTAAAATAAGTTTTTTGCTCGAAATATGAATTTTATAAGTTAAAATCGTATTTAGATGGGTAAATAGGTTAATATGAGTTATATTTCGAATCTGGTCATGGAAATTTAGTATGTTGTCACATGAAATTTTACAAGATGTTTGTAAAATATTTGGCTATAATGAAATCTTTTTGCATGAGTTATGAATTTTTGATGAAAAAATCACATAAATAGTGACTATAATTAGTAATAATGTTAAAACATACTTCATGACTAAGGGAAAAATGTTACATGTTGCATTTTATCGTATATTTCAGATCTAAAAGTAAAAAGTTGATGAAAATATTTTTCGTCATATTTGTATGGTCATATTTGTTAAAACCGATAAACCGCAACATTGTTTTTCTCGATAAATTTTCGAAATTTTTAACCTAAGTTTTGAATATTATGAGTGTCATGGTATTTTTCCAGAATGTTCATGAGTTTAAATTTCAAATTTCGAAATTATTTGAAATTTTTATTATTTAATTTGAAGTTTATAACATAATTTTGTATTTTTGGGTCCATTTATGAACAATATTAAGAAATCAAGTTTAATTATTGTGAAAATGTTAGTGGATACTTATTTTGAGTCCTAAGATGGTTAGGGTAATTAACTTGTACATAAATATGAATTTATGTAATTATTGTGATTTTAACAAGTTATAATCACGCAAATCCATGAAAACCGATAAATATACGATATTGGCTCTTTAAAAGGCGATTTAGCATAAAATCTAGCATGTTTATACATATTATAATGCTGCATTTTATTTATGATTGTCATATTTTAATTTTATGTAATTTTTGAATTATGTAATTTTACTTAGTATGGCCTTAGTTTTAATTGGTATTACCTGAAATGTATGGGAATATCGATTCGGTTGTAATTATTGTGATCTCGTATCACCGTTTTGTAATTTAATAGATTTTTTTTATTTTATTACAAATGTATAATAGGAAATTATGTAATTCATTTTGTAATTTAATTATTCCGTAGTTCCTTGAAGACGGTGCCATTCGAGAAGGCGATCCATCAAAGAAAGTGTTGCCTTGAAATGCGTGCCAAGACCGAAGTTCAAGGGACCAAAGGAGTTGGTTTCCGAATTTGTAATAGTTTATTAGATTTACTATTTTAGGAAGGCCATACTAGGATTTTATTCTTATGCTTTGCATTTTATTTATATGTTGCATGCATCGCTAAATCGCCATAACTAAACATGCATTTTAAATTGAGTTTATCGACCGTGTCAATTACAATTATCTTAATTCACCGCTTTAGTTCACTTAAAACGTGATAGATAATAAATTGAGATGACCTCTCGCTAAAATAAACAATTGAGACTTAGCCTTACCAAAAAGTAGAAACCATGGAAACCTATTTCGTGAGGGAGTGCGCTCGGCCACACCGGGGTACAAACCTTGTTACGTAGGGGAAGTGGGTGATAAATGTCTATCCACCGAATTCATGTTGATAAGGGATGAATCGGCTACACCGGGCCCAAGTTAATGTGAATTTGGATCATGGACACATTTATTCGAAATTTGGGTTGAACTCAACAAAAGTATTCTCGACCATAGCCGGATGTATTTTGGGCTAAAGATAAGTATTAATGTAATTTTATCGACCAAGAGTTCTAAAAGTAGAATCGATTAAAGAGTTATTCCACCGAGTTATATTAATAAGGGATGAATCGGCTACACCGTGCCCAAGTTAATATGAATTTGGGTCTTGGGAATCATTTATCAAGTTGGGTAGAGGTCACTAGATAAATGCAATAAAACTTGTTTAAATTAAAATTTACGAGTATTATTATTATTTTGAAAACGACGTGTTTTATTCCTTCTATTTTGTTTTGTAGACTACTTTTATTTCTCATAACAAATGGCCGCACCAAACACCAACGCCACCACTCTCACTAATGTTTCATGGCTCCGATCCTTCATGGATCGTTGTAAACTTGAAAAGAATGGGTCAAATTTCTCCGAGTGGGATGCCCAACTCAAATTAGCCGCTCAAGGTGACGACAAGCTTCGTTACCTCATTGAGGCCTCTCCACCCGAACCTAATGCTAGGTCGAGTGCCGCCACTAGGGAAGGATATGAGGCTTACCACAAAGAGTCCGCCGCTATGAAAAATGTGTTGATTTTTGCTATGGAGGCGGATCTCCAAAGGAGAGCCTTTAAAATGGGCACCGCTTATGAAATCTATTCCAAACTTGTGACAATGTTCTCACAAGCACCGAGGATCGTCCAATATGAGGCGGCCTCGGCATTCTTTGATCTCGATTTTAAGGAGGGCCAAAAGGTTAGCCCTCACGTGCTCAAATTGTTGGAGCTAGTCGAGACATTGAAAATTCAAAAGGTTGAAATTCCCAAGGAGCTCATTGTTGATAGGATTATTCACTCCTTATCCAAAGTCAAAGCATATGTACAATTCCGGGTGAATTTCAATATGCAAGACAAGGACGTGTCTCTTGAAGAGTTACACAAGTTACTTGTGCAAGCCGAAAAAGACATGGGGCTAAATGTTAACCCACCTAAGGATGTGCTTAATATAAGCACTAAGAGCAAGGGGAAGTTCAAGAAGAATGGGAAAAAGGGTAAGAGGCAAGCTCCCATGTCCACCAAGGCTACGACTTTTAAAGCTAGCACTTCCAAAACCAGGAAGGGCCCTCTTGATAAATGCCATTATTGTAATGGTGTTGGACATTGGAAGAGGAATTGTTCCAAGTATCTTGGTGACATCAAAGCTGGAAAGATCACTCCAGTAGGTAAATGACTATCCTTTCTTTTATGTTTCTAATTCAACTATGGTATTTTGATACAAAGTTGTGATAATGTATCCCCTTTTTATTGTAAATAGGGCCTCCTCCAAGCAAAGACAAGGGAAAAGAGAAGCAAGCTTGAGAAATCATGAAGGAGCTAGGAGTAGCTACCAATGAAGCTTGGCTTTTATTATTGTCTTTATTTTAATGTTATGAATTTTAGAACTATTTTGATTTCCGTGTTTGACATGGAAATGGTTGATCCTTTCTAAACAATGGTTGTATTTTGGATTATGGTGGCTTGGCTTGCAACCCAAGTCACCCCTTTTATCGTATTCGTTTGTTCTAAAAATTCGTCTTTACATGCTTGCACATAGAAACATATGATCATCTACTTAAAATGATCCAATAGACAACAAAATGATAGGATTCATTATATATATGTCCACAAGCTTAAGGCTTGTGTATGATCAATTTTAAAGTGATGTTGAGTTGATGAACTCTCCTAAAGGAATGTCAATTACCAAGTACACTCATCAAATCTAAAATCTATTAGTCAATCTATGAGATAATCCTCCTTCTACTTCAAAATCATTATTTGTGTCTCATAAGCTATCTTTGAATATCTAGTGTATTTATTCTAAAGATAGAGTGGGAGAAAAATGAAGACACAAAGAATACAAAGAATAATTTGTATGCTTGAGTAAATGAGATCTACGAAAGGAAGAATGATTTGTATACCAAATTAGATAGTATACATGAATAGATGAGATCTATGGTCTCGAATAGATGAGATCTACATGACAAAAGAGACCAAGTGAAGCAATCAAAAGAATATGTTCTTAAGATAACTACACGAGGAGACCAAAAAAAAGTTTTTTGAAATAAAATGACTAAAGAAAAGTATCAACAAGAGATTTTGCTAGTTTATGAACTACATATGAATAAGAGTTTCAATATTGATATTTACTTAAGAGTCTAAATGAAACAAAGTTGCATCCTTGAATATAAATAAGATTTATGATTAAAAGTTGCAAGGAAAGATATGCCAATGTCTACAAGAGCTAAGTTAATTGTTAACCACGCTAGTGTCATTACTTAACCTCATTATGAAAATGAAATGGTTATACCTCCTTCCGAAAAGGGTATTTTGAGAAGGACGTGTATTAAATGGGATTTCACTTTTAAATAATGACATTGCTACGCATCATTATAAAAATGAATGAGTTAGAGATTAAAATCTCTTTCCATAAGTTTAAGATTGAAACCTTTTCAAAATGGGTATTTTGAAAAGATATGTTGGGAACATATATGGTTTATCTTAATAACTTGGCAAAGCAAAATGTATTTCAATTCTTGAAATGTTTCGATTGAGTAGTCAAATACGAAACATGTGGAATTGAGTGGGAGTTTGAAATTTTCATGTGAAAACATGAAATTTAGTGGGAGCAATCATCTTGTAAAATTTATAACTCATTACTCATTGAGAATGACGAGCTAGTACTATCTTTCACAAGGAAGTATTTGAGTTTTCAATTCTGGATGAAAATGGACTAAGATGAATCCAATCACATCATGGGATGTTGGATAGGCATTGAGACATGCACATCATATCAACGAGAAACGTAGGTTATTCATATCGATGAAAATAGAATTACCATAAGTAGTCATGGTCATTCATTGAACCTAAGAATGGTTGATCATATGATTAAAGATTACTAATGTTTCCGCCATTAGAATAATCATGCTCATGTCCTATAATGAATCATATGCTTAAGAGCATGATGAGTCATTGGTAAGCCATAGAAGAATCGTCATGAATTCTCGAGAAGAACTAATGAGCTATTCTAGTGTTTGACAGAACACTCTGTTATGTGACAAGAAGTTGCACATATTGAAGTTCGAAAACGCGTAAGGATTTATGAAAATCTTAAGCTATTTAAGCTAAAAGGAGAAATAAGAAGTTTGAAAAGATACTTGGTTATAGTAAGAAGTTACTCAAAACTAGTATTTTCAAATTTACTAGGACTTATGAGAGGCGTTAGGCTAATCATCTTGACAATTGTTGCAAGATTCTATAAAACATATACCTGGTACATTATGAGTTGGAAGAACATTTGACTAGTGTAAGTTATGTCGTCCACCATAATTCGTTTGTTATGTGATAAACAACAAGAAAGTTCGCTCAAAGTAAAGAACCTAAACTTAGTTTGGGAAACTAGATATGTACTTGGTGAGATTCATGCTATGTAAGACAAACATGAAAATAAAGGAAAATGCGATTCAAGAGTTTGAACACGTGGACACATGGCGTGTTAAACTCATGTTGCAAATAACTAGTGTTTACGCACTTACAATATACATCACAAGGTGGTAATATGGTATTGACTACCCGAATGTGATGTCCACATTTGTCGTTTGAGTTATTATTAACTTACCTTATACTTTGTTACATCCAAACGGGTTGTAAAGACAATTGAACCCCGTTAAAGTGAACACGGATTAGCATTGTATTCGCCCATAGTCACTTACATGAGGTGACGACTCGAAGTGACTAAAGTGTGATGCGATTGATGGCAAGTTCAAGTGCCATGAAGTCATGTGAGATGACTAGTCGATCACATAGGCAGACTGTTAAGAACACTTTATCGGGCTAATGACCGCTTATAGAGTTCTGGCAAATTTATATAGCCTGGTCGTGGCGAGAGCTACTATAGTATTCTAATGAGTCGATTCTTTTGACTAAAGACTGTTCGCCTAAGGTGGCACAGTTTCAGATTAATTTTGATTTATGTTACTACGATCTTCGTAAATGGGGTCTAATGGGCATATTTTGGGTTATGATGGCTGTGGCTAGTCAAAGAAAATAAGTGCGATAGGAATTGTCCACCCCTTGTCAGGGTTATAACAATATCTCAGGGCCACTCGAGGAGTAATGAACTGGAAATGCGTGGCCACGCTCGGAAGTATCTATGGTAGATAATTCCGGTCAATCAGTTATTCTCCAGATCGAGGAAACCACTCTCGATATGATCACTTGTAAGTACGACCTAAAAGACACCTTGCATTGAGTAGGAGATAGTAATAGGACAAGAGAATTGGTGACGCACACTTGTTGAGGACAAGTGGGAGATTGTTGGAATATGTGTCCTCCGACAATAATGCGATCACAACTGTCGATCATGATGATCACATGTTTAAATCTCATTTTAAGAATACATGTGGGATGTAATATTTTACAATCAACTGGTCCACACATATCGGTAATGATTGGCTGACTAGAGTTTGACATTACTGTCGTGCGACGGTGGTGATCAGTTGATCCCCTTAGGTCATACCTATAGGGAAATACTCTTAATTGATTATTTAATTGATCGTATGCCGATACGAGTTAATTAAATTGCTTAAAATTGACGGATGATCTTGTGAGTAAAGTTAACGTGTCTTATTGTAATTCGATTAAATTAGATATGGTCTACGTAATCGAATTGTTTTATTACTTGGATAAAATTATTGTTTACGAAACGATTGAAATTGAAATTGAATGAATGATTTATTATAAATGCAAGACGTTGTGATTTATAATTGCTAAACCGTTTTGGTACAAGTAATTACGAATTACTAGTCGATTTTGTATATGACATATTTTATGAGTATGTTGATTTTTAATATGTTAAAAATAAATTACAATTTCACATGTCAAGTAACATGTTACATATGTCACAATTGACAAATGACAAAAATAAAATGGACCTCCCATTTTATATATGTGCCGAAAATTGGAGGGAGTTTAAGGTTTATATTGTGTTTTTATTTTAAGTGGAAAACACAATGATTAAACCTTACTTGTAGCCATGCAAACCTAGTTGATCTTGAGAAGAACACAAGCTCATGCATTGACCCCTTTTTACCCCCTCCCCACCGGTTTCTAGAGGAGAAATATTAAGGGTTTTTCCTCTCCATTATTCATTATCTTTCATAATATAATTTCTAGTGTAAGAAATTATTACTCTCTCTACATCTTATGAAACATTTTAGAGAAATAAAAACCTCACAAAAGCTCCTCTCTTGACCGAAATATTCAAGAGAAAATACAATTTATTTTGTGTCAAATTTTAAGTAAGACTTATATTATTACTAGTTCATAATTATATAAGTTATTAACGGATTTCCTTGGGTGTATGCTTTTGGGAGAGGTTCTAATTTGAACCTTGTTCATCCATTATAAGGAAGCTCAAGAACTAACAAGAAGGAGATCTTGTTGGTGCCCTAATATCCGAAACATATAAGTAAGATTGACGATTTCTTCTCTTATCTTATTTTAGTTTCCATGCATAAGATCTTGCATTTATTTTATGACTAAATAAATTAATTCATAAATGAATATGTAAACTTATGAGATTATTGAATCCTAACAAACATTTGACCGGTAATTTCATTGCTAAATCCGCATTTATCCAGTTAGTCAAAAGAAGCCAATTTGGGGGGATGCCTAGTGAAGACCCTCATTCTCACATGGAGACTTTTTGTGACTATTGTGATGTGATTTCACAAACCGGAGTGACTCAAGACCAAATTAGATGGGTCTTATTTCCTTTTTCTTTGATTGGTACCGCGAAACAATGGCTAAAGAGCTTTGATAAGGCTACTCAATTGGGTGCTCAACTTAGTGCTCATATTGATACCATTAATTTGAAGTTTGAGAAGGCTATGGCTAAACTTGAAGAAGCCTCCAAATCACCAAAGCAACATGTTAATGTCATGGTGGCATCTTCATCAATTCCAAGTGGAATATGTGAGAATTATGGAACTTTGGGACATGACCAAAGTGAATGTAGCGGAACAAGTGAGCAAGTGAATGCTTTTCAAGCATACAAGAGTGGTACCCCTTATTCCAACTATTACAATGAAAATACCAAATTCCATCCAAATCTCTCATACAAAAGCCAAAATGTTCAAAACCCTCAACCAACATACACCCCACCTCCAATGAGGAACCGAAATCAAAGACCCTTTTACAACCAAAACCAAGGTTACCAAAATCAAATTCCATACACTCAATCAAATGACCAAGGTTTTGATGTTCAAAAAGCGGTCCTCCAAATGCAAAAGAACCAACAAGAGTTTTTCACTCAAATGCAAAAGGATAGCCAAGCAAAAGACATCACCATTAACAACATACTAGCTCACACAAAGATGTTGGAGACCCAAATATCTCAATTAGCATCTTTAAGTTCACAAAGACAAAAGAGGCAATTACCACCTCAAGGTAATCCCCCAAGACAAGAATCGGTGAGTGCCATCCATTTGAGGAGTGGTACAAGGTATGAAGGGCCGAAGAGGCCCGTTGATGAAGATGTTGTGAATGCTAGTGACAAGGAAAGAGTTGTTGAAAACTCTAAAGAAGAAGAACCCACCATTCAAGAAGTTTCAAAGAAGAATGAAGAAAAGGCCAAAGAAAAGGAGCCTATTGTGATTAGACTTCCATTCCCGAGTCGTCAAGCTAAGCCTAAGTTTGATGACCAACTTGGAAAATTCATGGAGATTGTGAAGAATTTAGAAGTCTCGATTCCATTCACGGAATTGATCAATCATGTTCCGGCCTATGCAAAGTATATGAAAGATATCCTTACAAAGAAGAAATCAATCCGGAAGCTTGAGACTATTGCTTTCACTAAAGTGAGTAGTGCTATTATACAAGGAAGTTCACCTCCAAAGCTCAAGGATCCGGGAAGTTTCTCCATTCTATGCACTATTGGTGACACTACAATCAATAAAGCTTTATGTGACCTTGGGGCAAGTGTTAGTGTCATGCCATATTCGGTAAGAAAGAGGCTAGGAATGGGAGAGCTCAAATGCACCAACATCACGCTTCAAATTGCGGATAGATCAACAAAGACACCTTTAGGGGTGTGGGAAGATGTTCCCGTAAGAATTGGCAAATTCTTCATCCCAGTGGATTTCGTTATTGTTGACATGGAAGAAGACTCCAACATTCCTATTATTTTAGGAAGACCTTTCTTACACACCGCGGGAGCGGTGATCTATGTAAAACATGGAGAGCTCACCCTTGAAGTGGGAGATGAAACCATCACTTTTAATCTTGACAAGACTATGAGAGCTCCACGATTGCATGAGCCATGTTTTATGGTTGATCACTATAGCCGGAAAGATGATATGAAGAAGTTGGCATTTCAATGGAAGAAGAAAGTGGATGATGCTCCATCAAAAGAGCAAGGAAATTGCAACAATGAGAGCTTGAAAAGCTCACCCATGACAAGTGAAGAAGAAGGCCTCATTGGCCAAGAAAAGAAAGAAGGAGAGTTGTCTTCATCAACTCAAGACATTTTTAGTGATCAAGTGGACAAAGTATGCGGTCTTTGGGATGATGATTTTGAAGGGATATTCAATCCCTATATCGGTAATGCTATAGCCCAAGACCATCATGGAGAACAACAAATGCAAAGGTCTATTGAATATCTTTATCATGACAATGAATAAGCTTTCGACTACTTCTTCAAGGTGTTGAGTAACATCAACAACACCTTGAACATGCCCCCTTGACATCTCATTATTGGATGAGAGTTTGGTGGAGTCCTCCCTAAACCACCATTTGTAAATATTCTAACTCCCTAACTTGCATTTTAATTATCGTATTGCATTTTTTGTCATTTTTGGATTTACATTTCTATGCCTTGATCAAGATTTTCATCATTTTGAGAGAAGTGAGGGAGGGACTTATGAGTTTATTGATGTGTAGTATTTTGCCTTAGTGTGGGGATAGCAATTGCCTAGGCTATCCATGCCTTTGTAGTTCCCCCACAATGAAGAACACAAGAATTGAAGAATGAAATGATATGGGTTACGAAGCACCCACGGATGGACCTAAATCCGTGTGGAAGAGGCAGAATCCGAGCGGCCCAAGGCGAATCCGCTCGTCTTGAAATGAACCCGAGCGTCCAGTGCATAAGTCGCTCGTCTTGTGAAGCTGCAGAATTAATTTTTGCGTCTGACTGAGAATCCGAGCGTCCCAGCAAGGAATCCGCTCGTCTCAGCCAGGACGGTCGTCCCAGAGGAAAAGACGCTCGTCTTTACACTGCCAATTTTTGAGATTTCTCCCTGGAAAGGATTCCGAGCGTCTCAAGCAGAAGACGCTCGTCCCAGCTCTAGAATCCGCTCGTCTTACCTTCGAGACGCTTGTCCCCAGGCATTTTTCCTGAACCCAGAAACTGAAGGATCCGAGCGTCCCGAGGCTGAATCTGCTCGTCTCCCTCTGCTTTTCAAAATCTAACGGGTCTTTAAACCCCTCCTTCCTAATTCATTTTCTTTATTTCAAAGACAAACACTCCCCAAAACCCCAAAACCCTCATCCTCTCCATTAACAAAAATCAAATTTCTCAACCAAAATCAACCAAATCAAATCCAAACTTCCTCAAAACAAAATTAAATCACTCTTTTAGCAACAACAAGTGATTAAAACACCAAAATCTTCAAATTCTGAGTCGATTTTTGGGATACAAGGCAACACTCATCTATCCTAAATCGATTTGGGTATTACTAGAAATTAAAGATTTCAAGCTTTCTTTGGTGTTACTAAGCAAAGGAGTATGACAAGAACAAAAGGTGGAAGCAAGGCACCCCAAAAAAAGAACCTTTCTAAGAGACAACAAGCTCTTCAAGACAAACAAGCATCAAAGGCATTGGTAGTTCATAATGCAAGGGTGGAGATTCAAGAACAAAATCCTCTTATGGAAGCTACTACTTCTACTACTCCGGTCATTGAAAAATTAGCCGATTATCCGGAGGTAATTTTCACTTCCGACTCCCATAGGAAGAAATTTATTCTCTTTGCTAAGAAAACCATCATGCCTACCAAGTTCATTTGTCAAGATACATTGTCAAAATTGGGTGTTCTTGAGCAAACAAAGACCTTTTTCGAGTCTATGGGATTGAGTAAATTGTTTGAAATGCAAGAATTGACCTACTCCTCCCTCACCTTAGAGTTTTTGAGATCTTTGAAAGTCACAAAGGTGGAGACCCGAACCATTATTGAGTTTCGTCTTGAGAATGTGGATAGATGCTTATCTTATGACAAAATTGGTAAGATATTTGGCCTTAGTGATAACCCGACTTTTACAAAGAAGCCTACCAAGTATGACCCCGCTCCTCTATGGAAGGCCATTTTCGGAAAGAAATTCACATCTTATCATGATTGTCGTGCTCTCTTAGTCCATCATCCGGGCATAAGAGTATGGCATAAGGTTGTTGGGAATACCTTGATAGCTAGGAAAGGCACAAATCATCTTACCGAACTTGATTTTGTTCTTCTTGAGTCGGCTTTGAACATTGGGAGAGAGTTCACCAAGTCATACAATGCTTTACGACTTTTAATTGATAGATGGCTTAATATTGATTGTGGCATAGAAGGCACGACCTTTATTGTCAATGGAGGATTAGTGACTTATTTGGCTAAACACTTTAAGTAACACCCCGATTTATGAAGGAGCCTTTAGCAAGACATTCCCTGATAAACCGGACTGTTACCATCTCGGTTTCCCGAGGTAGTGAATAACAAATTAAACTCCAAGGCAAAATATATAATTACTTTAACTTAATTATTACAAAACCTCTTTTACATCAAATTACAAGGAACTAACATAAATGAAAGTGAAAGTCTTCTAAATGATGATCTAGCTACTAAGTCTTCTGATCCAGTGCCTCATGCCCATCAAGCTCCCAGCCTATCTCATAAACCTGTCAAGCCTGCTCCCCAATATTTGGATCGTCACAGGTGTTCACGAATACACAGGGTCAACCACGAGGTTGAGTAGGGAATACAATGAAACAACAAAATATGATATGCATGCTCCTCCGTCACCTCCATCTCCATCTCAACTCATATCTCATAACCCGGAACACCCAGCCATACCGATCCCCGGTAGACTATATATCGACCGTAGCCGATCTGCATTTCCTTGTTGAGGACACCAGGGCAAGTCCCAGAACCCGCCTGGGCCTTATCACAACATCATCTTCACCACACCACATCACCACAACATCCTCCATTTCCAATGCATATGAATGCTCAAAAGAAATTAATGCAACACAATATATATATCTTTGAACTGATCAATCATAAAATCATGACGGTTACCAAATGTTGTGATAACATACTCAATACGATCAATTCAGTCAATCACCTTCCAGTATATGAATCATAACGTAAATCAACAGCCACGAAGCAAGTCAACGTTCACAGTTTGGTCATACGAAACACAAACAAGTCAACACAATTCAACATCAACGATAATAAGTCAAGTGTATTTCCCTACCTTTTCGCAATCCAAGCACACACAAGCAATCACTTATGATCCTTCACTTATCCATCACCTACATAACATAATTATGTATAATTACCATCTACTCAGTCAATTAATCATCCACATAACCTAGACTCATCATAACTTATTAGGAATATCAATTTAAAGAACAAACACGACTTTTCCTGATTTTCCTGCTCATGGCAAACTCGGTATAAAATGAATAACTAATTCCAGAAAATTCGAATTGATGCAAGGCCAATTGAATTGGAACCCCATGAGTCTTAGCTACAATTTATATCTAACGTGTTTTTCTCAAATTCCAAACTTATCAAGGGTTTTCAGACTGATTTCCAAAAACTGACAGAAACCGTCGCATAAAAAGTATTGATTCATAAAACGAGTTTGACAAATGATTCTTAAGTAAAACCAACGCCTAACTCATCTAAACTCTTTAAATTAAATATATGAAAAAGACCCAGCACCAATTCAATATCTAAATTATGTTTTAGAAGTAATCTTTCAGCCTCTACTGATTTGCGGACTTTTTAGATAGACGTTCACAAATAATTTCTTCAGGAAAAACTACAAGGTGAAATGATACCAATTTTCACAGGCATAAACTAGGCTTGGAATAAACATGAGTCTCTTCTTTAACTTTTTGCATCCCACGGCTTTAAGACAGGTAAAACACTCAAATAACACAGACCAACGAATCTGTAAATTGCTGTAACTATTCCATTCATTATCTCATACAATTTATAATCAAAAACCCCCAAACCAATTCTAGGGTTACGAAAATTATCCCAATACTACTATAATTATGCTAATAATTGAATAAAGAGGTAATAGGATAGTCTACTTACGAAATAGGATGAGAATAGGCTGAGAAATCGCCTCGCAATTCCTCACGCGGCTCCCTTCACACACGGCTCCCTCTTCTCTCTTTTCTCTCTTTTCTCATGGTTAAAATGAATATGGTGATAGGGAGATTAGGGTTTGGTTAGATGGGTTATACATATAGGATAGGTGCTATTAAGACGATACGAGCCTAGCCTAGTTAGATTAATTAAAACCCGAGTCACATAATTACCCGAGTCACAAATACACTACACGACCCAGCTGGTAACTCGGCCTAATATAATATCATATTAAAATACCGGGTATTACAGTCTACCCTCCTTAAAAGAAACTTCGTCCCGAAGTTTAACCATAACAGAAACACATCATGTAACACTCCAACATAACCCACACAACGCATAACCAATATAGCCAAACTGAGAAATCACACATGAAAGTATAAAGATTTTACAATCCTACCCTCCTTAAACATGGTTACGTCCCCGTAACCTTCATTATTATAACAAAAGTTCTCAAACTCGCTAACAATGAAAGAGGATAAAAGATTCACAACTCACGTTCAAGTTAACTAATCCTTACTAAAGACAATCAATATACAAGCTCTCTCAAGGAAGCTACAGTTACTTCTGCTACAGCACATCGCCACGGATCGGAGCAAAAGCCACGTTGAATAACTTAAGACATTTCAATATTAATCTAAACACTCTTCATATCAATCAATACATGCAATAAAATTCACAGGATCTGCTTGTCAATCTAATTTATACATTACTACTCAGGTTACAAAGATGAAGATGCTTAGGTGCTCACATATGGTTCATGTCAAATAGCATATTTTCCAAGAAATATTGGTCGAATGACGAATGCACATTGATTGGCAAATTTTACAAGCTTATTGGTCGAGTCAGTCAGTCAAGCGAGTAAACAAATGATATTGGAAAGTTAACATACAATACTATCATACATAAAATTTCATTCTTGGTGTTAAATATATTTAAAACCGCACCCAACACCATGACATAAAAGATTAAATGTATTTAACTACACCAATTTTACAAATATTCATTACATATCATGCTAATATCAACATACCATGTTAACACACAACTCACTTAAATCACCACATTACATTTCCAGTTTTGACATTCGTAACTAACCACAACCCACTAATTCACTACATGAACGAACAACATGACTAAATTAACCCACTATTTGTGACTCCGTTCTAGCTTCATTCCCTCAGACTAGCAAATATCATGAAACCATACAACCGGATTAATCGGCCGGAAATCTCATTCAATTTATACTCACACGACAAAATTTAACTTCATTTTCAAAACTTTTACTTTCATACTGGACGGTGAATAACTTTCTTAACATAAATCTTATAACAGAGCCGTCCATAGAATCCATTTAACTCAAAATCAGATAAACTTAACTCAATTCCTTCAAACAATACGAGCTTAGGTGTCGACTCATATTTCGTAATTTACAGGTTCATCTTATTCATTTCAGTCCTATCTTTACTAATGAACGACTATTACCTCAACATCAGGATTTTAGTTGCACTTCTTTACTCGATTATATTCACGGCTAACACGACTACAACATTTAATCGGAGACCTTTTAGATAGTACACATTCCCTGGTGACGTCTCATCAAAGCATACGATTCGTACCATGATGTAAAGCAAGTAACTACAAATTAACTGTGTTCAATCAAAATTTTACCTCTTTATTACAGATCTATTTATCACGGGTTGCATGGTCACACAAAAGTATAAGTACCAACTCAATCACATGTTAAATTTTAAAATGATTTATCACGTCATAAGAACTAGACAAGAGTCTAACCATATAGTCAATATAAGAAGATTATTAGTTTAGATCGGAGGCACATTATAAAATTCCCTGTTAAACTCCTTACGGAACCATCGATTAAGGCGTCATGAGTAATTAACTTAATAATGTAGAAGTCAAACAACCGAAATTACAATTGAGTATTAATGGTTATATGATTCACAATAACAACAAAATTACTTCCATATCACACATATGTTTAACATTTTAGCAACCATACCATTCAAATGTATCCATCAACTCAGTATAATTCATTTTCAAAGAAAATAAAAGATATCGCATAAACAACTTAAACATGTACATATACCATCATATAACTTGTAAAACATTATCTATGACAAAAGATTAGCAAGGTGAACAAGTTCTCTGGTTTGCACGGTTTGAACAAATAGGCAACTCGCGGCTCAATTAAACGTAACTATAACGACTATCATTTAAACATACGCATAACATGTGAATCATCAAAGGGTTATCTCATTATAATTCATAGCGACGGTTCGAGAATATATTTCAAATATCGTAACTATATCGTAACTATATCAAACTATATTTCAAATATCGTGACAATTGCAACAATCACCTTAGCATTTCATGACAATACAACTATGAACATATCCAATAAGGAGCAACAACACTATTTTATTATCATATCATAAGTTTAGGTTCAACTGAAATAAATTAATGCAATGAAAGTAATAAGTATAACTATAGGCACACAGACTCACATAAAAGACATTAGAACTCAGATGACATCCTACATGTGTGAACATTTAGACATACTCATTACTACCATCCATGTGTAAACATTTAAACATAATTATTATAAATATTCATGCGAGTATATTAGAACAATCAAGTTAACATTTAACGCCACCAACTTTACCAAGATATGACAATATAGTTTTATATTTATATATATCCGACCACTATTCAAATATGATGAACACACCAGAGATATTATAACATGTCAAGCATAAAATATGCAAACAACTGGACTCGTATAAAATATTTCACCCTCGATTAAGAATCAAATTAAGCTATTCAATTTCACTCATACTATCATGCCAACAATGTTATAAACTAAACTTTAATTTTTTTTTTTATCACTAGTTAAGATACATAACCAATGAATATGTGTGCTACTATCATCATATAAGGACACTATAATTTCACATTAATAAGGCTCATGAAATAATCGAACCACTGCATGAAAACTCAACATAGCATTCACATTTTAAAAGTTATGATTCACGTTGTAACTTCCAAAAAAATCACGAATAAATAACCGTTCAACGAAAACTTGAGTTATATTACTTTTTATAAAATACAGAGAGTTAATAATTCGTGAGAAAAAGAATGAGGTCCAAAGCTCAATAATTCAATTTTTAAAGGATTTTACAACTCAGTTGGTCTAAACAAGTATGTGACAGCAATTGGTCCGAAGCTTGGGTCAGTTTGCAAAACTTACCATTTAATATAGAGACATCAAGAATTTTCGTGGCTTATCAATTTGAAAACTTATGCGAATCTTCTGATCGATGGAGTTGGAATTATGCAAAAATTATTAATACAATTTAAATGAGGATTTTTTACAAAATCGTTGGTCGAAACATCACTGCACAAGAACTTCCTGACCACAGCCCACTAAAATATTTATTACTCCTAATCCGTATATCCTATAAGCATGAAACTAACGCCAAATGAACACTAACTCACGAGGCTATCTCTCATAAAATTTTCATCCATAGGCAATAAACAGAAAAGAAATGGCAGTAAGGTCAATTAAAGAGTAAAATCAAACAAAACGAGTTTCAGCACTAGGTCATTCTTTACTATGTTACAAGCTCTTATGAACATACTATGTATACTAACCCATCCCAACTTAAATCTCACACTTTGTACTTACGTAAACATCTATCCCATAGAATCCCTTCGCATCTCGATCTACTCCTTACATCTAAATCACGATTGCTATGACTAGAAACAAGCAATTTAATAGTGTTTCTGATTACTATCACAATACTATACTAGCATGGCTTCGGGATCACATAACCGCATATCACTAGACATAATAGCACTATCAACACGTCATTCACATCCATCCAGATAAATATCATCAATTCGCAATTATTTTCACGCTCACGATTACCACAATCCAACACTTCATTGATTATCAATCTGAACACGAAAATTTATTTCTCATCTCCACAACATCATATGATCACGTCATCATTCATACAAAATACTTACCGTAACGTTGTCCAGCAGAATGGTTAGAATATATGGGTCTCAAGGTATACATCAACTTGATTATATCCAAGGTTTTCCTTCTAACTACCCCATTCACTCAATTTTCTCTCGGGTTACCGGTTCAAAAGCGAGAGGGCAAAAGAGCACGTATTAAGGGCGCCTTCTTAACCGCACCGTGAGCTCCTAACAGTTTATTCCCAGGGGTTCATTTTATTTAGACACATCCTACGTTCATTGGGTTCATTGGTTTAGGCCGAGGATCGTTCTCTCGATACCACTTTGTAACACCCCGATTTATGAAGGAGCCTTTAGCAAGACATTCCCGATAAACCGGATCTGTTACCATCTCGGTTTCGAGGTAGTGAATAACAAATTAAACTCCAAGGCAAAATATATAATTACTTTAACTTAATTATTACAAAACCTCTTTTACATCAAATTACAAGGAACTAATATAAATGAAAGTGAAAGTCTTCTAAATGATGATCTAGCTACTAAGTCTTCTGATCCAGTGTCTCATGCCCATCAAGCTCCCAGCCTATCTCATAAACCTGTCAAGCCTGCTCCCCAATATTTGGATCGTCACAGGTGTTCACGAATACACAGGGTCAACCACGAGGTTGAGTAGGGAATACAATGAAACAACAAAATATGATATGCATGCTCCTCCGTCACCTCCATCTCCATCTCAACTCATATCTCATAACCGGAACACCCCCCATACCGATCCCCGGTAGACTATATATCGACCGTAGCCGATCGCCACTCGCTTGTTGAGGACACCAGGGCAAGTCCTGCAGAACCCGCCTGGGCCTTATCACAACATCATCTTCACCACACCACATCACCACAACATCCTCCATTTCCAATGCATATGAATGCTCAAAAGAAATTAATGCAACACAATATATATATCTTTGAACTGATCAATCATAAAATCATGACGGTTACCAAATGTTGTGATAACATACTCAATACGATCAATTCAGTCAATCACCTTCCAGTATATGAATCATAACGTAAATCAACAGCCACGAAGCAAGTCAACGTTCACAGTTTGGTCATACGAAACACAAACAAGTCAACACAATTCAACATCAACGATAATAAGTCAAGTGTATTTCCCTACCTTTTCGCAATCCAAGCACACATAAGCAATCACTTATGATCCTTCACTTATCCATCACCTACATAACATAATTATGTATAATTACCATCTACTCAGTCAATTAATCATCCACATAACCTAGACTCATCATAACTTATTAGGAATATCAATTTAAAGAACAAACACGACTTTTCCTGATTTTCCTGCTCATGGCAGACTCGGTATAAAATGAATAACTAATTCCAGAAAATTCGAATTGATGCAAGGCCAATTGAATTGGAACCCCATGAGTCTTAGCTACAATTTATATCTAACGTGTTTTTCTCAAATTCCAAACTTATCAAGGGTTTTCAGACTGATTTCCAAAAACTGACAGAAACCGTCGCATAAAAAGTATTGATTCATAAAACGAGTTTGACAAATGATTCTTAAGTAAAACCAACGCCTAACTCATCTAAACTCTTTAAATTAAATATATGAAAAAGACCCAGCACCAATTCAATATCTAAATTATGTTTTAGAAGTAATCTTTCAGCCTCTACTGATTTGCGGACTTTTTAGATAGACGTTCACAAATAATTTCTTCAGGAAAAACTACACGGTGAAATGATACCAATTTTCACAGGAATAAACTAGGCTTGGAATAAACATGAGTCTCTTCTTTAACTTTTTGCATCCCACGGCTTTAAGACAAGTAAAACACTCAAATAACACAGACCAACGAATCTGTAAATTGCTGTAACTATTCCATTCATTATCTCATACAATTTATAATCAAAAACCCCCAAACCAATTCTAGGGTTACGAAAATTATCCCAATACTACTATAATTATGCTAATAATTGAATAAAGAGGTAATAGGATAGTCTACTTACGAAATAGGATGAGAATAGGCTGAGAAATCGCCTCGTAATTCCTCACGCGGCTCCCTTCACACACGGCTCCCTCTTCTCTCTTTTCTCTCTTTTCTCATGGTTAAAATGAATATGGTGATAGGGAGATTAGGGTTTGGTTAGATGGGTTATACATATAGGATAGGTGCTATTAAGACGATACTAGCCTAGCCTAGTTAGATTAATTAAAACCCGAGTCACATAATTACCCGAGTCACAAATACACTACACGACCCAGCTGGTAACTCGGCCTAATATAATATCATATTAAAATACCGGGTATTACACTTTAACCGGGATTTCAACAAGAATGACACATATACACCGGTAAAGGGAGGCCATATCATTGATCTAGCAACCATGGTTCTAAAGTTCAAATGGGTCAAGAATGATACTCTTGATAACAAATTTGGGTGGTTGACAAATGAAGCTAAATCCTTCATATTGCCTAGCAAGATTTGCCGCTTGAATGTTCATAGACCGAATTACCTTCTCCCAATCTCCGAAGAAGCCGAATACATCATTCAACACCAAGGGGAAGAAGTTGCCGAGCCCTCCTCCTCTATTATCACCCCACCTTATCCATTTGTCTACCACGAGTTCAACCCCGAAAATGCCAAGGCGGGAAACGATGGGCGAGGATTAGAAAACACTTGGAGGATCCTACATGCTTACACCTCCTTTATGGTTTGTCTACTTCTCTTGTTTTTATTTTATCTTGATCGTTTTGTGGAGTCCTAGAAACATTGGAGGACTAACACCTTGGTTCCATTAAGGTGTTCATTTTTATTGTTCCCATTTTCAAAATCCAAAATGACAAATTTTAGTTTCATGCATTGCATTTTTGTGCATGAACTCCCCCAAAATTTTTGACATTAGAAATAGTGTCTATTTTGGTTTGGGGGAAGTTTACGCATATGCATTGGGAGCTAATCTAAATTATGCTCTCCACCATAACAAAAACCATGCATCATATAGCATAGCTTAGTTTGCATTCACTCTTGTTTATATATCATATAATTTGCATTTAGCTTAGAAATCATGCATTTTCATATAGATTGCATAATTCCCTATCGTATTGGCCATTGAGGACAATGCCCATACTAGTGTGGGGATGGGAAATTCTAACTTGACCATTTTAAAACAAAAATGATAAAAATTGAAATTTTTTGGAAAATATAAAAATATGTCTTTTAATTTCATTAAAACAAAATACAAAAAAATTGAAAAAAATTGAAAAAAAAAACCAAAAACATGTTCATTTCCTTTGTAGTGTAGTCTTGTATATATTGTTTTGTGTTTGTCCATCCTTTTTCACATTGATCGACTACGCCACATCCGAGACATAAGGATATTGAAGACCGCATGGTATGATCTTTCCAATCTCCTTTTTCCTCTTTATGTTAATGACTATGTGGCTTTATTTTGATTGATGCGGTATAAACAATGTGATTATAGGATTGCATTTAGTTTATTTGGCATAATAGTTGGTAGAAGCATATGCATTAGGTTGTATAAATGCTAGTTGCATCATGGCATATAGTTGCATTTAGGAAAAATTTTGTGACAACATCTATTTGGGAAACTTGACAAGTGTATATAGGCCCTTGTAGATACTTTTTCTTCTTAAGACTTTGCTCATTAGAATACTTATAAAACACTCTAGGATGTGTCATGCTAGTATCCTTTGACCCATGGATTAAGGCCTAGTCAAGAGTACCTTGTGGTGTGATAACTCCTTGGCTACCGTTTATTCCAAGGTGGCCCTTGAAACCATGCAACCATCATCCATGTTCTACCATATTTTTGTCATCAAAGGGAATGGGCACAAAAATTGTTCAAAAATTTGAGTTCAAGAAATGAAATGAAAAGTCAAAAAGTTTGCAATTGCATCAAATAAAAAGAGGAGCAAAAAAAGACTCCTATGCTTCAAATATAAGCACCCTCCCTACTATAAATGGGGCGACTTTGAAAATGTTCAAAAGAAATGCAAAGAAAAGTTTAAAATTGTCAAGTATTGAAATGCCAAACATCAAAGAAATGGCAAAAAGAAAGTGTTCTCAAATGTTATATGCACAAGAAATTGGGGGGAAAAACAACAACAGAAAGCAAACTCCCATATGAAACTCAAATACAAATGATCCCTTTATCCATCAAATCCACTTTTGTGCATGGTAGAGAGGGGACGACCCTTCTTCTTGTCTAGGCAAGAAGGGGAATTCCGCGATCCTCCAGTGTTTCTAACACTATAGGGAGTCTACTATTGATGAAAGCATTTAACGATTGAGGACAAAGGTACCCTAGCTTTACACAACTTGGAGGTGATTTATTGGTATCCTTTTAGGCTTAGTAGTTTGAAGAAACCATATCTATGATGGAGTGTGTACTCTTAGATTGCTTCCCTTATAGATAATTTCCGCCACTTAGATGAGTAAAGTGGCTATTCGTTTTTGTAGATGCATCCATTAGTTAATTTTACGTGCTTTAATGATTGGATGTGTCACCATTTTGGCAAGACCTACCTTGCCTTGCAAGAAGGCATCCTACCTCATGGTTGTCTTGTTGTGAGTTGAAGGGGCAGAGTGAGACCCGCTAATTGTCTCATATAGGCTATATTAGTAGGTTAGTTTAAATAAGGGTCCTAGTTTTGTCACCTCTTTACTCGGGACGAGCAAAGGTTCGGTTTGGGGATATTTGATGTGACCAATATTTGAGCATATTTAGTCCCCGAATTAGCTTTGTTCTTATGCTTTTTAGTGCATAATTGGGTCATTTACTATCTTTAGTCTTTCGTTTTGCATATTCTTTGAGGTTTTGTTTCCTTGGTAGGAGAGGAGTGCAAACCTTGCATTTTCATGGCAAAATGGAGCTAAATTGATCGAATCTAATGACCAAGCATCAAAGTGAAGACAAGACTAGAAGGCCTATG
The DNA here is from genome assembly GCF_048544455.1 of Silene latifolia. Classification (NCBI taxonomy): domain Eukaryota; kingdom Viridiplantae; phylum Streptophyta; class Magnoliopsida; order Caryophyllales; family Caryophyllaceae; genus Silene; species Silene latifolia. Next base: position 120,696,766 of record NC_133535.1, on the reverse strand, counting down.
TAAATAATGAAGTATATGGGCAATGATGAGAAGATCCTTACATCCCCAACAAGAACCTTGGGGATTGTTGGAAGAAGAAAAGAAGAAGAAGCTTGCTGAGCTACTATCCGAGCGTCTTGGCCACGGGACGAGCGTCCTGGCTGGCTACAATCCGAGCGTCCCTTAGCTAGTCCGCTTGTCCTAGCCCTCTACAATTCGAGCGTCTCATACCTCAGTCTGCTCGGATTCCTTCCCAGTGCAAGCCGTCTCCTCCTCAGTCCACTCGGGATGCGCATATTCCTTGAAGACTAGCAAAGCGGAGATAAGCATCTCCTTCGAGAGGAGCATTTCCTCAAATTTTCTTAAGGGTCTTAATCGTCATTTAAGCCCTTAGTAACCCTAATTTATGTACCTAATCCTTAGTATAAATCCCCATTATACTAATTAAATTATCATGTTCTTCATATACAATCTTAATCTCATTCTAATCTTGTAATCAACTTTTAATTAAGCATTAATACAAATCTCATTTCCTTAATTTCTCTATTGTTCATCATTTATTTTGGGTAATTGAAGATTATTTGGGGTTTATTTGGAGGATTGACAACCTTCCAATCATTCATCAAGTACTTCTATTATTCTTTGCATTATTATTTTGAAATTATCATTAGGTATAATTCTCTTAATCCCTTTTTAATTATTGTTAATCATCTTCATTTATTCATCATGTTTTGTCTTGCTAGTATGATTGACAACCTTGTTAGCATGTTAAACATGATAATAAGTGAGTAGTCCTCTTAACTAGGGTTAATGGGGAATTAGGGGAAACCAACATGGGGATTAATTTATGCTTAATCTAATATGCTTTCATAATTAATTTGCTTGCTTGTTGTAATTTCAACTTATGCACATGTTATGTTTGATGAAATGCGAGCCTATGAATCCTTACATTTTTTACCCATCACTTATCTTTTCAATGAGACTTGTAAGACATAAACCAACTCGAGTCTCATTAGACCATGCATATAGTTGGATAGGGAGGATTAAGTCGACTTGTAGGTGTTGTACAATCTAATCGATTCGGCTCCGGGACCCAAACCTTCCTAGGGATTGTAAGATATACACTAACTCGATCCCATCACAACAATAATTGCTTGCATCTAGTTGAAAACATGGTTGTATGATCAAATTCCATGAATTCCCTATGAACCCATGACACCCTAGTGCTTTTAATCAATTGTTTACATCTCATTTAATCATCTTGCTTGTTTACTTACATTGTTATTTAGTCTAGTGATCTTCTTATCTCAACCCAAATTGTGACACCCTTAGACACCACTACTTGCAATCGAAAATCCTACATCAATACCCGTCCCTTGGGATCCGACCTTTACTTACCTCTTTACTAATAGTAGAGTAGTTTGTGAAGTTATAAATATTGTTTTGGTCTAGGTACTCCTAACGACAAGTAACCGAAAACGATAGTCCGACCAACATGTTAGTTTAATTAATTAGGATTAAATTAATTAGAATTGCAGAAATCGCATGAATTAGAATTATTTGTGTCGATTTATTTGTCGATTGATGTCGTGTATGATGCCCTTTGTCACGGTTTTCTAGGCTGTTTTAGACTAAGAATTAGTCCTCTAATTTTCCTTGTTCATATGTCAATCGTTTGTGAAACAATTGTTTGATTTAGATGCATGTTTGCTTCTTTTCATTTGCATATGATTGTATCATCACATGTCACGTGTTTGCAACCCGACTTGACTTATAATAGGTCATGTATGTACTCCTTGGAGGCCATGTTGGCCGTGTGTTCTATTCGGCCAAGAGGCCTTGTTTCGATTGTTTAGGTGTTTGTTAATGCCTTCCTTGTTTGCTTATTGGTTTTTATTGCAATTGTTATTATAATCTAACCCATGTTTGTTGCAGCGCCGCTAGAGTAAGAATGAATTTCTTTCGCTTATCTTTGTTTGTTTATTTATGCTAGAATAGCTAAATGGACTCACATGTTTAAATCACTTGACGAAGTTATGTGCATTTAAACCACTAGAATTGCTTTCACATGTTAGGGTTTAAAATGAATGGATGCATATGACAAATACTAGTTCGATTAATATTGGCGATTGTTTAACATTAGTAGAGGCCGTTGTTTACAACAGGCAGGGTTGGGTGTTTGAATGAGCTTCCCAACACGTACTTTCACACGAATCCATTTTCTCTAAAACGATTTCCAAATTTCCTTAAATTTGGTGGCAACTCCTTGAGTTTGAAAAACCCCCCGTGGATACATCAATTTCCCACATCCACATTTTCGCGACTCTGCTGGGGACTACTGTAACTTGAAAAGTTAAATGATGGCCAATAAATTGAATTAGTATTTGTTTACTTTTTTTTATCATGCATAAACCCAATTGAGACTTTAAGTTCGGGCCATCTCCTCCTTGGGTCGATTTCAAGGTAAAGAGATGACGTCCACTATACCCGGTTTAAGTACCAAGGTGGTCCTCACTGAATCTTCAAGTACTTGTTCTACCATATGCTACGGGCTTATAGGGGGCTTGACTTATTAGCTGAAGTGGGATCATTGGCATAGACCCAAATTAGATGACCGGCCGAGATTTAGTTGAGTCTAGGATTCATGCATTCATGCTCGCATGCGAATGACAACTTGCTATGTGATTCCCGTGTCAAGTCTTTTGTTGTTCCTTTTTTTTTGAAAATCACTTTTTTTAAAAAAAAAAAGGAAACTCATTTTGTTTTTCGAAATATGAGTCATGATTCAACCCATTTTTTCGAAAAATAGTCCATGTTTTCAAACCCGAACTTTCGAACTTACCTCTTTTGAAAAAAAAAGAATGCTTTAAAGTCGGAATGCTGCTGAATTAGGATTAGAATTTTGACCAAAATAAGCCTTTTATAGCCGGCATGCTACCCATGTAAAAGCTCATTTTCAATTCAATCCTCTTCGATTTTGAAATTCAAATGAACCATGTTCCGAACTAACCCAAACCTAGAATAGAGTTTGAGTCAGCCAGGTGAGGTCTAGCCTAGTTAGGCTTGTGGTTGTCTATGTTAGTCATGTCTAGCCTTGTCTAGGGTTCATGAGTACCGTGTCTTGTCTAGAACACGACCCATTTGGGTCACCCAAGCTCACTCTTGGGTCCGAGTCATGCATGTCGACCAGTTAGTCCGAGTCAAAGCACAAAAATATCCTATGTAGACCACTCTAGGCATTTTTCACGAGCCCATGGACCATGTTTGGTTCAGTCACGGGTTAGTCACACCGAGTCGGTGTCAAGTCTAAGTCCATTAGTTAGTTTGAGTCGAGTCATAGTCCTTGTTAGGTCTAAGACCCCTTCCTTCCCACGTGAGACCCCATGCAAGTGACCCACTTAGTTCATTTTTCGCATCTAAGTATGTCATTGAGTCATGTTTGAGTCAATGGTTAAGTCTGTGAGTAAAGTCCTTAACTGTGCAGGTGGTTTTGGTACAAGTATTGATTAGTTCGGGGTTTTTCTTGTAGAAAGGCCACTTATGACCAGAAAGAAAGCAATGAAAGCTCTAGTGACTAAGATGAATGATACTTTAGAACAAGTGATGGCTCGTTTGACTGTTATTGAGACCAAGCTCATCGTGGAAGAACCAGTGACTCCTCCACCTACTGAATTCGAGAAAAGGCTTAAGTTGGTTGAAGACCAGATGAAACTCTCTCGAGGAGAGAGCATCCATTTCGAAAATGCTAGGACCTATGCTCCAGTTTTGGATAAGTTACCTACCAATTTTGTGCTCACAAACATTCCCAAGTTTAAGGGCACAGAAGATCCAGTTCATCATGTTAAGTCCTAAAAGGAGTACTTGGCACTAAGGGGAGTGCCTGCCGATATGCTCACCCAAATCTTTGCCCAGTCCTTAAAACAACACCCCAAGGCGTGGTTCTATAATCTTGAGCTTAAGAACTTCCCCACGTTCGAAGATATCACAGTGGAGTTCTGCAAGCACTATGCCGATAATGTTAAAATCCGAACTAACATGAGAACACTAGAGGTTATGGTGCAGAAAGAAAATGAGGGATTTACCGACTCCCTTGTAAGGTGGCATGCCGAAAGTGTGAAGTTGGCTAAGAGGGCAGATGAAACAGAAATGGTTGATAGGTTCGTGAAGAATCTCTGTCCCGCCTATTGAAATGAGATCAAGTATCAAAATTTTGGCTCGTTTATGGAGCTTATTCGAGTCGGGATAAGAATTGAGGATGATTTCCGAAAAAATGAGACAGAAAAGCCTAAGAGATACCAAGGTGCCTCATCATCTAAGGCAAGGACCCCGGCTACTGCCAATCATATTCAAGCAATTAGTTTCTCGGGAGGAACTCCTAGGAAACCGCAATGCTCTGGCCCAAGAGCATTCACTGATATAAGGTGTACTTATGCATATGCCCTAGAAAGACTTACGGCCCAAGGGAAACCGAGTCCTATTGGTCCTACTCCAGAACCACCGTTGGAACAACAGAAAAGGTCCCACAATTCTGAAGCTTATTGTGCCTTCCACCAACACAAAGGTCATGATACGAAAAACTGTTACCGTCTCAAACATGAAATTCAAGATATGATCGAGAATGGAACGCTCCCGATTCTAACTGTTAAGCCTAACAATATAGCCAACCCATTCGGTGATCACGCGAATGGGATATTTGTCAAAGACAATGTTGATTTAATCTATTTTATTCGGCCAGTATGCCGTCTTAATGGGTTCTTTGTGGGGAAAGAGTTCATCGATTGTTCAAAGTACCTTCCAAGTTTAAGTAACGAGATTCGAGTCGGGGACTTCGCTATTGACTGTACCCAACATATCCTCCGGAGTGCCATAGAGATCAATGGCATTTGGGATGATAATGAAGATGATGTGTACCTGGCTAATGGTACAGCTGTCCCACACGTTCACGATGTAATCTTGAAGTCGAGAAGTGAACGATTCGATCCATCTACCCTTATTGCCGATGTAGATCCTCAGAGGATTACCACGGGATGGAGAAAAACCGTCAAATGGACCGACAACAGAGGGTTACTCTTCAAGTTGACAACTGGAGAAGGAGAAATGTTTGTGCCAGATACTGATTCCGAATCTGAGTCTGAGTCCGAGTCTGATGAGAGTCCTATGATCGAATCTAAGGTGTCAGGTGTCGAAGCCACCCCCTCCCCAGTCTTTCCTTTCATTGTACCCTCTCCTAGTTCTGGTATTCTGAGGCCTGTCTCGGGTACCTCTGTCATTCCACCGCTGACCTCTGATCAGTTGGCCCAAATGTTAGCGCATTTCGCTCAATTTAAATCAATAATAATATGAACCAGTTTGCTTACGACTTTTTTTATTTACATTGCAATTCAATTTTTGAAAATGATTGTTTTAGTAATGACATTGAGAACGAGGTCAAAATTAAACAGGAAGAAGAAGAAGAGGAGGTGGAACCGCCTCTGCAATTGGTTAAAGGGTTGGAGGAATACGACCAGAGAAGCTCGGTAATCAAAAATACTGAAACCATTAACGTTGGAACCTTAGAAGAACCATATGAACTACCTTAGATCCCACAGAGAAACAGGGGTTGGTCGATCTTCTGGGCGAGTTCAAAGATGTGTTTGCATGGTTTTACAAAGACATGCCGGGAATTGATAGGGAAATTGCAGAGCACAGAATCCCGATCAGACCATGGTTTAAACCGGTAAAGCAGAAGCTACGCAGAATGCGTTAAGAGTGGTCTTTAAAGGTCAAGGAACAGATTGATAAACATTTCAAAGCCGGGTTCATCAAGGTGTCAGAGTATTCGGATTGGGTCGCCATTGTAGTGCCAGTGCCGGAAAAGGATGGTAATGTTCGCGTATGCATGGACTTTCGAGATTTGAACAAAGCTAGTCCAAAGGATGACTTTCCGTTACCTCATATCGATATCTTGGTTGACAACACCGCAAATCATGCATTACTGTCCTTCATGGATGGATATGCCGGTTACAATCAGATAAAAATGGCTGAGGAAGATATGCATAAGATAGCATTTACGTCACAATGGGGAACCTATTGTTTCACAGTAATGCCTTTTGGTTTGATAAATGCCGGGGCAATGTACCAGAGAACAGCAACGACGTTGCTACATGATATGATGCATAAAGAAGTTGAAGTTTATGTCGATGACATGATAGTCAAGTCCAAAGAACGTAGTGGCCATCTTGGGGCGCTACGAAAATTCTTTGAAAGGTTGCGGAAGTACAACATGAGATTAAATCCGCATAAATGTGCTTTTGGGGTCACCTCTGGCAAGCTTTTGGGCCACATCGTTAGCCACCTTGGAATCAAAGTTGACCCATCAAAGATCAAAGCCATTATGGAAATTGCCCATCCTGAAACCGAGAAAGAAATTCGAGGTTTCCTGGAAAAAGTTCAATACATAAGCCGTTTCGTCGCGAAGTTGCGATGATTTGTGAGCCGGTCTTTAAGAAACTGAATGTTGGAGAACATGTTATGTGGGATGACCAGTGTCAGGCCACATTCGATAAAATAAAGGAAGTGTTGTCTTCCCCTCCAGTTCTAAGCCCTCTTGTAGCCAGGCTACCATTATCGCTATATCTAACTGTTACAGATATTGAAATGGGGGCTAAGTTAGCCCAAACAGTTGACAAAGAAGAAAGAGCCATTTACTGCATCAGTAAAAAGTTCTTAAACTATGAAGTAAAGTATACACCTCTTGAAAAAAACGTGTTTGGCCCTAGTTTGGGTAACAAAGAAATTGAGATATTACATGCTTAGCTACAGTGTGAGTGTATACTCCAAGATGGATCCGATGAAGTACTTATTTGAAAAACTAGTGCTAAATAGAAGAATGTCGAGATGGACCCTCATGTTATCAGAGTTCGATCTCAACTATGTACCTTTGTGTGACACCCTTAAATATAGCGTTAAATAAATACGTAAATTCTACAGAAAAACTGACAGGATATGTTTGTAAATGGTCCAACTAGACAAAACCTGTAATTTTTAAAACTTTTCTAAACCATTCACAAACATCTCCAAGAGGAGGGTGACAAAACCTATAAATACCAACAACTAACTTACATAACTATGCTAAAGACAAGGAATTATAGTGATACAACCCAAAGAAAAAGAGGGAGACATATGTCCCTTCAAAATATATATACAAAACCAAAAGTCTAAAGGTTTACTATAAAAAAACCAAACTAGGTCCAAGGTTCTCTTGCTCACTAGCTCGTCCGTGAACCCCAACTAAGCATCAAGTACCTGTCAATCGCATTTTATACAAACACGAAAGCCACAATTCAGTGGGGAGTAACTTCGAGTCCTCCCAGCCACGAAACGTCATATTTAATGTAACATGTAATGAAACATGTAAACAACATGATAAGTAATTCAATTATCAAGTATTCTAACATGTGAGCCCTAAACTGACCAAACTAAACTATCATGTGAAACATATAACAAGTAGTAATCCAAAATTTATCAATTGTAACTGGCTTACATCTCACCTATTACAATTCATAAAGTCACCATACAAGAAAGGGCAATATATCAAAGACAGGCATAAGTTCTTAGCACCGTCAATAGTCACTCAGAACTCGAGTCTATATACCACGAGGTAGGGAAGGTAATCGAACCGGTATCTTTGCTCAGCGGTTAATATTAATAAAACATGGCCAAGACACAACACAACCCTAGCCTAAAATGCTGGAGACCTAGACATGCGGATACACACCACCGCACCCAAGACCCACAATTTTTCTAAAACAAAGTGAGTACCCCAAGGAGTCCACCAAAGGGTTGGCTAGTACTTAAGCTGACCACTTACTATCAAAATAAGTAACGAGGTCATGCCCCAACTTGGATATAAACCCACCAAGTCAGGAACACAAAGGCTATTAAGCAGTGAACATATACTCGTCAGAGACTATAAAGACCTATCTATGACAAACACAACAACTCGCAAGAAGGTATTTAATACCAATACCATTTCTAGCAATATTAACAATATTAAAGGCTTCAGGGAATCTAGGGCCGTTTCTACAATATAAGAAACTATTAAATTCAACCAACTATACATGTGAACTAAAAACTTGATAAATGGCCTAAAACAAGAAAAAGGCCGATTATCCAATTCATATAAAATTTCATCCAACCGAATTTTTACCCGCAACCCCACACCGTGATGTACGGGTTAAATTGCGGTGACCAATCACTCAATTAATCGACATCGAATCATCAAAGGGACTAAGGCTCGAGTTTTTCGGCACAATCATCAAAACATTACAATTATCGCTATAAAATTCATTTTGACCCTAATCATTACAATTTCATTTTATAATCTACCCTAACATGTGATAACTATCAATATGAGCGTAATTTTACCAACCTCATTATCTTTACTACTAACATTATTCATTTCAAAGGTTTAACCATATGATACTTATTCTAACTATAACATTAATGAACCTAAAATGATGAACAAAGCATGAAAAACCGCGAAACAAGCAACAGGTTGACCCGGGCCAGCCGTGGGCCAGCCGTGGGCCTGCCGGGCCTGCTGCCGCCACCCCCACACCTCCATTTCTCCATTTTTGTTCAGTTTAACACCGTCTGAAACATAATTAATCGTTCCCAATACTAACATGTTATCTTAAACTAACAAAAGACATGCATGCAACCCATTTTAAACATGTGAAAATTTACTACTCAACCAAAAATCACAAAAACATACAAAAAGCAAAGAATGTGACGATTATTCGTCGAGTAACTCGAAATATGTTACCTTAAGCTAGAAAATGAGCAATTAGCACCTTGAAAACCAAATCCTAACAAGCAACTAGCCGCTATCTTCGACAATATACGAGTCCCCAAACTCGTCCTCCAAATCTTCACCTAAATAAACAATAAAAACACAATAATAAGTATAAAATACCGAAATTACCGAAATTCGTCTTAAAACAACTTCAAGAAAACTGAAATTAAAATATACCAGGAGGTAGATCTCGAAGAGAGGATTCCGAAAATATAAATTATGTGAAAATCCGTCAAGAAATGAAGAAATTATGGTGAAAACTAGCTTGAATTTGATGAAAATGGTGTTTGTTTGGGTTTGGAAAGATAAAGAATGTAAAGGAAGATGAAGATAGGCAAGAAAATCAGAAAAAGGAAGGGGGAAGGAGGAGGTGCCGCGGGATAGGAGAGGAAAGGAGGAAGGTGCGGGTTTTAGTCGGGATTTTACGAGTCGGTTTTGGCTCGTTTCGATAATAATTAGAACCGCTTGTCAAACGCAAATTCCGACAAGACCAAAGTTCTTAAACACGAGATTACAAGAAAATTGAATACTCATACGACCCATTTCCAAAATCGTTTGCCCAATTTTCAATAGAGTTGTCATTTTCCCCCGAAATGCCCTTATTTCGAAATAAAAAGTTTTTACACGGTTTAAACTATTTTTAAACATTTCGAAACTATCAAAATAAATACTTTTCTTCAAAATATAATAAAATTATATTTCTTTGAATTATTTTTACTTTAAATACATTAATATCAATTTTTACTTGATTAATAAATTACTTCCGCAATATATTAACGGTCCGAAATTACGGGGCGTTACAATCACCCCTCCTTTTAAAAAGTTTCGTCCTCGAAACTTAGAAGGAGAAATTATAATATACAACATCTTAATAATATAGTTATAAGAAAATATAGGTATCTTTTCAATGAAACGGTGATACTCTCGTTGATCAGACAAGAACATCCACATTCATATCAAGACATAAAAATATTTCTACACCAATAAATGAGAAAACCCATTATTGGGATGTCACCAACAACGAGATTTAACATTCACTAATGTTAAAACCATTGAAAATCATAAAAAGCGTTTTCAAACTTTTAGTTTAAAGTTCTATAATAAGAATAATACATTTACTAATTATGATTAAACACGGCTTAGTAACTCGGAAAAAGAGTAAGAAAAGGAATACCTTACGAGAATAATTCAGGATATTTAGCTAACATAGAAGCTTCAGTCTCCCAAGTCTCTTCTTCGACATTTCCACAACGCCAAAGAACACGGACTAGAGGTACAACTTTGCTCCTAAGTTGCTTATTGGCTTTTTCAAGAATCCGAATTGGCCTTTCTTCAACCGCCAAGTTAGGCTCCAATTCAAGAATCTCTTCTTGGATGATATGGCTAGGGTCACTAATGTACTTCCTCAACTGAGAAACATGGAAGACATTGTGAACCTTGCTCTCATTTGGGGCAATTCTAAACGGTAAGCAAGCAGGACCAATCTTTTCAATCACCCGGAAAGGTCCAATATATTTAGGGCTCAGCTTCCCTTTAACGCCAAACCGTTTCACCCCTTTCATAGGTGACACTTTAAGGAATACTTGATCATCAACCTCAAAGGAAAGTGGTCGACGACGGACATCAGCATATGATTTTTGACGGTCCTGAGCGGCCTTCATCCGCTCCCGAATGATCTTAACTTGTTCAATGGGCTCGGTCACCAAATCAGGTCCTAACATTGGAACATTTTGGGTTTGATCCCAACAGACTGGAGTACGACATTTTCTACCATACAGAGCTTCATATGGTGCCATTTTAATGGAGGCTTGATAGCTGTTGTTGTAAGAGAATTCAACCAGAGGTAAACATTTCTCCCAGGAAGTTTGGAAATCTAAGGCACAGGCACGAAGAAGATCCTCTAAAGTTTGAATTGTTCTCTCTGTTTGACCATCAGTGGCGGCGTGAAAAGCAGTGCTCATCAATAGTTTACTACCCAAGGCTCTCTGTAATGCAGTCCAGAAACGAGAACAAAATCGAGGGTCTCGATCTGAAACTATATCTTTAGGAACCCCATGATAGCGCACTATCTCATCCACATAGACACGAGCTAGAACTTCTAAACTCCAGGTCTCTTTGATAGGAATAAACCGAGCACATTTAGTCAATCGGTCCACAACCACCCAAACAACATTCTTCCCAGTGGAAGTCTTGGGTAAAGCCATCACAAAATCCATGGAAATAGACTCCCATTTCCAAAGAGGAACATCCAAGGGTTGAAGCAAACCCCCGGGCTTTTGATGCTCTATCTTTACTTTCTGACAGGTGAGACATTTACTGACATACTCCATAACTTCAATCTTCATCCTAAGCCACCAGAATTGCAATCTCAAATCTTTGTACATTTTGGTAGCTCCCGGATGAACGGAGTAAGGAGAGAGGTGTGCTTCATCAAGAATTCTTTTTCTCAAATCAGCTGCACTCGGAACATAGATTCTACCATGATAACGAAGATACCCATCATCATCAATCTTACAATCTTTAGCTTGCCCAAGTTGAATTTTAGCTCGAATGGATTTGAAAGTAGGATCATTAGGAAGGCAAGTACGGATCTCACGGTAGAAGTCAGGTTCGGCTGACATGGCATCAAGATGATGAGAGCCCCCTTTTACAAGGCTTACTCCTAATTTTTGAAGTTCTAAAGCAAGTTCAGGAGGTAATTCCTGAAAAGAATTCAAAGAATGACAGGATTTCCTGCTAAGAGCATCAGCCACCACATTAGCTTTTCCTTCGTGATAAATTAGATCGGCATCATAGTCATTCACCAATTCTAACCATCTTCGTTGTCTCATGTTCAGATCTTTTTGGGTAAAGAGGTATTTCAGGCTTTTGTGGTCGGTGTAGATGTTGCAATGGACTCCAATGAGGTAGTGTCTCCAAATCTTCAAAGCATGCACCACCGCAGCTAATTCAAGATCATGAGTCGGGTAGTTAACCTCATGAACTCTAAGCTGTCGAGAGGCATACGTAATAAATTTCCCTTTTTGCATCAAGACACAACCTATACCATGCTTAGAAGCATCGCAGTAAACATCAAAGTCCACTCCTTCTTCAGGTAAGGTCAACACCGGAGCGGTAGTCAACCTCTTTTTCAATTCCTGGAAGGCATTTTCACACTCTTCAGACCACACAAATTTAGACTCTTTCTTCAGCAACTGAGTCATCGGCCTAGCAATCTTTGAAAAATCCTTCACAAATCGCCGATAGTAACCCGCCAAGCCAAGGAAACTACGGATTTCGGAAACATTGGTTGGACTTTTCCAATCAACAACGGCTTCAATTTTGGCAGGATCTACCATAACGCCCTCTTTTGAAATGACGTGCCCAAGGAAGGTCACTTTAGATAACCAGAATTCACATTTAGAGAATTTAGCATACCATTTTTCACGGCGCAAAATCTCCAAAATAGCACGAAGGTGTTTGACATGTTCTTCTTCAGATTTAGAATAGATCAAGATGTCATCAATGAACACTACAACGCATTTGTCGAGGTGTTCTCTGAAAGTGCGGTTCATCTGATCCATGAATACTGCTGGAGCATTGGTCAATCCGAATGGCATCATTGTAAACTAGAAATGACCATATCTCGTACTGAAGGCGGTTTTAGGAATATCAGCTTCTCGGACTGGAATTTGATGATAGCCCGAACGAAGATCAATTTTAGAAAAAGTAGAAGCACCACGGAGTTGGTCGAAAAGATCATCGATTCTAGGAAGAGGATATTTATTCTTGATAGTAACCCGGTTGAGTTCACGATAATCTATGCATAACCGCATAGATCCATCCTTCTTTCTTACAATGAGAACAGGAGCACCCCAAGGTGAAGAGCTAGGTCGGATAAAACCTTTGACAATCAAATCATCCAGCTGAGTCTTCAACTCTTTCATTTCAGACGGTGCCAGCCTATAAGGAGCTTTCGCAATAGGGCCGGTACCAGGAATAAGATCAATAGTAAATTCAACTTCCCTTTCAGGAGGAATTCCCGGTAGCTCATCGGGAAAAACATCGGGAAATTCACATACTACAGGAATGTTCTCCTTAGGAGGCAGAGAGGAAGAATCAGAAGAAGTCACCATACACAAAAAGGCTTGATGACCCTTTTTCATTGCATTGACAAACTTCATAGCAGAAACTAATTTAGTACCGGTTTGTCTTTTAACCATTGGATAAGACACACGGTGACCTAAAGGGCTTGTAAGAATTATTTTCTGATCTCGACATTCAAATCGATCATGATAAGTATGTAACCAATCCATGCCCAAAATGACATCAAATTCTTCAAGCGGAAATTGGAAAAGATTTGCTGGAAATATAGATCCCGCAATAGAAATAGGGACTTCAGGATAGATTTTAGAACAGGAAAAGACATCACCAGAGGGTAAGGATATAGATGTGCTTTCTTCTTGTGATGATTCAAGTGATAATTTATCGGAGAGTTTCATTGAAATAAAAGATAAAGAGGCACCCGTATCAAATAGTACCAAACAAGGAACATCAAAAATAGAAAATATACCAGTAATGATATCAGGATGTGCCTCAGCTTCTGCTCGGCTCATGACAAAAATCCGACCCTTCGGCCTCACTGGCCTCACTGGGGCGGCAGGAGTAGTAGGAGCCGTCACCTTCCTCTCCGGGCAAACATTGGCCTTGTGGCCCGGTTTGTTGCATGAAAAGCATATAATAGGATCAACAAAGCATTTACCAGGATGTCTTTGGTTTCTTGCGATTATAACACACTCGGTCTTTAGTACCTTTATTGTCATTAAAAGTCAAGATTGAGATTGACCACCCGGTTAGCTTGCACAAGAGAAACAAATCTCCTCTTGTTTGAGTCAGAGGGAGAAGAGGTGAACCTAGGTGAAGGAGTAAAGGGCCTAGAAGATGGATATAAAGGCCTCTTGCCAAGATTAGAACTGGTTGCACGAGCTTCATTTTCAATGTCTTTTAGGGAGTTCTCAGCCCATAAAGCATCATTGTAAATTGAAACAAAGCTGGTGGAATCCCGTCGGACCATACTTTTGATTTTTGGAGAGAGCTTTTCAAGATAAAAGAAGGCTTTTTCGTTGTCATCCTTCACCAATCTAGTTGCATAATGAGCCAACTCGTTGAATTTATCGGTGAAGGCCTGAACAGGAAGGCTTCCTTGTTTTAATTCCATGAATCCTTTCAACTCGCCGCTTAAGTTCTTGCGGATAAAATCGGGCCTCCACTAATTCCTTGAAACGTACCCAGTCAAATCCCGGTTCAGCTGAAACGGTAGGCCCAGTCATGGACCACCACCGATCTGCTTCTCGAACTAGGAAGTGAGAGGCTAGCTTCACTTTATGTTCCTCCTTAACATCATACAACGTAAAGCTTTTCTCCAACTCCCAAAACCACCCTGTAAGAGCAGCTGGATCAATCTCTCCACCATAAGTGGGAGTGTTGATTCGGGTTAATTGGTTAGCCACCCAAGTATAGGTGCCTGGAGTACCCTCAGCAGGCGGGGGAAGAGGAGCTTGTTGATTCTGCTGATTTTGTTGGTTTTGGAAAATTTGAGTAAGAACTAGTAAAAGAGCATCATCAATTCTTCTTGGCGGAGCCATCTTACAAAAGAGAAAACTTGATTAGTACCTAACAATTAGCAATCAGAAACAGACTACCACATAAAATCCTAAATCTACCCATCCTACCCATCTCTCAAGTTTAGTATTTAAAGGTCAAGTGATTTTAAGTGGGGTGCACAAACGTGCGTCGGGAGCAACAAGCTCTGATACCATCTGTGACACCCTTAAATATAGCGTTAAATAAATACGTAAATTCTACAGAAAAACTGACAGGATATGTTTGTAAATGGTCCAACTAGACAAAACCTGTAATTTTTAAAACTTTTCTAAACCATTCACAAACATCTCCAAGAGGAGGGTGCCAAAACCTGTAAATACCAACAACTAACTTACATAACTATGCTAAAGACAAGGAATTATAGTGATACAACCCAAAGAAAAAGAGGGAGACATATGACCCTTCAAAATATATATACAAAACCAAAAGTCTAAAGGTTTACTATAAAAAAACCAAACTAGGTCCAAGGTTCTCTTGCTCACTAGCTCGTCCGTGAACCCCAACTAAGCATCAAGTACCTGTCAATCGCATTTTATACAAACACGAAAGCCACAATTCAGTGGGGAGTAACTTCGAGTCCTCCCAGCCACGAAACGTCATATTTAATGTAAAATGTAATGAAACATGTAAACAACATGATAACTAATTCAATTATCAAGTATTCTAACATGTGAGCCCTAAACTGACCAAACTAAACTATCATGTGAAACATATAACAAGTAGTAATCCAAACTTTATCAATTGTAACTGGCTTACATCTCACCTATTACAATTCATAAAGTCACCATACAAGAAAGGGCAATATATCAAAGACAGGCATAAGTTCTTAGCACCGTCAATAGTCACTCTGTAACTCGAGTCTATACCACGAGGTAGGGAAGGTAATCGAACCGGTATCTTGGCTCAGCGGTTAATATTAATAAAACATGGCCAAGACACAACACAACCCTAGCCTAAAATCTGCGCAAACCTAGACATGCGGATACACACCACCGCACCCAAGACCCACAATTTTTCTAAAACAAAGTGAGTACCCCAAGGAGTCCACCAAAGGGTTGGCTAGTACTTAAGCTGACCACTTACTATCAAAATAAGTAACGAGGTCATGCCCCAACTTGGATATAAACCCACCAAGTCAGGAACACAAAGGCTATTAAGCAGTGAACATATACTCGTCAGAGACTATAAAGACCTATCTATGACAAACACAACAACCTGCAAGAAAGTATTTAATACCAATACCATTTCTAGCAATATTAACAATATTAAAGGCTTCAGGGAATCTAGGGCCGTTTCTACAATATAAGAAACTATTAAATTCAACCAACTATACATGTGAACTAAAAACTTGATAAATGGCCTAAAACAAGAAAAAGGCCGATTATCCAATTCATATAAAATTTCATCCAACCGAATTTTTACCCGCAACCCCTGACCCTGCGACAGTGCGGGTTAAATTGGTCGACCAATCACTCAATTAATCGACATCGAATCGTCAAAGGGACTAAGGCTCAGTTTTCGGCACAATCATCAAAACATTACAATTATCGCTATAAAATTCATTTTGACCCTAATCATTACAATTTCATTTTATAATCTACCCTAACATGTGATAACTATCAATATGAGCGTAATTTTACCAACCTCATTATCTTTACTACTAACATTATTCATTTCAAAGGTTTAACCATATGATACTTATTCTAACTATAACATTAATGAACCTAAAATGATGAACAAAGCATGAAAAACCGTGAAACAAGCAACGGGCTGACCCGGGCCAGCCGTGGGCCTGCCGGGCCTGCTGCCGCCACCCCCACACCTCCATTTCTCCATTTTTGTTCAGTTTAACACCGTCTGAAACATAATTAATCATTCCCAATACTAACATGTTATCTTAAACTAACAAAAGACATGCATGCAACCCATTTTAAACATGTGAAAATTTACTACTCAACCAAAAATCACAAAAACATACAAAAAGCAAAGAATGTGACGATTATTCGTCGAGTAACTCGAAATATGTTACCTTAAGCTAGAAAATGAGCAATTAGCACCTTGAAAACCAAATCCTAACAAGCAACTAGCCGCTATCTTCGACAATATACGAGTCCCCAAACTCGTCCTCCAAATCTTCACCTAAATAAACAATAAAAACACAATAATAAGTATAAAATACCGAAATTACCGAAATTCGTCTTAAAACAACTTCAAGAAAACTGAAATTAAAATATACCAGGAGGTAGATCTCGAAGAGAGGATTCCGAAAATATAAATTATGTGAAAATCCGTCAAGAAATGAAGAAATTATGGTGAAAACTAGCTTGAATTTGATGAAAATGGTGTTTGTTTGGGTTTGGAAAGATAAAGAATGTAAAGGAAGATGAAGATAGGCAAGAAAATCAGAAAAAGGAAGGGGGAAGGAGGAGGTGCCGCGGGATAGGAGAGGAAAGGAGGAAGGTGCGGGTTTTAGTCGGGATTTTACGAGTCGGTTTTGGCTCGTTTCGATAATAATTAGAACCGCTTGTCAAACGCAAATTACGACAAGACCAAAGTTCTTAAACACGAGATTACAAGAAAATTGAATACTCATACGACCCATTTCCAAAATCGTTTGCCCAATTTTCAATAGAGTTGTCATTTTTCCCCGAAATGCCCTTATTTCGAAATAAAAAGTTTTTACACGGTTTAAACTATTTTTAAACATTTCGAAACTATCAAAATAAATACTTTTCTTCAAAATATAATAAAATTATATTTCTTTGAATTATTTTTAGTTTAAATACATTAATATCAAATTTTACTTGATTAATAAATTACTTCCGCAATATATTAACGGTCCGAAATTACGGGGCGTTACACTTTGAAAGTGATCAAAGGAAGGACAGTCGCCGATTTCCTCGCCGACAATCCAATCGAAGAAACAGAAGTTGTCGATAATTGGTCATTTCCCGACGAAGACGTGGTACACGTCGAGAATGATACATGGGATTTGTAATTCGATGGAGCATCAAACTACATGGGATATAGAGTGAGAATTTTTCTTATCTCGCCAACAGGTGATCACGTGCCCGTGTCCATCAAGTGGATTTTAATGTCACGAACAATGTCGTTGAGTATGAAGCATGTTTGCTCGGTTTACGCAGTGCTCTTGACTTGGGTGTGAAGAAGTTGTTAGTACATGGAGATTCGTCCCTTGTGATCAATCAAGTGGGTGGGTCATGGAAAATTAAGAGTCAAAATTTGGCCCCATATCAAACCAGAATCGAAGAATTGGAAAAGCACTTCGAGGATATTCAATATGTTCACCTCCCAAGAGAGGAAAATCAGTTCGCAGACGCATTGTCCAAGCTAGCTGCCTTGATCAACATTCCAGACCACATAGACAGTATGCCAATATGTGTCGAACGAAGATCGTCACCTGCATATGTGAATGCAATCGATGATGTTGAGGAAGGTGAAACCGAACCCTGGTACACAACCATTTTAAAATTCAGGGAAACATGAGAGTATCCTCCCGACCTTGACGCGCGTGGGAAGCGCGCTTTGTGAATGTTATCCGCCCAATTCATCAGGACCGATGATGGGCAATTGTACAGAGATGGCTCAAGGTGTTCTGTTGCGTTGCATCGATAAACCGACAGCTGAAAAGTTTATGGATGAAGTCCATGACGGAGAATGTGGGCCACACATGAATGACCATATGTTAGTCCGTAAAATCATAAGGCTTGGTTATTATTGGACAACGATGGAAACAGATTGTTGCAAGTATGTCAGACACTGTCACAATTGTCAGATATTCGCCAACGTACAGCATGTGGTACCTTCTATGTTGTACACCATGACGTCACTCTGGCCATTTTCAACCCGGGGAATCGACATCATTGGAAAAGTAAACCACTCAGGAACTGGGGGCATTGTTTTATCCTTGTTGCAATTGACTACTTCACGAAGTGGGTAGAGACTAAATCTTACAAAGTGCTAAAAGCGAAGCAAGTAGCACAGTTCATTCAGAATGACATCATTTGCCGGTATGGAGTACCATATGAGTTCATCAGCGATCATGGAACTCATTTTCAGGATGAGACTGCAGTTATACTTGAAAAGTATAAAATCAAACATCACAAGTCATCACCATACCGACCACAGACGAACGATGCGGTAGAGGCTGCTAATAAAACAGTTACAGTCATTTTGAGGAAGATGTCTGACAACTATAGGGAGTGGTCGCAAAAGATACCCTTCGCGTTGTGGGGGTATAGAACTTCGATCAGAACAGCCATGGAAGCAACCCCATATTACTTGGTTTATAGAATGGAAGCAGTTCAACCAGTTGAGCTGGAAGTACCATCCCTGCAAATCCTACTCGAGAGCCAAGTCTCGGAAGCGGATTGGGTTCAAGCCAGATATAACTTACTCGTCATGCTTGATGAGCGGCGTTTAAATGCGTTGTATCATGTCCAACTCTATCAGAAGAGGATAGAGAGAGCTTTTAATAAGAAGGTGAAACCGCGAGGGATCAATGAGAGAGATTTAGTTCTCAAGCCAGTTAGAGCTTTGTTATCAATTGATCCGAGGGGTAAGTTCAAACCGAATTGAGCAGGCCCATATTTGGTAAAGAAGATATTGACATGAGGTGTTGTTAGGTTGACAGATTTAGATGGGAACGGCTTCACAAATCCGACGAATTTGGACCAGTTGAAGAAATACTATCCTTAAGGCCTCATTCTCAAATGTTAGGAACTAATATTTGAATTGCATATGTATTTAGAATAAGTTTTAAACCGTTGGCATTTGCTGACACTGCAAAATCTTTTTAATGGGAGAACTATGAACCCGGTTTGATTCTGTGAAAGCGGATACGTAGGCAGTTCTTAGTTAAGGGCACAACCGGACCAATGTAATACAAAAATGAAATTTTTGAACGCGGAAACTAGGGATTTTAATAAGTAGTAATAAAGTTTTATTCATTTATTCTAATTCCGGGCGAAGCCCATTACACACATGCTAAGAAAGGAAAGCACACATAACGATAATAGTAATAGCAAATAATACGAGTTGAAAACTAAAGTTTGCCTTTGCCCTTATCGTCACGTTCGCACGACCTATCTCGAAGAGATGAAGACCCAACTATCATCACTTTGCCCCTTTTCTTGGGAGGAACGGACGTTTCTTCTCGAGGACCCAGTCTGTCTTTCACGCTCGGTCGAGGACCAAGCCAATCTACAAGTGTCAAACCCGTTTCAACCCTCGGACCTAGCCATTTCCATACATTTGAAGCCATAGGTTCAGTCTTAGAATCCTTGTCAGTCGAAGACTCAAGCTCAGATGAAATCGGGATCGGGCCAGCAAAGAATGCCTGGCTCTTTAGCTTTTCATTGTGATATTTCCCAGTCTATGGCATCATCCTTGCGTAGTTTCGCTCTAACTTCGATAGAGGGCTCAGTAGTCCACTTCAAGTAAGAATGGGAGATCCATATAGTTGGGAATGGTTCGAGAATGTGCCAAAGGATCCTGCGGTGCCAGGCATGGAGCCAAGACTTGCATTTTGCGTGTGAAACACTGAAGTTGTGGCCCCGAGTGGCCTCAATGGCAGGTACTGTTTGTTGACAGCCGAATTGTCAAAGTACTCGGTCTGGGTAAATATAGACAGAACGTTCCAAGCCCAACAGTGTGATATGCCTTGTTATATCGGTGTCAGGTAGGTCCGTAAGTGAAGATAAGTGGAGCCAAGGGAGTGCCCAACGAACATGGGCTCCGACACCTGTGGATAGTTCCTCGCGCCAGCGATCTGCGGTTAGGTCCAATGGTCATTTTGGTCGAAGAGATATGAATCCTCGTGTACGATACTTGGCGGGATTTGCTGGATGACTAATTAAGTCAAGTCTTTCGAAGAGCCACATCTGGCAACGAAACATATGTTAAGAAAAAAAGAAAAGAATGAAAAAATGAAAAAGAAGGAAAAGAAAAGAAGAATAAATACCTGCAGAAGATGGGTCGATCCAGTGTAAGCAACACTGGGGTCGGCTTTTCGAGCATCTAACCCTCGGATAGTCTCGGCCAGAAAGATCCAAGCGGCGTTTGAATGGGCCTCCATTTGTTCTACGATTTGAATAAGTCTAGCATTACCCAGATAAGATGGGACCTCCATTCTATTCTCGAAGCAGTAGAGGTGTAGCAGAATGAGCCCGAAGGCACGTCGACGGTATATGCTCTGAATGGCCGGGTCATAGGCGGCTCGAAACCGGTGCTCTAGGACGAGTAAGTTCACTCGCTCTCCATCGACAATGTCATAGGCTTCTTCCTGTGATAAGCCCAAGTATTCGCAATATTTTCTAGTCCAATTCTGCTGAAAATCAGGAACGGCGGGCTCTTGTGTGATTTTCCATCCTCCTAGGACGGTGAATTCTTCGGGAAGTGGACAGATTTCTCCTTCCGAAAATGCAAAAACATGGTGGGTGGGATCCCACCTTTTAAGGTACTCATCTAGAAAAGCAAATTGGGGTACGACTTGCTTCAATGTAAGAATTTGTTGAATACTGGTGTCAGTTAGGACCTGTGTTTCTAGTTTTTTGAATTGATCGGCCCTTGTTTTCATGGCTCCATATAGAGGACTCATGGTTCAAAGATTAGTAGAGAAAGGAAAAAGAATTGGGAGATATGATTTTCTCTCAACCTTGATCCCCTTATATAGGAAAAATAAGGGAGGTACTCCAATTGAAATTAGGAAAGTTTTCCATATCAGAATTAGGAAAGCTCCTTGGTTGGTTTTTTAGAAAGTCGTGCGCGGCATTGAGGGCGGTGCCCTTTGGTCATTTTTCTTAGTTAATTCCCGCTTCAGGATTAGAATGTTTCTGCAGTGGTTGGCATTTTTGAGACGGGTGGCTAATTTACATTTCTCCCCTTCAACGAGTCAATGTTTGAATTAAAACCCGTACACACTTACGGATTTTATTTTTGTAGGTTTTGGGCAATGCCCTCTCCATGTTTGTTTACGGGTCAGATGTCCGGTTCAGGTTGTGTCTACCCATCCAATCCAAAATGTTGAAAATGTGAAATTTCAAAAATGATTTAAAGTTGTCGAAATGTTGGACTTCGAAGAAGCTCCTTTTCAAATGTCTGCGGGTTAGTTAACCCATTTCAAAACATATGCAAAGATAGGGTGGTAACCCATTTCTCTTCAATCAAGATTTTCGAGCCGAAGGCCCATTCAATTAAGGTTTTCGGGCTGAAGGCCCATTCAATCAAGTTTTTCGGGCTGAAGGCCCATTCAATCAAGTTTTTCGGGCTGAAGGCCCATTCAATCAAAGTATTCGGGCTGAAGGCCCATTCAATCAAAGTTTTCGGACTGGATGCCCATTCAATCAAAGTTTTCGAATGTCACGGGAATTACATGTTATTTGTTTATTATGATATATGCATGTATGCTCCAACTTGGGGCTCTGAAGCCATTAGCTTTAAAGACCATTTTTGAACAGGAGAGTTCTCCGCCAATAAAGTGATCCACAACGGATTGTAACAGATACAGATGAATCGCTCCATAGCGGAGCACAAATGAAAATGTACCTCGGCAGGGATACAGTTGATTGATATTTAATTCGATAACGTTTCTCGGGTTTGAGCACCGATAGTATGGAGATGTATCTCCAATGTGTAACGGCACCGCCTTTTGGAAAGTTCCGTTTTGGGCCGGGAAGTGCAGAATGCTGAGGCCATGGTGGCCGAACTACGATGCGGGTTTGATTCCGTCACAAACGGATACGTAGGCCGCCTTGAACGAGGCCCAACCCAACTTTGATTCGAAATGAAAAGAGTTTTGCAGAAGTTGAGGCGTCTAGAACCATGTTTCAGGTATGATCTCTTCTTATGGCTGGCGAGCTTATGTACGCAAGTCTAATGGACTATAAACGACCCGCAGAATTCTTAGGTCGAGAGGGACTTGGGGTATACTTTGACTTTCGCCCTGTCCAAGCCTCACTCAAAGTAGGGGCTCTGTAGATACCCGTATCTGTCGATATTGGAATTTATAGAGAACCCGCCAGCCACCCAATGACGATAGGACACATGTATTCTCAAATGACGTACTCGTGATACGGATATGTCACATGGATGTCAAGCAAGTTTACGTCGACGGTTTCTGTTAATTTAATTTGTTATTTAAATTGACATTTTAAATTGTTTTGAAATAAATGGTTATTTGTCCGAATCAGTAATCGGTGAACAACTCCATATGCTTGCTCGGATCCTCACCAGCTACTCCCTTGAAGAGATTCTTCTCAACCAACTGAATGTAAGATGGATGAATTCCAAAGGTACCAGCATCTGTAGTAGGAAGTAGTAAACCCTTGGGTAAGGTATCTACAGTAGGTTCCGAGTGACTAGCGATGTTAGGCATTTTAGCAAATGAAATTGTAAGAATAGAAAATCTTTCAATGCCCTCTTCTAGGACGGATCACCTGCAAAACAACTATAGCACTAGAGAGAAATATGAGAATTGTCTCAAGGAATAAATTCCTTGAGACTAGTGACAAACATAATATAAAGCAAACAAAATAACACCGCCTGCCAGGCAACGACGCCAAATTTGATGCGGCTGTCGTAACCCGATCAAAAATAAACCAACCGGTCTCTATAAAATGTAGTAGAGGCAGTCGGGTATCGTATCCACAGGGAGATGGGACTTCTATATGCTAAACTAAGTCTGTCTAGGTAACCGTTTATTGGGAGTTGATTGTTTGATTCTAAACTACAGAGGTCCAGAGAGAAGGAACAGCAAAGAAATAAGCAAAGAGTTATAATGAAATTACCAGATAAAGAGAAACAGCTAGGACAGTCGGTTCACCATGGTTTTCCTTGAGGTCTAGTCTAAGGTCAAAGGTCGACATGAACTCGGTCTGCAGGGTAATGAAAAGGTCATTCCGGTCCGCTATTCGCCCTAAAACATTACTAACTTAGCTTTCGCCCTTATTAGAATGTCCTAATGTTCACTGCAGGTCTTACCCATCCCAATCTTCCGATCTAGGTCAAGGTGTACCAAATCAACTAGCTAAATGCGTCGACTCAAGCAGCTAATTGCCATTAATTGCAGTGATTAACAACACAAACCTAATTCTGGCCAAGCCTAATTACCTGATTTTAACCTTCTTAATTACGATGGCTCCCCTAAGTCCTAACATTAAGAGATTAACTATGCACAATGAAGATTGAGAAATTAATGGTAACTAACGAAACAATTAACTTGAACATGTTAATAAGACGATAAATTATGAACCCTAATGCTAGAAATTGATTACTAAAGAAAACAAGAACTAAAGTAATAGAAGAAATAGATGAAAAAAACAAGAACAATTGCAATCAACAATAATTGAAATTAAGGATGGAAAAAATACCCAATACAATGAATTCCAAAAGCTAGAGTTTTTTAGGTTTAAGGAGTAAAGAGCAAAAGAGAGGAAGAGAGAGAGAAACTTCTGCCCGTTGTCCTCTCTAATTTATTCTAAGATAAAACTAAAATATCCAAAAGTTAAATCTAAAAGATTGCGTAGAAATATTCTAGCGTCAAAACCTCTCGATCGAGTAAAAGCAAACTACTCGATAGAGCATAGTAAAGGTAAAACACCTCGATCGAGCAAAGCAGGTACACGATCGAGGAACTCATCATACACCCTTCTCGATCGAGCAAAGCAAGTTTTCGATCGAGGGTTCTCAGCATAAAAGGGTGCTCGATCGACCAGTCTTATCAATCAACTTAGTCGATCATGTTAGCTAGCACTGTATCAACAAGGATGAACTCAAAACACCTACCGAAGCCACTTCACGCATCCCTAGGTGGCAAATTCCAGGGTCCAATTCTTCTATCTCCAAAATGCATGCAAACGGGACAGGTTCAGGCTTGATTCAGCTCATTCAGGTCCAAACCTACAAATAATGCCAAACAAAACAAGGTAGACTATTCGGGGGCAATTGTAGCTAGATGCTACATAAATAACGTAGAAATGCGTGTAAATATAGGATAAAAACCCTATGTAAAATACACGCATCTAATCTCCCCAAACCAAACCTTTATTTGTCCCTAAGCAAACTATAAATGCAACTAAAACAACTAGTGGAACGGGACCAGCTTACAGCTATAAACTGTCCACCCAAATCAATTTAATGCAACAAATTAACAAAGTAGCAATGGGTCAAATGCAAATGAGTTAAATAAATATTTTAAAAACTACTGAACCGTCGACCTTGCAAGACTCATATATATCGGACTCTCACAGGTCGCTCATCACACAGTTCAAGCACATGGTGATTATAATTATGTGAGATAGAAAGAAGTAAAGCCACTCACCTAACTTCGACCTATAAGAACATGCATGCAACCTAACATGAAACCGATTTATACCGACCGTACATATGCATTCCAACCAATCAGGACCAAGACACATGCCTAGGACTTACATATAGTGTGAGGTGAGGTAATTGGGTATGAAGGGACAAAACAATTTGGATATGTGGAGGTAAAGCCAAGCTAGTACAACCGTAACCAAATAATAAACCATTCCGCTTCACTACTCAATATACAAAGCATAAGATAATGCCATTGTGGCAAAATATCACCCTCACCATCAAAAGACTTCCCATAAAGTATAATAATAAGCATGGGAGTAATATTCAGCAATCCTTTTCATATGTTTCATTTTTTTCTTCTTCTTTCAACTTTCTTTTATCATTTTACCTTTTTTTTTCAATCTTTTCCATTTCATTTTTTTCTTTTCATTCTCCTCATCTTCTTGATTTAAGACAAAATACCAAATTGATAATCACAACATACCCAAAATAACTGCTAAACTAGCTTGACTATGGTAGGCTAAATTTAGGATCGTAGTTAAGTAATGGGTCAAAACATGTCAATTTGGCTATGTGAGGCTCATGGGTAGAAATGAAAGAAGGTGTCGTAAATTACCTCTCCACATGTGTCACCGCCACAAACCCAAAATACAAATAGGTACTAAGAAAAGAGTGTCATGTTTGTGCAATTTGATGTTACATGTCTTATAAGGAGTACTACTCACATCCTAAATGAAACTGGTCATGAATGTCACCAGTTTATCAAGCTCTAAATCTTAGAATGTATAAGTAGTTTGCCAATATTAGAGTCAAGTCTATTCGTTCATCTAAGTTTAAACAAAAACTCGTAGATTATGCAAGTAACTAGTTTGGGGATGATACCCCAGACCTCTACGATGTTGGACACCGAATTTGAACAATAAAGCACTAAGCTGCTTTTCTTTAAAATGTATGCCCCCATCACTAATCACGACCCTAGGGACACCAAATCGGGGGAAAATAATCTTTTTAAACAGTTTAATCACGGTCTTGACATCACAGTTAGGTGAAGCAACTACCTCTACCCACTTAGACACGTAGTCTACAGCGACTAGATTATACCTGTTACCTTTACTGGACGGGAAATGTCCTTGGAAATCAATGCCCCAGACATCAAAAACCTCGACCTCTAGAATGCCATTTTGGGGCATCTCATGTCTCCTAGAAATATTTCCCGAGCGCTGGCAAGCATCACAAGCTGAAACAAACACTTTAGCATCTGTAAATAAAGTAGGCCAACAAAAATCAGACTGAAGTACCTTGGCCACGGTTCGCGACGGACCGTGGTGACCGCCATAAGAGGAAGAATGACATCCCTTTAGGATTGCTCTGGTCTCCCACTACGGAATACACCGTCTGTAAAGACCGTCAGCACACTCCTTAAATAAATAAGGATCATCCCAGAAATATCGCCTCAAGTCATGAAGAAATCGCTTCCTTTGCTGATAAGACATATTAGGTGGCAGCTCACCACCTACAACGTAGTTAGCAAAATCTGCATACCACGGGTCAACACTTGTGTTAGTAGTCACTGCAAATTAAGTATCATCAGGAAAAGAATCATTTATAGGTAAAGGATCCTCTCCCTCCTGCTGCGGTAATCGCGATAGGTGATCAGCTACTACATTCCCCGCGCCCTTCTTGTCTTTGATTTGCAGATCAAATTCCTGGAGGAGGAGTATCCACCTCAACAGTCGTGGCTTAGCTTCTTTCTTAGCAAGAAGGTATTTCAGCGATGTATGGTCAGTAAAAACAGTAACTTTCGAACCTACTAAATATGATAGAAATTTCTCCAACGCATAAACCACAGCTAACAACTCTTTCTCAGTGGTGGCATACTTCACTTGAGCCTCATCTAGAGTTCGGCTCGCATAGTAAATCTCACTCAAAGCTTTGTCTTTCCGCTGGCCCAACACCGCTCCTAGTTCATAATAACTAGTATCACACATAATCTCAAATGGAAGCTTCCAGTCGGGAGGCTGGATAATCGGTGCTGAAATCAAGGCATGTTTACACTTGTTGAAAGCAGAAAGACACTCATCAGTAAATACAAACGGGGCATCCTTCAGTAACAACTGTGTAAGTGGATTAGCAATTTTCGAAAAGTCCTTAATGAACCGGCGGTAAAAGCCAGCATGTCCAAGGAAACTCCTCACTCCATTAACATTAACAGGAGGAGCTAATTGCTTAATCACTTGCACTTTTGCTTTATCGACCTCGATGCCCCTATCAGAAACTAAGTGCCCTAAGACAACTCCCTCGTTGACCATAAAGTGACACTTTTCCCAGTTAAGCACAAGATTAACCTTAATGCAGCGCTATAACACTTTATCAAGGTTAGACAAACAGTTATCAAAATCACTCTCATAGACGCTGAAATCGTCCATAAAGACTGATATCGTCGTCAGGTACCAAAAATAAAATACCTAGTTACACTAACAGAAGCTAGCAGTAAGTAGGGTCGATCTCCACAGGGAGGCGGTCACTATCTACCTGTCTATTCGGTCTGTCTAAGGTCACAGGATGGGGGGTTTGAATTGTTTTGACTAAACTAATAAGATTAAGCAAGAGAAAAGGGAATAAGAGAAATTAACAAAGAAGAGAGAGGGAACTAGGATTTCGGGTCATCAATGAACGTCAATTAATTGCGGTTAAGGTCACAGATTTGTCGATGTGTCGGTCTAAGGGGCAACGAATATCTCCTTCCGGTCTCAATTCGCCCTAAAGCACAAATAGCTTAGCTTCCGCCCTCACTACGGTGCCCTAATGTTCGCTACGAGTCTCACCCTTTCCAACCTTCCGGTCCAGGTCAAGGTTTACTACGATAAAATGACTAATTGCGTCGACTCAATTAGACAGAAATAATTAATTGTAGCGATTAACAGCATAGACATAACCACAATAGACGATCTGTAAACCTAATTAGCAACTAACATTCATTCATTGAATCCCCTAATCCTAGTAGGGAGAATTAGCTAGACATGGCAAAGGGAAGAACAGAAACAAAGTAAAGAGAATTAATAAATAACATTCAGTAAGAGAAAAGGAAAAACGAGAGATTACAGAGATAATAATCCGGAGAAAGAGAGGAGAGCAGTTTACAGAGAAAAGAGTAGAGTAAAATATGAGGTCTATGGAGTGATAAGAGATCCTCTAAGTGTTTTATCGTCATCCTTATATAGGAAAGACGATTTTTTATTTAACCTAAAAACAAATTAAAGCTAAAAAGGCCCGAGCCCAATAGAAACTACTCGATCGAGTGATTTGAAACCACTCGATCGAACAAAATTAAGCTCAAACCACTCGATCGAGTACCTACTCGATCGAACACTTATTAAATAGGCACTACTCGATCGAGTAGAAAAAGGAGTCGATCGAACACAATTGTACTCGATCGAGTACTTTCCAGCGCACAATTCCTGCTTCGCGCACTGAACTTCAAACGACTGCCATTTCTTCGTTACTTGAGAAAAAAGGACGATTCTGGTGGCGTTGGAAAGCTAAGAGGACAAGCTTTCATCTCCAATTGGAATCACCTGAAAATATGTTGTAAAACTCGAGATATGGCTCTTCAAATTAGGCACTAGTAATTTAAAGTTCTTCCTTTGTCCGCTAAGCTTCCTTACTCATATGCGCATCTCAAGACAGCTACATTCCCGCTCCAAATTCACTCTTCCTCCAAATGCATGCTAAACGGACTGTAAAAGGCTTGATTTCACTATTTTCTGGTCCATTCCTGCAAATAGAACAAAACAAACAAAAGTAGCATATTCGGGGCATTTCGTAGCATAAAACTACGATAATAGCATAGAAATACGTGCATAAAAAGGCCAAAAAGGACTATATAAAATGCACGTATCAAATCTCCCCAAACCAAATCTTTACTCGTCCTCGAGTAAACTAAATGCAAACTAATGGAACGGAAAAGATAACTCAGAGCTAGCTATAAATGCCCACTTAAACCAATTTAATGCAAGCAAACTAACACTTATAGCAAACAGTCAAATGCAAACGAGTTGTAAGATGTTTATAATAAAGCTGAACCGTCGACCTTGTAAGACCTTTAATAATGGACTCTCACGGGTCACTCTTCTCTCATGAAGCAAAGGGTGAACATATATATGTAAGAGAGAAAGAAAAATAGTCGCTCACCTAAACTACGACCCACATAAACATGCATGCAACTAATATGATAGACAATTCTAGCTACCGTACACACATTCCAACCAAACAAGGTCCGTCACAGCCGAGGGCTTACAAAAATATGGTAAAGTGAGGTAATGGGTAAGAAAAGGCAAAACATTTATGGGAATGTGGAGGTATAGGCGGCCAAGCTAGTATCTAAACAAAACCATATAACAACATCCATTTCCAACTCAATTATAGAATTAAGCACAATGCCCTTCATTTGGCACAAAACTCACCAAACTGAACTGAAAATACTCCTCAATAAATGTAAATAAAGCATAGGAGCGAAACCGTCTCGTCAAACAACATTTTTTCCTTCATTTTTTCTTTTCTTTTCGATTTCCTTTTCTTATTCAAATTATTCAAATTCTTGTTTTTCTTTTTCTTTTTTTTTTTCACGTTTTTTTTTTCTTTTCCTTTTTTTTCTTTCATCATCCTCCTTTTCTTCATAAATTACCAACTCCAAATCATCAGATACAAGCCAAAGTTGGCACAATAAACAATATACCGCAAAACATACACTGACTAGCTTGACAAGGCAGACTAAATTTGGGATGTAATTAAGGGTCAACATGCAAATTTGGCTAATGTGGAGTTAAATGGGTAAAAATGAAGGAAAGGGAAATTGTAAGCACCTCCCTGCATGTGACACCAACCACTAAACCGAATGTATGTAGGTAAAAAGTAATTGAATTTCAAATATGTGTAAATTAATGTTACATGATATGCAAGGAGTAACTACTCACAATCCTACATGAAACTGGTCACAAATGACACCAGTTTATTAAGCTCTAGATCTTAGAAATTATAAGTAGTTTGCCAAAATTTTCAGGTCAAGTCTATTCGTTCAGCTAGATTTTAACATAAACTCGTAGATATGCAAAAAGATAAAGCTAAAAAAAATAATAGTTTATGCAAGGCTTAAGCAAAAAGACAAATTATAGTGCAATTTCATCATTGAAATCCACCGTTCCGACTCAACCTATATGCAAAAATAAACGTGAATTTTTTTTGAATTTTTCGAATTTTTCAATTTTTATGAGATTTTTGAATTGTATAAAAATAAACAACAATGCACACAGAAATTAAACGTGACAACATAAATGCAGTAAAAACAACAATGCAGACACAGATATGGATGCATAACCTCCCCAAACCAAACCGTACAATGCCCCCATTGTACCAAAACATGGAAAGGAAATGCAAACTAAAAGAGAAAGAGAGTAAATACGGAAAGCTCACAAGATTGCGCGAATAAGGGACCTCCTCAAACCAGTCGGCAACGTGGGAGGTCGCTAAATAGCTTCATCAATATCACAGGAAGCGAATCCAAGTCAAAACCACTCGATCGAAAGGAAATTACACTCGATCCAGTGGTCATCTCTGTGGCAGGTACTCGATCGAGTAGAAATTGTGCTTGATCGAGTATAAACAGCAGCAATAGTTCTCGATCGAGTAAAAAAAGTACTCGATCGAGTCATCCTCAGTATATTCCCGCAAGACGAAGTAAAAACAACCTGCAAAACTAACAAAGCAAGCATACTGATATAGTCTATTGATACGTGTCTATAATATGATGTTTTACATCTTTATTTCCACGCATTTTATGTCTATTATATGTAGTTTATTCTACTATTTCCCCTATTTCTGTCTACTCTCGTATTTTTATGTAATATTGCAGATTATTGCGGAAATGAGTGGAAAATGAACCAAATCTTGACCCCGAAAGCTAAGCTTAGGAAGGACATGAATATTTGACTCGGACTTGAAGTTTAGAATGCATTTCAAGGCCTGAAAGATGCATTTGCGAGAGTTTTAGAAACGGATTGCCAGCTAAAGTGGTCTATAGACTGACCTACATGGTCTATAGACCGTCAGAATGCTTCTCGACATTGCAGGCTGCTTCAGGTGGCTATATCTAGAGTTCTAGAGCAGATAATTGAGTGATTCTAATTGGAGGTGAAAGCTTATCCTCTTAGCTTTCCAACGCCGCATAGAACGCCTGATTTGACCAAGTAACGAAGAAATGGCAGCTATTTTAAGATCGGTGCGCGCTGCAGAATTCGTCAGAATTCAATTCTGTACAGCGCTCTTGGTCGATCGACTGGTCCAAGTCGTCGATCGACCACTCCACGAGTCTGACGAGAATTTAAAGACGAGATTTAGAAGCCCATTGTATATTAGGTTTAGGAATAAGAGTTGCGTGATATTCCTATATAACGTAGCTTTAGTTTTCAGTTTTGTCATTCAGTTTTCATCATCAAAATTTTAGGGTTCTTTAGTTTAGAATAATTTCCTTCAATAAAAGTTACTTTTGCTTTCGGTTTTAGTCCTTCCTTCCTGCTTCCATTCGGTATTTCTCTGTTTATTTATTCAGTTTCGTTTCCTTTCATAGCTTAGAAATTGCTAGTTAGAATTCCCATAGCCAATTTATTGTCTCATGTTATTTGCTTGTTTAGTTAATTTAATCATGAATTCAGTAGCTTTATACGTTAATCTTGTTGTTGTTTTTATCGTAATCATGAGTAGCTAAATCCCATGTGCTAGGATGTAGGGGATCTATAGCATAGATGGCGTAGAATTAGGCGACCTGAATTATGGCATTGGTCGATCGACTGGCTTCTCTGGTCGACCGACTGTGCCAGTTGGTCGATCGACTGCCTATAGTGGTCGATCGACTGACGCGTGTATGATTAGCACCGTTTTAATTTATCAATTGCAATTTTTGACAACGAGACCGAGAGGGGACCTGTTAGATGCTTAGTATTGACCAACCCATTAAGATCGAGAGATAGGGGAGGGAAATAATTAATGAATTAGAACGACTAAATTGCCAAGATCGAAAGACAGGTAATTTAGGCTTTAAGAATCACTTTTCAGTGCGAGAGCTAGCATTAGTGAGACTTAGGGGCTAGTAGCATAGGCCGAAAGGAGCTACTGGTTAACTTGAACTGAGAGGACTTGTTATTTACCCATCTACACGACTTTATTTCAGACTTACCTAGGATTTTGTGCCATCGCAGCTATAGTGAACCGACCGTCTTAGCATTTCTTCTATCATTGTTTACCTTCTTTATTACTTGCCTTTTACTTTTGTATTTAGACTTAGATTTACTTCAAACCAAAACCCCTCAAACTGTTAGACTAAAATTAAAAGCAACTATTATTTCCCTACCTCCCTGCGGATCGACCCTTACTACCACTTGCTAGTTGTAGTTTGGTTTTATAAATATTATTTTTGATACTCACTTCGACAGGTATCAAATTTTGGCGCCGTTGCCGGGGAGGCAGCGCTAGTTCTAGTTGTTTTTAATTTTAGTCTTTCTTTCTTTAGTCTCAGGGAACTTCGGTTCCTTGAGACCGTTCTCATGTCGTTCTTTCTGAGATTTCCGCAGGAAGAGAACGAAATTTTTGGCGCTTATTTCGCCAGGCTTAGGAAGTGGGTCGAGCCCAGACGAGATGCATTCTCTGAATTCCAAACATTCTTGACTATCATTCATGGAGTGAATGACCCTACGCGAGCATACCTCGAGTCTATTGGTAAGGGGGATTTCACAGGAATGCTCGTAAAAGAGGTATTAGAATTTTTTGATTGGTTTGCTGCTGAATCTCTTAAACCCAACTTTTCTCTTCATGTTGACTCAAATGAGGGGGTGGGTGAGATCTTAGAAACCGATCTAGGAAATGCTGACGGAGACATAGAGGAGACCACTAGCGTGGTTGACAATCCTTTTTATGAGGATAGTTTAGAACCCCTTTATTATTCTTGCACAGATAGTGAGGATGATTTGGAGGTTCTCTTCGAGAATATCCATCTTGACGAGTCTAGCGATGCGGAGAGTGAGGAGGTAGATTTAAACAGTCTTGAGGTCAAATGGGATACTTATGAAGATATAGATGATGAGCCTATTTTAGGAGACCCCATTGACTCAATTGACTTTACAGCCCCTTGCATCTGGGATGATTATCCACCTTCACCTTTAGCTGACCATACTCCTCCACCTCACAGTTCTTACCCGTCTGAGTATCTGGATTCTACTCGCGTTATTTTTGAGTCGAATGCTACAGAGCTCCTTCATTTACCACCTGCGGTTAATTTGAGCTTTTATATTCCGCCCTTAGCTGGAGGGCAGAATTATTTTGTGAATGATTTTAGGAGCTTTCATAGGAAATTCGTTAGGCTTAAACGATTTTGTATTTCAATTTCCTATGCTATTTCTATAATATGGTGCTACTTACAGTTTTGTGAAGCACATGCGCAGCTTTTTGACAGGTTGCTGCGAGCTTTGAGCTGTTTTGATTGGGTTCATTTAGAGTAGTTGGCTGAAGAAAAAGAGGTCAAGCGGGACCTGACTGAAACCAGCGCTAGCCGGGAGGCAACCCGGAGTGTGATTTTTGTTATTTTGCGAATAAGCTTTGTTTTACAACTCTTTAGACTTTACATTTGGGTTTACCGCAATTTTGGGCGCGTTATTATGTGTATTTGCAGGTTCATAGACCATATTAGTTCAATTTATTGAGCTAATTCGAAGAAATCAGAAACTTACAGCAGGTATCTCAGTCGATCGACTGCCCTTCATGGTCGATCGACTGAGCCGCGACTCCAGGAGCTTCTGTTTCCTATCACCTTGGTCGATCGACTGGGAGGTATGGTCGATCGACCGCTTTTCACTCATCAGATTTCACGACCATTCCCCTGCTTTGTGTTTGGTCGATTTATTTTGTTTTCTTGTTTTTCTTTTTGCACATAATTTTGCGTTTCATAAATTGCTTTCTCGGAATTATGCGCGGTACTTTTGTTTCTTTTCAGGTACTTTATGGTAGCACTATCGCTCTTTGAAACCTCCTAGCTCTCTTATTTGGTTTGGGGAGGTTTCCTTTTGCGCTTAAAATCTTGTAAGTTTCCGAGTCCCAATTTCATGTCTTATTTAGTTTCTTATCGCAAAATCCCAATTTCCTTTGCTTATTTATACACATGATTTCGCACAATGAGGGCATTGTGTGATTTGGTTTGGGGAAGGGTTTTGCGTTGCATTCATTTTGTTTTGCATTCACGTTTATTTTCTATCTTGCATTGTTATCTAATTTCCGTTATATATACAAAAAAAAATTAAAAAAAAAATTTGAAAAATTTTTTTTTGAAAAAATTCAAAAATATCACGTTTACTTTTGCATATTAGGTTGAGTCAGATTGGAGTATTCATTACTGATAGTTGTCATTTGCTTAAACCCTGCATTTTATCACGTCTTTTAGCAAAAGCTTTTGCAATATCTCGAATTTCGTTTCAAAATTTGTTGAACAATTAGACTTGACTTGAAATTTTGGCAAACTACAAAACTTTCTAAGGAGTTAGAGCTTTATAAACTGATGTCATTCATGACCAGTTTCATTTAGGATTGTAAGTAGTTACTCCCTGCATATCGTGTAACATTAATTTGCACAAGTATGACATTTAATTTCTTTTTGCCTGCATACATTCGGGTTAATGGTTAGTATTGCATGTTTGGAGAATGCTTGCGAAAATCCCTTTTATTCATTTTACCCATTAGCTTCACATTAGCCAAAAATTGCCAGTTGACCCTTTAGCTACAATCCATAAACTAAGCCTACCCTTTGTTGAGCTAGTTTAGTAGTTTTAGTGGTATTCGTTATATTGTATCAATTTAGGCTCGATTTGCACTCTATGAAGTTGATAATGAATGAAGGAGAAAAGAAAAAGAAAAAAGAAAAATTGAAAAATAGTGACTGCCGAAGAAAAAAAAAAGAAAAAAAAAAGAAAAAAAAACAAAATAAAAAGAAACGGCAAAGAAAAAAAAAGGAAAAAATTTACTCCTATGTTTGCTTTATATTTTATGAGGAGTGTTATTCGGATTAGTGAAGTATTTGCCTAATTCATTAAGGCACTTGAGCTTATTTCATTGAGTTAGAAGTGGATGTATTTATTCGGTTTGTTAGGATGCTAGCTTGGCTATTTCCCTCTCATTCCCATATTGTTTTGCCTCTTCTTACCCATAGCCTCACTTATCCAAATCTTTGCAAGTATTCGGCATGTGATGGACCCTGAATGGTTGGAATGTATGTGCACGGTAGCTAGAATTACTTATCATACTATATTGCATGCATGATCATGTTGGTTGAGTCTAGGTGGGCGACTTTTGTCTCTTTCTCTCTTACATATAAATTGCTTACCATTTGCTTTGTTGAGAGAAGAGTGACCCGGGAGAGTCCAATCTTGAAAGTCTTGCAAGGTCAAACGTTCAACATCTCTTCGAAATATGCATAAATTCGTTTGCGT
The DNA here is from genome assembly GCF_048544455.1 of Silene latifolia. Taxonomy (NCBI): domain Eukaryota; kingdom Viridiplantae; phylum Streptophyta; class Magnoliopsida; order Caryophyllales; family Caryophyllaceae; genus Silene; species Silene latifolia. Next base: position 120,661,447 of record NC_133535.1, on the reverse strand, counting down.
GACATTGAGCTATTAGTAGTTGATTCATATGAATTAAATTGGTTTAAAGTAGACGATTTTCAGTTTGTCCATGTTTTGCTCCTTTCTATCTAGATTTAGTTTTGCATTTAGTTTGCTTGGGGACAAGCAAAGGTTTGGTTTGGGGAAGTTTGATGCGTGTCTATAATATGATGTTTTACATCTTTATTTCCACGCATTTTATGTCTATTATATGTAGTTTATTCTACTATTTCCCCTATTTCTGTCTACTCTCGTATTTTTATGTAATATTGCAGATTATTGCGGAAATGAGTGGAAAATGAACCAAATCTTGACCCCGAAAGCTAAGCTTAGGAAGGACGTGAATATTTGACTCGGACTTGAAGTTTAGAATGCATTTCAAGGCCTGAAAGATGCATTTGCGAGAGTTTTAGAAACGGATTGCCAGCTACAGTGGTCTATAGACTGACCTACATGGTCTATAGACCGTCAGAATGTTTCTCGACATTGCAGGCTGCTTCAGATGGCTATATCTAGAGTTCTATAGCAGATAATCGAGTGATTCCAATTGGAGGTAAAAGCTTATCCTCTTAGCTTTCCAAGGCCGCGTAGACCGCCTGATTTGACCAAGTAACGAAGAAATGGCAGCTGTTTTAAGATCGGTGCGCTGCGAGAATTCGTCGAGAATGCAGTGCACATACGGCGCTCTTGGTCGATCGATCTGGTCCAAGTGGTCGATCGACCACTCCACGAGTCTGACGAGAATTTAAAGACGAGATTTAGAAGCCCATTGTATATTAGGTTTAGGAATAAGAGTTGCGTGATATTCCTATATAACGTAGCTTTAGTTTTCAGTTTTATCATTCAGTTTTCATCATCAAAATTTTAGGGTTCTTTAGTTTAGAATAATTTCCTTTAATAAAAGTTACTTTCGCTTTCGGTTTTAGTCCTTCCTTCCTGCTTCCATTCGGTATTTCTCTGTTTATTTATTCAGTTTCGTTTCCTTTCATAGCTTAGAAATTGCTAGTTAGAATTCCCATAGCCAATTTATTGTCTCATGTTATTTGCTTGTTTAGTTAATTTAATCATGAATTCAGTAGCTTTATACGTTAATCTTGTTGTTGTTTTTATCGTAATCATGAGTAGCTAAATCCCATGTGCTAGGATGTAGGGGATCTATAGCGTAGATGGCGTAGAATTAGGCGACCTGAATTATGGCATTGGTCGATCGACTGGCTTCTCTGGTCGACCGACTGTGCCAGTTGGTCGATCGACTGCCTATAGTGGTCGATCGACTGACGCGTGTATGATTAGCACCGTTTTAATTTATTAATTGCAATTTTTGACAACGAGACCGAAAGAGGACCTGTTAGATGCTTAGTATTGACCAACCCCTTAAGATCCAGAGATAGGGGAGGGAAATAATTAATGAATTAGAACGACTAAATTGCCAAGATCGAAAGACAGGTAATTTAGGCTTTAAGAATCACTTTTCAGTGCGAGAGCTAGCATTAGTGAGACTTAGGGGCTAGTAGCATAGGCCGAAAGGAGCTACTGGTTAACTTGGACTGAGAGGACTTGTTATTTAACCATCTACACGACTTTATTTCAGACTTACCTAGGATTTTGTGCCATCGCAGCTATAGTGAACCGACCGTCTTAGCATTTCTTCTATCATTGTTTACCTTCTTTATTACTTGCCTTTTACTTTTGCATTTAGACTTAGATTTACTTCAAACCAAAACCCCTCAAACTGTTAGACTAAAATTAAAAGCAACTATTATTTCCCTACCTCCCTGCGGATCGACCCTTACTACCACTTGCTAGTTGTAGTTTGGTTTTATAAATATTATTTTTGATACTCACTTCGACAGGTATCATCTATGGTACGAAGACCAACTATTACAACTAAAAAGAAATTTAATGTTCGAAAAACTGTTGGAGCTTGTGTCCTCCACAAATTAGTGTGATAACATTTGTAAATCTCTTACAGGTTCACAAGGGTATACTTCGTATATTTAATCAGTTGATTAACGTTTACCTAATAACGGTTGGCTTGCTAGAAAGTTTGACGTTATTATCATACAGATGGCGGTGATCAACTGGTCCCTAAATGGTCACACCTATAGGATGTGTTTGAGAAATGTGGTTATAGAAATATAATCACATTGATGCCCAATATGACTAAATAGTTAGTCAATGTGTTGATGAGATAATTATTTAATGAAAATTAAATAATATTAGTTGAGACGAATTAACTGTCAATTCGTAAATTAAATATAATAAGTTATATTTAATTAAATATATGTAATGTTAGCTTGGACGAATTAATCTGTTAATTCGTAATTAAATATAATCAGTTATATTTAATATCAACAAGATGAATGTGTCATAGTGGTAATAGTGAGGGTACACATACCAAGAGGTCATGGGTTCGATCCTCACTAGATGACAATTCAACACATTTCAGTTGGGCCGAAATTAGGAAAGATTTATTCTTTCCTAATTGACTCTAATTTTCGGTCAGTATAAGAAAGAAAGGGAGAGAATTATTCTACCATAATTATTTTTCTTGACCTAGCCTCTCTCTCTCATCAGAAAAAAACACATAACAACTAAATTTTACAGAAAATTTTAGATCGATTTTAGCACAATCAATAGGGCATATCTCATATCGTCTTAAGTGCAACTGATAGGCGAATATCAATTTTGATATTGTTCTTAGGCCGTTTTGCTAGGACCGAAGGTTATTTCTGAATCCTTTATTTTGTTTATGTATTTTGTTTATGACTATTGATCATCACTGTTAAATTCGTTATAATCCTTCAATATAAAGGGAAGTATACATATTATTTCCCACAAGTGGTATCAGAGCACTAGGCCACGAATTTTGATTTTGATGATTTTCATAAAAGTATATGTAAACCACATAAGGGATTTCGAAAAGAGAAAAAAAAAAATTCGACTGTAAAAATTTTTGGCCGTGAGGTAATTTTTTTTTTACCGTCTGTTTTTTTTCCGTTTTTCCCTCTTCTTTGTTTGATGATTTATTTCCAATTTCAGTTTTCGTATCATTGTTTTAATCAGTTAAAATTATCATATGAAGAATTGGTATATTTTGATTTAATGCGGATTTAAGTTAAAATTCAAATATAAATTGTCGTGACGGTGATACAAGAACTTGTTTTTGCTATATAGTTTTAGCATATAAGATTAATCATGTTCATTAATTCATTTGCTAAATCATGTTCTAAATAGCAACTGTAAATATTTTCTTCATCGGTATTGTTCTAGGGCTTATTGCCGCAAGAAAAAAAAAGGGGAGGATGGTTTTTTTTAGGGTTTGCCGTAAATAAAAAAAAAATTACTTTCTGTTTTTTTGTTTTTTTGGTAAGGCGGGAGAAAAAAAAAATTGAATTTTTTTCCTTTTGCTTTCCTAATTGCCGAATAAAAAAAAGAGGGGCTGTTTTTTTATTTTCAGCCGTGAGCAGCTGAAATTAATAAAAAAAAAATTGTTTTTTTTTTTACAGCCGAGACCAAATAACAATTGGATTTTTTTTTTTTTTGGCCAATTAGTTATTGTGAATCGGTTCACAATTAAAAGATACCAAGTTATTTTAAAGCAGTTTAAAATTTTGACGGATAGAATTCATATTACAAGTTTAATATGGATTAAGAATGAAATTAATGTGATTAATTGCGGAATTGTCACTTAATTTAATTTAAATAGGTGATTTGGATAAATTAATCAACATAATTAAGGAATTGTGTCATGTATGTTTAATTTATTTTTAGTTGATGCTTTTAATTTTGTTGAATGAATCGAATGAATGAATTTTATTTACGTATTTAATTTTGCAATCGGTTGTAATTTGTAATACTTAGTGTGGCCTTAGTCAAATTATGTTTTCGTAATGAAGGAAACATGATTTTTTATGTAATTATGAGATCTCGAATCTCCCTTATTTTAGTTTTGGGTTTTTGAAATTAGAATGTAATAAATAGGTCTATTTTGTAATTTTATTTATTGTAATTTCAAAGAAGACCAAAGATGGAGATTGGAGCTCACTCCCGCTACATGGATCAAGATGGAACATCAAGACAAGCTTCTCGGGTCCAAGGATGGATTCCAAACTTGTATTTATTGTTCATTTTGATAGGATAGGCCACACTAGGACTTTTACTGTTTTTTACGTTTTTCTTTCTTATTGCCTTTCATTCACATGTTAGTTTTATGCATCATATTCCGCCTAAAACCAAACCACCTTCTACTAAAATTCATGAAAATTGACTCATATAGATTGTATATTAGTTTTCATGGACATGCAGATGTCACAGTCTTTAAGCCATCACCTTAGTTTATTCATCCTCGCGTGCTAGATTATAGTTCACTTAAAATGAATTAAAATTAAGTTGATGGGATCTTCCTCTAAAACGGAAATTGAGATTAGTCTTTATAAGGGCAAACATCTATGAATCCCTTCTTCGTCGGTAGGCCTAATATGACCCCTTCTACGTTGGGTAAGTAGTTGTGTTGACTTAGTTTACCTCAACATCATAGTCCGAAGAGTTTCTCGTGATTATGATGGACTAAAGATAGTATTTACAGAAATTTATCGACCAAGAATTCTAACGGTAGAATTAGCTAAAAGGTTAGCTTATCAATTTACAGAGAATTGAGTCTTGGGATCATTTATATAATTCTTGAGGGAGGTCAATTGTATAAATGTTTTGAGTCTTCGCGTTATGACATTAGTTCATTAGACTTAAAATCAAAACGATGCACATGCTTATTATTTTATTCTTCTTTCGCAGTGTAGAACACGATTATTTTCAATAATACTGTTACAACAAATGGCTGGATATAACACAATCCCAATGCCTAGTGCCACACTAGATCGTTCATCCTGGCTAAAAGTATTTATGGACCAAATGAATCAGTCCACGCGACTGAAGAATGATGGGTCCAACTTTGCGGACTGGGAGGCGGCACTACGGAATGCTGCCATTGCTGACGGTAAGCTCAAGTACTTAACTGAGCCAATACCGATCAACCCAGGCCCAAATGCAGGAGCCAACGAGTCACTCGCTTATAGTGATTTCTTTATGGAAGCAGGTGCGATAAAGAACGTGCTCATCTTTGCAATGGAAACCAATTTGCAGAGACGCTTCATTGCCCAAGGTGCAAACAAGATTTTCACCACGCTCACTAATGAGTTCTCAAAGGCACCGAGAATCGTTACATATGAGCATACCTGTCGCTTCTTTGATGCGAAACTCAAGAAGGGCCAACCAGTTAGCCCACACATTCTTCACATGATTGAGAATGTCGAGAAGCTGGAGACACTGAATTGTAGAATCAGTGAGAGCATTATCATTGACCGAATGCTTCATTCTCTTCACGATGGTTTTGCCCTTTTCAGGGCGAACTACTATATGAATGACTTGAAAAAGAGTCCTCATGAGCTACACTCCCTTCTCGTACAGACCGAGAAGGATATGAAATTGAGTGGGAGCGTGAAGCAGGATGTTCTCACGATTTACAACAAAGGTAAAGGTAAGGGCAAGGCTCATGGTGACCTAGCTGTAGGTAAGCCAAAGTTTAAGAAGCCAGGAAATGGTAAGAGTGCGCCTGGTGAGACTAGTGGCTCACAGGGCAAGACAAAGAGCAAGGGCGGTGACATAGAGTGCCACCATTGTCACAAGACTGGACATTGGAGGAGGAACTGTCCCGTCTACCGTGAGGACATCAAGGCGAGCCACGTCGTTCTGTTGGTATGTCATCTTATATTCATATGATTGAGATTAACCATGCAAGTTTCGGAACTTGGGTACTAGATCTTGGTTGTGGTTTCTCATCTGTGTAATCATTTGCGGGGCCTAAAGAACATCATACCTCTCGAAAAAGGTGATGTGGACTTGCGAGTCGGGAATGGAGCACGAGTTCTTTCTTTGCCTCGAAGGAACATATGGAATCCAACTCCCTAGTGGTTTTGAGTTATTTTTAAATAACTGTTACTATGTACCCAGTTTATCTAAGAACATTATTTCTGTTTCCGTACTTGCTAAAGACGGTTTTACTTTTTCAATAAAGGATAATAGTTGTATTTTCTCTTTTAATGAAATGATTTATGGCAAAGCAGTTTCCATGAATGGAATTTATATCTTAGATCAAACCACGGAAGTATTACACATGAATAATAAGAAATTAAAGGTTGGTGACAAAGATCAAACCTATCTATGGCATTGTCGAATGGGACACATAAATGAGAAACGCGTGAAGAAACTCGTCGATAATGGGACTATTCCCGCATTCGATTTTTCTACATATGGCACGTGTGAATCAGGTCTCATTGGCAAGATGATTCGAATTTCCTTCAAAGGTGTTGGAATGCGCGCTAGTGACCTATTAGGACTCGTACATACGAACGTATGTGGACTTATGTCAATTACCGCTAGAGATGGCTATAGATATTTTATCACTTTCACGGACGATTTGAGTAGATACGGATACGTCTACTTAATGAAGCATAAAAGTGAGTCCTTTGAAAAATTCAAGGAATACCAGAATAGGGTACAGAACCAACTGGGTAGAAAGGTTAAAACACTCCGTTCAGATCGGGGTGGCGAATATCTTTCAAATGAGTTTGATCAACACCTGAAAGACTGTGGAATCATTTTGCAGCTAACTCCACCTGGAACACCTCAATTGAATGGTGTGTCCGAACGGAGAAATCGAACCTTACTTGATATGGTTCGATCCATGATGAGTCACACCGAAGTGCCTGATTCATTATGGGGTTATGCTCTTTTGTCAGCTGCTCTTATACTTAACCTGAAGTCCGTCTAAAGCTGTCGACAAGACTCTATATGAAATGTGGAAGGGAACGGTACCTAACTTGTCCTTTATTCGGGTTTGGGGCTGCGAGGCTTATGTCAAGTGGAGACACGAGGATAAGCTCGGCCCGCGATCGGTCAAGACATACTTTATAGGTTATCCAAAAGGAACATTTGGTCATTACTTCTATTCGCCTACCGAACATCGAGTTTTTGTTGCGGCTAGTGCGACGTTCTTAGAGAAAGAATTTCTCGAGAACAAGACGAGTAATAAAACCTTCGAGCTGTCGGAGATTCCAGAACCAACGACCGAGGAACGGATGGAGGAAGTGGTTCCTCCCACTGACAATACGGTTAATATTCCTGAGGAACCTAGGAGGTCGGGTAGAGACTCTCATCCTCCGGACAGATACATTGGTATGGTCGAGGAGAATGACGTTTTACTTCTGGAAAGTAATGAACCCGCAACCTATAAAGGTGCTATGGCATGTTCCGACTCAAAGCTATGGCTTGAAGCCATGCAATCCGAGATGGACTCCATGTATGAGAATAACGTATGGGATCTAGTTGATTTACCTAATAAGGTAAAACCTCTACAGTGCAAATGGCTTTACAAAACAAAGCGTTCTGTAGACGCGCAACCAGATATCTATAAGGCACGACTTGTGGCAAAAGGTTTCACTCAAGTGCACGGATTGCATTATGATGAGATTTTTGCACCTGTAGTCATGCTACGTTCCATTCGGATAATCTTAGCGATTGCCGCATTTCATGATTATGAGATTTGGCAAATGGATGTGAAAACTGGCTTCTTAAAAGGTTATTTGGAGGAAGAGTTGTACATGGTGCAACCCGAAGGTTTCATAGATCCTGAGCATCCTAAGAAAGTATGCAAGCATAAGCGTTCCATTTATGGACTTAAGCAATCTTCTCGGAGTTGGAATCATCGTTTCGACCAAGTGATAAAAGAGTATGGCTTCACTCGATCGGTCGAGGAACCATGCTTATATATCAAGTCGAGTGGGAGCAAGATTGTATTCTTGATATTGTATGTCGATGACATACTCTTGATTGGGAATGACATTCCTCTCCTATCTTCGGTTAAAGAATGGTTGAAGAACCATTTCCAGATGAAAGATCTGGGTGAGGCACAGCGCATTTTGGGAATCCGTATCTACCGAGATAGATCACGACGGACGTTATCACTTACTCAGAAGTCTTATTTGGATAAGGTTTTTGAGAGGTTCAGCATGACCAACTCCAAGAAGGGGAACCTTCCTATGACGACTGGGATGCAGTTGAGCAAGTCTCAGTCACCCACAACGCCTGAAGGGATTGAGCGCATGAGTCGTGTTCCTTATGCATCTGCAATAGGATCGATCATGTATGCCATGATATGCACACGTCCAGACGTGGCATATGCATTGAGTATGACGAGTCGGTACCAAAAGACTCCGGTGCAACACATGGATAGCGAGTCAAAAATATCCTCAAGTACCTACGGAGGACTAAGGATTGGGTATTGACTTATGGAGGCGATACTAAGCTATGCACAACCGGTTACGCAGATGCTAGCTTCCAAACGGATCGAGATGATTCAAAATCTCAGTCCGGGTTCGTCTTCACTCTTAATGGTGCTGCGGTCAGCTGGAAGAGTTCCAAACAGAGTGTTGTAGCAGATCTCTACCATGAATCCGAGTACTATGCCGCCGGAGGCGTGCAAAGGAAGCGATATGGATGCGTCAATTCTTACAAGGGCTTTCAGTAGTTCCTAGTTCGAATGACCCGATCACCATCTATTGTGACAATAGAGGTGCCATCTTCCAGGCTAAGGAGCCAAAGTCTAGCAACAAATCTAGACATGTACTTCGTAAAGCTCACCTGATCCGTGATTACGTGGAGCAAGAAGAGATAGTGATTGACAAGATTGCGACGGATGATAACATCGCGGATCCTCTCACCAAACCGTTGAATTATGATAAGCATGTAGGGCATGTTAATTCCATGGGAATTAAACATGTTCTAGAGTTGTAGTACTTGATTATGGATTTGATACATTATCTTTTTCATATACTATTTATAACTTCATCGTTTTATATATAATATTTTGTTTTTCATGTGGATTTATCTTGACAACATTGAACGCCACAAAGTGAATGAATTACATTATATTTTGTTTTGGTCCGTAATCGCCAATGTGAGCTGATAACTCCGGCTATTATATTGTGCGGTCGATTGATGGTGGGTTCAACGAGCCATAAGTCAAACGGTTGATCGATCGATCACGATACGAGATTATGATGATACCTCGTAGGACAACTTTTTGTGACAACGTAATGGAGTCCTAAATGTTTAATAACATTCGGTGCCAGGTTGTGGATAGGACATCCATTATGTTCCTAGAGTCGATTCTTTTGACTATTGATTTGTCTCTTGAGATTAAGGCGTTTTGGGTGACTTTGGTTTCTTTCTCACGGTCTGCCGTAGAATCGGAGGCTAAGTAGTTTTTTTGGGTCATTTCATCGTGCTTACATCTGCAGGATTCGAGTTGAGGAAAATATCCAACCCTTATCGGTATAGTTATTTCTCGGGGCCACTCGAGGAGTTGTAATCGAAATGCATGGCCATGCTCGAATGTTGATTCGTTTATCAGTTAAGTTACTCTCTAGTCGGGGAAACCACTCTTGATATTGATCGCTTGTAAAATACGACCTTTGTGAATTCAGATTTGCAAATTGTTTTACATTGAGTGGGAGAAATTTTATAAGATATGAGAATCGGTTATCGCACATACACTTGTGAGGACAAGTGGGAGTTTGTTGGAGCTTGTGTCCTCCACAAATTAGTGTGATAACATTTGTAAATCTCTTACAGGTTCACAAGGGTATACTTCGTATATTTAATCAGTTGATTAACGTTTACCTAATAACGGTTGGCTTGCTAGAAAGTTTGACGTTATTATCATACAGATGGCGGTGATCAACTGGTCCCTAAATGGTCACACCTATAGGATGTGTTTGAGAAATGTGGTTATAGAAATATAATCACATTGATGCCCAATATGACTAAATAGTTAGTCAATGTGTTGATGAGATAATTATTTAATGAAAATTAAATAATATTAGTTGAGACGAATTAACTGTCAATTCGTAAATTAAATATAATAAGTTATATTTAATTAAATATATGTAATGTTAGCTTGGACGAATTAATCTGTTAATTCGTAATTAAATATAATCAGTTATATTTAATATCAACAAGATGAATGTGTCATAGTGGTAATAGTGAGGGTACACATACCAAGAGGTCATGGGTTCGATCCTCACTAGATGACAATTCAACACATTTCAGTTGGGCCGAAATTAGGAAAGATTTATTCTTTCCTAATTGACTCTAATTTTCGGTCAGTATAAGAAAGAAAGGGAGAGAATTATTCTACCCTAATTCTTTTTCTTGACCTAGCCTCTCTCTCTCATCAGAAAAAACACATAACAACTAAATTTTACAGAAAATTTTAGATTGATTCTAGCACAATCAATAGGGCATATCTCATATCGTCTTGGGTGCAACTGATAGGCGAATATCAATTTTGATATTGTTCTTAGGCCGTTTTGCTAGGACCGAAGGTTATTTCTGAATCCTTTATTTTGTTTATGTATTTTGTTTATGACTATTGATCATCACTGTTAAATTCGTTATAATCCTTCAATATAAAGGGAAGTATACAGATTATTTCCCACAAAAACAACTGAAAATAAAAATCTCCGGGTTGCCTCCCGGGTAGCGCTAGTTTCAGACAGGTCCTAGCTCGACCTTCTTTTCTTCGAGCCTCTATTTAATTAGCCTGGTCAAAACAGCTCAAAGCGCGCAGCAACCGATCAAACAGCTGCGCATGTGCTACACAAAAATGTAAGTAGCACCACAGTGGAATAAAGATATAGGAAATAAAAATGTACACCTGTTTAAGCCTAACAAATTTCCTATGACAGCTCCTAAATTTGTCCACAAAATAAAGGAGCTCAGGAGCAATTAATAATGATTTAGGGCTCCATTTCAGATTAACAAGTTTGTGACGATAAGTACGGTGAAAAACTATTAAATTACTCGTCCAGCTAGGAGGGGGTATAGTATTAAAATACAAAGCATGAGTCAAATGAGGCAATGTACTATTTAAACAAACAATAATAGAATTATCGTCTACTACCTCGGGTTGGTTGCTCTCAATGTCGGAATAATTGACAAAAGAATATATTACCTCATCCGTGTTAGGAGCAATCACTGACTCCGCTGCCTCCTCTGTGGTAACCGTCCCGTAAATCGCAGCCTCAAGCGCATCTAGCTCGGCTTTGAAAAGGGGCGATTCACCATAACCATTATCATCAACAAAATCGTCATCTAGAACAAACCCACATGACGAATCAATGCTCTCACTGGCCAATTCAGTCGATCGAGTGGAATTTTTACTCGATCGAAAGCTTTCCTCATGATATTCACTCGATCGAGCAGATAAATTAACTCGATCGAGTACTTCCGCTAAGCAACTGTTCGATCTAGTGGTGTATTCTGTTCGATCGAACACTTCTTCTGATATTCTACTCGATCGAACACTATTACTAGCTCGATCGAGTGATTTCTCTAGTGCAGCGCAGAAATCTTCATAACTCGCTTTATTTTCGAATAGATCTTCGTAATCCGAGTCATCCAAATCATTAATAGCGCTAGGCAACTCGGGTCCTTCATGGGAAAGACCACTCTCGGTGTAGGTAGAGTATACCTCTTCTGGTTGCCTACTATTCGACTCAGCTACTAGCTGAGCTATTTGAGACTCCAACTCAATGAGTTGAGCTTCTGTACATCTATCATACTCTTGCCTTTTGGATGCAAGTGCCTTCATCAAAGATTTCAGTTCCGCAATCTCTTCTTTCCGTATATCAGGAGGAGGAGCTTGTTGTTGCGGTGGCCAGTCAAACGGAGGCTGTTGGTAGCCTCGTTGAGAAGGTAGATGTGGCGGCACAACTACAGAGGAATGGCTAGCTCGTCTACAGTGCTTGAATGCGTAGACCTCTTCATTTTCTGCCATGCAAAAAGCTGCATTGTGCTCAGCAGCACCACATCTCCCGCAGTAAATCACCTGTTGTGCCATATAATGGAACATAGGTGACGGGTCAAAGGTACTCAAGCCTTCCCTTTGACGATCTTTTACCTAGAACTGTCTAGGTAGGACCTGTAGGGCCTATCAAAACAACACTAAAGAAAAAGATTAGAACGGTCTCAAGGGAAAAATCTCGTGAGGCTAAAAACAGGCAAAATAAAACAAGTAAATAAAATAGCTGTCTCCCCGACAACGGCGCCAAAATTTGATACCGTCGTCAGGTACAAAAAATAAAATACCTAGTTACACTAACAGAAGCTAGCAGTAAGTAGGGTCGATCTCCACAGGGAGGCGGTCACTATCTACCTGTCTATTCGGTCTGTCTAAGGTCACAGGATGGGGGGTTTGAATTGTTTTGACTAAACTAATAAGATTAAGCAAGAGAAAAGAGAATAAGAGAAATTAACAAAGAAGAGAGAGGGAACTAGGATTTTGGGTCATCAATGAACGTCAATTAATTGCGGTTAAGGTCACAGATTAGTCGATGTGTCGGTCTAAGGGGCAACGAATATCTCCTTCCGGTCTCAATTCGCCCTAAAGCACAAATAGCTTAGCTTCCGCCCTCACTACGGTGCCCTAATGTTCGCTACGAGTCTCATCCTTTCCAACCTTCCGGTCCAGGTCAAGGTTTACTACGATAAAATGACTAATTGCGTCGACTCAATTAGACAGAAATAATTAATTGTAGCGATTAACAGCATAGACATAACCAAAATAGACGATCTGTAAACCTAATTAGCAATTAACATTCATTCATTGAATCCCCTAATCCTAGTAGGGAGAATTAGCTAGACATGGCAAAGGGAAGAACAGAAACAAAGTAAAGAGAATTAATAAATAACATTCAGTAAGAGAAAAGGAAAAAAGAGAGATTACAGAGATAATAATCCGGAGAAAGAGAGGAGAGCAGTTTACAGAGAAAAGAGTAGAGTAAAATATGAGGTCTATGGAGTGATAAGAGATCCTCTAAGTGTTCTATCATCATCCTTATATAGGAAAGACGATTTTTATTTAACCTAAAAACAAATTAAAGCTAAAAAGGCCCGAGCCCAATAGAAACTACTCGATCGAGTGATTTGAAACCACTCGATCGAACAAAATTAAGCTCAAACCACTCGATCGAGTACTTTAGGTACTCCATCGAACACTTATTAAATAGGCACTACTCGATCGAGTAGAAAAAGGAGTCGATCGAACACAATTGTACTCGATCGAGTACTTTCCAGCGCACAATTCCTGCTTCGCGCACTGAACTTCAAATGGCTGCCATTTCTTCGTTACTTGGGCAAACAGGACGCTTCTGGTGGCGTTAGAAAGCTAAGAGGACAAGCTTTCATCTCCAATTGGAATCACCTGAAAATCAGTTGTAAAACTCGATATGGCTCTTCAAAGTAAGCACTAGCAATTTAAAGTTCTTCCTTTGTCCGCTAAGCTTCCTTACTCCTATGCGCATCTCAAGAAAGCTACATTCCCACTCCAAATTCACTCTTCCTCCAAATGCATGCTAAACTGATGGTAAAAGGCTTGATTTCACTATTTTTTGGTCCATTCCTGGAAATAGAACAAAACAAACCAAAGTAGCATATTCGGGGCATTTCGTAGCATAAAACTACGATAATAGCATAAAAATACGTACATAAAAAGGCCAAAAAGGACTATATAAAATGCACGTATCAAAGACCTCCAAAATAGACTCTATATACTCGGAAAATATCCCCATCATTCACCTTTGAAAGGTAGCTGGGGCATTGCACATACCAAAAGGCATTCTACAATAAGCAAAAACACCTTGAGGGAAAGTAAAATAGTCTTTTCGTGATCATCCGGATGAATAGGGATCTGAAAGAACCCTGAGTACCCTTCTAAATAATAGAAAAACTTATGAGAGGCTAACCTTTCTACCATCTGATCAATAAAAGGAAGGGGGAAATGATCCTTCTTTGTGGCGGCATTCAATTGTCTATAGTCTATATACATCCGCCAACCAGTGAAAACTCTAGCAGGTATCAACTCATTTTTATCATTCTGAACCACGGTAGTTCCTCCTTTCTTAGGAACTACCTGAACTGGACTCACCCATTTAGAATGACCAACATAATAGATAATACCTGCATCAAGTAGCTTCATTACCTCAGCCATCACGACATCCTGCATCTTCTGATTCAGCTTGCGCTGACCTTATCTACAAGGCTTGTGATCTTCCTCTAGCTCAATCACGTGCATGCAAATCTCAGAGCTGATGCCCTTAATATCATCCAAAGAATAACCCATGGCTATACTGTTTTTCTTAAGAATAGCTAACAAAGCAGTTAGCTGGTTATCATTAACCTTAGCACTAACAATGACTGAATACTGCTCAGTATCATCCAAAAATGCATATTTAAAATGGGAAGGAAGAGGCTTACGCTCAGGTACCTTTACCTCAATAGCGCAAGAAGTGTTTACCAGCTGTTTTACCTTCTCTCCTTCAGCGTTGGTGAGTTCACGCTCATGTATTGCAGCTTCAAGCATATCCAACACAGCGTGATTGTTCTTTGGGTTATCTGCACACTCATCTAACAACATCAAAGCTTCCAATGGATCCCTTATCAAGGAATCTGATCAGACCTCATAAACAGACTCATCAATAATATCAACTGAATAGCAAGTATCCTCTATCATTGGTCTAGCAAGTGTACTAGGCAAACTGAAGGTGATAGCGTCGTCCCCCACCGCAAGAGTCAAACGTCCTTGTTTGACATCTATAATAGCCCCAGATATACACAAGAATGGTCTTCCCAATATAATCGGGGTCCGGGCATCTTCAGCTATGTCTAAGACAATAAAATCTACTGGAATAAAGAACTTGCCGACCTTGACTGGCACGTCTTCTAGGATACCTAAGGGTCGTCTAACCAATCTATTAGCCATCTGGAGGGTGATATTAGTCATTTTAAGGTGACCCATATTAAGTTTCTTGCAAACAGAGTAAGCCATGACACTGACGCTGGCTCCTAGATCACAAAGAGCCTTTTCTATCACTTCGTTCCCTATTACACAGGTAATAGAAAAACTACCCGGGTCTTTCAGTTTGGGTGGAGCCTTATTAAGAATTAAACTACTAGACTCTTCCATGAAAACAACAGTCTCAAACTCACTAAGCTCTCTCTTACGCGTCAAAATATCTTTCATAAATTTCGCATAAGAAGGTACCTGGGTAATTAGCTCGGTAAAAGGAACGGTCACCTGAAGGTTCTTGACCACCTCCACAAACTTACCGAACTGTCGCTCAGCCTTAGCATCTTTCAATCATCCCGGATAAGGTATTCTGGTGATAATGAGCGGTTCTTCGACTTTCTCTTTACCTTTGTCTAAACTTGGCATCTTCGCAGCAGGGGAAGATGACCCACCAGCGTGTTTAGACTTCAAAACAGCATCTTCGCCATTGCATGCGTTCGATCGAGTAACCTTACCACTCGATCGAGCACTTTGCTCCTGGGATCTAGTCGATCGAGGGCCACAACCTGCTCGATCGAACTCGTCCTTTTTGGGGGTGTTCGATCGGGCACTTTCAGAGGGAGAACTGCTCGATCGACTACCCAAATCACTCGATCGAGCACTTTGACGAGGTTCAGTAGCGTCAACGTCAAATTGCTCTTCCAAAATGGTTTCCGGATTTTCATCAACAGGTAAATCGGCATTTACCGACGTCATTGGTCCGTCATAAGTAACACCGCTTCGGAGATTAATTGCATTAATCGGGTCGAGCACTTGATTCATTTGCTCGGATACAAATTGTGCGAATTGATCTTTCAACTTCTTCATAGAATTCTTATTGTCTTGCGCTTTTTCTGAAATTGATGTACCAAAGATAGTACCAAGGATTTTAACTCCGCTATCTCTGTACTTGTAGAAGAATAATTATCTTGCTGCGGTATTGAATTAATAGGACTAGAAATACTTGGTATGGCCACAACTTCATAGAATTTGGAGAACGGAATTCCTTGCTTATATTGTTGGTAAGCATGGACTCGCTCTACTTCTGCCATACAAGTAATAGGATTATGTCCTTTCGCGCCACATCTACCACAAAACACCTGTTGCTCAATCATAGCATGGACCTGCTGTTGATCACCCAAAATTGGCGGACTCTCTAACTTATCACACCCAGCATTAAGAACTTCTAATTCAGCTACAAGGTTTTCACCATATGTTCCACTCACTCGCCTACCTCTTCTAGGATTCCCATACTCAGCTACATGAATGGCCATGTCTTCAATAAGATGCCATCCCATATTGTCTTCAATATTTTTCTGAAATCTTCCTTTGGCTGCAACATCCAATATGGCTCTTTGATCGTCATACAACCCATTGTAAAATTGGTTACAAAGGAACCATTGTTGGAAGCCATGATGAGGTACAGAGCGAACCAGCTTCTTGAACCTAGTCCAAGCTTCACTCAAATCTTCAGTGGCCAATTGTGTGAAATGAAGGATCATAGATCCAAATTCGACTCTCTAATTAAAAATAAATTACCTCATAATATGTTCTTTTAGTGATCTATGTAATATGCATGCAAATATGAAAGCATAAAAATAAAGATTAAGGAAAAATAATTTCCTTACATTGATTTTTATGGTAAAAATGGGCACAAACTAGATCACCTATCTAGTTTGTTCTTGAGCTAAAAAGAAATGGATGATCCTCCTTGAAAAACCTTCAAAAAGAAAGTCTCCTTCAAGTTGCACCCAAGAACAATACCCAAAATAATCTTACAAGTATTAACTAGATACTTGTAAAATTTACCCTTGATAATATGTAAATAATACTAACAATCTTAGTAATTATTTTTAGATTACTAACTACTTAGTAAATTGATGATTTTATTATTTTAGAGAGAGGAAGACCAAGAAAGATATCACATGCAAATGCACAAGTGAAGTAGTGTAAAAATGAACAAAACTTGGTCTATATGGGAAGGGTTGGCCGGGTAGGTGAGAGGGTGAGTGGAGTGTTATTTTCTTATTTTTTTGTCAATCTTACATCACATGCAAAAATGATTATAAGATAACTTATGGAAGTATCACAAGTAAAGTGAAATGATTGTGTTTATAATCCATCCACTACACTACATTTACAGGGTCCAATGTCCCATTTACGGGTCCATTTTGGTTCTTATATTTGTCGCACAAATACATGTAAATTTTATTTAAACATCGTATTATGTTTAAATACTTCCAATTAATTTCGTCCAAATCACTCCGTAAATATACGTGTACCACTACACATATTATTTACGTACTAATATTAATCACATTAATCAATTAGTACAATTTTAGTGAATTAACAATTAATTAACTAAAACTCGTCTCCCAAAACTTATTATTTAATTATCGTATAATTAAATAATAACTGCCGTGCCTCGAGTTCGCAACTCGAAATCTCTCTAAAAAATATAATCGACTAATCTTTTAGTCTATAAATCAAGGGACTAAATAAATTGTATCTCATACAATAATTAGTTATCAATTGGGGTTCGTTCCTATAGGTGTGACCAAATGGGGTCAGTTGATCACCGCCGTCTCACGACAATAACGTCAAACTCTAGTTAGCCAACCGTTATCGATTTACGTTAATCAACTGACGAGGATCAAATAATTAAATATCCTGATGATATTCCTTTAATGAGATTTATTATGTAAAAGCACTATTGTGGAGGACATTAACTCCAACATGAAATTAGTGATTTGGCCTCTTAATGCGTTGGTGCGCTGTGGAGGAAAGTACCTTCTGTAAAAGGCTAATGCCAGATATTTCCAGTCAGTTACACCAGTAGTTTCTCTATCCAAATCTCTCAACCAATCCCGGGCGTCATCAGTCAAAGAAAAAGGAAAAAGAATTTCTTTGACCCTATCTTGTGTCATCCCAGTAAATAAAGGAATGGCGGAGCAGTAATCAGTGAACAACTCCATATGCTTGCCCGGATCCTCACCAGCTACTCCCCTGAAGAGATTCTTCTCAACCAACTGAATGTAAGATGGATGAATTCCAAAGGTACCAACATCTGTAGTAGGAAGTAGGAAACCCTTGGGTAAGATATCTACAGTAGGTTCTGAGTGACTAGCAATGTTAGGCATTTTAGCAAATGAAATTGTAAGAATAGCAAATCTTTCAATGCCCTCTTCAAGGACGGATCACCTGCAAAACAACTATAGTACTAGAGAGAAATATGAGAACTGTCTCAAGGAATAAATTCCTTGAGACTAGTGATAAACTTAATATAAAGCAAACAAAATAACACCATCTCTGATGAGGCTGTCGCAACCTATCAAAAATAAACCAACTGGTCTCTAGCTAATATAGCTAGGGAAGTCGGGATCGTATCCACATGGAGGCTTTTAGCGTTCTTCTTGTCAAATTAAGTATGTCTAAGTAACCAAAAGGGGTTTGTTTAATTTGTGTTCTAAACTAAAGCAATAAAATAAAAGGTTTAAAGAGAGAAATTAAGTCGAGAAAAATATAAGAGAAAGGAGCTAGGACATCGGTTCAACATGGATTATTACAGGTTATAGTTAGGGTCATAGGTCAGTCTAAATTACCGTCTATAAGGCAGTGAAAAGGTCTTCTCGGTCCACTATTCGCCCTAGAATGCTTCTAGCGGGCTCTCGCAACTTACTAGGGCACTCTAATGTGTGTGACAGGTCTAACCCTTTCCAGGCTTTCGATCTTAGGTCGGGGCTTACCATTACAATTAACCAATTACGTCGACTTAGCTAATTAAAAGCAATTGAATGTCACAATTAACAACATAGACCAATTATATCGACCAATCTAATCACCCAATTAAGACCGTCTCAATCCATGTCTCCCATAAATCCTAGCAAAAGGAGATTTAGCTACTCATATTGAAACTTGCGATAACAATTGAATAAGACGATAGAGGGAAGGAATACATAATTAAATTAATTGAGAAATTAAATAACATAAAATAAAACTAACAATAATAATAAGAAGAGAAAATATAGCAATTAAACAAGATGAACGAAAAGGACAAAAGGGATTTAAAATTACCGATTGGAAATTGAGTATGAGCAATAGAGAAAGAGAAGAAATTCTAGATCTAAAGTTTTAGAGAAGAGAGTACGTAATAATGTTTCTAACTGTCTGCTTGCATCCCCCCAAAATAAAAGTGTAAACCTAATAGAAAAATACAAGAGCTTTTATACTAAAGCCCAAAATATTAAACAAACTGACACAAAACTCGATTATCCGTGTACTATGTCGATCGACAATGGGGCTTGGTCGATCGACAGTGTGTATATTGTCGATCGACAATGGGGACTTGTGATAAGTGCATATTTTATATACTTTCATCCCCTATATTAGCTCCATTTTATTTGTTAATTAGCACTTATCATAGTGTCATGAGCTAATATTTGTTGTTCTAGTGTATTTGCTTGTCTTAACATGTTTTTGTAGGAATCTAAGCATTTAGAGGCTTTTTCCTATCATTTTATACACTAAGTTCATTAAGCTAATCAAGACCAAGTATGGACTAAGCATGGAGCATTGGATTGGGTTTTGGATGGAGAAATTGATGGATTATTATGTATAATGCAAATATTGTCAACAACCAAAGTCAAGGCCCAATGATCAAATCCAAGTCAAGGTGGAAAGCATAAGATTCCAACATGCTTAGGATGCTTTTTGGGAGCTCTAAAGATCATAGATGAGGCATTTACCCGGGTGATTAAGGAGCATTAAAGTATAAACTTTGGATTCCTCACGCAATTAAGAGAGGAATTAAGAGAAATAACCCGGAAACACACGACCCCGATCGGGGCCATGCAACCCGATCGGGGCCATAGTCATCTTCAATGCTTACGTTTCTTCTTCCTCTCCTATAAATAGGAGAGGTGTTCCAAAGCTTTGGGCATCCAATTTTCACGTCTCATTTTAGTTCTTCAAAGCCTTAAGCATTATATTTCTCTCATTTGTTTTCTCATTAGTTTTCAATATCGTTAAGCTTGTAGTTGTTAAACATTTGGTTATTTATATATTCAAGCATTTGGTTTCCGAGTTAGTCTATCAAGCTCCTACTTTGGTAATCTTTCTATTATTTACATTTTGTATTTCGTTTATGAGTTTAGTATTAGTCCTTTACATTTCATCATTAGTATACAATTTCCACTTTAGTTATAATTACTACAATATGCCTTATAATCTAAATATCATTTGCATTTCCTTTACAAATATGAGTAGCTAAATTTCTTAGTCTAAGGGCTAGGGGAGCCATGTAAAATCAAATATATAACATGATGAAATAGATTAATAATAATATTGTTCATATTGCTTCTATCACATGCTTGTGCCACAATGTTTAATCTTTGTTTAGGGCCCTATTCATTTGATTAAGTTTGTTTATTCGTTCTATAAGTCGAGAGGCACGGAATTGAATTAGACTAAGCATGTATAGTAGGACGACCTAGTCATGGACGAGAGTTTCTCTAGGACCCGGTCTATGGTTGATGCTAATATCGTAAGATGGGTATCTTTAAGCCTAAGCAATTGACAATGTTATTAGTACCAAGTTTATCATGATTATATGTTTACCTTTGCATGCGTGACCCGAACCCCTTAGACTCCCTTTTATTATATAATTTACATCATAATTCTTATTAATCATCAAATAACCAAATCAAACCAAATCGTAATCGACCTTGATAAAAATCTACCCATAGCAATTCATGAAGTAATTCCCGTTTCCTTGTGTTCGACCCCTATTGCTACATTAACTTGTTGTTTAGGGAATTTATCTTTGCATAGGTACGCGATAAGCCTATCAAATTTTGGCGCCGTTGCCGGGGAAACGGTTTTATTGCTTTTTGAATTGTCGATTTTTATCTTGTTTTATTTTGTCTTGAGGAACACTCGTTCCTTGAGACCGTTACTTATCATTTTCCTAGAAATTGTTGTCTTATGCCCAGGTCCTCTCGTAGTGGAGAATTGCTTTCATCGGATTCCGAGCCCGAGAAAACCTTTAGGAGAAGACGACGTTTCTGGAAGGAAGTGAAAGAAGCCACTTCTCCCATACAATTTGAAAGTGCTAGAAAGTCTTACTTAGACGATCTAGAGGCCCTTGAAGAGGAGGAGGTTTCAAGTTCATCATCTCCACCACCTCCACCATCTACTACCAAAAAGATGGTGAAACTTTCCGATCACTCAAAGCCCACCGCGGCCATGCTTCCGGCCGGAATCACAACCACTCAAATCACCGCGCCAGAATTCGAGATCAAACCGGCTTTCATTAGCCTTGTGGAGAGAAAGCAATTTGGAGGAAGTCCTTTGGAGGATCCCAATTTGCATGTGCAAAACTTTTGTGACTATTGCTCCATGATCCGTCAAACGGGCGTCACCCAAGCCCAAATAAGGGAAATACTTTTCCCTTTCTCTTTGAAGGACAAGGCTAAGTTTTGGATCAATAGCCTTGACCGCACCGCCATGGGAATCACCAATTGGGAGACATTATCTCTTGCTTTTTATCAAAAGTTTTTTTCACCGGAGAAAACTCAAACTTTGAGGAGCCAAATCACCGGATTCCGTCAACAAGCTCTTGAGAGCTTATATGAAGCTTGGGAGAGGTACAAGGAGCTTCAAAGGCAATGCCCACATCATGGGCTAGATGATTGGTTTCTAGCAATAACATTCTACAATGGATGTTGGGCCGAGTCCCGAAGGATTCTTGATTCCGCCAACAATGGGCGGTTTGATCAAATTGACACCGACCTTGCTCATGCCACGATCGAATCTATGGCGGTCCATGATGCTCAATATGTCAATTCCCGAGTTGTGCCATCCAAAGGTAAAGAAGAATCCTCTAACAACTCTGTTTTGCTAGCTCAAATTGCCTTGCTCCAACAACAATTGGCGGAGAGAGATGCTAAGATTCCATCCAACAACTCAATGTCGTGTCTTCAACAAGCCAAATCATTGTTTGTGACGGTTGTGGAGGAGCGGGTCATTATGCCGCTCATTGCCGAGCCCCTATCGAAGAGGTAAATGCTTTTCAAGCTTTAAGACAAAGTTTATATCCACCGGGTACATTTTCCAACACTTATAACCCGAATACAAAATTCCATCCGAACTTGTCATATAATAGCAACAATGTGCTCAACCCTCAACCCCCACCACAACAAAATGCCTATGTCCCTCAACAACAAAAGTATACCCCTCCACCGGGTTATCAAAATCAACAAAGGCCCCCACAAAACAATTACCAACAAAATCCACCACAAAATAGCCAACAAAACAATCAAGGAGTGGGTAAGCTCGAGGGCATGATCATCCAAATGCAAAGGGAATTGTTGGCTCAAATCCAAAAGAATGATCAAGCTCATAGTGCCGCGGTCAAGATGTTGGAACAACAAGTGGCTCAACTAGCCGCTTCTAGCTCTCAAAGAAAGAACGGTCAACTACCTCCCCAAGGTGAGCAACCACATGAAACCGTTAATTCTATTTCCTTGAGAAGTGGTTCAAGCTATGATGGGCCATCCATGACTTTGGATGAAGAGGTGGTTGTTAAAAAGGCTAAGCTTGGGGGAAATGACAAAAAGAAGGCTAGTGAAGAGCATCTTGTTAGGGACCGTGTACCATTTCCCCACCGATTGTTGATGCTAAAGAGGAAGAGCAAGCTTGATGCCCAAGTTGTTGAGTCTCCTATGCCAAATGAAAGTGATGAGGTGGTTGTTGAAGAAATCTCTCCTAATGCTAAGGAGAGTGATGCCGTTTCAAAGAAGGTGAGTGCTTCCAAGGAGAATGAGAAAGAGATAGTGAAAGATGTGGAGGATGCTCCTCCAAAAGAAGTTGTTCAAATACCATTTCCCCATCGTCTAGCAAAGCACAAGGAGGAAGGTAAGTTTGCTAAATTTTTGGAAGTTTGTAAGAATTTGCAAGTCACCATCCCGTTTATGGAATTGCTTACCCAAGTCCCTTCTTACGCAAAGTTTATGAAGGAAATCCTCTCAAAGAATCGATCCTTCAATGAGGTTGAGACCATTGCTTTCACCGAAGAGTGTAGTGCACTCTTACAAAACAAGTCTCCCCCGAAACTTAAGGACCCCGGTAGCTATTCTATTCCTTGCACTATAGGCAAATATACCATTGATAAGGCCCTTTGCGACCTAGGTGCTAGTGTAAGTGTCATGCCCTATTCCCTTTGTGAGAAACTTAACATGGGTGCTTTAAAATGCACAAGTACAACATTGCAAATGGCGGACCGTTCTTTAAAACGACCTTTAGGTGTCTTAGAAGACGTACCCGTCAAAGTTGGCAAGTTTTTCATACCCGTTGACTTCCTCATACTTGATATGGCCGAGGACTCACAAACCCTAATTATATTGGGTAGGCCATTTTTACGCACCGCGGGTGCGTTAATTGATGTGAAAAACGGGAAGTTGACATTAGAAGTGGGTGATGATCGGGTTTCTTTTAGCAAAAACAACACCATTAGAAGCCCAATGTTACAAGAGTCTTGTTATTTACTTAGCACTGTGGACTCTTCTTATGCCTCTACTACGCTTGGATCCTCACTAATGGATCCGTTGGAGGACGATATGGGTGTTGTTTGCTTTGTAGGTGATGATGCTAAGGACGCTATTGCTAAAAGAGGAAAAAGGAAGAAAGGGAAATTTTATTTGAAGAATTTCAAATGGTTGAGAAATGCAAAGATAGCTATGAAATGGAGCTCGGTTGGTGGCGAGCTCAATGACAAAACTTGAATCAATTAGCTTCTTACGTCGTGCGGGACGTTAAACCAGCGCTTCTTGGGAGGCAACCCAAGCTTTTTATTGCTTTTATTTATTTTTGTTTTTAATTTTCTGCAATTTATTGTTTTTCGTAGATTAGTAATAAAATGTTCGACTTGACGATGTTTCTTTTTGTGATTCTTAGGTGAAAATGAAGAAATGAGGTTTAGAAGTGAATATGGCACGCTTCCCCATGCCACAACCCCGTTCGGGGACGTGGTTTTCGAAAAAGAGAAGGAAATAAAATCATCACGGAAAAGAGTCAAAACGCGAAGAGGAGGTCAACCCCGATCGGGGTTGGGTGGCCCCGATCGGGGTCGTGGTTCTGTGACTTCATGGCCTTTGTTCTATACGGGTAAAAAAAAAAGGGTGGATTTCTTTCTATCATTCAAACATACCCGACGGTACTCATTTCCTCCTTTCTCTCTCGTTTCTTCACGTTTCTTCACTAAAGATCACAAAGAAACATCTACACCCCACGAATTCATGCTAACTTGGGGGAGATTAGCAAGTCGAGTAAGTCTTTAATTGCTTTGCATATTAGTTTAGATCTTGCAACCCATTAAACATAACCTCTAGTCCTTCCTGTTTTGTGCCTTGAGCCATTTTTGATGGTTTGATTGGGTGATTTGGATAGTTGGCACATTGAGGACAATGTGATGTTTAGCTTGGGGGGAGATATTGCATTTGCATATAGTATAGTTTGCATGTAGTGTAGAAATTTTGAAAATTTTTGGGAGAAATTTTTGCTTTGTCCTTGCTTGTAGCCTACTTTCCTCTTTGCTTATCCTAAAAATGGCTTGTTGCTAATGATTTATTCTTTCATGTTGGGATACTAGCTACATGGGGATGTCTTGACATAGTAGGTGGGAGATGGAGAATGAACCGAATAAGCTTGATCTTGACTTGTGGCAAGCTACAAAATGGTAAGGTAGAACCTCTTTAGACCGATGCATCCATATCCGGTCTCTCTTAGGTGAGTGTAGGTCTCCTTATGTTGTGTGTTTCATCAATACGCACAAGTATGGTTCTCATGTCATCTCTTGGTAAGCATGCATTCACTTGTTATAGCATTTTGGAGCCATTCACATGAATATAATTGCCTTCTTGACCCCTTCACAAACAATTTTCCCTAGCTACATTATAACTTGCCTACCTTGTTGAGCTAGTAGCTTGTTTGGTCTTGTTTGGGTGCTCAATTGGGATTTGTTTCAAAGGTTGGAAAATCATGTGAGCTTAGTCTTAATGCTCGAGAAAAAAAATGAAAGAGAAAAATGAAAAAAATGATGAAAAAAGCAAAAATGAGAATGAAAAAAATTGGAAAAAGATATGAGAAAAGGCATGAAAATGAAAGAAGGAGTATGAATTGAAAAGAAAGAAAAAAAGAAGAAGAAAAGATGTGAGAAATTCTCAAGCATTATCCCTATATTTTGGAGAAATTTCTTTGGTTTGAATTGAAAAATTGGGTTAGAATTGGGATTGAGCACCTTTACAATTTGGTAGTTGCTAGCTTGACTTAGCTCCACATTACCATAATCCATTTGTTCCCCCTTCTTACCCATGTTTATTTGCCTTCTTCCTACCCATTTGGCTTCTTATTTCATGCTTACATTTGATTGTCTTTGCTTGCTAGTTTGACATGTTTACCATATTATATTGCGGGCACATTATTATAAGTTGAGGATAGTTGAGTGTTCATTCACAAAATTGTCCTTTCACAAATAAAAGAGTTTGAGTGCCCCGTGAGAGTCCATAAGTCAAAAGATCATGCAAGAGCTTAAAGGTTCATTCAAAGTTTTCTATGCTACGCCGTCATGTAAATCTCAACCATGCTTTGCTTTATTCCTTGCCCATGTTGTTTCGGGTTTCTAAATCATTATGCTTAGCTTGTTTAGGATATTGCATTTGATGGGATTTGGTTTCTTGCTTGAGGACAAGCAAGGGTTTAGCTTGGGGGAGTTTGATAAGTGCATATTTTATATACTTTCATCCCCTATATTAGCTCCATTTTATTTGTTAATTAGCACTTATCATAGTGTCATGAGCTAATATTTGTTGTTCTAGTGTATTTGCTTGTCTTAACATGTTTTTGTAGGAATCTAAGCATTTAGAGGCTTTTTCCTATCATTTTATACACTAAGTTCATTAAGCTAATCAAGACCAAGTATGGACTAAGCATGGAGCATTGGATTGGGTTTTGCATGGAGAAATTGATGGATTATTATGTATAATGCAAATATTGTCAACAACCAAAGTCAAGGCCCAATGATCAAATCCAAGTCAAGGTGGAAAGCATAAGATTCCAACATGCTTAGGATGCTTTTTGGGAGCTCTAAAGACCATAGATGAGGCATTTACCCGGGTGATTAAGGAGCATTAAAGTATAAACTTTGGATTCCTCACGCAATTAAGAGAGGAATTAAGAGAAATAACCCGGAAACACACGACCCCGATCGGGGCCATGCAACCCCGATCGGGGCCATAGTCATCTTCAATGCTTACGTTTCTTCTTCCTCTCCTATAAATAGGAGAGGTGTTCCAAAGCTTTGGGCATCCAATTTTCACGTCTCATTTTAGTTCTTCAAAGCCTTAAGCATTATATTTCTCTCATTTGTTTTCTCATTAGTTTTCAATATCGTTAAGCTTGTAGTTGTTAAACATTTGGTTATTTATATATTCAAGCATTTGGTTTCCGAGTTAGTCTATCAAGCTCCTACTTTGGTAATCTTTCTATTATTTACATTTTGTATTTCGTTTATGAGTTTAGTATTAGTCCTTTACATTTCATCATTAGTATACAATTTCCACTTTAGTTATAATTACTACAATATGCCTTATAATCTAAATATCATTTGCATTTCCTTTACAAATATGAGTAGCTAAATTTCTTAGTCTAAGGGCTAGGGGAGCCATGTAAAATCAAATATATAACATGATGAAATAGATTAATAATAATATTGTTCATATTGCTTCTATCACATGCTTGTGCCACAATGTTTAATCTTTGTTTAGGGCCCTATTCATTTGATTAAGTTTGTTTATTCGTTCTATAAGTCGAGAGGCACGGAATTGAATTAGACTAAGCATGTATAGTAGGACGACCTAGTCATGGACGAGAGTTTCTCTAGGACCCGGTCTATGGTTGATGCTAATATCGTAAGATGGGTATCTTTAAGCCTAAGCAATTGACAATGTTATTAGTACCAAGTTTATCATGATTATATGTTTACCTTTGCATGCGTGACCCGAACCCCTTAGACTCCCTTTTATTATATAATTTACATCATAATTCTTATTAATCATCAAATAACCAAATCAAACCAAATCGTAATCGACCTTGATAAAAATCTACCCATAGCAATTCATGAAGTAATTCCCGTTTCCTTGTGTTCGACCCCTATTGCTACATTAACTTGTTGTTTAGGGAATTTATCTTTGCATAGGTACGCGATAAGCCTATCAACTTGGTCGATCGACAAGAGCAAAACTCTCCAACAATGTTCCTCCTGTATCGAATGACCATTGTCTATCGACATATAGAGCAAGTGTTCGATCGACATAGAGGCTTGGTCGATCGACAATGACCAAAGCCTTCAATATCACGTAAATCCGTGTCTAATGAAGGTGTCTATTGATATAGTGCAGCAAGTCTATTGACAATGAAAGAAATTCTATCGACAATGTGTAGGGTGGTCGATCGACACTCAGCTGAATGTCGATAAACAGCAAATAAGTGTCAATAGACAACATGCATGTTGTCAATAGACAAAGAGTAAAAACTTCAATCTTTGATGGAGTCTGTGTCTATTGGCAATGTCTAATGACATATAACCCCCCATCTATCGACAATAGTAGCTCGTCTAAACTCTTCCAAGCTTCTATCCTGTTCCTTTACCGAACGGATTTGGCTTCTAAATGCACAAATGAGTCTCAAACCTGCAAGAGACATGAAATACACCCAGAGTAGCAAATACGGGAGGAAATAGAATGAAATAATCATATAAGTAAATAGAAATGTATGTCAAATATGTGAATAAACGCATACAAAAGGCACAGATCAAACCCCTCGGCAACGGCGCCAAAATTTGATGCGGCTGTCGCAACCTTATCAAAAATAAAACCAACCGATCTCTATAAAATTTAGCAGAGGCAATCGGGTATCGTATCCACATGGAGATGGGAATTCTATATGCTAAACTAAGTCTGTCTAGGTAACCGTTTATTGGGGGTTGATTGTTTAATTCTAAACTACAGAGGTCCAGAGAGAAGGAACGGCAAAGAAATAAGCAAAGAGTTCTAATGAAATTACCAGATAAAGAGAAACATCTAGGACAGTCGGTTCACCATGGTTTTCCTAGAGGTCTAGTCTAAGGTCAAAGGTCGACATGTGTATATACCCAGTATCTGCAACTTCCAAAAACCACTCGATGATGATCGGACTATAACGTGTTTTTGATATGCGTGCGTGGATTGGCTATACATGAGACGGTTTAACGCACTACTCGGATATGAAAAATGATTTCAAAAGTTTTCTAACTTCATTTGCATTAAAATAACACTATTTAGAGTTAAAATCGTCTTCGGACCCAAAACCGACTCAGAAACCCGCAACTCGAGTCAACCTGAGTCAACCCGAGTCAAACCAAATCTCAAATGTCGAAAATAATGCCATGATTATCTTTATCATGTCATTTCCATTAAAATGACCCTAATTAGAGTCAAAACCTACATCGAGCCAAAAACCGACTCGAAATGCAAATCCCGACTCACACGGGTCAAACCCGAGTCAAAGACACAAAATACCTACCCCAAATATCACCCAAGAGGAAGCTTACACGGCTAAGCAAACCTGAAAGACCACAAATCACACCTAATAAAACATTGGTTAGAATAAATGCAAAATCCAAATTTCTGAAAGGGACAATACACCCCCTTCAGTCACAAGGTAGCTCGCGCCTCAATGGGGTGTCTGCTTAGTCTCTACGCAAACTCCACCGACCTACCTCCCCACATTTCTCTATAAGTAACACCCTTCACACACCATAATCCTCACGCGAGAGTCCGCCCCCTCCTTCTCCCTTAAACTTCTAGACTCGACTTCCTAAGTCACAAAATCGATACGTGTTTACGACCTACCGATCGTAAACACAAGCCTTACACATTTTGTTTGGTACCGTCGCCGTGCATTCGACCGACCCATTCGACCAACTCAATTCATCAATCAACATGTTTTAATTAACATATTTTCAAAACAAAATTCTTTTTTTAAGGCACCTTTTTAAACTTCTTTGATCACGATTAGTCAAAACGATAAAACCGTCTCTAAAGTCATCTACGTCGCAAACATCAATACACGTAAGTTTGAGGTTGTAAACAACTCATTTATTTCATGTCCTTACTATTTTTATTAGTTTATATGCATGAACAATGCATAACACGATTCAAATATAGGTTAGACGAGCCAAAACCTAGTTTTGGCCCGAGACAGAAGCCCTTTGCTATGCAAAGAGGCTCGCGCCTCTTGTGGGTTATCAGGTCAGACTCATCCGTGTTTGTTCTCGTCTTTCCTCTTTATTTCTTTCTTATTTGCAATCAGTTTTTACCATTTCAAATGCTTCAAATCATTTTTATGACAAACTTTTTAGCCATAAATCATAATCACCCTTGGTTCCATATACCATGACGGTTTAATCCGTAACTCGGTGATATTATTTGATTAATTACATTTTAAAGGAAATTCTTTTCTTTTATTTACCATTTTAATTCATTTTTATGATAAACATGTTTTGACCATTACAAAAATCATCCTTGGTTCTTTATACCATGACGGTTTATTCCGTGACTCGATGATATTATTGGTTAATTACATTTTATTGAGTATTTTAACACCCTTTTCTTTTATTTACCATTTTTCTCATTTATTTACATTTGCAAACATATTAGTCATAATTCATAATCATCCTTGGTTCTTTATACCATGTCGGTTTAATCCGAGTACGACGACAAACTTGACTAATTACAAATAATTGAACTTAACATAATTAGTTCAAATCAAACATTTTACTTTTACATATTTTACAATGCTTTTCAAACTTGCAACACGAATGTTACTAACATAATAGTAATTATTCCGAGTCATGCAAATCATCATTGCAAATCATTAATCGCAAAAAACGGTTTTAAACAACCTTTTTAACAATCAGGAGACGCCCCTTGAGTCGTCGTCTGACTCGCGCCCCAAGAGGTCGTCTGTTCTCATGTTTCAGAAACCCGGGCAAAGCCCCTTCCCTCGCCAATAGGCTCGCGCCTCAATGGGGCTGCCTGGCACTGTTCTATTTCGTTTTAGCATTTGTCTTGGACGATCCCGATTACGGTTAATTCGAATACATGACGGATCAGATTGACAAGTTTATGTTTTTACACTTTGTCATTAAACACACTCTTTCAAATAAATGGATCGTGTTAAGCCTCATAACCCGAATTTGGTAAATGGATGTTTAATTTCCGTTTTCACATGCAAATCAATCTAAATCTAACTTTGACATCAATTTCATGCTATGTGGATAAACAAACCGACTTAGCAAACTTTCACATGTTAGGTTAAACGTTTGGATGCGTATTCATGCATTTACACCGTTTTATCAACTCTTGCACTTAAACAACCACGATCGATCAGTAGAGGCCGCTAACGCGGGAGGGATTGGGTGTCCGATTATAGGACTTCCCAATACGTACCCTTACCCCTTACTCAGAACCTTTGGATAGTGGATGGCCTTATCCATGGCGCACGAGAGTCATTTTAGGCATAGAATGCTAAAAGGGGGACGAGTCCTTATCTTTAGTACCTATGTCAAGCACCGCCTTTTGCCTTGATTGACCTAGGTATAAAGTAGATTCGAACGGGTTCCAAGCATCCCACAAATGCTTGGTGGCGACTTCGAACATCTCTGCATTGTTTTGAGACTTTTACCGAGACGAAACCGACCAATCTAAAGCGATCCGGTCGAAAGCATTTTTTATGCCGCCGAGCGTGGCTTTCAAAATACCGCTGCATGTCCACAGATTGGCTTGGCGTGCAAGTGGCCTGTTACTACGGACCGGTAGGAGGCTCTTGCCCGCAGACCGGCCTGTGGCCCATGTCCACAGATTGGCGACTCCGCTGGGGAAAACTAGGACACTTGTGTCTTTGTGATCCTTAGAGGTGAATTTCGAACGAGGTCGTGGTTAAAAGTGCATTAATTGATATTACGGTCATAAGTCGAGTTCCTTGTCCGGACTCATAACCTAACCTTTATCGACCAATTGGCTCGTATCGTCGGCGTGAGTTTCTCATCCCCGCGTTTCGAATCCCGATTGAGTCAAGCATACCATTGACGATACACATTTTTGTTTTGTCAAAAAGCTTTCATCACCTTCGAGCACGCACGAGGCTAGGGCACCCTCCTTACACATTTTGTTTGGACTGGTATCCCTCTCGAAAATCTGGGTTTGATTGCTTGGTGTGTAACCCACCCTTTAAGACAAAACCCGTGTCAGCATTATGCATAATATAATGAACTGTGAGTGCTTATGTGTTTTGTGATCATAAGTCCTTCCGTGTCATTTTCAAACTTTCAAAAAACATCATTTCGCACCATTATAATGGTCGTTTCAAACCTCGGTCTTTCGCCGACCGTTACCCACCTTTTATGCGGTCGTAATGATTTTCAAACCTGGTTTTATAACCATTTCAAAACACCTTCTTATGCCGTTATAATGGCCATTTCAAAACCCGGTTTTTTATTACCATTTCAATTGCACCTTTTCGTGCCGTCGTAATGATAATTTCAAAACTTGGATTTCATAAACCATTTCAAAATCTCTTTTTACGTCGTCGTAGTGACCATTTCAAACCTCGGTCCCTCGCCGACCGTTGCATTCTCAACACGCCCTTTTACGCCGTCGTAATGACGAATTCTACCCTCGAATTTTCAAAAATTCGAAATCAATTTTCAAACAAAAACGTTTTTCAAACCGTCGTAATGACGATTTCAACCCGTGCAACTTTCCAAATTTCAAATTTTGTTTTCGAAATCAAATTTGGCTTTTCTAAGCCGTCATAATGACGATTTCAATTTTCACACTTTTCAATTTGCATACCGTCTTTCAGAGGATAAAATGGTTTTCTAAACCGTCGTAATGACGAATTCAATCCTCATAATATCCAGTCTTTGAAAACAAATCTAACCGTTTTCAAATTTCAAATCCAACTTCAAACCATTTGGAAACAAATTTAACCGTTTTCAAATTTCAAATCCAGTTCCAAATCTTTGAAAACAAATTTAATCGTTTTCAAATTTTAATTCAAGATCAAATCTTTGAAAACTAATTTCACCATTTTCAGATTTCAAATCAAAACTCAAGCGTTTGAAAATAAACTTAACCGTTTTCAAATTTTAAATCCAATTTCAAATCGTTTGCAAAACAAATTTAACCGTTTTCAAATTTCAATTCAAAATCAAATCTTTGAAAACAAATTTAACCGTTTTCAAATTTCAATTCAAAATCAAATCTTTGAAAACAAATTTAACAGTTTTCACTTTCAAATTCAAAATCAAATTATTGAAAACAAATTTAACCATTTTCAAATTTCAAATCCAATTCCAAACCATTTGAAAACAAATTTAACCGTTTTCATGGCCATTGTGATGACGATTCCAAATTCTTCAACCATCAATTTTCAGATCCGTGATTCAGAATTTCAAAAACCGTCTTCGGAAACAACACATTGTTTTCAGAGCCGCCGCAAACTCAAACTCAAACTCAAACCGTCTTTTGAAAACTTACCTAAGATAACCCTTTCAACTGGCCGACCTTCTAAAGATCCCTACTCTTCAGAAGCCGTCCATAAAACGACAAATTTCTATTTTTGAAAATTTCAGTCCACCTTTCTGATTCAGCCTCGAGTCGATTAGAGTCCAGTCGATTTCAAATCAAGTCGTCTAGATAACGCCGAGTCTCCGCCGAAGTTAGTACCTACCTTCTGGTCTAGGTCGTGTCGCCTAATTGTCGAGGCATCTTCAATGACGTTACCAGAGTCAAAACCTCTCGGGTATTAAACCCGTCTTTACCCCCACATTACGGGTCAAAGGTCAAGTTTGTGTGCATGTCTCGTCCAACGGCGTCACGCCATCAACGCATATCCAAACTGAGTTAGAAGTCGTCTGCTTTGCATCACTATCCCAAAGTCGACACTCGAGTCTAAATTCAAAGTCGTACACCAAGAGTTCAAACACAAGAGGTCATCCACGATCTTTAATGAACTCATAATCTAGTCACACCATCGCATCTTCACGACAAAACTGCCTTTTGTACATATGAGTCGTACTTGCCTTTGTTTGTGCAAAACCTTTCCAAGACAAGTTATAACACCTATCGTTATGTCAAATAGGAATCCCTTGGGTGCCATCAATCGCCAACCAGGAACTTAAGAAGCCGATCAGCATGCATCCACCATGACTTCCGCCGAAACCAACAACATGATCCTTCGACTCCTGACTACCGTGGAAAACTTGAGTACTCGTCTCGCCTAATTTGAGGACAAAATGATAACCGGGAATTTTCCCTTTTCTTATATTGAGCAAAGGGTTAAGCTTCTTGAAAGCCGGCTACTTTCCAACAACAAAAACAACCCTCCAGAAAACCCTATCCGACACAGCGAGGAATCTTCCCTAGACTGCTCTCATCTCATCTCT
Source organism: Silene latifolia (assembly GCF_048544455.1). Lineage (NCBI taxonomy): Eukaryota > Viridiplantae > Streptophyta > Magnoliopsida > Caryophyllales > Caryophyllaceae > Silene > Silene latifolia. The sequence continues at coordinate 120,627,962 of NC_133535.1, read as the reverse complement.
CCTGACGATGAGAAAATTCATGCAATTGATGAGGATGGCATACAAAGCACTATAATGATGCTCTCCGTCTCTATTAACAACATATTCTCAAAGCTGCAAGTGGCTATCGATTATTTGAGTACCCGGGTAGCTAATTTGGAGGAGAGGTTTGGTAGTACAGAAAATGAACTTGACCACCAAGGAGAAAACCAACCCTCCATTCACCAACCAACAACTGTTGAAAACGAGGAGTCATCTGATGGTTCCCACATCCATGAACCCACCAACAAAGAACATGAAATTGCCTCACCAAATACCCCTTCAAAATACCAAGCAGTTTCCTCAAAACTTCCCATTAACAACAACCAAATCCTGTTTCCGCTCAGGATTGACAAAAACAAAAACAAAACTCACAAAAACATCCCAAAAAACACCAATGTTGGAACCATGGGAAAACATTAAAGGGTATTCATAGATCTGGGAATAACATATGGCACCGCTCTGGAGATACTCGCTTCAGAAGGAATGCGACAACCCATTGGTCCGACTCCGGACCCACCAGAACACAGGAGAGCCCGATTCTGGGATGGTAATGCCTATTGCCAATATCATCAAGGTAAGGGCCATGACATCGAAACCTGTTTCAAACTCAAGCATGGCATTCAAGATATGATTGAAGCTGGCAAAATCATAATGGCACCTCTCAGTCAAGACAATCCTCCTAAATGTCTCAAGTAAAACATCAAGGTTGAACGTTCTCAAGGGACATTAACCAAACTCAACACAACCTATACCGCAGCTCTTCAAAATCTTGTGACTGAAGGGAAGCTACAACCAATTGGGCCCACTCCGGACCCGTCTGAATGCAGGAAAACCCGTTTCTGGAAGGGCAGCGCCTATTGCCAATATCATCAACGAAAGGGTCATGATACTGAAACATGCTTCAAACTTAAACATGTTATTCAAGATATGATCGACAACCATGAACTGATAGCTTCATCCCTATGCCAACCAAGTGATGAAAATAACCCTAATGAACATCTCTTTCTGCAAGGAGATGAAAGCCTCATGGACTACTGTCCTCATATCATTCCCAACAACGAGAGTGAAGTGCTCAAGTGGGTCAATGCTTAAGACCAGACATTCAAGCCGTTGGATGCTGCGAAGGAGACCTTCGAGGAGGAAAGTGATGATTAGGAGTCCGTATCTACGATTGAGTCTGAGTCCGAGTCTTAGGCTTTCTCATATCTATCTTAGTGTCTGTCCTTTTATTCCTAAGTGACAAAATGGGGGCTGTCCCCATGATTCACATGTATTCATCGAGTCTGTGCTAACATCCTATTTATCTAAATAAAAGCACAATTTCCAACTATCATATATTCTCCCCTTTACCATTTCCCGTTGATAACGAGAATTGATTTGAGAATTGATTTAAAACAAGCAACATGTTCCAATTCAATGTAAGTACATTCGAGTGACGTTCCGTACCGAGTAAGCAGAGAATTCGAAACTCCGTGTCCATTCTCTTTACCTATTCGGTGTCTGGCAATAGAAATCTTTCATTAGCACTCTATCTAGAACGAGCTCTTATCAGAGGGATTCTACGACGAACCCATATAACAAACCAGAACATCTCCTTGTTCATGGTCAATGACGGAAGGCAAGCTCATTCCCCACAAAAACATCTCATAACCAAATATCAACCTCTCACCAACGGGTACATCCCCGTCTGCACCTCTACCTTCCTCGAACGAAGGACGGCAAAAAATCAATATATCCGAAGCAAAACGAAAGGCGAAAGGCCAAAATCAAAGGCCCAAGCTAATAGCCATTCACCCAAAGCCAAAGCGAAAGGCCAAAATCAAAGGCCCAAGCCAATATCCATTCACCCAAAGCCAAAGTGAAAGGCCAAAATCAAAGGCCCAAGCCAATAGCCATTCACCCGAAGCCAAAGCGAAAGGCCAAAATCAAAGGCCCAAGCTAATAGCCATTCACCCAAAGTCAAACCGAAAGGCCAAAATCAAATGCCCAAGCCAATATCCATTCACCCAAAACCAAAGCTCAAGGCCAAAGCAAAAACCGAAGCTAAAAGCAATTCACTCAAAGCAAAAGCCAAAGCCAAAGGCTACTCACCCAACGTCAAGGCCAAGACCCAAGCCAAAATCAAAACAAAACAAGATTGAAACCCTTTTCTCAAAAAGGCCAAAATCCAAAGAAAGCATCCAACACACAAAATCCTAGACAAGTGAGTACAAAATACCAAGTCCAGGACCAACACGTCCAAAGGCCAGGACCAACGAGTCCAACACACTAAATTCCGGACCGACAAGTCCAAAACACCAAACAAGTCAGTCCAAAACACCAAATCCAGGACCAACAAGTCCAAAGCCCATGACCAACGTTTCTTCCTTCCAAACTCCTGGACCGACAAGTCCAAAACACCAAACACTAAAACCTCAACCAAAACTGCTTCACCCCTAAGTCCTTCTAGAGACTGTTATAGGGAGACCTATCTAGGATCCTGGGGATTCCCCTCAAGATCATAACCAACATCGCTTCATCCTTAAGTCCTTCTAGAGACTGCTATAGGGAGACATATCTAGGCTTCTGAGGATTTCCCTTAAGCTCGTAATATCACACCTTAACCTTCAAGGTCCAGATATGGGAATCTGATCCCATATTAATTACCAGCCATTTCGTTCTCAGGCCACATCAAGCCTGTGACCCCATTCCGCACCACATTACAAACCGTAATCCGTCGGTCTAAACACCACAAAATACAAACTCCAGATTTTTATCTGTCAAAAAAACCTCTTATTACCAACTTCACATTCCATAATGTCGAAGCCATTTTCACCCTGACCCAGATACGGAGTCTTCAAAAAAACATTGCTCCCTAGAACGGGACATGCACATTTCATTCTTAGATTCCACTTTTTAGTGTGCTCACATAACAAGAAACTTTTTTTCAAACTATGCCTCTTCGATTCATGATCAAGAGGGATTTATCTCCAATCGATCTTCGAGTCACCAAACGGAATTTTCCGTCGTGACCCTAAGCGCCAGATTTTTATCTGTCGAACAAACCTATTATTACCAAGCTCCACATTCCATAATGTCGAAGCCATTTTTACCCTAACCCAGATACGGAGTCCTCGAATGCTTTGCTACCGAGAACGGGATATACCTAGTCTACCCTTAGGGTCCACTTTTTAGTGTGCTCACATGATAGGGAACATTTTCACAAATTACATCTCTTCGATTCATGATCAAGGAGGAATTATCTCAAATCAATTTCTCGAGTCACCAAACGGAGTTTACCGTCGTGACCCTCACACTTTAAGGTCCTAACAACTCGCTTAGGCACACATTCAGATGAGTCACCAAATGGAATTTACCGTCGTGACCCTCACACTTTAAGGTCCTAACCACTCGCTTAGGCACACATTCAGAACTACGATCTGGTTTGATTTCACTTCACGTGAATACGTAGGCAGACCTTCAAGGACACAACTATACACCTCAAAATCACTTCAAGGTCCTAACAGTTAGCTTAGGCATACAAACACATGCAGAACTACGATCTAGTTTGATATCGCAAACACGCGAATACGTAGGCAGTCCTATTACAAGGGCGCAACCACACCCCCACGCACATTCAATTTTCACACCTTCAATTTGCAACCCATTGCACACACATTCAGAACTACGATCTGGTTTGATTTCACTTCACGTGAATACGTAGGCAGTCCTATTACAAGGGCACAACCACACCCCCACACACATTCAATTTTCAGACCCTTCAATTTGCAATCCATTGCACACACATTCAGAACTACGATCTGGTTTGATTTCGCAAACACGCGAATACGTAGGCAGTCCTATCACAAGGGCACAACCACATACTCCTTACAAACAATTCCATTTTCAATCCTCAATAACCAGCTCAGAACTACGATCTGGTTTGATTTCGCAAACACGCGAATACGTAGGCAATCCTCCAACAAGTACACAGCCGCATACCCCTTTCAATCTCAACCATCAACATCAATCCTCAAAAGCGGTCCACCCAGCTGCAAAAATTAATCTTATACCTCTTTACTGGGGGCTTCTTCCTTAAGACGTCGCCCATTTCTTGTTTTGTCACTCTGGAGGATTCTCTTTCGAGACGCCACCCATCCTTTATCCTTAAACATCTTTTGAGTCTCAACTACAGTCTGAAATAAAACCACCTTTGGCCTAGTGCTCGGTTCAGACGATGACGAGGTCTTGGTTCTGCTCTCCGAATCATCATGCCTCAGGGAGGGATCTCAAACAAGCAAGCGAAGGCAAATGTGTCTGAAGAAGATAATCAATTCGTGTTCCCCAGCCAAGAAGACCTTCTATCACATGGATTTTATGCGCGTTATCACCCTTTCTTGGCTAAGGAGTTGCATTTACATGTGAGAAGTCTGTAAGAGTCACCCCCGTGTCGTGTCGATACTGAGTTGGCATCACGTTCACGACTGCCCATTTGTCAGTCTGTCAGTATGTTCTGTGTGAGTCAGTGTCCCAACAGCCACGTGTCTCTAATCTATTAAATCACAGATCTACGAGTAACAAGACTCGCCTTTAAGCTTCACAACATTCAAAACTTCTATCTCCCTTCGCGTGAGATATTACATGCTAGTTGCTTATATGCTAACTGCTCACATGCTTATGTGCCTACGTGCTTATATGCTTGCGTACTAGTTGCTTATATGCTAACTGCTCACATGCTTATGTACTTGCGTCCTTGACTCGAATCCCCGAGTCGCCTCGACGTCGCCCTTCCCGACGGCAGGTCCTTGGCTCAAACCCTTTTGAGTCGCAATATCTGCACCTTCCAAAAACCATCCGATGATGATAATCGGACTATAACGTGTTTTCGATATGCGTGCTTGGATTGGCTATACATGAGACGGTTTAATGCACTACTCGGATATGAAAACTGATTCAAAAGTTTACTAACTTCATTTGCATTAAAATAACACTATTTAGAGTTAAAATCGTCTTCGGACCCAAAACCGACTCAGAAACCCGCAACTCGAGTCAACCTGAGTCAACCCGAGTCAAACCAAATCTCGAATGTCGAAAATAATGCCATGATTGTCTTTATCATGTCATTTCCATTTAAATGACCCTAATTAGAGTCAAAACCGACACTGAACCAAAAACCGACTCGAAATTCAAATCCCGACTCACACGGGTCAAACCCGAGTCAAAGACACAAAATACCTACCCCAAATATCACCCAAGAGGAAGCTTACACGGCTAAGCAAACCTCAAAAACCATAAATTACAACCAACAAAACATTGGTTAGAACAAGGGCAAAATTCAAATTTCTGAAAGGGACAATACACCCCCTTCAGTCACAAGGTAGCTCGCGTCTCAATGGGGTGTCTGCTTAGTCTGTACGCAAACTCCACCGACCTACCGCCCCACATTTTTCTATAAATACCACCCTTCACACACCATAATCCTCACGCGAGAGTCCGCCCTCTCCTTCTCCCTTAAACTTCTAGACCCGACTTCCTAAGTCACAAAATCGACACGTGTTTACGACCTACCGATCGTAAACACAAGGCTTACACATTTTGTTTGGTACCGTCGCCGTGCATTCAACCGACCCATTCGACCAACTCAATTAATCAATCGACATGTTTTAATTAACATATTTTCAAAACAAAATCCTTTTTTTAAGGCACCTTTTTAAACTTCTTTGATCGCGATTAGTCACAACGAGAAAACCGTCTCTAAAGTCGTTTACGTCGCAAACATCAATACACGTAAGTTTGAGGGTGTAAACAACTCATTTATTTCATGTCCTTACTGTTTTTATGAGTTTATATGCATGAACAATGCATAACACGATTCAAATATAGGTTAGACGAGCCAAAACCGAGTTTTGGCCCGAGACAGAAGCTCTTTGCTATGCAAAGCGGCTCGCGCCTCTTGTGGGTTATCGGGTCAGACTCATCCGTGTTAGTTCTCGTCTTTTCTCTTTATTTCTTTCTTATTTGCTATCGGTTTTTACCATTTCAAATGCTTCAAATCATTTTTATGACAAACTTTTTAGCCATAAATCATAATCACCCTTGGTTCCATATACCATGACGGTTTAATCCGTGACGGTGATATTATTTGGTTAATTACATTTTAAAGGAAATTCTTTTCTTTTATTTATCATTTTAATTCATTTTTATGATAAACATGTTTTGACCATTACAAAAATCATCCTTGGTTCTTTATACCATGACGATTTATTCCGTTACTCGATGATATTATTGGTTAATTACATTTTAATGGGTATTTTAACACCCTTTTCTTTTATTTACCATTTTTCTCATTTATTTACATTTACAAACATATTAGTCATAATTCATAATCATCCTTGGTTCTTTATACCAGGTTGGTTTAATCCGAGTACGATGACAAACTTGACTAATTACAAATAATTGAACTTAACATAATTAGTTCAAATCAAACATTTTCCTTTTACATATTTTACTATGCTTTTCAAACTTGCAAATACGACAACGAATATTACTAACATAATAGTAATTATTCCGAGTCATGCAAATCATCATTGCAAATCATTAATCGCAAAAAACGGTTTTAAACAACCTTTTTAACAACCAGGAGATGCCCCTTGGGTCGTCGTCTGACTCGCGCCCCAAGAGGCCGTCTGTTTTCATGTTTCAGAAACCCGGGCAGAGCCCTTTCCCACGCCAATAGGCTCGCGCCCCAATGGGGCTGCCTGGCACTGTTCTGTTTCATTTTATCATTTGTCTAGGACGATCCCGATTACGGTTAATCCGAATACATGACGGATCAGATTGAAAAGTTTATGTTTTTATACTTTGTCATTAAACACACTCTTTCAAATAAATGGATCGTGTTAAGCATCATAACCCGAATTTGGTAAATGGATGTTTAATTTCCGTTTTCACATGCAAATCAATCTAAATCCAACTTTGACATCAATTTCATGCTATGTCGATAAACAAACCGACTTAGCAAACTTTCACATGTTAGGTTAAACTTTTGGATGCGCATTCATGCATTTACACCGTTTTATCAACTCTTGCACTTAAACAACCACGATCGATCAGTAGAGGCCGCTAACGCGGGCGGGATTGGGTGTCCGATTAAAGGGCTTCCCAATACGTACCCTCACCCCTTACTCAGAACCTTTGGATAGTGGATGGCCTTATCCAGGGTGCACGAGAGTCATTTTCGGCATAGAATGCTAAAAGGGGGACGAGTCCTTATCTTTAGTACCTATGTCAAGCACCGCCTTTTGCCTTGATTGACCTAGGTATAAAGTGGATTCGAATGGGTTCCAAGCATCCCACAAATGCTTGGTGGCGACTCCGAACATCTCTACATCGTTTCGAGACCTTTACCGAGACGAAACCGACCGATCTAAAGGGATCCGGTCGAAAGCATTTTTTACGTCGCCGAGCGTGGCATTCAAAAGACCGCTGCATGTCCACAGATTGGCTTGGCGTGCAGGTGGCCCGTGACTACGGACCGGCAGGCGGCATCAGGCCCGCAGACCGGCATGTGGCCCATGTCCACAACATGAACTCGGTCTGCAGGGTAATGAAAAGGTCTTTCCGGTCCGCTATTCGCCCTAAAACATTACTAACTTCGCTTCCGCCCCCATTAGAATGTCCTAATGTTCACTGCAGGTCTTACCCCTCCCAATCTTCCGATCTAAGTCAAGGTGTACCAAATCAACTAGCTAAATGCGTCGACTCAAGTAGCTAATTGCTATTAATTGCAGTGATTAACAACACAAACCTAATTCTGGCCAAGCCTAATCACCTGATTTTAACCTTCTTAATTACCATGGCTCCCCTAAGTCCTAGCATTAAGAGATTAGCTATGCATAATGAAGATTGAGAAATTAATGGTAACCAACAAAACAATTAACTTGAACATGTTAATAAGACGATAAATTATGAACCCTAATGCTAGAAATTGATTACTAAAGAAAACAAGAACTAAAGTAATAGAAGAAAGAGATGACAAAAACAAGAACAATTGCAATCAACAATAATTTAAATTATGGATGGAGAAAATACCCAATACAATGAATTCCAAAAGCTAGAGTTTTTTAGGTCTAACGAGTAAAGAGCAAAAGAGAGGAAGAGAGAGAAACTTCTGCTTGCCGTCCTCTCTAATTTATTCTAAGATAAAACTAAAATATCCAAAAGGTAAATCTAAAAGATTGCATAGAAATATTCTAGCGTCAAAACCTCTCGATCGAGTAAAAGCAAACTACTCGATCGAGCATAGTAAAGGTAAAACACCTCAATCGAGCAAAGTAGGTACTCGATCGAGGAACTCATCATACACCCTTCTCGATCGAGCAAAGCAAGTACTCGATCGAGGGTTCTCGGCATAAAAGGGTGCTCGATCGACCAGTCTTAGCAATCAACTTAGTCAATCGAGTTAGCTAGTACTGTATCGACACGGATGAACTCAAAGCACCTTACGAAGCCACTTCATGCATCCCTAGGTGGCAAATTTCAGGCTCTAATTCTTCTATCTCCAAAATGCATGCAAACGGGACAGGTTCAGGCTTGATTCAGCTCATTCAGATCCAAACCTACAAATAACACCAAACAAAACAAAGTAGACTATTCGGGGGCAATTGTAGCTAGATGCTACATAAATAACGTAGAAATGCGTGTAAATATAGGATAAAAACCCTATGTAAAATACACGCATCAAATCTCCCCAAACCAAACCTTTGCTTGTCCATAAGCAAACTATAAATGAAACTAAAATAACTAGTGGAACGGGACCAGCTTACAGCTACAAACTGTCCACCCAAACCAATTTAATGCAACAAATTAGCAAAGTAGCAATGGGTCAAATGCAAACGAGTTAAATCAATGTTTTAAAAACTAATGAACCGTCGACCTTACAAGACTCATATATAACGGACTCTCACAGGTCGCTCATCACACAATTTAAGCACAAAGTGTAATACTACGGTTTTATGAGCCTCTGGGTATTCTATCGAGTGGGCCTTACTATGTCGAGTAAGGGTGTTTTGGTTTTTAAAACAGTGTTCTGTCTGTAGGGTACTCGATCGAGTAGCCTTGGTACTCGATCGAGTAGGGGGCACTCGATCGAGTATGTTAGTTACTCGATCGAGTGGCTCGGTTTATGGGTAATGTTTTGTCGGGTTTTGTTAATAATGGGAATAGGTATATATAACTTTCCGTCATCATCATTAAACACTTTTATTAAACCTAATCACTTCAAAAGAGATTTCAAACTACGTTCTTCGCATCTTTCGCATTATTGACAAATCCCGGAGCTTGAGAGGTCGAAATTCATCATCCTTTACATTCTTGTGATCCTTGCGTCGAGGGTAAGATCTACGTACCGATTTTATAGTATTTCATTAAGTTTGTTTAAACCCTAATTTGGGGGTTTGGGGTTTTGTTAGTTTTTATGATTGTTAGTAATTATATGATCATATGCTAGGAGGAGGATTCGTAGAGGAGGCTTTTTGATAACAGTTGTTGAGATCGTCTGATGGTATTGCATTCCAGGTAGGGTTTCCCTACTCAGTATTAGTCACATGATGTGTTGGTTGTGCTTTGTGATTGTTGAGCTTTATCGTACGAGTATTGTGACAGTTATTGGGTTTGATTGTTGATTAGTAATTGTGATTGATTGTATCTGTCTGTGTTCTTCGGGATGCGTCCTTGGCTGAGTGGAGTCACTTGCGGGAGTGGCTTCACGCCCATGATTCGCCTTCTGTGGAACCCGTCACAGAAGGGATGTGCACATTAATGGATTTGGGTTTATCGCTCGACGGAGATGAGCGAGGCTTAGGTGGGAACGGCTGCGGTCCCCCACTGGAGGCGAGGAGTACCTGTTGCGATGGGTACTCTGGTAGGGCTATACACTTTAGTGTGTAGTCAGTATTGTGGAGTTGGTGATGGAGTTCAGGGTATATCTGTGACGATTGAGTTGTTTAGTGTGTTGTTTTATTGAGTTATGTAAATTGTGTGATTAGTACTGACCCCGTTTAATTGTTTTAAAAACTGTGGTGATCCATTCGGGGATGGTGAGCAGTTGTTGAGCAGGTATGAGTCGAGATACATGGGATAGCTGGGATGTGTCGCCACCAAATGATAGAGTCTTCCGCTGTAGTTTTGATAGTTTTAGACAGTTGTTTTGAGATCATGTAAACCGTATTTTGGCAGTTGGTTTCGGATTGTATTTACTCACTTAAACTTTATACTATTTAAACGTTGTTTCTTCATTGTCTTTTGATTATCATTACCTCGGGAAACCGAGATGGTGACAGCTTTACACCTGAGTGGTCCTGATAAGGCACTTGGAGTATGAGGGTGTCACAAAGTGGTATCAGAGAGATGATCCTGAAACTTGTAACTAATGAATCTAATGAACATAGGGAGTCAATAAAAATGAACCCGGGGTAAAGGTTGTAGGAGCTAATGCAAAGGCTTGGGAGACGTCCTAAAGTCGCGAACTTGCCCTACAATTTTGAACCGGTCACATGGGGGGGGTATATGTCAGAGTCGTATATGTTATCTTTTGGTTTGTATGAGTACGTAACGATATATGTTGAGAATCATTGAATGTTGGAAGTGGAGAATTGAAATTGTGGTTGAAAAGTCGGTGAAGTATGTTTATATGATGATTTGAATAAAGAAGCATGATGGATGTTTATAATGTGGCACTTGATAACATGAAGTAGATTATTTTGTTGATTGTATGAGGAATTTCGTAGATTTGCATGCGTAGTTGTAATTATAATGTTAAGATAATAATGAATGCATAGTACATTGGGGTATGTGAGATAACATGCGGGTAGTATTCATGAGTCTGCATGACTCGATCGAGTGGGGGGCACTCGATCGAGTGGGTGAGGTACTCGATCGAGTGGGTCAGACTCGATCGAGTGGGTATTTGACGTTTTTATGATCAGAATCGTGTTTTTGGGTACTCGATCGAGTACATAGGGGCACTCGATCGAGTAGGGGACACTCGATCGAGTGGCTTGTCAGCTCGATCGAGTAGGTTAGAGATCAGAAGGTCTGTTTTGGGTCTGGAGTCGGGGTACTCGATCGAGTACGTGGGGCACTCGATCGAGTAGCCTCAGCTCGATCGACTGGGTTCTGGGCAGGCTGTTTTCGTGTTTTGAGTTATAGTATGTATGTTTATATCTACCTTTTCTTATATAGTTTCAAGATGCCGCTAAGGAAAACCGCTTTGTATGCGAGAGCTAAGAGCATGAACGTTGACGATATAGTTAAGATGTTGAAGCATCAAGATGCTCTTACGAAGGCCCTTAAGAGAGTGGGGAAAGATAAGGAGGTTTATCACTCAAATATCAGTCTATACATAGCGAGGTTTAACCCAAAAGAGTATAAGGGGACCGGGGAGCTAATTCTTCTTGACAATTGGCATCGTGAGATGGAGAACATTCTGGATCTGGTACATTGTCCTGATGAGATGAAAGTAGAACAAGCTGCGTTCTACTTGAGGGAAGCGGCTGGTGAGTGGTGAGATAAGGTGAAGGTGGGTGCTAGGGAGATGTATGTGAAGCAAGGTCTGCCTGCTATACCTTGGGAAGAGTTCCGGAGGGCTATGAGGAGAGAGTTTGTACCTGAGCATGTGAGGAGTAAGCTGAGGGAGGAGTTTGATGGGTTTAGGATGACATCTGATATGTCGGTAGCTGAGTATTACCCGGCATTCAATGAGAAGTCTAGGTATGCTGAGGACATGGGGTTGAGTGATGAGAACTTAGCGCTGAGGTTTGAGAAGGGGTTGACCCCCAGGATTATGGAAAAGTTACTCGTGGGAATCCTTACTGATGTTAAGGAAGCTTATGAGAGAGCTGGGAGAGCTGAGAGGTTGGTGGAGATGGCCCGGGAGAGGGGAGGTGAGAAAAGAAAGGCTGAGAGCGAGGGTGGTGGCCAATCTAATTACAAGAAAGGCAACCACAATCAGGCTAGAGCATTTTCTTCTGGCTCAGGGTTCAGTGCCGGGGCTTCCTTTGGGTGTGGCCGTGGGAGTGGTAGTTGTAGTTGGGGGATGACCTGCTTTGGCTGTGTGGCGGTGTAGGCCACAAGAGACATGAGTGCACGAGTGTACCGGGATCTTTTCAGAGATCGGCTCAGGGGAGCTATTCTCAGGGTCTGGCACAGAGTTATGCCAGCAACAGACCAACTGGGTCATGGAACAACCGGGGAGGTCAGAGCAACCAGGGTGGAGGTAACCGCAATGGCGGTAATTCTTATCAGAAACCAGTTACGAACAACAACAACAATCAGGGGTCGGGTGCTAAGCCGACTACTTCAGCCAGTACTGTCTAGGGAGGTGGACAGAAGGCCAGTGGAAAGCTGTATATGATGGAAAAGAAAGCAGCTGAGGACGACGCGCATGTTATCACTGGTACCTTTCTTGTTAACGGTATTCATACCTTTGTTTTGTTTGATTCGGGGGCATCTTAGTCGTTTGTATCTTCGAGTTATGTTAAACGGTTGGGTCTGAGGGTATACGAGTCTGTAAGTGAGCAAGTTTTTATACCTTCGGGTGAGTCTGTATCATGTGGGAGGTTGTATAGGGATGTATCTATGATAGTTGGGCAAGTTGATCTACCTGTAGACTTGCTAGAGTTTCCTTTAGACAGTTTTTAGATGATAGTCGGGATGGATTGGTTAGTAAAGTACAAAGCTAAGATAGACTGTCATCAAAAGAAAGTGTCTTTGAGAGGTCCTAAGGGCGTTAGTGTGTCTTATTGTGGGTTTGTGGTCAAACCCAAAGTTAAGTTGATTGCAGCTGTAACCTTAAAGTCTTATCTGAGGAAGGGGTGCCCGTTGATCTTGTGCCATGTGAGAGATGACCGGATAGAGAGTCCGACAGTTGATCAGATACCAGTGGTGGGTGAGTTTCCAGATGTCTTTCCAGAGGAGATTCCGGGGTTGCTACCGAAGAGGGAGATAGATTTCACGGTTGAGCTAAAACCGGGGACGGGGCCAATCTCTAAGGCACCGTACCGGATGGGTACTAAGGAGTTGGAGGAGCTCAGGAAACAACTAGATGATCTGATAGAGAAGGGATACATTAGACCTAGTGTATCACCGTGGGGAGCACCAGTTCTTTTTGTAAAGAAGAAAGATGGGAGTTTGAGGTTGTGTATAGATTACAGGGAGCTGAACCGAGTGACGGTAAAGAACAAGTATCCTTTGCCAAGGATAGATAACCTGTTTGATCAGTTGAGTAGTGCATCGGTCTTTTCCAAGATTGATTTGAGGTCGGGGTACCATTAGGTGAAGATTAGGGAAGTGGACATACCAAAGACAGTTTTCACGTCGAGGTATGGCCATTTTAAGTATGTGGTGATGCCTTTTGGGTTATCTAATGCACCGGCTGTGTTTATGAATTTGATGAACAGAGTTTTCAGTCAGTTTCAGGACAAGTTTGTGGTGGTTTTTATCGATGACATCTTAGTCTATTCCAAGACTAAGGAGGAACAAGAGGAGCATCTGAGGATTGTGTTGCAGACCTTGAGGGAGTACGAGTTATATGTTAAGTTGTCCAAGTGTGAGTTCTGGTTAGAGAGAGTTGCTTTTCTGGGGTATGTGATCTCTAAGGATGGGGTAGCTGTGGATCCGGCAAAGATTGAGGCAGTGACCAAGTGGGAAGCACCAAAGAATGTTGCTGAGATCAGGAGTTTCTTAAGCTTAGATGGATATTATAGACGGTTCGTGAAGGATTTCTCCAAGATTGCTATACCTATGATAGCGTTGATGAGGAAAGAGAACAGGTTTCGTTGGGTTGAGAGTTGTGAGACGGCGTTCCAAATATTAAAGGAGCGTTTGACCACAGCTCCTATCTTAGCATTGCCTGAAGGGAGTGAGAAATTTGAGGTTTATACAGATGCCTCAAAGAATGGGTTGGGATGTGTATTGATGCAGAACGGTAAAGTGATTGCCTATGCTTCTAGGCAATTGAAGCCTTATGAGGAGAATTATCCTACACACGATCTAGAGTTGGGTGCAGTGGTGTTTGCTCTCAAGATTTGGAGACATTACCTTTATGGGGCGACTTTTAAGGTATTTTCTTATCACAAGAGTCTCAAGTACATCTTCACTCAAAAGGAGTTGAACATGAGACAGAGGAGGTGGATGGAGCTGATTGGCGATTATGACATGGATATTATCTACCATGAAGGGAAAGCCAATGTTGTTGCTGATGCCTTGAGCAGGAAGAGTGTACATTCTTTGTGTACAGCTTTATCTTTGATGAGGTTGAGAGACGAGGTGGGAAATTTTGGGATACATATGATGCAGAGAGGGGACGCCATGGGATATTTGACAGTACAGCCTGATCTTTATGATGATATTCGAGGTAAACAGGCTTTAGATCCTAAGATGGTGGAGTGGAGAGCTGGAGTAGAGAAAGGGACAGTGTCTAGATTCTCTATTCATTCAAATGGTAGTTTGAGGTTCGATGGGAGGTGGTGTGTCCCTAATGATGAGGAGCTGAAAAAGATAATCATGACAGAGGCACATTGTACACCATATTCAGTGCATCCAGGTGGTGACAAGCTATACAAGGATTTAAAGAACACGTTCTGATGGCCTGGGATGAAAAAAGAGACAGCTGAGTTTGTGGCCCGTTGTTTGACATGCCAGAGAGTTAAAGGGGAACAGCGACGACCACAAGGTAAGATTCAGTCTTTAGAGGTACCTGAGTGGAAGTGGGAATCCATTTCTATGGATTTTATCGTGGGTTTGCCAAAGAGTCAACAGGGTAACAACATGATATGGGTAATAGTGGATCGACTGACCAAGTCAGCTCATTTTGTGCCAATGAAAGATACGTGGACCAAGGCACAATTAGCTTTGGCTTATCGGAAGCATGTGTTGAGATTGCATGGAGTGCCTAAGGACATAGTATCTGACAGAGATGCGAGATTTATCTCAAGGTTTTGAAAAGAGTTGCAGGAATCTTTGGGAACGACATTGAAGATGAGTACAGCATTTCATCCTGCAACAGACGGTCAGACTGAGAGAACAATCAAGACTCTTGAGGATATGTTACGAGCTTGTGTGATGGATTTTGGTGGTAGCTGGGAGCAGAGATTGGATTTGATTGAGTTTTCTTACAACAACAGCTATCACACCAGTATTGGCATGGCACCGTTTGAGGCTTTATATGGGAGGAGATGTCGGAGTCCGATTTGTTGGGACGACAGTGCTGAGGCAGTGGTTCTAGGACCAGAGATGGTACATGAGATGGTTGAGCAGGTTAAGATGATCGGGGAAAGGATGAGAGCGGCTCAGGATAGGCAAAAGAGTTATGCAGATCTACATCGCCGGGATATAGAGTTTCAGGTTGGGGACAAGGTTCTTCTGAAAGCGTCTCCTATGCATGGGGTTATGAGATTTGGGAAGAAAGGCAAGTTGAGTCAGAAGTTCATAGGGCCTTATGGGATCTTAGACCAGGTTGGAGAGGTTGCTTATCGTTTGGATTTACCAGCTGCGTTGGAGAGAGTGCATAATGTGTTTCATGTATCTCAGCTGTGGAAGTATGTGAGTGACCCGTCACATGTGTTAGAGGCAGAGAGCATAGAGCTAGATGAGTCCTTGTCTTATCTTGAGGTGCCTAAGCAGATTCTTGACTGGAAGGTTAGGAAGACTAGGAGCAGTGATATAGTTTTGCTTAAGATCCTTTGGTCTAATCATGAGGTAGAGGAAGCTACATGGGAGGCAGAGGAGGCCATGAGAGAGCGTTACCCTTTCCTTTTTGATCAGGTATGTATGGTTACGGGGACGTAACCTTGTTTCTTTTAGGGGGTAGGAGATGATCGCAAAGAGTTTTTACACCCTTTTTGTGTTGTGTTGGTATGTTTTGTAGTGGTTTAAGTCGGGTTGAGTCGGGAGTGTGGTGGTATGTTTTGTTTGGTTGTGGTTTGAACTTCGGGGACGAAGTTCTTTTTAAGGAGGGAAGACGGTAATACTACGGTTTTATGAGCCTCTGGGTACTCTATCGAGTGGGCCTTACTCTGTCGAGTAAGGGTGTTTTGGTTTTTAAAACAGTGTTCTGTCTGTAGGGTACTCGATCGAGTAGCCTTGGTACTCGATCGGGTAGGGGGCACTCGATCGAGTACGTTAGTTACTCGATCGAGTGGCTCGGTTTACGGGTAATGTTTTGTCGGGTTTTGTTAATAATGCGAATAGGTATATATAACTTTCCGTCATCATCATTAAATACTTTTATTAAACCTAATCACTTCAAAAGAGATTTCGAACTACGTTCTTCGCATCTTTCGCATTATTGACAAATCCCGGAGCTTGAGAGGTCGGAATTCATCATCCTTTACATTCTTGTGATTCTTGCGTCTAGGGTAAGATCTACGTACCGATTTTATAGTATTTCATTAAGTTTGTTTAAACCCTAATTTGGGGGTTTGGGGGTTTTGTTAGTTTTTATGATTGTTAGTAATTATGTGATCATATGGTAGGAGGAGGATTCGTAGAGGAGGCTTTTTGATAACAGTTGTTGAGATCGTCTGATTGTATTGCATTCCAGGTAGGGTTTCCCTACTCAGTATTAGTCACATGATGTGTTGGTTGTGCTTTGTGATTGTTGAGCTTTATCGTACGAGTATTGTGACAGTTGTTGGGTTTGATTGTTGATTAGTAGTTGTGATTGATTGTACCGTTTGTGTTCTTTCGGGGTGCGTCCCTGGCTGAGTGGAGTCACTTGCGGGAGTGGCTTCACGCCCATGATTCGCCTTCTGTGGAACCCGCCACAGAAGGGATGTGCACATTAATGGATTTGGGTTTATCGCTCGACGGAGATGAGCGGGGCTTAGGTGGGAACATTTGTGGTCCCCCCGGCGGCGAGGAGTAACTTTGTTGCGATGGGTACTCTGGCAGGGCTACACACTTTAGTGTGTAGTCAGTATTGTGGAGTTGGTGATGGAGTTCGGGGTATATCTGTGACGATTGAGCTATGTTGTGTGTTGTTTTATTGAGTTATGTAAATTGTGTGATTAGTACTGACCCCGTTTAATTGTTTTAAAAACTGTGGTGATCCATTCGGGGATGGTGAGCAGTTGTTAAGCAGGTATGAGTCGAGATACATGGGATAGCTGGGATGTGTCGCCACTAGATGATAGAGTCTTCCGTTGTAGTTTTGATAGTTTTAGACAGTTGTTTTGAGATCATGTAAACTGTATTTTGGCAGTTGGTTTCGGATTGTATTTACTCACTTAAGCTTTATATTATTTAAACGTTGTTTCTTCATTGTCTTTTGATTATCATTGCCTCGGGAAACCGAGATGGTGACAACTTTACACCTGAGTGGTCCTGGTAAGGCACTTGGAGTATGGGGGTGTCACACAAGGTGAGTATAATTTTGTGAGATAGAAAGAAGTAAAGCCACTCACCTAACTTCGACCTATAAGAACATGCATGAAACCTAACATGAAACCGATTTATATCGACTGTACATATGCATTCCAACCAATCAGGACCAAGACACATACCGGGGACTTACATATAGTGTGAGGTGAGGTAATTGGGTATGAAGGGACAAAACAATTTGGATATGTGGAGGTAAAGCCAAGCTAGTACAACCGTAACCAAATAATAAACCATTCCGCTTCACTACTCAATATACAAAGCATAAGATAATGCCATTGTGGCAAAATATCACCCTCACCATCAAAAGACTTCCCATAAAGTATAATAATAAGCATGGGAGTAATATTCAGCAATCCTTTTCATATGTTTCATTTTTTTCTTCTTCTTTCAACTTTCTTTCATCATTTTTCCTTTTTTTTCAATCTTTTCCATTTCATTTTTTTCTTTTCATTCTCCTCATCTTCTTGATTCAAGACAAAATACCAAATTGATAATCACAACATACCCAAAATAACTGCTAAACTAGCTTGACTATGGTAGGCTAAATTTAGGATCGTAGTTAAATAATGGGTCAAAACATGTCAATTTGGCTATGTGAGGCTCAAGGGTAGAAATGAAAGAAGGGGTCGTAAATTACCTCTCCACATGTCTCACCGCCACAAATCCGAATACATACAGCTACTAAGAAAAGATTGACATGTTTGTGCAATTTGATGTTACATGTCTTATAAGGAGTACTACTCGCATCCTAAATGAAACTGGTCATGAATGTCACCAGTTTATCAAGCTCTAAATCTTAGAATGTATAAGTAGTTTGCCAATATTAGAGTCAAGTCTATTCGTTCATCTAAGTTTAAACAAAAACTCGTAGATTATGCAAGTAACTATGCCAATAAAATGTTAAAAGTTGCAAGGTAAAGGTAAAAGGACTCTATGTAGCATAAAAGCCTCAACGTTCCGACTCAACCTATATGCTGAAATAAACGTGGAATTATTTTGATATTTCGAATTTTTTTTTAATTTTTACGAAATTTTTGAATTTTGAAATAAAAATAAACAATGCATGCAAAAATAAAACGTGCAAACTGGAATGCAATAAAAACAATATGCAAACACAGATATGGATGCATATACCCTCCCCAAACCAAACTGTACAATACCCTCATTGTACTCAAATATAAGGAAAGGAAAGGCAAACTAAAAAGAAAAATGTAGCCTCGGAAAACTTACAAGATAACGCGAAGTAAGGACCTCCCCAAACCAGCCAGCAACAAGGGAGGTCGCAAATAGCCTCATAACAACGTCACTGGACGCGAATCAAAACAATAGGACTCCATCGAAGCAAGAGGCTCTCGATCGAGTATAAATGGACTGCGAAAGTGCTCGATCGAGAGAGAAAGGTACTCGATCGAGTGGTCATCTGTTAGGGGTGCTCGATCTAGAGAGCAAGGTACTCGATCGAGTGGTCATCTTATGCACGAACTCCTAGGTTCCATTTGAAGCACCTGCAAACACGCAACAAACGACCTACAGAACTAGTAAAACAAGTTTAAACGTTCCAGTCTATCGTCTGTAAAACTAGCAACTAAAGCACACCAAACTAACTAAATGTTTTAAGCAAAGTACAATAAATTACAAGCCGGGTTGCCTCCCGGATAGCACAGGTTTAAGAGGTCTCGCACGACCTTCTGGCTTCAATTTACTTGCTCATTGAAATGGTTGAAGTAGAAAATTTCAACGTTGCCAACTAAATCATTTGCTCCATAGTAATGCTTCACATGATGGCCATTCACTTTAAATCTTCTGCCCTCGAAATTCTCTAACTCAACGGACCCAAACATGGTGACACCAGTCACTGTATAAGGGCCACTCCACCTGGACTTCAGCTTACCAGGAAACAAGCGCAGTTGGGCATTAAACAGCAATACCTTCTGCCCGACATGGAATTCTCGCGGTATGATTCTTTTGTCGTGCCATCTCTTTGTTTTCTCCTTGTAGATGCGCGAGCTGTCATAGGCATTTAGCCGAAACTCTTCTAGCTCATCTAGCTGCAATAAACGTTTCTCACCACACAACTTAGAATCATAATTCAATTCACGTATGACCCACCAAGTCTTATATTCTAGTTCAACAGGTAAATGACAGGACTTCCCATAAACCAACCGATATGGTGATGCACCAATCGGTGTATTAAAGGCAGTCCGATATGCCCATAATGTGTCATCTAATTTTAAGCTCCAATCCTTCCGTGATTTAGAAACAACTTTAGCCAAGATCTCTTTTAGTTCCCTATTAGAGACCTCAACCTGCCCACTAGTTTGGGGATGATACCCCAGACCTCTACGATGTTGGACACCGAATTTGAACAATAAA
Organism: Silene latifolia; assembly: GCF_048544455.1. Taxonomy (NCBI): domain Eukaryota; kingdom Viridiplantae; phylum Streptophyta; class Magnoliopsida; order Caryophyllales; family Caryophyllaceae; genus Silene; species Silene latifolia. The sequence goes on along the minus strand of NC_133535.1, from coordinate 120,608,150 downwards.
GCGCTAAGCTGCTTTTCTTTAAAATGTATGCCCCCATCACTAATGACGACCCTAGGGACACCAAATCGGGGGAAAATAATCTTTTTAAACAGTTTAATCACGGTCTTGACATCACAGTTAGGTGAAGCAACTACCTCTACCCACTTAGACACGTAGTCTATGGCGACTAGATTATACCTGTTACCTTTACTGGACGGGAAATGTCCTTGAAAATCAATGCCCCAGACATCAAAAATCTCGACCTCTAGAATGCCATTTTGGGGCATCTAATGTCTCCTAGAAATATTTCCCGAGCACTGGCAAGCATCACAAGCTGAAACAAACACTTTAGCATCTGCAAATAAAGTAGGCAAAAAAAATCAGACTGAAGTACCTTGGCCACGGTTCGCGACGGACCGTGGTGACTGCCATAAGAGGAAGAATGACATCCCTTTAGGATTGCTCTAGTCTCCCACTGCGGAATACACCGTCTATAAAGACCGTCAGCACACTCCTTAAATAAATAAGGATCATCCCAGAAATATCGCCTCACGTCATGAAGAAATCGCTTCCTTTGCTGATAAGACATGTTAGGTGGCAGCTCACCATCTACAACGTAGTTAGCAAAATCTGCATACCACGGGTCAACACTTGTGTTAGTAGTCACTGCAAATAAAGTATCATCAGGAAAAAAGAATCATTTATAGGTAAATGATCCTCTCCCTCCTGTTGCGGTAATCGCGACAGGTGATCAGCTACTACATTCCCCGCGCCCTTCTTGTCTTTGATTTGCAGATCAAATTCCTGGAGGAGGAGTATCCACCTCAACAGTCGTGGCATAGCTTCTTTCTTAGCAAGAAAGTATTTCAGCGATGTATGGTCAGTAAAAACAGTAACTTTCGAACCTACTAAATATGATAGAAATTTCTCCAGCGCATAAACCACAGCTAACAACTCTTTCTCAGTGGTGGCATACTTCACTTGAGCCTCATCCAGAGTTCGGCTCGCATAGTAAATCGCACTCAAAGCTTTGTCTTTCCGCTGGCCCAACACCGCTCCTAGTGCATAATAACTAGCATCACACATAATCTCAAATGGAAGCTCCCAGTCGGGAGGCTGGATAATCGGTGCTGAAATCAAGGCCTGTTTACACTTGTTGAAAGCAGAAAGACACTCATCAGTAAATACAAATGGGGCATCCTTAAGTAACAACTGTGTAAGTGGTTTAGCAATTTTCGAAAAGTCCTTAATGAACCGGCGGTAAAAGCCAGCATGTCCAACAAAAATCCTCACTCCTTTAACATTAACAGGAGGAGGTAATTGCTTAATCACTTGCACTTTTGCTTTATCGACCTCGATGCCCCTATCGGAAACTAAATGCCCTAAGACAACTCCCTCATTGACCATAAAGTGACACTTTTCCCAGTTAAGCACAAGATTAACCTTAATGCAGTGCTGTAACACTTTATCAAGGTTAGACAAACAGTTATCAAAATCACTCTCATAGACGCTGAAATCGTCCATAAATACCTCCATAATAGACTCTATATACTTGAAAAATATCCCCATCATTCACCTTTGAAAGGTAGCTGGGGACTTGCACAGACCACAAGACATTCTACGATAAGCAAAAACACCTTGAGGGCAAGTAAAATAGTCTTTTCCTGATCATCCGGATGAATTGGGATCTGAAAGAACCCTGAGTACCCATCTAAATAACAGAAAAACTTATGAGAGGCTAACCTTTCTACCATCTGATCAATAAAAGGAAGGGGAAATGATCCTTCTTTGTGGCGGCATTCAATTGTCTATAGTCTATACACATCCGCCAACCAGTGAAAACTCTAGTAGGTATCAACTCATTTTTATCATTCTGAACCACGGTAGTTCCTCCTTTCTTAGGAACTACCTGAACTGGACTCACCCATTTAGAATGACCAACAGAATAGATAATACCTGTATCAAGTAGCTTCATTACCTCAGCCATCACGACATCTTGCATCTTCTGATTCAGCTTGCGCTGACCTTGTCTACGAGTCTTGTGATCTTCCTCTAGCTTAATCATGTTCATGCAAATATCAGGGCTGATGCCCTTAATATCATCCAAAGAATAACCCATGGCTTTCCTGTTTTTCTTAAGAACAGCTAACAAAGCAGTTAGCTGGTTATCATTAAGCTTAGCACTAACAATGACTGTATACTGCTCAGTATCATCCAAAAATGCATATTTAAGATGGGAAGGAAGAGGCTTACGCTCAGGTACCTTTACCTCAATAGCGCAAGAAGTGTTTACCGGCTGTTTTACCTTCTCTCCTTCAACGTTGGTGAGTTCACGCTCATCTATTACAGCTTCAAGCATATCCAACACAGTGTTCTCCGGGTTATCTGCACACTCATCTAATAACATCAAAGCTTCCAGTGGATCCCTTATCAAAGAATCCGACCAGACTTCATAAACAGACTCATCAATGATATCAACTAAATAGCAAGTATCCTCTATCATTGGTCTAGCAAGTGTACTAGGAAAACTGAAGGTGATAGCATCGCCCCCCACCGCAAGAGTCAAACGTCCTTATTTGATATCTATAATAGCACCAGTTGTACACAAGAATGGTCTTCCCAGCCAATATAATCGGGGTCCGGGCATCCTCAGCTATGTCTAAGACAATAAAATCTAGTGGAATAAAGAACTTGCTGACCTTGACTGGCACGTCTTCTAGGATACCTAAGGGTCGTCTAACCGATCTATCAGCCATCTGGAGGGTGATATTAGTCATTTTAAGGTGACCCATATTAAGTTTCTTGCAAACAGAGTAAGGCATGACACTAACGCTGGCTCCTAGATCACAAAGAGCCTTTTCTATCACTTCATTCCCTATTACACAGGTAATAGAAAAACTACCCGGGTCTTTCAGTTTGGGTGGAGCCTTATTAAGAATTAAACTGCTAGACTCTTCCATGAAAGCAACAGTCTCAAACTCACTAAGCTCTCTCTTACGCGTCAAAATATCTTTCATAAATTTCGCATAAGAAGGTACATGGGTAATTAGCTCGCTAAAAGGAACGGTCACCTGAAGGTTCTTGACCACCTTCACAAAATTACCGAACTGTCGCTCAGCCTTAGCATCTTTCAGTCGTCCCGGATAAGGGATTTTGGTGACAATGAGCGGTTCTACGACTTTCTCTTTACCTTTGTCTAAACTTGGCATCTCCGCAGCAGGGGAAGATGACCCACCAGCGTGTTTAGACTTCAAAACAGCGTCTTCGTCATTGCATGCGTTCGATCGAGTAACCTTACCACTCGATCGAGCACTTTGCTCCTGGGATCTAGTCGATCGAGGGCCACAACCTGCTCGATCGAACTCGTCATTTTCGGGGGTGTTCGATCGGGCACTTTCAGAGGGAGAACTGCTCGATCGAGTACCCAAATCACTCGATCGAGCACTTTGACAAGGTTCAGCAGCGTCAACGTCAAATTGCTCTTCCAAAATAGTTTTCGGATTTTCATCAATAGGTAAATCGGCATTTACCGGCGTCATTGGTCCGTCATAAGTAAGACTGCTTCGGAGATTAATTGCATTAATCGGGTCGAGCACTTGATTCATTTGCTCAGATGCAAATTGTGCGAATTGATCTTTCAACTTCTTTATAGAATTCTCATTGTCTTGCGCATTTTTCTGGAATTGATGTGCCAAAGATAGTACCAAGGATTTCAACTCCGCTATCTCTGTATTTGTAGAAGAAGAATTATCTTGTTGCGGTATTGAATTAATAGGACCAGAAATACTTGGTATGGCCACAACTTCATAGAATTTGGAGAATGGAATTCCTTGCTTATATTGTTGGTAAGCATGGACTCGCTCTACTTCTGCCATACAAGTAATAGGATTATGTCCTTCCGCGCCACATCTACCACAAAACACCTCTTGCTCAATCATAGCATGGACCTGCTGTTGATCACCCAAAATTGGCGGACTCTCTGACTTGTCACACCCAGCATTAAGAACTTCTAATTCAGCTACAAGGTTTTCACCATCTGTTCCGCTCACTCGCCTACCTCCTCTGGGATTCCCATACTCAGCTACATAAATGGCCATGTCTTCAATAAGATGCCATCCCATATTGTCTTCAATATTTTTCTGAAATATTTCTTTGGCTGCAACATCCAATATGGCTCTTTGATCGTCATACAACCCACTGTAAAATTGGTTGCAAAGGAACCATTGTTGGAAGTCATGATGAGGTACAGAGCGAACCAGCTTCTTGAATCTAGTCCAAGCTTCACTCAAATCTTGAGTGGCAAATTGTGTGAAATTAGTGATTTGGCCTCTTAATGCGTTGGTGCGCTGTGGAGGAAAGTACCTTCTGTAAAAGGTTAATGCCACAGATTTCCAATCAGTTACAACAGCAGCTTCTCTATCCAAATCTCTCAACCAATCCCGGGTGTCATCAGTTAAAGAAAAAGGAAAAATAATTTCTTTGACCCTATCTTGTGTCACCCCAGCAACTAAAGGAATGGCGGAGCAGTAATCGGTGAACAACTCCATATGCTTACCCGGATCCTCACTAGCTACTCCCCTGAAGAGATTCTTCTCAACCAACTGAATGTAAGATGGATGAATTCCAAAGGTACCAGCATCTGTAGTAGGAAATAGGAAACCCTTGGGTAAGGTATCTACAGTAGGTTCCGAGTGACTAGCGATGATTAGCAAATAAAATTGTAAGAATAACAGATCTTTCAATGCCCTCTTCTAGGACGGATCACCTGCAAAACAACTATAGCACTAGAGAGAAATATGAGAACTGTCTCAAGGAATAAATTCCTTGAGACTAATGACAAACTTAATATAAAGCAAACAAAATAACACCGTCTCCCCAGCAACGGCGCCAAAATTTGATGTGGTTGTCGCAACCTTATAAAAAACTAAAACCAACCAGTCTCTATAAAATGTAATAAAGGTGGCAGTCGGGTATCGTATCCACAGGGAGATGGGAATTCTATATGCTAAACTAAGTCTGTCTAGGTAACCGTTTATTGGGGGTTGATTGTTTGATTCTATACAACAGAGGTCCAGAGAGAAGGAACAACAAAGAAATAAGCAAAGAGTTTTAATGAAATTACAAGATAAAGAGAAACAGCTAGGATAGTCGGTTCACCATGGTTTTCCTAGAGGTCTAGTCTAAGGTCAAAGGTCGACATGAACTCGGTCTACAGGATAATGAAAAGGTCCTTCCGGTCCGCTATTCGCTCTAAAACATTACTAACTTAGCTTCCGCCCTCATTAGAATGTCCTAATGTTCACTGCAGGTCTTACCCCTCATAATCTTCCGATCTAGGTCAAGGTGTACCAAATCAACTAGCTAAATGCGTCGACTCAAGCAGATAATTGCTATTAATTGTACTGATTAACAACACAAACCTAATTCTGGCCAAGCCTAATCACCTGATTTTAACCTTCTTAATTACCATGGCTCCCCTAAGTCCTAGCATTAAGAGATTAGCTATGCATAATGAAGATTGAGAAATTAATGGTAACCAACGAAATAATTAGCTTGAACATGTTAATAAGACGATAAATTATGAACCCTAATGCTAGAAATTGATTACTAAAGAAAACAAGAACTAAAGTAATAGAAGAAAGAGATGACAAAAACAAGAACAATTGCAATCAACAATAATTGAAATTAAGGATGGAGAAAATACCCAATACAATGAATTCCAAAAGCTAGAGTTTTTTAGGTCTAAGGAGTAAAGAGTAAAAGAGAGGAAGAGATAGAGAAACTTCTGCCTGCCGTCCTCTCTAATTTATTCTAAGATAAAACTAAAATATCCAAAAGATAAATCTAAAAGATTGGGTAGAAATATTCTAGCGTCAAAACCTCTCGATCGAGTAAAAGCAAACTACTCGATCGAGCATAATAAAGGTAAAACACCTCGATCAAGCAAAGCAAGTACTCGATCGAGGAACTTATCATACACCGTTCTCGATCGAGCAAAGCAAGTACTCGATCGAGGGTTCTCAGCATAAAAGGGTGCTCGATCGACCAGTCTTAGCAATCAACTTAGTCGATCGAGTTAGCTAGCACTGTATTAGCACAGATGAACTCAAAACACCTTCTGAAGCCACTTCACGCATCCCTAGGTGGCAAATTCCAGGCTCCAATTCTTCTATCTCCAAAATGCATGCAAACGGGATAAGTTCAGGCTTGATTCAGCTCGTTCAGGTCCAAACCTACAAATAACGCCAAACAAATAAAGTAGACTATTCGGGGCAATTGTAGCTAGATGCTACATAAATAACGTAGAAATGCATGTAAATATAGGATAAAAACCCTATGTAAAATACACGCATCAAAAGCATTGATAAAAACTCAAGGAAGATCTTCATCTTCTTCCTTGAGCACGAACCCAGAAAACAGAGGACATCCCATGTACCCTTCGAAAATTGCCTCGAAATGACCTCAAAACTCCATTATAATTCACCAAATTTTGCAAACATAATCTAGTTAGTGCCCTTGATTGATTTGTGTCCTCTTATAATAGCATAGGTAACGTTTTGAGCATTAATTTGCTCGATTCTTTACCCTTGCTCGCGTTTTTGTCAGTCTTTATTAATCGTTATTTTTAATAATTTTAAATGTAATTTAGGTCTGGTTTTTTGCCAAAGTCGAAAACTTTGCTCTTCAAGAATACCAAAACATCTATCGGTTTGAAAAATCGTTAAGTATTGAAACCGTGGTGATCGTTTGAAGTTCCCTGCGCAAAACGAGTTTTACACGTGAAACGTGTTTGTTTGATTCAAGTTTGATTTCGATTATTGATTTGAAAACCGTCGTAGACGTACCAAGAAGCTTGCATCCGAGATACATGTAAGCCGAGGGTGCCAAAAATCACTCCTTTTCTCTCTTAATGTTATTTACTTTCATTAATTCTCGTTTTATCGTTTATCGTATTAATTATGTTTAATTTGCGATAATAATCTTTTAAGTATGATGATGAATGCCGGTGGATGGCCTATTTAATTATGTGGATTATTTTCTTGTAGGATTAGACGATTTTTATTGTTATATGAATTGTCTTTCACATGATTATAGTTAATTATGCTAGATTTACTCGTATGCTCAAATCTATGCTTAATTTGATGTTCATGTTTTAAATCTGAAATTATAACATGCTTTTTATGTTTAATTAGTATGTTTAATTATTAAAGTTTGCATCTTTGAATTGATTTGATAATTTATGTTTAATTAGATTAAATAATGAAATTGTTTGATTTAATTCACATGTTAGCATGATTTATGAAATGTATGAACATGAACATGATATTTGTTTGTTTAGTTAGATTATGCATGTTTGTGTGATTTAATTTAGTTGCTCATTCACATGTTAGTTTAATTAATTAAGATTAATTAATTAGAATTGCATGAAATCGCAAGAATTAGAATTGTTTGTGTCGATTTATTTGTCGATTGATGTCGTGTATGATGCCCTTTATCACGATTTTCTAGGCTGTTTTAGACTAAGAATTAGTCCTCTAATTTTCCTTGTTCATATGTCAATCGTTTGTGAAACAATTGTTTGATTTAGATGCATGTTTGCTTCTTTTCATTTGCATATGATTGTATCATCACATGTCACGTGTTTGCAACCCGACTTGATTTAGAATAGGTCATGTATGTATCCCTTGGAGGCCATGTTGGTCGTGTGTTCTATTCGGCCGAGAGGCCTTGTTTCGTTTGTTTAGGTGTTTGTTAATGCCTTCCTTGTTTGCTTATTGGTTTTTATTACAATTGGTATTGTAATCTAACCCATGTTTATTGCAGCGCCGCTAGAGTAAGAATGAATTTATTTCTCTCATCTTTGTTTGTTTATTTATGCTAGAATAGCTAAATGGACTCACATGTTTAAATCACTTGACGAAGTTATGTGCATTTAAACCACTAGAATTGTTTTTGTTCCGGGTGTAATTCCAGAGCAGATATAGTTACCACCCTTGGCTTGTTGAATGATGTCTTGAGTTGAATTCTCCTTTGGTCTCAATCGTTCCTCACGGCCTCTCCTGCAACAATGAACGAACTGAGGGCTTGGCTTTGTGCCAAGCGTACTCACTCCGACGCTCAAGTCAGTAAACTTAAGAGATAAGTTGTTACTTGGCTAAATGTGTATTGTAGAGAGATAAGGAAGATATTACCAGATGAATAGTGTATTTAGGTTTTATTGTGTATTCGTTGGGATCCTTTCCTCAATGAAGGTTGAGGAGTATTTATAGGCTTTCACCTTTTGTCACGTAGTGGCCAAGTGGCCAAGTGGCTAGCAGGTGGAAAGACTGATCTACCCCTCGGCCGAGGGACCTATGGCAGGCCGGCGGGCCCTGTTGACTCACCGCCGAGGGGTCTTGGATGTGAGTACGCGGGTATGTGCCCCGGCTGGCAAGTTGCCATGCCGAGACCAGCCGACAGCCGATGATGGGCCGATCGGCTAGGTTGCCTAAGCCGTTGACTTCTTTGTGGATATCTTTGACCTTGCTCAATATGTTGACTTGGTCGGTGCGAGAATATGCCCCATCAATTTGCCCCCAGCGTAGTCTATGCCGTGGTATGGGCTCCGATGTATGTTTGAGCGTATATTCTGCGCAAGTAATTTGTAAAAAATTTCCTGCATCGGCTTCTTCTGCGGCGGCCTGGTCTTTCTTAGGCCGTACCATATCCCCCCTCCACATGGATGCGTAAAGGGCATCCGATGTGGAAAAGAAAGTAATTTGGCCGAGACCGGGGTTGAGAGTCGGTTTTTTATTGCCCCCTGCCGGCGCTTTCTAGCTTGGTTGATTATGTGGCCGGTGGAGAGCGGATGCTTGGGAATTTGTTGAGGAAGGTGAATAGGCAAGGAGATATGAATAGGCGTGTTGAAGACGCTTGGTCACTGTTGCATCGATTGACGTCTAACTGTTGCAACGATTGACATCCCGTGGTTGCATGTCCGACACGTGTCTGCACGCTGATTGGTTGACGCTTCATGGGCTGTTTTCTGATTGGTCCTTCTTCATGGGCTTTTCCCTATAAATAGGGCAGTTATCCCGTGAAATTGGCCACCAATTTCATTCTCTAAAATTTTCCTCTAAACTTTCAAGGGTTTCTTTGTCTTCTAATTTTCTCAGTTGTCATTCCGGCGAGTGTTTTTCTTCAAGGTAAACAAACAAACTTCTTCTCTTTATTTTGTTGAATCAATTATTGTTATTATGTCTTCTGCTGACGCCGGGACTAGCACTTCTGTGCCGGAGGGTTCTCCGTTGCGTCTTGACGGGGAGGAGATACTAGACGCCATTCCGATAAGGTTTGGGGGCCCTAGGTCTCCTTCTCCCGTAGTCGGTCCACCAATTCTGGAGGGACGGGAGGATGAGGGTGACGATTTGATGAGGATGAGGGGACCCCTTCGATGGTGGGAGGTCATGTCTGTCCGGATCATGGCGAGCCCCGCACGATTGGTCTTGAACGTGGTTGGTCTCATAAGTTCGCCGATTGTTCGGCGAGACATTTTTCGGAGGCCATTTCTCATTTGGTGAGGGGTATAAGATCGTTATTCCTAAGAAGGGTCGGGCGGTCTGTTGCCCTCCACCGGGTCACACCGGCGTGTACATCGGCATCCGGAGTATGGGCTGCGGTTTCCTCGAATAAATACGTCGTGGCCATTATCGTGCTATGAACGTCGCGGTGGCCCAACTACATCCGCTGGCCGTGAGGACGATAGTTGGCTTTGTCTGGCTTTGTCTCTTTAGGGGAGAGATCCCGACAGTCAACTTATTCCGCCGACTTCACGGTCTTCGCCGTCAATTTCCGGTAAAGTGGGGTGGTACGGCGTACGAGATGGAGCCGAGCTATGTCTCCGTGAACAAGCTTACTTCTTGCAAAGACGCGCAACGGCGGTGGGTGTATGTCCAAGTGCCGGAGGATTACCCTTTGCCTCGGTCTTTCGAGCCCCTGTTCACTTTCGGTGTGAGAGCGGGAAGAGTACGATAAATGTATCTCCGGGGTAAGGCTAAGATGGATGCTTCGATGGTCCTTCTTACTTAGGATGAGAAGCGGGCGTCTGTTGTTTGACGCCGAGAAGGGATGGCTGCCCCGACTCGATTATTCTTGAGGATGAGCCGCAGCAGCCACGTCGGCCTCATACCGGCCCTCGGCCCGGGGTGAGTGGGGTCGGTGTGAGGCCCATCTTAGCTTGTTATGTTCCTGTTTTTAGAGCTATGTTTCATTTCTTTCATGTAATTCCTTGTTTGATTTCTTGCAGACCGGTTTGGCCAGAATCTGTCCGAGAGTACTTTAAAGAGGATAGGCCTTGATAAGGACGGGAAAGTCGTCAGCAAAGACATCCTACGGTGAAAAAAGTGATCGTAGACCGGCTCCTAACGACCTTATGGAGAAGCGGTGAAGTCGTTGGATCGTCGGCGGCCCAAGTACGGGTTCTCGGAGGCGTGCGAAGAGAACAAAGAAAGGAGCGTCCGGCCGGCGACGGCATCGGTGTCCACTCCCTCCTCGACCCCGGTGGTGCAGAAGGATCATGTGGAGATTATCGACATCACTGACAAGGTGGTGACCGTTGCTAAGGGTCCTTCTTCCCCAAAGAAGAGAAAGGAGCCACCTCCCGCTTCCACCGTTCTTGGGGAGAAGCCTACCGGCCCTCCATTTAAGAGGGTCCAAACAGGTACGGATCTAACTTGCGGTTCGGATTTAGCCGGTTCGTTGGACATCCCGATGACCGGCTTTACGATGTGTCAATGCAAGGTGATATGGATGCTCTGTGTAAATTTTTGTAGATCCTCCTCGGCGACCACCGTTCTTTGCCGAACGGCAATCGGAAGCGACTGAGAAGGCTATTGGGAGGGCGGAGTCTTGGAAATGTCATCGTTGACTCCTCGGCTCGAAGATTTCGCCTCCGAGCTTGTGGCGAGGGTGCGAAATCGTATAAGAAGTCGGGAGGTGGACCCAACAGCCGGCTCCTATATCACGGAGCAGAGAAAACTATGGCCCAGCTGCGCCACTGCCGCAAAGCTTAAAAATCGGATCTCTCTCGCCGCAAAGGGGGAAGCCGCGAAGGCTAAATTGGATCTCTCTTACGCCACGAAGTGCGTGGAGGAAGTTGAGAAGGCTGCTAGGGGCCGAGAAGGCCAAAGTTGAGAAGGCGATGCCGCCACCGCCAAGATGATGGAAGAGCGGAATAGGTATAAGGATGCTTATGACGCCATGGTTGCCAAGAGGGATCGGTGGAAGGATCGGTTCGACAACCGGGCGGAGGCGCTCGGGACGCGCAGCAGCCTGCCGTTGCCCAAAAGGAGAAGGATATTGAAATGCTTCAAGATGATCTCCTCCCTAAAATGTGTGCCCGATTTCGGGCCGGGCCGAGGAGGCGACCGGGGAGGCAATTAAGAGACTTCTCCCCGACGGCACCTTCCCGTGGGATAAATTTGACCGACTTTTGGATGAGATGGCCGATCTTTGCGGAAGCGACGGATGCGGAGGCGGCGAAGCGCGCTCGATAGGCGAGGCGAAGGCGGCCTACGATGCGAGAGGTGAAGGAGGGTGACGGGCTAAAGGTGCTTGAAAATGTCGAGCCCTCTTCCGAGCCGGCCACAAGAAGATCTTCTTTATTCTTCTTCGATGGAGGGAAGCAACGAGGCATAGGGAGACGGGCGGTCGTCACCGGACTCACCGGCGTCTCGGATAGCTTTAGCTGTTCGGGGGGCCAATTATTGAGCCTCCTCTCCCCGCCATCTTTTGGCGCTTCAAATCCCAAGTCTGTAACCTTTTGTTTTTTTGTTTCGTAGCTTTTGTAAAGCTTTGGTAGGTAGAGTTTAGGCTATCCCCATGGGGACGGCCGTCGTTTGTACTCTCCTTGCAATCATGTTCAATAAAGTTTTGTCTTTTTGGTCCTCGGCTTGGCCGGGACTTTGGTCACGAACCTTTGCTTTTCTTGCGTTATTAATTGAGTGCCTTCGTTTTTTACCGACATGGCCGAGGTAGTTAGAATACATATCTCAACCGTGTCTAACGTCTTTAGTGTATTGCTTGATTTGCGTCTCGGCTGCACCGAGTCTATGTTCCTGCTAGCATATCGGTCGTTGTGTCCCCGTCGCTCTCGGCTTTGGCCGAGGTAATCGAGGTTACGGCTCGATAGCGCGTATCGGTCATTGTGTCCCCGTCGCTCTCGGCTAGGGCCGAGGTAATCGGGGTTATGGCTCGATAGCATTCGTAACTGTAGGCATATTGACCGCCAGACTAGCGTCTCAACTGCACTGAGTATACGTTTCTTCTAGCATATCGGTCGTTGTGTCCCCGTCGCTCTCGGCTTTGGCCGAGGTAATCGGGGTTACGGCTCGATAAGCGCGTATCGATCATTGTGTCCCCGTCGCTCTCGGCTAAGGCCGAGGTAATCGGGGTTATGGCTCGATAGCATTCGTAGAATCGTAGGCATATTGACCGCCAGACTAGCGTCTCAACTGCACTGAGTATACGTTTCTTCTAGCATATCGGTCGTTGTGTCCCCGTCGCTCTCGGCTTTGGCCGAGGTAATCGGGGTTACGGCTCGATAGCGCGTATCGGTCATTGTGTCCCCGTCGCTCTCGGCTAAGGCCGAGGTAATCGGGGTTATGGCTCGATAGCATTCGTGAATCGTAGGCATATTTGCGCGGACTAGCGTCTCAACTGCACTGAGTGTACGTTTCTTCTTTGGGTGACTGACCGGTGGCAACTTTATGGAGGGGACAAGTACTTTGATGGAAAATTTGGGTGTTTCTTCATTTGTTATGATTACGCGTTGGGGTGTCCACAATGAGCTTGGACACCTCCGCCGCTATACAAAGTACTTTCTTAAGTTGTCGGTATTCCAATGGCTCATCAAAGGCACACCCTCCATGTCCGTCAGCCGGTATGTACCCGGCCTCATCTCTTCAACCACTTTGTAGGGACCCTCCTAGTTGGCCGTCAGCTTACCGTGAATGTTTCCTTTGTTGGTGGCAGCTGACTTCCTTAGGACTAGGTCTCCTATTTTTAAGTCCCTTTTGTGGACCCTTCGGTTGTAGGCTCTTCTCATCCGGTTTTGATATACTGCCAAGTTGAGACGTCTTTGTATCTCGGCTTTCTTCGACCAGGTCAGGGAGGCTTTCAGGCCCTCCTCGTTTTCACTGGGTTGAAGGTAGCCGTTCGAATGTCGGCACCGTTGCTTCAATTGGTAGGATCGCTTGAGTAACCGTAGACCAGTGGAAGGGGGTGTACCCGTTGCTTCTTTCTCCGTGGTCCGAAGGGACCACAGACGCCGGTAGCTCGTCGGCCCACCTTCCTTAAGGTCTTCAACTGTTTTCTTCAAACCGTTGAGGATTGTTTTGTTGGTCGCTCCGCCCGCTTTGCCCGTTGCTCTGTGGGTGGCGGACGGAGGAGTACGCAAACTTGATGCCAAGCTCTTCTAACGATTCATTATCAGTCGCTCCAAAATTCTCGGCCGTGGTCGAATACCATAACTTGGGGCAACCCGAAGCGAGTTATCACATTTTCCCAAATTACCTTTCGACGGCCATTTGTGGTCTTGGCTGCATGCTACGCCTTCTACCCATTTGGTGAAGTAATCAACGGCGACGATTAAGAACTTCCTTCCTCCGGAGGCTGTGGGGAAGGGTCCTAGCATGTCCATCCCCCACTGTGCGAAAGGAAGGGGACTAAGCACCGGTTGTAGGTCCCGGGAGGGAGCGTGTATTACACGGGGCATCATCGACAGTTGGTGCATTTCTTGGTCTTTGTTCGGAATCTTGAAGCATGGTGGGCGAAGTAGCCGGCTCGGAGAGCTTTGTGGGCTAGTGTTCTTGCCCCATGTGGTGTCCGCAGATGCCTTCGTGAATCTCTGTCGATGCTCGATTCTGCGTTACCGGACCGACACACTTCAAGAGTGGTCTTATTACGGATCTTCTGTACAGTTCCCCTTCGAACACCAAGTATCTGGTGGCGATCCTTTTTATTTTGGCCGAGGGATTGCGGCCCTCCGGCAATTCACCTGTGAGTTTGTATTTCATGATCGGGGTCATCCACGTTGTCTCGGTCTCTATGTTGCCTACCATGCCGATGAGCCCTCGTGATGCTCTTCGTATTTCGATATCTACCAAAGCACGGTTGGTGACATTCTTGATGGTTGAGTGGCGGTTTGGAGAGAGCGTCGGCCGGTTGTTTTCGGATGCGGGAACGCATTGGATTTGGAAAGATTTCAATTTCGCTATGTCGGATTTTACCCTCTCTAGGTATCTTACCATTCCGTCGTCCCGAGCCTCAAACTCCCCTCTGATTTGGTTAGTAACCAACGGTGAGTCCTGTCTTCAACACAATGTGTTCTCGCTCCGACCCTAGCTAGCTCGACTCCGGTTATCACCGCCTCGTATTCGGATTCGTTGTTCGAGGCCGAGAAGGTGAATTTCAAGGCGTACTCAAACTCGTCTCCGTTTGGGCTGATGATAAGGATGTCGGCTCTGAGCCATTCGTCGTGGAGGAGCCGTCGGTGTAAACCTCCCATATGCCTGGGTTTGGCTCTTCTTGATATGTGCATTCGGCCGGGAAATGCAAGTGCTTGCCCCTTTATCGAAGGCCTTGGTTTGTATTGAATGCCGAAACCAGAGAGTTCCACTGCCCATTTGATGAGCTGCGGATTGCTCGAATCTTTCCAAAGCTTTCTCAAGTGGGCGATCGGTTAGGACCGTCACGGGGTGTGCGTCGAAGTAGGGTTTTAACTTCCTTGTGGCAACGACGACGGCGAAGGCGGCTTTCTCAATTAGTGGGTAATTTCTCTCGGCGGGCAACAGCGTATGGCTGACAAAGTAGATTGGGTGCTGCTGTTTGTCCTCTTCCCTGATGATCACGGCGCTGACCGTGGCCGAGGTAACTGCTATGTATAGGTATAGCGTCTCCCCCAAAGATCGGCACTGGACAGAGTTGGGAGAGTCTGAAGATGGGCTTTCAGTTGCTTGAAAGCCGTGCTCTGTTCCTCCCCCCAGCTGAAGTCTTTATTCCCTTTCAATACCTTGAAGAATGGGGTGCTCTTGTCGGCTGACCGAGAGATGAAACGGGCGAGAGCCGCCATTCTCCCGGTCAGCATCATAACCTCTTTTCGATTCCTTGGTTCCGGTAGGTCTAGGATTGCTTGGATCTTGTCTGGATTTGCATCGATGCCTCTGGCACTGACAAGTACACCGAGGAATTTACCTGCCCGGACACCGAAGTTGCATTTCATTGGGTTGAGCTTCATCTTGTATTTCCTTAGTGAACAAAATGTTTCGTGTAAATCGGCCAGTGCTCATTGTCGGACTTGCTTTTCACAATAGCGTCGTCGACGTAAGCCTCAATGTTTCGTCCTTTCTGATTTTGGAATACCTTGTCCACCAGTCTTGTATACGTGGCGCGGCGTTTTTTCAAACCAAACGGCATCATTTTGTACATGTATGTGCCGTTAGCGGTGATGAATGCGCATTTAGGCATGTCTTCCTCAGCCATGAATACCTGGTGATACCCCGAGAAGGCGTCTAGCAGGCTCAGCATGGTGTATCCTGCCGTGGCGTCGATCAAGCTATCTATTCGAGGCAAAGGGTAACAATCTTTGGGGCATGCTTTATTAAGTTGGGTAAAGTCTACACACATTCTCCATGCCCCCGATGATTTCTTTACCATCACAACATTGGCTAACCACTCAGGGTAAGTGCAAGGCATAATAAAACCCGCCGTAAGTAGTTTATCTACCTCGGCTTTGATGGCCTCATCTTTCTCGACTGAGGAGTTCCTCATCCTTTGCTTGACAGGGCGAGCGTTGGGGAGTACGTTTAGCTTGTGAATAATTACCTCCCGACTCACGCCTGGCATCTCGGCCGCTGAGTAGGCGAAAACGTCTTTATTTTTCCTTAGTAGGTCCAGGAGTTCGGCTCTGAATTTTGGTTCCAGGTTGACACCGACGGTTACGGTGCGGCCTGGGTCGATCTCCACCTCCTCAGTCTCTGCTCCTTCGACCATGCTGATGGTTCGGTCGTCGTCGGCCCGGGGAGTGTGTTGTATCCGGAAGGATTTTAATTTTGAGGCGACGGCTCTCACCCTCTCTAGATACCTTGTCGTCCTATGGTCCCGAGCCTTGTGCTCTCCTTTGATCTGATTGGTCAATAAGAGCGAATCTGTTTTTACCACGACATGCTCGCCCGCGGTCTCGCTAGCCCGACTCGGTTATCACCGCCTCGTACTTGGATTTGTTGTTTGAGGTCAAGGAGGTAAGCTCCAAGGCGTGCTCAAGCACGTCTCCGCTTGGGCTAAGAATAACGATGCTGGCTTTCGAGCAATCCGTCTTGGAGGGGCCGTTGGTGTGTATCTCCCATACGCCGGGTTCCTTCTCGTTCTTCGAGGCGAGCTTATGTGCTTCCCCCCGGTCCGAGACGTATATCAATGTCAAGGCCCGGATGGAAATTACGGCGTCGGTTTCACTCAAAGTGACCCGACCTATGAGCACGTTGTGGGCGGATGTGCCGTCGATAACTATAAACTCAGACATAACATTCCGGGTGCTGCAGTTCCTCTCCGAACCTCACCGGCAGCCTCGACCGACCCTGGGGGTACCAGGCCGACCCGGAAAAGTCGTACAGCGGGTTGGTGCAGGGGCTCAAATCTTCGACTCTCAGACCGAGGCTGAGAAAGCATTCTCTGTACATAATGTTTGTGTAGGCGCCTGTGTCAATCAGGCACCTCTTCACCAAATGGTTGGCTATGTCCAGGTGGATGTAAGTGGGTATTTGTGAGGAGCGATGACTCCTCGTAGTCCTCCCGCCCGATGGTCATATCGGGGATGTTGGGAGCGGGGGTGTTTGTATTGGGCACAAAGTTGATGGCCCGATATGGCTCATTCGGGTGCCGTTTGTGCCCATGAGCGGACCCATCGTTCCCGTTGCCTCCGATGACCACGTGGATTACTCCTACCCGTTCAGAGACGGACTTGCTATGCGACGGCCAAGCATCGGTTTTGTCCCCGCAACATATTTGCCGAGGCTCCCCTTACGGATCGGTTCTTCAATGGCATTCTTCGGATGTCGGCGGTCGTTGGTTAAGTGTCCGGTGTGGCCGTGGTACTCACAAGATCGGCTCGTGTCACCGTCACTCCTCGGCCTAGGGGTCTTTCCACTTCGGCCCTCGTTCTTGCTCAACGCGAAGACCTCGGCAGCCGATACGACTAAGGGGGTGTGATCATCGTACCGTTTTTTGTTGTACGTTTCCGAGCTTCCCCCGGCATCCGCCGAGTTCTGTTTCCTGGTAGATTTGTCGGGCCGTGACCTGTTATTGTCACGGCGTCTTTCATCGGACCGTGACCCGTTGTTGTCACGGTGCCTCTCATCCGGGTTGTCCCCCCGGTGACTCTTCTTTTCTGAGTGCTCGGCCTCGCTGGGGCCTACCCAGGTCTTGTGATAGTCCTCTACCTTGATGGCCTGGTCGGCCATCCTCCTGGCGGCATCCAAGTTCAGGCCTCCGCACTTGATGAGCTCATTTTTCAAGTCTCCCCTTGGGAGGCCTTTCATCAGCGCGAAGGCCGCCAATTCGGGATTAACTTCTCGAATCTGCTGGACCTTTCCGTCGAACCTCTTCACGTAGCTTCGTAGAGACTTGCCCCCCTCCTGTTTGATAGTTAGGAGGTCCGATGTCTCCACGGCCCTTCTCTTGTTGCAAGAGTACTGGGCTAGAAAGGCGTCTCTTAGGTCAGCGTAATAGTATACCGAGCCGTCGGGAAGCCCCTTGTACCAACTTTGAGCCATCCCATGCAAAGTTGTCGGGAAGACTCGGCACTGACCTCATCGGTGTTCCCATACCGACATGTAAGACTCGAAAGCCTCGGCGTGGTCGGCCGGGTCACCTTTGTCTCCCTTGTATGATAGAGGTGGCAACTTGAGCTTAGTTGGCACATGGACGTCTAGGACGTAGGCGTTGAGGGGCGTCGACCGCGATCGAACGACGCGCGGCGATCGGCTCCTCGCATTCCTAATCCGGCTCCTCTCCTCGTAGCGGGTGGGACTTCTTCTTCGACTCGGACTTCTTCTCCAACTCGCCGAGTCGGACTCTCTCGGTTCCTTCGGGGTAAGCCTCGTTCGTGCTTTGCGGGGACGCTGTCCTCCCATGAGTGCGGGAAGGACTTAGGTCTACCACGCCCACTTTGGGCTCCCGGCGACTTGGGCCGGGTCGGCTTCTCCCAATGCTCCGTTCAAATTTCTCGGAGTCACGTTTTGGGCCCTGGTCTCCTGGGCGTTTTCCGCCGCTCTTGTCGGCGTGACAGTGTGAGCAAGCGTATTACTAATTAGGTCCGGGACCATTTTCGGTTTTCTTTATGTCAACCACATGTCCCATGATGGTGACCTGGTTGGCGGGCGGCGGCGTGTCCGGCGTTATGGGCATGCCGAACTCCGGTTGGATTACCCCGTAGGTGGAGGGCCGCACGACTCAGAATTGTTGAAGGTGTCATCCTGGTGGAATGCGGTTTCGTCGGTCACGACTGCGTCTTGTTGTTTTGACATCTTCTTAGCTTTTTGGGTGGGTTTTTGTTGTTTTTTTTTTTTTTTTTTTGTTTGGGAATGAATGTGACTAGCTTCTAGTGTCTTTCCCACAGACGGCGCCAATTGTTCCGGGTGTAATTCCAGAGCAGATATAGTTACCACCCTTGGCTTGTTGAATGATGTCTTGAGTTGAATTCTCCTTTGGTCTCAATCGTTCCTCACGGCCTCTCCTGCAACAATGAACAGGCGAGGGCTTGGCTTTGTGCCAAGCGTACTCACTCCGACGCTCAAGTCAGTAAACTTAAGAGATAAGTTGTTACTTGGCTAAATGTGTATTGTAGAGAGATAAGGAAGATATTACCAGATGAATAGTGTATTTAGGTTTTATTGTGTATTCGTTGGGATCCTTTCCTCAATGAAGGTTGAGGAGTATTTATAGGCTTTCACCTTTTGTCACGTAGTGGCCAAGTGGCCAAGTGGCTAGCAGGTGGAAAGACTGATCTACCCCTCGGCCGAGGGACCTATGGCAGGCCGGCGGGCCCTGTTGACTCACCGCCGAGGGGTCTTGGATGTGAGTACGCGGGTATGTGCCCCGGCTGGCAAGTTGCCATGCCGAGACCCAGTGCCGACAGCCGATGGGTGCATCGGGCTAAGGTGCCTAAGCCGTTGACTTGCTGTGGATATCTTTGACCTTGCTCAATATGTTGACTTGGTCAGCGGTGCAGAATATGCCCCATCAGTTTTCACATGTTAGGGTTTAAAGGAATGGATGCATACGACAATTACTAGTTCGAGTACTATTGGCCATTGTTTGACATTAGTAGAGGTCGTTGTGTACAACGGGCGGAGTTGGGTGTTTGAATGAGCTTCCCAACACATACTTTCACACGAATCCATTTTCTCTAAAACGGTTTCCAAATTTCCTTAAATTTGGTGGCGACTCCTTGAGTTTGAAAATCCTCTGTGGATACATCAAATTCCCACATCCACACACGCACAACTAGTTCCAGTTGTTAAATAGTATGCTTAAACACTCTCTCTCGTTCATCTTGTTACAAAGGCGGAACTAATTAATTCAATCAAGTACACTAACTAAATTGAATTCTGAATCAAAGTAACAAATTCTATGAAGACACTTACTTTTGATTAAACCTCTCAATGAGAACGCCTTTTTAAAATTAAAAAGTGACTTATAAATAAACTACGCTTTTATTGCGCATGAAAAGTTACATGTAAATGAACTCTAAAAAGCTTATTTATAGAGAAAATAGAGCAAGTGTGATGAGGGATATCAAACTTTAATTACACATTGGAAATCACGTATAAAAAATTAGGTTAGAGTTTTGCGAGAATGACTGGAAAAGAATAATGTTTAACCCTAATCTCTTACTTATAATAACGGGTCCAAGGGTTTAAGCTCATAAAAGTCATCTCACACGCTTAAACCAAATGAGAAAATGATTCGACCCATTTCAAGTGAATTATATTTTCATGATAAAAAAAATACGGAGTATAATTTTTGAGAGAAAGAAATGAGAATTAAATTTAAATAAGTTTGAAAATTCAAGATGTTACATGAAGAGAACCAGAAACCCGATTTAGTTCCGGAAAACTGAAATTGATGATATTTCTAACTGATTCTTTATTTCCTAATGTAATTATTATCATTCGCAATGAAAAATATAATGAATGTTATGCGAGTTCATTGACACAATACTCTATAATATTATGATTCAAAACTGATATGAATCCAATCCGACATGTAAAAGCATATAGATCGTTTTAGGTGGCTAAACTAATTAAATCCAACCTAAATCAAGCCAAAATCAAAATAAAGATAAAGTAAAGTAACACACTACACATTAAGGGGCTGTTTGGTTGGGGGTATAAAGAAAAGAGAAAATGAATCAAAATTAATGATTCCCTTTGTTTATGTTTCTTTGACAGAAACAAAGGGAATGGTATTCCTCCCTTACCCCACACTATTCTACATCCATTCCCTCACTTCCTTAGGATAACCATTAACTCGTTCCATTTCCTAGCCATCAACAACCACCCACAATCACCAACCACCACCATAACCTATCACCTATCACCAGTACTGCCCGACAACCGCCACTGCACCGGCGACCTTACCAGCGCGGCGTCCGCAACAACTACCCCGGTATTACAACATTTATGAAAAAAATTACCAAATCAAGTGCAAACAAAGTCGTATAAGAGGTCGTTTGTACGATGGTTAAGTGGTGGAGGTTAGGCTATCTACCGACGTTGTGTTGTATGTCACCGGCGTCGGTTCTCGGTCCGGGGAGTAGTGGGAGGTTGTGGTTGATGGTTGTGTAGATGAAAGAGGCTATTTAGTGTTATTCCCTTTATTCCTTACCTTTGATTATTTGAATAACCAAACAAGGATGAATTTTTGGGGTAATCTCATTCCTTTCCCCTCGTTTTCCTTTTTCTTTTCCTTATTCAAACCAAATGCCCCCTAAACACCGGTCGGAAACCGAACCGAGTGAAAACATCAAACCATTTAGAAAACCCCTAGCCCAAGCATCTAAAACCTCTTCTCTACCCAATTACCCAAACCAACCAAACTTTCCTCTCAAGAATCTCAACCCCATGGTTGATTCCTGGAGTTTTCACCAATTTTCATCTTCAATATTTTAATTACTTCATTAATTTTTAGGGTTTATTGTTCTGTTCATATTTCTTCTTCATCAGTGATTCAGCTAATAATAATAAAATCAAGAATGCAAGAATCAGGAGTAGGGAAGTTGACCCTTGTTACAACAAAACCTTGCTTGGGTCTACCCACTGCATGTCCCAAAAGTTTACCCCTTTTTTTATATCTCAAATTTTCTAATCTTGATTTTGATTTGCGTTATAATTCTACCTTCCCTGATTCAGGTACTCTCAATTTTTTCATCTTTTTTTCAATTAATACGAGTAATAATTTGTGGGGGGTGGTTTTTTTTTTTGGGGGGGGGGGGGGGGGGGGGGAAGTAAGCTTTTTCATTATTTGTGGGTGGGTTTATTTTGATTATTTTTTGTATGTAATTATAGTCTTCCATAGTTTAGAACATGTTATTTCATGGGTTGTTCTTCGAATGATGAAATTTGGTGCATTTTTCATCTGTGATGTGTGTTCTATTGTTTATGTTATTGTTCTTGTAATGTCGAACCGATGTGTGTTTAATTGTAGCTGAATTTGAGCTAAATTGGGTTAGGTGTGGATTTCTGAATGAAAGATTCAGCATATAGATTAGCAGGTATATGAACTATAACAACAACAACAACATCAGAGCCTTAATCCCAAAATTATTTGGGGTCGGCTGACATGAATCATCCTTTAGAACCGTCCATGGGTGAACGCACACCTCAAAATGCGAAAAAAATAGATAAGGGATGTGCTGTTATTGTTCTTCAGATTTTCATTTCCTTCAGATTGTTGTAAACTGTTGATGTGCTGTACACTTTCCTTATTAATGACCAATTCAGATTCAGATGTGTTATTGAACTGTTTCAAGTCTCCTGCCTTCAGCCATCTGCCCATCTGTCAGTTCCATTATTATTGTTATGTGTTATGACAATTTGTTTTCTCTCTTCTTAGATCAAATACCATATGTTGAATCTGGTACATATGTGGCCTACAATAATGAGAAGGGCGGGGTCATTGAGTGCTTGAGAGAGCATGGTATTGTTGATTTGGACTCTGATTTTCGCACAATTCCGGAATGGATATCAATGAAGGCGATGGTCGCAAGCTGGCTCATGGATGCTCTTACGTATGAACTTTGGATAGATTCAGAAAAAAAAACTACTCACAACATCTACTTCTCTGATCTTCCATGGCCCATTGGGTCAGTTCTCTACTACAAGCAATTTCTAGCTGCAAAGCACTACCTTGGGATTAACAAAGAAAATGCTGAAAGAATGCAAGCTGAGGTCTAACTTTTGCTATGTTTCTTTTTGTATTCTGATACTTGAATAGTAGTTAAAACCGCAATATGTTGGATGATAATTTTATGTGTACTCGAATGCATTGCATGCTATGTTTGGAGTTTAAGTGGTGATTTCCTGCCTGCCATAGTTGTGTGAATTTTGAGATGGTAAATTTTCTATTTCGATCTTCAATCCTATTTTCTGCCGCAACGTTTTTTGCAGATCTATAGGAGGGCGAACTTGGGATATGAAGCTCTTTCAACTCAGTTGGGGGACGAGTCTTACCTATTTGGTAGCAGGTGCCTTAAACTTCAACGCACTATTATTCTTTCAAAATATTTGAAAACCTAATGAATGTAAACACTAACTCAGAATGCTTGGGGTTTCTCATTTTCCTCTTCACGCAGGCCTAATAGTTTGGATGCCTTATTCCTTGGGCATGCTCTGATTACGCTTCAGGCTTTACCAGTGAGTTCACTATCAATTAAATGCTATTTCATCAACACATCTATGCCCAATCAAATGCTCTGCTAAGTACAGAGTATTAATTATATGGTCTAATACTAGTTTAGATCCCGCGCAATGAATGCGTGATATTTATAGAGTTACTAATATAGACCCCGTGCAATATATGCACGATATTTATAGAGTTTTACTTTCTAGTCTATTATTTATAGAATTTAAATTGACAATTCACTTATTTTTCATGTTTCTTGTTAATCAATCAATACATATATATAAAACAGAAATTTTTCGAGCGATATTAGAGAGTCCAACTTTTTAAGAATTCCTAATAAGTGTAGATCTAGCTTTTTCCTCTTAATAATTTATTAGAAAATTCTCCTAATCAAAGTAGATTTAATAATTTATGACAAAGTAATCCTAATAGAAGTAAATCTGAAACTTTTCGAGCGATATTAGAGAGTCCAACTTTTTAAGAATTCCTAATGAGTGTAGATCTAGCTTTTTCCTCTTAATAATTTATTAGAAAATTCTCCTAATCAAAGTAGATCTAATAATTTATGACAAAGTAATCCTAATAGAAGTAAATCTAATATTTTATAAGAAAAAAAAAAACTAATAGAAGTGGATCTAATAATTTATCGATTATTCTTTACTAACATAAAAATAGAAAAATAATGTTATAAAGAATATTTATTTTAAAAATATTTATAAAGCAAAAAAAATTCATATAATAAACGTACAAAAATAAATATAAATATTGTCAAAAATTGTGTTCTGATTTTCAAGATTGTTGGACTTTTTTTTTATCAACTTAATTGACTTCTACTATCAAAGCATGACAATGTAAACTAATGTTTGCAATTTGTTGTTCAACAAATTCTTAGAACATTCAATATACATATTGTTAAAGATGATCCTAATGGGAGTCTCATGCATTCTATGTAACAGAATCACATATATTTTTGTACTATTGTTTAGAGACTACTAATTTTATTGGAATTTAGTATGGATTTGATTTTACGAGAAGGTATATAAAGAGTCAGGAGCGAAGGGAGAAGGTAGCAAGGGGTAGCGACAGCTACCCCATGTGAAAAAAAATCAATAAATAAGTCGTGTTTTAGCTACCCCAAATGTAATTAAGGAAAGAATAATTATAATGAAGTGCAAAAGTTAAATAGCAAAATAGATGTGCTTCAGTGGTGGAAATAGTAGGACACATGCAAAATGACTAGGGTTCAAATCTCACTATTGTCAAATTTTTGGTTATTTTTGACTTTTTCAATGACCTTATTAAATGTTTCTTTGTTTGGGAAGGGAATCTGAAACAAATCCACAAACTTCCTTATTAATTTATTTAATATATGTGATTTACTTTTGGTTATTTAATTTATTTATTTTTTGCTAATTTTTAAAATTGTCAATATTCATTATTTTAGGGCATTAAGTATTAAGAATTTATTTTCGCCCTAAAATGGTAAAATTTTCTTTTAATGACGAAGTATAAAGCCCGACCCATAATAATGTAGAAAAATAAAGTAAAGATAACAGGTTGAATTCTAAGAAAATGTTTATCCCATTACACTAAAAATGTTTAATTCGTTGTAAATTACAATGCAAAAATCAAAATTATTTTTAAAAGATAATATATAAAGATAAGTTGAATTATACAATAAAACCTTCAAGCTATTAAATGCGTCCATTTGATTATATATTGTTACTTTTTAATTTGAATTTTTATATGTTGCATACTACGAAATAACATTTTTTGGATTTCCAATTTTCAAATAGTATAGCCTTAAGAAATTTGCTACCCCATACAAAAAATCCTAGCTTCGCCCCTGTAAAGAGCAAAATACTCTCTTAATTAATTGTAGATAATCGAGGAAAACTTTTGCTATAGGAGATCTAACATTGCTCTAAACACACTAAACATAGATAATTATGATACTTGTTGTTTTACGTAAAACCATATAGTCTTACGTAGTTGTTATAGGTTAAAAATAATTTGCAAAATTCATAAAGGCCTGTCTCAGTTATTAAGGGCGATTCATTTGGTGAGCTATACTATATTTATGGAGATAATGTTTTGTATTTAATTAAAATCAGTGATACCTATAACAATAATGGAAAAACTAATCTTACCATGTTTTACAAGTGAATTAATAACTACTAAATGACAAAACTCCTTTGCAAAAGCACTAATAGTTCATTGATCAATGATTTAAACATAATTAAACTTTTTTTATCAACTATAGAATATATTTATACAGATGACCCTATTGAGAGCCCAGTGCATCGCACGGGCTTTTCAACTAGTTTATTTTGATTGGAGAAATAAATAAAAATTTAGATCGTAAGAAGTAATAAAATGATTTTTTTTTACCAAGAAATTAATTATGTTAATTTACAAATATTTACTAATAACATATTTTTTAGATGCAGATTTTTATCATAAAAAGTCAAATGAATTTTTTAACAAATATTTACTAATACCATACTCCCTCTCATCTACTCTTTTCTTCCCTATTTCCTAAAACGGATTATTCAGGTTTTCTTCCCCTTTCCTTTTTGAGAAAGTTTTTAGTAATATTATACTCATACCTCTCTCCACTCATCAAACCCCACTATATCCTTTATTAATATTTAATTCTAATTATTCCTACATCTCTCCAATAACCAAACCCCACCCATCTCCTTTATTAATATTTAATCCTAATCATTCATACCTCTCTCCAATTACCAAACCCCACTCATATCTTTATCAATATTATACTCCCCACCCTTAATCTCCGTGCCCACTTCAAATGGGAAGAAAAGAGTGGATGGGAGGGAGTATTTTTTAGCCGCAATTTCTTATCATAAAAAGTCTATAAGTTTTTATCATTAAGTTCTTTAAAAAAAAGAATTTCCTTATCCTAAAAAGATCGGAGATAAATTTTTGCAGAATGTGAAATATTAAATGATATAAATATTTAAATACAAAAGATTATGTTCATTTATAACTTATCATGTCTAAGGGTGTAAATGGGCTCGGGCTCGGCTCGAATTTTTTAGCTCAGGCTCGGCTCGAAGCTCGTCGAGCCTAAAAAATTGAGGCTTGAGCTCGGCTCGAGAAAAGCTCGAATTCGAATCGAGCTCGTTTTGTCATTATATATTTTGACTTTCTCACCTTTTAAATCTAACTAGTATAGACCCCGTGCAATCTATGCACGGTATAGATAGTATTTTACCTTTTTAGTGTATTATTTATAGATTTTAAATTGACAATTAGTTAATTTTTCATATTTTTTATCATTATATTTTGATTTGAAAAATTAAAATTAGATTTACTCGAATTAAAATCGTAATAAATCATGAATGGAGTGTTTTTAATGTAAGTTTTTCTTTTACCGAAAAAGTAATGATATTTTTTAGGAAATATTTTTTAGGCGGAAAAAATGATACTTTCTTCTATTCTTTTAGTATATAGGGGATTATAGCAATAATTGACGGTATACAAATTTTTTGACAATGATTGAGTAATTTATTTTATACTTATTTTTTGGTAATCAAATTTTACGTTATTTTTGGGCAAGATCATTAATATGATCTAGATTTGGCACAAACCAACCTGATGTAGAAATGTATCTAGAGATGTGTCGTATTACTCTAAAAAAAATATAACGGATATTGGGGTTAAATAAGAAAGTTATAGTTTATAAGCCCATAGTAGAATGCAAAAATTAAGCCCAATTAGAAGTTAATATTTTAGGCGGGAAAAAACGTAGAATCACCTATTCATTTAGTAAATAGGGGATTAAATATAAATATTTTTGAAAAACAACTAAATTATAAAATACTAAAAAATATTATATCATAATATAATTATATAAAGGTCTAAATAACATATAATTTGAAATAAACATAATACTACAACATAAAGATCATACAAAAAAAAAATATAAACGAGCCCAAACGAGCTTCCAAGCCGAGCCTTGCTGAGCTCGGGCTCGACTCGTATTTAGCCAAGCTCGGCTCGAGCTCGAGCTCGTTTTGACGGAGCACGAGCCGAGCTTCCCGAGGGCTCAACGAGCCGGCTCATATCATTGACAGCTGTAATCATGTCCACACCTATAGTATATGTTAAAAATACCATGCACTATTCTAGGAAATATCTTTTAGGCGGGAAAAGTGGGAGTTTCGCCTATTCATTTAGTAAATAGGGGATGCTATGTGATGCAAGTGATAGTCAAAGTATGCGGTTTCAAAAGAATCCATTGTATGGGTTGCCGTGCGGGAAATTAAAGCAATACAACACCATGGTTGACTGTGACTATGACCATCCCTTGTGTTATAACCATGGTATTGATGACACTTGACCTCAAAATTTGTTGTCGCAGCGACACGGCCTGACCAGGGTCCTTGCGCTATAAATTTGGCCTATTCACGTCATACTGTGGTCGCAATAACATTCTAAACCTTACTCATTGTTCTCTTCCTTCCCTCCTCATGAGTGATACGACCGTGGCGTCTGGCCAATGTAGGTTGGGTGCCCTATGACAACTAAGATTTTCCTTACTCATGCCTAATGTCACGGTCCGCTACTTTTGCCGGACCGTGGCGCGCACCCTTGCCCGTCTCAAGGCAAGATGCAAGCGACAAGGATCTTCGTACTAGTGAGGGATCGCCCACTAGCACGATACTCGGGTCTCGGGTCGGTGTGTGTCGGGAATCCTAGTCATGATTATCAAGTCCGGCACACGAAAGCAATAAAAGTAAGCAATACGATTATTGAAAGCAAGCAACAAGCAACAACAAGCTTTTGGATGAGAAGCGGTTTTTCATTGACTAGCACCTCTCAAAGAGGCAAATTTGATAGTTTGGTCCTGGTAGCAGGAAACATTGAATTTACAAGTTTAGTTCAGAATAGCGATATACCTATTTATGGAAACCTATTCTAAAAACTACTAAGAAAATACTTACTACAAATGTACAAGGGAAATGAAATTACATAAGTATAAATAAATCTAAGGGTTCAAGTGTGCGGATCGTCACACTCTCCCCCACCTAACTCATTGCCGCCCTCGCAACACAAAAATCTCGAACGCGCGCTTGGTGAGACATCCTCGGTGAGTGTGGCCGTCCATGCCGCATCGTGGTTTGGCTTTCTCTTGAGTCCGGCTTGTAGATACTTCTCGGTCCACATCATGATCGGATTCATCGTCCCTTCAAGAATAGAGTGCATTTCCTTGACGACGAGACTCCCGAACATCATGTCCTCCAAGTTTATCACTCGCCTCTGATCATTCTGGAAAGTCCAAGTCCTCGTTGCTCGAGCGGAAATTTTACGAGATCGTTCAAGGTGCTTGCTCCATCGCACCTTCACCTTGTCCATCACCACTTCAGTACCTGCATTCGAGGGTAAGTGTGTTCTCCAGGACGCCGAATCAGCATTTCGGCGCGGCCCCCTGATGGTACGAGGCCTTTTCTTGGGTCGACTGACTCGCAAACCAGGACGTCGATTCAGCACATCGACGCGGCCCCCTGATGGTACGAGGCCTTATCTTTTGGGTCGACTGACCCGCAAACCAGGACGTCGATTCAGCACATCGACGCGGCCCCCTGATGGTACGAGGCCTACTTCTTTGGGCATCTCGGCCCTCATTGTCTACTCCTCGGTGAGGGGGTAGACTCTTCTTTCGTCCCCCAAGCCACTTAGCATCGTAGTTAGCCTTGGTCTTGTTCGCCCTTGGCTCCACCGAACCTTTAGGCATTCTCCAAGGTCGCATCCCTTGTTTCGGCGTCGGTATCACCCTCATAGCCGAAATTCGATGCTGCCCCTTGTCTTCGTCGCTGTCTACCGTATTCACTACGATAGACCCCATTAGTAGCATTGATCCGTCACTCGGTTTCAATACCACCAATGCTTTCTGAAAGAACTGCATCCCGAGTACTAACTTGAAGTCATCCAGCGGAACGGCCCACTCACCCACTTGGACCGCGACCTTCTTAGCCACTCCTTGGACGCGTCTCATTTTCCCATTGACCGGCTTCAGGGATGCTAACATCCTGCAGAACTAGCCCCAACCGATCCGCTTCCTCTTTCGTAACAAAGTTATGGGAGGCGCCCGAGTCGATCAAGGCTCGTGCTTTCTTCCCATTCACCATCAAGTCCACGTACATGAGCCCGTTGGATTTCTTGGCGGAGGACTCTTCGTATTTCCCCATCGCGCTGATCCGTTGGAGTGAGCCCATCCGTGGTTGGTCTTCACCATCACTCGAGTCTTCGTTACACTCTTGGTGATAGTCGGCCAACGCCCCATCAAGACGTTCTTGAGCCCCTTTCGGCATCTTCTTGAACATGGCATTGAACTCCGCTTGGTTCGGACAATCGGCCATCTTGTGAGGACCCTTGCACACAAAACACGCGAACGGTCTCGAATGGAAGCAGTGTGACGATCCGCACACTTGAATCCTTAGATTTATTTATACTTATGTAATTTCATTTCCCTTGTACATTTGTAGTAAGTATTTTCTTAGTAGTTTTTAGAATAGGTTTCCATAAATAGGTATATCGCTATTCTGAACTAAACTTGTAAATTCAATGTTTCCTGCTACCAGGACCAAACTATCAAATTTGCCTCTTTGGGGAGTACTAGTCAATCAAACATCTGCTTCCCACCAAGTTGCCTTCTTATTGCTTGTTGTTGCTTTCTTGTGAACGACTCTTGCCTTCACCTTTCTAACAAGCCCGTGTGTGTCGATCGAGACTAGGATTTCGACACCCACAACCCGAGACCGATTACGAGTGCCTAGTGCTTGACAAAAACTAGTGCCTAACGCTCTCGCTTTCATTCTTGTCAAAGCGTTTAGACAAAGGTGCGCGTCACGCCCCGACTCAAAGTTTCGGACCGTGACACCTAACATCCCCTAGAAGTCTAGGACTACGTGTTATCCTTGTTGTAGTTGATATTGGGTTTCCTTTCGTCATTTACACTTGATTGTATAATTTTTAACATTGCTCGTAGGAAACATCTGTTTTGAAGAGCAAGCTTTTAAATTACAGCAATCTTACGAAATATGCTGAAAAGCTCAGCGCACAGTTCATTGAGGACTTTTCAGCTCAGCCAGCATGGTCTAGCGTTCCATCATCTGATGAGCAAGCTTCGTCTTCAACGCCTAAGCAAGGAGGCTTTTCAAATTGGAGTAAGATATTTTCCAACTCCCTTTTATCACTTAGTTGTTGGCATGGTTTTACTTGCTTCTTGGCCTATTGTACTTGTCGACTTGTTGTTTACTGTTAATTCGGTTAATACTAAGTCATAAGGGTTCTTAATGTCTTTATTCTGTACTCCTTATTTGCATAGTTCAATTTGTTTGTTTGATTAAGATACTCTGATGCGGCGTATTATTTATTTCACATTCAATGTTGTCATAATGGGGATTAAAATTGTGTTTGGGAATTACATGTGTGTAACTGTTAATTTGTTATAGGCTTCTATGAGGTAGCTCAACGATGAGTGCAGAGCGTCTCATAGATCTGCCACATTTATGGCGTAATGACCAACATCAAGACCAAAACAGTGATTTCTATTGCCGCATTCATCTTTGTCAAATATAGGAAACCTTTCAAAATTAACTACTACGATGAAATACATGCAATTAGAGTTCTGTTTTGAATTTCCAAATTTGATACTCAGAATTTCAGTAGTCTTTTACTCTCTTTTCAGGCTTTGATTTGTCATATACTCCGTATTGTACATTTGTACCTTACTATTTATTGGAAATTTAATAGGTGCAAAGCCAAAAAGTAAGCCGAAAAAGGAACGAACTGAGGAAGAGAAGAAATTCAGACGAAGAGCCAAATACTTCCTAGCAGCTCAGTGTATTTCGGTACTCTTGTTTTTGTCGCTTTTTGGTGGCTCTGATGCGGGTCAACTGGAACTTGATGAAGATGGCGAAGGCATAGATTACATGGATTAAACACAGGGAGTCTGTTTTCTGAAGCAGAACCAGATCTGGCATCATTTTTGGAACAGAAGAGACCATAACCTTGTGCCCTAGTCGGAGACTTCTATTTATCTTGTGTTGGAAAAAATTGATCTATTTGAACAAGCGTAGCATTAATTATGGATGTTTGTGTTGAGTTTTTTTACTCAATTTTGATTGACTGAAAAAATAAAAAACAAGGCTACAGAATCAGGTCTGTTCTGGCTTTTGATTATGGATAGAGTTTAAAGTAGAGGTGATCATGGGCCGGGCTGGGCCGGGTTTGGGCCGGGCCCAAGCATTAAACTAAGCCCAAGTGTGGGCCTATTTTGTCGGCCCAAACCCGGCTCATGCGGGCTTAAGCGGGCTTTCAGGCCAATTCGGGCTAAATATTTTTCCTCTTGAAATAAGTTTAGAAATCCCCATTATGAAGTTAACTTTGTGTATTTGTTATAAAAAATTTCGTATAGAATTGTGTGATTTTTTTCGAGTATTGCAATTAAGAAATAGTAACCTAATGTAGCTTTTATGATCGTACTGTTTGAGGTGACTCACACAAACTAAATGCACAATTTTTAGTAGTGTAATAATATATTTTAGTGCGGTGCTCACTGTATGTTGTAGTTTTGTAATTGATTTGATATTTGTTTTTCTTTAGGCTCAAAAACATTGACTTAGCACGCCGATAATGGTAAACAATTTATCGGCACTAGTATGATACAAAATCATTAGCTCATTTTTTATCATATAAATACTGGTGATGGAAAATACAAAGCCTTATCAAACTAATACATGTAAACAAGTTATTACGGCTTATTTACAATACAACAATTGATTGGTTAATTATTTTACTTAATGCTTATTAACATTATTAAATTGTACATATTCGTAAATTTTGCATATGTTTGGGCCGGGCCGGGCCAAAATTCGGGTCGTAAAGGCGGCCCAAACCCGACCCTATTATATTGAATCGGGCCATGGGCTTTGGGCCGTGGGTTTTTCGGGCCTAAAATCGAGGCCCAAGTCTGGGGAAAATCCGGTTGGGCCGGGTCGGGCTAGCGGGTCTGTGCCATATGATCAGCTCTAGTTTAAAGTTACACATATGGCTTTCAATAGATTGGCAAGACTCGAACAGCTTAACCTAGACCCAAATTAGACAGAAAAAGAAAGAGGCAATTAGGATCCGACTCCACTCCAGCAATCCGACCCAAAGTGAAACACATGAAATGGCTTGACTTGAACTTTCCTGTCCACTAATTTGAAAAACCACCTTTATAATCCTGAACTGAATTAGACCCAATTAACACGACCTTAGTAATTCGTTCGAAAAATGACCCAGACTTGAGGCGATCTGTACGAAAACCCTCCTGATAACCACTTTTGAAATAGTGGCAACCCAACAACGGACCCAAGAATGTGCAAAATCATCAAATAAGAAAACGATAAAATACAAACTCTTGTATATTAGGCTTTAAATGTAGAAATACTAGATGGGAACTTTAGAGATACTTGTTAGACTAGTATGGTAATTTTTAGATGTAATTGTTAGAGATACTTGTATTTAGAGTGATAGTTTCAACTAATTTTCAGTTTTTTGGGGATCATATTAATAATATTTCATATTAAAATAAATAAAATAGGAAAGTCAACACTTTTAATCTGATTAAATTAATGAAATTTACTTGAATTACTTTGTCTCAAAAAATAAATGTTACTATATTATTGTACTAGGTTGAACGTCCGTGCGTTGCAACGTGATAATTAATTTAGGTTGGTAATCATTATTGTAGGGACAATAATACAAACTCTTACGTAGTATACACGTACCACACCTACATTAATTTTCAATGTGGGACAAATAACATATTCTAAGAAAAGTAATAGTACAAATAAATTTTTTACCAACCATTTATAGATTATTTTTCATAAACTTTTTACCAACCATTTATAGATTATTAGGCGATGAGAATAAACTTTTACAAACTTTTAAGAGCTCTCTATAAGACAATACCTAAGAGATTTAAAAGATTTTGGGTTGATACCTAAGTTTTAAGGATGACTCATATTTATACATAGTATATTCACCACACTTACATTACTTTTCAATGTGGGACATATAACATACTAAGAAATACATATCTTTTATATCAAAAAATTTTAGGTTAATACCTAAGTTTCAAGGATGTCTCCTATTTATATTTATAGAACCACCATTAGTATACTATTCTTTCGATGTGAGATATATAATTTAATTATTTAGAGGTACTATGTTCACCACGTCTACATTATTTTTCAATGTGAAAGATATAACATACCAAGAAGTAAATGTCTCTTCTTAAGAAAATCACTATTGTGTACATATTATTTTTCTTTGAAGGTAAAACCACTTAGTCTCGCATTAGATAGGGATCTCTACATCGTACATATAACGACTCATTAACGCTCTATTAGTGCATTCAGGAGACAACTATTAGTAAAATCTTTAGTTTTGTACTGTGTTAGGAGACTACCATTAGTAAAACCCTTTGTTTTGTACTCTGTTTTAACTTTGTGTATGTTGTAATGTTGTTCATTATGTTGTAATGTTGTTCATTATAGGTTGCCTATGTTATAACATACCAAGAAGTGATTTTTGCTTCTCTTGTTCATGTTCTTAACTCTTTCCCGGGTAGTTATCTTCAATCTCCACTTTATTTTTTTATTTTATATCGTAGAGATAATGATAGAAAATCTTAAGAGAGCTCTTTAAAACAATATTTATGAGACTCAAAATTTTTTGGGTTGATACATAAGTTCCAAATATGTCTCCTATTTATAATCATAGGATCATACTACCTTATACTAATCTTTCGATGTGGGACAATTTTACAATTTATATGTAGTATATTCACCACACCTACTTAATTTCCAATGTGGGACAAAACATACTAAAAAGTACACAATTTTACATATTAAGAAGTACACCATCTTTCATATGTGCAAATAATATAAAATTTATACTCTAATGATAACATTTTTTACCACAAAGCTAAGGAGTTGTTTGGTTGCCTCTTAAAAACATGGGAACTTGAAAATCCCATGAATTAGGATTTTAGCCACTTGTTTGGTTGCCCTTTTTTAACTAAAATGGAGGAATTGGAACTTCCTACATGAACTTAATTCCCACATGATGTAGGAATTGGCTTACCTAGCCCCCCTCTTGGTCATTCCCAATGCCTACATGCTTTATGTTTGAGAATTACTATTCTACCCTTGTTCAAACCATTTATTTATTTTTTATATTTTAGAGTTAATGTTATGAAGGATAAAACAGTATTTATTATCAAAAATCATGGGAATTAAGGTGCTCCAACCAAACAACATATAGGAACTTAATTCATGGGAAATGTGAATTACTTAATGGCAACCAAACAAGTTTAGGTTATTTCCCATGAATTACATATAGGAACTCAATTCATGTGAATTGTAACTTACTACATGAATTAAATTCCTACATGAACCAAACGACTCCTAATTATAGTATTTACATAATTTTTTTAACGATATTTTTTTGCCAAATGAAATGTAAAAGTTTGATATAAAAATTGGAAATATCACTTGAATATAATTTAGGAAATATACATATTATAATAATTAAAAGATTCTCCACTTTATTTTTTACATCAAAAATTATACTTTCCTAAATTGATTTTTGATGATGTGGACGTTCTCAGATCGCTCGAAAAAACTCTCTTTTATATATACTAGATAGATTTAATGCCCGTGCGATGCACGGAGATGTACATGCCTATTTCTAGTCCTCAATTGTTTATGATGTTGTAACTGAAAGATGTTAAAGTGTATGATGTAAAATATATGCTACTTCGGGTGGTGGTCTACTCGTAAAGAAATGGATCTTCTGTTAAGAGGAAAAGTATGTATGATGAAAGGAAGGGGAATGAGAAGCATTATTTATAGCCGAGGAGAAAGCTAATTCTATGATCATTAAAAATTTTATTAAAAAAAATCGTATTAGAGCCTTAAATTAAGGGGTGATGTTCAGAAATATTATGAATAGAGTTTGAAATCTCATATTAATATTAACAAAAATTCATAAGAGAGATCTCTCATAAGAGATAGTTATTATTTTATTTTAATTTAATTTAATTTTTTTTCTTTTTAGTTAGTTTATAACTCATTAATTGGTTGTCTCTCACTAATGTAATGAGATGCGGCCTCTCAGAAGACTTACGGATTATATTAATGTGCCCCCTTTTATTCTAGATAAACTTTCATATTTTCTCTTTCCCCAATTCAGAATACCTTTTCTATTTCTATTTTTGGAGAAGTTTTGTAAAATGGAAAGATAAAAGTTGAATGAAGGTCGTATAATTTACTGTTAATGTAAATACACTACTATATTTTTTTATGTGAACTTTGATTTCTTACTCTCTCCATCCCACTTTTGTGTCCCCTTTCCTTCAAATTTTGTTCAATAATTATTGTCTCTTTTTTAAATTTAGTAAAGAAAAACTTTAGTTATACAATATTGATCCTAAATAACTAATTATAACTATAAATTAAGACTTCAACTCTTCTTTAAATTAAGGAGCAAACTTGATAATTCACATCTTTTCTTTAAATTCTCATAAAATAAAAGGAGGACCATAAAAATAGATGAAGGGAGTATTTGTCATGGCGGTGAACGTTTCCTTCTTGTTCTTGCATGATCTTTTTTTTTGACAACTTGTTCTTACATGATCAATGTTAGTCTTATAAACGAATTTGTAGGATAAAAAATCATCTAGCTCCAGGAAAAAAATTACAAATTAATACATGCGTACAAAATTAAAAGACCTAAAATAGACTTCAGATTAATTGTGCTTAGACGGTTTACTATTTTTAAAAGAAAAATATCATAGGAATGCTAATGATTTTGACTTTATATATAGCCATACATGAAGAACGTATGGTACTTGCGAAAAATTAGCAACGGTGAAAGTATCAAATTTTATGCATGTGGTTTTATTATAAAACTATATCTTATGTATAATATAATACCATTAGTATAATTACAATTATAAATTGATCAGTTAACCACTTCGTTTGCAATGATACAATAACTTGACGTTACAAATAAAATTCGCCTAACTACATAATTTATTTATGATGCTATCAATAATATATTGCATATATCGTCATCGAACAATCTCATTTATTTGCATTGTTACTTTGTTAGGATTAACAAAAAGATTATTTGACTGAATAATTGTATTGCACCCATATAAAAAGAAGTACTATAAACTAAGCATCAAAGGAAATTCGACCTCAAAAGTTTATTGTTTACCTTGCAGCAGTATAACAAGTATTTTCTCTCAAATTGCGATTAGGAGACGATCAAATTAGATTTTTGTGTGGACACTGCACTTGAGTATGCAAATTTGCTCTTTTTGTAATGACGGTCACCTACATATACATAATAAAGATGACAGGTTAAAAAAACATAAAAACAAATCAAAGTAATTATGCGAGGGACTTACAAACATAATTATTACATGAATGCTAAGAACAAAACACATAATAATAACAATACAACTAAAATAAAATAGTTGACAAAACAATAAATATATAATGGGTGCTGATTTTCGCAGTACAAATTTTACTCATCTCAGTACATTGTTGACAATAATACCCCTCACATTTCTCCTCTCATTTTCCCTCTCTAATTTCACATGCTCATTCTCCTCTAGTTTGACATTACCCTATTTCCGGCTATGGTTGACGTCGTTGGGGGAGGGGGTTTGCCGGCGTAGTAGGTCGCTGGCGGTGGGACGTTGCAGTGAGGGGTGGTGGTTATTGCCTATGCTGGGTTTGTTGGTTGTTGTTCCTGTGTACTACGCTACTACTCCGTTTATTTGGTTGCCTGTACTACTTTTCACTCAATTGTGTACTACACAGGTGAGTCTTCTTTTAAAAAAAAAATGCAGCACGCAATTGATATTACCATCTACATTGACTAGTTAACCCACCAGGCCACCACCATACAACAGGCGACTATATGCCGATATCTCCGACGATTATATTACGTAATGGACAACGCAATATAACACAATTGCTAATTGACTAATGAATTACCCCCTTTTAACATATACCCTAATTAAAAAAAAAAACTATAATAAATAGTCAATTTAATCTTCAATAATGAACTAATGAATTAAATATCTCCTCCATACTCGAATTATCATTCATAATAGAAGAATTTGAAGGAGGTTAAGGATTTAACAATAGAGAGAAGATAAAGAGAACAAGATTTGAAGGTTTTTTAGTCAAGGTTAGACAAATGGAAATTTTGGGGTAAAAAGTACTATAATGAGTAAAAATCGTACTGCGAAAATAAATTACGTAAATAAATTCATATACAACATAACTGGCAAAATAATCTATTTATACAATTTTTGTGATAAGTTTTACTTGGACGAAAATTCTACAAAGGTAATATTTTTTAATTGTCACAACTCACAAGGGTATGTGGATCGGTCTTTGTTTTGCTAAAGGATTGTCCTCATGCCATAAAATATACTTCTACGTACAAAGTTCCTATATTGAGTAGTTGTTCAAATCTAGTGGTTTAAG
Source organism: Silene latifolia (assembly GCF_048544455.1). Classification (NCBI taxonomy): domain Eukaryota; kingdom Viridiplantae; phylum Streptophyta; class Magnoliopsida; order Caryophyllales; family Caryophyllaceae; genus Silene; species Silene latifolia. Next base: position 120,570,648 of record NC_133535.1, on the reverse strand, counting down.
TGCATAGGAAATTTGGAATATTTATCTATTAATATTATATAATTAGGTAGTTCGTAAAAGTTGGGCTCTCTGTAATCGCTCATGAGATTTACATCATCAGATCAAATATGTATTTTGTAATAAAGTTTGTTATTCATATTTTAACTTAATAGATACAAAGTTTAAGTTGATGAAAAAAATTATGGTAAAGATTTCATAAGAAGCATATTTGCGTAATTTTAGTGTTCTAATGATGAAGGATGATAATTATGGAGATGATTGCATAATAATAAAGTAGCCAAGTTTTATGCCATGCGAAATACATAGATTAACGAGATATCACATAATAATTTTAGTTCGTAATTATGGAGATTGTATAATAATACCTTAGATTATCCTAATATAGTGGGATGTACGTTTAACTACAATTTAGTGGGGGTGTTATCCATTCTCATTCCTATTCCCAATGATTTAATATCCAAATAAATAGGCCCATATGAGAATTATGCAACTCAGACGGGAAAACTATTGAGAGTTTTATTCTCTTAGTAGTTAGGGGAATTGTACGAAATAGTTATGAACAAGAGAGATAACCACCACTGTCAGCATTTGTCATAATGCCATGCCAAAATTTCCCAAGTTTAGAAAGGCCATTTTAGTTAGTACTGTTAAGTACAGAAACACTGATTTATAAACATATCTAATCTAAGATTAAAAAAAAAAAAATACAAATAGCTCCCAAGGAGTACTAGATTTCTAGGTCTGGCAATGTACCGAATCTGAACTAGATGATATTGTTGGATCCAGATCCAACCCAGATCAAAGGGTCCAAAATTTTAAGATCAAGATCCAACCCGTCAATATCAGGTCCAACGAACAAGACAATCCTAACTGGAATTGGGGGGCCACTTCACGTTTTCCCATTGATGTACAAGTTCAGCATATCCGTCGGCTGAACTAATGGCAAACTCTGTCAGTGAGCTCATTGCGACTGACATTCCTGCACAAAGTACCCTAACTGCAACCTCTGCCATTTTCTCGGGTGTCATAACTTCCTCGACTTGTTCGAATTCAACTACTTCCATGCTTGTACTCGAGTCTTCAAATCTACGGGAACCACTGCCATGGATTTGGGATGCCCTGCGGGCATCCTCCTTCAACTGCTGGGCATAGATAGAGCCCATCCCAGCTGCGAAGAAATCCATCCCATCTAGCACAGGAGCCTCACCCACTGCATCGAGGAGCCTGGTCCAGTGGATGCATAGCCCGACGATTGGGTGTACTCCGGCTGAGTGACGGGGAGAGAATGGTAATTTTGAAGTGTTGGGCTCACACCTAATGCATCTGAGAAGCCAGCTAGACACCGCGTGGATATAGGACCGCTGAGAGGTGATCCACGATGCAAAACAAGCTCTCCAGTTTCTTAACTCGGCCTCCAGGTTGGCTGCTGAGCGAGCAAGTTGATGGGGCCCAGTGGTGGAAATTGCAGTTTGAAATCTTCTTGATTTATTAAGCTTTGTTGGTGTTCCAGCTAACAAAAGCTTGGCTTCGTCTAATGTATGCTTCTGCATTTGGTGACACTCAGCCATAATTTTCCACATTCTTGCTAAGCTGCAGTGCAAGATTTGAGTGAGTGAGACGGACAGATATTTTGAGAAAGCAGACTTCACAAAAATTTAAACACAAAATTGAAAAAAGGTTAGGATTATACCCTTGTACCAATTCTAAAACCTGTGGTTGCAGCTCCTGATCCCGTAGAGTTTCAATCCTTTTTGAGATAGATTCAATTGAGTTTATTGAAACCTTTATCTGAGTGTGCAAATCTCTAAGAGCTAACCTAGTTTTTTCTAATGTCGAGGGATCATCTCCTTTCACAGCTTGGTTCCTGAGTTGTGCGCACTTCTTCTCATATGATAGCCTAATTCGTTCTCCAGACTGCCCAAGAGCACAAGCAAAGCTAATAAGTCGCAGAAAGCTGACCACAACAGTTTTTAATTAAAAGAATCCAACAACAACAACAACAACAACAACATTATCCCAGTGCCTCAATGGCTCCCGCAAATTGCGGGGTAAGGGGGGGTCGGATGTACGCAGCCTTACCCTTGTGTTAGAAACACAAAGAGGCTGTTTCCGAATGACCCAAGATGAAAATTGCGTCGAGAACTGCATCGAAGAACTGCTACTTCACAAGAGAAAGACGCGCAGCCACTTTAGTAAGCCATTTTGCTTTACTCCATAATCCAGAACCAAAGAGTAATGAGTCTTTGGCTCCATTGGAAATATGGAGAAAATTAAAAGAATCCAAAACTTGAATAAAATGGTCTTACATATGAGACCAACCCATTAACTCTATATGATTAACTAACAAATACATAGGGATTTGGGTTGGTCTCACCACACGTGAGACCTTCTCATATTCCCTACAAGACTCAGTGTTAAATCATACCCTGACTTCCTCGTACAATCTTTTCTCCCAGGCATACAACCTATCCAGTGTTGAATGATGACTGCCGGAAAACTCGGAGGGTTCATCAGATAAGTCACTGGTGCTTTCGTAACCTTCATCTCTTGAAACCCCAGAAGTATTTACCATAAACCTTGATGACGAGGAACGTGATGATGCTGAACGAAACAACGCGACTGGATTCAACATTTTGATGGCTGCATTCAGGAATGTAGTTATTACAAGTCTGATGTTGCCCATTTTACCAGCTTTCACATTCAAGTAGTTACAAGTAACTCTATGAAGCCATTCCTAACAGTGCACTTCACCATGAAAGGGCTAAAACTAAAAGTTCAGACAGATGAGCTTGAAAATTATTTTAAGATTACAAAAAATTAATCCCCAAACTTCAAGCTCGCAAGGGTGGTAAGACAGTTCTGAGGAATCAGAAATCTGAGACACTACAACGACAACTATAATTCAGTGCCTCAAGGGCTCTCACAAATTGCGGGGTAATGGGGAAAATATGAGACACTACAACGACAATTATAACCCAATGCCTCAAGGGCTCCGGCAAATTGCATGATAAGGGGGTCGGATATAAACAGCCTTACACTGTGTTAAACACTGTTACACTGAGACCATTTCCAACAAGATATATATGACTTACTCACATATACAAATGAATCAACTTCTTTAGAAGTAATTCAAGCAGTCTAATCAGAAGAACCTCCTGATCTCAGCCACAATTTGAAATGCATCAGCCATAGGTGATTTTTCAAGAGAAGTGTTGGCCTAAACTTGATATCAGAGCAGAACAAACACCGTAAATTTAATTTGACAGCAGACAGATGCGATGCTTTAGCATGAAAGAATTAAGATGAATGAAATGGTACATATATGTAATATCTACCTGTGACTTCACCAGATGTTGATAGACATTGTGTTCTATTAGCTTCTAACACTGCAGACAGTTCATTTGCAGCATTACATACAATCACAAACTGAGATTCAAGATCTTTAATGACTTCATCCATGCTTGTTGGCCTTTTGTTAACATAAGCAGTGAAGCCTGGTGTTCCTTGCTCCTTTTTCTCTACTTCTGTAACCATTGTTTCATGACGGTTAACTTCAACTTGTCCCCCTTTTGGCACCTTTGATAATTCTGTGGTTTCATTTGCATGTCCTTGTACATCATTTATCACATGATGATGTTCATCTTCATTATCGTTATCATCATCGTTCTCGTCATCTTCCTCCTCCTCCTCCTCCTCCTCATCAACATCTTCAACAGTTACTTCCTCTCTCGCATTATTCATATTGGTTTTGACTCTTTCTTCACCTTTATGTCTTCGTACAATAATTTCCTCTTGCTCACTTTCCTCTTCCAACTCAGGTATCCCTTCCTCTTCTCGAACCTGCCGTAGCCCAGCTGGATCATCGTCGACGAATGGCTGTTCAAGGCTACTTCTCGTAGGATACCCGTAATAGTCCAATGAAGAAAACGGGTTCCAAAAGAAATCCCATTGGGAATTTTGAGGGGACGGAGGGGCTACATTGGGTCTATTATAAGAGGAGTTGGAGTAATTGCTCGAGTTTATTTGGGGAGACTCCATGGAAAAGAAGCCATCAAACCCATATTGATGCGCTGGCGAGTACGATTGAACACGATATGTATCCGGAGACCGAGGTCGCTCCTCAACAGAAACGGAAGGCGTCCCACTTGGTCTATAATAGTTGATCTTTACAGTTGAGTGGTCTTTGGATTGAATAGCCGGCACTTTGAAGCCGTTTGGAGAGATTGTAATAAATTCCTGGTTCAATTTTTTGACAGGTGTGTAAGGAGGAGTAATAAACGAATCCGAGAACTCCCGAGGCTCATCACCTTCGATATATTCACGTAGAGCAGCCGAAACTCTCTTCAAGGACTGGATATAAGCAATGTGACCAGAAGCAAACTTGGTTCTATGCTCAAGAGCTTGCTTGATAAACTTTTTCCTATCTTTACACATTTGAACCGCCTCTTCCTCATCCAATTTCGATGTATTACATCCCATCCCTCCTTTTCTCCCCCGTCTTTCTTTCTCCGATTAACAAGAAACTTTGGATCCCGGTTTCTAATACGATATTAGAACAATTCAATTCTTTGATTCTTTAGACTGTTGGACAAGGAAACAGATTTGCTCAAAACAAATTCACATTAAGAACAAGTAACATAATAACACTCCTACAAGTACAAACAACAAATCATATATAATACAATATATGAAGATGAATATATATTCACATTGTGCTTTTCTTTCTTCCCAAGTCACTAACAAAAAGAACACCAAAACCATGACTAGCCCATGTCATAGGCATTCAATTTATCAAAAGGCTAACATCTCAGTTAGTTGGACTATCAATATTTATATTTATATAATTTTATTACCCTCTTTTCCCTTTTTCTTTTTCCATTTTTTCTTTTGATTCTTGGCTTTATTAAGTCTAAAATTGCTAATAAAATTATGAAACCAGTAAAAGACTGTCAAAATGAAATTACGCAAACAACATTACCCCCAGTGCCTCAAGTGTTCTCGCAAATTGGGCGATAAGGGGGGGTCAGATGTCGTAGACAATGGACATTCATAGTAATTATGGTGCTTAACAAAAACAATTAAAATATGCAAATTATAGGCTTCGAAGAATCCAATTAACCCAATTCAGGGTTTTAGAAAATTCCAATTATTATAACAAATTAAGCAATACCCATTCCAGCAAACAACAACAACATCACAGCCTTAATCCCAAAATGATTTGGGGTCGGCTGACACGAATCATCCTTTAATGCGAAAATATAGAAAAAGAAAAACCCATTTCAGCAAAAACCAAAAGAAATTAAGTAGTAAAAACACAGACTAGTGTGATTAATACATTATACTGAAAATTTTAACAGAAACCCGCTTAGAAAATATCATGAGTTTACTAATCAAATGCCAAAATTGAAGAACAGTAAATCCCAAAAAAATATTATCAGTAAAATTGAGTTTGTTACAGTGTTCATGTGTACTTTATATTTTGGTATAAACATTAAAAAAATAAAAAAGAATGGAAATTAAAATGGGAAGTAAGAGTTAAGTTGAGAGGAAAGTACCAAAGAGTGGTGGTGTGAACTGAAGATGAGTGAAAGAAAGGAGAGGAGGAAATTGTAGAGAGAGAAAAAGTGGAGAGTGTGTTTAGAGAGAGAAAGAGAGAGAGACGTTATGATAGCAAGCAACGGTCAAAAGCTGGAGAAATAAAGTGGGAGAAGAGAAATGGAGAAGTATTAAAAATGGGAATAGAATTGAGAATAAGTTTGAGGGGGCAATAAAGGTAAAAAAGTTGGCATGGAATATAAATGTGTGATTAAAACCACGATTGTGACCTCACTCAAGTACGGTGAGATATTCGTCTGTTTTACAAATATTTTGTGATTTTGTAGTCTTATTATGAGCATGTTTGGCCTAGTTTGTTTAAAATGAGTTTTTATTTTTTAAACTTAATTTTTCAGAAGTAGTTTTCAAGAAACAGAAACATCAAATTGATGCTTCTGTTTTTATGGGCAAAAACATGGTATTTGAGTTTTTGAGAATCTACTATTAGCTTTTAAATTTATGATATGTTTGGCCAAAAAGTGTTTTTGAGGCCAAAAACACTTTGAAAAGTAAGGCCAAACACACACTATATATTTGATTCACTAATCATTTTCACATACGAATTTTACTCTTTTTCATACGGATTTTACTCTTTCACATACGTCATTTACAATTATACCGATGTCATTTTTTACTCTCTCCCTCAATATATTTTTTTCATCTCTCTTCCGTTGACCTACTCCCTTCATCTTTCTCTAGCAACCCACTCCGTCCAACCTTACTCTGGTAGACTTGTGCTCCAGCCGACCTCAGCTTCCCCTTTCTCCGGCTACCCTTGTACGAACTCCCCTCCCAGCACTCCGCCTGTCCGACCACCCCACTCCCTTTGATCCGACGACTTTCTTTCTGTGTACACTACATTAACCAAGCTTGTTGAAAAATACATCTGCAAAAATGAACACTACAAAGCAAAGCTAGACAAAAATGACAGATAATGAAGATGCCGTAGAAACAAAGCAGTCGTTACATAAAGATTCAACTGCCATCGTGCACTACCATAGTCCATAACCATCATGCACCGATCTAGCCAACCGTGCCTTCCACCTACCATAAACCCTAATTAATAATAACAGATAAACAATTAAACATATTAATTTTGATAAACCTTATTATTTCAACAAACATATTAATAATTGCTAACCAGCTAAATTACATCATTAATTGGAGAATTATAATCCATTGTTCAAATATTTAGAGCAATTAGATCCAATTTTAAGGAAAAATGTCTATATAAGACTTAATTTGTTTAGGTTTAGGAAAAACTCGAAAAAGGGTATGACATGGAAACTTAATGGAAAAAGTGTATGTGAAAAAGTAAAGTTCGTATGTGAAAAAGTAATTCCGTTTTTTTATTGAGGATGTTAATTTCATAATTTGCGCAGTATAAATTTCATTCAATTTATTGTACTTTTGACAATTCTAATATCCATCTCATTTTCCCCACTCATTTTTCCCTCGTATTTTTCCCTCTAAATTGTTTCCAACATAACCCTACTTGTAGAGTGGATGCAGAAGTATGGACAGTGGCAGATGGTAGATTGAAGTCGGCGTAAACGGTGGTGGCTGGTGGCTAGTGTGAATGCCGACGAATAAAGGGATGTGTAAGGGAGGTTGTGCCGTGTTGGTGGTGAGGTGTTTCTCAGAGTGACAAGAACATGTTCGTTGGAGGGAGAAGAGTGGTGAGTGGCTTGTCTTGTATGACGACGGTGGCGTCGATGGGTGGCAGACAGGGTGAAGGAATAGGTGGTGGGTTTGTTGGAGGAATGCGTGGGTGGGTTTGTAGGTGGTTGGTACGATGAGGTAGGGGGTTGGCGGCGTAGTGGTAGGTTGACCAAGATCAGGCGTCAGGGTTCAGGGTGGGGGCTGGGGGTGTATGGTGGCGGTTATACTTGGTGGTGGGTGGTGGTTACCGGTTGGACTGTATGTGGGTTTGACGGTTCAATCTTGTATTTTTTCCCTTTTCCTTTTTTTTTTAAAGTAGCTCACAAGTTTTTTTTTTAGCAAGGGTATACAATGGAAAATAATAGGCAAAATAAAAATATACTACGAAAATAAACTACCACATGTGTCTTTGATTATAGGTTCTTGTTATGGAAATAGATTAGTCTTGAAGATTTTACTAACTATGTATGTAACACCCCCATATACCAAGGTGCCTTACTAGGACCACCTAATGCACGAGAGTGCTACCATCTCGGTTACCCGTGGCAATGTATATCAAATTGACAATCCAAGAACGTACTTTAAATAAATAAGTTTAAAGTGATACATAACAAAATCCAAAACTGTAAGATGTGGTACAACTGTTCCAATTCCAAAAACCAACTAAAGTAAATATAAAGTTTGATGAACACAGCGGAAGACTTCTAAACGACTCGTGATGACTCAAGCCCAACTATCCCTCGCGCATCCATATCATACCTGCTCAATAACTGCTCACCATTCCCGAATGGATCACTACAGTTTTTAAAACAATAAACGGGGTCAATTACTGATTACACAATATAAGATAAGCAATATCAACAATACATACAATCACCCAACTCCGTCACATCTCCAATCACCTGACTAGCCCGAAGGTCTAGTCCTGCCAAATTACGGCCGCAACCAGTATTCCTCACCGCCAGTGGAGGACCGCAGCCATTCCCACCTAAGGCCCGCTCATCAATACCGAGCAAAAACCCAAGTTCCTTAATGTGCACATCTCCTTTGTGGCGGGTTCCACAAATGGCGAATCAAGGGCGTGAAGCCCCTCCCGCAAGTGACTCCACTCAGCCGAGAACGCACCTCGCGAACCACAAACAAGCACAACCAACCAACCAACCAACCAACAATACATCAACAATTACTAATTACCAATCCCAATACGATATAGATCAACAACATTAAACAACCATCAACAATCAACCCAACATCTAATACAATGTAGCCAATAACTGAGTATGGAAACCCTACCTGGAAAAGCAATCACCAAGATCGTCACAATCAGCTAATCAGAAACGTTCCTCTACGAAATCACCTCCTATCATTACACAATCATACAACTACCATCTAGCAGTCACAATACTCCCAAAACCCCCAAAATACCCAATTAGGGTTTCAACCGAAATCAATGAAACGACATAAAAATCATACTAGAAGCTTACCCACAATGCGACGGTCTCAACGACGTAAAGAACTGTGCGATCCGACGACTCTAGCCCTTAGGATTTGATAGCAATGAGAGAAAGGAATGCTACATAACTTTTCTCTTGTGTAAAATATTTAGAATAAGTGAAAAAGTAAAAATAACTGGTAAAAATAACTTTATATAACATTCTCACGTTGCTATCAAAACCCGGCGAATAACCCGTATAAACCGACTTACTCGATCGAGTAAGTCACTTACTCGATCGAGTGCCTCCTACTCGATCGAGTGACACCTACTCGATCGAATACCCATCAGACAGTACAATGTTTCATAACCAAAACTCACTTACTCGACAGAGTAAGCCTTACTCGATAGAGTAACCAACAGTACAGAAAACCGTAGTATTACAATGTATATAAACCGGTTGAGATGTTATTGGAAATCGAGTATATGGTTGTAGGCACTAAAAATTTATTTAAGTGTCGAAAATTAAATAAATGAATTAATTTGAGTTAATAATGAACATTTTAACTCAATTTAATTATTTTGTCCCTTTTAAATCAAGTTCGGGTCATTTTGAGTTATTCGGGTCCAAACAGAAGTCAAACTGGGCTAAAATTGCAAACGGGCCGAAAAATGAGCCCGCAACCCTAAGCTGGAGAAAGCCTAACCGTTTATCTATAAATATAGAGAATTTCATTCATTTTAAGAGATAGAAAAAACTCGAAGAAAAGAAAAGCTTTGGAATTCTCTCTGAAAATCTCGTGAAATTCAACGTAAGCAGTCAACAAGCACAACAAATTCGTGCCGCATGCGCAAGAAAACTCAAACATTCAAACTCGAATATTCAAACATTCAAACTCGAATATTCAAACATTCAAACATTCAAGAGAGACTCAAGTCGTTCGACCCTCTCAAGAATACAAGTCAACGTCGCGCGTAGAGTGCATACACCCTCTACACGTGCACCCCCTGCAAAACGCACGCGCACCCCTTACGTGGATCGTGCACGCGTACCCTATTTGTTTAGTTAGAAATAGAGGATTATTAGAGATTGTACACGAACTTTTCTGTTATTAATAAAAACTCATTTTGTTTCCTTGTTTTGTATTTCAGTTATCGCAATACAAAATTTGTCGTTACAAATTTGGTGAACCCGACGTGAAACTCTCTACCTCTCATCTCTGCTGCTTTACAATCCAAGTCTACTAAAAAAAGGATGTCTACCAAGCAGGACACGTCACCTGACGCTTCTAAGAAGACCTACGCAACTATCCTGCAAGGCACTCCCACTGCTGCTACCTCCCCAGCTGTGCAATCAGTTGGCATCTGCACTAGAGGAATGGCAAAGAAAGCTGCTATCAACGCTGCTGCTACTAGCCTACGCTCTGCACATGTCCCTACCAGGCCACGCAAGATCTCTGTTGCCTCCATAACTGCTGCTGCTACAACTATCCTTGCTGCCTCTACTCCTTCGCGTGAAGAGATTCGAACTTCTAAGGTCGACAAAAACGCTTCCCCTTGAAAACCTAGGGCGTCACCAAAAAAGAAGGATGCCTCTACTCCTATCAGCGCTTCAGTCATTGTGATTGCTGGTTCTACACTTGAGGAGCAAGTCCAAAGCATGAATAAGCTCCTTGAAAAGATGATGAAGGAGAATGAAGAAAAGAACAAGAAGATTGATGAACTTCAAAAGAAGGTGGTGGAGCTTCGCGAGAAAAAGATCTCAAGTGAGCACACTGACTATGACAAGGATGATGATACTGATAAGGACGATGACAAAGATGATACTGGAAAGACTTCTGGCAATGAAATTGGCGCTTTCACAAGAGAAGCTCTAGGAGTTGATAGCTAAGACAATTAAAAGTCAGCTAGGTGAAAGTTCGACAAACAGTGGACGCTACATCAAGCCTTACACTAAGAGGATTGATAGTCTGCGCATGCCTCTTGGTTATCAGCCTCCAAAGTTTCAACAGTTCGACGGGAAGGGAAATCCAAAACAACACATCGCCCACTTCGTCGAAACATGCAACAATGCTGGAACTAATGGTGATCGTCTAGTCAAGCAGTTCGTACGTTCTCTTAAAGGAATTGCTTTTGATTGGTACACAGACTTGGACTCTGAGTCAATTGACAGTTGGGGTCACATGAAAGATGAATTTCTTAACAGGTTCTACAACACTAGGCGTATCGTCAGCATGAGCGAATTAACAAACACTGCGCAGTGGGAGGATGAACTTGTCATCGACTACATCGATCGATGGCGTGCATTGAGTCTGCAATGCAAAGATCGCTTAACTGAATCCTCAGCAGTGGAAATGTGCATTAACGGGATGATTTGGGATATTCTTTATATAATGAAAGGGATCAAGCCGAAAAGCTTTCCAGAATTCGCAACCCTTGCTCACGACATGGAAATTACAATCAAAGGGCGTGGCAAAGCTCGCTCAACCTCTTCTAAGGCACCAAGTGAAAAGAAGTAGTTCAGAAAGACAGATAAAGGCTTCAAGTCGATAGGAAAAGAGGCAATGGTCGTCGAAACTAGCGGCTCGCCCGTTAAGATCTCATCAAAACCTATGTTTGAAAAGAAGAAGGAATCCTATGCTTATAATTATCAGCAGAACAAGCCCACATTAAAAGAGTTACAAGCTAGGAAGTACCCTTTCCCAGACTCTGACTTATCTGGAATGCTAGATGACCTTCTAGAGAAAAAGGTTATACAATTGCCAGAGTCCAAGAGACCTGACCAGGCTAACAAGACAAGTGATCCCAACTATTGTCGCTATCACAGACTGATAAGTCATCCCCTTGAAAAATGTATAACACTGAAAGAGAAAATTATGCAGCTCTTCAGAGACGGAAAGATTATCCCTGACTTGGATGAAACAGTAGCTAAATATCAAACTACTGCAGTATTGGAGCAGCATGAGGAACACGAGGAGTCAACGATGCATTGTGGGTGGGATGTATGCATGTTGCAATTTGGGAGCCTTGAACCTGTTGCTATATGGTTTCAAAAGCCATCTTCATCGATATTCCCAAAAGCAGGATTATGCCCTCAATATGAGAATAATGTAGATGATGATGATGAAGGGTGGACCTTAGTCACTCGCAAGAAGGCAAAGAAACAATTATGGCAAGCAGTCGAACATGTCCATCATCGACGAAATCAATCAAAGAAGATGAAATCCTGCATGTCTGATGGGGAGAAGAAGTCTGAAACAGTGGTCGAACCATGTGTCTTGCCTATCAATATGCCTAAGCAAAAATCGTTGAGTCATATTTCTCTAGAGGAATTCCTTCCAAGATATTTCTTGAACAATGTTATCGTATGTACCATTTTTGCAGTAGGTCATGATGATAAAGAAAAAGTAAAGGAAAACGAAGCAGATGATGCGGTACCATCACAACAATTATAATCTTACCCTCAAAAGGAAAATGAAGTTGTAAAGGCTCTCAACGCCCTTCCCGCAAATATGGGGTGGAGACAAATCTTTCACCTGCCAAAAGAGAAGCGTCAGATAATACTCCAAGGACTTGATAAACCAGAACTATATGCTGGCAAGATGAAAGATGTAGGAGATCTTGCAGAGCCGTCAACACAATGTGTCTCCTGCAATGCAGCCTTGACCTTTTCAGATGAAGATCTACTTCTTGGTTCCAAGACTCACAATAGGCCACTTTATGTGTCAGGCTACATTCGAGGACAAAAAGTCAACATAATCTTAATAGATGGAGGCTCAGGAGTAAATCTCATGTCCAAAGCAACCATGAAAGAGCTAGGCATCACGGTTGATGAACTTTCTAGCAGTCGGACAATAATTCACGGTTTCAACTTAAATGGAGAGCGGGCTATTAGCATGATTCGTGTAAACCTTAGCATGGGTGACTTGTCATCTGAAACACTCTTCCATGTCATCGAGGCCAAGACATCATTCAAGTTATTACTAGGTCGACCATGGAAACATGAAAATGGAGTCGTTGCATCAACCCTTCATCAATGCTTGAAGTATTATGGCGGCGGCGAAAGGAAGATAAATGGAGACGCCAAGCTTTTCACTAGGGTTGACTCTTTCTTCGCTGACGCAAAGTTCTTTGAGGAAAATGGTACTTCTAGTGAGTTCATGCCAACTGCCATTTCTTCAACTGGAAAAGGAGGTAAGCTGAAAGAGAATACCAAAGAAGATGTTGTTACGAGTCATGTTAAAGAAAATGATAAGCAAATTATAGATAACGCTAGTGAAGCATCTACTCCCGTTACATCACCCAAGAAGCAAGAAATGCCACATAAGTCTACCTCGCCAGTATTGCGGTATATTCCCAAGTCTCGCCGCAAAGAAGGGGATAGTCCTTTTGCAGAATGTCTAACAAATAGAGATCTTAAAGACAAAATTAAACCAAGTCCAATGATCAAGCAAGAATGGATGGTGAAAGTCACCACACCTCTCCCAAGTTCAAACCAAACAAAATTTACGAGACCTCCTCCAGTTGGTTTCGTCTGTTCATCAAACCAATCATCAAGCGATCAAAATGTGGGAATATTTCATTCTAACGCATACAAGCTACTAGCAAATGCAGGTTACGACTTTACAAAACCAACTCCGCTTGGGAAAGTTGTAGAAGTTGAACTATATGGGCTTAACAAAACGCAACAGGAGTTGTTCAAGAAAGAAGGAAGCTTTATAGAGACTAAAGCGGGGCTTGGTTATAAGTCTCCCACACCCGTGAAGATTAGTGCTCGTAGGAACAGAACTACTACATCTTCACAACATATCACAGTGGAAGAGGCTGAGGAGAATGAAGCAGAAGACATTAAAACACTATTAACATCTTCAGTCTTCGACAGAATAAGTCCACCTGCATAGAGAGCCCGTCCTTCTGTATTCGACAGGCTGGGGAGACCGAGTCCTACAACAAATCGTCCTTCTGTCTTCACTCGACTGGATAAACGAGGAACAAATGAAGTCAAGTCGTCAACCTCTCCGCCATGTACAAGAAAGAAAGGTGCATTAAGTGATCGTTTAGGTATTCGTTCAAACACGGTCTTCACTCGTTTAGGAGCCTCCAATAATGATAGTGGTAAGACTCTTCTGTGCTCAACTTCCGTGGAAGAAAACGACGAAGAAGTAAACATAACTAATGACTTCAGAAGCGCAATACCCTCTCGCATGAAGCGTTTGCAAGTGGTGGACATCATCCAGCATGAGCCACTAAAAGCACGAAGACGAGTATTAGTTCTCACTGGTCTGTCCTCAAACAATGTTGAAGAGTCTAAACCTCCATATTCACACTCACGTGATGCAAAAGACTTGGAAATTGTGACTTCTTATCATATCACTGCAGAAGAGATACCTGATGACAGCGAAGAGGTAGAGGCTGACAAGGCACCTGAAACACTTGAAGACAAGGCACAATCAACCGTAGATGATTTAAAAGAACTAAACCTAGGAACTGATGAAGATCCTCGTCCAATCTACGTCCGTGCTCTATTGACTAAAGAGGAAGAATACTATAAATTGTTGGTTGAGTACAAGGACGTCTTCGCTTGGAGCTATAAGGAAATGCCTGGACTAAGCCCAAAAATTGCAGTTCATCGACTGGGAATCAGAAAAGGAATCAGTCCTAGAAAGCAATCTCAACGTCGCTTTAGGACGGAGCTTATACCTGAAATCGAAAATGAGGTTAACAAACTCATTGAGGCTGGATTTATCCGTGAAGTCAGATATCCTACCTGGATAGCCAACATTGTTCCAGTCAGAAAGAAAAATGGGCAACTACGTGTATGCGTCGACTTCAGAGATCTTAATGATGCATGTCCAAAGGACGACTTCCCTTTGCCAGTTACAGAATTGATGATCGATGCAACTACTGGCCACGAAGCACTCTCATTCATGGATTGCACTGCAGGATACAATCAAATACAAATGGCACCTGAAGATTAAGAAGCAACGGCATTTCGTACACCAAAAGGGATATTTTGCTACACAGTCATGCCATTGGACTCAAAAATGCCGGGGCCACATATCAGCGAGCAATGCAAAAGATCTTTGATGACATATTCCATAAAACGATAGAGTGTTTTGTCGACGACGTGGTTGTCAAATCAAAGAAAAGAAAAGACCATGTTAAAGACCTTCAGACTGTCTTTGAGAGACTTAGAAAATGTCAACTCAAGATGAACCCACTCAAGTGTGCATTCGGCGTCACATCCGGGAAGTTCTTGGGGTTCGTGGTAAGGCATAGAGGCATTGAAATCGACCAGATAAAAATCAAAGCTATCAACGAAATGCCAGAACCAAAGACGTTGAAGGAGCTGCGCGGGTTGCAGGGACGTTTGGCATACATTCGAAGGTTTATCTCTAACCTAGTAGGACGTTGTCAGCCGTTTAGTCATCTCATGAAAAAGGATGCTCCATTTCAGTGGGATGAAAAATGCAAACATGCTTTTGATAGCATAAAAAAGTACCTGGCTAGTGCACCAGTGTTGGGGGCACCGATTCCAGGAAAACCGCTCATTCTATACATCGCCGCACAAGAACGATTGCCGGGGGCAATGTGTGAGCAATAAATTGAAGACCGCAAGGATAGAGCACTCTACTACTTGAGTCGTACCTTGGTTGGAGCTGAATTAAATTACTCGCCCATAGAGAAGATATGTCTTGCTTTGGTGTTTGCCATCCAGAAGTTGAGGCACTACATGCAGGCGCATACTATACACGTGGTCTCAAAAGCTGATCCAATCAAGTACATACTTTCAAGACCAGTCTTATCTGGAAGACTTGCGAAATGGGCAGTGTTACTTAAACAGTATGACTTAGTGTTTGTGTCTCAAAAAGCAGTAAAAGGTTAGGTTATTGCAGATTTCTTTGCCGATCATCCATTCCCGACAGAGTGGGAAATTTAAGATGAACTACCAGGAGAAGAAATATTTTACGTGGACATTTTACCTCCATGGCAAATGTACTTTGACGGTGCTGCAAGGCAAGACGGAGCTGGAGCAGGAGTTGTTTTCATATCTCCTCAAAACCATGTAATGCCATACTCATTTACACTCACACAATTTTGCTCAAATAACGTGGCAGAATACCAAGCTTTGATATTAGGTCTTCAAATGGCAATTGAAATAGGCGTAAGGGACATGGATATTTACGGAGACTCACAATTAGTGATCAGCCAAGTCCTCGATGAGTATGAGGTAAGAAAGGAAGACTTGATTCCTTACCATCGACAGGCGCTGCAACTACTTAATCAACTTGACTCCATCAATATTGGTCATGTACCGAGGAGTGCCAATAAGTTGGCTGACGCGCTTGCTAATCTTGCAGCCACTTTGGCACTGGGGGCAGAAGAAACTATGCAAGTTCCAGTCTGCAATTGCTGGGCAATACCTTTGCTTGAAGCAGTAGAAGATATAAATACAATAAACATGATTTGCGTCTACACGGCTGATGAAGATGACTGGCGCCAGCCTATCATCTATTTCTTGGACCACCAAAAATTACCTGATGATCCCAGACACAAGGTAAAGGTACGCCGATGTGCTCCAAAATTTCTTCATTACAAAGGGACGCTCTACAGACGCTCTTTCTTGGGACACTGGTTGAGGTGTCTAAATAAAGATGAAGCTACTGAAGCAATGCACGAAGCTCACTCTGGCATTTGTGGCGCTCACCAATCTGGACCTAAACTTTATGATCGTGTAAAGAGAATGGGGCATTACTGGCCAACCATGGTTCAAGACTGCATGGACTTTGCGAAAAAGTGTCAACCCTGTCAGTTCTACGCAAACTTCATACATCAGCCACTGGAGCCATTACACTCGACTGTATCTTCATGGCCCTTTGAAGCTTGGGGACTTGGCATTGTGGGAACTCTCACTCCGAAAGCCTCAAATGGACATGAGTATATTCTCGCTGGTACTGACTATTTCTCAAAATGGGCAGAAGCCATCACATTACGGGAAGTCAAGAAGTAAAATGTTGTGAATTTCATCTGAACTCAAATAATATACAGATATGGTGTACCACAACGTATCATAACTGATAATGGGAAATAGTTCGATAACCATCTAATGACAAGTTTAGGAGAGAAGTTCAAGTTCAGACAATATAAGTCATCGATGTACAACGCTCCTGCAAATGGTTTGGCTGAAGGCTTCAATAAAACCCTTTGTAACTTGTTGAGAAAAGTAGTAGCAAAATCAAAGCGAGATTGGCATGAAAGAATTGGTGAGGCATTATGGGCCTATCGTACCACATACAAAACTCCTACTCAAGCAACCCCGTATGCGTTAGTGTATGGAGTAGAGGCTGTGTTGCCGTTAGAAATGCAGATCCCATCTTTACGCATTGCTATTCAAGAGAAACTTACAGAAGATGAAAATGACAAGTTACGTTTAGCAGAGTTGGAGGCACTCGATGAAAAAAGACTAGAGGCCCAACATAAGCTCCAATGTTATCAAGCAAGGATCTCGCGAGCATTCAACAAAAAAGTACGTCCTCGTTCTTTTCAAGTAGGAGACCTAGTCCTTGCAATACGAAGACCAATTATCACCTCTCACAAGCCAGTTGGTAAATTCACCTCTAAGTGGGATGGCCCATATGTGGTACAAGAGGTTTACACAAATGGCGCATACAAGATTGCGGATGAAGACGGTGTGCTCATAGGCCCAATAAATGGGAAATTTCTCAAACGTTACTACTCTTGAAACAACACCATGCTCCTAAGTAAGAGCGTAAACCGCAAGCCATGCTCCTAAGCAAGAGCGTAAACTGCAAACCTCTTTGAACTACGTCGGCTTGATCTTGTGAAGTACTGTTTTTACTTTACAAGTACGTAGGCAGCTTAGGTGAACATGTAGTCCGAGTACAGCCATGCCATATAAAAAAAAATTGTCATAGCCTAAAAAATTGTCACAGCTTAAAAAACAATGTTTTATCGCTTCTAGCCCGCATGAGTTTAAACTGTGAACGGCTAAATCTAAAAATCACATCGTGTCCTGGTACATTATATCTTATACATAGATATAGTCTAGCAGCGGAATGCAAATTTTTAATGTAACATTACATTTACATTACATCCAAAAGGGATAAGTACAGAACATATCAGCTATGTAAAAAATTACCACGTACAACAAAACAGTACGAATACAAAGAGAGTATATGTGTACACCAAACACTACAACTCCTACTTACTACGTTATAACGTACCTCGTTATCATGTTAAAATAAAAATGGGTACGTATACAAAAAAAAAGAGGATGGTGACCTATGATGAAATTTATCCTAGAGTACCAAATCCATCCAAGCATCTGGGTCCAACGATGATTACAATTCAAGGACTAAACGTCTCTTCTCCGCAAGAACGGCTACATCTTCTGCACTCAATTGCGGGGTGGCCTCCAATTTAGCGATCTTCGACCCTATTGTTTCAATTTGGTCTTGAGCAGCCTTGCGGGATCTCTTAAGATTTTCCATGTCACTAGCTAACTGACGGTATGCTTGATGAGCTTTTTCTAACGTATCCTCCAGTTGAGCTATCTCTTTGCCTATATCGGACATCTTTTCCGCTATAGTAAGACAAGCCGCCTCGGCATCAGCAAGAACATGACTATCTTTTTCGAGCCCTTCACGCTCTTCAGTAATTTCTTGGCCCAACTCCTCATGTCTAAGACGGTCCCTCGTAGCTTCTTCTAGAAAGCGGAAAGCCTTGACGGTGGCGACATACGACTCTATCTTGTCTTGAAGACGGGTTGGATCTCCTTTAAAGTTTTTTATACATTTGTAAACCAAGGTGGCTTCTTTCCCAATTTTCTCGACATCTTTAAAAGCTGCCTCTTTTACGGTCTTCAACAAACTACTAGCAGCCAACTTCAAGCCTGTATGTAAAATCCCTTTTACTGGTATTTCTGGCATAATTGTAATCACGGACGGCGCAGGGACGTTCAAGTTTGGATGCACGTTGACTAAAGTACCAAGCGCCCTCTCGTGAAGTTCAAAATCTTGTCTCGCAACTGCTTTTAGGGAGTGAGGACTTTGAACATACGGTTGACTGGTAGAGGTTGACAAAGCCATTGTTTTGTTCTTTGGATGAGATGATTCTATTTTACCTTCGTCAACAGGGTGTTTGAATTTTTTTAACTCCTTGCCTTTGCGTGGATTCAATCGGTCAACAACATCAAGAAGAGGTTCACCTATCAAATTTGGCACTTCTTTCTCGAGGTTAAATTCTCCGTCCTGCAAAAAGAAATTTTTTTTTAAAATAAAAATAAAATAAAAATAAAAATAATAATAAAAATAAAATAAATAAAATAAAATAAGTTGATAACAAGAATTAAAAGTGTACTACCAGAATCAATTTTGAGGGATTATCAGAGAATTCTGGTATGTTTGCAAATAGGTCCACGTCAACTCGACTGAGGTTTCGCACGACAACAAATGGTGAACAACTGAACACTACCAGTAATCATAAAACAAAAAAAATGAAACAAGTAGAAAATCAAGAGTCAAGCTACGTGACTAGGAAGTAGATAGGACAAGAAGATGACTAATGGGCTTTTCAACAGAAAGTAATCATCCTAGCAAAATAAAGTCAGGCCAATACCTCTAAAGCATGGACTATGTATTAGAGGGTTTCGTTCGAACTTCGAAGTCGAAAAAAAAGGGGACTGCAATTCTTACTTGAAAACTATCAAAATGAAATTGTTGAAGCAAGCAAATAAAAGGAGTCCATACTTGAATGCTTAACAAACTATGCCGTGCAGAACCTTAAACCTTGATTCTTTGAGCGTAATCGATTGCCGATTTGATGATACGCGAGCACGCAAGGTTGAGAGATGTGATTCCTTTCAAAGATAATAACTTCTTCAAATTGGGGTCTTGAATCTACTGATGAAGCGCAGCCCTGACGATTTACAACAAAGACAAGTCAAAAATTTGATGATTAAAAAGACTATTATCACAAGTTATATTGGAAATTCTATGATCACAAATTATATCATTAGAAGATGTAAAGAAAATAAGATGAAGGGAAAATTCAGTTACCTTTCTTCTCCTTATTAAGCGGCTATCAGACTACTACAAAGACATGAATCGTCTTTTGCAAATATTTCAAATGACACTGTGTGTCTATATATAGTGGTTTGTTCTAAGTCACAAACTAATAAAAAAATGGAACTAAACAAAATATCTCTGACATCACAATTCTTCTTTGCTAAGTTGTTGCTAAGTCGGTAAAAAAAAGTGTGGCTATAGGTTTACTTGGGGAGCATTTTCAATGGGTGAAGTCATGTTTATCATCATCGAAGAGGTAACTTTAGCCGCAAAAATTTGTGACACTTGTCAAGTAGAGAATATTTATCTCATAAACAATGTCATCCGTCTTGTAAAATGACCCGGGTGGAGAAAATTCAAGTGTCATCCGTCAAGGTTACAAATGACCAGGGTGATAAAACTTCAAATGTCATCCGTTAAGGTTACAAAATGACCAGGGTGATGAAAATTCAAGTGTCATCCGTCAAAGTTACAAATGACCAGGCTGATAAAAATTCAAATATCGTCCATCAAGGTTACAAAATGACCAGGATGATGAAAATATATCGAGAAGAGTTGCCAGTCATCCGCCAAGTCAAGTAATGATAGGATGGCAAAAAAAAAACTGCTATCGATTCAACATAATGGATGCCCGTCGACTTCCAAGTCAAACGATAAGAATGTGTCGAGACCCCGCCACGCTGAAACACTTTGAAAGTGGGCATGACAAAGTCTCGAGGGGGCAATTTGTAGGCACTAAAAATTTATTTAAGTGTCTAAAATTAAATAAATGAATTAATTTGAGTTAATAATGAACATTTTAACTCAATTTAATTATTTTGTCCCTTTTAAATCAAGTTCGGGTCATTTTGAGTTATTCGGGTCCAAACAGAAGTCAAATTGGGCTAAAATTGCAAACGGGCCGAAAAGTGAGCCCGCAACCCTAAGCTGGAGATGTTAGAAATCTATATCTCATTAATTTACATATTCATATATGTGAGAAATTATTTAGTCATAAAATAATTACAAATCTTATGCATGCAAACATAAATAGAAGTAAAGAAGAAATCATGTTCCTTACTATGTGATTTCGGTTTTATGGGCACCAACAAGATCTCCTTCTTGTTAGTTCTTGAGCATTCCAAATAATGGATGAACAAAGATTCAAGTATAGAATCTCTCCCAAAAGTGAATACCCAAGGAATACTCTTAAAGACTAAAATAATATGATCTAGTATTAGGATTAGTCTTACTTAAAATTTTGACACAAAATATTTACTTGTTCTCTCTTGTTTTTGGTTGAGAGAGAATAGATGAGTGAGTTTTTATTTCTCTAGGATTTTCACAAAAGATAGAGAGAGTATCATTTCTTATACTAGAAATTTTTATAAAATGGTGAATGAATAAAAATGAAAAGAAAAACTCTTTTCTTTTTACCTATGGTGGCCGAAATAATTGGCCTTGCGTAGCATGCCCAATGCCTTTTATTTTTGCTCTTCTCAAAAGCTAGGTTTGCATGGCTAATAGTTAGATATAATCATTGTGTTTTCCACTTAAGATAAAAACGCAATATAAATCTTACACTCCCTCCATTATTTCGGCATACTTAAAATAAAATGGGTAGTCCATTTTATTTTGTCATTTGTCAATTTTGTCACATGTAACATGTTACATGACATGTCACAATGTAATGTATTTTTAACATATTAAAAATCAACATACTCATAAAATATGTCATTTACAAAATTGACTAGTAATTCGTAATTACTTGTACCAAAACGGTTTATCAAATTATAAATTACAACATCTTGTATTTATAATAAATTATTCATTCAATTTCTATTTCAATTGTTTCGTAAACAATAATTTTATCCAAGTAATAAAACAATTTAATTACTTAGACCGTATCTAATATAATCGAATTACAGTAAGACACGTTAATTTTACTCACAAGATCTGATGCGTGTCTAAAATACGATGTTTCACACTCTTTTCTACACGCATTTCAGAGCTCAAATGTGCAATATATGCCTATATTTCCCTATTTTCCTCTACTTCCGTGTTTTTGTACTTTATTGCAGAAATGTGAAGAATTGAGCGGAAATCGAGCCAAACCGTTCCGAGTAACTGCATTGCAAATGACGTAAAGGAACCGCTTAAGGAACGAGCTTGGTGCGCAATCCAAGGCCCGAAAGACGAGTCCACGAGTTAAAAGAAGTCAAGTAGCAGCTTAGCCGGTCGATCGACCAACCTAGTCGATCGATCGACCAAGGCTCGGGTTCAAGTTATTCGTTTTTGAGGAGCAATCGATCGACCAAAGACCTTGATCGATCGACCGATTTCGATTCCATTTAGAGATTTAGAAAGCCCGTGAGGTTTAGGTTTTAGAAATAAGTTGTTGCGTTTATTGCTATATAACGTAACACCAACATCTAGTTTTATCATCAGAGAATACACTAAGTTTCACATCACAATAGTTTAGTTTATATTCCGAGTAATTAGGGTTTGATATATCGACCTTAGCATTGGAATTTCTGCCTTTGTTCTTAATCTTTCCTCCTGGAATTTTGGTATTGATTTACGCCCTAATCTTAGTTTATTGCTTCGCTTTCATTATTAGTATAGAATTGATAGTTAGTGCCCCAAAGCCAATTATCATATTTTCGCTGTTATTATTTACATTAAGCATGAATACAGTAATCGTTGTTAATTCATTTGTTGTTTTTACCTTCACCATGAGTAGCTAAATCTGTAGTGCTAGGATGTAGGGGAATTGTAGCATAGGCGGCATTAGATTGAACACGGATTGAACTCGTGCGTGTCGATCGATCGATCGACATTGTTGGTCGATCGACTGACCTTGTAAGGTTACCCTTCGTTTTAATTGTTCTTAATCTTGTATTTAGCCAATCGAATGCATGCGACCAGTTAAATACCTATTTTGTGACCAACCCATTAGATCGAAAGATAGGGAAGGTTAGTTGACCGTCAATTAAATCGACTAAACTGTGCTAAGATCTAAAGATAGGTATAGTTTAGACCATTAGTCGCTTTTCAGGACGAAAGTTAGTATTAGTGACATTAGGGACCTTTAGCGAGATCGAGAGATCTTTGATTGTTAAGAGTGGACCGAGAGGACCTCTTTATTTCCCGCCTTACCGTGTTTAATTCAGGCCGACTTAGTTTGTCGCCGCCACTTGCCTATAATGAACCGATCATCCTAGTACCCTTCTTTTATCTGTTTAATTCGTATTTTAGTTTATTATTTTAGTTGACTTTTAGCTATAGACCAATTCAAACCAACCCCCATAATAGTTACCTCGGACTGAACATAAATCAACTAAAGTTTACAACTGCCTCCTTGTGGTTCGACCCTGTTACCACTAGCCTAGGTTAGTCTTAATAGGAGATTATAAATTTTATCTTTGGTACTCACAACGACGGGTATCAAATTTTGGCGCCGTTCTCGGGAGGCAATAGTCCTAATTTTAGTTGTTTTATTTTCAGTCTTTCTCAGTTTAAGGGACTTTTGTTCCTTAAACTTTTCTTATATTCTTGTTGTAGTTTCATCTTATGCGCAGGTCACAGGGTGGAGAATTAGTACCGTTGAACCCTGAGCTTGAGAGATCCCTGCGCGAGTTGAGGTGAACACAAAGAGTATTACCGACAGAGGAAGAGCTGAGTACTCTGTCAAGCTATCACGAGAACGATCTGTTCGAAGAAGACCCACAGCCTTCACCTGTATCCACTTCTTCAGCCGAGACAGTTACTTCTCCGGAAATCCCAGTCATGGCCGAGGAAGCAAGTATAGCTAGTTTTTCCGAGCCGACACCGACAACTTATATAAGGGGTTCGAATTACAGGAGATGCCAGGAAATTCGAACCGAAGCCCGCCTACATTACCATGGTCGAGAGAAATCGGTTTGGTGGAGCTGCAAATGAAGATGCAAAGCAAGACATATGGAGACTTTTATCGACTCATCGCGCTCCATTCCCCCCCACCGGTGGCGTGACCCAGGATCAAATCAAAGAGACCATGTTCATCTTCTCCCTTCGAGATGCTGCAAGGGAATGGTATAGAGATTTGGACCGGACCGGTCCGGGAGATCACCGATTGGAATACATTGGCACCGGCGTTCTACAAGAAGTACTTCTCTGCTTCAAGGACGATCGCTATTAGAGCCCAAATCACGGGCTTTAAACAAGGGCCAGATGAAAATTTTCACGAGGCATGGGTCCGATTCAAGAAGTTAGTGCGAACCATACCGCATCATGGGTTCGAAAAGTGGAGTTTGTGCAACCATTTCTACAATGGGTTGTACGATGATCAGAGGGCCATTTTGGATGCTGCAGCCAACGGGAGATTTGCTGAAAATTTGGGAGCAACCAAGGGGTGGAAGATCATTGACGATCTAGCTACCCACAAGGCCGAGTATGGGAATTCGAGGGGAAACCAGAGAAGAGCTGCTGAGTCCTCTTCTGTTGCTGCACTTGAGGCTCTCACCGCGAGATTTGACAAATATGAGCTAGGAGGGGCCTCTAAGGGTGGGATGTACCAAGTTAATGCCGTGTCAGACGGTCCCTTCGTCTGTGAAAGGTGTGGAGTTGAGGGCCATGTCTCGAAAAATTGCCCTAGCCCCTTTGAATCTTGTGCTGCCTTTCAACACTATAGGCAGACAAACACCTACTACGAGCCACCGCATCCGAACTTGAGTTGGAGAAGCCAAAATGTCCAAAACCCAACCCAACACCCGCAGCAGCAACAACCATATGTGCCGCCTCATCAAAAGCAGCAGCAATACCAGAAGCCCCCTTATGTGCCGCAACAACAACAATCACAAAACTCTGAGTTCTCCGAGCTTAAGAATCTGTTGCTAAAGGAGTCCCAAGCGAGAGAGGCCGGGATGAAGTTACTTGAGAGCCAAATTGCTCAACTGGCTAGTAAAAGTAACACTCGAGGTCCCGGACACTTACCCACTCAACCCGAACAAAAAGAGACCCTAAATGCCATCACCTTGAGGAGCGGGTCCACCCTTGATGGTCCTGCCATGGTTGAGGATCTTTGTCGAGAAAGATGAGCCAGAAATAAGTCAAGAGAAAGCTTCAACGAACAAATCAAAGAAAAAGCGTCACAGAATTTGATCGATCGACCGACATACCTAGTCGATCGATCGAAACACGGGTTCCAGGAGCTTCGAATCAGAACCGTCGATCGATCGAGGAGGGTGGTCGATCGACTAATATCATCGCTGATGTTGAAGAGTTTCGTCCTTTAATGCCAACTAATCTACGAGACCACTTGTTTCGGGGTACCACGATCCGAAAATTTTGGGGGCGGAACCGAGTGTCTTGATGGGTCGATCCCGGCTCCGAAGTTCGATCCAATGACGGTCAATGGGTCTCATTTGAGACGGTTTGAGGAGGGGTCTAGCTTCAACAAAGAAAAGGTGACGGATTTCCAGCCAAAGTCCAAGGACGCCGGCGCGCGCGAATTAGAGGAGAGGGCTTAGGTACTCCTTACAGCCCCATATCCGGAGAGACTCGTGCCGACTAAGGAACAGGTATCCTTTAGTAAATTTGAAAAAGTTATTCGTAGCTTGAATGTTCAGGTACCCTTCCTTGAGTTAGTTAACCAAGTACCAGCATATACTAAGTTTATGAAACAGTTGTTGTCAAAGAAAAAATCTCTTGAACATGTTCACACTGTTGCGTTAACTAAAGAGTCTTGCTCCTACTTGTCTCACACTGCGCCCCATAAGTTAGAAGATCCAAGGCAGTTTTTCGGTTCCTTGCAAAGATAGGTACCTTTTCTATCGAAAAGGCTTTATGTGACTTAGGAGCGAGCATAAGTGTCATGCCCTTGAGTCTAGATAGAAAGCTTAAGTTGACCAGGTTTGCAATAACTGAGATGACAGTTCAGATGGTCGACCGATCGTCTGCGGTCGAACCCATAGGAGTCCTAGAGGACATACCCGTCCAAATAGGGAAGTTTTTCTTTCCTGTTGACTTTGTTGTCCTTGACATGCCCGAGGATGACCATATTCCCATCATTTTGGGTAGGCCATTTCGCACACCTTGGTGCGATTATAGATGTCGGTCTAGGAACCTTGACCTTCAAAGTGGGAAAGCACTCTATTGTCTTCGCCCAGTAAGCTAAGAAAAAGGATCCCATATGGCCCGTAACTTGTAACACGGTTTTCGAAAGGAAATCGTACTTTGTACTTCCCGACATGCCTATTTCTATTCCTGTTGTAACCCCTCCGCCCCAGATCGGAGCAAACCGGAGGAAGATTTTTGTCTGTTTCTAATAATGCAGAGCTGGTTTGGGGAAGAGCAAGTCGCAAGTTATTCCACCCGCGACAAAGCCTATCATTCAAAGAGGAGGTCTTGGATGCCTAAGCTATGGGACTGATGAGGAAGTGGAAAATGAGCCAGCCAAGGTGAGATGGTCTGATTTGGAGTCTAACGATCCCAAGGGAGTCCTTGATTGGGTAGATGACGAAGCCGATCGATCAGTGTGCTCTCCGATCGTTGAAGCTAAGAAGGGTGCAACGATAACATGAGCACCTATGAGGCTACCTCTAGTAGCCGAAGCCGACGAAGTGGGCCATACCGTGGTCCTTCTTGATCAACTATTAGTTGATCATGCTCGTTATAAACTTCTTTCTTTTTTGTTAAGACATTTTTATTGCTTTTGTGTGCGCGAAAACTTCGCCTTTATTTCGTTTGCTTAGAATTTTCAAGTGTTTTAGACTTCGTTCTGGGTTTTGCGCAATTTTGGGCGCGTACTATCGTGTATTTGCAGGTATTTAGAGCTTATTAGCTCAAATCATTGAGCAATTACGAAGAAATAAGGCATGCAAGAAGAGTGTTTTCAGTCGATCGACTGGCACCATTGGTCGATCGACTGAATTGCGGGTTTACAGAGCTACTGTTCTCGCCACCCGGTCGATCGATCGCCTCTTTAGGTCGATCGACTCGCTCTTTGCTATATTCGTTCACGACCTCTCCCCTTTGTGTTTGGTCGATATGCGGATCTAAGGGAGTTTTCTACTCTACTTTATTTTCCGTCGAATTATCTATTTCTTCTTTTGTCTCATTAAGTGCACAATTTCTACGCTTCAAAATTGTTTTCTTCGGTCTTATGCGTGGTGTCTTCTGTCTTTCAGGCACTCTTGTTGGTAGCATCACTGCCTCTCGAAACCTCCTAGCTCACGCCTGGTTTGGGAGGTTTCCTTTTGTCGCGCTTAAAGTCTTGTGAGTTCCCAAGTCTTTACTTTATGTCATTGTGTTTTTATTTCCCTTTTCTCGCAAATTCCCATTTCTCTTTTCTTCATCACATGATTTTGCACAATGGGGACATTGTGCGATTTGGTTTGGGGAAGGGTTTTGCGTCGCATATCATTTGCTTGCATTCACGTTTAATTTTGTTTTGCATTGTTTACTTCATTTCTCTTATACATACAAAAATTCAAAAAATATTGAAAAATTTCAAAAATTTCCATAAAACGCACGTTTATTTTAGCATATAGATTGAGTCGGAACGGTAGTATTTCTATGATGATTTTGCATTTGCACCTGTTTTGCATGAGCCCTGCTAGATTAACATGTTATTAGTAGAATCGTAAATGCATATCTGCGAGTTTTCGTTAAATTTGTTTGCTGAACTTGAGACTTGACTTTACAAATTGGCAAGCTACATCATATTTCTGAGTTTTAGAGCCTATAACTGGTGACATTCATGACCAGTTCATTTAGGAATGTGAGTAGTACTCCTTATGAAACATGTTTCCTTAATTTGCATGAATATGAACTTGATCTGCTTAATACCTGTATGCATTCGGTCTGTGGTTTGTCGACACATGTGGTAGAGGTTTCCTTTTCTCGTTTTGCCCATAAACTCCACACTGCCAAAAACATCCCTTTTTTGTCCCATTTGCTACATCCTACATATAGCCTGCCCCTGTCAAGCTAGTAGTCTGGTTTTTGGGATTGTTACTCGTTTTGGTAGCCATTGCTCTTTTGAGATGAAGTTGGGAAGATGAAAAGAAGGAAAGAAAGAAACAAAAAAAAAAAGAAAAAAAAAAAGATGAAAAAGATTCGGAAAAGAAAAAAAAAAGAGTTCTGTACTGTTCAAAGCAGTCGATCGACTGCCCAATATAGTCGATCGACTGAAGTTCGAAGAGAAAAAGAAAAAAAGTCAATTCGCATAATTTAATCCTTATCTTTTGGCGATTTTTGCTCCCATGTTTCGTTTATATCCTATGGGGAGTTTTATTGATTTGATAGTTTGGAGATTGTGAGTTTTGTGCTTGTTATAGCACCGTTTCGTTTGATTTTGAGCAAGAAGAAGATGTTGTTATATGGTTCCGTTTTGGTGCTAGCTTGATCACCTGTACCTCCACTTTACCATAAAATGTTTTGCCTCTTCTTACCCATACCTCACATATCCCATTTATACCTCGGCATGTGTCATTGGTCATCTGTTTGGTTGGAATGCGTATGTACGGTCGTAGAGATCACTTTCATATTTCATTGCTGGCATGTTTTCATAGGTCGTAGTTAGGTGAGAGTCTGTACAAAATTTACTTCTTTCTATCTTACATATATATCACCTGCGC
Organism: Silene latifolia; assembly: GCF_048544455.1. Classification (NCBI taxonomy): domain Eukaryota; kingdom Viridiplantae; phylum Streptophyta; class Magnoliopsida; order Caryophyllales; family Caryophyllaceae; genus Silene; species Silene latifolia. Next base: position 120,542,272 of record NC_133535.1, on the reverse strand, counting down.
TTATTGAGTGATTTGAGCGACCTGCGAGAGTCCAATTTGATAAGTCTCTATAGTCAACGGTTCAGCAATATTTTTAACGACTTTATAATTCGTTTGCATGGTTCACATTACTAATTGATTGTTAGTTGTGCATTAAATTGGCTTAGGCTTTACTTGTGCATCTCGCTCTGAGATTGAACTCGTTCCATTAGGTCATTAGACCGAGTCTAGTTCTTGCTTGGGGACAAGCAAGGTTTGGTTTGGGGAGATTTGATGCGTGTCTAAAATACGATGTTTCACACTCTTTTCTACACGCATTTCAGAGCTCAAATGTGCAATATATGCCTATATTTCCCTATTTTCCTCTACTTCCATGTTTTTGTACTTTATTGCAGAAATGTGAAGAATTGAGCGGAAATCGAGCCAAATCCGTTCCCGAGTAATCTGCATTGCAAATGACGTAAAGGAACTGCTTAAGGAACGAGCTTGGTGCGCAATCCAAGGCCCAAAAGACAAGTCCACGAGTTAAAAGAAGTCAAGTAGCAGCTTAGCCGGTCGATCGACCAACCTAGTCGATCGATCGACCAAGGCTCGGGTTCAAGCTACTTTATTCTTTGAGGAGCGATCGATCGACCAAAGACCTTGATCGATCGACCAGATTTCGATTCCAGACGAGATTTAGAAAGCCCGTGAGGTTTAGGTTTTAGAAATAAGTTGTTGCGTTTATTGCTATATAACGTAACACCAACATCTAGTTTTATCATCAGAGAATACACTAAGTTTCACATCACAATAGTTTAGTTTATATTCCGAGTAATTAGGGTTTGATATATCGACTTTAGCATTGGAATTTCTGCCTTTGTTCTTAATCTTTCCTCTGGAATTTTTGGTATTGATTCTGCCCTAATCTTAGTTTATTGCTTCGCTTTCATTATTAGTATATAATTGATAGTTAGTGCCCCAAAGCCAATTATCATATTTTCGCTGTTATTATTTACATTAAGCATGAATACAGTAATCGTTGTTAATTTATTTGTTGTTTTTACCTTCACCATGAGTAGCTAAATCTGTAGTGCTAGGATGTAGGGGAATTGTAGCATAGGCGGCATTAGATTGAACACGGACTGAACCCGCGTGTCAGTCGATCGACTGACATTGTTGGTCGATCGACTGACCTTGTAAGGTTACCCTTCGTTTTAATTGTTCTTAATCTTGTATTTAGCCAATCGAATGCATGCGACCAGTTAAATACCTATTTTGTGACCAACCCATTAGATCGAAAGATAGGGAAGGTTAGTTGACCGTCAATTAAATCGACTAAACTGTGCTAAGATCGAAAGATAGGTATAGTTTAGACCATTAGTCTTTTCAGACGAAAGTTAGTATTAGTGACATTAGGGACCTTTAGCGAGATCGAGAGATGCTGATTGTTAAGAGTGGACCGAGAGGACCTCTTTATTTCCCGCCTTACCTGTGTTTAATTCAGGCCGACTTAGTTTGCTGCCGCCACAGCTATAATGAACCGATCATCCTAGTACCCTTCTTTTATCTGTTTAATTCGTATTTTAGTTTATTATTTTAGTTGACTTTTAGCTATAGACCAATTCAAACCAACCCCCATAATAGTTACCTCGGACTGAACATAAATCAACTAAAGTTTACAACTGCCTCCTTGTGGTTCGACCCTGTTACCACTAGCCTAGGTTAGTCTTAATAGGAGATTATAAATTTTATCTTTGGTACTCACAACGACGGGTATCAAGATCATCCGTTAATTTTAAGCAATTTAATTAACTCGTATCGGCATACGATTAATTAAATAATCAATTTAGAGTATTTCCCTATAGGTATGACCTAAGGGGATCAACTGATCACCACCGTCGCAGGACAATAATGTCAAACTCTAGTCAGCCAATCATTACCGATATGTGTGGACCAGTTGACTGTAAAAATATTACATCCCACATGTATTCTTAAAATGAGATTTAAACATGTGATCATCATGATCGACAGTTGTGATCGCATTATTGTCGGAGGACACTTATCCCAACAATCTCCTACTTGTCCTCGACAAGTGTGCGTCACCAATTCTCTTGTCCTATTACTATCTCCCACTCAATGCAAGGTGTCTTTCAGGTCGTACTTGCAAGTGATCACATCGAGAGTGGTTTCCTCGATCTGGAGAATAACTGATTGACCGGAATTATCTACCATAGATACCTTTCGAGCGTGGCCACGCAATTCCAGTTCATTACTCCTCGAGTGGCCCTGAGATATTGTTATAACCCTGACAAGGAGGTGGACAATTCCTATCGCACTTATTCCCTTTGACTAGCCACAACCATCATAACCCAAAATATGCCCATTTGACCCCATTTACGAAGGTCGTAGTAACACAAATCAAAGTTAATCTGAAACTGTGCCACCTTAGGCGAACAATCTTTAGTTAAAAGAATCGACTCATTAGAATACTATAGTAGCTCTCGCAACTACCAGGCTATATAAATTTGCCAGAATTCTATAAGCGGTCACTGCCCGACAAAGTGTTCCTAACAGTCTGCCTATGTGATCGACTAGTCATCTCACATGACTCTATGGCACTTGAACTTGCCATCAATCGCATCACACTCTAGTCACTTCGAGACGTCACCTCATACAAGTGACTATGGGCAAATACCATGTTAATTCGGGTTCACTTTAACGGGGTTCAATATTGTCTCTACAACCCGTTTGGATGTAACAAGGTAATAAAAGAGTTTTAAAGTAAAACTCGAACGACAATGCGATTATCACATATGAATAGTCAATGCCTGATTATTATTTCATATTCTATAATCTAATTTGATCTTATATGTAGTTGTTCATCTCAATCCAATTGAAATGACATATGACATGACTCATCATGTTAAGCCTATGAGAAGGCTTTGGTTAGTAGGTTTTATCAACTTCTTGTACCTTACTCAACCTTACTACATACTTGTTTTCCTTTGTAATGTATACATTTGCATTACAAAACTTTCTGAGTACGTGTCTAGATCCAATCTAGACATAGGCCCTCTAGCCTTAGAATAGCTCCCACTGTTTTCACAGTGTGCGGGACTCATCCTTCTTGCACATCTCATGATTGCAAGTGTACTCAATTTCCGTTGTAAATATTTCTCATTGTTCTTTATTGTCTAGAACGATTCTAGAAAATCTATTTTTTAAATAACATAGTGATGCGTGTCTTTATATGATGTTTTACATCCCATTTTACACGCATTTCAGAGCTCATTCATGTAGTTTATGCTACATTTCTCCCTATTTCCGTCTACTTCCGTATTTTTGTACATTATTGCAGAAATGTGAAGAATCCAACGGAAATTGAGCTAAATCCGTCCCCGAGTATCCTGCATTGCATGTGACGAGAAGTATTTGCTTAAGGAACGAGCTTGGTGCGCATTTCAAGACCCAAAAGACAAGTCCACGAGTTTATAGAAGTCAAGTAGCAGCTCAAGCAGTCGATCGACCACCTCCTCCAGTCGATCGACCAATCTTCGGGTTACAGAAGCTACTGTTCATTGCTATCCCAGTCGATCGACCACCACGCCTAGTCGATCGACCACACTGCTATTCCAGACGAGAATTAAAAGACCGAGGAACTTGAAGCCCATTAAGTTTAGGTTTTGGAATAATTGTTACGTGAACTTTCTATATAACGTAACTTAGAAACATTCAGTTGAGAATCAAGTTTTATTATCAGAAACTTACATTGAGTTTTTAGTATATCATAGTTAGGGTTTGGGATTATTGTGGAGCATTGGATTTTTAATTCTTATTCCTAATCTTTCCTCTGCAACTCGGTATTCTTCTGCCCTATTTTTAGTTCATCTTTATTTCATCAATAGTATAGAATTGCTAAGTAGATTCCCGCAACCGTTATCATTGTTTATGTTAATTATTTGTTCTACTGTTTTAAGCATGAATTCCTCTGTTTACTTTATTAGTTTTATTATTGTTTTCACCCTTAGCATGAGTAGATAAATAGATTGTGCTAGGATGTAGGCGATTTATGGCATAGGCGGCAATAGATTATACAGGGACTGTTTCGCGTGTCAGTCGATCGACCGACATTCTTGGTCGATCGACTGACCTCGTGAGGTTACCCTTCGTTTTAATTGATTTTAATTGCTATATTTAACAAATCGAATGCATGCGACTAGTTAGATACTTAATTTATGACAAACCCATTAGATCGAAAGATAGGGTAAGTTATTTGATCACCAATTAAATCGACTAAACTGTGCTGAGATCGAAAGATAGGTATAGTTTAGACCGTTAGTTACTTTTCAGGACGAGAGTCAGTATTAGTGATATTAGGGACCTATAGCGAGATCGAAAGATGCTATCTATTAAGAGTGGACCGAGAGGACCTCTTGTTTCCTGCCTCACTTGTGTTCGATTTAGACATGTTTAGTATGCTGCCGCCGAAGCTTTAATGAACTGACCATCCTAGTACTCCTTCTTTATCTATTTAATCCGTCTTTTTAGTTTACTGTTTTTACTCTTAGCTTTAGATCAAATCAACTCAACCCCCATACTTGTTACCTTGGACTAAATTTAGACAACTAGAATTTACATCTGCCTCTCTGTGGTTCGACCCGACTGCCACTTGCTATAGTTGTAGTTGGAAATTATAAATCTTATTTTTGACACCTCACGACGGGTATCACATAGCCACAATGGTATCTTAACCATTCTAATATGTTTTGATTATGGTTTTGTCGAAAACCATGCGCAATCTCAATTGTCAATTGTCATTTGTGTAACACCCTTACACAAAATTGCATCAAAAACACTTTGCATTAAATCCTTAACGCTTCTGCAAGCACTTAAGGGTAATCTTTATGGCTTACTTGGTAACTATTACTTAAATTCGATTTGAAACAATTCATCATACTCAAAGTATATGAAGTGTTGTACATCATTTCCTATTTAATTGATTCGGCAGCGGAAGCAAATGGAATCAATCAAATATGTTCAACTTGATTGAACTAGTCATGAATCTTATCAACATAAGACTTTTTATTTGACGCTAATATCATGTGGATTTATCTCCATAAATCTGGATATTAAAGATGTATTATATAGCTCCAAGTCTTAAATCATTCCCAATGATCAATATGTCATCCACATATTAGACTAATTAAAATTACCGTAACTCCCACTAAACTTCATGTATAAACATAACTTCTCGACTTATCGGGAAAATATTTATACCATGGTCCAATCATTGATTCCAACTCATTGATATCCTACTCAAGACCCTCTCTTAAGTTTCACATTATCTTAGGATTGCAAGAATCTACAAAACTCAAGACATGTATTGAATACATTCCTTCTAATTGAAGAAGTGGGTTTTAGATTCACTTGCTATATATCTCATAATGAAACACAATCCCTAAGAAGATCCAAATAGACTTAAGCATTTCAACAAGTGCAAAACCCTTAGCAACCAATTAAGCTTTGATATCTAACAATTCACTTGGAATTTATTTCGTATTTTCATGGCTCTAAGCCTTGTATTGAGTTGTGACTTAAACACTCTCATGTAAGTCATATGTTCATTACTTTCTAGAAGTAATCAACTTGAATCAAACGATTTCTTTGTAAGTTATAAGCTCTTTACTTTCTTAAAAGTAGCATGAATTCATCATCTTCAACAAGTAACGAATTTAACCTCCTAGGTTTTGAAGAAACAACATCTTACACAAAACGTCTCATGTAGCCAAGAAAGACCCGTTTCTTGCAACATAACATTCTTTGTGGCTCTTGAATAATTTCTCCCACTCTGTCTTCTAGAAATAAACTTGTATTTTAGAAACACAGCTTCACGAGCCACAAACCTGTTGTACTCGTGATTATAATAAGGAAAAATGAGCATTTGTTTCTTTTGAAAACTTACAAACATGGTACCCTACCATTTCATATCTCATATGACTCGTTTTAGATTTAGTGGAAAAATAATTTAGACAAAATGATAAAATCCCCAAAAGGATCAAGTAACTCAAAGTAACTTGATTGAAGTCCAAACCATATCGAATAGCGTTTGATTTCTTATCCAACCACACATTATTCCATAATGCGTGCTAAAAGAGATTAACTTGTGATACTATATCACATTTCATTTGGCTTATATCAAAGTCTTCACTTTGATAATCCCATCACGACTAAATCGCGATTCTTTGAAATCTTTGAACTTCTTCAAACATTTCTCTATTTACCTTATTAAGTGAACACATTAGCGTCAACTTAAATCGTTGGTAAAAGAAAATGATCAACCTATTTTGGATCAATGATTTACAACCTCGATCTCCTTTTCAACCAAAAGGCACGAGACATCTTGCTTTGAATACAAGATACGCATATACCATAAGATTAACAATCTAATGGTTTTAAGACTACTCGATAACTCTTTGCGTTCATCATTCCAGAATTTAAGGTTTAATCTTGGGTTACCAATTTGAGTCTTACATCATCTACATGATGTGTCATTCTAGTTTGGTTTAGAATATAATCACATTGATAATGGGCTAGCCATACATCAAATCATGGTGTATAGGGTCATAAAAGTGAAACCTCTTTTCTATCTTAACAAGTTTATATTCTTATTTAGAGTTTATGCACTTAATAGTCACAATTAAGTACAACTCTAAACTCAAAACTAGATTGAGTTCACAATGACTCTATCTCTCAACATCATTGTTGCTAGTCGTCATATTCTAATCATCCTATGTATCAAATACAATGATGAAAACCTCCACTGGTTTCTAATATTGACGAAGTAGTACTAGCAAAATTTATGTTAATTAAATAAACATTTAAAGAAGAAGGTCCCATTAGATGTCCCACAACTAACTTGTTTGATTTTTCAATAATTTGGGGTAGTTTCTATTCTAGCGTCCAACAATTAAGACAATGGAAACTTTATCGGTCGGGATTGATAGGTTTAGTATTGTTATTCTCAATAACGTTACTTTTAACATTACCTTGTATCAATTCCATTCTAATTTTACTTCTTAGAACCTTATCCTTTTCTTAACGGTTTAAGAGAATGCTCCCACTCATTTCAATGAGTCTTTGCTTAGAAAAGCAAAATTTAATTTCATGAAGACTACTCTTCATTCGTTCGTTTAGTCTTAAAACTTTCATTGAAGTGGTTGCGGTATTTTGGTCAATTTTGATTTCCAACAAATCTAGTTACCAAAATGATTTAACGTTTCAAAGTACTTAACTTAATTAAGCATATGAGAAACAATTGTAAGTAGATATGTTAGTCAAGAATAAAAAAACCCTTTTTATCATAAATAACTTCCATCTATACTCTTCACAAGAGATCCTTACAATGGATAATTCGAGGTTTTAGAAGAAAATTCATATTTGTCTTTAGTTACGATGTTTTAATGGAGATTTGAATCAAAAACCGAAATGATATCGTATATGAATTGTGGTAAAGAAATAGAACAATATGATAACGGAATAGTGGAAAACTTTAACATTTATCGTTTTATTAATACTTGTAAATAACAAGTAAAACATTTACATAGTGACCTCTACCCAACTATGATAAATGATTCCAAGATCCAAATTCATATTAACTTGGGGCACGGTGTGCCGAAATACCCTTTATTAATATAACTTGGTGGATTAACTCTTTAATCGATTCTAGTTTTAGAACTCTTGATCGATAAAATTACATTAATGTTTATCTTTAGCCCTAAACACATCCGAAAATCGTCGTGAATACTTTCGTTGAGTTCAACCCAAATTTCGAATAAATGTGTCCATGATCCAAATACATATCAACTTAGGGCACGGTGTGCCGAAATAACCTTTATTAACATAAATTCGGTGGATAGACATTTATCACCCACTTCCCCTACATAACAAGGTTTGTACCCCAGTGTGGCCGAGTGCACTCCCTCACGAAATAGGTTTTCATGGTTTCTACTTTTTGGTAAGGCTAAGTCTCAATTGTTTATTTTTAGCGAGAGGTCATGTCAATTTATTATCTATCACGTTTTAAGTGAACTAAAGTGGTGAACTACGATAATTGTAATTGACACGGTCGATAAACTCGATAAAATGATAATGCATGTTTTAGTTATGACGATTTAGCGATGCATGTAACATATAAATAAAATGCAAAGCATAATAATAAAAATCCTAGTATGGCCTTCCTAGAATAGTAAATCTAATAAGCTATTAAAAATTCGGAAACCAACTCCATTGGTCCCTTGAACTTCGGTCTTGGCACGCAATTCGAGAACATCGTCTTTAATGGATCGTCTTCTCGAGTGGCACCGTCTTCAAGGATCTCCGGAATAAATAAATTACATTACAAATTACATAATTTCCTATTATACATTTGTAATTAAAATAAAATAAATCTATTAAATTACAAAACGGTGATACGAGATCACAATAAATTACAACCGAATCGATATTCCCATACATTTCAGGTAATACCAATTAAAACTAAGGCCATACTAAGTAAAAATTACATAATTCAAAAATTACATAAAATAAAATTATGACAATCATAAATAAAATGCAGCATTTTAATATGTATGAACATGCCCAATTTTATGCTAAATCGCCTTTAAGGAGCCAATATCGTATATTAATCGGTTTTTACGGATTTGCGTGATTCAACCTTTTAAAATCACAATAAATTACATAAAATCATATTTATGCACAAGTTAATTACCCTAACCAACTTAGGACTCAAAATTAGTCTCCAATAAATATTTGACTATAATTAACTTATATTTCTTAAAATTGTTCATTAATGGACTCAAAATTACAATAAAGTGCCATAAACTCCAAATAAATCACAAAAATTTCAAATAAATTCAAAATTTGAAATTTTTAAACTCATGAACATTCTGGAAAAATACCATGACACTCATAATGTTCAAAAACTTAGGTTAAAATTTTTGAAAATTATCTAGGAAAAACTGTGTTGCGATTTACCAGATTTATCAAATATTATCATAAAAATATGAGAAAAATTATATTTATCAACTTTTCAATTTTAGATCTGAAATGGGTAATAAAATGAAACATGTGACGTTTTTACTTAGTCATGAAGTATGTTTTAGCAATTATTCACTAATTAAAGTCACTATTTATGCTATTTTTCATCAAAAATTCATAAATCATGCATAAAGACTTCATTATAGCCTATTATTTTACACACATCTTGTAAAATTGCATGTGACAACATACTAAATTTATATAACCAGATTCGAAATATTTCTCATATTAACCTATTTTTCATTTAAATTCGATTTTTATCATGAAAAATCCATATTTCGAGCATAAAAACTCCAAAAATTCTGAAAATTTACAGGTCATCTAAAAATAATATATGTGAAAATATATCCAAAAACCACTGGAAAAATCGAAGTTTAGCTAATTTTAGTCCGAAAATGACATTTTTGTCATAAAATCACATTTTAATGCCATTATTATATAAAATGAACAATAAAAATCCATAAATTAACCAAAATATCCTAAATACATTTTAGGACCAGAAACGTTAACATGCATAATTGATTTCGTGATATATCATAATAAACACAAATTTATAAGTTTTATTTGTTAATCGTATAACTCGGAAAAACTATAACCGATTTGCATGCAAACAACCTAAGGCTCTTGATAGCGCTTGTTAGAAATCTATATCTCATTAATTTACATATTCATATATGTGAGAAATTATTTAGTCATAAAATAATTACAAATCTTATGCATGCAAACATAAATAGAAGTAAAGAAGAAATCATGTTCCTTACTATGTGATTTCGGTTTTATGAACACCAACAAGATCTCCTTCTTGTTAGTTCTTGAGCATTCCAAATAATGGATGAACAAAGATTCAAGTATAGAATCTCTCCCAAAAGTGAATACCCAAGGAATACTCTTAAAGACTAAAATAATATGATCTAGTATTAGGATTAGTCTTACTTAAAATTTTGACACAAAATATTTACTTGTTCTCTCTTGTTTTTGGTTGAGAGAGAATAGATGAGTGAGTTTTTATTTCTCTAGGATTTTCACAAAAGATAGAGAGATTATCATTTCTTACACTAGAAATTTTTATAAAATGATGAATGGATAAAAATGAAAAGAAAAACTCTTTTCTTTTTACCTATGGTGGCCGAAATAATTGGCCTTGGGTAGCATGCCCAATGCCTTTTATTTTTGCTCTTCTCAAAATCTAGGTTTGCATGGCTAATAGTTAGATATAATCATTGTGTTTTCCACTTAAGATAAAAACACAATATAAATCTTACACTCCCTCCATTATTTCGGCATACTTAAAATAAAATGGGTAGTCCATTTTATTTTGTCATTTTTCAATTTTGTCACATGTAACATGTTTTTTTTTTTTTTTTTTTTTTTTTTTTTTTTTTTTTTTTGGTGAAGGGTAAGTATATATTAATAAAAAATAGGTATACAATGTTCTGAATAGAAGCTCAACTCACTAGCTAAGGAAAACCAAACAAAATTACATAGATACACGAGATAACCATTGCGTTTCTGATGGTCTCAGGGGAGATCTATTCCTTTTCTTCCATCTTTCTAATACCTCCTTCCAAACTTGCTGCACTAGGACTTTAGGTTGTATAACTGAATGGTGAAGCCTAGAATGATTCCTAGCCATCCAAATTGCATGAATGATACCAACACATAAAGCACCTGCAAGTAACTTCTGCAGTACGCTCTTACATCTGCCAGCAGAGAACCACCTGATTATGTCATCAGTAGGGACTGGGAATTGAAGTTTCAGCTGCAACAGGCTCATACACCTTCTGGTAAAGACACAATCATGGAATAAGTGATCATGAGATTCAGGGGCAGCATCACACAAACAACAGTTAAAATCACTGCAGATACCCATTTGGACTAATCTATCACGAGTAAGGAGTTTCTTATGGAGAGATGCCCAATAGATAAAAGTAGTTTTAGGAATGTTGAGAGAATTCCAACAAATAAACCGCCAAGGGACCTTAGGAGAGGAAGTTCTTAACCAGTTGTAACCAGAAGCAATGGAGTAGCCAGAAACATTGGGAATCCAACTGTTATCATGATAACCAGTCTTAAAAATATCCTTGAACTGCACAATTTTCTTCCAAGTCCAACTGCAGTCTAAAGGAGCAGTATAATCAGTCCAAGCACTTCCTTTCATATAAACATGATTAACCCATTTAACCCAAAGGTGATCCTTCTTAGTAGCTAACCAACTGGTGTATTTTCCAAGGACAGCTTTATTCCAAATCTTAGCATTCATAAGACCCAATCCCGCTTCCTCTTTTGGAGTACAACACTTTGCCCAAGCTACATTAGGTGCTCTGAGGTAGGTATCTTTTCCTCCCCACATAAAATTCCTACAAATAGCTTCTACTTTATTCATGACACCAGAAGGGATAAGGAAAATTGAAGCCCAATAGGAATGCATAGTGGACAAAACTGATTTAACAAGAACCATTCTACCAGCATAAGAAAGTTGTCTGGCTCCTAGGGACCTGATCCTGCTGACAATCTTTTCAATGAGAACATGAGCATCAAACTTAGAAATCTTCTTAGATGAGATTGGAATACCTAGGTACTTAAAAGGAAGAGTACCAACTTTGAAGCCTGAAATAGCCACAATCTCCTCAATAAGCTCATTCTTGACTCCATTAAAGTAAATGTTAGTCTTGTCACGATTCAAACATAGACCAGAAGCAGAAGAAAAGGTAGAGAACCCCCTAAGAAGCCACATAATGGAAGCAGGAGTACCTTTGCAAAACAAGAGCAGATCATCCGCAAATAAGAGATGATTGAGCTTTAGACTGCCACACATAGGATGAAATCTGAAAGAAGACTGTTGGGCTACCACAGAGAGAATTCTAGACAAGTACTCCATGCAAAGGGTAAAGAGCAAAGGTGATAAAGGGTCACCTTGTCTTAATCCTCTCTTGCCCTGGAAGAAACCAAATGAATTCCCATTGACATTAAGAGTGTAGGAGGGAGTAGACACACAAACCATAATGAGATGAATGAATTGAGGAGGGAAATTCAAAGCCTTGAGCATTTGATGTAAGAAATCCCACTCAACAGTGTCATAGGCTTTCCTCAGATCAATTTTGATAATGCATCTAGGGGAGGCAATTTTCCTGTTATACAAACGAATAAGATCCTGACAAATGAGCACATTCTCCACAATGTTCCTTCCCTTAATGAAACCACCTTGACTCCTATTAATAATAGTAGGCAACACCTCACTTAGTCTAGCACAAAGGATCTTAGCAATGCATTTGTAGAGGGTATTGCAACAAGCAATGGGTCTATATTCAAGGACAGAGGTAGGCTGTTTAACTTTAGGAATGAGGGTCAAAGTAGTAGTATTGATTTGTTTAAGCATCTGGCCATTAATGAGAAAATCCTTAATAGCTCCTACCACATCATTACCAATGATATCCCAGGAATCCTTATAGAATTGGCTTGTAAACCCATCAGGCCCAAGAGATTTAGCAGGAGGAATAGAAAACATTGTAGCTTTGATCTCATCCTTAGTAATAGGTTTGAGGAGGAGAGATTTGAGGTCATCAGTAATAATAGGCCCCAAAGTAACAGTGGCAACATGAACAGGAAGAGTAGAAGCCTTAGTCCCCAGGAGATCCATATAATAAGACAAGAAGGCATGCTCAATATCCTTGGGGTCAGAATGTAAGTTGCCATTCATATCCTTGATTTGCAAAACTTTATTATGAATCTGTCTAGCACGAATTTGATTGTGAAAATATCTAGAATTCTCATCACCTTCACTAACCCAGTCCACTTTGGCTTTTTGGGTGAGAAAACTAAAGTGAGCTTTAGCTAAACTTCTGTAAACATCAGCAGCAGAGTAGGGTCCCCATGAAGTTGGCATTGGATGTTATCCAGGTTCACTTTAGCAACCCCAACAGCCTTCTCAATATCAGAGAACCTGTTCCTATTAAGCTCCTTTAGAGGTTGTTTCAAGCTTCTAAGTTTGGTAGCCACTTGATACATCCAGGAGCCAGAAACCTTCTTACTCCAATGGTGCTTAATAAGCTCTTTAAAATGAGAATCCTGACCCCACATGTTGAAATATCTAAAGTGAGGTCTTCTCTGATTAACAACTCTTCTATAACACAAACAAGGGTTGTGATCAAAAAGACCTTCAGGTAAGAAATATGCATAAGACTCAGGATACAGCTGCAACCAATCACCATTAATCATACACCTATCCAGTCTAGAATAAACTCTAGTACTAGCCTCTTGCTTATTATTCTAGGTAAAAAAAGCACCCTGTGCTTTGATATCAATAACCTCACAATAATCAACACAGTCCCTGAAATAAGTGATATCACCCCAATGAACAGGCCTGCCAATTCTCTCATTAAAATCAAGGAGATTATTAAAGTCTCCACAGATGCACCAAGGGCCAATCCAAGAATCCTTAATGTGCTTGAGATCATTCCATAAATTAAGACGTTCCTCCTCATCATTAGAGCCATAAACCACAGTGAACATGAATTCATTACCACTAGCAAGTTCCTTAACTTTAGCAGAGATGAGCTGGTCAGACATTGTAATTATATTGACAGTAAAACATTGTTCAATCCAAATAAGCAGAATTCTACCCCCTGGATGGCACTGGATGTTGCTAACCCCACTCCAGTGTTGGCCAAGATTATTTAAAACCCCAGAACAGTCAATATCCTTTATTTTATGTTCAACTAACCCAAATAAGCCTACATTATTATGATAAAGGAATCTCTTAATTTCTAATTGCTTTGTAAGCTTATTCATACCCCTCACATTCCGACTTCCTATGTTATCCATTAATAACCTCTGGAGGCCTATCCAATCTCCCTTCCAGACTTTTTGTTGGACTATTCAGAACCTCAGCATAAGTAGGAGACTTAGGAGCCTCAAGAGAAGATGTAGAAGCAGTATGATGTTCTTGTCTAATCTGTTGAGTGACCACAGTAACAGGGGAGAGAGTAGCAGGGGGAACAATCACAACTGCAGGGATTGTAGCAGGAACCCTAGGCTGTCCTCTCACAGTAAGGGCAGGAACTACTACAGGACCAGCAGGTGCCCTAACTGGAACCCCAGGTTTAACCACTGGTCGCCATTCTTGCCTCAGCTTAGGAATAGGTATTAATTCTTTCTTCTTCTTGCACATATCATCAGTATGACCTATTCCTTTGCAAAGAGAGCACAGGTCAGGTTTCCATTCATATTCTATTGGCACACAAACTTCAGACCCTTTCTCATCTTTGAAAAAAAATCCTCTCGGGAAATTTTTGGCCAACTTCAACTTCAATCAGAATCCTGGCATATCCTAGTCTGGTTTTATCAGTAGTGGCCTCATCACATCTCATATACTTGCCAACTAATGATGCAAGTTTTTCCAGACTAGATGTACCCCAGAACTTAAGCCCCAGACCACATAAGCGAATCCAAATTGGAACAAATTTGACTCTTTCCTTAGCCAGGCTGCAGTTCTCAGTCCATGGTTTAACCACAATAGGTTTGTTATCAAACATAGGAAACCCTAATTTCAGAATGAGGTTCCTGCACTCTAGAGTAGGAAAGTGAACTAGGAAAGCCCCATTAGGCAAAAAGGAGATTTTATCATATTTGTAAGCACCCCAAATACGACTAATAAACCCAGACAACAACTCCCAAGGTGGATTTCCTCCTAAAACATAACAGACAACAGCAGTGGACCAATATTCGACTTCAGGGAGAACATCCTCAGGAGATAGTTGAAGCATACCATCAGAAGAGTGTTGAGATTTAGGAGAAGAGGACGGTGACTTACCAGAAACCTTAGTCCATCCTTCCTCTTCATCATCACCCACCTCATCTTCACCCACCTCGTCTTCATCCACCTCATCTTCAGATTCCGTCTGAGCATCTTCAACAAGGACCTCAAGGTTTAGGACTAGAATACCAACAATCTCACCCACAGATTTCGTCGTCTTAGCATCATCAGAACATGGGATTGCAGTTCCTGTTGGTGGAAGATCATCAGTACACGTATCAGAAGGATTAGAACCAGTAATTATAGATGAAGATTCATTCTTTTCCATATCTAAGTTTAAATTTGGACAATTAGAGAAAGAAAGTCGTGTTTTTGCAGTAGATTTCCTAGGATTACATGACATGTCACAATGTAATTTATTTTTAACATATTAAAAATCAACATACTCATAAAATATGTCATTTACAAAATTGACTAGTAATTCGTAATTACTTGTACCAAAACGGTTTATCAAATTATAAATTACAACGTCTTGTATTTATAATAAATTATTCATTCAATTTCTATTTCAATTGTTTCGTAAACAATAATTTTATCCAAGTAATAAAACAATTTAATTACTTAGACCGTATCTAATATAATCGAATTACAGTAAGATACGTTAATTTTACTCACAAGATCATCCGTCAATTTTAAGCAATTTAATTAACTCGTATCGGCATACGATTAATTAAATAATCAATTAAGAGTATTTCCCTATAGGTATGACCTAAGGGGATTAACTGATCACCACCGCCGCACGACAACGTAATGTCAAACTCTAGTCACCAATCATTACCGATATATGTGTGGGACCAGTTGATCAGTAAAAATATTACATCCCACATGTATTCTTAAAATGAGATTTAAACATGTGATCATCATGATCGACAGTTGTGATCGCATTATTGTCGGAGGACACTTATCCCAACAGGAGAAAGCCCAATCGTTTCTCTATAAATATAGAGAATTTCATTCATTTCAAGAGATAGAAAAAACTCGAAGAAAAGAAAAGCTTTGGAATTCTCTCTGAAAATCTCGTGAAATTCAACGTAAGCAGTCAACAAGCACAACAAATTCGTGCCGCCTGCGCAAGAAAACTCAAACATTCAAACTCGAATATTCAAACATTCAAACTCGAATATTCAAACATCCAAACATTCAAAAGAGACTCAAGTCATTCGACCCTCTCAAGAATACAAGTCAACGTCGCGCGTAGAGTGCATACACCCTCTACACGTGCACCCCCTGCAAAACGCACACGCACCCCTTACGTGGATCGTGCACGCGTACCCTATTTGTTTAGTTAGAAACAGAGGATTATTAGAGATTGTACACGAACTTTTCTGATATTAATAAAAACTCATTTTGTTTCCTTGTTTTGTATTTCAGTTATCGCAATACAAAATTTGTCGTTACAATGGTATCAGGAAAACTAACCATCTTCTAATCTTCTCCTCCTATTTTTTTTCCTTCCTTCGCTTGTTAATTTGCTTCGCCTCTCTCATTTCTCAAGCCCCTACTTCCATCATGCCTACCAACGATACAAGCAAAACTACCCCTTTTCGTCCCGCTTTTTCTGTCTCGAATAATAAAAATCAATCCCATATCACTCTCGAGACTGAGAATGTCCACTACACATCATGGGCAAAGTTTTTCCTCAATAA
This sequence comes from Silene latifolia, assembly GCF_048544455.1. Lineage (NCBI taxonomy): Eukaryota > Viridiplantae > Streptophyta > Magnoliopsida > Caryophyllales > Caryophyllaceae > Silene > Silene latifolia. The sequence goes on along the minus strand of NC_133535.1, from coordinate 120,525,757 downwards.
TGACTACACATCAGAGCAAAGTTTTCCCTCAATAACAAAAATAACTGACTCCCCGTCGATGTGAAGTATATAACTAATACTCCACGGTACTATGTATAGCGTATCACCACTGTCTACGTCCTGACCAGACCCCTAGATGCAATAATTGTACACTGAACAACACTCGGGACCCAGAGCGTATAACTAATGAATCTGGACACCCCCGAACATAGACCAAAACAAATGCCAAACTGGGTGGCGTTAGCTCATTCTGATTGGTATATAACTGATACCGCACTGGGTGGCGTTAGCTCATTTTGAGGTCTATAGAGCTTCCTAGACCAGGAACATCAATAAACCGGTCTCATTTGTCAATTAGGCTTGAGTGTGGTTTCTCTTTGTGGAATATTTAATATCAAACTGCATAAGTGTGGCATTAGTTTCTTAACTTTTACGCGTTCATATGATTAAGTACATGAGGAAAGGCGGTTCTTACCGTTCAAATAAGCCTTATATTACCCTTTTTGTTAGCCCGTTTGAACCCTTGTAGCCGTTTCATATCCTACTTCTAATAGCTACAATCCTAGAATTTGTCTACCTTATCGGGACAGTCGCAGTTGCTTGTTTATCATGTCTATTTTGCTACAATGGTTGGGAATGAGACTATTATTTCAAGTGTGGGTGTAGTAGAATTATTTAGCAATTGTGCTGTATCCCTTTTGCTGGAAAAGGAAGAAAAATTTGAAGCAAAAGAAAAAGAAAAGAAAAAAAAGAGAAATTTGAAAAAGAGAAAAAAAGATGAAAAAAAAAATATATGTTTCATTGTCAGTTGTTAAGGGAACAAAAGGTTGGTTATTAGAGTCTAATGCATATTTGGAGAGTACTTCATGAGCTCTCATGTGTTATCAAGTTAAGATTATTTCTCTAAGTTGAGTTTATTTGTATCTGTCATCATAGATTTGGTTTCAGTTTTGGTTTAGCGCTGCGACTACCGTCTTAGCTCCACATGTCCATAATGTGCCATTGGCACAAACCGTTTCTATACCATTTGCCCATTTGCCAGCCTATTATCCTTTATACATGTACTTTTATCTACGTTGTGAATGCGTATTGGTTGGAGAAATTTCTATCACATTAGAATGCATGCATGTTTCATAAGTTGAGTGAGTGCTTCTACTTCCTTCTATCTTCACATATAAATCACCCATACTTATGAGTTTATGAGTGAATCCGCGAGAATCCGACTATGGTACAGTGACATGAGACTTGAGCTGCGTTTTCTATTACCCGTGCCTTTGAATTTGTTTTATTGGTATAACTTGGTCATTACTTTGTTACATATATGGGTAGCTTGGGATTTGTATGTGCATCAACATTAGCTCTGAGTTGTTTATTCGCCATTTGTATGATTGCCTTTTGTATTGTGTGAGCTTTGTTTGAGACAAGCAAATAGATGGTTTGGGGGAGTTTGATGCGACATAATATATATATATATATATATATATATATATATATATATATATATATATATATATATATATATATATATATATATATATATATATATATTTATGCCTCCCCTTAGTTACTTTTGATACGGTTTTCGTGCTATTTTATATTAGTTACATGCCTTTTATGCTAGAATATCGATACTTCCGCTATTCGGTGTTTAATGCAGGAATGATGCATTTGTGGAGTAAAGGAATGAAATGAGCACCGGAGTGGGCATGAAGGAATACACGGAGCACGACACGGGAATATAGAAGAATAAAGGAAGAGAAGTTAAGAAGACAACACGAAGAAAATAGCTGAAACAAGGAAAATACTCGATCAAGCCCAAGCGAACTCGATCAACTGGGAATGTACTCGATCGAGTGCACCCAGGCTCGATCGAATACACAACGAGCTGAAGACTTTTGCGCAATTTCCTTAAGTCGGTTATACTTTACTATAAATACCCAATTCGTACCCTATGTTATATTTACTCCTTATTTACGTTTTATTCTACCTAGCTACGTATAATTTACCCTAGAAAACTCTCTAAAAACTCTTAGGTTAGTTCTATTATTATTGTTTTTGGATCTAAGCATTCCTCTATTACGGTACTCTTTAATCTCTCATTAGTTATTAATTCAAGTTCCCGTTTATATAATTATTTCATCGTTCATCTTATTATGTCTTTAATTATGTCTTTCATTCTTTTTTTTTTGGTGAAAGGTAAGGATTTCATTAAGCACATAACAAACTATTACAAACTAATACATTTTCAAACACTTCTGAAAGCTCCTAAATAAGGAAATTTTCAGTTCATCAAGCTAACACTACTCAGCCAATCAATATCTCTACGATCATACACTTGAATAAGTCTAGCCCTAATTCTATTTCTCACTGTCTGCCTGATCTGCTGCACAACAACATCAGGTCTCAGCAAACAACCTTCAACACGAATCTGATTCCTCTGCATCCAAATGTAGTAAAATTCCGCCATAAACGCACACTTTACCACCTTTTGCTGCACCACTGATCTCTTCTGATTCCAAATTCCCGCCAACAAATTCATAGATGGGAGCACCACCTGATCATAGTATGTAGCAAGAACACTGAGGATACGTTTACTATATGGGCACTGGTGAAATAAATGATCATGGGTCTCTACCCCAGTCCCACACAACAAACACATTTCATCCTGAGAAATCCCCAAGGCAAATAGATTAGCCTTTACCTGCAGGGCTTCTCTTACAATCAACCATCCCACAAAATAATGCTTGGGAACATTCCAATCACTCCAAACATATTTATGCTATTGGATGACCCGTAACTTTTTCCTCAACAACTCATATCCACTATTAATTGTATAACCCTTTGGATCCAACAACCAATGAACATTGTGATATCCAGCATCCATTTTATCTCTCACCCTGCAGACTGATTTCCATCCCCAACTTATGTCACCAGTGGGTGTATAATCAGACCAGGGTGTCCCTTTTAAGTAGACCTGATGAACCCATTTTACCCATATATTATTAGGGTTATAATAGATCCACCAAACAAGTTTTCTCATGGCTGCAACATTCCATGAGAAACTATCTCTAACACCCAGTCCACCTTCTTTCTTAGGAGCACATAATTTCTCCCAACTCACCAATGGAACCCTTAGCAAGTCAACCTTGCCATCCCAAAGATAGCTTCTACAAATTGCATTCAACCTACTAAGGACTCCTTTTGGAATAATAAAAATATTTACCCAGTAACTGTATAAAGCTGTTAATACAGAGTTAACCAGCACTAACCTACCAGAGTAAGAAAGTTTCCTTGCTCCAAAACTTCTGATCTTGCTAATAATCTTCTACACTAGAATCTGCCCTTCTGCCTTTTTCATTCTCCCAGCTGTAATAGGAACTCCCAAATAGGAAAAGGAAGATTACCCTCAGAAAACTCAGCCACCTGCAGAATGTCCTTCTTAACCCCAACATCTACTCCATTGAAGTAAGCACTAATTTTAGAAGGGCTGGTGGTCACGCGGTCGTCACACGTCCAATCAAACACATTTATAATCTCAACAAACAACTAGTTAGTGGTTAAGTCGAGGTCGATCCACGGGATGGTGTGCTTTGGGTTCTAAGTCTATCTATCTCAATTTATGCTAGTGTCACAATTGATTTGGGTTTGTAGTTGTGTTCTAGACTAATGCAAGCAATAAAGTAAAATAAGCAATGAATTAAGAGATGTAAACAATTGATAACAAATAATAAAGGATACTTGGATGTCATGGATTCATAGGGGATTCATGGGAGTTTGATCATACAAACATGTTCTCAATTATATAGCAAGCGCTTATTATTGTGATGGGATCGAGTTGGTGTATAAGCTTACAATCCCTAAGAAGGTTTGGGTCCCGGAGCCGAATTGATTAGATTGTACAACACCTACAAGTCGACTTAATCCTTCTTATTCAACTATATGCATGGTCTAACGAGGCTTGAGTTGTTGTATAAGCTTACAAGCCCCATTTAAAAGATAGGTGATGGGTAAAAAATGCAAGGATTCATAGGCTCGCATTTCATCAAACATAACATGTGCATAAGTTGAAATCACAACAAGCAAGCAATTTAATTATGAAGACAGATTAGATTAAGCATGAATCAATCCCCATGTTGGTTTCCCTTAATTCCCCATTAATCCTAGCTAAAGAACTACTCACTCATTATCATGGGAAACATGTCATAATGGTGTCAATCATCACAAAAAATATAAACATGATAAGAGAATGAGGAAATAAACAATAAAGAGTAAAGAGTAAAGAGATTATACCAAACTTAAGGTGAATAAATGGAAAGGAAAGAATAATAGAAGAGAACTTGATTGATTGATGAAGAGTTGTCAATTCTCCAATAATAACCCAATAATCTTCAATTACCCAATAACAATAAACTTGAACAATAATTAATGAAAGATTAATGTGGAATGGTTGAGATTCGTTTATTCTAATCTACTCCTAATCTAATCTAAGAGGATTTTCTATTATCGGAACCTATTGCTTTTGATTATTACAAATGAAGTATATATAGTAGTACATCATTAGATTAAGCGAGGGTGGATTAGTAAATAACAATGCTAAGTTTTAAGTAGGGAGTTTCAAGTCCCGAGGGAGAGCGCATTTTGGACTGCTACTCCTAATACGATCCGCTCGGATAGCTTGAAGCACGGTTGATTCTGCCAAGGGATTCGCTCGTCTTGCAAGGAAGACGCCCGGATCAAAGCTCCTAGATCCACTCGTCTTGTGCTCGGGCCACTCGGATCTGGGCAAGGCAATCCGCCCGTTTTGTGCTTAGGACGCACGGATCTTGGCACAGTTTTCCACCCTCTTGCTTTAGAATCCTATGATCTACGTATACTCTTTATTCTTGCTTCATTGGTCATCGTTCTTGCCTCCTCTTCATATTAGTCCATCTAAGATCGTCAACAAGCTTCCAAATATGCACGGGAGATGGGAATTCCGCCTCATTATCTTCTTTCCTACAAGACATATACAATGAAGTAGGAAAGCAAAATAGGAAGGAATTGACGGATAAAATGGTCATGAAATGCTATATTAGTATCTAAAATGGGTTTAATTAGGGGACTAAATGTGCGCAATTAAGAGTCACATCAAGGGCTCATGAGTAAACCAGAGGCCGTAGAGAATGTAGCAAAGGCCCTCAACAACACCATAATAGAAGAGACATCCCCTTTGCCAAATAACAACAAGTCATCTGCAAACATCAGGTGAGATAACTTTAGAGGTCCACATAAGGGGTGATATTTGAAATTCATTGTGTCTGTTACAAAAGGTAACAACCTTCTCAAATATTCCATAGCAGTTGTAAAAAGGAGATGAATTAATCTTATTATTGTTATTCCCTATAGTATCCGTAGCTAAACCTCTAATCTAGGGTGAATGGGGATCTAGGTTGTTATAAGGGGGATTAATTAATTGATAGTTAAATTGCTTATTCATTGTTGTTCAGTTTATTGTTCTTCATCTAGTTTGTTAATTACTGGCGAAGGTTAATGGACTAGTATAGAAAATTAAGACTTTCACCGACCGGGTTAGAATAAATATAGGCCGCGATAACTGAATAGACTGATTTAATGATAACGACCGCATGTTAAATTAGATCTAAAGGGAACGAATATTGAATCGACCGATCAAATAACCTTAAATAACATAAATTGCTCTATCAATGAATTAAATCATACCCCGAATAACTACCTAGTGAACCTAATCATCCCTAAACTCTTTAATATTATTGAATTTGTCTTTTATTTACATCAAAATTAGTTTTAGCAAACCAAACAAACATCCTTCAAGAAATTGGTTATCTTTAAGACGAACTTAAATATTAGCAAATAGAACAATTAACTCACCTCCCTGTGGATTCGACCCTTTCTTGCCACTAGCTACCAGTTAGTAGTAATTTAGGATTTATTTTGATAGGCCAACAACTGAAAATAACCTTATCGGCCACCAAAACCGTAGCTTCAGATCCTTGTACATCTTATCTCTACTAGGATGAAAAAAAATAAAGAGTACTATGAGCCTCCTTGAGAATCTTACCCTTCAGGAGCCAAGAACTAGGTATACACCATCGACCACGGAATCGTAAACCGCCATTAGGTCCAACCTCAAAGCCCTTGGCACGACCCCTTCTAAAACCTCATCGATCCTCTCGTTGCTTAACACGAATCTCATGAAGAATCTCAGGTTCAGCAACCATCGCACCCAGATTCAAAGTACCAGGAAGAACTACCTCAATGCTCATCTTCTGGAACTCTCGGCTCAAGTCATCAGGTACACTAGCACATATCTCATAGCATGACAAACCTTATATGACTTAAAGCATCGACAACCACGTTTGCCTTACCCTCATGATACAGCAGCTCGATCTTATAATCATTAAGTAGGTCCAACCAACGTCTCTGTCTCATGTTAAGATCCCTTTGAGTGAAGATTTCAAACTCTTATGATCCATATAAATGTTGTAAGAGACTCCATATAAGTAGTGTCGCCACAACTTAAGTGCAAACACTACTGCTGCTAACTCAAAATCGCGAGTCGGGTAATTCATCTCATGGACTTTCAACTGATAAGAAGCATAAGCCACAACCTTATCTTCTGCATCAAGACAAAACCCAAACCAGACTTCGACGCATCGCAGTAGACATCGAACTCGACGCCCTCTTCTGGTAGAGTCAACACAGGAGCAGTTGTCGACCACTTTTTCAAATCCTGGAAAGCAGCTTCAGAAGCCTTGGTCCAAATAAACTTCGATTCCTTCTTCATTAACTAAGTCATCAGTCTCGCGATCTTAGAGAAGCCATGTACGAATCGACGATAGTAACCAGCAAGACCAAGGAAGCTCCGAATCTCATTCACACTCTTCGGACTCTCCCAATCGACCACAGCTCGAGTCTTCGAAGGATCAACCATAACTCCATCGCCAGGTATCACGTGACCCAAGAAGCCATGTGCGGTTGAGCCCAAGATGGGTGAGGGCCTCTAGGGTCGATGTACCCTTGTTGAGCCATGTTGTAGTAGGAGGGGTATTGAGCCAAGTAGTTGTCAACCCTCCCATCGTAAACTCCAAGATCGACACGTTGCATGAGCTTTATTAAATTATTCATGCTTGGAGCTCTTGGATCTTGGGGAGTGAATTGTACGTGTGGTGTTGGGTAGGGCGGAATGGGTACATAGGATGGTGGTGCATTACCCCGTTCCGGCAACTCACGAAGTTGATGAGGTTGACGAGGTGCTTCTTCTCTTTGTGGTGGGTTGGGGTGAATCTCAATAGGGAGGAGGTAGTTCGGTGTAGGTGAGTACCGATGATGCGTGCATTTTATATAGGTATTTTGTACTTTATTTGCACGCATTCCAATGTATTTTGTGTAGTTTTTAGCTACAAATGTCTTCCGAATTGTCTACTTTGGTTTCTCTTGTATTATTTACAGGTATGAACCGGAAAGGAGCATAATCAAGCTTAATACATGTCCCTATGCATGCATTTAGGAGATGAGTTCAGTCGGAGCTTGCAAACTACTATTTTGAGATGCGCAAAGAAGTAAGATAGCTAGGCGAGTAAAGGAAGAACTTCAAATTACTAGTGCCTACTTTGAAGAGCCATATCTCGAGTTCTAAATAGATTTTCAGGTTATTCAAATTGGAGATGAAAGCTTGTCCTCTTTGATTTCCAACGCCACCGGAAACGCCCTGTTTGGCCAAGTAACGAAGAAATGGCAGCCGTTTGAAGTTCAGTGCGTGAAGCAGGAATTGTGCGCTGGAAAGTACTTGATCGAGTACAATCTTGTTCGATCGAGTCCTTTTTCTACTCGATCGAGTTGCTTATTTTTGATAAAGTACTCGATCGAGAGGTTTTAGCTTGGATTTGTTCGATCGAGTGATATAAAGTTACTCGATCGAGTATTTAGCTATTATACTCGGGATTTTTATCTCGTGTTAGGTTTATTTTATGTTAATAATGACTTCCCTATATAAAGGATGTCGGGATTAGGTTATAAACACACTTTTTACTGACACCACTCTTTACTCTTCTCTTTTCCCTAAACTTTTCCACTGTAATTTTTGCTTTTCGGGTTTTATCACTTGGATCTTGTCGCTCTTTACGCCGGAATTCTCGTGATTGTAATCTCTCTCTTTTATTCTTAATCTCATACTTTGTTTGCTTTAATTCCTTTGTTCTTCCTTAATTAATTTCTGCCCTAATTAGTTTATACATTTTTATTACAATTTCATTATGTCATTTATTAGTTATTTCATTATTGTTATTATTGACAACATTAGAAATATGAGTAGCTAAATTCATTCATGTTGGGATTAGGGGATCTATGGTAGAATAAATACGATGTAGCGAATAGACTAGACGGCTTAGTTGTGAGAATCTGTATCCATGGCAATTTAATTATAGTACCGACTTAGTTGAGTGCACGCTTCTAAGTTACCCTTTAATTTGGTTAAATTCGTTTCTGGATCGGAAGATTGGAATGAACAGACCTGCTATGAACAGTAGACTACCCTAATGAGGACGGAAGTTAAGTTAGTGGAATTCTAGAATAGAAAGTGGACCGGAAGGACCTTTCCGTTATCCTTCTCACAGTAGATTGTCTAGGCTATTTGCAACTGAATCGATTGACTACCATGGTGAACCGAAATCCTGACATATTCTCTCTTATCTGTTATCTCATTTTCTGCCTTTATTTCTCTTTCCCTTAATCTTCAGTAGTTTAGAAATCAATTAAAACCCCCATCCTGTGACCTTAGACAGACCGAATTAACAAGTAGATAGTGACCGCCTCTCTGTGGAGATCGACCCTACTTACCGCTGACTTCTGTTAGTAGTAGTTAGGTTTATATTTTTGGTACTGAAACGACGGTATCAAATTTTGGCGCCGTTGCCGGGGAGGCAACTATTTATTTACTTGTTTAATTTTGTCTGTCTTTAGCCTCAAGGGATTTATCCCTTGAGGCCGTTCTAATCTTTTTCTTTAGTGCTGTTTTGATAGGCCCTACAGGTCCTACCTACACAGTTCTAGGTAAAAGATCATCAAAGGGAAGGCTTGAGTACCTTTGACCCGTCACCTATGTTCCATTATATGGCACAGCAGGTGATTTACAGCGGGAGATGTGGTGCTGCTAAGCACAATGCAGCCTTTTGCTTAGCTGAAAATGACGAGGTTTATGCATTCAATCACCGTAGACGAGCTAGCCATTCCGCTGTAGTTGCGCCGCCACTTCTGCCCTATCAACGAGGCTACCAACAGCCTCCAATTGTCTGGCTGTCACAACAACAAGCTCCTCCTCCTGATAAACAGAAAGAAGAGATTGCGGAGCTGAAATCTTTGATGAAGGCACTTGCATTCCGAGTGCAAGAAGATGATAGACGTAAAGAAGCTCAACTAATTAAGCTGGAGTCTCAAATAGCTCAGCTAGCTGCTGAGTCGAATAGTAGGTAACCAGAGAAGGTATACTTTACCGAGAGTGGTCTTTTCCATGAAGGACCCGAGTTGCCTAGCGCTACTAATGATTTGGATGACTCGGATTACGAAGATCTATCCGAAAATGAAGCGAGTTATGAAGATTTCTGCGATGCACTGCAAAAATCACTTGATCGAGTTAGTAATAGTGCTCGATCGAGTGGATTTCCAGAGAAAACGTTCGATCGAGCAGTTCAATGTGCTCGACCGAGTGAAAATCAGGAAGAAAGCCTTCGATCGAGTTCTATTTTTGCTCGATCGACTAGTTTGGTCAGAGAGAGCAAGGATTTATCACATGGGTTCGTTTTGGGCGACGATTTTTATGAAGACAATGGATACGGTGAATCTCCCCTATTCAAAGCCGAGCTGGATGCGCTAGAGGCTGCGATTTACGGGACGGAATCCACTGAGGAGGGCGACGAGAAGACAACTGAGTCGGTAATTGCTCCTAGCACGGATGAGGTATTATATTCTTTTGTCAATGATTTCGACATTGAGAGCAACCCACCTGAGGTAGTTAGCGATAATTTTATTATTGTTAATATTAATAGTACGCTACCTCGTATGACTCGTGTTTTTTCTTTTTATGCTATACCCCCTCCTAGTCGGTCAGTTAATTTAACAGTTTTTCACCGTTCTTGTCATCTTAAATTTGTTAAACTAAAACAATACCCTAGATTATTATTAATTGCTCCTACGCTCCTTTATTTTATTGACAAATTTAGTAGCTGTCATAGGAAATTTGTTAGGCTTAGACGGTCGCACATTTCAATTTCCTATTTTATTTTTATATTATGGTGCTACTTATGCTCTTGTGTAGCACATGCGCAGATATATGATCTCATGTTAAGAGCTTTGAGTTGCTTTGATTCTGACTGACTGGAGCAGCTGTTGAAGAAAAGAAGGTCCAGCTGGGACCTGTCTGAAACTAGCGCTACCCGGGAGGCAACCCGAAGATTTATTTTTAGTTGTTTTTCAAACATTTCATTTCATTTTAGTTGTAATAATTGGTCTTCGTACCATAGACTATATCAGTTATGCTTGGTTTATTAGTTTTGTGGGCTATTTTATTGCGTCTTTGCAGGAATACACTGAGGATCGCTCGATCGAGTACTTTTGTAACTCGATCGAACACTTTTGCTGCTAATTTCACTCGATCGAGTATCTATTCTTCTCGATCGAGTACCTGCCAAAGATGATCCCTCGTTCGAGTGCCCTATCTTCCTCGATCGAGGAGTTTAAGATGCCCTTTGCTTGATTCGCTTCCTGTGATGACATTCTGGGCTATTTAGCGACCTCCCACGTTGTTGGCTGGTTTGGGGAGGTCCCTACTTCGCGTTATCTTGTAAGTTTTCCGCATCTTCACTCTCCTTTTTAGTTGCATTTCCTTTCCTTATTTTTGGGTACAATGAGGGCATTTTACGGTTTGGTTTGGGGAGGTTATGCATCCATATCTGTGTCTGCATGCTATCTTTATTGCATTTATGTTGTCACGTTTAATTTCTGTATGCATTGTTGTTTATTTTTCATAAAAATCAAAATCTCATAAAAATTAAAAAATTTCAAAAAAATTCGAAAAATTTCACGTTTATTTTTGCATATAGGTTGAGTCGGAACAGTAGATTTTCGTGATGATATTGCACTGTAACTTGTCATTTTTTTTTGGGAAAATGTAAGAAAATATTAATAATGGGGTATCATAGTACAAGAGTCATATAAGATAATTACATGAGATTCATGCTATGTAGCCATTCGATATCATCATGTTTTAAGTGTTGTATGTCTCTACTCCTGATCCTAGCTTTCACTTCCTGCTCAATTACTTTGCTAAGCTTTTCTGGCCTGAGAACAGTCATCTCCACCCTACTCTTATTCCTTTGCTGCCAAACCTGGTATATCAGACACACAAGCACAGCAAAATACACACTTTTCTGAAGCTTGGAACCATTTTGATGCATACACCAATCCATCAGGTCATGTGTGGGGAAAACTCCTCCCATAATCTGATTAACAGACTGTATGACTTTCCTGCTATAGTCGCAGAAAAAAAAATAGATATTCCTGAGTTTCTATGTCTTGCCCACACAGAAACATCACTAGTAAGCCTATATTGCAGAAGCTTGTGTTTGGTCTGCAATGCATCATGAGCCCAAAGCCATCCCATAAAACTATTCTTTGGAGTGTTCCAGGGATTCCAGACCACCTGATGCCAACAGACCTTAGGCCTGAACCCTCTCAACCACCTGTAACAGCTAGCAGGAGAGTATCCATCTGGTTGCTCATGCCATCTGCCATTTGAATAGCCTGTTGCAAGTTCCATTTTGACTCTGCATATACGCCTCTAAACCCAGCTGGAATTTGTACTAGGCTCATAATCAGACCAAGCCCTTCCTTTGAGATAATTACATTCCACCCAATTGACCCAGACAGTGTCCCTCCCTTCATAGATCCAGTCCACAAGTCTCCCTACCAGAGCTTTATTCCACATCTCCATATCCTGTAGACCCAGACCCCCTTCTTCTTTAGGCCTGCATACTTTGTTCCAAGCCACCAAAGGAGCTCTCTTATACTCAGTACCCCCATCCCACAGGAAATTCCTGCAAGCAGCTTCTACTCTTTGGATTATCCCTTTGGGAAGAACAAATAAGGAAGCCCAGTAAGAACAAAGACTCTTTAACACAGCTTGCACCAAAATCAGTCTCCCTGCAAAGGAGAATTTCCTAGCCCCATAGCTATGGATTTTAGAACAAATTTTCTCTACTAGACATTCACAATCTTTCTTCTGCAATCTAGCAGTTTGGATAGGCAAGCCGAAGTAACTGAATGGCAGCTCCCGTTCATTGAACCCAGGCACACTTAAGATCTCTTGCTTGAGTTGGTCAGACACCCCACAAAAGTAAGCATTGGATTTTGCTGCACTTATTTTTAGACCAGTTGCTCTTGAGAAAGTAGAGAAGGACCTCAATAAAAGCATCATTGACTTAGCATCCCCCTTACTGAACATAAGGACATCATCAACAAACATCAAATTAGTGAGTCCCAATTTCTTGCACATTGAATGGAAACCAAACTCATATCTAGAAGCTGCATATTTGAGTGTTCTGGTCAGGTACTCCATACATAGAGCATCTCACCATTCAGGGAAATTGAGAAAGAAGCTGTAGTAATACATTGCATTACCATGTTTCTAAATTTCAAGGGGAAGTTCAGCATGATCAGTAACTTATCCACAAATTCCCATTCAACAGTACCATAAGCTTTTTGTAGATCAATTTTAAACATACACCTAGGAGAGGAAGATGGCCTTTCATACAACCTAATCAAATCCTGACATATGAGAATGTTCTCTTGAATACTTCTGTGTTGTATAAAAGCTCCCTGATTTTGGTCCACTATATGAGGGAGGACATCAACCAGTCTAGTACATAGGATCTTTGAGATGACTTTGTATATAACATTGCAGCAGGCTATGGGACGATATTGCATAACAGATTGAGGTCTATCACATTTGGACACCATAGTAAGATTAGTAGCATTTATTTGGTTCAAGATTTTACCATGTTTGAAAAAATCTAGCACTGCTGTGATAACATCCTTACATATTTCTCCCCAAGCATCTTTGAAAAACCTGCTATTATACCCATCTGGTCGTGGGGATTTGACATCAGGGATACTAAAAAGAGTATCCTTGACCTCTTCACCAGTGACAGGTCTGAGTAGGAGTGCAACATGAACTTCAGTGTATCTAGGACCCTAATCAATAATCTTTCTGTGAATTCTTTGTACCTCTTGACTAGAGCCTAGGAGATGTTTATAGTGAAGGGAAATATCCGTATAAAACCCCTTAAAATTAAGGACTATAACGTAATTTATCATGTGATTAATGGTCATAAACGAAAAACAAGAGAAACGATAAAAGAACAAGAATCAACCTCGGGTCCTGTGCAAAACGGCCTAAGAACAGAAATCAACGCAGATTTCCTCCTAATCGTTGCACCCAAGATCGTCTGAGACTATGCCCCTTGTGCTAGAAATTGCTCTCTGATTGCCTTGCAATATTGAGAGAGTTTTTGTGAGTTTTTCTGATGTGAGATCTAGAATTTCAGAGAAAAAGACTCCAAAACCCTAATTTTTCTTCAAATGAGAAGGATTAGGTCAAAAGGAGAGAAGGACTCTCCTTTTGTTCTATTTCGATCGACAAATAGGATGCTAAGGGAGGGAGTGGGCTTTCCACTTTCTCCTTATTTAACTCGTGGTCCGACTCGTTTTGCTAAATGTATATGACGGGTTTTAATTATAAATCGTTATCCGTTATCGGATATTAAAATATCGACTAGTAACATGAATCAGTCGACATGTTAATACTTGTCCGACAATGACAATATTGTATAATTAATCAATTCAATATACATTAATTAAATATAACCGTTTATATTCAATTTACGAATTAACCGCTTAATTCACCTTAGCCAGTATTATTTAATCCGTATTAAATAAATATCTCAACATCGCGTTTGACTAATTATTAGTCAATAACTCCGACTAACCGCTTAGTCATATTAGGCATCAACATGACTGTATTTTCATGCCGTCACATCTCTCAAACGTATCCTATAGGTGTAACCTTTAGGGACCAGTTGATCACCGCCATCTGTATGACAATAACGTCAAACTTATCTAGCAAGCCAACCGTTATTGATAAACGTGGACCAACTTATAATAATACAAAAGTATACCCTTTGATCCTTTTAGAGATTTATATGTCATTGCACTAACTGTGGAGGACACCAGCCCCAACATATAGTAGTCCAGAAAAGCATTATGTACCATTCCAGGAGACTCACACAAATTGCCATCCATGTCTTCAATCATAATTACCCTATTCTTATTCCTCCTTTGCTTGATAGAATTATGAAAGTAAGCACTGTTAGTATCCCCTTTCTTGATCCAGACACTCTTTGCTCTTTGAGAGAGGAAGCTGTCCCTAGCCAATCTTTTAATTTTAAGCTCCTGGTAGGCCTCAAACTCCTGCTGCTGTTGCTGCAGATTATCAGGATCCATGCCCAGTTGAGCTTGTAAACCCTCAACCTCTTGCTGCAGTTTGGCAGTAGCCTTCGCAATGTCACTAAAAGCTTCCCTATTCAGTTGATACAGTCTTGCCTTGAGTCTCTTCAAGTTTGTGGTCAGTTTATAGAGAGGAGTGCCCTCTATGCATCTGTCCCAGCTATTCTTAACCATGTTGAGAAACTCTTTAGAGCTACCCCACATATTCAGATATTTAAAGCTGCTTTTGCTCTTCACATTGTTTGTACTTCTTATCAGGCAAGGGGAATGGTCATATAAACCCTCTGGCAAGAAATGAGCATATTTATCAGGGTATACATCACACCAGTCTTTATTCACCATAAACCTATCTATCCTGGTATAAATTCTCTCCTCAGGCCTCTGCTTATTATTCCAGGTGTATAAAGAACCAGTAGCAGCTATATCCACCACTTCACAGTCTTCTACACATCTCCTAAAAGGCTCCATTTCAGCAATAGTGGATGCACCTCCATACCTCTCACGAGCAGCTAAGATACAATTGAAATCACCTGCTATGGCCCATGGCCCTTGGACCTGACCAGCAAGCTTCCTCAGATGATCTCAAAGGGGAGCTTTCTCTTGAATGCCATTAAAGGCATAAACAATTGTCAAGTAGCATATGCCTTTGTCTAGCAAGGATTCAACCTTCATATGGATAAACTGGGCATTGTATTCAATAAAATGCACTCTAAACATCTTTGGCTGCCATAAGATCCAAATACGACCCCCACTATGATATCCATTATTAGTAGATATACACCACCCATTATTGTAACTATTTACAGCTTTTGAAAAATTTTTATTCTTAATTTTTGTTTCCAAAAGACAAAATAAACCTATTCCCTTATTCTGTAAAAAAATAATTGATACTTTTCTGTTTCCCTACTCTATTCATACCCCTAACGTTCCAAAAACCAATACTATCCATGTGAATGTGTAGGAGAGGATTCATTACCATTTGCAACAGACTGTTTCCTTGAGGGTGGAGTAGATACCACCTCCTTATAAGAGTGAGCTCCAAATTCCACCTTGCTATATCCACCTGGCTCTTCTTTCCTCCTATTCAGAACAGTCAATCTCTTGACTGAGGGAGTTGAGGTTTGAACATTCCTGACTGGAGTCCTACCAACTGGTTGTTCCACCAAGACTGTTTCCATAACAGCTTCCTGTACCAGCACCTCAGGCTGTTTCTTAACAATAGGTCGCCACACTTTCCTGGTAGTCACAGCTACCTTCTTCTTTTGCTATGCTCTTTTGCAATGCTTCCCTTCATGACCCATTCCTTGAAAAATGGTGCAAGTTATAGGCCTCCACTCATACTCAACTTCCACTTTAACCACCTCTCCTTTCTCATCTTTAAATGAAATTTCTACTGGAAGAAGCTGATCCACCATCATCTCCACCATCACTCTTGCAAATCCCAACCTCGTCCTCTCATTTGTAGCCTGGTCACTTTTAACATAAATGCCCACCAGACTAGATATCTTTGGCAGGCTCTTACCCCAGAACTTAATGGGTAAGTTATGCAATCGTATCCAGGCTGGAACAGACTTGACATCAGCTTTTGATAATTCCAAATCCTTCGTCCATTCTTTGACTATCATTGGCTTGTTGTCAAAAAGGAAATGCCCTGATGATAGTACTTTCTCCTTCATCTCCACAGACTTAAACCTAACCAGGAAGACACCATTTGGCATGAAAGAAATTTTGTCGATGTTGAATTTTGTCCAAATGCGTCTAATAAAGCCCTCCACCACCTCCCATGCTGGATTAGCTCCCAATATGAGCCTTGCACTTTATTGACAGTTATTAGCTGAGTCTTACGCATATCTACGAGTTTTTGTTCAAATTTAGCTGACTGTTTAGACTTGACCTGATAAATTGGCAAGCTACTTACAATTTCTGAGATTTAGAGCCGTATAAACTGGCGTCATTTATGACCAGTTCATGTAGGATTGTGAGTAGTACTCGTTGCATAACATGTTCATCACGTTTGCACTTTTATGAAATTCGATTTCTTGTCATTTGCATACATTCGGGTTTGTGGTCGGTGTCACATGCAGGGAGGTGCTTACAATTTCTCCTTTCTTAAATTTTCACCCACTTAGCTCCACATTAGCCAAAAATTGCCTTTTGACCCATTAGCTACACCCAAATTTAACCTGCCAGTCAAGCTAGTTTAGTGTGACTTTTGTGGTATATCTATCCTTGTTGCGAGTTTGGCTCATATCCATGGTGCGGAGTTGGTAGAAAAAGAAAGAATGTGAAAAAAAGAGACGTGAAAAGAAGAAAAGAAAAAAAAATTGAAAAAGTTGAAGTTCACGTGAAACAGAAAGAAGAAAAGAAAGAAAAAAGAAAAAATTGAATTGAGTTGTATGAATAAAAGAGACCGACTGTGTTTACTTCTATCTTGTGACGGTCTTCCTCCTCCGTTTTATTCATATATTTTTGAGGAGATAGTGTATTTTGACAGAGAGTTGTGTGCCAATGAAGGGCACTTGTTCTTTATTTTACAGTCAGTTGAGATTCGGACGGTCTTGTATGGTCCTGTTTAGGAACTAGCTTGGCGCTTTTACCTCCACACTTCCATAATTTATTTTGCCTTTTCTCACCTGAACCTCACTTTTCCATACTATTTGTAAGCCCTTGGCTGTGACGGACATTATTGGTTGGAATGTATGTGTAGTACTTGAATCGTCTATAATTTTTGTTGCATGCATGTTATGTAGGTCGCAGTTTAGGTGAGTGACTATTTCTCTTTCTCTCTTATACGTATATAATTCACCCTTTGCTTCATGAGAGAAGAGTGACCCGTGAGAGTCCGATTTTGTTGGTCTTGCAAGGTCGATAGGTCAGCTTTATTTATGGACATCTTATAATTCATTTGCGTATTGACTGCTCTGGCTATAACTGTTAATTTTTGACTGCATTAAATTGGTTCAAGTAGACAGGTTATAGCTAGCTCTGAGCTTTCTTTTTCCGTTCCATTAGTTTTGCATATAGTTTGCTTAGGGACAAGCAAATATTTGGTTTGGGGAGATTTGATGCGTGCATTTTATATAGGTATTTTGTACTTTATTTGCACGCATTTCAATGTATTTTGCGTAATGTTTAGCTACAAATGTCCCCCGAATTGTCTACTTTGGTTTTTCTTGTATTATTTATAGGTATGAACCGGAAAGGAGCATAATCAAGCTTAATACATGTCCCTATGCATGCATTTAGGAGATTAGTTGAGTCGGAGCTTGCAAACTACTATTTTGAGATGCGCAAAGAAGTAAGATAGCTAGGCGAGTAAAGGAAGAACTTCAAATTACTAGTGCCTAATTTGAAGAGCCATATATCGAGTTATACAACATATTTTCAGATTATTCAAATTGGAGATGAAATCTTGTCCTCTTTGTACGTGTGGTGTTGGGTAGGGCGGAATGGGTACATAGGATGGTGGTGCATTACCCCGTTCCGGCAACTCACGAAGTTGATGAGGTTGACGAGGTGCTTCTTCTCTTTGTGGTGGGTTGGGGTGAATCTCAATAGGGAGGAGGTAGTTCGGTGTAGGTGAGTACCGATGATGCGTGCATTTTATATAGGTATTTTGTACTTTATTTGCACGCATTTCAATGTATTTTGTGTAGTGTTTAGCTACAAATGTCCTCCGAATTGTCTACTTTGGTTTCTCTTGTATTATTTACAGGTATGAACCAGAAAGGAGCATAATCAAGCTTAATACATGTCCCTATGCATGCATTTAGGAGATGAGTTCAGTCGGAGCTTGCAAACTACTATTTTGAGATGCGCAAAGAAGTAAGATAGCTAGGCGAGTAAAGGAAGAACTTCAAATTACTAGTGCCTACTTTGAAGAGCCATATCTCGAGTTCTAAATAGATTTTCAGGTTATTCAAATTGGAGATGAAAGCTTGTCCTCTTTGATTTCCAACGCCACCGGAAACGCCCTGTTTGGCCAAGTAACGAAGAAATGGCAGCCGTTTGAAGTTCAGTGCGTGAAGCAGGAATTGTGCGCTGGAAAGTACTTGATCGAGTACAATCTTGTTCGATCGAGTCCTTTTTCTACTCGATCGAGTTGCTTATTTTTGATAAAGTACTCGATCGAGAGGTTTTAGCTTGGATTTGTTCGATCGAGTGATATAAAGTTACTCGATCGAGTATTTAGCTATTATACTCGGGATTTTTATCTCGTGTTAGGTTTATTTTATGTTAATAATGACTTCCCTATATAAAGGAAGTCGGGATTAGGTTATAAACACACTTTTTACTGACACCACTCTTTACTCTTCTCTTTTCCCTAAACTTTTCCACTGTAATTTTTGCTTTTCGGGTTTTATCACTTGGATCTTGTCGCTCTTTACGCCGGAATTCTCGTGATTGTAATCTCTCTCTTTTAATCTTAATCTCATACTTTGTTTGCTTTAATTCCTTTGTTCTTCCTTAATTAATTTCTGCCCTAATTAGTTTATACATTTTTATTACAATTTCATTATGTCATTTATTAGTTATTTCATTATTGTTATTATTGACAACATTAGAAATATGAGTAGCTAAATTCATTCATGTTGGGATTAGGGGATCTATGGTAGAATAAATACGATGTAGCGAATAGACTAGACGGCTTAGTTGTGAGAATCTGTATCCATGGCAATTTAATTATAGTACCGACTTAGTTGAGTGCACGCTTCTAAGTTACCCTTTAATTTGGTTAATTTCGTTCCTGGATCGGAAGATTAGAATGAACAGACCTGCTATGAACAGTAGACTACCCTAATGAGGATGGAAGTTAAGTTAGTGTAATTCTAGGATAGAAAGTGGACCGGAAGGACCTTTCCGTTATCCTTCTCACAGTAGATTGTCTAGGCTATTTGCAACTGAATCGATTGACTACCATGGTGAACCGAAATCCTGACATATTCTCTCTTATCTGTTATCTTTATCACATTTTCTGCCTTTATTTCTCTTTCCCTTAATCTGCAGTAGTTTAGAAATCAATTAAAACCCCCATCCTGTGACCTTAGACAGACCGAATTAACAAGTAGATAGTGACCGCCTCCCTGTGGAGATTGACCCTACTTACCGCTGACTTCTGTTAGTAGTAGTTAGGTATTTATTGAAACGATGGTACCAACCGACTCAACCGTGGCTCGGTAGGTGGTACGTTCCACCCCATGAGGACAAGTGAAGAGCATCCCTTTGTGAACCACTCCACACTTCCGGCATGATTTTAAGTGCACCACCGGTGGTTGAAGATAGCATCTTCGTCAATCAAAGTGCTTCCTTGGAGCTTTTCATAGGCCCCATGAAGGTTAAACCCGGGGCAAAGTTCATTGGCCAATATTGTGATTAGGCCTCCCATCACAAGGGTCATAATGTTAGAATTCCCTTGAGCATAATCAAAGAGCCTTGTAAGCATCTTAAGGGGCGTGTTGAAATTGTAAGCCCTCGTCCCTTGTACATTCAAGTAAGACTCTAAGAAGGTCAAGTCAAGAAAGGTGCACCTATCTTGTTCTAGCCTTTCATTGACGGTTTTGGCTATAAAGCGCTCGGTGATCCGAATCACCGGATGTTGGATGGCAAAGGTATAGCATTGTTTGAAAAAATGGAGTTCCCTCCCGGAGATGGCTCTCTAAATGTGGTTAATGGTGAAGTCGGTTGGCTTATCGGTGTTTTCCCTCGGCACTTCAAGACCAAAATGTTTGCAAATTGGTCTAAGGTTAACCTATGGTCTTGATTACAAAGTCGGAACTCCAAACAAACATTTCTCCGTGTATTAGTGACAATGCGGAGACTACACGAAAACTCGAGGGTAAGACTTAGGTAGGTATCCTCATGAGCATAGAATAACTTCCCAAGACCCAAACCATCGAAGAACATTTCATTTTGATACCTTATGCCAAGAACTTCTAAAACAACGGTATCAATAAATTGAGTAGGCTCGTAATGCTTACCTAGCAAATGTTCAAATCTTTGACGGTGTTCACCGATAGTGAAGATTACCTCGGGAAAGTGTTTGAGTTGTGTAACACCGTGTATCACCACATTTTGATGGCCCCTTGCCTCCCTTGGAGTGGATGAAGAAGCACCCTTGCGTCTTTTAGGTGCGGCATCGAAGGATTTCTTGCTCTTGCCTCTTAGGTTCATTATTTTTTTGATGGAAAAGTTAGGGTTTTGGGTTTTTTTGTGATGGGGATTGTTGAGAGATGATGATATGAGATTTTTAGAAGATAAGATAAGGAAAATGAGGGATGGTGAGGGTGTTTATAACAAGGAAATGCGTGGGAGACGAGGGGACCAGGGCTGGGCTCGGGCGGATAAATTGAGAACCCAACCAAAAACCATGTCAATCAGGGCGTCCCGAGGGTGATCCGGACATCTTGCAGCTGCAGCACGAGCGTCCTGCTGTGGAGACGCACGGATTCTCAGTCAGTGAGCCGTGTAATATTACATCTAGTTGGGGACGAGCAGATCGCTGAGGAGACGAGCGTCTCTGCTGGGACGAGTGGACTCTGGAGAATCCGAGCGGATTCTCATCCAGTGTACAGAGTTGCCTAAGACATTGCCCCAGGACGAGCGTCTTGAGGCCAGCTCGGGCGGATCCCCGTCGGGATGAGCGTCTTGCTATCAAGATGAGCGTCTCCTGCTGTTCTTTTTCAATCCCTCATTTCTTTCATTTGAATTATTTCCCTTGTACCCTTTTGTTATTCCTTCTTATCGTTTCCTGAAAATATGCTCCATGAATGGGTAAGCAACCCTCTCTCACTACTCTCATGTAAGAAAATGCAAGAACAATAAAGGTATATACAATGCAAAGATTATGGGAAGGTATATATTACAAATGGTGGTTTGAGATAGGACTCCACCAAACTAGTTCGAATTGTCGAAATTCTTTGTCCAAAGAGCTCAAGGCCCTTAGAAGAAGGTCAAAGGCTAGTGAGCAAGCCCCAAATAAGCATAAGTATGGTTTGCTCCACTTTAATATGAAATTTGGCCAAGGAAGCTTGTCATTCATTCTTTCTTTTACCTTGCCCTTAGCACTTTGGCCCTTGCAATGCTTCCAATTAATAAGCCCATGATTCTTGTCAACACGAGGAATGAAGTATGGCTTATTTTCGTCCGGAGACTTCCACTTACCACCTTCTTCTCCAATTTCGGCAATGATGATAGCGCTTGGATTTGTCAATCCTTCCAAAGTAGAAGGAGAATTCTCATAACTTTGATGACCGGATACTTTAGGAGTTGAAATTGTGGGTGCCAAACCTCCACAAGTAAGTTCATTTGCAAGTTTTTTCTTGAGCGTTTCCACCAAGTACCCTTTATATGATGATTTGACTATTTGGAGAAGATCCACCATATCATCTCCAATAATCATAGGTTCCATGGTGGGTGTGAAATGTTCTTCATAGGTAATAGGGGAGAGGCATTCATTTTCTTCATGATATGATATCTTAAATTTCTCAAGGATGGGCTCCTCAAGTAAGGTGATTTCACAAGTCCATTCTTCTTCCCTATTCCAAAGGTCCTTACAAGACACATATTCTTCATAAGCTTCGTTCACGATCTTGTCATCATGGCTATCTCCATATAAATCATAAATGGGGGATTCATCTTTCTTCAATAATTCATCCTCCATATAATTATTCACATCAAAGGACACACCTTCATACTCACAAAGGCTAAGAGTATTTGGCGTACTCAACCTCATGTCTTCTTAATTAAACACAACACTTTCGTACTCACAAGAGCTCAAGGAGATTGGCTCTTCCCACTTCTCATCTTCCACATCAAAGGTTACCTCTTCAAACTCGCATTCATGATCAATGTCTAAAGAATGGTGAGGACTAGTTATTTGGGCTTTCTTCATTTGGGCAATTTTAATTTCCAACTCCTCACCTTGGGTAAAAATGCTTTGAAGAACATTGTCCCTATTTTGGCTCTCCTCTAGCACTTGTTTGAAGAAGTTTTGTTGATCTCCCATCATTTGGAGGACCATACTTTGAATGTCAAATTCATGCTCAATTTCTTGTTGTGGGTGTGTGTGAAAGTGGTTGTATTGTGGCATTTGAAATTCATTGTGAAGTGGATATTGGGAGGGTGGTTGTTGTGGATATTGGATGTGGTGATTTTGGTGGGGAAAGTTTGGGTAGTAGCTAGGATTTTCATTGTATGAGTAGTAGGCTAGGTTTGTGTTGACTTGCTCCTCAAACTCCCCATACCCCTTTTAGTCATACTCAAAAAATCTACCATATGCTCCATGTGTGAAGTCTTGAGCCATCATAGCTAAGACAAGGAAACAACTACAAGCATGAAAACTACAATAAAATGGTAAGAACGAACCTTGAGGAATGAGTTCCCCAAGGTTAAAACACAATTAATATAGACAAACAAGTAAGAACTTAATCACATAACACCGTCCCCGGCAACGGCGCCATTTTGGTGGTCACGCAGTCGTCACATGTCTAATCAAACACATTTATATTATCAACAAATAACTAGTTAGTGGTTAAGTCGAGGTCGATCCACGGGACGGTGTGCTTTAGGTTCTAAGTCTATCTATCTCAATTTATGCTAGTGTCACAATTGATTTGGGTTTTTAGTTGTGTTCTAGACTAATGCAAGCAATAAAGTAAAACAAGCAATGAATTAAGAGATGTAAACAATTGATAAAAAATAATAAAGGATACTAGGATATCATGGGTTCATAGGGGATTCATGGGAGTTTGATCATACAAACATATTCTCAATTATATAGCAAGCACTTATTAATGTGATGGGATCGAGTTGGTGTATAAGCTTACAATCCCTAAGAAGGTTTGGGTCCCGGAGCCGAATCGATTAGATTGTACAACACCTACAAGTCGACTTAATCCTTCTTATTCAACTATATGCATGGTCTAATGAGGCTTGAGTTGGTGTATAAGCTTACAAGCCCCATTGAAAAGATAGGTGATGAGTAAAAAATGCAAGGATTCATAGGCTCGCATTTCATCAAACATAACATGTGCATAAGTTGAAATCACAACAAGCAAGCAATTTACTTATGAAGACATATTAGATTAAGCATGAATCAATCCCCATGTTGGTTTCCATTAATTCCCCATTAATCCTAGCTGAAGAACTACTCACTCATTATCATGGGAAACATGTCATTAATGGTGTCAATCATCACAACAAATATAAACATGATAAGAGAATGAGGAAATAAACAATAAAGAGTAAAGAGTAAAGAGAGTATACCAAACTTAAGGTGAATAAATGGAAAGGAAAGAATAATAGAAGAGAACTTGATTGATTGATGAAGAGTTGTTAATTCTCCAATAATAACCCAATAATCTTCGATTACCCAATAACAATAAACTTGAGCAATAATTAAGGAAAGATTAATGTGGAATGGTTGAGATTCGTTTATTCTAATCTACTCCTAATCAAATCTAAGGAGATTTTCTATTATCGGAACCTCTTGCTTTTGATTATTACAAATGGAGTATATATAGCAGTACATCATTTGGTTAAGCAAGGGTGGATTTGTAAATAACAATACTAAGTTTTAAGTAGGGAGTTGCAAGTCCCGAGGGAGATGCGCATTTTGGACTACTACTCCTAACACGATCCGCTCGGATCAGCCTGAAGCAATGTTGATTCTGCCAAGGGATCCGCAAGTCTTGCAAGGAAGACACTCGGATCAAAGCTCCTGGATCCACTCGTCTTGTGCTCGGGCCACTCGGATCTGGGCAAGGCAATCCGCCCGTCTTGTGCTTAGGACGCACGGATCTTGGCATAGTTTTCCACCCTCTTGCTTTAGAAGCCTATGATCTACGTATACTCTTTATTCTTGCTTCATTGGTCATCGTTCTTGCCTCCTCTTCATACTAGTCCATCTAAGATCGTCAACAAGCTTCCAAATATGCATGGGAGACGGGAATTCCGCCTCATTATCTTTTTTCCTACAAGACATATACAATGCAATAGGAAAGCAAAATAGAAAGGAGTTGACGGATAAAATGGTCATGAAATGCTATATTAGTATGCAAAATGGGTAATTAGGGGACTAAATGTGCGCACTTAAGAGTCACATCAAGGGCTTATAAGTAAACCAGAGGCCTTAGAGAATGTAGCAAAGGCCCTCAACAACACCAAAATAGAAGAGACATCCCCTTTGCCAAATAACAGCAAGTCATCTGCAAACATCAGGTGAGATAACTTGAGAGGTCCACATAAGGGGTGATATTTGAAATTCATTGTGTCTGTTACAAAAGGTAACACCCTACTCAAATATTCCATAGCAGTCGTAAAAAGGAGATGAATTAATCTTATTATTGTTATTCCCTATAGTATGCGTAGCTAAACCTCTAATCTAGGGTGAATGGGGATCTAGGTTGTTAGAAGGGGGATTAATTAATTGATAGTTAAATTGCTTATTCGTTGTTGTTCAGTTTATTGTTCTTCATCTAGTTAGTTAATTACTGACGAAGGTTAAATGACTAGTATAGCAAATTAAGACTTTCACCGACCGGGTTAGAATCAATATAGGCTGCGATAACTGAATAGACTGATTTAATGATAACGGCCGCATGTTAAATTAGATCTAAAGGGAATATTGAATCGACCGATCATATAACCTTAAACAACATAAATTGCTCTATCAATGAATTAAATCATACCCCGGATAACTACCTAGTGAACCTAAGCATCCCTAGATTCTTTAATATTATTGAATTTGTCTTTTATTTACATCACAATTAGTTTTAGGAAACCAAACAAACATCCTTCAAGAAATTGGTTACCTTTAAGACGAATTTAAATATTAGCAAATAGAACAATTAACTCACCTCCATGTGGATTCGACCCTTTCTTGCCACTAGCTACCAGTTAGTAGTAATTTAGGATTTATTTTGATAGGCCAACAACTAAAAATAACCTTATCATCGGCCACCAAAACCGTAGCTTCAGATCCTTGTACATCTTATCTCTACTAGGATGAAAAAAATAAAGAGTACTATGAGCCTCCTTGAGAATCTTACCCTTCAGGAGCCAAGAACTAGGTATACACCATCAACCACGGAATCGTAAATCGCCATTAGGTCCAACCTCAAAGCACTTGGCACGACCCTCACTCACGGCAACTCGAACCCCTTCTAGAAACTCATCGATCCTCTCGTTGCTTAACACGAATCTCATGAAGAATCTCAGGTTCAGCAACCATCGCACCCAGATTCAAAGTACCAGGAAGACTACCTCAATGCTCATCTTCTGGAACTCTTGGCTCAAGTCATCAGGTACACTAGCACATATCTCATATCATGAAAAACCTTACGACTTAAAGCATTGACAACCACGTTTGCCTTACCCTCATGATATTGCAGCTCGATCTTATAATCATTAAGTAGGTCCAACCAACGTCTCTGTCTCATGTTAAGATCCCTTTGAGTGAAGATTTTAAACTCTTATGATCCATATAAATGTTGCAAGAGACTCCATATAAGTAGTGTCGCCACAAATTAAGTGCAAACACTACTGCTGTTAACTCAAGATCGCGAGTCGAGTAATTCATCTCATGGACTTTCAACTGATAAGAAGCATAAGCCACAACCTTACCTTCTGCATCAAGACAAAACCCAAACCAGACTTCGATGCATCGCAGTAGACATCGAACTCAACGCCCTCTTCTGGTAGAGTCAACACAGGAGCAGTTGTCGACCATTTTTTCAAATCCCAGAAAGCAGCTCCAGAAGCCTTGGTCCAAATAAACTTAGATTCCTTCTTCATAACTAAGTCATCAGCCTCGCGATCTTAGAGAAGCCATGTACGAATCCACGATAGTAACCAACAAGACCAAGGAAGCTCCGAATCTCATTCACATTCTTCGGACTCTCCCAATCGACCACAGCTCGAGTCTTCGACGGATCAACCATAACTCCATCGCCAGGTATCACGTTGCCCAAGAATGTAACTTTCTTGAACCAAAACTCGCACTTCGAGAACTTAGCAAATCATTGCAGCTTAAGCAGAGTCTCCAATATAACAGGAAGGTGACCCTCATGCTCAACCTCGTCTATCGAATAGATCAGTATATCGTCTATCTATGAACACCACGACACACTTATCCAAATACTTGATAAAAGTGTAGTTCATCTGATCCATAAAGATAGCTGGTGCATTCTTCACCCAAAACGGCATCACCACTAACTCATAGTGACCTACCTCGAACGAAAACCAGTCTTAGGTATATCGTCTTTCCTAACCGGAATCTGATAGTAACTACACCTTAGATCGATTTTAGAAAACACACTAGCTGCACGGAGCTGATCAAACAAATCCTCTATCCTTGGCAAAGGATACTTATTCTTGATGGTGACCTTATTCAGTTCTCGATAATCAATGCACAACCGCATACTACAATCCTTCTTCTTGATGAACAAAATTGGAGCACCCCACGGCGAAGCACTCGGTCAAATGAAACCCTTATCGATCATCTCCTCATGCTGATTCTTAAGCTTTTTTAACTCTGCTGGTGCCATACGATATGGAGCTTTCAAAATAGGACCAATACCAGGCAACAGATCAATCAAGAACTACACATCTCGCTCAGGTGAGAAAACCAAGTAGATCATCAGGAAAGACATCAGGGAACTCCTTAACCACTAGAATATCTTCCAACTTCAACTTTGCCGAAACATCCCGAACACTACATAGATAAATCAGATGACCCTTTCTACCCATGCTCACCATCTTCATAGTAGAAACCCACTTGACAGTAGGTGTAACTCTAACACCCTGATAGGAAACCCTCGAACCACTAGGACACTTTAGCACAATCTTTTGATCTCGACACTGAAACCAAGAATCATACCGGTCTAACCAATCCATACTCAAAATCACATTAAAGTACCCTAAATTGAACTGAACAAGATCAGCTGAAAAGATCGCTCCTGCAATGCTGACAGGTATGTCTTTGAACAGAACGGTGCAAGAAAAAATCTCACCCATATGAAGGGAAATAGCGGTTTTAACGGACGATGAGGAAGTGAGTCCAACACGGAAAGAAAAAGATTCGGGTACAAAAGACATCGATGCACCCATATCAAAAAGTACTAAAGCAGATAAAGAATGAACCATAAAAGACCCGTAACTACATCAGGATTAGCCCAGTCTCTGCACGACTCATAATAAACACACGACCCGTCCTCGGAGCATTAGCCTTTGGAGCATCGGTCTTTGGCTTCTGGGGACAATTAATAGCCATGTATCCCAGAGATTTACAATTGAAACATGTGACCAGATTGCCAGTGTCACAATACTTTCCCGGGTGATAAGCCTTTCCACACTAGAAGCAAGTCATACCCGTTTTAGCTTGACCATATCATGTGGAAAATAAGGACGAGCCTCATATTTCTGCTTCTTCAGGGAGGAACTAGGAGCAACATAAGGCCTCTTCACAATCTTATTATTTTCACTCTCGTCAGCCTCGGCAGCCAGAATAGAATCGTAGATACTGAGAGCATGATTATAAGCCTGCTGGAAAGATGACAAAGGAATACCATACATAACAGTCCATAGCAATAGAGGTAACGAATCATGACAGGTTATTTGTTGGTGTACTCCTGTACAGTCAGAGAACCCTGTTCTAAACGAAGGAACTCCTGATCTTTCTGCCAACACATCTCTTTTGGATAAAAGCTCTTTTTAAGAGCCTTAGTGAAAACAGTCAGACCAAACCTTGGTTGAACCTCCAAACTAGCTCTAGAAAGAGCCCACCAATTATCAGCCTCGTCCTTCAGGTAATAGATAGCAATGTTCATCTTCTGACCATCAGGACACTCAGTAGCAAGAAACAGTTTCTTGATCTCTCGAATCCTAGCCTCCAAAGTGGTAGGATCATTCACACAATTATAAGTAGGAGGACGATGACGAGCAAAGCGATCAAATACAGATTGTTGCGGATGGTTGATGTTATTATTATTGTTATTGTTGTTGTTGTTGTTATTGTTGTTGTTGTTGTTGTTGTTGTTGTTGTTGTTGTTGTTGTTGTTGTTGTTGTTGTTGTTGTTGTTGTTGTTGTTGTTGTTGTTGTTGTTGTTGTTGTTGTTGTTGTTGTTGTTGTTGTTGTTGTTGTTGTTGTTGTTGTTGTTGTTGTTGTTGTTGTTGTTGTTGTTGTTGTTGTTGTTGTTGTTGTTGTTGTTGTTGTTGTTGTTGTTGTTGTTGTTGTTGTTATTGTTGTGAAACCCTCAGCCCTGGATGCCAAAGCAGCCACAAGTCTCCTGATGAATCTCAGTCTCACCATTTACGCTACGCACCATCTATAAGAACGAATGTTCGTTAGAAGTGGTAGAACCTAAGTACCACTCCAAACAACTACTCATACACTCTACAAACATAAGTAAATGAAACAAATCCTATTGGTTTCTACCCCATGTACTCTCACTCATTACTAAGCCATTATACGTTTGTCATTACTTAGCAAGAGTTGGGAGTGTGTTTGCTCTGATACCAACCGTAACAATCCGAATCATTCCATAAAAGAAATAATGTAATATAAAGTAATAATCAGAGTATAACAATGATAATAAGGTCAACTTGGCAGAAACACCTGACCAAAACCGGGTCGATACTAAATCCAATCTAATCAACGACTATATTATTCAATGTCCACAACTGAAAACAAATTAAAAACCTAAGTAGTTTATTAATCTCGCTCCACACAATTCCTCGTGCAAGCATCATTCAAACAGCAACATCCTGAATAACCTGAGAATGGGGGGTCGAAAATCAGTCGGGAGTAACTAGATGTTCTCTCAGTCATGTTTACAACAGGATGAATTAACTAACAATTAATAACAATTGAAAGAAGATAAATGATATGCAAAGATACGTATACATCATGACATGCAACCAAAACTTACCATAACTTTACCAATATCAGACGAATGCGATTAAGCAAACCTAGACCATATACAACCAATGTCTCCATACACTATGCATACAGTATAGAATGAACACCGGCTCGAGTGTATAGCTGACACTCCAACCTTTCAGACCATATAACAGATACTCTGACTGACGGACCGAATAACTGAATACCCGTCGATGTGAAGTATATAACTGATACTCCACGGTACTATGTATAGCGTATCACCACTGCCTATGTGCCTAAGACCTGGCCAGACCCCTTGATGCAATAACTATACACTGAACGACACTCGGGACCCTGAGCGTATAACTGACGACTCTGGCCACCCCCGAATGTAGACCAAAACAAATCACAAACTGGGTGGTGTTAGTTCATTCCGATTGGTATATAACTAATACCGCACGTCATCTATACCATTAGTCATCGTGTACTTGCACAATATAACTGACTGTACAAACATGCGTGAACAACATAATGACTCAACTTATAGAATAGTATAACTGGCTATCCTACTTATCATATGAACAAGAGTAACCAAAGTCACATACAAACAGTGTCATATTATAACTGAACACAATACAACATATGAAACACGTTTTAATGAACTCTTAATGTGAGGTTACACTCTCCTCAATCTGAGGTTACACTCACTTTGCTGAGGATACCGTTACCTCGACCTTAGGATGCCATTACCTCATCTTGAGGATACTGTTACCTGAGGATACCGTTATCTGTTCCTGAGGATACAGTTACCTTAACCCGAGGATACCGTTACCTCGACTAAGGCGACCTTCACCTCAATCATAACGTCGCCAGGTTACGTTAACCCCAAGTGAAGTCAGAGTAGCTTCCTAGTGAAGGTACATTAACTTCAAGTAAGGTTACCGTCACCTTACAAAATACAATAACGTTATCAAGACACAACATCGCAATGAGGTTACATTAACCTTAACTGAATTTATACATGATAACTTCCTATGAAGTTAGACTAACTTCAAGAAAGGTCACATTAACCTCAACGTAAACCCCAACCGCGGGTGATGGTAGGACGAGTCATCAACAAATATAGGGTTTAAAAAACCTAAAACCATCGATGAAACAACCCAATATCTCCACCAAGGATAAGTCATGGTGGAAACACACCATAACCTACGGCGACGCACTAACGAGGTCGATTACCAACTAGATAATACAATAACCATAATTAAAGACTCTACAACATCTAATTAATCAATAAAAGCATAAAACATATAAATCATACGCATAGATATCAACATAAATTGATTATTCACACAATCAACGTCACAACATACTAATTAATTCACTTTATATAAACACATTCAAAAGAAATCAACTAGTTACCTTTTTAACAGATAAATCACGGACGATCCTCTTCTATCAGGTAGGAATCCTCCTCGGGTTCACCAACAAAGCTTTCATCATCATCATCATCATCCACGTGCCAAAGAGGAAGAATGTATCATCCTCATTTAAGCAGGAGCCTTTAGAATGACATTCCCGATTAAATAGAACCATTACTATCTCAGATACTCCAGGCAATGTATATCAAATAAAGAAATAATAAAGTACTTTAAATAAATATTACACCTCCAACTGAAAACTGTCTTAATATAACTAAAATATGGTTTAATAATCCGATTACATGCTCAGTAATAAATAATATCTGAACTCAAAATAGTAATATTATTGTCTGACAACATGCTAGATTAAAATGTGAGAGTAGACTCTCGATATACTCCCTCTATCCAAACCAAAGGTAACATGGACGGAGGCACATGTTTTAAGAAGAAATGGAAAAAGTAAGGGTAGTATTGGAAATATAGCAGGTTCACTTGCAATTTAATTAAAAGAGGGCCACAAACATGATGGCATTGTATGTAAATAATAAGGGTTGTGAGGGTCTTTAGTAATGTTTTTTTACCAAAAAAAGGAATGAACGAATATGGTAAGTGTTACCTTTGGTTTGCATGGGAGGGAGTACTCCGTAAGCTCGTCCCA
The DNA here is from genome assembly GCF_048544455.1 of Silene latifolia. NCBI lineage: Eukaryota > Viridiplantae > Streptophyta > Magnoliopsida > Caryophyllales > Caryophyllaceae > Silene > Silene latifolia. Next base: position 120,494,232 of record NC_133535.1, on the reverse strand, counting down.
ATCCCAACACAACATTAACATCAGCCTTTATTCAAACCTGCTAAATCAATCTGCTCCACATACGACCGAAAATTATCGAATTGATCAATACGGCCCACCTCGGAAATAGGTGACAATTTGACACAAGATACAAACACGTTAACCACTAGTTGAGTAGAGATATAAACAACATACAAATGAATAATTAACAATAATGAAAATATACATAATACTGCAATAACCATATAGATAACAACTCAATTAGAATAAAAGCCCGGTCTCATGTCTCATACAGGCCAACCGCCATCCTTGTTAGAAAGTATGGCACAACTCCTTATCACCATGCTCATACCAAATTGGTACACTCCCTCTCACAGTACCAACTCAATCATATCACATTGCCACACCCACACATACACTAGCACGACTTCATGTCATCATACCTCACAATACCATACACAATGGCATATCTCCCTGTCACCACGCCTAAATAGCATATAATAATGATACATTCATAAGCATAAGGTTTAGTCATAAATAATTATATAATAATCAAACACCACACAAGTCGACACACAGAAATCAGAGTGTCAATCGACACCCATACACTATCGATCGACCACCATACCTGTTATTATTTAGCCATAACTGACTGTCGATCGAACTCTGCACAAGTGTCGATCAACACACTCAATAGAGGATCAATATGCACATACTATGCTCATCAATACGACACATTAAATCTCATAATTGCATCAGAAACTGATACAATATTAAAGATGAGTAGGGTATCCCTACCTGTCGCTATTCCGCAAATAGCACAAGACGAATTAGACTTGCTTCTCTACGGACTCACCACCTATATATTACAATATCGCAATTATCAATAACCTACACCGTCACAACAACAAAGAACCTTGAGACCATCCCTGCCCTAGGTCACGGTCAGCACCATCAACCCACACACCAGCCATGGTCACGATACTACACGGTCTCAGATGCTACACTACTTATAAAACTTAAACAAGTACGATGCAATCGACTCAAAACCCCAATTAGGGCATAGGGCACTCGGTCAACTCGACTCCTATGAATGAATTGGGACAATCATTAAGAAATACCGAATATAAGATAGCTAGGGTTAGAGTAGAATGACTTACGAATACGAATATGTGAATGAAAATGATCTAGACTCAAAGATGCGTGTCGCTTCTCACTCCTTTCTCTCCCTTTCGTTCTTACGTGATATTGGGTATTGATGTGTGAGATGATTGCCGTCGGGTCTCCCAATCAAACACATTTATATTCTCAACAAACACCTAGTTAGTGGTCAAGTCGAGGTTGATCCATGGGACGGTGTGCTTTGGGTTCTAAGTCTATCTATTTCAATTTGTGCTAGTGTCACAATTTGTTTGGGTCTGTAGTTGTGTTCTAAACTAATGAAAGCAACACAGTATGACAAGCAAGTAAAGGTGTAGACAAATAATAAAGGATACTAAGATGTCATGGGATCATATGGGATTCATGGGAGTTGATCATACAAACATGTTCTCTACTAGATGCAAGCACTTATTGTTGTGATGGGATCGAGTTAGTGTATATCTTACAATCCTTAAGAAGGTTTGGGTCCCAGAGCCGAATCGATTAGATTGTACAACACCTACAAGTCGACTTAGTCCTTCCTATTCAACTATATGCATGGTCTAATGAGACTCGAGTTGGTTTATGTCTTACAAGTCTCATTGAAAAGATAAGTGATAGGTAAGAAATACAAGGATTCATAGGCTTAGAATTTCATCAAACATAACATGTGCATAAGTTGAAATCACAACAAGCAATCAAATTAATTATGAAGAACATAATAGATTTAAGCATGAATCATTCCCCATGTTTGTTTCCCTTAATTCCCATTAATCCTAGCTAAAGAACTACTCACTCATTATCAAGTTTAACATGTTAATAAGGTTGTCAATCATACTAACAAAACCAAAACATGATGAATAAATGATGTGATTAACAATAATTAAACAAGAGTAAAAGGGATTATACCTACGAAGATGATTCCAAATAATAAAGCAAAGAATAAAAGAAGAGAATTTGATTCATGGAGAGTTGTCAATTCTCCAATAATAACCCAATAATCTTCAATTACCCAATAATAATAAACTTGAACAATAATTAAGGAAAGATTAATGTGTAATTTTGTGGAATGATTGAGATTAATCTATTCTAATCTACTCCTAATCTAATCTAAGATAACTTTATATTGTGGGAACCTCCTCTCTCTTGATTATTACAAATGGAGTATTTATAGTAGTGTATTACTAGGTTAAGTAAGGATAAATTAGTAAATAAGGTTAAGTAAGGATAAATTAGTAAATAACAATGCTAAGTTTTAAAGTGGAGAAATGCAAGTCTTTCAAGGAGATGAGCATATCGCACTAGTGTCATCATCATCCGCTCGGATCAGGGAAGGAGACACTCGTATTGTGAGGTGAGGAGACGAGCGTCTTTTGCTCGGATCTTGAGAGGGGAAGACGAGCGTCTTCTGCCTAATCCGCTCTGATTGTTCCTCAGAATGGCCCTTGTTTTTCCTCCTTTTGCATGCTCCTTATTCTTGTGTTGTCGGTCTTCATTCTTCCTTCCTCCTTCACACTAGTCCATCTAATATCATCAATAAGCTTCTAAATATGCACGGGAGACAGAAATTTCCGCCTAATTATCTTATTTCCTACAAAACATACGAAATGCACTAGGAAAGCAAAATAGGAAGGAATTGATGGATAAATGGCCCTGAAACGCTATATTAGTATGCAAAATGGGTTCAATTAGGGGATAAATATGCGCAATTATGAGTCACATCAAATATCCCCAAACCGAACATTTACTCGTCCCGAGTAAAGAGGTGACTAGAACTAGACCTTTATTTAAACTATCCTAATAATATAACCGATGTGAGACAATTAGCGGGTCTCACTCTGCCCCTTCAACTCACAACAAGACAACCATGAGGTAGGATGCCTTCTTGCAAGGCAAGATGGGTCTTGCCAAAATGGCGATACATTCAAGCATTAAAGCACACAAAATGAAGAGTCTATCGATCCGAAATACTCAAGAGGGGGGGGGGGGTGAATTGAGGATTTAAAACTTTTGAAAGATTTTTCGATTGTTATAAATGTAATTGATTATTTAAAGTTTATTGATTAAACTTTAACTAATCAACTAATGAATATAAAACGAAATAAGCAAGCGAATGAAAGAGAGTAGACACACGGTTTTTGAAGTGGTTCGGTTTCACAAGTCGAAACGTACGTCCACTATTCTCGATTAATAAAGTTAGTACCTTTCTATTGATTACAAATTTACTAACCCAACTCGTACAACTAACTCTAGCTGTAACTCAATGAGTACCGTTAAATACTCGAGTGACTAACTTACGCTAATAAGAAAGCACTAGTGATTCTTGCAAAGGTTCACGTTAATGAACGAGTAAGAAATCAAATAAGCACTATTATCTTATAATGATAACAATAAGAACGAGTATACGAGTTTAAGACACACGACCTTTCAAAAATAACAAAACGGTTTTTCTGCTTTGAAAACACACGGTTTGCTTTGTAAAATTAAAATCAATTTTTATGCTTAAGGTCTCTACTTTAAATGTTGTAAAGAGCAAAGTATTTATAGGAAGGAAAGATCAAGGCAATTCGGTTTATAGAAACCCTAATGGCCGAATAATAGGAGATATGTTAACAAATCTTATCTTCTATTATTTCTTTCCGAAAAGCCTAAAAGATAATAAAGAATATTTCAAAACATAGAATATAATCTTATTCAAATATTATCTTTACTATAAATTCTAAGATATGATAAGATTTCCTAAATCAAGAATATCTTTTATCATAAACAAATATATTAAGTAAGATATACAAGATATGTAAAGATATTATTAAGGAATAAAATCTTTACCAAATACATCTTAGGTTACACGAGATGTCACGGCTCATATGCCTCGTGACTCGTGTAAACCCTAGCTTAATATATGGGTTAGAATTTAGGTTTTAAGAGAGGCTTTGTTGAAACCCTAATTAGTAGCATGGTCCAACTCATAAGTTGACCCAAGGCGACTACTAGTCAACGTCCAACATAAAACCGAACTCCACACTAAACCGGGCTTTATTAAATAAATACTTTTACCAAAACATTTAAAATAAACTTTAAACAATTTTCAAAACAATTTTGAAACATTATATGTCGTGTATAGAACACTCAGTATCTCAATGTTATAGTAAGAGAGCTATAACATTGAGCTCTTTTACTAGCAATGTTATAACTGCAAAGCTATAACTTTACTAATTCAAGAAACTCATTCTTGGTTATCATTACGAGATAATCACCTATACTATTCTAATCTTCAAGGAGATCTTCGAGTATAGGCTACGTCATCATCCAAGCTTGATTAATCTTTAGACGGACTTCATCTTCACATAAATCTTGAATGAATCTTCACATCGTTTGATCTTGAATAGAGGCTTGACTATTGTATACTTCCATCACAATTTCTCTTGTTGCTTGTATTAAATAAGTTGAATCTAAAATACTTAGACAAACGATTACGCGCAACAAGTATATAAATTATAAAGCACCTTGACATCATCAAAACATAAACATATAAACTACATGGTTCAACAAATTCCCCCTTTTTGATGATGGCAATTCTCCTAAAATTGTGACTAAGTATGTAGTTCCCCCTCAATATAATACCGTCATTTTAATAATAAAGATCAACGCAAGATCAAGACGATTAACATAAAATCGAAACTTTAAGGACTTTAAGAGACAATTGGTCTTGACAAGGAGCAAGCTTAGGTAGATGCTTACCATAGACGTTCTTTCCCCCTCTTGACATCATCGAAAAGTTAAGAACAAATCAAAAATGACTAGAATAATATAAGACGAGACAAGAGATAAAACGTCATAGAAAATAATATTAGCACGCATAACTATAAGCATCTAGAGGATTAAGTATCAAACAAACTTGAGAAAACATGTTTAAAGCCGATGGGCTGAATGAAACACATGTTTAAAGAGACACTTGGGCCATAATCCACAAGTGTATGCCAAAATGGGCCGAATTATAAGTTTGCAAACCACACCACTAGAAAAAGAAAAAGAAGGGCTAAAAATAGAAAGAGCTAATAAAGGGAAGGCATAGGTAGATCAAATGTTGCGGGTTCTGTAAGGATTCACGTAGTCGGGGCGGGTACGATGTTCCAAGGCATTGAAACGATCGAATGAACTCCGCACAAGTTGGGACAAATTTTGAATACTCCGTTCAAAGTTGATCACCTTCAAGGACAAAGCTTTAGTGGCCTCCAATGTAAGAGATTGATCATTTTCCATAGCCTTGCCGTGCATAACCAACGCTCTACCTTGACTCGTGAGAAAAGTGAGACGATCTCCATAAGGGAACACTTCCCCACGGATTGCCTTCAATTCCCGTTCAAAAGCCTCTAGCCTCTTATCCACCTCATCCATCCAAGAATAAACCCGCGAAGCATCCAAACCCGACTCAAGAGACCGTGATGGTCCAACATGTGACAAAACCGTAGCCAAGTGGATGGATTGCTCCTCAAACTTCTCCATTAAAGTAGTCATAAAACTTCCCAATTTCGCCTCTATTGACCCCAAACCCGAATCACTCGGAATCTTCTCAACATCCTTAACAAGAAGTAACTCGGGTCCATCAAAGACAAGACCCATAAGCTTAATCAAGCGATCACACATGAAATCCTTTTCACTTACACCGTAGCTATCCCGTCCCACCACTTGTTTTACTTCTAACAACCAAGACACCCACATCCCATATGGAAGGTCGGTTGTTGTACTTGATTTTTTCTTGGTAACCGTGAGACTTGTTTGGATGATACGATGTAAAACAAGACTTGCTAAATTCACCTTTTGTCCCTCTAACCATGAGTAAATAATGATTGCCTCATAACTCGAAACCTTGTCTCGTCCTCCTCTCCTCGGCACAACCGTGTTCCATAGAAAATTTAAGAGGAACTTAATTTTCGCCGAGAGAGGACGAACAACAATGTTTCCACCGTCCGTCCCAACCTCCTCAAAGTACCTTTTAACCAACCTCTCCTTTTCATTAACCACATTAGACCATTCAAGACTCGGGTTAATTTCAATTCCGTCATCGGGAACCGAAAAAGCAGAACAAAAATCCAAAACAGAGACCGTCACATCAACACTATTAACCATCGCATGCAAGATCCCTTTCTTAATCGACACACTAGCAAAGAATTGAACAACTTCAACTGGATAAATATGACCTAAAAATTGACTAATGTGACTCCACCCTTGAAAATCAAGAAAATCAACAAAGAACTTAAGAGCGGGAACATTAATCAACCAAGATTTGGGATAATACCTTCCTCCATGGATAGAGAAACTCAAAACATGAGAAACAAGAATGCTTTCATCATGAGTTAACCGAACACGATTTAATCCTTCTTTTGTGGCGGTTTTCGAAACATCCCGGAGCAAGGTTCGTGCAACACCGTTTCTTACAACAACCTCGGGTTCCTCAATATTTTCACCTTCATCAACAACTACCTTATTTTTCCCTTTGAAAAGGCGACGTCTCTTTCTCTCGGACACCGAGTCGTCCTGACCACGAAACAGGGGCGTAGTTGGGTTTGGTTGAGGTGAAGGAAAACTAGGAGAGTTAAGATCATGAGATGGTAGTGGTGATGATGGTTTGTGAAAGTGGCGGCTTTGTTGATGGCAGGTTGATGATCGATTTTTTGCATGGTTGGAATTCATTGTGATGTTGATGGTTGAGTAAAGGAAGTGATGGTGAGATGATGCTAAATATTTTGAAAAGAGAAAAAGTTATGCAAGTGGGGGTGTGGATATGTCTACACGGCAAAGAAGGAAGGGGAGTAATTATAGGATAGGTTTTTAGGTTTAGGGAAGAGTTAATTAATTTTGGTAAGTGACAAGAGTTAAGGTATGAATAGGATGTTAGGTGAATAATTGAATATGGTAAAAGATAAGATATGGAAATATGATTATGTGAATATATTAGGAATAGGAAGCATAATACATGCAATTTTGTAAAGCTATTTTTGTGAGAATTTTGTGTAATTAGGAAACAAACAAAATATAGTGTATCTTGCTAAAGGATAAAGTTTGTATGATAATTAAATTCTAAATAACAAATAGGAATTATGATAAATATTTTCCTATTGACGAAATTATTTCATGCAACGTAATATATGGACACAGTCATACAATCTTAACTTAAACTAGTCAGTCATAAAGAGATTGAACGTGTACAGAAACTTAGGTACCACCGATTAAACCAATTTCCAACCTTAAAGTCTCAAATCGTTCTCTAACTAACGATTTTGTCAAAATGTCAGCCCATTGTTTCTCAATACTACAAAATTCAAGTTTTATATTCCCCTTCTCAACATGGTCTCTAATAAAATGGTGTCTTATTTCAATGTGCTTAGTACGTGAATGTTGTGCGGGATTTTTAGAAATTATTATTGCACTAGTATTATCACATAAAATAGGAATACATCCCACGTCAATACCATAATCACGTAATTATTGCTTAAGCCATAATAATTGAGTACATACCAGTCCTGCAGCGATGTATTCGGCTTCAGTAGTTGAGAGGGCAACCGAATTTTGCTTCTTCGAACCCCACGTAATAATACACGGTCCGACAAATGTGGCGACACCTGACGTACTTTTTCTGTCTAGAGAACATCCTGCGTAGTCGGCATCGGAATAACTGACTAGATCGAAGTTACACTCTATCGGATACCATAAATACAGCTTGGCCGTTCCAATTAAATATCGTAAAATTCGTTTTACGGCCGTCATATGCGATTCTTTGGGAGATGATTGATATCTCGCACAAACGCATATGCTAAACATAATATCAGGTCTACTTGCGGTCAAATATAACAATGACCCAATCAGTCCACGGTAAGTAGTTTCATCAACTGATTTACCGTCTTCATCTAATGTCAATTTCTTGTTCTCGACGATTGGAGTAGGCATAGCATGGGAATTTTCCATTCCGAAATTTCGAATTAATTCCTTAATATATTTCTGTTGATGGATTTTAATGCCTTCTTCAATTTGTTGTATTTGCAGACCTAGGAAGAATTTTAATTCTCCCATCATACTTATCTCGAACTCGGAGGTCATTAACTCAGAAAAGTATTTGCACAAGCTTCGGTTGGTTGATCCAAAGATAATGTCATCGACGTATATTTGAACAACTAAAAGGTCAGATCCCTCGGATTTTAGAAATAGGGTTTTATCGACAGATCCTCTGCTGAATCCACTGTCAAGTAGGAATTTGGATAATCTGTCGTACCATGCCCTAGGTGCTTGTTTCAATCCGTATAGGGCTTTAGCCAATTTGAAGATGTGATCTTCAAATTTGCTATTTTTAAATCCGGGGGGTTGTTCAACGAAGACTTCTTCCTGTAAATACCCATTCAGAAATGCTGTCTTAACGTCCATCTGGAAGAGCTTCATTCCTTTATGAGCTGCGAATGATATCAGAAGTCTAATAGCTTCAAAACGAGCGACAGGTGCGAAGGTCTCGTCATAGTCTATTCCTTCTTGTTGATTATAACCTTGAACCACCAATCTTGCTTTGTTTCTGATAATGACTCCGGCATCATCTAGTTTGTTTCTAAAGACCCACATTGTTCCAATGACAGATTGATCCTTTGGTCTAGGAAATAAATGCCAAACCTTGTTTCATTCGAACTGTTGTAACTCTTCTTGTATAGCGACAATCCAATCTGATTCCGCAAGAGCTTCATTGATATTTGTTGGTTCGATCATGGATAGAAAACAGTAGAAAGAGCAGAAGTTATTCAAGGAACGTCTAGTTTGAACACCCTTCTTAATATTCCCTAGAATATTGTCCATGGGGTGTGAGCTCTTGTATTTCCATTTTGTTGAAGTACTAGGTTCTTCATCGTTATTTGAGCTTATCCAAAATTCATTTGGATCGGAATTGGAGAAAGTTCCCCCTGAATCCAATCCGGGTGTTATATTAGAGCCGTTTATAACTTCGGACTCTACACCTTGATTTGGATCCAATGTTATAGTAACATCACCTATAACATTAGTTTGGGAGTCATTATTTTGAGTCAATGTTATAGTATCATCAACTATAACTTTGGTTTTCTCCTTTTTATCTTTTGAAGAACGACCAAGTTCATCACTTGTGCCCTCAATCTCATTATCCTCCAATTCTAATTCTGGGGGATCGTCTCTTGAGAGACGGAAGTCGGGTTCATCCAAGTCTTCTTCCTCATCCTGTAATGGCTTATCAAACACGTTATCCTCATCAAAAATAATGTGAACACTTTCTTCAATACAAAGAGTTCTCTTGTTGAAGAATTTGTAAGCCTTACTATGATCTGAGTATCCTATGAAAATCGCCTCATCACTCCTAGGGTCGAATTTACTTAACCTGTTTTTACCGTTGTTGTGAACAAAACATTTACTCCCAAAGCAACGAAGATGGGAGATATTAGGTTTTCGACCTCTAAGGAGTTCGTAGGGGGTTTTCTTAAGAATAGGTCGGATCATAGCACGATTATGGATGTAGCAAGAAGTACTAATGGCTTCAGCCTAAAAGTTATGAGGTAAACCACTACACAAAAGCATTGTATGAGCCATATCTTACAAAGTTCTATTCATACGTTCAACGACACCGTTTTGTTGAGGAGTTCTTGGTGCAGAGAAGTTATGCCCTACACCATTAACTCTACAATATTCTATGAAGGCTTGATCGTCAAACTCAGTGCCATGATCCGTACGAATAGATACAAGATTAGTCTTATATGTGTTTTGAACACGCTTCATAAGACAATCAAATTCATCAAACGTTTCGTCTTTTGAATGAAGAAAGATAGGCCATACATACCTTGAGTAATCATCTACAAGAACGAAGACGTACCTGGATCCTCTTCTACTCCTTACCTTCATGGGTCCACATAAATCCGTACGAATAGATACAAGATTAGGCTTGATTTGTGCTTACTACTCTTTTAGGTTTGAACGATGATCTTACTTGTTTGCACCTTGCACATGTGTCACACATCTTTTCTTGGTCGAACTTGATTTTAGGTAATCCTTCAACCAAGTCCAACTTCTTGAGTTTGTTCAAGGTTAGTGAGCTAATGTGACCAAACCGCTTATGCCATAAACATGGATTATCAAGTGTAACTTTCATGCATGAAAAGGAGTTAGTAGGCACAACATTTAAATCTACCATATAGACATTTCGTTTCTTGTGGCCTTCAAGAATAACACTGCTAGTTCCTTCAATAATAATGCGATAACTATCAGTATGAAAAACTACTTTGTTACCTCTGTTGCATAGTTGAGATATGCTTAACAAGTTATGTTTTAGACCATCCACGAGATAAACATCACTGATCGCGTGAGAGTTAGAAATTCCGATTTTGCCAATGCCGATTACTTTTCCCTTTTTATTATCCCCGAACGTCACTTTTCCTCCGTTGAAAGGTTTGACTGAAAGAAATAGATTCTTGTCTCCTGTCATGTGTCTTGAACATCCACTGTCAAGATACCATTGATTGTTTTATTTCACCATTATCTGTAGAAAGGATTAGATACAGTTTTTAGGTACCCAAGTTAAGTTGGGTCCCTTAAGATTAGTTACTCTATATACTAAATCTTTTCGAATCCAAACTTGTCTAATAACCGTTTTTCTAACCCTTGGTTTATTTGGCTTGGGAGGAGTTCTAGGGTTAGGATTTTCTCTTGGTCTAGGAATTTCTCTAGGTCTTTCGTGACTATTTCCCTTGTGAATAAGTTTACTAGGTTGAGATTGACAAGGGTTTTGTGAGGTGCTAGGTTTCTTGCTGTAGTCGAAGGCCATGTCATAGAACCAATGAAATTTATTGTTCCTTTCTTCGTTAGGTTCATTAATGGGGGTTTCATCATTCTCATCAACCGTGTCAACAGTTTTAGCATGGTCGGCATTTTTTTGTATATCATGAGCCTTTTTGACACAATTGATTTGGATGTGACTCGTATGACCACAGTAATTGCAAATCAGGTATTTAGGAAGATCAACATACTTCCTTTTTCTGAAATCAAAATCCGAAGGTGTTGATTTGCATTTAGCGTGATCTCTACGGCTGTAGCACTCATGTCCTAACCCCATCTTCATATTATTGTCAGATTGTTCGGTTTGGAAGTTCAGGACTTTTGTGCTACCTTCCCACTTACCATGGACCTTTCTAGCATGTAGAAGTAGGTCTTTTAGGGTTTTAATTTCCTCTTGACATTTCGTGTGATCTACATCATTGTCTTTCTTAAAGTTATCATGAAAGTCTTGGAATCGTTTGTTAAGAAGGAATACAACATCGGAATGTTGTTTCTTAACATTGATCATGTCGGTCTTAGATTTCTTTAATTGCTTTGAAAGGGAATCTATCTCTTTCTTTTGGTCTAAGATCACTGTTTCATCAGATGTGACCTTAGTTTCCAAAAGTTCTTTGCCTTTTCTAAGTTCTAAAGTTATAGCTTCATTAGCTATAACTTTGGCTTGAAGGTGCTTCATGTTAAGCTTTAGGTCTGAAGTTATAGCTTCATTAGCTATAACTTTGGACTCTAATTCCTTCTTTTCAGCCATAGTAGAATCTAACGTTGTTGCTTTCTCAGCTATAACCTTAGATTTTAACTTCTTAGCTTTGGCCTTCAGAGTATGATTCTCTTCTGTAATTTCGAGAATCTGTTCCTTTAGCTCCAAGTCCTGTTCGTGACACTTATCGAGAGATTGTTCAAAGAATTCAATTAAAGCACTTTTAGACAATTTCTTAACACATTTTTTAAGCTCAAGATAACTTACCTCTTCATCGTCATCTTCGTCTGATTCTCCAAGAAAGCAATAGTTTGAGTGTGAGATTATGCTTTCATCGTCGCTATCGGAGATTAGGTCAAGACTAACACTGCTGAGACAAAGGTTTGCTACTTCGTCGTCTTCAGATTCCTCGTCATCTTCTGAGTCAAGGTCTCCTCAACACTAAGCCATCATAACTTGTTTGAATTCTCTCTTTGTCTTCTCACGTTTTGTCTTGTCCTTGATCTTCTCCCATGTTGGACAATCCTTGATCATGTGACCAGATTCTCCACACTTAGCTTGAGCAACCTCTGTTTGCGAAAGATGATTTTGATTCAGTAACCTTTTTGTTGGATGACTTACTGTTGTTGTTGTAGGATGATTTTGTTTGTTTGTTTCGAAATATTTTATTTTTGAAGCGGCGTGCAAACAAAACAGTCTCATCCCCTAACTCAGAGTCAACTACTTCGCTCTTCAAGCCCATACTCTTATTTCGGCTAGGTTCAGCGTCATCCTTGTTAAGAGTAATTTCATGGGACATGAGAGCACCGATGAGTTCTTGATAGGATAGGTTTTCAAGATCTCGTGATTCCTCCATTGCAGTGACTTTAGCACGCCACTTCTTAGTCAGGCTCCTAAGAACCTTTCTAGCAATGTCCTCAGTACTGAATTTCCTACCTAGGTTTTTCAGTTCGTTTATGATGCTTGAAAACCTTGCGGACATACTATCTAAGGACTCATTAGGCTCTATAATGAATAGCTCATATTTTTGCATAAGCAAATCTATTCGGTGCTTCCTAACAATGGAAGTACCTTCATAAGCTAGTTCAAACCCATCCCATATCTCCTTGGCCGTAGAGCACGAAGAAAACCGATCAAACTCCGTAGAAGTCATTCCGTTTTGCAGGAGACTTATTGCTTTGGAGTTCTTTTCGGCCTTCTTATAGTCGGCCTCAACGTAGTCCTCTTCTTTCTTTTCATAGGTAGTGCCTTCCTCGGATGCTACAAGAATTTTGTGCGGTCCGTTTTGGATAATCCTCCAGCACTCCCAATCGTGACCTTTCACATAGTGAGTCATCATGTTTTTCCACAATCCATAATTCTTCCCATCAAAGACGGGACACTTGAGGTATTTGGAATCCATTTATCACGTGATAGGCAGCGGAATATAAAATGATAAGATAAATAAAAACAAGATAGATCAGTCTCTTTGCGGTTAGGCAATCAAGAGCACGAGGCTCTGATACCAATTGAAGAGTCTATCGATCCGAAATACTCAAGAGGGGGGGGGGGTGAATTTAGGGTTTAAAACTTTTGAAAGCTTTTTTGATTGTTATGAATGTAATTGATTATTTAAAGTTTATTGATTAAACTTTAACTAATAAACTAATGAATGTAAAACGAAAGAAGCAAGCGAACGAAAGAGATGAGACACACGGTTTTTGAAGTGGTTCAGTTTCACAAGTCGAAACCTACGTCCACTATTCTCGATTAATAAATGTAGTACCTTTCTACGGATTACAAATTTACTAACCCAACTCGTACAACTAACTCTAGCTGTAACTCAATGAGTACCATTAAATACTCGAGTGACTAACTTACGCTAATAAGAAAGCACTAGTGATTCTTGCAAAGGTTCACGTTAATGAACGAGTAAGAAATCAAATAAGCACTATTATCTTATAATGATAACAATAAGAACGAGTATACGAGTTTAAGACACACGACCTTTCAAAAATAACAAAACGGTTTTTCTGCTTTGAAAACACACGGTTTTCTTTGTAAAATTAAAATCAATTTTTATGCTTAAGGTCTCTACTTTAAATGTTGTAAAAAGCAAAGTATTTATATGAAGAAAAGATTAAGGCAATTCGGTTTATAGAAACCCTAATGGCCGAATAATAGGAGATATGTTAACAAATCATATCTTCTATTATTTCTTTCCTAAAAGCCTAAAAGATAATAAAGAATATCCCAAAAGATAGAATATAATCTTATTCAAATATTATCTTTACTATTAATTCTAAGATATGATAAGATTTCCTAAATCAAGCTTATCTTTTATCATAAACAAATATATTAAGTAAGATATACACGATATGTAAAGATATTATTAAGGAATAAAATCTTTACCAAATACATCTTAGGTTACACGAGATGTCACGGCTCATATGCCTCGTGACTCGTGTAAACCCTAACTTAATATATGGGTTAGAATTTAGGTTTTAAGAGAGGCTTTGTTGAAACCCTAATTAGTAGCATGGTCCAACTCATAAGTTGACCCAAGGCGACTACTAGTCAACGTCCAACATAAAACCGAACTCCGCACTAAACCGGGCTTTATTAAATAAATACTTTTACCAAAACATTTAAAATAAACTCTAAACAATTTTCAAAACAATTTTGAAACATTATATGTCGTGTATAGAACACTCAGCATCTCAATGTTATAGTAAGAGAGCTATAACATTGAGCTCTTTTACTAGCAATGTTATAGCTGCAAAGCTATAACTTTACTAATTCAAGAAACTCATTCTTGGTTATCATTACGAGATAATCACCTATAATATTCTAATCTTCAAGGAGATCTTCGAGTATAGGCTACGTCATCATCCAAGCTTGATTAATCTTTAGACGGACTTCGTCTTCACATAAATCTTGAATGAATATTCACATCGTTTGATCTTGAATAGAGGCTTGATTATTGTATACTTCCATCACAATTTCTCTTGTTGCTTGTATTCAAATAAGTTGAATCTAAAATACTTAGACAAACGATTACACGCAACAAGTATATAAATTATAAAGCACTTTGACATCATCAAAACATAAACATATAAACTATATGGTTCAACACAAAACAAGTAATGGATGCATCTACAAAAATGAATAGCCACTTTCCTCATCTAAGTGGCGGAAATTATCTACAAGGAAAGCAATCTAAGGGTACACATTCCATCATAGATACGATTTCTTCAAACTACTAAGCCTAGAAGGATACCAATAAATCACCTCCAAGTTGTGTCAAACTAGGGTACCTTTGTCCTCAATTGTTAAATGCTTTCGTCAAGAGTAGACTTCCTATGGTGTTAGAAACACTGGAGGATCGCGGAATTCCCCTTCTTGCCTAGACAAGAAGAAGGGTCGTCCCCTCTCTACCATGCACAAAAGTGGTTACGATGGAATAAGGGATCAATAGATTTTTGAGTTTCATGTGGGAGTTTGCTTTTTGTTGTTGTTTTCCCCCCCAATTTGTGGCATTTGACATTTGAGAACATTTTCTTTTTGCCATTTCTTTTGATGTTTGGCATTTTCAACACTTGACAATTTCAACTTTTTCTTGCATTTTCTTTTGAATATTTTCAAAGATACCCCATTTGTAGGGAGGGTGCTTATATTTGAAGCATAGGAGTTTTTATTTTTGTTACTCCTCTTTTCTTTTGATGCAATTGCAAACTTTTTCATTTTCATTTCAATACTTAAACTCAAATTTGAACAATTTTTGTGCCTATTCCCTTTTGATGACAAGATGTGGTAGAACATGGATGATGAATGGTTGCATGGTTTCAAGGGTCACCTTGGAATAAACGGTAGCCAAGGAGTTATCACACCACAAGGTACTATTGACTAGGCCTTAATCAATGGGTCAAAGGATACTAGCATGACACATCCTAGGGTGTTTTACAAGTATTCTAATGAGCAAAGTCTTAAGAAGAAAAAATATCTACAAGGGCCTTATATATACTTGTCAAGTTTCCCAAATAGATGCTTTCACAAAATTTTTCTAACATGCAACTACATGCCATGATGCAACTAACATATATACATCCTAATGCATATGCTTCTACCAACTAGTATGCCAAATAATCTAAATGTAAGTTCTATAATCACACTGTTTATACCGCATCAATCAAAATAAAGCCACATAGTCATTAACATAAAGAGGAAAAAGGAGATTTGGAAAGATCATCCCATACGGTCTTCAATATCCTCATGTCACGGATGTGGTGTAGTCGATCAATGTGATAAAAGGACAACAAACACAATATATACACTATATAGAAGACTACACTACAAAGGAAATGAACATGTTTTTGAGTTTTTAAATTTTTCAAATTTTTATGGTTTTTGATTTTATGAAATAAAAAGACATGTTTTTGTATTTTTCAAAATTTTTTAATTTTTTTTTTGTATTTTGGAATATAAATTCCCATCCCCCACTTTATTTTGGACATTGTCCTCAATGTACATGTAGGATTAGGAATGAAAAAGAAAGTACATGTTTTTTGGATTTTTGAATAAATGCAATGATATGAATGAATGCATGCTCTAACTAAATGCAATTCTATATGACATATATAACAAATGAATGCAATCTAAACTACACTAGATGATGCATGTTCTCACTTATGATCAAACCTCCCCAAACCGATTTAAGCACTATTTCTAGTGTAGAAAAGAATATGATTGGTCATTAGTGACTATGCATGAATTCTAGGCTATATGCAACTAACTATATGAATCATGTGAGATATACTGCAATGCAAATTATACTATATGAACTAACTAATGTAAATGCAACATGTAATATAATACAAATGCAAGCTAAATGTATATGTATATAACTAAATGCAAGGTAATTTAAATGCAATGCAACTATACATAAGAGATAGGGAAAGAAGGGTATCATACAATTGGAGATGGTGTGGTAGGCATCTCTTATTCGTCATCATCACCATCATTGCGGTATCCATACCCGCTAGAACCTCCTTGGTCATACCCTCCTCCTTGGCCATAGAATCATCCACTTTGGCCGCCAAAGTTCCCATCTTGGTTCCCTTGATTAGGGAACAAAAGGTGCGGTTGAGCCCAAGATGGACGAGGGCCATTAGGGTCTATATACCCTTGTTGTGCCATTTGGTAGTATTGGGGATAGAGGGCCAAATAATTGTCAACCCTCTCATCGTGCACTCCGAGATCGACCCGTTGCATAAGGCTCATCAAATCATTCACATCCGGAGCATTGGAAACTTGTGGTTTAAACGGCACATATGGAGTGGGGTATGGCGGAATGGGTACATAAGATGGTGGTGCATTACCCCTTACCGGCATCCCACGAGGTTGTTGAGGTTGGCGAGGTGCTTCTTCTCTTTGAGGAGGGTTGGGGTGGATATCAATGTCGAGGAGGTAGCTCGGTGTAGGCGAATACCGACTCAACCTTGGCTTGGTAGGTGGCACATTCCACCCCGTGAGAACAATAGAAGAGCACCCCTTTGTAAACCACTCCACACTCCCGGTTTGGGTGTAGGTACACCATTGGTGGTGGTTGAAGATGGCCTTCTCATCAATCAAGGTGCTCCCCTCGATCTTTACATAAGTCCCATGAAGGTTAAACTCGGGACAAAGAACATTGGCCAACATTGTGACTAGGCCTCCCATCACGAAGGTCTTAATGTGGGAATTCCCTTGAGCAAAATCAAAGAATCTTGTGAGCATCTCAAGGGGAGTGTTGAAATTATAAGGCCTTGTCCCTTGAACATTTAAATATGACTCTAAGAAGGTTAAGTCAAGGAGAGTGCACCTATCTTGTTCATATCTCCTATTGATAGTGCTTACAATAAAGCGTTCGGTGATTCGAATCACCAGATGTTGAATTGCGAAGGTATAACATTGTTTCAAGTGTATGAAGTCCCTCCCGGAGATAGCTCTCCAAACGCGGTCAACAATGAAGTCCGCGGGTTTGTCGGTGTTTTCCATTGGTACAAGAAGACCAAAGATATTTGCAAATTGATCAAGGGTTAGCCTATGGCCTCGATTTCATAGTCGAAATTCCATACAAACAGTTCTCTGAGTATTTGTGACGATGCGAAGACTACACAAGAACTCTAGAGTAAGGCTAAGGTAGGTTTCCTCATGGGCATAGAATAGCTTTCCAAGACCCAAACCATCAAAGAACATTTTAGTTTGATACCTTATATGTAGGACCTCTAAAACTTTGGTATCAATGAATTGAGTTGGCTCATAATGCTTACCTAGAAATGTGAGGAATTTTTGGCGATGTTCATCGCAAGCGAAGATCACTTAGGAAAAAATCGAGTTGCTCCACCCCTCCTATCATCACATTGTGATAGCTTCTTGCCTCTCCTTGGGCGGATGAAGAAGTGCCCTTATGCTTTTTGGGTGCGGTCTCAGCGGACTTCTTGCCTTTTGCTCTTAGGTTCATCATTTTTTATTTGAAAAAGTTAGGGTTTTTGGGTTGATTTTGTGATGGGGGTCTTTGGGAGATGATGATGTGAGATTTTGGGTAGATAAGATAAGGGAAATGAGGGATGGTGGGGGTGTTTATAAAGAAAAAGGGGTGGAAGACGAGCGGATAAGAATCAGGCTCGGGCGGACTTCACGAAGTTTCCAGCTAAAATCAAAGGAATCCGAGCGTCTTGAAGTCGGGACGAGCGTCTTCGAGGGGGAATCCGAGCGTCTTGGAATGAATACGCGCGGATTCGGAGTCAGTGATCTTGGCTCTTTTGAGACTGGCTGGGGACGAGCGTCTCGTGCTTGAGACGAGCGTCTCATGTGGGACGAGCGTCTTTCTGGGAATCCGAGCGGATTCTCTTCCAGCTAAAAACTATTTCCAAGTCCAAGCTCAGGACGAGCGTATTTGAATTGGTACGAGCGGATTTCCTGATGAGACGAGCGTCTTGTTTTGAATCTGAGCAGATTGTGGATCAGGATCAAGTAATGCTCATGACAAGGCTCTGGACGGGCGTCTTGCCCTCGGGACGAGCGTCTCATGCCGTCTTTCTCACTCCTTTATTCTTTTCTTTCAAAAATCATTCCCTTGCACCCTTTTGTGATTCCTTCTTATCTTTTTTTGAAATTATGCTAAAAAATGGGTAAGAAACCCTCCCTCACTACTCTCATGCAAGAAATGCGAAATTATATACAATACTATACAATTTTATAAAATGCAAATATTATGGGAAGGAATATCTTACAATTGGTGGTTTGAGATAGGACTCCACCAAACTAGTTCAAATTGAAGAGATTCTTTGTCCATAGAACTCAAGGCTCTTAGAAGGAGATCAAAAGCTTGTGAACAAGCCCCAAATAAGTATAAGTATGGTTTGCTTAACTTCAAAACAAAGCTTGGCCAAGGGAATTTGTTATCAATTCTCCTTTTCATCTTCCTCTTGGCACTTGAGTATTTGCAATGCTTCAAAACAACAAGCCCATGATTCTTGTCAATGAAGTATGGCTCACTTTTGTCCGGAAACTTCCGCTTGCCATCTTCCTTTTTCATTTTGGTGATGATGATAGCATTTTGATTACTCAATCCTTCCAAAATAGAAGGAGAATTCTCATAACATTGATGACCGGATACCTTAGGAATTGAAGTTGTGGGTGCCAAATTTCCACAAGCAAGTTCATTTGCAAGTTTGTTCTTGAGCCTTTCCACCAAGTATCCTTTATATGACGATTTGACTTTTTGGAGGAGATTCACCATATCATCTCCAATAATCATAGGTTCCATGGTGGGTGTAAAATAGTCTTCATAGGCAATAGGGAAGGGGCATTCTCCTTCTTCATGATAAGATATCTCAAATTTCTCAAGGATAGGCTCCTCAAGTAGAGTGATCTCCCAAACTTCCCTTTCCTTACTCCATGAGTTCTTGCAAAACACGATCTTGTCATCTTGGCTATCTTCATAGGAATCATAAATGGGGGCTTCACTTTTCTTCATTAATTCTTCCTCCAACACCTCAATGTTCACATCAAATGATACACCCTCATACTCACAAAGGCTAAGAGTATTTGGCTTACTCAACCTCATATCTTTCTCATCAAATACCACACTTTCATACTCAAAAAAGTTCAAGGAAATTGGGTCTTCCCACTTGTCATCAAAGGTAACTCCTTCAAACTCGCATTCATAATCGATGTCTAAGGAATGGTGAGGAGTAGTTACTTGGGCTTCTTTTATTTGGGAAATTTGAATTGCCAACTCCTCACCATGGGTAACAATGCTTTGAAGAACATTGTCCCTATTTTGGCTCTCCTCTAGCATTTGTGTGAAGAAATTTCATTGGTCTCCCATCATTTGGAGAATCATGCCTTGAATGTTAATGTTAGGCTCATCTTTTTGTTCAGTAAATTTCTCACATTGTGGCCTGTGATGCAGGTGAGAATATACTTACCTTGTTATGAATTTTTGAGGAACTACTTGAAATATTTTATAGAGCAACATGCCGACTTCATATTCTCATTAGTTGCTGGATCTTAATTAGTTTATTAATGTAAGATTTGTTTCATTTGATTCCTAAATATTGGCTCTTTCATTTGTTCCATACATAATTAACGAAAACTCTCATATTTGAACTGGAGTTTTAAGTGTGCAATTTCACTGATATTTGATTAGATTTGCTGGGATTTTAACTACATGTGATGGGTATTTACTTCATTTCACGCAGTTAAACAAAAAGAAAAGTTGAATAGAGAACATGGGTAGAGCACATGTCATACCCACGTGGGTACAACTGCATTTTAAGGCCTATCGATCATCCTCCTGGGTGCTATTTACAAGGTTAGTATTGTTTCTTCTACTTTAAAGAACTTGCTTTTTTTTTATGTCGCTTATAATTGTAACATTTACAGTATGGACAGTTTTAAGCCATAGCTGATTTCTGTGAAATAGTTCATATGCCCAGTGGATTTATGACTGCCCTTGTTTTATAGCTTCTCATTTGTTTGCTTTTTGTTTATTCTCATTTAGGGAGAAGATGGTGAGCTCTAAGTCCCAATTTTCGAAGGAGCAAGCGACTATGGACGCTAAATTTCAAACGTTTTGTGGACCACTGTACATGAAGAAGGTATGAATCTGCTAATTTCTAGCCAGTTTTGTCGTAGTGAGGTGGGTAGAATGACCTCAATCTTTCCCCGTCTTGAATTCATACACACTTTCTAAAAAGTTAATTAAAAAGTTTTCATTACCGTCTATCAATATTCGCAATGGCTCTCATGGTCGATTTACTTAGTTTACTCACTTTTTTTGAGTTGGCGACCTTGGCGTCATTTTATCGTTGGTCATTTACTTTGTTTATAATTTAAGGAGGGAATGATTCTATGTGACGATTAGTTGGAGGACTTTTAGGCAATTGAAGGCTGTAATTATGGTGTTTTGAACAGTCTTTCTGTTTCGACTAGGGTTGAGTAATGAAGATATGAACATTGATATCATCTGGCTGAGAATATTGGTGTTGTTTACTCGATTCGCTATGTCAAAGATGTATTTTTATTTCTTAGTTTATGTTCTATAACCTGAATTATACCAATTGGATGCTCGGAGAGTCTAGATTTATGAACTGAAAATATAGTGAGGTGTGCATTTAACCTCAATAACAAGTTTGTTAATGTGTCATATAAGCTGTATACTATGTTGTTGGAGGGTATCCTTTCTGGTCGAAGGTCATGGCCGAGGTAGTAGTCTAAGAACTAAAAAGTGTGTCCTTGTTGATAAAGTGCATTTGCTGATTGGCTTCTTAATGTGAAATGACCGATTCTACATGGTGGATAAAGTGCAAATATTCTGCTGCTTGGCTTCATAATGTGTTAATTAGTAGGTGATGTCGGCTAGGTTATTTGAATAATAATCTGGGCAATTTATCTATACTGTTGCTCTTTCGATAAATTTGATGTAATGGATGACAAAGAGAACTGATTTTAGAGAAGTATGGTCTCATTCCGAGTTATGTTTGTGTACTGAGCTGTATCAAACTTCTGAAACATACATTTTTTCAGCTAGGCATTTAACTTTAACATGGGTGTAAATACTAATATTTCTATGTTAGATCATCCATGAAGGTTCTCTTATGGTTCCTATCTCAACAACCCTGAGTGTGATCCTTGGCCCGCTAGAGAGTTTAATGTCTTTGTTAATCTAAGTGTCTGCACAACAGTTGTTCAGTAATTTCAGTTGGTTATGTCTTGTGTTCGTAATTGGGATGTATCTTTGCACTCTACCCTTTCCAATGGCCTTAGTTGTTTGTGTTGTGGTATGCTAATATTTATAACATGTGTTATTAAGTGGTGTCGTACTTGTAAATTGATGTGTCCACACTTGATGCTGTGTGGGGTGAGCATTGCGCCATTTGATAATTGATATGTCTCCGAAGAGCGGTTTTGTTACAAACTTTAAAAATGTTGCGCACGTGGCTCATTGTTGTTCAGTGGCCATTATATAATGTGTCGGCGTAGTCCGTTGGCTTTTTTTGGGGGGAGGGGTTGCTTACTTAGCCTTGACCAATGTTCACTATTTGAGGGGATATCTTAGATGTGCGTGTCTGTCCAAGACGAATAGGAACGCTTCCACAGTTCGAGATATACAGGAAAAAATTGACCGCATAATGGACGAGGTGCAGAAGCTATTTGCCCGTTTAGATGTTGTCATGCCATCAACCCCCGTGTTTGGCTTGTTGTGTGATCAATAACATGTATACTTACAGACACTCAGAATGTTACATTAGATATCAAGGGATCAGATTGGGCTGTTGAAGCAAACTATGGGGAACCGGCTGGGAAATCAGCCCAGATATACTTCGTATAATCATTACTTATATAATTATATAGTTAAGGAGTTAATGTGTTAGTCTTACATGACAACCCATCTTTTAAGTTTTCGTGTTATATTTCGTATGGTACTTTGGATTTTTGCTTAAATTTTCATTGGATTAGAATTGCAGGAACAAAATTCAGTGCCATCTTTGAGAAAAGCACTCAGGGATGTCGCAATGGAGAAATATGTTGTTGCACGGGTTATACAGTTTTAAACGTAGTACTTTTCATGATATGTAGTTGGTCTTTGCGATATACTTGTATTCTTGGTATTTGTTTGGACATTGAACTCATGGGATTTGATATATTAATGTAGGAGGATCTCTCAGCACAACTTTGGACACTAAAAAAGCGTTTGAAGAAGGCTGATGAAGAGCAGTACAGAGTAAGCAATTTTTTTGTCTTTTTTTTTGTCACAAGTTCTCAAAAGAGGCGGTCTCACGCAGTACTTTTTGTGAGACCGCTCTTTATAAACCGACTACTCATTAGAACATTCTATCCAACCCTTATCAATTGTACGTTTCACAATTTTTTTACGTGAGGGCATGAGGCAGACTTTCACTTGTGTATGTTTTTTTGGTTGATTTATTGAGCTTTGTGCCTTATGACTTATTGTTGTCTTGTAATAGGCTGAGGAAGACACAGCTGTATTAAGAGCAGAACTCAATTCCATTCAGCAGCAAGCAATCAATGATTCCGCTGGCAGTATGGGTTCACCCGATCAAATTCATATTTGGGAAAAAGAGTTGAATAACCTAAAATTGGAGTTCAAGGTAGCTTGAATAAGCATTTTATCGAATTGCCCGCTTGTTACAAAGAGAGTTGAAGTTTTCAACCAAAATGTTCAGTTTGTGTGTGTGGTTTGGCAATTGCGCTGTTGATATAGACGATTAATCAAACAATTTCTAAAGAGGATAAAAGCAGTGAACTTCTTTGTATTAGTCACAGAATATGGAGGGTAGAGTGAATCAGCTAGATTTAGTAAGAAAGGGGTAATTTGCTCGATTTACATCATCTGTCAATTTTCTTTAAAAAAGCTAGATTGAAAATGTTATTTTTCCTAAATCATAGTAATATTGCTTTTCTAATGCTACTCCAAATCAGTCATATGGAGTTGTTTACTTTGACCTCCCCTTTTTCAATTTCAGTTTACTTTCCAACTTTAATCTTGTGTTTCCATGTCATCGAATTTTTATTGAAATTTAGACTGAACTTTGAAGGAAGTGTGTACCATTAGGCGAGGGGTGTGCTTGTTACTATGTAAATACGGGGTAGTACTTATCGAAATTCTGATTTTTTTCCCCTTTCTTTCATATTGTTTATGTATAGCAAATCTCTGACATGCTGTTGAGCATTTTGCAATGGGATTATGTGTTTAGCATACTCTCAAGAGAAGGAGCGGTTCGAGAGTGGCTCAATCTTAAATTCAGCAACTCAAGCTTGTACTCCGTAGTTTTCAATTTGGAAAACGAAGGAGCTTATCCATTGTAAGCAGTTTTTCATATATTCCGGCAATAACTTCTACTACATTCCAGATTGTTTAGTCTCTCACGTGCTGCAGTTTTTCATGTATTCCAGCAAGCTTATCCTCCGCATCGACGAAGACGGTGTCGATTGGTCAAGGTGGTGCTGATAAGTTAGCTAATGAAGTTTAACACCTATTATTATCTAATCCTTCTTATACTGACTGCTCTAATCCGTTGTCAGTTTAGGAAATTTTCATCTTTCTTTTTTCTAGATCCGCTATATTGAACTACTATATTCTTTGATGGTGAATATTAAATGGTGAATACTGCTTATTTTACAAGTCAAGCATTCCTTTTTGGTTACCAAAAGTTGGTTGATATTTGCAAATTTTAGTTGCTTTTAACATGTGAACTGATTATTGTCTGTCATAAACATTTTAAAACGAGGAGTTTTGTCCATCATGCTTTAGCTATATTAACAAAATACTAAATTCAATCTTACAGAACGAGAGATGTTCCACATTGAGAATGGGAAATAAATGAACCATATAATTGTTGCTTAGCTATATCGACTAGATGAACTTATAATTGTTGTTCGTCTTAAAGATGAATGTACTAACAATTTAGATTATGTAGAAGAATAACTAAAATTTGTGAGGGTTTTTTGTCCTGTTTCGGATTTTGTAATGAGCTTATAAAATTTGTGAGAGTTTCATGAGCTATCGTTACTAAATAACTTAAGTAAAAACTTCATGTCACTGATATTGATTGTTATAGTTGGAGAAATTTGTTGTATGCTTGTGTAACACTATGATTTTTCTTGCCGTGATTGGAGCTCATGTGCAGAAACTTTATTATTTGAGAATTCTAAATTTTGGAGTCCCATATCCTTTTCCGATTTATAGGACCTTGGACTTCGCTGCAAATCAAAACTCATACCCGATGAGTCGATGACTATTTTTCCTTTCAAACATTGCTTTTGAAGACTGCTCTTAAAGGGGATGATTTCAATATTCAGGAGGTGTTAACTCATTGACTGCGAACGGATTTGGTTGAGACAAATGACCCGGTTAATGTTGACACGAATACGACACGACCTAACATGACTTGTCTGTTTGTCAGGTCTACTTAAAATAAAAATAAAAAATTGATAGAAACAACTTAATTCTATACAAATTGAAAATTACTATTCTATTATTTATGACAACATTAGAAAGTTGGAGAAAGGAAAAAAGGCAAAACGGAGAGGAAAGAATGGGAGGGTGCGGAGGAGGTGAAGGATGGCCATGGATGAAAAGTAGGGTAAGGGAGTGAAGGGAGAACAAGGGGAAAGAGGTAAGGAGGGTGGAGAATGGGAAGAAACGACGACAAAGGAGAAGGGAGAGAGGAGGAGCTAGCGACAATGGCGAAGGGACGAAAAGGAAATGAAGGAGAATGAGATAAAGATGGGGTGATGTAGCAGTAGAGCAGGGAAGTGAAATGGAGTATGATGAGAAAAAGGAGAATAAGAAAGAAAAAGAGGAACGAAGAGGAGAAAGATGAGTGTAATGACAAGATGAAAAAGAGTCTGTGCGAAGGAGAATTGGACAAGGGGATATGAGCTGTGTACGAGTTGAGGAAGATGAGGAGTAGAAGGAGGATGGGGTAACCCTTGGGAGGAATGGAATAAGTAAAGGGGGCAAAGGAGAAAGAGAGAGATTATGAGGAGGAAACAACTTTGAGGAGTAATTGTGCTCATAAAAGAGTCGTTCGTTTCAAGTTTGGTAGTTTAGAACATTTTTGTGGAGAGAAAAAAATGTACCTAATAATGTTAGCTCAATTTGTAATGCGATAACTATTTTCAAAAATGTTAATGCATCATTTATTTTCAACATTTTCAAAACAAAAATAATGCATCATCATATAATAACACTCCTATAATCATCTTCAGTAACTACCAAGAGTTGGCTGATATTTGCAAATTTTAGTTGCTTTTAACATGTGGATTGAATATTGTCTCTCATAAACATTTTTAAACGAGGAGTCTTTGTCCACCAAGCTTTAGCTATATTAACAAAATACTAAAGTTAATCTCACAGAACGAGAGATGTTCCACACGAGAATGGGAAACAAATGAACGATATAATTGTTGCTTAGCTATATCGACTAGATGAGTTTATAATTGTTGTTCATCTTAATGTACTAACAATCTAGATTATGTAGAAGAATAGCTAAAATTTGTGGGGGTTCTTGTCTGTTTGAGATCTTTTAATGAGATTATAAAATTTGTGAGAGTTTCATGAGCTTACCGTTGTTGAACTTTTTAAACTTAAGTAGAAACTTTATGTCACTTATATTGATTGTTATAGTTGGAGAAATGTGTTGTACGTTTATGTACCACTCCATCTATATTCGGATTCTTCTTACCTTAATTGGAGCTCATATGCAAAAACTTTATTATTTGGGAATCCTAAATTTAGGAGTGCTGAAATGCCTATATCCTTTTCTGACTTCTAGGACTTTGGACTTCGCTGCAAATCAAAAATCATACATGATCAGTCGATGACTAATTTTCCTTTCAAACATTGCTTTCAAACATTGCTCTTAAAGGGTTGATTTCCATGTTCAGGAGGTGTTACTCTTGCATCTCTCGCGAAGGTTGATAGTGTGAAAAGAGACGAAGATAGGCATTGGGGTTCCGCGCCTCTCATAAACCATTAAATCACGCGAAACATATACGCCATGCTACGTCCTCCCGGGCACATTAGTCATAATACATGTATACGGAGCTCCAAATTGGTATGCCATGTCAAGTTTTTGGAAAGTATTTGTTGGGGCTGGTGTCCTTTACAGTTAGTGCAAGGACTTATAAATCTCTAAAAGGATCAAAGGGTATACTTTTGTATTATAATAAGTTGGTCCACGTTTATCAATAACGGTTGGCTTGCTAGATAAGTTTGACGTTATTGTCATACAGATGGCGGTGATCAACTGGTCCCTAAAAGTCACACCTATAGGATACGTTTGAGAGATGTGACGGTATGAAAATACAGACATGTTGATGCCAGAAAATTGACTAAGCGAGTTAGTCGAGTTATTTGACTAGTAATTAGTCAAAATGCGATGTTGAGATATTTTATTTAATACGGATTAAATAAAATGGGCTAAGGCGAATTAAACAGTTAATTCGTAAATTAAATATAAACGATTATATTTAATTAATGTATATTGAATTAATTATACAATATTGTCTTTGTCGGACATGTATTAATGTTTCAACTAATCCGAGTTATTAGTTGATGTTTTAATAACCGATAACCGATGACGATTTATAATAAAACCGCGTCATATACATTTAGCAATTTTCGAGCCGGACCACGAGTTAAAATTAAGAGGAAGTGGAAGCCCACTTCCCCATGTAAGCTCACGGTTGGCCGAGTGAAGGGACAAAAGGAGAGCTTCTCCTCCTTTCTAACCTAATCATTCATTTGCCAAAAATTTTAGGGTTTTGAGAACAATTTTCTCTCAAAACCTAGATCTCACATCTAAAGAAACACACAACAAATTCTCTCAATATTGCAAGGCAATTAGAGAATTCATTTCTAGCACAAGGGCATAGTCTCAGACGGTCTTGGGTGTATCGATTAGGAGGAAATCTACTTTGATTTCTGTTCTTAGGCCGCATCTCAAAGGACCCGAGGTTATTTCTAATGCTTTATCGTTTTTCTTATGTTTTTCGTTTTATGACAATAATCACATATAAAATTTGCGTTATAGTCCTAATTTTATAGGGTATTATACGGATATTACCCCTCAAGTGGTATCAGAGCGAGGCCACGTAAATTTTTCTATGTGTTTTTCATCAAACGAATTTGAATCGATAAATTGTTTGCATTAAAATTCGTGCGGCACAAAATTTTTTTTGTCTCGGCCAAATTTTTTTTGGAAAACCGTGCGGCCTTCTCGGCCCTGTTTTCTGTTTTTTTGCCTAGAAATGCGTGCCACACGTTTCTTGCTGGATCAGACGATCTTTTGTTTTCTTTTATTCTTTGCATATTGTAATTTTATTCGATCATTATTGCAATATGTTAAAGATGTATCAATTGTAGTTTCAATTCTATACGGATTAGATTGAATTGCAATTGGGTTTTAACAAATCGTTTTGTTTTGTTAGTTGATGCTCACGTTTTTAGCCGAATTTTTTTTTTTGTTCTTTATTGCTCTCGGCAATGCAGCAGCAATAATAAAAAAATAAAAAAAAAATTTTTTTTTGGTACTGTTCACGTTCAGCCGTGAAGAAAAAAAAAAAAATTTTGTTTTGTTTTTTTTTTCGGCCAATTTTTGCACAATACGGATTTATGCATTCGCTTGATAGTGAAACGGTTCACCCACGTACAATTTAGTTACTTTAAAACGATTTAAAGTAACGGATTATCACGGATTAAAATTAACTTGACTAAAGCGGTTTTGTCACATAATTTTAATCATTAAAGGTGGTTTGGATAAATTTTACATAATTACGGAATTATGTCACGAATAAATTTGTTTTAGTTGATGCATTTTATTTATCGTTATTTTGAATGTTTTGAATGCTTTTATTACGTATTTATTTATTTTTACAAACGGTTGTAACTTAGTGTGGCCTTAGTAGAACGTGTTACCGTAATGATGGAACACGGTCTTGGTTGTATTTTGAGATCTCGTATCTCCATTTTATTTTTTCCCTTGTAATTACAGTTTTTATTTAGAATGTAAATAGGTTTATTTTTGTAAATTTTAATTGTAATTTTTGAGAAGACCAAAGATGGAGACCGGATGCTCACTCCCGCTGCATGAAAAAGATGGAACATCAAGACAAGCTTCTCGGGTCCAACGGTGGATTCCAAAGTTGTATTATGTTCTTTTTACTAGGATAGGCCACACTAGGAATTTTTATTTACGTATTGCATTCTTTTATTTATTTTCTTGTAACGATAGTATACATCATATTCCGCCTAAAAACCAAACCACCTAATAATTGCATGAAAACTGACTCATATAGAGGTCACGCGTTAGTTTTCTTTGATATACAGATATCACACGTTTTATTTAAGCCATCACCTAAATTTATTCATTCACGCAATGCTAGTTTTTCGTTCACTTACAATGAATTAAAATTAAGTCGATGGGATCTTCCTCGTATAAACAAAAATTGAGAACGGTCTTTATAGGTCAAACTCCAATGAATCCCTTCTTCGTCGGTAGGCATAATATGACCCCTTCTACGTCGGGTAAGTTGGAACCGATTGACCTATTTTATCTCAACACTATGGTCACTCGTACGATCCTGTGATTATGGTGGACTATAGATAGGATTTACGGAAATCTATCGACCAAGAGTTTTTACGGAAGAACTAGCTAAACAGTTGGCTTATCAATTTACAGAAATTGAGTCTTGGGATCACTTGTATTATTCTTGAGGGAGATCAATTATGCAAGTGCAATGAGTCTACACGATTAAAATGAATTTTAATAGACTTAAATCACCTCGATGAGTTGCTTATTTCGTTTTTGTTTTTCTTTCTTTTTCAGCGTAGATCACATTTTTTAAACTGCTAATAACATAATGGCTGGCATCCTCGATGACCCAATGCCAAGTGCCACATTGGACCGTGAGTCCGGCCGGATCTTCATGAATCGGATGAATCGGTCCACTAGATCGAAGATTGATGGATCAAACTTCGCGGAATGGGAGACGGCATTACGGAATGCTGCCACTGCTGACGGGAAGCTCAAGTATCTGACTGAGCCCCTCCCGCCAGCCCCAGGCCCCACGGCTCGAGTTAACGAGGTCTCCACGTATAGCGATTTCGTCATGGAAGCGGGTGCGATTAAAAACGTACTCATTTTTGCAATGGAATCCAATTTGCAGAAACGCTTCATAGCCCAAGGTGCAAACAAGATTTTCACCACGCTCACTAAGGAATTCTCGAAAGCACCGAGAATCGTGACCTATGAGCATACCACTCGCTTCTTTGATGCGAGACTCCAGAAGGGCCAACCGGTTAGCCCACACATTCTCAGCATGATTGAGAATGTCGAGAGACTGGAGGCGCTTGATTGTAAAATCAGCGAGAACATTGTGATTGACCGCATGCTTCATTCACTCCACGATGGTTTTGCGCTCTTTAGAGCGAATTACTATATGAATGATTTGAAGAAAAGTCCCCATGAATTGCACTCCCTTCTCGTACGGGCACCGAGAAGGACATGAAGTTCGGTGGGAGCTTGAAAGGATGTTCTTGTTGTGTCAAACAAGGGCAAGGGTAAGGGCAAAGCTCAAGCAGACCTAGCTGTAGGTAAACCGAAGTTTAAGAAGTCGGGATCAGGTAAGAGTGGGCCTGGTGAGGCAAGTAACTCATCAGGCGCGACAAAGAGCAAAACCGAAAACATGGAATGCCATCATTGCCACAAGACTGGGCATTGGAGGCGTACATGTCCTGTTTACCATGAGGACATAAAAGCAGGTCGCGTTAAACCTGTTGGTATGTCTTCTTCCTCTTCTACTTCTATTCATATGATTGAGATTAACCACGCAAGTTACGGAACTTGGGTACTAGATACTGGTTGTGGTTCTCATCTATGTAATCATGTGCGGGGGCTCGAAACATCGAACCCCTCGTAAAGGGTGAGGTGGACTGCGTGTCGGGAATGGAGCACGAGTGGCTGCCGTCTCAAGGGGAACATATGTGATCCAGCTTCCTAGCGGATTTGAGTTATTTTTATATAACTGCTATTATGTACCCAGTCTTTCTAAAAACATTATTTCAGTTTCTGCACTTGACAAACTTGGTTTTTCATTTGTAATAGAGAATAATTCTTGCATTTTCTCATTACACGATATGATTTATGGCAAGGCAGTCTCCATGAACGGAATTTATGTTTTAGATCAGACCACCGAAATATTACACGTAATGAATAAGAAGTTAAAGGTCGGTGACAAAGATCAAACATACCTTTGGCACTGCCGTATGGGACACATTAATGAGAAACGCGTAAAACAGCTCATAAAGAATGGAGCTATCTCGGCCTTTGATTTTCAATCATTTGGCACGTGTGAATCATGTCTCATCGGTAAGATGACTCGAATTTCCTTCAAAGGTGTTGGAAATGCGCTGCCGACCTATTATGACTCATACATACGGATGTGTGTGGACCTTTGTCAATCACCGCACGAGAAGGCTATAGGTATTTCATCACTTTCACGGACGATTTAAGTAGATATGGCTATGTCTACTTAATGAAGCACAAAAGTGAATCCTTTGAGAAATTCAAGGAATACCAGAATAGGGTACGGGACCTCTTTGGGCGAAAGATTAAAACACTGCGCTTAGACCGTGGTGGCGAGTATCTTTCTCACGAGTTTGATCAACACCTTAAGGACTGTGGGATTGCCCTACAGTTAACTCCACCTGGAACACCTCAGTTGAATTGTGTGTCCGAACGGAGAAATCGAACACTACTTGATATGGTTCGATCCATGATGAGTCACACCGTGTTGCCTGACTCATTATGGGGTTATGCTCTTCGTCACATTTGCTCTAATACTTAACCGAAGTCCGTCTAAAGCTGTTGACAAGACTCCATATGAAATATGGAAGGGAACGGTCCCTAACTTGTCCTTTATACGGGTTTGGGGCTGCGAGGCTTATGTCAAGTGGAGACACGAGGATAAGCTCGGCCCGCGATCAGTCAAGACATACTTTATAGGTTATCCTAAAGGAACACTTGGTCATTACTTTTATTCGCCAACCGAACAACGTGTATTTGTTGCGGCTAGTGCGACATTATTAGAGAAGGAATTTCTCGAGAATGCAAAGAGTGATAGAACCTTCGATCTGTCGGAGGTTCCAGAACCAAATACCGAGCAACCATTGGAGGAACCAATTCCTTCAATCCCGGCTACGGTGAATACTCCTGAGGAACCTAGGAGGTCGGGAAGAGTCTCTATTCCTCCGGACCGATACATTGGTATGGTCGAGGAACATGACATAGATGACATTCTACTCTTAACGAGTAGTGAACCCGCAACCTATAAAGGTGCCATGACCAGTTCTGACTCAAAGCTATGGCTTGAGGCCATGCAATCCGAGATGGACTCCATGTATGAGAACAACGTATGGGATCTTGTTGACTTACCTGCTAAGGTTCGTCCCCTTCAATGCAAATGGCTTTACAAGATAAAGCATTCTGTGGAAGGTCAACAAGATATCTATAAAGCACGACTAGTTGCTAAAGGTTTCACCCAAGTGCCAGGTTTGCACTACGATGAAATTTTTGCACCCGTAGTCATGTTGCGTTCCATTCGGATTATCTTAGCGATCGCCGCTTTTCATGACTATGAAATTTGGCAGATGGATGTGAAAACCGCCTTCTTAAATGGTTATTTGGAGGAAGAGTTGTACATGGTACAACCCGAAGGTTTCATCGATCCAGAACATCCTAAGAAAGTATGCAAGCTTAAGCGTTCCATTTATGGACTTAAGCAAGCATCTCGGAGTTGGAATCATCGCTTCGACCAAGTGATTAAAGAAAATGGATTTACTCGATCGGTCGAGGAACCATATCTTTATATCAAGTCGAGTGGGAGCAAGATTGTCTTCCTAATATTGTATGTCGATGACATACTCCTGATTGGGAATGACATACCTCTCTTAACTTCGGTAAAAGTATGGTTGAAAAACCATTTCCAGATGAAAGATCTGGGTGAGGCACAAAGAATTCTGGGCATCCGTATCTATCGAGATAGATCACGTCGGATGTTATCTCTCAGTCAGGAGTCTTACATAGACAAGATCCTAGAGAGATTCAGCATGACTAACTCCAAAAAGGGGTTTCTTCCCATGGCTCCAGGGGTGCATTTGAGCAAGTCTCAGGCACTAGAGACACCGGAAGAGAAAGAGCGCATGACACGGATTCCTTATGCTTCGGCTATAGGATCAATCATGTATGCCATGATATGCACACGTCCGGACGTGGCATATGCATTGAGTATGACAAGTCGATTCCAACAGCATCCAGGTGAATCACATTGGATGGCTGTCAAGAACATTCTTAAGTACCTACGGAGGACTAAAGATTGGGCATTGACTTATGGAGGCGATCAAAAGCTATGCGCAACCGGTTACGCAGATGCTAGCTTCCAAACGGATCGAGATGACTCGAAATCTCAGTCTGGATTCGTTTTTACTCTTAATGGCGCTGCGATCAGTGGAAGAGTTCCAAACAAAGTGTTACAAAGCAGATTCTACGACCGAGTCCGAGTACTATGCCGCGTCGAAGGCCGCAAAGGAAGCGATATGGATGCGTCAATTCTTACAAGGACTATCGTGCCTAGTTCGAATGACTCGATCACCATCTATTGCGACAATAGAGGTGCCATCTTCCAAGCTAAGGAGCCAAAGTCTAGCAACAAGTCTAGACATGTACAACGGAAAGCTCATCTAATCCGAGATTACGTGGAGCAAAAGGAAGTAGTGATAGAAAAGATTGCTACAGATGATAACATAGCAGATCCTCTCACTAAACCATTACGACAAGATAAGCATGAAGGGCATGTTAATTCCATGGGAATTAAACGTGTTCCTAAGTTGTAGTACTCTTTTATGGATTAGATTCATTCCCTTATGTACTTTATACGACATCATCGTTTTGATATTTATATATTTTGTTTTTCATGTGGTTTTGTACGACAATTTTGAACACCACAAAGTGAACTGAACAAACATTATATTTTTGGTCCTTAATTGCCCACGTGAGCTGATAACTCAAGGTAATTATTTTGTGACGTTGGTTGATGGTGGGTTCAACGAGCCATAAGTCAAAAGGTTGACTGACCAATCACAGAGACGATTTATACGGATATCTCGTAGGACACTATTGTGACATCGACGTGGAGTCCTAAATGTTTTATAACAATTCGGTGCCAGGTCGTGGATAGGACCTCCATTGTGATCCTAAGAGTCGATTCTTTTGACTATCGACTGTCTCTTGAGATTAAGGCAGATTTTGGGTGACTTTGGTTTCTTTCTCACGGTCATCCGTAACAGGGGGCCAAGTAGATTTTTTCTGGGTCATTTCATGCTGTGCTTAGTTCGGAAGGAGTCGAGGTAAGGAGGGTGGAGAATGGGAAGAGACGACGACAAAGGAGAAGGGAGAGAGGAGGAGCTAGCGACAATGGCGAAGGGACGAAAAGGAAATGAAGGAGAATGAGATAAAGATGGGGTGATGTAGCAGTAGAGCAGGGAAGTGAAATGGAGTATGATGAGAAAAAGGAGAATAAGAAAGAAAAAGAGGAACGAAGAGGAGAAAGATGAGTGTAATGACAAGATGAAAAAGAGTCTGTGCGAAGGAGAATTGGACAAGGGGATATGAGCTGTGTACGAGTTGAGGAGGATGAGGAGTAGAAGGAGGATGGGGTAACCCTTGGGAGGAATGGAATAAGTAAAGGGGGCAAAGGAGAAAGAGAGAGATTATGAGGAGGAAACAACTTTGAGGAGTAATTGTGCTCATAAAAGAGTCGTTCGTTTCAAGTTCGGTAGTTTAGAACATTTTTGTGGAGAGAAAAAAAATGTACCTAATAATGTTAGCTCAATTTGTAATGCGATAACTATTTTCAAAAATGTTAATGCATCATTTATTTTCAACATTTTCAAAACAAAAATAATGCATCATCATATAATAACACTCCTATAATCATCTTCAGTAACTACCAAGAGTTGGCTGATATTTGCAAATTTTAGTTGCTTTTAACATGTGGATTGATTATTGTCTCTCATAAACATTTTTAAACGAGGAGTCTTTGTCCACCAAGCTTTAGCTATATTAACAAAATACTAAAGTTAATCTCACAGAACGAGAGATGTTCCACACGAGAATGGGAAACAAATGAACGATATAATTGTTGCTTAGCTATATCGACTAGATGAGTTTATAATTGTTGTTCATCTTAATGTACTAACAATCTAGATTATGTAGAAGAATAGCTAAAATTTGTGGGGGTTCTTGTCCTGTTTCAGATCTTTTAATGAGATTATAAAATTTGTGAGAGTTTCATGAGCTTACCGTTGTTGAACTTTTTAAACTTAAGTAGAAACTTCATGTCACTTATATTGATTGTTATAGTTGGAGAAATGTGTTGTACGTTTATGTACCACTCCATCTATATTCGGATTCTTCTTACCTTAATTGGAGCTCATATGCAAAAACTTTATTATTTGGGAATCCTAAATTTAGGAGTGCTGAAATGCCTATATCCTTTTCTGACTTCTAGGACTTTGGACTTCGCTGCAAATCAAAAATCATACATGATCAGTCGATGACTAATTTTCCTTTCAAACATTGCTTTCAAACATTGCTCTTAAAGGGTTGATTTCCATGTTCAGGAGGTGTTACTCTTGCATCTCTCGCGAAGGTTGATAGTGTGAAAAGAGACGGAGATAGGCATTGGGGTTCCGCGCCTCTCATAAACCATTAAATCACGCGAAACATATACGCCATGCTACGTCCTCCCGGGCACATTAGTCATAATACATGTATACGGAGCTCCAAATTGGTATGCCATGTCAAGTTTTTGGAAAGTATTTGTTGGGGCTGGTGTCCTTTATAGTTAGTGCAAGGACTTATAAATCTCTAAAAGGATCAAAGGGTATACTTTTGTATTATAATCAGTTGGTCCACGTTTATCAATAATGGTTGGCTTGCTAGATAAGTTTGACGTTATTGTCATACAGATGGCGGTGATCAACTGGTCCCTAAAAGTCACACCTATAGGATACGTTTGAGAGATGTGACGGTATGAAAATACAGTCATGTTGATGCCAGAAAATTGACTAAGCAGTTAGTCCGAGTTATTTGACTAGTAATTAGTCAAAATGCGATGTTGAGATATTTTATTTAATACGGATTAAATAAAATGGGCTAAGGCGAATTAAACAGTTAATTCGTAAATTAAATATAAACGATTATATTTAATTAATGTATATTGAATTAATTATACAATATTGTCTTTGTCGGACATGTATTAATGTTTCAACTAATCCGAGTTATTAGTTGATGTTTTAATAACCGATAACCGATGACGATTTATAATAAAACCGCGTCATATACATTTAGCAATTTTCGAGCCGGACCACGAGTTAAAATTAAGAGGAAGTGGAAGCCCACTTCCCCATGTAAGCTCACGGTTGGCCGAGTGAAGGGACAAAAGGAGAGCTTCTCCTCCTTTCTAACCTAATCATTCATTTGCCAAAAATTTTAGGGTTTTGAGAACAATTTTCTCTCAAAACCTAGATCTCACATCTAAAGAAACACACAACAAATTCTCTCAATATTGCAAGGCAATTAGAGAATTCATTTCTAGCACAAGGGCATAGTCTCAGACGGTCTTGGGTGTATCGATTAGGAGGAAATCTACTTTGATTTCTGTTCTTAGGCCGCATCTCAAAGGACCCGAGGTTATTTCTAATGCTTTATCGTTTTTCTTATGTTTTTCGTTTTATGACAATAATCACATATAAAATTTGCGTTATAGTCCTAATTTTATAGGGTATTATACGGATATTACCCCTCAGTATTCTCAACAATAGTTCTACGAAAAGTATTGAGTTTTCAAATGGCTATTTATAACCTTCAATTCAAGATTTTGAAGAGACATGGTCAATGTGAAACACCCTCTTAAATTGAAGAATTTTGAGAGAAATGGTCAACTTGAAACATCCTACGTTAAATGCACCAAATTCAACAAAACTAATTGTTCAATTGTTTAAATTTCATATCTCTATTCAATGAACAACATTAAGTGCATCAAAGTTAATCTCCATGTATTATTAATGTTAATTCTTATACTCATTCACTCGATTATGAGAATTGCGTACGAGAGATCAGTATTTTAAATTTTTACATTAATGAGGCCGCAATTAACATAAGAAGTAAACATGATAGCTTCGACAACAAAACAAAACGCGTCTTGGATCTCCGCGCGCGTTGTATATAACAAATGAATGCAATCTAAACTACACTAGATGATGCATGTTCTCACTTATGATCAAACCTCCCCAAACCGATTTAAGCACTATTTCTAGTGTAGAAAAGAATATGATTGGTCATTAGTGACTATGCATGAATTCTATGCTATATGCAACTAACTATATGAATCATGTGAGATATACTGCAATGCAAATTATACTATATGAACTAACTAATGTAAATGCAACATGTAATATAATACAAATGCAAGTTAAATGTATATGTATATAACTAAATGCAAGGTAATTTAAATGCAATGTAACTATACATAAGAGATAGGGAAAGAAGGGTATCATACAATTGGAGATGGTGTGGTAGGCATCTCTTATTCGTCATCATCACCATCATTGCGGTATCCATACCCGCTAGAACCTCCTTGGTCATACCCTCCTCCTTGGCCATAGAATCCTCCACCTTGGCCGCCAAAGTTCCCGTCTTGGTTCCCTTGATTAGGGAACAAAAGGTGCGGTTGAGCCCAAGATGGACGAGGGCCATTAGGGTCTATATACCCTTGTTGTGCCATTTGGTAGTATTGGGGATAGAGGACCAAATAATTGTCAACCCTCCCATTGTGCACTCCGAGATCGACCCGTTGCATAAGGCTCATCAAATCATTCACATCCGGAGCATTGGAAACTTGTGGTTTAAACAGCACATATGGAGTGGGGTATGGCGGAATGGGTACATAAGATGGTGGTGCATTACCCCTTACCGGCATCCCACGAGGTTGTTGAGGTTGGCGAGGTGCTTCTTCTCTTTGAGGTGGGTTGGGGTGGATCTCAATGTCGAGGAGGTAGCTCGGTGTAGGCGAATACCGACTCAACCTTGGCTTGGTAGGTGGCACATTCCACCCCGTGAGAACAATAGAAGAGCACCCCTTTGTAAACCACTCCACACTCCCGGTTTGGGTGTAGGTACACCATTGGTGGTGGTTGAAGATGGCCTTCTCATCAATTAAGGTGCTCTCCTCGATCTTTACATAAGTCCCATGAAGGTTAAACTCGGGACAAAGATCATTGGCCAACATCGTGATTAGGCCTCCCATCACGAAGGTCTTAATGTGGGAATTCCCTTGAGCAAAATCAAAGAATCTTGTGAGCATCTCAAGGGGAGTGTTGAAATTATAAGGCCTTGTCCCTTGAACATTTAAATATGACTCTAAGAAGGTTAAGTCAAGGAGAGTGCACCTATCTTGTTCATATCTCCTATTGATAGTGCTTACAATGAAGCGTTCGGTGATTCGAATCACCAGATGTTGAATTGCGAAGGTATAACATTGTTTCAAGTGTATGAAGTCCCTCCCGGAGATAGCTCTCCAAACGCGGTCAACAATGAAGTCCGCGGGTTTGTCGGTGTTTTCCATTGGTACAAGAAGACCAAAGATATTTGCAATTTGATCAAGGGTTAGCCTATGGTCTCGATTTCATAGTCGAAATTCCATACAAACAGTTCTCTGAGTATTTGTGACGATGCGAAGACTACACAAGAACTCTAGAGTAAGGCTAAGGTAGGTTTCCTCATGGGCATAGAATAGCTTTCCAAGCCCCAAACCATCAAAGAACATTTTAGTTTGATACCTTATATATAGGACCTCTAAAACTTTGGTATCAATGAATTGAGTTGGCTCATAATGCTTACCTAGAAATGTGAGGAATTTTTGGCGATGTTCATCGCAAGCGAAGATCACTTCCGGAAAAAAATCGAGTTGCTCCACCCCTCCTATCATCACATTGTGATAGCTTCTTGCCTCTCCTTGGGTGGATGAAGAAGTGCCCTTATGCTTTTTGGGTGCGGTCTCAGCGGACTTCTTGCCTTTTGCTCTTAGGTTCATCATTTTTTATTTGAAAAAGTTAGGGTTTTTGGGTTGATTTTGTGATGGGGGTCTTTGGGAGATGATGATGTGAGATTTTGGGTAGATAAGATAAGGGAAATGAGGGATGGTGGGGGTGTTTATAAATAAAAAGGGGTGGAAGACGAGCGGATAAGAATCGGGCTCGGGCGGACTTCACGAAGTTTCCAGCTAAAATCAAAGGAATCCGAGCGTCTTGAAGTCGGGACGAGCGTCTTCGAGGGGGAATCCGAGCGTCTTGGAATGAATACGCGCGGATTCTGAGTCAGTGATCTTGGCTCTTTTGAGACTGGCTGGGGACGAGCGTCTCGTGCTTGAGACGAGCGTCTCATGTGGGACGAGCATCTTTCTGGGAATCCGAGCGGATTCTCTTCCAGCTAAAAACTATTTCCAAGTCCAAGCTCAGGACGAGCGTCTTTGAATTGGTACGAGCGGATTACCTGACGAGACGAGCGTCTTGTTTTGAATCTGAGCAGATTGTGGATCAGGATCAAGTAATGCTCATGACAAGGCTCTGGACGGGCGTCTTGCCCTCGGGACGAGCGTCTCATGCCGTCTTTCTCACTCCTTTATTCTTTTCTTTCAAAAATCGTTCCCTTGCACCCTTTTGTGATTCCTTCTTATCTTTTTTTGAAATTATGCTCAATAAATGGGTAAGAAACCCTCCCTCACTACTCTCATGCAAGAAATGCGAAATTATATACAATACTATACAATTTTATAAAATGCAAATATTATGGGAAGGAATATCTTACAATTGGTGGTTTGAGATAGGACTCCACCAAACTAGTTCAAATTGACGAGATTCTTTGTCCATAGAGCTCAAGGCTCTTAGAAGGAGATCAAAAGCTTGTGAACAAGCCCCAAATAAGTATAAGTATGGTTTGCTTAACTTCAAAACAAAGCTTGGCCAAGGGAATTTGTTATTCATTCTCCTTTTCATCTTCCTCTTGGCACTTGAGTATTTGCAATGCTTCAAAACAACAAGCCCATGATTCTTGTCAATGAAGTATGGCTCACTTTTGTCCGGAAACGTCCGCTTGCCATCTTCCTTTTTCATTTTGGTGAGGATGATAGCATTTTGATTACTCAATCCTTCCAAAGTAGAAGGAGAATTCTCATAACATTGATGACCGGATACCTTAGGAATTGATGTTGTGGGTGCCAAATTTCCACAAGCAAGTTCATTTGCAATTTGGTTCTTGAGCCTTTTCACCAAGTGTCCTTTATATGACGATTTGACTTTTTGGAGGAGATTCACCATATCATCTCCAATAATCATAGGTTCCATGGTGGGTGTAAAATAGTCTTCATAGGCAATAGGGAAGGGGCATTCTCCTTCTTCATGATAAGATATCTCAAATTTCTCAAGGATAGACTCCTCAAGTAGAGTGATCTCACAAACTTCCCTTTCCTTACTCCATGAGTTCTTGCAAAACACGATCTTGTCATCTTGGCTATCTTCATAGGAATCATAAATGGGGGCTTCACTTTTCTTCATTAATTCTTCCTCCAACACCTCAATGTTCACATCAAATGATACACCCTTATACTCACAAAGGCTAAGAGTATTTGGCTTACTCAACCTCATATCTTCCTCATCAAATACCACACTTTCATACTCAAAAAAGTTCAAGGAAATTGGGTCTTCCCACTTGTCATCAAAGGTAACTCCTTCAAACTCGCATTCATAATCGATGTCTAAGGAATGGTGAGGAGTAGTTACTTGGGCTTCTTTTATTTGGGAAATTTGAATTGCCAACTCCTCACCATGGGTAACAATGCTTTGAAGAACATTGTCCCTATTTTGGCTCTCCTCTAGCATTTGTGTGAAGAAATTTCATTGGTCTCCCATCATTTGGAGAATCATGCCTTGAATGTTAATGTTAGGCTCATCTTTTTGTTGTGGGTGGGTGTGAAAGTGGTTGTATTGTGGTATTTGGAATTCATTGTAAAATGTGTTTTGGGTGGGTGGTTGTTGTTGATATTGGATGTGGTGATTTTTGTGGGAAATTTTGGGGTAGTAGTTAGGATTTTTATTGTATGAGTTGTAAGGTAGGTTTGTGTTGACTTGCTCCTCAAACTCTCCATACCCATTGTCATACTCAAAAGATCTATCACATACTCCATATGTCAAGTCTTGAGCCATCATAGCTAAGACAAGGAAACAACTACAACCAAGGAAACTACACAAAAATGGTAAAAACGAACCTTGAGGAACAAGTTCCTCAAGGTTAAAGCAAAATTAAAATATACAAACAAACAAGAACTTAATCACATAACACCGTCCCCAGCAACGGCGCCATTTTGATGTGTGAGATGATTGTCGTCGGGTCTCCCAATCAAACACATTTATATACTCAACAAACAACTAGTTAGTGGTCAAGTCGAGGTCGATCCATGGGACGGTGTACTTTTGGTTCTAAGTCTATCTATCTTAATTTGTGCTAGTGTCACAATTTTTTTGGGTTCGTAGTTGTGTTCTAAACTAATGAAAGCAACACGGTAAGACAAGCAAGTAAAGGTGTAGACAAATAATAAAGGATACTAGGATGTCATGGGATCATATGGGATTCATGGGAGTTGATCATACAAACATGTTCTCTACTAGATGCAAGCACTTATTGTTGTGATGGGATCGAGTTAGTGTATATCTTACAATCCCTAAGAAGGTTTGGGTCCCGGAGCCGAATCGATTAGATTGTACAACACCTACAAGTCAACTTAGTCCTTCCTATTCAACTATATCATGGTCTAATGAGACTCGAGTTGGTTTATGTCACAAGTCTCATTGAAAAGATAAGTGATGGGTAAGAAATGCAAGAATTCATAGGCTTAGCATTTCATCAAACATAACATGTGCATAAGTTGAAATCACAACAAGCAAGAAAATTAATTATGAAGAACATATTAGATTTAAGCATGAATCATTCCCCATGTTTGTTTCCCTTAATTCCCCATTAATCCTAGCTAAAGAACTACTCACTCATTATCAAGTTTAACATGTTAATAAGGTTGTCAATCATACTAACAAAACCAAAACATGATGAATAAATGATGTGATTAACAATAATTAAACAAGAGTAAAAGAGATTATACCTATTAAGTTGATTCCAAATAATAAAGCAAAGAATAAAAGAAGAGAACTTGATTCATGGAGAGTTGTCAATTCTCCAATAATAACCCAATAATCTTCAATTACCCAATAATAATAAACTTGAACAATAATTAAGGAAAGATTAATGTGTAATTTGGTGGAATGATTGAGATTAATCTATTCTAATCTACTTCTAATCTAATCTAAGATAACTTTCTATTGTGGGAACCTCCTCTCTCTTGATTATTACAAATGGGGTATTTATAGTAGCGTATTACTAGGTTAAGTAAGGATAAATTAGTAAATAAAAATGCTAAGTTTTAAAGTGGAGAAATGCAAGTCTTTCAAGGAGATGAGCATATCGCACTAGTGTCGTCATCATCCGCTCGGATCAGGGAGGGAGACGCTCGGATTGTGAGGTGAGGAGAGGAGCGTCTTTTGCTCGGGACGCTCGGATCTT
Organism: Silene latifolia; assembly: GCF_048544455.1. Classification (NCBI taxonomy): domain Eukaryota; kingdom Viridiplantae; phylum Streptophyta; class Magnoliopsida; order Caryophyllales; family Caryophyllaceae; genus Silene; species Silene latifolia. The sequence continues at coordinate 120,451,800 of NC_133535.1, read as the reverse complement.
GAGAGGGGGGAGACGAGCGTCTTCTGCCTAATCCGCTCGGATTGTTCCTCAGAATGGCCCTTGCTTTTCCTCCTTTTGCATGCTCCTTATTCTTGTGTTATCGGTCTTCGTTATTGCTTTCTCCTTCATACTAGTCCATCCAATATCATCAATAAGCTTCCAAATATGCACGGGAGATGGTAATTTCTGCCTAATTATCTTCTTTCCTACAAAACATACGAAATGCACTAGAAAAGCAAAATAGGAAGGAATTGATGGATAAAATGGCCATGAAACGCTATATTAGTATGCAAAATGGGTTCAATTAGGGGACTAAATATGCGCAATTATGAGTCACATCAGTATGTGATTTTTTTTTTTTGTAAAAGTGTGTAGGGTTCGATTAAGGTGGATGTTTATGGTTTAGGTAAGATATAATTAGTTTACCTGCATGTCTATCGACACCCAGCACTTGTCGATTGACAACCATCGCATAAGTCATTCAGCAAGGCCATTCGACTTAGACCATACACTTCCAGGCCAATCCTTCCCCTGTCTATCGACACTCAGCAATGTCTGTAACACCCCTATACACCAAGGTGCCTTACCAAGACCACCTTAGCATATCAAGGTGCTACCATCTCGGCTGCCCGAGGTAAAGTATATCAAATAGACCATCAAAGAACATTTATTAAAAGTACAAAACGGTTTAATCAAAATACAACTTAAAGTCAAACCAAAACTGTTAAAACTCCAAAATAACCAAAAGAAACTAAGTTCATGCGATAACGGAAGCTAGTTAAACACAAGGTGATGACACAGTCCCATCCATAACCTGCGAGCTACATCCACAGCCATTACCTGCTAAACCAACTGCTCACCATCCCCGAATAGATCACCACAGTTTTGAAAACAATAAAAGGGGTCAGTCAACTGCATAATCAAGATAAGAAATCACAAACACAAACCAATACACAAGTCAATCCAAACTGTAATAACCATCCTCCAAACTCCAATAGTAACCGGTAACTGACTACACACCGAAGTGTGTAGCCCTGCCAGGTTACCCATCGCAATAGGCAACCCACACCGCCGGTGGGGGACCGCAGCCTTGTCCACCAAATCCTCGCTCATCGTTCATCGCAACGAGCGAACCCAGATCATTAATGTGCACATCCCCTTGTGACGGGAGCCACAAGGGGCGAACATGGAGTTGGAACCATCTCCCGAAAATGGTCCTATAACAACAATACCAATCAACAATATAATCTCAATCAATCTCAATCCAATGATAAATGTTATGCAATCTTCCACAATCAATCTTAAATCAATTATACAATCAACTGAATAGGGAAACCCTACCTTATCGAAAATCGAAATCAAGCATAGCAATCACGCTAGAAAGCCTCCTGTACGAAGTCCTCACCTAGATTATATCATTCAATCAATATACTACACATACAAAGACTAATCCCCCAAAACCCCCAATTAGAATTTGTTAATGATAACCAAAGTGTATAAATGTAAAAAGGTAGAACACTTACTGATCGAAAAGACGCGAAGAAGGAAAGAAACCCTCAAATCTACAAACCCTAGCCTTGCTAATGATGAGGGTAATTGGAGAACAGTGTTACACCGTTGAGAGGTTAAAAAGGTGATTAAGAAACTGATTATACAATTATTAAGCCGATAGCACGACTTATATATACTTTTCCAATTATCTTAATCAAAACCGTGAAAATTAACCCGTCAGACCGGGTACTCGGCTGAGTACAACCTACTCGGCCGAGTTCCTCACAACTCGGCCGAGTGCACCCAAAACCGTAGCCTGTTTAAAAAGCACTCGACAACTTACTCGATTGAGTATGTACTACTCGACCGAGTAAGCTAAGACCAGAAAACCGTAGTATTACAATGTCCATATACAATCAGTACTATCTCGTTAGACAAGGCCGTTAGACACGACACAAGTTCACTAGGCCAAACATGAGATTTATACATATTAACATACCTTGTAAAATGTTATAAAATATAAAATGTTATACAATATAAAATGCTACACAAAATTACGGGATATTACATCTCTCTCCCTTAAAAGAACTTCATCCCGAAGTTCGCGCAACTACCCCAGTGACAACGCGACGTAAATAATAAACACTTAAACTTGGTAAACCTCATATTAAAACTCGCATAACTCGGGTTGTCACATACTATCCCCCTAAAACGAAGGTTACATCTCCGTAACCTAACTCATACCTGATCAAATAAATGTGGATACTTATCTTTCATTGTATCTTCAACCTTCCATGTAGCCTCCTCAGCATTATGATTAGACCATAAGACCTTTACTAGCTCAGTCTCTTTATTACTCGTTTTGCGCACTTTTCTATCGAAGATTTCTTTTGCGAATTCCACATAAGTTTTTTTTTGGTGAAACGTTAGAAATTATCATTAAGATCATAAACAAGCTATTACATACTACCAAATAAGGTACACTTCATAAAACAAGGAGCAAGCAATCGGTGAGAAATTTCTTTGATCCAATTTTCATCACTACTCCTCTTAATACATTTGAGCCAATAGATAGATCGATATTTTAGTAGGCTACCAACTTGATGTAGGACAATTTCAGGTCTCACCACAACACCTTCAAGCCTTGCTTTGTTCCTCTGATACCATATAGCATAATATAAGGCTTGAATCCAAGCAATAGTTACCCATTTCTTCACTTTTACCCATGGTTTGGATTGAATCCAATCAAGCAGTCTAGCCCTAGGCAACCAGATGTGCAATTTACAACTCATCAACCTGATTAATTGTTTAGTGTACATGCATTAACTGAATAAATGACAGTGAGTTTCAATTCCTGTACCACAAAGACAGTAGATTGCATCAGAAGCAATAACCAACTGAAGGAACCTATCCTTGAGCAACAGAGCATCATGAGCTATCAACCAATTGATGAAAGAGTTCTTTGGTATATGTGGACGTAGCCACCTGCACGCCCCGTCCGATCTGTGGGACATACAACGGTCTTTTGAAAGCCACGCTCGGCGGCGTAAAAAAATGCTTTCGACCGGATCGTTTTAGATCGGTCAGTTTCGTCTCGGTAAGGGTCTCGAAATGATTAAATGTTCGGAGTCGCCACCAAGCATTTGTGGGATACTTGGAAACCGTTCGAATCCACTTTGTACCTTGGTCAAACGAAGCATAAAGCAGTGTTTGACATAGGTACTAAAGATAAGGAATCGTCCCTTTTTAGCATCTTATCTCTAGAATGACTCTCGTACGCCCTGGATAAGGTCGTCCACTATCCAAAGTTTCTGAGTAAGAGGTGAAAATACGTATTGGGAAGCCCTTTAATCAGACACCCAATCCCGCCCGCAGAAGCGGCCTCTACTGATCGTTCTTGGTTGGTTGAATGCAAAAGTTAATAAAACGGTTTAAATGCATAAATGCGCATCCAATAATTTAAACCTAACATGTGAGAGCTTTCTAAGTCAGTTAACTTAATCCAAGTATCAAGTATAAGATGTCGAGTGGGATTTATGGTTGATTTGCATGCAAGACTGAAACTAAACATCCATTTACCAAATTAGGTTTATGGTGCATAACGTGATCCATTTGTCTTAATAAGACGTTTTGCAAATACAGTTTTTGACTGAGCAAGTTAGTCGTCTGATCTGTCCTATATTCGGGTTAGCCGGAGTCGGGATCGTCCTAGACTAATGCTGGAAAGGGAACAGACCCTGCACCAGGCAGCCAGATGAGGCGCGAGCCTATTGGCGATGTAAGGGGGGTCTCCCCTGGTTTGAAAATAGGAAAAGAAATGGCATGTTTAGGCTCGGGTTAGTCAACGGTATAAGACGCATTCTGACCATTGAAAAACGTATATAAAACGTATTGAAAATGGGTATTTGGACCCGTTTTGGTTTGAAAGGACCGTTTTGGTCGTATTTGTGTTGATTTGAGGAACGAAACTTGAATAATCATCATTGTTTTGATGATATTCGTTGTCGGGTTCGACTTTATAAGCTTGACATGAATAGTTTTGAAAAATGAATATGAACTAATTGTTTTAAGTTCATTTTAATATAATTAGTCGATACTCATCATCGTACTTGGGTTAAAATCCGACATGGTATGTAGAACCAAGGATGACTTTGTGTTGGTGACTAATGCATTTATTTTGGAAATGTAAAGAAATGATGAAAGGCTTTAAAATATCTTTCTAAATGTAAAGAAATGAAATAAAAGGCTTTAAAATACCTCTTAAATGTAATTAACCAAATATTATCACCGAAACACGGATTAAACCGTCATGGTATTAAGAACCAAGGGTGAAAAATGCTTTATGGTTAAAACTTGTAAAAGAAAATAAAATGGGTTTGAAAATACTTAAAATGGTAAAAACCGATTACAAATATGAGAATGAAAAATAGAGGAAAAGAAGAGACCAAACACGGATTGGACTTAAGGCTGGGCAGGCTGCTTTAGGCGCGAGCCTATGTGATACGTAAGTAGCCTCTGCCTCAACCAAAAAGTCTTGTTTTGGCTCATTCTTCCCATGTTTTGAACCATGTTATGCATGATTTAGCATGTTAAAGTCAAGAAACAAGTAAAGACATGATAAAAGAAGGATTTTTACACCCTCATACTTACATGCTTGGTTTATGGCGAGAAACCGACGTATCAACTCGTTTGGTCGGAAAAGACTCGGTTTAAAACCGTTTTAGTAAGTAAAATGAGTGTTTTTATTAATTTTAGTGATGGTGTAGTGGTCGAGATGGTCGGTCAAGTGATATAATGCACGATGACGGTACCAAACAATGTGTAAGGCTTGTGTTTACGATCGGTAGGTCGTAAACACGTGTCGGATTGTGACTTAGGAAGTCGAGTCGAGAATTTTAAGGGAGAAAGAGGAGGCGGACACTCGCGTAAGTTCTCAAATGGGGGCATTTGAGGGGTATTTATAGGAAAATGAGTGGTTGTGTGAGTTTTGAGCGACGTGGCCACCTGGGCTGCTCAAAGAGGCGCCAGCAATGTAGCACGTCTTCGAGGTGTCTTGTCGCTTTCACACAAATGCAATTATGATTTGTTCTATCCTAGGATTTGTATGCACATGTTTGGTACTTGACCATACATGAATCCGAGAAATATTAACATGCAAGCATTTGAATGGTTTGTTTTTTGTGTTTGACTCGGTTTGACTCGTTGTTGGAGTCGGGATTTGAATTTTTGAGTCGGTTTTTTTGTCCGGTGTTGGTTTTGACTCTAGTTAGTGTCATTGCGACCCCGTCGTCATGCATTAAACACTCCAGGTACTTTTGAAAAGTTTTGAAATGTTTTATTTTCGAAATCGTTTTAAGTTTTCCGTCGTAAAGTTGTACACGAATTGTCAATCAAACGCCGCGATTCCAAAGCATGTTGTAGTCCGATAATCATCGGGTGTTTGTCGGAGTCTCAGCAGATACTCGGTATCTACAGTATACACCAAGAGTTCCATATCAACTTCTACCAAGTAATCACTGGCTAATTCTTTTTGATCTAGTGGTATCCACTGGTAGCCATGGGGCGTATATGAGGAAGGCTCGCCAGCCGCGATGCGTTGTAAGGCTCGCCAGCCATGGAGCGTATATGAGGAGGGCTCTCCAGCCGCAATGCGTTGTAAGGCTTGCCATCCATGGGGCGGTCGGTTGATCGACCGTGAGAATAGCCGCGTTGGATGGGCTTGTTTTGGAAGTAGCGGACTCTTGATGCCGTCGTGGAAATAGTGAATTTTGAATTTCACTATTATTGTTTTTGAAATAAGCGGGTTCCGCGAGGAAGTCCCCTGTTGACATTTGAAGGAATGTTGAATTTTGAATCTTCACTACTCGTTTTTGAATTTGAAGTGGCGGTTTTAATCGCCGTTTGTTCGAATTTTGAAGGAAAAAGCGAATTTTGGATTTTCGCTATTACGTTTGGAGTGACGGTTTATGTTGCCGCCGTTGACATGTGAAGGAAATAGTGAATTTTGAATCTTCACTATTGCTTTTGAAGTGACGGTTTATGTTGCCGCCGTTGACAGATGTGGTGAAAATAGTGAAATTTGATTTCCAACTATTATTTTGAAAACAACGGTTTTAATTGCCGTTGTTCGAAATTTGAAGAAATAGTGAATTTGAATTTTCACTATTATTTTTGAAGATGACGGTTTTAATTGCCGTCGTTTGAAATTTGAAGAAATAGTGAATTTGAATTTTCATTATTATTTTTGAAAATGACGGTTTTAATTGCCGTCGTTTGAAATTTGAAGAAATAGTGAATTTTGAATTTTCACTATTATTTTTGAAAATAACGGTTTTAATTGCCGTTGTTTGAAATTTGAAGAAATAGTGAATTTTGAATTTTCACTATTATTTTTGGAAATGACGGTTTTAATTGTCGTCGTTTGAAATTTGAAGAAATAGTGAACTTTGAATTTTCACTATCATTTTTGTATTTGCAAAATGACAGTTCCTAATGTCGTCATTGAAAATTTGAGGTTTGATGGGAAATTGGGCCAAAACCCAAAGTTCCGCTACAATAGAGCAGGGAGCACCCCATTGAGGCGCGAGCAGTTTGGCGAGGTAAGGGGCCTTCCCTATTTTGCTGTAAAAGACTCGAGATTGGTTTGCATACCATTCTCATTTCATCTTTTTCAACCTCTCGACAAAACCGCACAAAACCACCATTGTTGGTCTTTTAGCTTGCTCCCATACGTGCCATTATCAACATGTCATCTCAAAGTATGTATTTCATCTTGAATCCATTTGAATTTGTTGGTCTTTTTGATAGATTGAATTAGGGCGAAATGTTTACCCTTGAAAATCGATTTGGGCGTTTTTGATTGAGCCCATTTCGAGTGAAATTGATGGTTTCATTAGGTTAGAAACCTGTTTAGGAGTATAGGGGTGCTTTTATTTTGCATTTTGGTCCCCGTTTGCGTCCCCTATGCTCGAAAAACGTGAGTGAGGCGAAAAAACCGTCTCATATCACAATGCCAAGTTTATTTGCTTGGGTAATGGGTCCCACTAGGTTGCATTATTGTCGACAAAGACCGTATTTGCCATTGTGGACCTTTGTTGGGTATTGTGGGCAAAATTGGAATTTTTGCCTTTTGTGACGGTCTTATGTCTGACAGAATAAGCGCCTGTTTAGGGCTTGAATTGAGTCAGTTGGCCTTGAAATGGACCTTATTGGTAATTTAGGTCGCTTTGAGACGTGGTAAAATCACGTTGCCTCGTTGTGGTCATATTTTGAAATTTTGACCGGTTTACGCTCAAATTGGCGTAGAAATTGCCTTTTGAGTTGTAGAAAATACCCCATTGCATGGGGAACGTATTTTGGGTTGTTGGTGGACCTTGTGCGGGTCTTGAGGTGCCATTTTTGCTTGTCGTTGTTTTGACTCGTCTTTTGCTCGAAAAGAAGGGCGAGTTGTTTTTTGTGCATTTTTTTTGTAAATTGTTTTTGGTTGGTTGGGTTTGGGTGGGATTGCCCTTGTTCTGCTTTGCAGGTCTTTTTGGATTTGTCCATTTTATGCCGTCGTAATGCCGAATTTTCGGCTGACATTCTTTCTTTACCTTTGGCTGCAGGGGATCATTTGGGGCCTACGGGATCTGTTGTTGAGGCCTTGGAGGAGGAGGATGATCCAGGAGGAGCAGAAGTGACCGGGGAGGCTGCTGGAGCCGAGGTGGTGGTAGAGGATGCTTCCGTAGAGGAGGGGATGCGGCTGTCGCAGCCGGCTTGTCCTTTTCGTTGTGGCTCATAGACAGGGCAGCTGATGATTGGAGGTCAACACCGGGGTGGTGCGTCGCATCATGGTCCTTGGCCTCCTTATCATCCAAAGTCTGCCAGACACTGTCTTCTTTTTTGTCGTGGAGCAGGAACGAGGTATTACCGTCATGGTAACCACCTTTGCTTCCGTTGTTGCTCCTCTGTTTCGCGTGTTGCTCCTTTTCGTTTCCGAGCGAAAGGATAGGGAGTGCTTAGGTCTGTAGGTGGCAGATAGCCCCCAGTTTGTTGTCTTAGGCCAGTGTCTGTATGATAGATGGTTGTTTTAGGCCAGTGTCTGTATGATAGATGGTTGTTTTAGGCCAGTGTCTGTATGATAGATGTATGTACTAGCTCCTATTTGCATGGTCAGTCGTTTGTATCAAACGTGTGTCGATGTATTTTGCGTGAGGCGGTTTGTATATATGTGTTTTTGGATTGTGGTTCATTTTGTGATTTTGGCTTTTTTGTGTTGTGTTTCGGAGAATCGCTGTCGGCTGTCAATTCCCATTTTGCTTTCCATCAGTTCCTACATCGTTAGTGTAGAAAACAGGCAACAAGTAGCACGTATGCGTAAAAGTAAACACGTAAAAAGCAGTCGATTGAAGACAAAATTTAACCGCGATGACACGAAGTTAAAAATTGAAAATTGAAAATTGAAATGATTTTTTTGAAAATTTGCGACAAGTCGTCGCGTTTGCACTCCAAAAGGAATTGATTTGAACATTTTTGAGCAACTAACTCCTGTCTTGAATCAAATTGCATCGAAATTATTGAAATTGATTTGTGCCTTGAAAAAAATTCAAACTCAAACCGTCAGGGATGAATTTTAGAAAAGGTTTTTACGAGTGTATTTGATTTGATTTTTTTTGTGAAATCAAGACTCGAATTTTCGAGTGCTTGAAATTTCGAGGAAAACTGACTTCATGTTATCAATTTTCAATTTTTATTTTTGCTGGGAAATTGCGAAAAAATTTCGGAATTTTGATTGACATGGAAATGATCCATCGCGGATCGGGGCGACTAGCCCTTCCCCCTTTTAAAAAAAGAAAGAAAAATCCGTATGTTTAAAGCTGCGTCAAGGAAACCGTGTCGGATTTCGTAAAACGCAAAAACAAGGAAATGCGAGTGTGAGGAAACACAAAATGTCCCAGACCATCCCGAAGAGGCGCGAGAATTCCGGCGGGAGGTTTGAGGTGTCAGGAGAAAACACAACTTGAAAGGGACAATTCAAGGTGGGGATTCTGAGAACAGGCCCAAAGAGGCGCGAGCTGCTTGGCGATAGGAAGCAACTCTCCCTTTTTTCTGAAAAACGCGCTGATTATTTTTCATAAATAGTAATGTTTGTGCTTCATTGTTTCATCATCCGAAACAGAAAACATCTCTACAAATCCTCTTCTCCCTCTTCCACAAAAATATTTCATGGATGCCTTTGAGAATGCGTTGCGACAATGGTGTCGGGATTTGTCACCTCCCGAAAAGTATCAACTCATTTGCATGGGAGTTGGTCAATTGTTGGCGCTCCGTCAAGTCAAGGTGCAATCCTCATTCCTCAAAGCATGCTCTCGGTTTTGGGATTCGAAACATCATGTTTTCGTTTTCCCGAAAGGCAAAATTTGTCCACTAGCCGAAGAAGTTGAAGCCATTGGTGGGTGGTCGGGTTGTGTTCCGGTGCTTCCTCCGACTCGGTTGTGCTAAAAGGAGAAATTTCGTTCGACGTTGGGTTTGTCGACAAGTCAAGTCAACTTCCTTCTTGCTCCACATGGTGTGGATATGGTGGCTCTTATCAACATCTTCTCGAACCGATTGGATGCCAATGTTTCGGAGGTGGCTAGGAGAAGGGCTCTTGCCTTTTGCCTTGTCCATGTATACCTCTTTGTTGATGCCTTGAAGAAGGAGAGACCGAAATGCTATGGTAGCATGACCCTCGTGCATGTTGTTGAGCAAATGGAGCATGGTAGATATCCATCATGGTTGGTGCTTGGCGAGATCATCCAAGCTTTGGACAAGGAAGGCTCTTGTGGAAAATTTCCCTCATAGGGATCCCCAAGGATCCTCCAAGTGTGGCTATTGGAGAGGCTAAGGTATGTAGAGCCTCCGGTTGATTCTTCTTCTTCTTATTCTTTCCTTCACCTTACCATGAGGAAGAAGTTGTACTCGGATAGCTTTGCTTCCACCGAGTTATTGGGCCGCAAGATTGGCGGAGGAGGGTGGTCCTCACATCCGTTGGGTGGTGCCATGGTGGCACTTGAGGTCCTTCACGGGGTTGCCCGCTTCAGGTGCTAGTCCTCGTTCTTTGATGGTGGTGGGTTTGAAGGTCGCTTCCTTCATTTATCCCGAAAGGCTCATGAGGCAAATGGGGCGTCAACAAAAGGTCGGTGTCCGCTCAAGATACTCTTGTCCAAGAGAATGTTTTCCGGAACTCCGAGCTTGTGGAGGTCTTCGAAATATGGTGGGCCACTCGGCCGCTTTGGGAGGTACCAAACCCCGTTGCCACGACATGGGTGACTCCCGCTTATGTCAAGTGGTCAAGAGCTTCGTCCTTGGAGGAGAGGTCCAAATTCCATAAGGACGAGGTTGTCGATTTGAAGTATCGAGAGGTTGGCAAGGCCAACCGTGCCTTCTTTGAGGATTATGTTGATGGGGTTAGCCCGGATGTGATGAGACCACCAAAGAGGAGAAGTTCGGGTCCCAAAAATGTAGTGGGTCGTGCATGGGCTCGTTTCGGGCCGAACATGGGGTCTTGCACTATACCGGAGGCCGTTGCCGTTGTAGATCCGTTGAGGATCCGTTCCGAAGAGGAAAACCGTGTTAGGCGGGCCAACAAGAAGAACAAGGGGAAGATGTACCCCGAGGGAAAAGGCAAGGGTAGAATGGAAGAGTGAAGACTTCCATTACCCACTTTATTATTATGCTGTATTAGTGTTGTGAGTTTTTATTATGTTGTACTAGCTATATTTTGTGTGTTTTGTGCTAGTTTTATTATGTGAAGTGTTTTAGTCGACACCTTAGCTTTGACAAGTTGTAGACTCGTCGAGCCTTATTTGTTGTTGAAATTGTAATCCCTCCCATTATTAATTAAATAAGAGGATTACTCGTGTCGAAATTGTGAACGCTTCTTTCTTCCATCCATTTTGTAAAGGCAATTCGATTTGAATCGTCCTAAACATTTGCACTCGGGAAGGTGGGATTTTTGTAGGAAGGGAGAAAGGCTTCTTTTTTGTATTTTGTGGGAAAGGGAATGTTCTTTCCCTCTTTTTTTTATGGGGATGATATGGGTGATGTTTTTTTGATTATGGGGATTTTTTTTTATTATGGGGATGGTTATTTTTTATTATGGGGATGGTTGTATCCTTCTCGTGTAAGAAAGGACTGCCTACGTATTCACCTGAAGAGGTGAAATCAAACCATGCTCGTAGTTCGAAATGTTTTGTAAATTTGATTCGGTTTTGTGGTTGTATCCCCCATGTATAAGAGGGACTGCCTACGTATCCACCTGAAGAGGTGAAATCAAACCATGCTCGTAGTTCGGTGAATTTTTTTGTTTTAGTGCAAATGGATGTTGCCTTTGACAGATCAAAGGACATTCGAAACGGGCAAAGTGCCGCAACTTAGACTCGATAAAACATGCAATTTCAAATCAGAACACGTTGAGGAACTTGACATGAAAAGGGTTGAGGTGATTGCTAGTTGTAAAACTAGGGTTGAGGTCATTGGTTGCTATGGTTCAAGGGTAGTATTTCTTGAGTTGGTCCAGGTTGGTCGGGTTTGTAAAATCCTCCCCATCTAGGTCACTCAGTCTCACTGCGCCCCCCGAAAGTATTTTCTTGACCAGGTATGGCCCGGCCCAGTTGGGTTTGAATTTCCCCCTCGGATCGACGGGTAACGGTGCTCGAACTGACTTAAAGACCAAGTCGCCCTCCTTGATGTTCCTGGGTTTAACCTTCTTGTTGAATGCCCGTTATATACGTCGTTGGTATAGCTGGACGTTGTGCAAGGCGTTGAGCCGCCGCTCGTCTAGAAAAGTGAGACTCTCGTACCTTCGACGGGTTAATTCCACCCCGGGGACCTGACTCTCTAGTAGGATGCGTAGAGAAGGGACCTCTAACTCTACCGGTTGAACCGCCTCCATACCGTATGCTAGGTAGAAGGGTGTGGCGCCTGTCGGTGTTCGAATGGAGGTTCGGTATCCCCAGAGTGAGAATGGGAGTTTGCTCGGCCAATCGCGGTAGTTGTCTTGAATTTTCTTGATAATGGTGACAAGAGTTTTGTTAGCTGCCTCCACCGCTTCGTTGGTTTGGGGACGGTAGGGGAATGATCGATGTCGCTTGATCTTGTATTTGTCCAGCAAGGCCTGAGTTTCTGCCCGGAAGTGAGAGCCTTGATCGCTGATGATTTCATGGGGTACCCCATATCTGCAGATGATGTTTTTTGGATGAACTTGGCCACTTGTTTGGCGGTCAAGACTGCATATGACTGTGCTTCCACCCATTTAGTGAAATAGTCGATGGCGACGAGGACGAAACAATGCCCCTTGGTGACTGTCAAGTTAACTTTCCCGATGATGTCGATGCCCCAGGTTGAGAAAGGCCAGGGTGATGTCATGGTGTATAAAAGGGATGGTGGTATGTGTTGTATGTTGGCGAAGATTTGGCAATTGTGGCAATGTTTGACGTAGTTACGGCAATCGGCTTCCATGGTGGTCCAGTAGTAACCTAGCCGCATGATCTTGCGGGTAAGCATCATTGCGCTCATGTGAGGGCCACATTCTCCGTCGTGGACCTCTTCCATGACTTTTTTGGCTTTGTGATGGTCAATGAAAAGAAGGAGAATCCCTTGGGGTGTTCTTTTTTATAGTTGATCTTGGTTCATCACGAATTGTGACGCAAGTGAATGGATGGCTCTTTGTCCTCCTTGATCAGAGTTTGGAGGGAATTCGTTTTTGGTTTTGTAGTTGAGGATGGCTTGGTACCAAGGCTCGGCATGGTTTTCCTCGTCGTTGTTGATGGCGCAGATGTGAGCTGGCTCGCTCCTTCTCTCGACACATATGGGCATCGACGTCATGTCGTCAGGTATATTGACGAGCGCGGCAAGTTTTGCTAGGGCATCAGCAAATTGATTTTCCTCTCGTTGCAAGTGGAAGTAGTCGACTTGGTCAAAGAACTCGGCCTCTTGATTGATTTTCACTCGGTAGGGAGCTAAGCTGTCACTTCGGATTTCCCATGATCCGGACACCTGATTGATGATGAGCGAGGAATCGCCGTGGACCCTCAGTCTCTTAATGCCAAGTGTTATGGCTACTTGTAGGCCGATGAGGCATGCTTCATATTCAGCGGCATTGTTGGTGACGGTGAAGTCTACTTTGACTGAGATCGGAACATGTTCTCCCTCTGGTGATATTAGAAGCATTCCTACCTCGAAGCCTCTTAGATTAGATGCACCATCGAAGTATAGGTCTCATGCGTCAGAGTCACCACAAAGGATGTCTTCGTCAGGAAATGACCATGTATCGGTCGTTGGATCCTCGTTGACGGGATTCTCTGCTAGGAAATCGGCGACTGCTCTTCCCTTGATAACCGTGAGGGATACAAACTTGAGATCAAACTCGGACAGCATGAGTGTCCACCTAAACAGCCTTCCGTTTAGTACGGGTTTTTCGAAGATGTATTTGACCGGGTCCATCTTGGAGTAGATGTGGACCGTGTAGCTGAGCATGTGATGCCGCAGCTTCTTTGTTGACCATACTAGGGCAAGGCACGTATTCTCCAATTGGGTGTACTTTGTCTCATACTCGATGAACTTTTTGCTGATGTAGTAGATGGCTCGTTCTTCGCCCTCGACCGTTTGTGCTAGCATTGCTCCCATGGCTGTGTCGGTGACAGTCAGGTATAGGGATAAAGGAGTCCCTGGTTGAGGTCGCATGAGGACAGGAGGCTTGGATAGGATTTCCTTTATCCTGTCGAAGGCTTTTTGACAGTCATCGTCCCAATCGGTGTGATCGGAGGCGCGAAGTTTCTTGAAGATTGGTTCACAAATCATGGTGAGCTTGACAATGAAGCGGCTGATGTACTGAACCTGACCGAGAAATCCCCAAATCTCCTTCTCGTTCTTAGGCCGAGGCATTTGTTGGAGGGCTTTGATTTTGGTTGGATCAATCTCAATGCCTCTTTTGCTGACGACATGCCCCAAGAGTTTTCCGGAGGTGACCCCGAATGCACATTTCTGAGGATTTAGTCTCATGTTATATTTTTGCAGACGAGCGAAGAATTTCCGAAGGGCGCTGATGTGGCCGTCCCGTTCCCTTGACTTGACAATCATGTCATTAACATATACCTCTGTGGGTTAATATCCGTATACTACCCTTTAATTGCAGGACTATAACGTAAATTTAAACATGCAATTTATAGTCATAAAACGAAAAACATAATGAAATGATTAATGTATAGAAATCAACCTCGGGTCCTTTGATGCACGGCGTAGAGAACAGAAATCAAACCAGATTCCCTCCTAATTGTTGCACCCAAGACCTTGTCCGAGATATGCCCTTGTGCTAGACGATGTTCTCCGATTGCCTTGCAATATTGGGAGAACTGATGTGAGTTTTCTTGAGATGTGAGATCTCGGTTTCTTCAGAGAAGAATGCTCTTCGAAACCCTAATTATTTTTCACTAACTGATGATTAGGTCAGAAGGGAGGAGAAGCTCTCCCTTTTGATCCCTCTCACTCGGCAAAACCGAGACCCACACAAGGGAAGTGGGCTTCCACTTCCTCTTGGTTTTAACTCGTGGTCCGGTTCATTAAATGACTAAATGTATATGACACGGTTTTTATAAATCGTCATCGGTTATCGGCTATTAAAACATCAACTAATAACACGGGTTAGTTGAAGTATTAATACATGTCCGACAAAGACGATATTGTATAATTATATTCAATATACATTAATTAAATATAAATCGTTTATATTTAATTTTACGAATTAACTGGTTAATTCGCCTTAGCCCATGATATTTAATCCGTATTAAATATAATATCTCAACATCACATATTTGACTAATTACTAGTCAAATAACTCGGACTAACTGGTTAGTCAATCTTGGCATCTACATGACAGTATTTTCATACCGTCACATCTCTCGAACGTATCCTATAGGTGTGACTTTTAGGGACCAGTTGATCACCGCCATCTGTATGACAATAACGTCAAACTTTTCTAGCAAGCCAACCGTTATTGATAAACGTGGATCAACCGATAATAATACCAAAGTATGCCCTTTGATCCTTTTAGAGGTTTATAAGTCCTTGCACTAATTGTTAAGGACACCAACCCCAACAAGCTCCCACTTGTCCGTACAAGTGCATGTGCAATGACGTTATCCGCACTAATGGAGGACACGGCTCAACAAACTCCCACTTGTCCGTACAAGTGTATGTGCGATAACCGATTCTCATATTCATTTAAAATCTCTCCCACTCAATGTAAAACAATTTGCAGATCCGGATCCGCAAAGGTCGTATTTTACAATCGATCTGTATCAAGAGTGGTTTCCCCGACTAGAGAGTAACTTAACTGATAAAACGAATCCGTATTCGAGCATGGCCATGCATTTCGATTCTGACTCCTCGAGTGGCCCCGAGAAATATCGAGTACTGATAAAGGCTGAATATTTCCTTCAACTCGAACTCCTTCCGATCTAAGCACGGCATGAAATGACCCAGAAAAAATCTACTTGGCCCCCCTGTTACGGATGACCGTGAGAAAGAAACCAAAGTCACCCAAAATCTGCCGTAGTCTCAAGAGACAGTCGATAGTCAAAAGAATCGACTCTTAGGATCACTATGGAGGTCCTATCCACGACCGGGCACGGAATGTTATAAAACATTTAGGACTCCACGTCGATGTCACAATAGTGTCCTACGAAATATCCGTATAAATCGCCTCTGTGATTGGTCAGTCAATCGGTTGACTTATGGCTCGTTGAACCCACCATCAACCAACGTCACAAAATAATTGCCAGAGTTATCAGCTCATGTGGGCAATTAAGGACTGAAAAATATAATGTTCGTTCAGTTCACTTTGTGGTGTTCAAAATTTGTCGTACAAAACCACATGAAAAACAAAATATATATAAAATATCAAAACGATGATGTTGTATAGAGTACAAAAGCGAATGAATCTGATCCATAAAAGAGTACTACAACTTAGGAACACGTTTAATTCCCATGGAATTAACATGCCCTTCATGCTTATCTTGTCGTAATGCTTTAGTGAGAGGATCTGCTATATTATCATCTGTAGCAATCTTTTCTATCACTACTTCCTTTTGCTCCACGTAATCCCGGATTAGATGAGCTTTCCGTTGTACATGTCTAGACTTGTTGCTAGACTTTGGCTCCTTAGCTTGGAAGATGGCACCACTATTGTCGCAATAGATGGTGATCGGGTCATTCGAACTAGGCACTACAGAGAGCCCATGTAAGAATTGACGCATCCATATCGCTTCCTTTGTAGCTTCGGACGCGGCATAGTACCGGACTCGTCGTAGAATCTCTTTGTAACAGTTTGTTTCGAACTCTTCCGGTGATCTGCAGCGCCATTAAGAGTAAAAACGAATCCAGATCGAGATTTGAATCATCTCGATCCGTTTGGAAGCTAGCATCTGCAGAATCGGTTGCGCATAGCTTTTGAGAGCCTCCATAAGTCAATGCCCAATCTTTAGTCCTCCGTAGGTACTTAAGAATGTTCTTGACAGCCACCCAATGTGGTTCACCTGGATCTTTGTTGGAATCGACTTGTCATACTCAATGCATATGCCACGTCCGGACGTGTGCATATCATGGCATACATGATTGATCCTATAGCCGAAGCATAAGGAATCCGTGTCATGCGCTCTTTCTCTTCCGGTGTCTCTGGTGCCCGAGACGGCTCAAATGCACCCTCGGAGCCATAGGAAGGAACCCTTCTTGGAGTTAGTCATCTTGAATCTCTCTAGGACTTTGTCTATGTAAGACTCGATCGAGAGATAACATCCGTCGTGATCTATCTCGATAGATACGGATGCCTAGAATTCTTTGTGCCTCTCCCGGATCTTTCATCTGGAAATGGTTTTTCAACCATACTTTCACCGAAGTTAAGAGAGGTATGTCATTCCCAATCAGGAGTATGTCGTCAACATACAATATTAGGAAGACAATCTTGCTCCCACTCGACTTGATATATAGACATGGTTCCTCGACCGATCGAGTAAATCCATTTTCTTTAATCACTTGGTCGAAGCGATGATTCCAACTCCTTGATGCTTGCTTAAGTCCATAAATGGAACGCTTAAGCTTGCACACTTTCTTAGGATGTCTTTGGATCAATGAAACCTTCGGGTTGTACCATGTACAACTCTTCCTCCAAAAAGCCGTTTAAGAAGGCGGTTTTCACGTCCATTTGCCAAATTTCATAGTCATGAAAAGCGGCAATCGCTAAGATAATCCGAATGGAACGCAGCATGACTACGGGTGCAAAAAGCTCATCGTAGTGCAAACCTGGCACTTGGGTGAAACCTTTAGCAACTAGTCGTGCTTTGTAGATATCTTGTTGACCTTCCACAGAATGCTTTATCTTGTAAAGCCATTTGCATTGAAGGGGACGAACCTTGGCAGGTAAGTCAACAAGATCCCACACGTTGTTCTCATACATGGAGTCCATCTCGGATTGCATGGCCTCAAGCCATAGCTTTGAGTCGAAACTAGTCATGGCACCTTTATAGGTTGTGGGTTCACTACTCGTTAAGAGTAGAACGTCATCTATGTCATGTTCCTCGACCATACCAATGTATCTGTCCGGAGGAATAGAGACTCTTCCCGACCTCCTAGGTTCCTCAGGAATATTCACCGCAGCCGGGATTGAAGGAACAGGTTCCTCCAATGGTTGCTCGGTGTTTGGTTCTGGAATCTCCGACAGGTCGAAGGTTCTATCACTCTTTGCATTCTCGAGAAATTCCTTTTCTAAGAATGTCGCACTAGCCGCAACAAAGACGCGTTGTTCGGTTGGCGAATAGAAGTAATGACCAAGTGTTCCTTTAGGATAACCTATAAAGTATGTCTTGACCGATCGCGGGCCGAGCTTATCTTCAGGTCTCCACTTGACATAAGCCTCGCAGCCCCAAACCCGTATAAAGGACAAGTTAGGGACCGTTCCCTTCCATAGTTCATATGGAGTCTTGTCAATGACTTTAGACGGACTTGGTTAAGTATTAGAGCGGCCGACATAAGAGCATAACCCCATAATGAATCGGGTAAAACCGTGTGACTCATCATGGATCGAACCATATCAAGTAGTGTTCGATTTCTCCGTTCGGACACACCATTGGTGAGGTGTTCCAGGTGGAGTTAATCGTAAGGCAATCCCACAGTCTTTGAGGTGTTGATCAAACTCGTGAGAAAGATACTCGCCACCACGATCCGAACGTAGTGTTTTAATCTTTCTACCTAATAGGTTCTGTACCCTATTTTGGTATTCCTTGAATTTCTCAAAGGATTCACTTTTGTGCTTCATTAAGTAGACATAGCCATATCTACTTAAATCGTCCGTGAAAGTGATGAAATACCTATAGCCTTCTCGTGCGGTGATTGACATAGGACCACATACATCCGTGTGTATGAGCCCTAATAGGTCAGCAGCGCGCATTCCAACACCTTTGAAGGAAATCCGAGTCATCTTACCGATGAGACATGATTCACACGTGCCATATGATTGAAAATCAAAGGCCGAGATAGCTCCATGTTTGATGAGCTGTTTTACGCGTTTCTCATTAATGTGTCCCATACGGCAGTGCCATAGATACGTTTGATCTTTGTCACCAACCTTTAACTTTTTATTCATTACGTGTAATATTTCCGTGGTCTGATCTAAAACATAAATTCCGTTCATGGAGACTCGCCTTGTAAATCATATCGTGTAATGAGAAAATGCAAGAATTATTTTCTATTACAAATGAAAAACCAAGTTTATCAAGTGCAGAAACTGAAATAATGTTTTTCGAAAGACTAGGAACATAATAACAGTCATATAATGACAACTCGAATCCGCTAGGAAGCTGGATCACATATGTCCCCTTGGAGATGGCAGCTACTCTTGCTCCATTCCCAACACGCAGGTCCACCTCACCCTTTACGAGGGGTTCGATGTTTCGGAGCCCCCGCACATGATTACACAGATGAGAACCACAACAAGTATCAAGTACCCAAGTTCCGTAACTTGCGTGGTTAATCTCAATCATATGAATAAAAGTAGAAGAAGAGGAAGACATACCAACAGGTTTAACACGACCTGCCTTTAAGTCTTCATGATAAACAGGACATGTGCGTCTCCAATGCCCAGTCTTGTGGCAATGATGGCATTCCATGTTTTCATTCTTGCTCTTTGTCACGCTTGATGAGGTGCTCGACTCACCAGGCCCACTCTTACCTGAACCCGACTTCTTGAACTTCGCCTTACCTATCGCTAGGTTTGCACGAGCTTTGCCCTTACCTTTCCCTTTATTCGACACAACGAGAACATCTTGTTTCATGCTCCCACTGAACTTCATGTCCTTCTCGGTCTGTACGAGGAGGGAGTGCAGTTCATGCGGAGTTTTCTTCAAATCATTCATATAGTAATTCGCTCTAAATTGCGAATAACCATCGTGGAGTGAATGAAGAATACGGTCGATAACAATATTCTCGCTGATGTTACAGTTAAAGGTCTCCAGTTTCTCGACATTCTCAATCATGCTGAGAATGTGTGGGCTAACCGGTTGGCCTTTTCGAGTCTCGCATCAAAGAAGCGAGTGGTATGCTCATAGGTCACGATTCTCGGTGCTTTCGAGAATTCCTTAGTGAGCGTGGTGAAAATCTTGTTTGCACCATGGGCTATGAAGCGCTTCTGCAAATTGGGTTCCATTGCAAAAATGAGTACGTTTTTAATCGCACCCGCTTCCATACAGAAATCATTAAACTTGGTGATTTCAGCAGCTCTAGCCGTGGGACCTGGGTTTGCCGGGATGGGCTCTAATAGATATTTGAGCTTCCCGTCAGCAGCAGCAGCATTCCGTAATGCCGCCTCCCAGTCCGCGAAGTTGGATCCATCATTCTTCAGTCGAGTAGACTGATTCATCTGATTCATGAAGATCCGAAGCCAGGACTCACGGTCCAATGTGGCACTTGGCATTGGGTTATCACTTGAACCAGCCATTTGATGTTTAGCAGTTTAAAATCGTGATCTACACTGAAAAAGAAAGAAAAACAAAACGAAATAAGCAACTCATCGAGGTGATTTAAGTCTATTTTAAAATTCATTTTAAACATGTAGACTCTCGCACTTGCATAATTGATCTCCCTCAAGAAAGATACAAGTGATCCCAAGACTCAATTTCTGTAAATTGATAAGCCAACTGTTTAGCTAATTCTTCCGGAAGAACTCTTGGTCGATAGATTTCTGTAAATCCTATCTATAGTCCACCATGATCACAGGATCGTACGAGTGACCATTGTGTTGAGATAAAATAGGTCAATCGGTTCCAACTTACCCGACGTAGAAGGGGTCATATTATGCCTACCGACGAAGAAGGGACTCATTGGAGTTTGACCTATAAAGACCGTTCTCAATTTTGGTTTATACGAGGAAGATCCCATCAACAAAATTATAATTCATTTTAAGTGAACGAATAACTAGCGTCTGTCGTGAATGAATTTATTTGGATGATGGCTTTAAAACGTGTGACATAAGAATGTCAATGAAAACTAACTCGTGACCTCTATATGTGTCAGTTTTCATGCAATTATTAGGTGGTTTGGTTTTTAGGCGGAATATGATGCATATTATCGTTGCGAAAAATAAATAAAAGAATGCAATACGTAAATAAAATCCTAGTGTGGCCTATCCTAATAAAAAGAACAAAATACAACTTTGGAATCCACCGTTGGACCCAAGAAGCTTGTCTTGTTGTTCCATCTTGATCCATGTAGCGGGAGTGAGCAACTGGTCTCCGTCTTTGGTCTTCTCAAAAATTACAATTAAAATTACAAAATATAAACCTAATTACATTCTAATAAAAACTGTAATTACAAGTGAAAAAAAAAACAAAACGGAGATACAAGATCTCAAAATACAACCAAGACCGTGTTCCATCATTACGGTAACACGTTCTACTAAGGCCACACTAAGTTACAACTGATTGCAAAATTAAATACGTAATAAAAGGCATTCAAGGCATTCATAATTAACGAATAACAAAAATGCATCAACTAAAAACAAATTCATTCGTGACATAATTCCGTAATTATGTTAAATTTATCCAAACCACCTTTTAATGATTAAAATTCATGTGATAAAACCGCTTCTATCAATTTAATTTTAATCAAATACAGTCCGTTACTTTAAATACGCTTTAAAATAACTTAATGGTACGTGGTGAACCGTTTCACAATCATAGCGAGTGTACTATATCCGTATAAAGTACATATTATAGCCAAAAGAAAATTTAAAGCAAAAGGAATAAATTTTCAAAGCTGTTAAAACAAAATCCCTCGATCCAGGGACACAGGTGCTCGATCGAGGAACACATGAGGCTCGATCGATGAATCGCAAGTGATCGAGAGGATTGCCAAACGAGAAGGTGCTCGATCGACTAAACGGTGGTCGATCGAGTACTTTTATCAACAAAAGCCGCTTTCGATCGAAGTACGAGGACAACTCGATCGAGCGAAGAGGGTTTTAAAAGGGTCGATCGAGTACAATGGGGACTCGATCGAACAAAACCAAGACAGAAATAGCACTCGATCGAGTAGAAATATGCTCGATCGAATGCAAACATGGCAGAAACTTCAAAACCCTCGTGAAAACAGTTTGACAAAACAAAATCAATTGCAATTTTGATCAAAAACGCATCAAAACAAGTTAACAATTGACAAAACTTGACATATTGTTATAATCTCCGTATAAAATAACAACATGCATAAAACAAATTGGTAAACAAGATGAATGAACCGTGTAAGACATGTCACGGTATCAAAAAAAACTTTAGCCGTGTAAACTGGACACGGTTTTCGAGACAAAGAAAAACGCAGCAACACAAAAAAAATTTTTCGTGATTAAAAACCTGCTGCCTCACGGTTTTAAAGCAAAAACGCAACATCCGTGTATACAAGGCACGGATTTCGAGACAAACATAACCGTTTCAAAATCGTTTTATGAAAAACACATAGAAAAATTTACGTGGCCTCGCTCTGATACCACTTGTGGGTTAATATCCGTATACTACCCTTTAATTGCAGGACTATAACGTAAATTTAAACATGCAATTTATAGTCATAAAACGAAAAACATAATGAAATGATTAATGTATAGAAATCAACCTCGGGTCCTTTGATGCACGGCGTAGAGAACAGAAATCAAACCAGATTCCCTCCTAATTGTTGCACCCAAGACCTTGTCCGAGATATGCCCTTGTGCTAGACGATGTTCTCCGATTGCCTTGCAATATTGGGAGAACTGATGTGAGTTTTCTTGAGATGTGAGATCTCGGTTTCTTCAGAGAAGAATGCTCTTCGAAACCCTAATTATTTTTCACTAATCGATGATTAGGTCGGAAGGGAGGAGAAGCTCTCCTTTTGATCCCTCTCACTCTAAGCAAAACCGAGACCCACACAAGGGAAGTGGGCTTCCACTTCCTCTTGGTTTTAACTCGTGGTCCGGTTCATTAAATGACTAAATGTATATGACACGGTTTTTATAAATCGTCATCGGTTATCGGCTATTAAAACATCAACTAATAACACGGGTTAGTTGAAGTATTAATACATGTCCGACAAAGACGATATTGTATAATTATATTCAATATACATTAATTAAATATAAATCGTTTATATTTAATTTTACGAATTAACTGGTTAATTCGCCTTAGCCCATGATATTTAATCCGTATTAAATATAATATCTCAACATCACATATTTGACTAATTACTAGTCAAATAACTCGGACTAACTGGTTAGTCAATCTTGGCATCTACATGACAGTATTTTCATACCGTCACATCTCTCGAACGTATCCTATAGGTGTGACTTTTAGGGACCAGTTGATCACCGCCATCTGTATGACAATAACGTCAAACTTTTCTAGCAAGCCAACCGTTATTGATAAACGTGGATCAACTGATAATAATACCAAAGTATGCCCTTTGATCCTTTTAGAGGTTTATAAGTCCTTGCACTAACTGTTAAGGACACCAACCCCAACAACCTCTACCTCCTTGTGCATCATATCGTGTAGGAGAGTGGTAGCGGTTCATTGATAGGTAGTCCCGGCATTGATGAGGCCGAAGGGCATGACCGTGTAGCAATATGTACTTCACTGTGTAGTGAATGCAGTCTTGTGCATGTCCTCCTCCACCATTTTGATCTGGTTGTACCCGACGTACCCGTCCATGAATGATAGGAGAGCAGGCTCGGCGGTGTTGTCCACCAGAATATCAACAGGTGACAAAGGGAATTTGTCCTTTAGACTCGCCTTGTTTAGATCCCTGAAGTCGACGCAAACCCGAATCCTCCCGTCTTTCTTTGGTACAGGAACAATGTTGGCCACCCAGTCAGAGTATTTAGACACTTTGATGAAACCAGCCTTGAACTTTTTTATCCACTTCTTCTTTGATTTTCAGGGCCCATTCAGGACGCATTCGACGCAACTTTGGCTTTACGGGTTTAGCTCCGGGCTTAATGGGTATCCGGTGCTCTGCAATTTCTCTGTCAATCCCAGGCATGTCTTTGTAGGACCAGACGAATACGTCCTTGTATTCGTGGAGGAGGTCAATGAACTGTTGTCTTTCTGAGGGGTCAAAAGTTGTCCCTATCCTAAGTTTTTGAGGTGTGTTGTTGGTTCCTACGTTAATAGGTTCGGTCTCCTCAATGATGGGGGTTCTGGTTTGCCGTTTGTCAAGTTCTTTGGCTAAGTGAGGTGGGTAGTCACTCAAGTCAACTTCCTCATAGTCATTCAGAATTGCATTGTAGTTAAATTGAGACGAGTCATTAGCAAACTTAGCGTTCATTAAGTTAACATGAGCGAAAAGCTCGAAGAGGACAGACATATCATGGTCAGTCAGAGGCGACACAGAAGAGGAGGTGGCCCCTGAAACAGGCTCCAGGTTGTCACCTTCCATAAGAGTGGGGGTGACCCTAGTAGACTCAGCCTCTGAATCAGCCACAAGCTTGTGATAAAATAGTGGGAAGGGGACCTTGACTGGGCCATCAGGAGTGTTAGGAGCTATGACAGACTCTGACTCCGACTCAGACTCAGATTCTTCTTCACTTCCCCCTTTGAACATTGGGCCTTCTCCAGTTGTGATCTTGAGAATGCGGCCTTGGCGATCGGTCCACTTAACGGTTTTCCTTCAGCCCTGTGTATCTTTCTCTGGGTCAGTATCATAGATCAAGGCGGTCGGGTCAAATTGGTTGTCCTTCAGAGCGATATTGATGATGTCCTCATAGTCTAGGTGATTGATGTTATCCTCTCCAAAGAGGAGAGTGACAGCTTGTCCGTCGAGGCATGAGGACGGCTTAGACTCGGTTGATGCAGCTTCGGTGTTGTCGGGGATGAAGTAGCAGTCCTGGAAGACTTCTACACCCGGGTGTCTGACCTTGGCCACAGAGTCATAGATCGGCTCAGGAAAGCCATGGTAGAGCTCGAACTCTCCTTCGGGGACAAAGTATCCATTGAGGGTCAGATGATAGGGACGGAGGATAACTCCGTGCTTCTTGCGCTTCCGAACGAGGAGGTCCATTTCCTGTATATCTTCATCGGTAGGTTCATAGCCCAGTCCGA
The DNA here is from genome assembly GCF_048544455.1 of Silene latifolia. Taxonomy (NCBI): domain Eukaryota; kingdom Viridiplantae; phylum Streptophyta; class Magnoliopsida; order Caryophyllales; family Caryophyllaceae; genus Silene; species Silene latifolia. The sequence continues at coordinate 120,427,183 of NC_133535.1, read as the reverse complement.
AGGGGATGTTGGGAAACATAGCCTGTTTCAAGTGAGGTAAGGTGCTCTTCAGTGGATTGAGGGGTACGCCCGGGAAATAACCCTGGCGCATCAGAATGCGGTTGACTGTGAGATTGGCAAACGGGTCACAATCCAAGGGTGTTGATTCATCGGTTATGGCATTCACGGCTTGGAATCCCCACATTTCATTGTCGTCCTCCTCAATGGCTTGGGAGACTATTCCCTTTTTCATGACGGCTTTGATCGGGGAAGCGGGAATCGTGATCGTTTTCCCGTTGAAGGGGACCCTGATTTTCTGATGAAGGGTAGAAGTAACCGCCTTGGCAGCGTGAATCCAAGGACGTCCTAGAAACATGTTGAAGGAGGCGTCGATGTCGACTACCTAAAAACTAGTCTGCCTCTCCAGTGGTCCGGTTGCGACAGTTAGAGTGATAAGCCCTGCGATATTACAACGAGTGCCGTCATAAGCGCGTACTCCTTGATTGGTTGGGACCAAACCAGCTTCTTTGATACCCAGTTTATGAGCCATTTTGAGGGGAATGACATTCATCGCGGATCCGTTATCCACAAGAACCATAGGCACATTCTTTTTGAGGCATTGTACGGTGATGTATAGGGCCAGGTTGTGGTTGGCTCCGAAGGGAGGGATATCTTCGTCAGAGAAGATGATATAGTTGCTCAAATCAGGGACATCTCTTGTCATGTGTGGCACCACTTCATCCGGGGAGGAGGTAGAGGGCACAATCAATTTTCCCAAGGCTTGTAGTAGAGCCTGCCGATGCTCGAAGGATGTGGCAATCAGTTGCCAAATTGAGATTTCGGCTTTTGCTTTCTGCAGTTGTTTGAGGATCAAATTCTCGGGAGCCTTGGGTTGAGTGTCTACGTCCGGGACAACTTGGTCATTCGTTGTTGGAGCGACCGTTGAATTGTTCGGGTTTTGATAGGGGCGTCCGGATTAGATAAGGTGACCGATCTCTTCCGCCTGTTTCACTTTCCCTGGGACAATATAGACGTCTTCAACATCATCTCTCCAGATGCCATTGATTTTGGGATCTCGAGGGTACCTTGGAGGGGTATTCCTCGATGGGCAGTTTTTGTGAGGGATATTTTTGTGAGGGTAGTTTTTGTGAGGGTAGTTTTTGTGAGGATAGTTTTTGTGAGGTTGATTATTGTGAGGGTAGTTATGGTGAGGTGCATGCTAGAATGGTCGTGGGAGCAATCTATCCGGGTGAGGGTAATTTTAGGTGCTCGAGGGACCTTCCCTCGGGTGTGGTGTTGGAGGATTGAAAATCAGTCGGCGGTAGGCATCGTCAAGTTGGGTGATCCTTTCGGAGAGACTGGCTATAGCTTCCTCAACTTGTTGGAACATGGCAAGCATAGTTGCGGCACTGAACACAAATACCCCGTCCGAGGCATCCTTCTCCAGGGCATTCACCTCGTCATCAATTGGTAGGATGAGATGTGAGCAGTCCAAGGTTGGCTCATCATCGGAGATAGCATGGATTCCCAAAGGGTTTGTTTTGTTGTTTGGTTTAGTTGGTGGAGGCAAAGGCAATTCTCCTTTCTCGATCATGTCTTGGATGAGGTGTTTGAGCTTGAAGCAGGTTTCTGTGTCATAACCTTTCCCTTGGTGGTACTGACAGTAGACATTTGGGTTCCAGAAGCGGGATTTCTTAGCATCAGATGGATTCGGGGTGGGTCCGATTGGTTGTAGTTTCTCTTCGTCCATAAGCCTCTTTAGGGCGCTTGCATAAGTTGACCCTATATTAGTGAACACTCTCTGGGGGCGCTCAGCTCTCTTGGCAGTTGGTTCAAGGAGGTTGACCTCATCAGTCTTGCTCGTCTGACCATAAGGGCGAGACCCGGTTGGTGTGGATTCTTGGTAGCCTCTACCGGTGGTTTTGGCTAGGACACCCTTTTGGAGGTCGTCTTCAATGCGTGTCCCAAGGATTTGCAGATCCTGGAAGGTCTTGATGTTTTGGTACCTCAGTAAGTTGGCATACACCGGGCGGAGATTGTTAACAAATGTTTCTACCAAGGTTGACTCGCTCGGCTTGCTGACCAACTAAGTATTTACTCTCCTCCAACGGGTTAAGAACTCGATGAATCCCTCCTTGTCATTCTGGGTTAGGACCTCAAGAGTACGGGTATTGGCTTGGATTTCGACATTGTCGTCATATTCCTTAGCAAATTCAACTGCGACCTCATCCCAGGTAGTAAGGTTCTTCGGGTCAAGGGAGTAGTACCATTGGCGAGGGATCGGTTCCAAGGATGATGGGAAGATCCGGGTGAAGAGTTCTTGTTTAACCCTTTTTATGGCCATGTAGTTTTTGAAGGCTCAAATATGATTGAGCAGGTCCTCTACTCCCTTGAATTTGGGCATATCAGTCAGGGTAAAGTTGTCAGGTAGTTGATCCCTAACAAGTTCAAATCTTCGGTTGTTCTCAAGATGGATATTGTTACCCCGGGCTAGGAGTTGTTCTTCCAGGAGCTTGAGCCTTTTCTCAGTTTCAGTCAAAGGCGGAGTGTTGAGTTCTCTAGCCTCCTTGTTTTCCAGGGTGTCGATACGGGTCTCGACACGATCCAGAGTGACCTTAAGAGCAGTGAGTAGGCTGGCTAGCTGAGCAGTTGTGACATCTCTGTTGTTATCATTGTTGTTGGACGAAGCTGAAGACGGGGCCATGGTTCTGAGGCAGAAAAACGGCTCACATTACAACTCAATCCGACGCGGTTCAAAGACTAAACGCAGACAACGTAAAGTACGAGACAAAGATCAGACTCAACAAGACGAGGATGACCGTGTGTGGTACCTCGGTGCTGACTCGATTTATGACATGACGGTGTTGACCGAACTTTGACACGCGTCCAACGTAGCGGCGTGACACCATTGGACGAGTCCCGTGGTGAGACGACTCATAATTAAAGACCCGTAAGTACGTTTGCTTCGACTCGATAGACACGAGGCGGAATTGGAGTGGTGGACTGAAGTTTTCGAAAATAGAAATTTTCAAAACGATTAATTTGTCGCTTTATGGACGACTTTCGAAGATAGGGATCTCCGCAAGTTGCCAGTTGAAAGGGTTGTCTTAAGTTTGTTTGCAAAAGACGGTTTTGAGTTTGAGTCAGCTCGGAAAACAATGTAATGTTTGAAATGTTTGAAAATCGCAAGTGTCTCGAGAAAAGGCTGTGTGCTTTTCTCGGGTTTTGAAAGAGCCATTGTCGGCACGAAATGGGTTAAAATCCGTGTCTAGACGCGGCGATTATAATGGCGTAAAAAGGTGATTTGAAATGGTTATAGAAAACCGAGTTTAAAAATCGTCATTACGACGGCTTATAAAGGCGTGTTGAAATGGTTATAAAAACCGGGTTTGAAAATCGTCATTATGACGGCCTAGAAAGGCGTGTGGAAATGATTATAAAAACCGGGTTTGAAAATCGTCATTACGACGGCCTAGAAAGGCGTGTGGAAATGGTTATAAAAACCGGGTTTGAAAATTGTCATTATGACGGCCTAGAAAGGCGTGTTGAAAAGCAACGGTCGGCGAAGGACCGAGATTTGAAACGGCCATTATAACGGCACAAAAAGTTGTTTTTGAGAGTTTGAAAAATGACACGGAAGGACTTATGATCAAGTAGCACATAAGCACTCACAGTTCATTATATTATTCATAATGTTGATACGGGTTTTGGCTTAAAAGGGTGGGTTACACACCAAGCAATCAAACCCCGATTTGCGAGAGGGATACCAATCCAAACAAAATGTGTAAGGAGGGTGCCCTAGCCTCGTGCTCGAAAGTGATGAAAGCTCTTTGACGAAACAAAAAGGTGTAACGTCAATGGTATGCTTGACACAATCGGGATTCGAAACGCGGGGATGAGAAAACTCACGCCGACGAGACGAGCCAATTGGTCGAAAAGGGTTAGGTTATGGGCCCGGACAAGGAACCCGACCGTGACCGTAATATCAATTAATGCATTCCAACCAAGACCTCGTTCGAGTCTCACCATCTAGGGATCACAAAGACATAAGTGTCCTAGTTTTCCCCAGCGGAGTCGCCAATCTGTGGACGAAGCCACCTGCACGACCCGGCCGATCTGTGGAACATACAACGGTCTTTTGAAAGCCACGCTCGGCGGCGTAAAAAAATGCTTTCGACCGGATCGTTTTTGATCAATAGGTTTCATCTCATTAAGGGTCTCGAAACGATTAGAGATGTTCGGAGTCGCCACCAAGCATTTGTGGGATGCTTGGAACCCGTTCGAATCCACTTTATACCTCGGTGAAACGAAGCACAAAGCAGTGTTTGACATAGGTACTAAAGATAAGGAATCGTCCCTCTTTAGCATCATATCTCTAGAATGACTCTCTTACGCCCTGGATAAGGTCGTCCACTATCCAAAATTTCTGAGTAAAAGGTGAAGGTACGTATTGGGAAGCCCTTTAATCAGACACCCAATCCCGCCCGCGGAAGCGGCCTCTACTGAACGATCTTGGTTGGTTGAATGCAAAAGTTGATAAAACGGTTTAAATGCATGAATGCGTGTATAAAACGTATTGAAAATGGGTATTCGGACCCGTTTTGGTTTGAAAGGACCGTTTAGATCGTATTTGTGTTGATTTGAGGAACGAGACTTGAATAATCATCATTGTTTTGATGATATTCGATGTCGGGTTCGACTTTATAAGCTTGACATGAATAGTTTTGAAAAATGAATATGAACTAATTGTTTTAAGTTCATTTGAATATAATTAGTCGATACTCATCATCGTACTCGGGTTAAATTCCGACATGGTATGTAGAAGCAAGGATGACTATATTGGTGACTAATACATTTATTTTGGAAATGTAAAGAAATGATGAAAGGCTTTAAAATACCTTCCAAAATGTAAAGAAATGAAATAAAAGGCTTTAAAATACCTCTTAAATGTAATTAACCAAATATTATCACCGAAACACGGATTAAATCGTCATGGTATTAAGAACCAAGGGTGAAAAATGCTTTATGGTTAAAACTTGTAAAAGAAAATAAAATGGGTTTGAAAATACTTGAAATGGTAAAAACCGATTACAAATATGAGAATGAAAAATAGAGGAAAAGAAGAGACCAAACACGGATTGCACTTAAGTGTGGGCAAACTGCTTTAGGCGCGAGCCTATGTGCTACGTAAGTAGCCTCTGCCTCAACAAAAAAATTTGGTTTTGGCTCACTATTCCCATGTTTTGGACCATGTTATGCATGATTTAGCATGTTATAGTCATGAAACAAGTAAAGACATGATAAAAGAAGGATTTTTACACCCTCATACTTACATGCTTGGTTTATGGCGAGAAACCGGCGTAAGTGTATCAACTCGTTTGGTCGGAAAAGACTCGGTTTAAAACCGTTTTAGTAAGTAAAAAGAGTGTTTTATTAAGTTTAGTGATGGTGTAGTGGTCGAGATGGACGGTCAAGTGAATTAATGCACGATGACGGTACCAAACAATGTGTAAGGCTTGTGTTTACGATCGGTAGGTCGTAAACACGTGTCGGATTGTGACTTAGGAAGTCGAGACGAGAATTTTAAGGGACAAAGAGGGGACGGACACTCGCGTAAGTTCTCAAATGGGGGCATTTGAGGGGTATTTATAGGAAAATGAGTGGTTGTGTGAGTTTTGAGCGACGTGGCCACCTGGGCTGCTCAAAGAGGCGCGAGCAATGTAGCACGTCTTCGAGGTGTCTTGTCGCTTTCACACATATGCAATCATGATTTGTTCTATCCTAGGATTCGTATGCACATGTTTAGTACTTGACCATACATGAATCCGGGAAATCTTAACATGGAAGCATTTGAATGGTTTGTTTTTTTGTGTTTGACTCGGTTTGACTCGTTGTTGGAGTCGGGATTTGAATTTTTGAGTCGGTTTTTGGTCCGGTGTCGGTTTTGACTCTAATTAATGTCATTGAGACCCCGTCGTCATACAATAAACACTCCAGGTACTTTTGAAATGTTTTATTTTCGAAATCGTTTTAAGTTTTCCGACGTAAAGTTGTACACGAACTGTCGATCAAACGACGCGATTCCAAAGCATGTTGTAGTCCGATAATCATTGGGTGTTTGTTGGAGTCTTAGCAGATACTGGGTATCTACAGTATACACCAAGAGTTCCATATCAACTTCTCCTAAGTAATCACTGGCTGTTTCTTTTTTATCTAGTGGTATCCACTGGTAGCAGAATACCTAGCTGGGTTAGCTAACCACTGACCAGTACTAGAGAAACTCGTAGCAAATTTATCTTTAACTCTACAGATGGTCTTCCAACTCCATGAAGTATCAGCTTTAGGAGTGTAATCTGTCCATTGAGCACCCTTCATATAAACATGATGGACCCATTTGACCCACAAACTATCAGGATTAGTATAAATCCATCAGGACAGTTTGCAGATGGAAGCAAGGTTCCAAGCATAACTATTCCTTATTCCCAATCCTTCTTCTCATTTTTGGTACACAAACTTTCTCTCAACTCACTAAAGGAGATCTCAGATATTCAGTAGATCCATCCCAAAGATAGTTCCTACATAGAGTATCAATCTTTCTCAGGACACCTTTGGGGATAACAAAAATGGTAGCCCAATATGTATAGAGAGTAGACAGCACAGAGTTTACAAGGGTTAATCTACCAGAATAAGACAAATTCTTTGCGGCATAACTCCTAATTCTAGCAGTTACCTTTTCAATTAAACCAGCACAGTTTTTTGCAGTAAGTCTGCCATCAGAAATGGAAACACCTAAGTATTTAAAAGGCAGAGACTCTTCAATGAAGCCTGGAACTTGCTGGATGTCATCCTTGACAGCACTAGACACACCATTAAAATAAATGTTGGACTTTAGAGTGTTCATTTGTAACCCAGTGGCAACAAAGAAGGTGGCAAAAGCTCTTAAGAAGATCATTATAGAAGTAATGTTACCCTTAGAGAAAAGTAATAGGTCATCAACAAACATAAGGTGAGATAAGTTGATCTGACTGTACAAGGGTTGAAATTTGAAATGCGTAGTACTAGTCACATGCATTAAAATCCTACTCAAGTATTCCATGGTGATGATAAAGAGCAGGGGAGAAATGGGGTCTCCCTGCCTTAAACCTTTTGCTCCTTTGAAATACCCAAAATTTTTTCCATTAAGTACTAAAGAGTAAGAGGCAGTTCTAACTCAAATCTTGATTAACTTGATAAACTGTTTTGCGAATTGCAAAACACTAAGCATTTATTCTACAAAATCCCAATGAACAAAATCATAGGCTTTCTCGAGATCAATTTTCATCAAGCATCTAGGCGAAATAGCCCTCCTATTATAAAGTCTCACAATATCCTGACAAATTAAGATGTTTTCAATTATGCTCCTCCCTTTGATAAATCCTCCTTGGCTTTTACTGATGATATCAGGCAACACAACAGATAATCTAGTACAGAGGATTTTAGAAATAGCCTTATATAGCACGGTACAGCAAGATATTGGTCTAAATTGAGTAACATTTTGAGGTATTCCACATAAGTTAGTGACTCATCCAGCTTAATTGTTTCTGGCTCGAGTATGTAAGAGGGAACACTCACATACTTCCTTAACTGTGACACATGAAACACGTTATGAACTCTATCTAGTGGAGGTAACACCAAACATTAACCTACTTCTCCTACGGTCCTATATATTTCTAGCTCAGCTTGCCTCTCTTCCCAAACCGAATAACACCTCTCATTGGTGACACTTTCAGCAGAACTTTGTCCCAAACTGCAAACTCTATGTCACTTCTTTTCAAATCAGCATAACTCTTTTGAAGATCTTATGCAACTCTTATTTCTAATGGATAATATGTACCTGCTCCACTATTTCGTGAACCATTTCAGGCCCTAGCACCCCGGCATCAGCTATATCATCCCAACACACAAGACTCCGACATTTCCTCCCATACAAGGTCTCGACCGGAGCCATCCCGATACTGGCATGATAACTGTTGTAGTATGAAAACTCTATCAGGTCCAGTCTCTTTTCCCAAGATCCACCAAATTCCAGCACACAAGCCCTTAACATATCTTCTAAAGTCTGAATTGTTCTCTCAATCTGCCCATCAGTAGCTGGATGAACAACATTACTCATTTTAAACATCGAAACCATTGAATTCTGTAACTCCTGCCAAAACTTCGAGATAAACCTCGAATCTCTGTCAGACACGATATCTTTAGGCACACCATGTAGCTTCACAACATTCTTACAATAAGCTTTAGCTAACTCTGCCTTACCCCATGTATCTTTCATTGGAATTAAATGAGCAGTCTTAGTAAGACGGTCTACTATCACCCAAACCATGTTATTCCCTTTCTGAGTCCTAGGTAAACTCAAAATAAAATCCATGTAGATACTCTCCCAATTCCATTCTTGTACATCTAAAGGCTGTACCTTACATTGAGGTCTTTTATGCTCCTCTTTTACTCTTTGACAAACCAAGCATCGAGCCACAAACTCAAATACTTCTTTCTTCATTCCTAGCCACCAGAAGTTTTTATTTAGATCTTTATATAGTTTATCTCCTCATGGGTGTACTGAATAAGGTGTGTTGTGTGCTTCCATTAAAATATTTCGCTTCAGCTCTTCATTATCTGACACACCACCTCCCATCAAATCTCAAACTGCCGTCGGCATGAACTGTAAATCGTGATGGCTAAATCTCCTTAATGGTCGCACGCCATGCGGCCAAATGTGAATATAGCGCTTGTTTGTCTCGAATTTCAGCATATATTTCTGGTTCAATTGTTAGGTCACTAACAACATCTCTGTTTCTGATCATAGATATTCCGGTCTTATCAAACTCATCTCACTGTCTCACTCATGACATATCCATACACAAAGCATGGACTAACTTTCTGCTCAGTGCATAAGCTACCACAATTGCCTTAACATCATGGTAAAAAATCTCCATATCATAATCGCCGATCAATTCCTTCTGCGTATAAATATATTTTAAGCTCTTATGGTCAGAAAATACCTTGAATGTAGCTCCATATAGGTAGTGTCTCCACAGCTTCAACGCGAAAACAACAGCTCCCAGCTCCAAGTCATGAGTTGGGTAATTCTCTTCATAAGGTTTCAGTTATCACGATGCGTACGCGATCACCCTGCCATTATACATTAGTACGCACCCCAATCCATTTTTAGATTCATCAGTATGCACCTCAAAATTCTCACTCCCTTCAGGTAATGCTATAATACGAGTTGTGGTCAGACGATCTTTCAATGTTAGGAAGTCCGTTTCATAGGTCTCATCCCATTTGAACTTGTTTTATTTCCTCATCAACGTTGTTAGTGGCTTAGCTATTTTGGAGAAGTCTTTCACAAACCTCCTGTAGTAGCCAGCCAAACCCAAAAAGCTCCTTACACCAGCAACATTCTTCGATGGCTCCCACTTAGACACTTCTTCAATTTTGCTAGGATCAACTGATACTCCCTCCTTTGATATCACATGTCCAAGAAATGCCACCTTTTCTAACCAGAATTCACACTTGCTCAACTTGGCCTACAACTGATTGTCTCTCAAAGTCTGCAGTACAATCCTCAGATGCTCTATAACACCCCCTTCTTACCCGGCCAAGGTAATTGAGAGATGTTACCATCTCAATTTCCCGAGGCGGTGAATCGGAGATACAATCAAGAAACATTTATTATAAATGATAGTTTGGTGAGTTACATAAACGTAAGCAAATAAATAAATGAATACAAGTCATACTACTACGACCCTCTAAAGAAGACTATCTCATGCCGACTCGACTGTAAGTCTGAAGCTCGTCCCATCCCTCGCGTGACACCAAAACAACATGTGCTCAACCTGCTACTCATATGAACGGAAATATTTTGTGGATCGACACAGGCCATCCCGGAAATAGGTGAAAATTGCACGGACACACAACATGTCAGGTTCAATAAATAAATAAAAGACACAACGTGATAAATAAATATGCAACATGCACCGCCACCCATATCCACCGTGGCCACCTTAACCACAGCCCTGGCCACCATGGGCAGCAGCTACAGTAACCCTGACACCACCCCAAAACAGCAGCCACAACAACAAGCAGCGGCTTTCCAACAACAACACACACACAACACACACCCATATCAAACACCACCATAACACCACCAAAACAGCCACCACCACGGTAGTCACGACTTAACCCCACACCCATAGCCGCCACCAGTGGAGCCCACCAACCCCGACAAAACAGCAACAATAGCCGCCAACAACAACTACAACTAACAACAACACATAACTCGTATGCCCTCTTTAACACCCGATTTAAACACCTTTACCACCACTCATTCCACCACCCACGACTACCACAACACTCTCCACTTAACCCAAAATAATAACCACACAAGGTCAGCCCAAATTAGGCCATATACGGTGGTTAAAAACCAGTCCAAAGACGATATAAAAAACAACAACAAATACCTTATAATACACAGTCAAACCTCGATTTAAGGTGGTCAGCGGCGGTCAAAGGGTAGTTATTATTATTATTATTATTATTATTATTATTATTATTATTATTATTATTATTATTATTATTATTATTATTATTATTATTATTATTATTATTATTATTATTACCGTCACCAAGATAACTCGTAGAATACAATATCATTTTATAAAATATATTTTCTCATTTACCGTTAACTAGCCTTTGACCGAGGTAAATAAAATATGGGTATTACAATCTTCCCCCCTTAAAATGAACTTCGTCCCTGAAGTTCGCCCACTCTCTCATATTCCCTCAAGTCTCATGCAATATCCCGAATAAAAAAAAATATAGACCATTTAATCTACTTGTCTTGTTATTACTCGTAAATATGTGCAATATGGATAATAATCAGTTGTATATATTGTAAGTTGTAAGTCATTATGTACTATTAAGATTATTTAATTATTATAATATCATCATATTATAATCATATTATGGTTAGGATATTTTGTACATATTTAGATAAGTATGTTTATGGTTGTTATCTATGTGTGCAATGGTAAGTTACGTTTCTTAGTTACTAAGAAACAATGAAGTAAAATCCAACTTGTTCACTAATTTGTGACACCGACCATTTATTTTACTAGTCTTTTTATTACTCGTAAATATGTCATCGTTATTAGGTGCAATATGGATAATAATCAGTTGTATATATCGTAAGTTGTAACTCATTATGTACTATTAAGATTATTTAATTATTATAATATCATCATATTATAATCATGTTATGGTTAGGATATTTTGTACATATTTGGATAAGTATGTTTATGGTTGTTATCTATGTGTGCAATGGTAAGTTACGTTTCTTAGTTACTAAGAAACAATGAAGTAAAATCCAACTTGTTCACTAATTTGTGACACCGACCTTATGTTTTGGCTATAAATAGCCCCTCGCCATTCATTTCACTCTTATTAATTAAAACATAAAAAATTCACTATTATTTCCTAGTAACTAGGTTCCATCGATAAATAAGGTATGATTTCGGGACCCTTCGTCGTAGAAATAAGTAATAATGTACTGATTATTGTATAGTATTATCGACCGTATATTTTTATATTATTTGTATACTACTCACATGTTATTATCTGTCTTTGTATGACTGTCATGTTATTACTTCTGTTATAATGTGCTATTTGCCAATTGTAGCATTCGGAATACGATTACGGGAGAGAGACGACATTACAAATTTATCCTGTGTACATGGAAGGGGGCACGACCCCATGTGAACCAAGGTTCTGATTATTACTGGTGAAAGTGCCAGGAGGTTTACACGGGTCTTAGACCTGGGATCCTGTGTACATGGAGGAGGGCTTAGCCCAGGGGAGTTTCTACTCCGTAATGTCTCTCTATTCAGTAATGGTAGACCGGTATAATTGTACAGTGAGTTATTGCATGCTGAAATGAGAGGATATGCATGTCTATTTATAATTATTCGACTGTATTTATGTGACCTATTTTTAGTCCTTGTGCTGCCAGGAAGAAGTAAAAATATTAAAATGGAGGTAAGTAGGACCGGTGGAGGTGACCGGAGTCATACTCAGTCTGTGGTTGGCTGATTCCGTTACTTTCATTCTCTTTCAGGTACAAGTATCGGGGGAAGACAAGTGTGAGGATTTTCAAATGACCTAATAGGATGAATATGTAATAGAGTTATTAGTTTTTATCTTTAAAAAGTGTATTTATCTTTATCCTTGTAATAGCCTTGTATTTTCCAGATGGGAAATACGGCGGTGACGTCCTATAATTTCCGCTGATGTCTATTATTAATAAAAAGAGCTAATTTGACATGTCTGTTTGCTTTTCGGGGGCGTTATAAAATGGTATCAGAGCAACCTTGTAACCGCGTGTTGAGCCTTCGACCATACGTCTAGCAGGGTTATAGATTCTTGGGTCTAGTATAAAACTCGTATCAAACACATAAAAACCGACTGAAAGAGAGAGGGGTAAATATAAAGTGTCTCGGATTACTTGTTTAATTGATTTGTTTACTAATTCTTTTATTGTTTTAATAATGTATAGTTTGGGTGTTCTAATTGTTTTTCTTCTCCGTACATTACATATTTGCATGAAGTTGCTACTTGCGAGTCTCATGAGATATATGCATATTTATTTCTGTGCTATACGTTAAGAAAGTTTCGGGACATTTTACCTTTAAGATTTTGACTCTATCCTTCCACTCATTATATCTTAATATTGGTTTCATAATTTCGAAATTTTGATACTTATTCTATTTATCGTATTACAAAAGTTCGATCTAGTTCAATTTCGTCTTTGGTATATTTTAATAATTTAATGTTGTATATTTAGAAAAAAAATGTTTATCTTTACTACGAATTTGAAAATGAAATTTTCAGTTTTTGATTTGTGCGGTGGTTGGGATGTTAGGGCTTGTTATTATGGACGTCTAATAACCGGTTCAGCGCCTACTAACGTATGCTTTGATTTTGTCTTTGATTTGGATTACGCGAATTCTTGTTCGCGACGAGAAGTTCCTGCCTTCCATTATATAAGACATACATTTTTCTACACATTTCAAAAGTGTGATTAAAAGACTTTTGTTAGATTAAATTCTTATAAATCTCTTTAGTTTTGAAAAAAATTAAATCTTTTACTATTCCATTTTTCTATCTTCAAGTTTCGGGACGAAACTTATTTTACGGAGGGTAGAATGCAATATCCCGAATAAAAAAAATATAGACCATTTACTTTACTAGTCTTGTTATTACTCGTAAATATGCCATCGTTATTAGCTGCAATATTGATAATAATCAGTTGTATATATTGTAAGTTGTAACTCATTATGTACTATTAAGATTATTTAATTATTATAATATCATCATATTATAATCATATTATGGTTAGGATATTTTGTACATATTTAGATAAGTATGTTTATGGTTGTTATCTATGTGTGCAATGGTAAGTTACGTTTCTTAGTTACTAAGAAACAATGAAGTAAAATCCAACTTGTTCACTAATTTGTGACACCGACCTTATGTTTTGGCTATAAATAGCCCCTCGCCATTCATTTAATTCTTATTAATTAAAACATACAAAATTCACTATTATTTCCTAGTAACTAGGTTCCATCGATAAATAAGGTATGATTTCGGGACCCTTCGTCGTAGAAATAAGTAATAATGTACTGATTATTGTATAGTATTATCGACCGTATATTGTTATATTATTATTATACTGCTCACATGTTATTATCTGTCTTTGTATGAACATACGACTGTCATGTTAGTACTTCTGTTATAATGTGCTATTTGCCAATTGTAGCATTCAGAATACGATTACGGGAGAGAGACGACATTACAAATTTATCCTGTGTACATGGAAGGGGGCACGGCCCCATGTGAACCAAGGTTCTGATTATTACTGGTGAAAGTGCCATGGGGTTTACACGGGTCTTAGAACTGGGATCCTGTGTACATGGAGGAGGGCTTAGCCCAGGGGAGTTTCTACTCCGTAATGTCTCTCTATTAAGTAATGGTAGACCGGTATAATTGTACAGTGAGTTATTGCATGCTGAAATGAGAAGATATGCATGTCTATTTATAATTATTAGACTGTATTTATGTGACCTATTTTTAGTCCTTGTGCTGCCAGGAAGAAGTAAAAATATTAAAATGGAGGTAAGTAGGACCGGTGGAGGTGACCGGAGTCATACTCAGTCTCTGGTTGGCTGATTCCGTTACTTTCATTCTCTTTCAGGTACAAGTATCGGGGGAAGACAAGTGTTAGGATTTTCAAATGACCTAATAGGATGAATATGTAATAGAGTTATTAGTTTTTATCTTTAAAAAGTGTTTATCTTTATCCTTGTAATAGCCTTGTATTTTCCAGGTGGGAAATACGGCGGTGACATCCTATAATTTCCGCTGATGTCTATTATTAATAAAAAGAGCTAATTTGACCTGTCTATTTGCTTTTCGGGGGCGTTATAAAATGGTATCAGAGCAACCCTGTAACCGCGTGTTGAGCCTTCGACCATACGTCTAGCAGGGTTATAGATTCTTGGGTCTAGTATCAAACTCGTATCAAACACATAAAAACCGACTGAAAGAGAGAGGGGTAGATATAAAGTGTCTCGGATTACTTGTTTAATTGATTTGTTTACTAATTCTTTTATTGTTTTAATAATGTATAGTTTGGGTGTTCTAATTGTTTTTCTTCTGCGTACATTACATATTTGCATGAAGTTGCTACTTGCGAGTCTCATCAGATATATGCATATTTATTTCTGTGCTATACGTTAAGAAAGTTTTGGGACATTTTACCTTTAAGATTTTGACTCTATCCTTCCTCTCATTATATCTTAATATTGATTTCATAATTTCGAAATTTTGATACTTATTCTATTTATCGTATTACAAAAGTTCGATCTAGTTCAATTTCCTCTTTGGTATATTTTAATAATTTAATGTTGTATATTTAGAAAAAAAATGTTTATCTTTACTACGAATTTGAAAATGAAACTTTCAGTTTTGGATTTGTGCGGTGGTTGGGATGTTAGGGCTTGTTATTATGGACGTCTAATAACCGGTTCAGCGCCTACTAACGTATGCTTTGATTTTGTCTTTGATTTGGATTACGCGAATTCTTGTTCGCGACGAGAAGTTCCTGCCTTCCATTATATAAGACATACATTTTTCTACACATTTCAAAAGTGTGATTAAAAGACTTTTGTTAGATTAAATTCTTATAAATCTCTTTAGTTTTGAAAAAAATTAAATCTTTTACTATTCCATTTTTCTATCTTCAAGTTTCGGGCCGAAACTTATTTTACGGAGGGTAGAATGCAATATCCCGAATAAAAAAAATATAGACCATTTACTTTACTAGTCTTGTTATTACTCGTAAATATGCCATCGTTATTAGCTGCAATATTGATAATAATCAGTTGTATATATTGTAAGTTGTAACTCATTATGTACTATTAAGATTATTTAATTATTATAATATCATCATATTATAATCATATTATGGTTAGGATATTTTGTACATATTTAGATAAGTATGTTTATGGTTGTTATCTATGTGTGCAATGGTAAGTTACGTTTCTTAGTTACTAAGAAACAATGAAGTAAAATCCAACTTGTTCACTAATTTGTGACACCGACCTTATGTTTTGGCTATAAATAGCCCCTCGCCATTCATTTAATTCTTATTAATTAAAACATACAAAATTCACTATTATTTCCTAGTAACTAGGTTCCATCGATAAATAAGGTATGATTTCGGGACCCTTCGTCGTAGAAATAAGTAATAATGTACTGATTATTGTATAGTATTATCGACCGTATATTGTTATATTATTATTATACTGCTCACATGTTATTATCTGTCTTTGTATGAACATACGACTGTCATGTTAGTACTTCTGTTATAATGTGCTATTTGCCAATTGTAGCATTCAGAATACGATTACGGGAGAGAGACGACATTACAAATTTGTCCTGTGTACATGGAAGGGGGCACGGCCCCATGTGAACCAAGGTTCTGATTATTACTGGTGAAAGTGCCATGGGGTTTACACGGGTCTTAGAACTGGGATCCTGTGTACATGGAGGAGGGCTTAGCCCAGGGGAGTTTCTACTCCGTAATGTCTCTCTATTCAGTAATGGTAGACCGGTATAATTGTACAGTGAGTTATTGCATGCTGAAATGAGAGGATATGCATGTCTATTTATAATTATTAGACTGTATTTATGTGACCTATTTTTAGTCCTTGTGCTGCCAGGAAGAAGTAAAAATATTAAAATGGAGGTAAGTAGGACCGGTGGAGGTGACCGGAGTCATACTCAGTCTCTGATTGGCTGATTCCGTTACTTTCATTCTCTTTCAGGTACAAGTATCGGGGGAAGACAAGTGTTAGGATTTTCAAATGACCTAATAGGATGAATATGTAATAGAGTTATTAGTTTTTTTCTTTAAAAAGTGTATTTATCTTTATCCTTGTAATAGCCTTGTATTTTCCAGGTGGGAAATACGGCGGTGACATCCTATAATTTCCGCTGATGTCTATTATTAATAAAAAGAGCTAATTTGACCTGTCTATTTGCTTTTCGGGGGCGTTATAAAATGGTATCAGAGCAGCCCTGTAACCGCGTGTTGAGCCTTCGACCATACGTCTAGCAGGGTTATAGATTCTTGGGTCTAGTATCAAACTCGTATCAAACACATAAAAACCGACTGAAAGAGAGAGGGGTAGATATAAAGTGTCTCGGATTACTTGTTTAATTGATTTGTTTACTAATTCTTTTATTGTTTTAATAATGTATAGTTTGGGTGTTCTAATTGTTTTTCTTCTGCGTACATTACATATTTGCATGAAGTTGCTACTTGCGAGTCTCATCAGATATATGCATATTTATTTCTGTGCTATACGTTAAGAAAGTTTTGGGACATTTTACCTTTAAGATTTTGACTCTATCCTTCCTCTCATTATATCTTAATATTGGTTTCATAATTTCGAAATTTTGATACTTATTCTATTTATCGTACTACAAAAGTTCGATCTAGTTCAATTTCGTCTTTGGTATATTTTAATAATTTAATGTTGTATATTTAGAAAAAAAATGTTTATCTTTACTACGAATTTGAAAATGAAACTTTCAGTTTTGGATTTGTGCGGTGGTTGGGATGTTAGGGCTTGTTATTATGGACGTCTAATAACCGGTTCAGCACCTACTAACGTATGCTTTGATTTTGTCTTTGATTTGGATTATGCGAATTCTTGTTCGCGACGAGAAGTTCCTGCCTTCCATTATATAAGACATACATTTTTCTACACATTTCAAAAGTGTGATTAAAAGACTTTTGTTAGATTAAATTCTTATAAATCTCTTTAGTTTTGAAAAAAATTAAATCTTTTACTATTCCATTTTTCTATCTTCAAGTTTCGGGACGAAACTTATTTTCTGAGGGTAGAATGCAATATCCCGAATAAAAAAAATATAGACCATTTACTTTACTAGTCTTGTTATTACTCGTAAATATGCCATCGTTATTAGTCGCAATATTGATAATAATCAGTTGTATATATTGTAAGTTGTAACTCATTATGTACTATTAAGATTATTTAATTATTATAATATCATCATATTATAATCATATTATGGTTAGGATATTTTGTACATATTTAGATAAGTATGTTTATGGTTGTTATCTATGTGTGCAATGGTAAGTTACGTTTCTTAGTTACTAAGAAACAATGAAGTAAAATCCAACTTGTTCACTAATTTGTGACACCGACCTTATGTTTTGGCTATAAATAGCCCCTCGCCATTCATTTAATTCTTATTAATTAAAACATACAAAATTCACTATTATTTCCTAGTAACTAGGTTCCATCGATAAATAAGGTATGATTTCGGGACCCTTCGTCGTAGAAATAAGTAATAATGTACTGATTATTGTATAGTATTATCGACCGTATATTGTTATATTATTATTATACTGCTCACATGTTATTATCTGTCTTTGTATGAACATACGACTGTCATGTTAGTACTTCTGTTATAATGTGCTATTTGCCAATTGTAGCATTCAGAATACGATTACGGGAGAGAGACGACATTACAAATTTATCCTGTGTACATGGAAGGGGGCACGGCCCCATGTGAACCAAGGTTCTGATTATTACTGGTGAAAGTGCCATGGGGTTTACACGGGTCTTAGAACTGGGATCCTGTGTACATGGAGGAGGGCTTAGCCCAGGGGAGTTTCTACTCCGTAATGTCTCTCTATTCAGTAATGGTAGACCGGTATAATTGTACAGTGAGTTATTGCATGCTGAAATGAGAGGATATGCATGTCTATTTATAATTATTAGACTGTATTTATGTGACCTATTTTTAGTCCTTGTGCTGCCAGGAAGAAGTAAAAATATTAAAATGGAGGTAAGTAGGACCGGTGGAGGTGACCGGAGTCATACTCAGTCTCTGGTTGGCTGATTCCGTTACTTTCATTCTCTTTCAGGTACAAGTATCGGGGGAAGATAAGTGTTAGGATTTTCAAATGACCTAATAGGATGAATATGTAATAGAGTTATTAGTTTTTATCTTTAAAAAGTGTATTTATCTTTATCCTTGTAATAGCCTTGTATTTTCCAGGTGGGAAATACGGCGGTGACGTCCTATAATTTCCGCTGATGTCTATTATTAATAAAAAGAGCTAATTTGACCTGTCTATTTGCTTTTCGGGGGCGTTATAAAATGGTATCAGAGCAACCCTGTAACCGCGTGTTGAGCCTTCGACCATACGTCTAGCAGGGTTATAGATTCTTGGGTCTAGTATAAAACTCGTATCAAACACATAAAAACCGACTGAAAGAGAGAGGGGTAGATATAAAGTGTCTCGGATTACTTGTTTAATTGATTTGTTTACTAATTCTTTTATTGTTTTAATAATGTATAGTTTGGGTGTTCTAATTGTTTTTCTTCTGCGTACATTACATATTTGCATGAAGTTGCTACTTGCGAGTCTCATCAGATATATGCATATTTATTTCTGTGCTATACGTTAAGAAAGTTTCGGGACATTTTACCTTTAAGATTTTGACTCTATCCTTCCACTCATTATATCTTAATATTGGTTTCATAATTTCGAAATTTTGATACTTATTCTATTTATCGTATTACAAAAGTTCGATCTAGTTCAATTTCGTCTTTGGTATATTTTAATAATTTAATGTTGTATATTTAGAAAAAAAATGTTTATCTTTACTACGAATTTGAAAATGAAATTTTCAGTTTTTGATTTGTGCGGTGGTTGGGATGTTAGGGCTTGTTATTATGGACAACTAATAACCAGTTCAGCGCCTACTAACGTATGCTTTGATTTTGTCTTTGATTTGGACTACGCGAATTCTTGTTCGCGACGAGAAGTTCCTGCCTTCCATTATTTAAGACATACATTTTTCTACACATTTCAAAAGTGTGATTAAAAGACTTTTGTTAGATTAAATTCTTATAAATCTCTTTAGTTTTGAAAAAAATTAAATCTTTTACTATTCCATTTTCTATTTTCAAGTTTCGGGACGAAACTTATTTTACGGAGGGTAGAATGCAATATCCCGAATAAAAAAAATATAGACCATTTAATTTAAAAGTCTTGTTATTACTCATAAATATGTCATCGTTATTAGGTGCAATATGGATAATAATCAGTTGTATATATTGTAAGTTGTAACTCATTATGTACTATTAAGATTATTTAATTATTATAATATCATCATATTATAATCATATTATGGTTAGGATATTTTGTACATATTTAGATAAGTATGTTTATGGTGGTTATCTATGTGTGCAATGGTAAGTTACGTTTCTTAGTTACTAAGAAACAATGAAGTAAAATCCAACTTGTTCACTAATTTGTGACACCGACCTTATGTTTTGGCTATAAATAGCCCCTCGCCATTCATTTAATTCTTATTAATTAAAACATACAAAATTCACTATTTTTTCCTAGTAACTAGGTTCCATCGATAAATAAGGTGTGATTTCGGGACCCTTCGCCGTAGAAATAAGTAATAATGTACTGATTATTGTATAGTATTATCGACCGTATATTGTTATATTATTATTATACTGCTCACATGTTATTATCTGTCTTTGTATGAACATACGACTGTCATGTTAGTACTTCTGTTATAATGTGCTATTTGCCAATTGTAGGATTCGGAATACGATTACGTGAGAGAGACGACATTACAAATTTATCCTGTGTACATGGAAGGTGGCACGGCTCCATGTGAACCAAGCTTCTGATTATTACTGGTGAAAGTGCCATGGGGTTTACACGGGTCTTAGACCTGGGATCCTGTGTACATGGAGGAGGGCTTAGCCCAGGGGAGTTTCTACTCCGTAATGTCTCTCTATTCAATAATGGTAGACCGGTATAATTGTACATTGAGTTATTGCATGCTTAAATGAGAGGATATGCATATCTATTTATAATTATTCGACTGTGTTTATGTGACCTATTTTTAGTCCTTGTGCTGCCAGGAAGAAGTAAAAATATTTAAATGGAGGTAAGTAGGACCGGTGGAGGTGACCGGAGTCATACTCAGTCTGTGGTTGGCTGATTCCGTTACTTTCATTCTCTTTCAGGTACAAGTATCGGGGGAGGACAAGTGTGAGGATTTTCAAATGACCTAATAGGATGAATATGTAATAGAGTTATTAGTTTTTATCTTTAAAAAGTGTATTTATCTTTATCCTTGTAATAACCTTGTATTTTCCAGATGAGAAATACGGCGGTGACGTCCTACAACTTCCGCTGCTGTCTATTATTAATAAAAAGAGCTATTTTGAGCTGTCTGTTTGCTTTTCGGGGGCGTTACAAAATGGTATCAGAGCAACCCTGTAACCGCGTGTTGAGCCTTCGACCATACGTCTAGCAGGGTTATAGATTCTTGGGTCTAGTATAAAACTCGTATCAAACACATAAAAACCGACTAAAAGAGAGAGGGGTAGATATAAAGTGTCTCGGATTACTTGTTTAATTGATTTGTTTACTAATTCTTTTATTGCTTTAATAATGTATAGTTTGGGTGTTCTAATTGTTTTTCTTCTGCGTACATTACATATTTGCATGAAGTTGCTACTTGCGAATCTCATGAGATATATGCATATTTATTTGTGTGTTATACGTTAAGAAAGTTTCGGGACATTTTACCTTTAAGATTTTGAATCTATCCTTCCACTCATTATATCTTAATATTGGTTTCATAATTTCGAAATTTTGATACTTATTCTATTTATCGTATTACAAAAGTTCGATCTAGTTCAATTTCGTCTTTGGTACATTTTAATAATTTAATGTTGTATATTTAGAAAAAAAAATGTTTATCTTTACTACGAATTTGAAAATGAAATTTTTAGTTTTTGATTTGTGCGGTGGTTGGGATGTTAGGGCTTGTTATTATGGACGTCTAATAGCAGGTTCAGCGCCTACTAACGTATGCTTTGATTTTATCTTTGATTTGGATTACTCGAATTCTTGTTTGCGACGAGAAGTTCCTGCCTTCCATTATATAAGACATACATTTTTCTACACATTTCAAAAGTGTGATTAAAAGACTTTTGTTAGATTAAATTCTTATAAATCTCTTTAGTTTTGAGAAATTTAAATCTTTTACTATTCCATTTTCTATTTTCAAGTTTTCGGACGAAACTTAATTTAAGGAGGGTAGAATGCAATATCCCGAATAAAAAAAAATAGGGTAATTTGATAACTACTACCTACTATAATCCAACTTTTAAGAACTACTACCAAAATAATTCTGTCTTAAAAACTACTACCACTTTATTTGGTTCGGATTAATTACACTACCAAATCTTAAAAAAACTCATTAAAACTGAATTTCTAAGTTAAGTTCTAACTTGTTTTCCTATTTTACCCCTTATTATCCTTATAAACACACAGTCTCATCCTTATAAACACACTCTCCCAGCATTCCCTTCTTCTTATTCTTCTTCTTCTCTCTTTATCTCTCCGAATCAATCAGGTAACATTGTTCTTTATTTTTTTGAATCTCATGTCCATTGTTCCAACATATTGAAGAAATATCTCTCCCATCCAAATTCTGTGTTTATTGTTTCAATTAAAAGTTCAATTAAAAGTTCATTGTTCATTGAAGGCAAGCATCAAAAACTAGAACAAACAGCAAAGAGGTCTTAGGACATTGAACATCATAGGAAACTTCACCATCTCATCAATGCGTCGAACACTTACTTTTTCTTTTCCCAGTTCTTTTGCTTGATTGTGTTGCTCAAGATCTATTCGAATACAACATAAATTAACACGCTACAAATAAAAGAGAGTGAATCCAATAAAAAACAAATTATAGAGAACATCAAAGCAAATAAGCGACAGAATGGTTTCTCAATACACCCAGACAAGAGGATGGTTTATCGGGTTATCAAGTGTGATGATAAAACATCATACATAGGAACAAAAACTTCAAAATTTCTATATTTTATGCAAGAGCCACGATAGAACAAACTCAAACTAATTCGCAATACCTAAATACTGTATAATTTAGCATCCAACTCAACAAACAAGAAGGGTAAGAATAATAACACCTGTAAACGGTAAACGGAGTCCTGGAAGGATGAAGGTGAAAAGGATCGATAATCTGGGTAAAATAGGTTAATAAGTGGATGTGATTTACATGTAGTAATTGTTGAAGTTTGATTAGGTAATATAGGTTAATAAGATTTGATTGAATGTGAGATTGATTTTTCCCCCAATTTACCCGGTAAATTGAATTTGTAACGTAAGATGAAGATAATGAGGGAAGTAAGAGAGCCTTGGGTTATTTTGGGGGGGCATAAAAGTAATTGCAATTCAAATTTTGGGTTATTTTGGGTTTTTTAAAGATTTGGTAGTGTAATTAATCCGAACCAAATAAAGTGGTAGTAGTTTTTAAGTCAGAATTATTTTGGTAGTAGTTCTTAAAAGTTGGATTATAGTAGGCAGTAGTTATCAAATTACCCTTAAATATAGACCATTTAATTTACTAGTCTTGTTATTACTCGTAAATATGTCATCGTTATTAGGTGCAATATGGATAATAATCAGTTGTATATATTGTAAGTTGTAACTCATTATGTACTATTAAGATTATTTAATTATCATAATATCATCATATTGTAATCATATTATGGTTAGAATATTTTGTACATATTTAGACAAGTATGTTTATGCTTGTTATCTATGTGTGCAATGGTAAGTTACGTTTCTTAGTTACTAAGAAACAATGAAGTAAAATCCAACTTGTTCACTAATTTGTGACACCGACCTTATGTTTTGGCTTTAAATAGCCCCTCGCCATTTATTTCATTCTTATTAATTAAAACATACAAAATTACTATTATTTCCTAGTAACTAGGTTCCATCGTTAAATAGGGTATAATTTCGGGACCCTTCGTCTTAGAAATAAGTAATAATGTACTGGTTATTGTATAGTATTATCGACCGTATATTGTTATATTATTATTATACTGCTCACATGTTATTATCTGTCTTTGTATGAACATACGATTGTCATGTTAGTACTTCTGTTATAATGTGCTATTTGACAATTGTAGCATTCGGAATACGATTACGGGAGAGAGACGACATTACAAATTTATCCTGTGTACATGGAAGGGGGCACGGCCCCATGTGAACTAAGTTTCTGATTATTACTGGTGAAAGTGCCAGGGGGTTTACACGGGTCTTAGACCTGGGATCCTGTGTATATGGAGAAGGGCTTAGTGTGACGATCCGCACACTTCGAACCCTTAGATTTATTTATGCTTATGTAATTTCATTTTCCTTGTACATTTGTAGTAAGTATTTTCTTAGTAGTTTTAGAATAAGTTTCATAAATAGGTATATCGCTATTCTACACTAAACTTGTAAATTCAATGTTTCCTGCTACCAGGACCAAACTATCAAATTTGCCTCTATGAGAGGTGCTAGTCAATGAAAAACCGCTTCTCATCCAAAAGCTTGTTGTTGCTTGTTGCTTGCTTTCAATAATCGTATTGCTTACTTTTATTGCTTTCGTGTGTCGGACTTGATAATCTTGACTAGGATTCCCGACACACACCGACCCGAGACCCGAGTATCGTGCTAGTGGGCAATCCCTCAGTAGTACGAAGATCCTTGTCGCTTGCATCTTGCCTTGAGACGGGCAAGGGTACGTGCCACGGTCCGGCAAAAGTAGCGGACCGTGACATTTGGTATCAGAGCCCGGTCTTCGGACGGGTGTCTGCAAGCCGCATTTGTTTATCGAGATCGAGAAAATGGGCGAAACAATTGAGGACCGAGTGGATGCCTTAGAGGATACAATCGACGTCAAGCTTCCCAAACTTGAGAGCATCGTTATGCGGATGGCTGCGAGCCTCGAGGAGTTGCAAAAGACGGTTTGTGAACTCGAGACGAAGGTGGACGGGATGAACACTCGCATCCAAACAATCAGTGCTGCGATTCCCGACGATCGGGAGGAAGAGATCAATCATCTGCACCGAAAGGTCGAGATGTTAGAGAACACTTGTGCCACGCTCGTGGAAGCGGTGGCCAATGACGGGAAATCTGTGGGGAGCCATAAGGTGAAGGCACCTCCACCTCGTGCCTACGATGGGGCGAGGGATTCGAAAGCGGTCGATAACTTTATCTTTGATATGGAGCAATACTTCCGAGTAAGTGGGCTCGACGAAGACGCGGAAGTTGTCACGGCAAGCATGTATCTAGTCGACGATGCCAAGATGTGGTGGAGGGCTAGGTACAAGGAAATCGATGCGGGCACGATTACGGTGACATCGTGGGCCGAATTCAAGAGGATCTTGAAGGATCACTTCTACCTGGAGAACACGAAGTTTGTTGCTCGGAAGAAGTTGAAGGAAATAAAGCACACCAAATCAATCCGAGAATATGTGAGGGAATTCTCTGCATGCATGCTCGAGATTACCGAAATGTACGAGACGACAGGACATTCGAATTCATTGATGGGTTGAAGAGGTGGGCACAACAGGAGGTCATGAGGCAGAATCCCAAAACTCTGTCTTCGGCCATATCGGCTGCGGAGCGCCTGCTCGACTTTCACGGGGAGCGAGAGGCACCAAGAGTTGTGGCTCCAACGGGGAATGCTGGTGTGTCACAAAGTGGGTACAATGGACAAAGGCCACAAAACAGCGCCATTTTAGTTGGGAACAGTCGGTTCCGCTCGCAAGGAAGTCAAGCCCAATCGGTGAGCACTACAAACTCGCCCTCAAGCTCGTCTTCGAAGGCGGGAAACTCTACTGCTTCCACAACGAAGAGACCGTTCGCGTGTTTTGTGTGCAAGGGTCCTCACAAGATGGCCGATTGTCCGAACAAAGCGGAGTTCAATGCCATGTTCAAGAAGATGCCCAAAGGGGCTCAAGAACGTCTTGATGGGGCGTTGGCCAACTATCACCAAGAGTGTAACGAAGACTCGAGTGATGGTGAAGACCAACCACGAATGGGCTCACTTCAAAGGATTAGCGCGATGGGGAAGTACGAAGATTCCTCCGCCAAGAAATCCAACGGGCTCATGTACGTGGACTTGATGGTGAATGGGAAGCAAGCACAAGGCTTGATCGACTCGGGCGCCTCCCACAACTTTGTTACGAAAGAGGATGTTGATCGGTTGGGGCTAGTTCTGCGGGATGCTAACAGCTGCCTAAAGTCGGTCAATGGGAAATTGAGACGCGTCCAAGGAGTGGCTAAGAAGGTCACGGTCCAAGTGGGTGAGTGGGCAGGGGTGCTCGACTTCACCACCGTTCCGCTGGATGACTTCAAGTTAGTACTCGGGATGCAGTTCTTTCAGAAAGCATTGGTAGTATTGAAACCGAGTGACGGATCGATGCTACTAATGGGGTCTATCGTAGTGAAGACGGTAGACAGCGACGAAGACAAGAGGCAGCATCGAATTTCGGCTATGAGGGTGATACCGACGCCGAAACAAGGAATGCAACCTTGGAGAATGCCTAAAGGTTCGGTGGAGCCGAGGGTGAACAAGACCCAGGCTAACTACGCTGCTAAGTGGCCTGGGGGACGAAAGGAGAGTCTACCTCCTCACCGAGGAGTAGACAATGAGGCCCGAAATGCCCAAAGAAATAGGCCTCGTACCATCAGGGGGCCGCGTCGATATCTTTGAATCGACGTCCCGGTTTCGGGTCGGTCGACTCAAGAGAGAAGACCTCGTACCATCGGGGGCCGCGCCGAAATGCGATTCGGCGTCTGGAGAACTCACTTACCCTTGAATGCAGTGCGAAGTGGTGATGGACAAGGTGAAGGTGCGATGGAGCAAGCACCTTGAACGATCTCGCAAAATTTCCGCTCGAGCAACGAGGACTTGGACTTTCCAGAATGATCAGAGGCGAGTGATAAACTTGGAGGACATGATGTTCGGGAGTCTCGCCGTCAAGGAAATGCACTCTATTCTTGAAGGGACGATGAATCCGATCATGGTGTGGACCGAGAAGTATCTACAAGCCGGGCCCAAGAGAAAGCCAAACCACAATGCAGCATGGACGGCCACAGCTCACCGAGGATGTCTCACTGGAGCGCCATTCGAGATTTTTGTGTTGCCGAGGGCGGCAACAGATTAGGTGGGGGAGAGTGTGACGATCCGCACACATCGAACCCTTAGATTTATTTATGCTTATGTAATTTCATTTTCCTTGTACATTTGTAGTAAGTATTTTCTTAGTAGTTTTAGAATAAGTTTCCATGAATAGGTATATCGCTATTCTACACTAAACTTGTAAATTCAATGTTTCCTGCTACCAGGACCAAACTATCAAATTTGCCTCTATGAGAGGTGCTAGTCAATGAAAAACCGCTTCTCATCCAAAAGCTTGTTGTTGCTTGTTGCTTGCTTTCAATAATCGTATTGCTTACTTTTATTGCTTTCGTGTGTCGGACTTGATAATCGTGACTAGGATTCCCGACACACACCGACCCGAGACACGAGTATCGTGCTAGTGGGCGATCCCTCACTAGTACGAAGATCCTTGTCGCGTGCATCTTGCCTTGAGACGAGCAAGGGTGCGCGCCACGGTCCGGCAAAAGTAGCGGACCGTGACACTTAGCCTAGGGGAGTTTCTTCTCCGTAATGTCTCTCTATTCAGTAATGGTAGACCGGTATAATTGTACAGTGAGTTATTGCATGCTGAAATGAGAGGATATGCATGTCTATTTATAATTATTCGAATGTGTTTATGTGTCCTATGTTTAGTCCTTGTGCTGCCAGGAAGAAGTAAAAATATTAAAATGGAGGTAAGTAGGACTGGTGGAGGTGACCGGAGTCATACTCAGTCTGTGGTTGGCTTATTCCGTTACTTTCATTCTCTTTCAGGTACAAGTATCGGGGGAGGACAAGTGTGAGGATTTTGAAATGACCTAATAGGATGAATATGTAATAGAGTTATTAGTTTTTATCTTTAAAAAGTGTATTTATCTTTATCCTTGTAATAGCCTTGTATTTTACAGATGGGAAATACGGCGGTGACGTACTATATTTTCCGCTGCTGTCTATTATTAATAAAAAGAGCTATTTTGAGATGTCTGTCTGCTTTTCGGGGGCGTTACAAAATGGTGTCAGAGCAACCCTGTAACCGCGTGTTGAGCCTTCGACCATACGTCTAGCAGGGTTATAGATTCTTAGGTCTAGTGTAAAACTCGTATAGAAAACACATAAAAACCAACTGAAAGAGAGAGGGGTAGATATAAAGTGTCTCGGATTACTTGTTTAAGTGATTTGTTTACTAATTCTTTTATTGTTTTAATAATGTATTAATTGGGTGTTCTAATTGTTTTTCTTCTCCGTACATTACATATTTGCATGAAGTTGCTACTTGCGAGTCTCATGAGATATATGCATATTTATTTCTGTGCTATACGTTAAGAAAGTTTCGGGACATTTTATCTTTAAGATTTTGACTCTATCCTTCCACTCATTATATCTTAATATTGGTTTCATAATTTCGAAATTTTGATACTTATTCTATTTATCGTATTACAAAAGTTCGAACTAGTTCAATTTCGTCTTTGGTACATTTTAATAATTTAATGTTGTATATTTAGAAAAAAAATGTTTATCTTTACTACGAATTTGGAAATGAAATTTTCAGTTTTTTATTTGTGCGGTGGTCGGGATGTTAGGGCTTGTTATTATGGACGTCTAATAACCATTTCAGCGCCTACTAACGTACGCTTTGATTTTGTCATTGATTTGGATTACTCGAATTCTTGTTCCCGACGAGAAGTTCCTGCCTTCCATTATATAAGATATACATTTTTCTACACATTTCAAAAGTGTGATTAAAGACTTTTGTTAGATTAAATTCTTATAAATCTCTTTAGTTTTGAGGAAATTAAATCTTTTACTATTCTATTTTCAATTTTCAAGTTTCGGGACGAAACTTATTTTAAGGAGGGTAGAATGCAATATCCCGAATAAAAAAAATATAGGCCATTTAATTTACTAGTCTTGTTATTACTCGTAAATATGTCATCGTTATTAGGTGCAATATGGATAATAATCAGTTGTATATATTGTAAGTTGTAACTCATTATGTACTATTAAGATTATTTAATTATTATAATATCATCATATTATAATCATATTATGGTTAGGATATTTTGTACATATTTAGATAAGTATGTTTATGGTTGTTATCTATGTGTGCAATGGTAAGTTACGTTTCTTAGTTACTAAGAAACAATGAAAATCCAACTTGTTCACTAATTTGTGATACCGAATTTATGTTTTGGCTATAAATAGCCCCTCGCCATTCATTTCATTCTTATTAATTAAAACATACAAAATTCACTATTATTTCCTAGTAACTAGGTTCCATCGATAAATAAGGTATGATTTCGGGACCCTTCGTCGTAGAAAGAAGTAATAATGTACTGATTATTGTATAGTATTATAGACCGTATATTGTTATATTATTATTATACTGCTCACATGTTATTATCTGTCTTTGTATCAACATACGACTGTCATGTTAGTACTTCTTTTATAATGTGCTATTTGCCAATTGTAGCATTCGGAATACGATTACGGGAGAGAGACGACATTACAAATTTATCCTGTGTACATGGAAGAGGGCACGACCCCATGTGAACTAAGGTTCTGATTATTACTGGTGAAAGTGCCAGGGGGTTTACACGGGTATTAGGCCTGAGATCCTGTGTACATGGAGGAGGGCTTAGCCCAGGGGAGTTTCTACTCCGTAATGTCTCTCTATTCAGTAATGGTAGACCGGTATAATTGTACATTGAGTTATTGCATGCTGAAATGAGAGGATATGCATGTCTATTTATAATTATTCGACTGTGTTTATGTGACCTATTTTTAGTCCTTGTGCTGCCAGGAAGAAGAAAAATATTAAAATGGAGGTAAGTAGGACCCGTGGAGGTGACCGGAGTCATACTAAGTCTGTGGCTGGCTGATTCCGTTACTTTCATTCTCTTTCAGGTACAAGTATCGGGGGAGGACAAGTGTGAAAATTTTCAAATGACCTAATAGGATGAATATGTAATAGAGTTATTAGTTTTTATCTTTAAAAAGTGTATTTATCTTTATCCTTGTAATTGGCTTGTATTTTCCAGATGGGAAATACGGCGGTGACGTCCTATTATTTTCGATGCTGTCTATTATTAATAAAAAGAGCTATTTTGAGCTGTCTGTCTGCTTTTCGGGGGTGTTACAAAATGGTATCAGAGCAACCCTGTAACCGCGTGTTGAGCTTTCGACCATACGTCTAGCAGGGTTATAGATTCTTGGGTCTAGCATAAAACTCATATCAAACACATAAAAACCGACTGAAAGAGAGAGGGGTAGATATAAAGTATCTCGGATTACTTGTTTAATTGATTTGTTTACTAATTCTTTTATTGTTTTAATAATGTATATTTTTGGTGTTCTAATTGTTTTTCTTCTGCGTACATTACATATTTGCATGAAGTTGCTACTTGCGAGTCTCATGAGATATATGCATATTTATTTCTGTGCTATACGTTAAGAAAGTTTCGGGACATTTTATCTTTAAGATTTTGACTCTATCCTTCCACTCATTATATCTTAATATTGGTTTCATAATTTCGAAATTTTGATACTTATTCTATTTATCGTATTACAAAAGTTCGATCTAGTTCAATTTCGTCTTTGGTACATTTTAATAATTTAATGTTGTATATTTAGAAAAAAAAATGTTTATCTTTACTACGAATTTGGAAATGAAATTTTCAGTTTTTTATTTGTGCGGTGGTTGGGATGTTAGGGCTTGTTATTATGGACGTCTAATAACCGGTTCAGCGTCTACTAACGTATGCTTTGATTTTGTCTTTGATTTGGATTACTCGAATTCTTGTTCGAGACGAGAAGTCCCTGCCTTCCATTATATAAGACATACATTTTTCTACACATTTCAAAAGTGTGATTAAAAGACTTTTGTTAGATTAAATTCTTATAAATCTCTTTAGTTTTGAGAAAATTAAATCTTTTACTATTCCATTTTCTATTTTAAAGTTTCGGGACGAAACTTATTTTAAGGAGGGTAGAATGCAATATCCCGAATAAAAAAAAATATAGACCATTTAATTTACTAGTCTTGTTATTACTCGTAAATATGTCATCGTTATTAGGTGCAATATGGATAATAATAAGTTGTATATATTGTAAGTTGTAACTCATTATGTACTATTAAGATTATTTAATTATTATAATATCATCATATTATAATCATATTATGGTTAGGATATTTTGTACATATTTAGATAAGTATGTTTATGGTTGTTATCTATGTGTGCAATGGTAAGTTACGTTTCTTAGTTACTAAGAAACAATGAAGTAAAATCCAAATTGTTCACTAATTTGTGACACCGACCATTTAATTTACTAGTCTTGTTATTACTCGTAAATATGTCATCGTTATTAGGTGCAATATGGATAATAATCAGTTGTATATATTGTAAGTTGTAACTCATTATGTACTATTAAGATTATTTAATTATTATAATATCATCATATTATAATCATATTATGGTTAGGATATTTTGTACATATTTAGATAAGTATGTTTATGGTTGTTATCTATGTGTGCAATGGTAAGTTACGTTTCTTAGTTACTAAGAAACAATGAAGTAAAATCCAACTTGTTCACTAATTTGTGACACCGACCTTATGTTTTGGCTATAAATAGCCCCTCGCCATTCATTTCATTCTTATTAATTAAAACATACAAACTTCACTATTATTTCCTAGTAACTAGGTTCCATCGATAAATAAGGTATTATTTCTGGACCCTTCTTCGTAGAAAGAAGTAATAATGTACTGATTATTGTATAGTATTATCGACCGTATATTGTTATATTATTATTATACTGCTCACATGTTATTATCTGTCTTTGTATGAACATACGACTGTCATGTTAGTACTTCTGTTATAATGTGCTATTTGCCAATTGTAGCATTCGGAATACGATTACGGGAGAGACACGACATTACAAATTTATCCTGTGTACATGGAAGGGGGCACGACCCCATGTGAACTAAGGTTCTGATTATTACTGGTGAAAGTGCCAGGGGGTTTACACGATTCTTAGACCTGGGATCCTGTGTACATGGAGGAGGGCTTAACCCAGGGAAGTTTCTACTCCGTAATGTCTCTCTATTCAGTAATGGTAGACCGGTATAATTGTACAGTGAGTTATTGCATGCTGAAATGAGAGGATATGCATGTCTATTTATAATTATTTGATTGTGTTTATGTGACCTATTTTTCGTCCTTGTGCTGCCAGGAAGAAGTAAAAATATAAAAATGGAGGTAAGTAGGACCGGTGGAGGTGACCGGAGTCATACTCAGTCTGTGGTTGGCTGATTCCGTTACTTTCATTCTCTTTCAGGTACAAGTATCGGGGGAGGACAGGTGTGAGGATTTTCAAATGACCTAATAGGATGAATATGTAATAGAGTTATTATTTTTTATCTTTAAAAAGTCTATTTATCTTTATCCTTGTAATAGCCTTGTATTTTCCAGATGGAAAATTCGGCGGTGACGCCCTATAATTTCCGCTGCTGTCTATTATTAATAAAAAGAGCTATTTTGAGCTGCCTGTCTGGTTTTCGGGGGCGTTACATCTCATCACCGATTCTCATGTACTTTCTTTCGCCTCACATCCTTGTCTACCGTATAAGTTATAGTACTCCACTGAACCGAATATGTTATTCGAGTGGGGTGCCCCCGTGAAGAGGTCCATTGATAGGCTTCTGACTAGTGCTTAAAGGGATTGAAAGTACTACTCATATCAATAAAGTGCACTTTCTTTTCTGGTTATCCATGCAAAAGAACTCCACAGTTAAGCGTGCTTGGTTGGGAGTAGTCTTATGATGGGTGACCTCCTAGGAAGGTTTCCAGGATGCGCATGAGTGAAGACAAAATGCGCTGGAAAGGACCCGTGTTGATCTGTGGGCCATGTACACAGCCTGGCAAGCTACCGTAAGTGATCGCTTCTGACCCAGGGTTTGGGCCGGGGTGTTACATACGTTCCTTTATAAACATCACACTCATTCCAAGGTTCTTTATTCAAACTCTTTTTACTTCCTCACATTCCGTACTTTTTCTTTTCTTAACTTCCGAATTGTTACATCCACTCCCGCTAAAAGAGAACTTCGTCCCGAAGTTCAACGGTCAAAATTTATATACTCCTATCACCCTAGGATTTCCAAAGAGGTCAACGCGCGAGGTCAACCTACGGTTTACGCTCTACTTCCCTAAGCTACTCCCAACGCCCTTTGCTTATGCATATATATTTAATACGACTCAACAATTAATATGTATAGATATAACGTCAAATCACAAAACATGAGGATTCCATGAAAGAATCAAATATTGCTAAAATTACTTGTAATGTGACTCAACCATGAACAACACTTCCATGTCCGTTCACACCATGCCATGCATGTACCGCGTCAAATCCACCACATGACCACACATGTTTTTCCATATCCGTTTCCATCCATCATCAACACTTTCGCTTATAACGAAGACCAAAATACACAATCATGCAAATGGCCACTATGTGACACATAATTTGCATGTTTTCATAATGCTTTTATACAACCAAAACAAAATCACTTCAATTAACACACATTACACAAGATTATCACATCGTTCTTATCATCAATTCACTCATTGTCAAATTAATGATTTCTATTTAATTGCAAAATGCCACACCATATAATCAAACGTAAACAATTCATAAAATATCATCCATGTAGAGCCAACATGTTCATCTAGATACGAGGGAATGGATACCCTAAATATTCGGTCGAGTATTGGCAAAACAAGGGTCAAGGCAATCCACTCGGTCGAGTAGAAGTCACTCCGTCGAGTGAATTGGCCGCTCAGCCGAGTGTCACACAGGCAAAATTGGGTTCGTTCCAAAATCACTTCCAAGGTCACTTATTCTATCACATGAATGCAAATAAACCCCAAAGATGACTAGTGCACCATCAAATAACCATATTAAAAAAAACTCACGGCCTTATGGCCATCATTACAACACAACTAAAACAAAACATAATACAACATGATATTTTAAAATTCGTCTTATACAGATGTTTCACAGAGAACTAAGAGACAACTCTATGACAACATCTATTGATGTGTCTATTTTATATATAGTTTAACTCCCTATTTTAGCTCGGTTTTATTTCATTATTGCACTTCTACAAGTGTATTTGTGAGCTAATTCCGTGTTCTAGGTGTTTTTGCTTGTATTTATTGCATTTTGTAGGAAATAAAGCATTCGGTAGCTTTTTTCCGTCAAGTTAGCGAGCACTAAAGTTCACGAGGCTAAAAGAAATGAGACTCGACCATGGAAGGGCATTTTGGGAAGAATTGGGAAATCCCGAGCATGAAACTAAGTTGGGTTGATGCACAAGTAAAGAAATGAAAATGAGGCCCAAATAAAGTCCAAATGATCAAGTGAAGTTGCAAGCTTAGGATTCCAAATTATGCTTTAAGTCGGAAGAATTAAGGAGCATTAAGATGTAGCTTTGGATTCCATGCACCAATTAATCAAGAATTAAAGGCATTAAACCAAGAACACCACGACCCCGGTCGGGGTGGGGTGTCCCCGATCGAGGTTGCCCCCTTTATGGCATTTACGTTTCACCCCTTATTCCTATATAAGGGGTGTTGTATCCAACCACTTTTACACACTTTCATACACTTTTTTCATATGCTTTAGTCTTAGTTTTCAGAATAAAATGTAGGTTAGCATTTCCTTAAGCATTTCCTTGTTGTTACAAACAATTTCTTTTAAGCATTTCAAGTTATATACAAGTTATATTTCAAGTTATTTCCATTTAATACCTTGTTCTTCATTTTCATGTTCCATTTCTATTGTTAAGGTAATTCTATTTCTAGTACTTACTTTGTTAATTCCTTTGTCATTTCCATTACTATTTAGTTTGTTAATTCATCATTTGTTAATCATTATACCGCCTATTTCATTATTCCATTATCATCATATTTTCATATGTTAATAGCTTAGTTTTCATTATGTGTGAGTAGTTCATTAGTCTAGGGATTAGGGGAGTCATGCATAAATAGTAATTACAATCGTTGAAATAGGAGGCTATAATATCGAATAATTGTTTCTATCACATGCTTGTATTACTTTGTTAGTCTTGATTATTGATCACAATCCTTGATTAAATTATTGATCACATGCAATTAGACTAAGCATGTTTTAGTAGACCGATCTAGTCATAGCGAGAGCTCGCTAAAATCCGTTCAATGGTTGACAATAAGGGAGAGAGGTGGTTGTCATTAGACCTAAACATTTATCGTTATTCTATATTCCTAGTTTAACATGAGCATTTACCTAATTGTATGTGTGACCCAACTCTCCTAGACTCTTTTATCATTATTAATTTTACATCATTTTATCACAAGTTTTACCAGACAAACCCAATCGTTAATCAACCTTGATAAGATTCGCTCCATGACAACTTGTTTAACAACTCCCGTCTCCTTGTGTTCGACCCCTACTTTACTACATTCATTTGTTAGCCAAATCTAGGGTAAAAATATTATCTTTGTTTATGGTACGCGACAACCTTATCATCTATATTACCATTAATGGGGTCAAAGTCCCACATAACCATTTTCACACTTATACACATCTACTTAAATTAAACGGTCATATGATATAACACAAGTAATCAAAATACTCTAACCATATAATTGGGCCCACATGCATCACATATTCGCACTTTCAAATTTCATGTCCACGGATACCAACTTGGTAGTGCTACATCCACAACTCTATCTCACCAAATAACACCACCTAAAAATCAACTTTCAATGGACAACCACGTCTTTTTATCTCACAAAATGACACTCCCCAAAAGCCCACGTCGGTATAATAATATAACAATCAATTACCACCTCACACGTGTACAATAACTCTCAAGTAGTTTCACTACTAGATATTACTACGAATTTTACCAGACATCTCTCACCGTCCAATCTAGTTGATCACCTAATTTCAACCCTAGGCACCTCAATTTCTTTATCATTATTCCACAATTTAAATCTCAATTATTCATCAACCATAATATCCAAATCATGTTCAATAATACCATCTCTCAACATGCAATCCAAGCCTCATTGGCTACCCATGAGTTCAAACACTCAATCATTATTCAACCTAGACTACACATCACTCATTATCCATGAATTACCTCATACAATCATCTTTCACAACTCAAGATACTTCACGCAAGCTAAAGTCATTTCTTCGTACTCCAAATTTCCAAACGTAAATTATACACCTACCTACTTACACGGTTCAAATCCACATCAAACGAACAAACTTACATCAATCCCAATAACACACATGTTACACATTCATAACTCTCAAGATGCAACACCACACATCACACATTATAAGCACTTGCCCCTTTTACCCTCATAAGCTTATCGACTCACTCTCATTTCACATCCTCTCAATCATAACCTTATGCGTCTACATGTCTTTACTCATGAAAACCATACAAACACCACGGTAAACAAAGCAATGAGATCCATATATAAGCAAAATAATACACTATTAACAAAGATTGTGACATTACGAAATAATGAAACTATGTTTTAAGTACACAATTTAAAATTCAATCATATACACAATGATATATAAAAAAACAATTGGGCAAAATTTTAAGGTAAGATTCTCGATTTAAGACAATACGTAGTATTATTAACAAAATTGAAGTCCTATTACTCAATTAAGTCAAGAAGAGCTTTAAGACAAAATTTTCATATTTTGAGACCATGTCAGACATCATTAAACAACATTTGAATCTTTATGAAATAATTAGACAAAAAAGGGAGTAGAAAAATCGGATTTGTCGGTAAAACTAACATACATGCCCAAACTTGAGACGTTTTGTAAGGCAAAACCTCTAGCTTAATACAACACAATGCAACACCAACAAGTACTAAGTACGAAAAAACAATTTGGTCATGTTTTGAGTGCAAGAATCAAAATCATTCATTTTAAGATGGAGTTTTAAAAGATTTTGAGCAACATTTTAAGATGCAATTTAGAGTCAATATGATACATGGCATCACTAACAAGGATAATGGCCTCATTAATCAGTTAAACTAATTTTTTAAACATGAAAAAGAAATCGAAACTCAAACATGAACATCAACGCTTCGAAAATTTTGGGACAAAATTTCAAATGTACAACAAGATTCAGCAATAAGAGTCAAACTTTAGTCCTTGTTAAACAATTAACCCAGCAACAAACACAAAGTCAAATTATTGACTCAAGAACACATATTTTTGAGCTCATAAAATTTGGGCAAGGTTGAACATAAAAATTTTATACTTGACATAATAATGTTGTAAATTGGTGATCACTATCTCGAATTTAAACAAAATGTGCAAATGATTGGTAAATCTTGAAGAAAATAAAGTAGATCTTAGACAAAATCAAATTGAGAAAAATAAGAACAAGGAGAAAACCGCTCACATTGTTTAATTAGCAAGAATTAAGAGGATAAAATGGAGTAGAAAGCTTAAGTCCAAGCAACAAACATCAAAAATGGAGTTTTGGGAAATTTTTTAAAGAGATTTTGGTAACTTTTGTTATGAGAAATGATGAAGAAATGTAAGAGATAAGGTAATAATACAAATCTCGCGAAATTCACTACCTGGAAAATGGAACTACTTCCAGAAATGTTCAAGTTTCTGGAAAATGGTCAACTCGGTCGAGTGCTAGGATTCACTCAGTCAAGTGACTGGCTAGCTCACACTCGGTTGTGTGCTTCTCTATGGTTTGCAATTTCCGAATAAGA
This sequence comes from Silene latifolia, assembly GCF_048544455.1. Lineage (NCBI taxonomy): Eukaryota > Viridiplantae > Streptophyta > Magnoliopsida > Caryophyllales > Caryophyllaceae > Silene > Silene latifolia. The sequence continues at coordinate 120,389,719 of NC_133535.1, read as the reverse complement.
AATACTACTCTCATATTAGCGACTACTCTACTAACAACCATTACTAATCACACCCTACTATAACACTAATGAAATCCAAACATCTATGCGGTATTAAAATGCAAAAGAACGAGGCTAATGCCCCTCACACACTAACATGTAATAACCATTTCCAAAACAGGTTACACACATCAGTTATTCCATTCCACTTTCACATGTCATCATACATCACATGAACAATTATATCGTGCAAGAAGTCTATCCACGGCTACAACACACATGTCAATTATGGCATTCAAACTCATCGTATATTATCATACACCACATGAAGGGTTATGTCAAGCAAGAAATCTACCAACTTGTATCAACATACACAAAACCACGTCATGCGAGGAGTTGCCAACTTAACATTGCACACATGAAATCACACAACATATCACATAGCGTTTCCCCATACTCATAACTACTCACGTAGTGACCAACCGAGACGATAGGATCTAGTTTTGAGATGAGAGATCCTACTCAACCAAAACCGACCTCCTGTTGTACTCTTGTCGGGTTCATTTTATTAGATATATCTACCTTTATTTTGGTTCATTGGTTTAGGTTCCAAAATCGTCGCTCTGATACCACTTTGTAACACCCCCATCTTACCCGACCAAGGTAATTGGGAGATGTTACCATCTCGGTTTCCCGAGGCAGTGAATCGGAGATACAATTAAGAAACATTTATTATATATGATAGTTTAGTGAACATAAACATAAACAAATGAATAAATGAATACAAATCATAATACTACGACCCTCTAAAGAAGAATATCTCATGCCGACTCGACTCCAAGTCTGAAACTTGTCCCATCTCCCGCGTAACACCAAAACGACTTGTGCTCAACCTGCTCCTCAAATGATCGAAAATATCATATGGGTCGACACAGGCCACCCCGGAAATAGGTGAGAATTACACGGACACATAACACGTCAGTTTCAATAAATAAATATAAGACACAACGTGATAAATAAATATGCAACATGCCAATGATATGAATGAGACATGATTATAAAATCACCACGTCGGTACCGGACACGCCTAGACGTACCCACAATCACCGGTGCCAGGGACACGCCCACGACACCATACCTCACAAAAAGGTACCGGAACACGCCCAGACGTACCGGATCTGGAAGCCAACCGGATCCCCTGCCAGACGTCGTGTCTCAACCACATGAGTCCCTCCATACACAAGCTATTAATGTGCACATCCCTTTTGGAGTGCGAAGATCCAAGAGGCGACTCAAGCGTAAGACGGTCTCTCAACCGTCTTACCTCTCCTCAACAACAAGTAACCAACCAAGACCGTCATGTCCTCCAATATGCATGACAAACACAATAAATGCAAGATACCACACAATATGTCAATTACCGACTCATCATGATACACGGTCCCAGTTACGATATAAATGTCAATTTGTAAATATTACCAACCTCATGTTATGTTATTTACTCTTTTCCTCCTTTAATTATTAGTAGTAACCCTAGTTTTTGGGGGGTTTGTCTTATGGGGATTTAATTAGAGTATTGAGTAATTAGATGGTTTAATTAAGGGTTTATGAGTCTTATATTGTTGTAGGACATGTTTGTGATAAGTATTACTCAATTAATTGTAGGATGTAGCTTCTTATAGGAGGATTAGTGTGCTTGCTTGTGCTAATTGGAGGATTGCTAAAAGGTAGGGTTCTCCTACTCGGTTTCAATAAGTATGAGTGTTTACATGTGTCATTATTATGTTGTTGCTGCATTGTAACATGATTATTGTGGCTAATTGTTGTTAGTCTCATAGTAGTGTTGAGATTTCATGGTGGCATGATAATGAATTGTTAATATTGGTTTCATGATATCATTAGAGTGCATTATAACATGTTAAATGCGGATTTCATCTTGAGGTAGTGTTATGGTTGTTAGTGTACATGAGTACATGGCTTAATTGACATCCATTTTATATGAGAAAGAAGCATGTTTGATAATCATTGAACATGCGAAAATATTATGTTGGCATATTGCATTGCATATTATGATATATGTGATCATTGTGGATGTTGGAGGATATGGTGGAGTCGTGATTGCGATACTTGGTTATTAAGGAGACGTAAGGCGGTTGAGAGGTCGTCTTACGCTTGGGTCGCCTCTTGGAGCTTTCGACTCTAAGAGGGACGTGCACGTTAATGACTTGAGTATGGAGTGGCTCGTGTGGTGTCACGACGCCTGGTAAGGGTCTGGTTAGCGCCCGGCCTCGGTACCACGGGTGTGTCTCGAGTACCTATTTTACGGACTGCGGTCCGGCTGTTTGGTGGGCAGTGCTGCGGACCCTCACCGGATTGTTGGTACCGTGGGTGTGTCCCTGGTACCGGTGTGGTGGTTGCGGTGTTGTGTTGTGTTGGATGTAGATTCGAGCCTTGTGCATTCCTTTAACATGTTGCCTCTTTACATCTTTGTTGCCGTGTCTTAAGTATTTGTATTATTGAAACTGACGTGTGTAGTAACACCCCCGTACACTAAGCCTTAACAGGACCACCCAATGCATGTGAATGCCACCATTTCATTTACCCGAGGCAATGTATATCAAATAGACAATAAAGAAACGTACTTTATTAAGTAAATTTAAAGCGATACATGTCCAATACCAAAACTGTTAAAGAAAATACAACTGTTTCCCAAAAATGTCAAACCAACTAAAGTAAATAAATGTTTAACGACACATCGGAAGACTTCTAGACATCTCGTGATGACTCAACCCAGCTATCCATGCGCGTCCATCTCATACCTATTCAATAACTGCTCACCACCCCCGATTGGATCACTACAGTTTTCAAAACATTTAAACGGGGTCAGTTACTGATTACACAAAAACAATACAACAAACACAATACAACAATCACCCAATCTCCATCATAACTCCACACACCTGACTACACACTAAAGTGTGTAGTCCTGCCAGAATACCCATCTCAACAAGTATTCCACACCGCCAGTGGGAGATCGCAGCCGTTCCCACCTAAGCCCCGCTCATCTCATCCGAGGGATAGCCCATGTTCCTTACTGTGCACATCCCCTCTGTGGCGGGTTCCATAGAGGGCGAATCAAGGGCGTGAAGCCACTCCCGCAAGTGACTTCACTCAGCCGAGGACGCACCTTGAGTACCACAGACAAACAATCACAACCAACTACATTATGCAACAACAATCACCAATTACCAATTCCAATACGATATGAACCAATAACAATAAACAACCATCAACAATACCATTTAATAAATAACCGAGTAGGGAAACCCTACCTGGAATAAGGAACCACGAGACCGTCACAAGGAGCTAATCAGTAATGCTCCTCTACGAAACCTCCTCCTATAAACACATATTCATACAATTACCATCTAAACAACATAATACTCCCAAAACCCCAAATTCTACCCAATTAGGGTTTTAAACAAACTCAACGAAACAATATAAAAGTTATACAAGAATCTTACCCTCGAAACGACGAACTCAACGACGTAAAGAACACGACGATCCGACAACCTTAGCCTTTGGGATTTGATAATAACGCGAAGAATGAAACAACGTACTCTTTTCTCTCTTTGAAAGGTTTTTAGAAAAGTGAAAAGTGATTAAGAAAGATGATGGAACCCTTAAATACTAATCACGCGTTATTAACAAAACCCGGCTAAAATAACCCGCAAGACCAACTTACTCAATCGAGTAAGTGACTTACTCGATCGACTGCCCCTTATTCGATCGAGTGTCACACGTACTCGATCGAGTACTCATCAGGCAGACTACTGTTTCGTATAAAAACATACTTATTCGACAGAGTAAGCCCCACTCGATAGAGTACCCATAGACATAGAAAACTGTAGTATTATAGTCTTCCCTCCTTAAAAAGAACTTCGTCCCCGGAGTTCAACCCATAAACAGAAACAAAACATACTAACTCAAAACACGAAACCACAAAGCAACTAATACTCAAAACAAAACTCCCAACCGCAACTTAACCCGACTTAAGGCAACTAATAACTATGAAAAACTAACATAAAACCACACCAAAACCTTATGCGACCATCTCCTACCCCTCTAAAAGAAACATGGTTACGTCCCCGTAACCACGCATACCTGATAAAAAAGAGACGGATACCGCTCCCTCATAACCTCTTCCGCCTCCCAAGTAGCTTCCTCAACCTCATGGTTAGACCATAGAACCTTAAGCAACACTGTTTCCCCGTTCATAGTTTTCCGAACCTTGCGATCAAGAATCTGTTTTGGCACCTCAAGATAAGACAAAGACTCATCCAACTCTATGTTCTCCACCTCTAGCACATGTGAAGGATCACTCACATACTTTCATAACTGAGAAACATGGAACACATTATGCACCCTATCCAAAGCCGCTGGTAACGCTAACCGGTAAGCAACCTCGCCCACACGATCCAAAATCTCATATGGTCCGATAAACTTCTGGCTCAGCTTCCCTTTCTTACCAAACCTCATAACCCCACACATATAAGACACTTTCAAAAGAACCTTGTCCCCAACTTGAAACTCTATGTCACGGTGATGTAAGTCTGCATAACTCTTTTGTCGATCCTGGGCCGCTTTCATCTTTTGTCTGATCAACTTAACCTGCTCTATCATCTCCTGTACCATCTGTGGTCCTAAAACCACTGCATCAGCTCTATCATCCCAGCAAATCGGACTCCTACACCTCCTCCCATAAAAAGCCTCGAACGGTGCCATCCCAATACTCGTGTGGTAGCTGTTGTTATAAAAAAACTCAATCAGATCCAACCTATCCTCCCAGCTACCACCAAACTCCATCACACAAGCCATCAACATGTCCTCCAAGGTCTTGATAGTTCTCTCTGTCTGCCCATCTATCGCAGGATAAAAAGTGTGGGAAATAATTTGTATACTTCCCTTTATATTAAAGGATTATAACTAATTTTATGAAGGTGATACTAGTCATAAAATAAAAATACATAAACAAAAGTAAAGGATTCAGAAATAACCTTCGGTCCTAGCAAATACGGCCTAAGAACAATATCAAAATATATATTCTCCTATCAGTTGCACCCAAGATGATATGAGATATGCCCTTTGATTATGCTAGAAATCGATCCAAATTTTCTGTAAAATTTTAGGTTATTTTGTGTTTTTCTGATGAGAGAGAGGAGGCTAGGTTAAAAGAGAATTAGGGTAGAAAAATGATCTACCTTTCCTTCTTATTGTTAACCGAAATATGGGAGTGAATTAGGGAGATATAATCTACCCTAATTCGGCCCATCTAACCGAGATAAGGAGTATGGTCTCCTTATTTTTGGTTATTCCAAAAATGTATAAAATGTGTTAAATTGTCATCTAGTGAGGATCGAACCCATGACCTCTTGGTTTGTGTACCCTCACTATTACCACTATGACACATTCATCTTGTTGATATTAAATATAACCGATTACATTTAATTACGAATTAACAGATTAATTTGTCCAAGCTAACATTACATACATTTAATTAAATATAACTTATTATATTTAATTTACGAATTCACAGTTAATTCGTCTCAACTAATATTATTTAATCTTCATTAAATAATTGTCTCATCAACACATTGACTAACTGTTTAGTCATATTAGGCATCAATGTGATCATATTTCTATAACCACATCTCTCAAACACATCCTATAGGTGTGACTTTTAGGGACCAGTTGATCACCGCCATCTGTATGATAATAACGTCAAACTTTCTAGCAAGCCAACCGTTATTAGGTAAACGTTAATCAACTGATTAAATATACGAAGTATACCCTTGTGAACCTGTAAGAGATTTACAAATGTTATCACACTAATTTGTGGACGACACAAGCTCCAACAAACTCCCACTTGTCCTCACAAGTGTATGTGCGATAACCGATTCTCATATCCTAAAATTTCTCACACTCAATGTAAAACAATTTGCAAATCCGTATTCACAAAGGTCGTATTTTACAAGCGATCTTTATCAAGAGTGGTTTCCCCAACTAGAGAGTAACTTAACGGATAAACGAATCATCATTCGAGCATGGCCATGCATTTCAGTTACTACTCCTCGAGTGGCCCTGAGAAATAACTATACCTGATAAGGGTTGGATATTTTCCTCAACTCGAATCCTGCAGATGTAAGCACAGTATGAAATGACCCATAAAAAATCTACTTAGCCTCCAGTTTCAGCAGACCGTGAGAAAGAAACCAAAGTCACCCAAAAACTGCCTTAATCTCAAGAGACAGTCGATAGTCAAAAGAATCGACTCTAGCAACACAATGGATGTCCTATCCACGACCTGGCACCGAATGTTTTAAACATTTAGGACTCCATTACGTTGTCACAAAAAGTTGTCCTACGAGTTATCGTTATAATCTCGCATCTGTGATCGATCAGTCAACCGTTTGACTTATGGCTCGTTGAACCCACCATCAATCGACTGCACAATATAATAGCCGGAGTTATCAGCTCACATTGGCGATTACGGACCAAAACAAATATAATGTAATTCAGTTCACTTTGTTGCGTTCAATGTTGTTAGTACAATCCACATGAAAAAAAAAATATTATAACAAAACGATGAAGTTATAAATAGTATATGAAAAAGATAATGTATCAAATCCATAATCAAGTACTACAACTCAGGAACACGTTTAATTCCCATGGAAATGACGTGCCCTACATGCTTATCATAATTCAACGATTCAGTAGTAGAATCTGCTACAACACACTAAGAGTGAAGACGAACCGGACTGAGATCCGTTTGGAAGCTAGCATCTGCGTAACCGGTTGCGCATAGCTTAGTATCTCCTCCATAAGTCAATACCCAATCCTTAGTCCTCCGTTGGTACCTGGATTCTTTTGGTACCGACTCGTCATACTCAATGCATGTGCCACGTCTGGACGTGTGCATATCATGGCATACATGATTGATCCTATAGCTGATGCATAAGGAACACGATTCATGCGTTCAACCCTTCGGGCGTCGTGGGTGACTTGAGACTTGCTCAACTGCATCCCACACGTCATTGGAAGGTTCCCCTTCTTGGAGTTGGTCATGCTGAACCTATCAAGAATCTTATCCAAATAAGACTCCTGACTAAGTGATAACGTCCGTCTGATCTATCTCGGTAGATACGGATTCCCAAAATGCGCTGTGCCTCACCCAGATCTTTCATCTGGAAATGGTTCTTCAACCATTCTTTAACCGAAAATAGGAGAGGAATGTCATTCCCAATCAAGAGTATGTCATCGACATACAATATCAAGAATACAATCTTGCTCCCACTCGACTTGATATATAAGCATGGTTCCTCGACCGATCGAGTAAAACCATACTCTTTTATCACCTGGTCGAAACGATGATTCTAACTCCGAGAAGCTTGCTTAAGTCCATAAATGGAACGCTTATGCTTGCATACTTTGTTAGGATGCTCAGGATCTATGAAACCTTCGGGTTGTACCATGTACAACTCTTCCTCCAAATAACCGTTTAAGAAGGCGGTTTTCACATCCATTTGCCAAATTTCATAATCATGAAATGCGGCAATCGCTAAGATTATCCGAATGGAACGTAGCATGACTACAGGTGCAAAAATCTCATCATAATGCAATCCGTGCACTTGAGTGAAACCTTTTGCCACAAGTCGTGCCTTATAGGTATTTGGTTGCGTGTCTACAGAACGCTTTATTTTGTAAAGCCATTTGCACTGTAGAGGTTTTACCTTATTAGGTAAATAAACTAGATCCCACATGTCATTCTCATACATGGAGTCCATCTCGGATTGCATGGCTTCGAGCCATAGCTTTGAGTCGGAACAGGTCATAGCACCTTTATAGGTAACGGGTTCATTACTCTCTAGGAGTAAAACGTCATTCTCCTCGACCATACCAATGTATCTGCCCGGAGGATGAGAGACTCTACCCGACCTCCTAGGTTCCTCAGGAATATTAACCGTATCATCAGTTGGAGGAACAACTTCCTCCATCTGTTCTTCAGTTGTTGGTTCTAGAATCTCCGACAGCTCGAAGGTTCTATTACTCGTCTTGTTCTCGAGAAATTCTTTCTCTAAGAACGTCGCACTAGCCGCAACAAAAACTCAATGTTCGGTAGGCGAATAGAAGTAATGACCAAATGTCCCTTTTGGATAACCTATAAAGTATGTCTTAACCGATCGTGGGCCGAGCTTATCCTCGTGTCTCCACTTGACATAAGCCTCGCAGCCCCAAACCCGAATAAAGGACAAGTTAGGTACCGTTCCCTTCCACATTTCATATGGAGTCTTGTCGACAGCTTTAGACGGACTTCGGTTAAGTATAAGAGGAGCTGACAAAAGAGCAAAACCCCATAATGAATCAGGCACTACCGTGTGACTCATCATGGATCGAACCATATCAAGTAAGGTTCAATTTCTCCGTTCGGACACACCATTCAATTGAGGTGTTCCAGGTGGAGTTAACTGCAAAATGATTCCACAGTTTTTCAGGTGTTGATCAAACTCTTTTGAAAGATATTCGCCACCCCGATCTGAACGGAGTGCTTTAATCTTTCTACCCAGTTGGTTTTGTACCCTGTTCTGGTATTCCTTGAATTTCTCAAAGGACTCACTTTTATGCTTCATTAAGTAGACATATCCGTATCTACTCAAATCGTCCGTGAAAGTGATAAAATATCTATAGCCATCTCTAGCGGTAATTGACATAGGTCAACAAACATCAGTATGTATGAGTCCTAATAGGTCACTAGCGCGCATTCCAACACCTTTGAAGGAAATTCGAGTCATCTTGCCAATGAGACATGATTCACACGTGCCATATGTAGAAAAATCGAATGCGGGAATGGTCCCATTATCGACGAGTTTCTTTACACGTTTCTCATTTATGTGCCCCATTCTACAATGCCATAGATAGGTTTGATCTTTGTCACCAACCTTTAATTTCTTATTATTCACGTGTAATACTTCCGTGGTTTGATCTAAGATGTAAATTCCATTCATGGAAACTGCTTTGCCATAAATCATTTCATAAAAAGAAAATACAACTATTATCCTTTATTGAAAATGCAAAACCGTCTATATCAAGTACGGAAATAGAAATACAGTCCTTAGATAAACTGGGTACATAGTAACAGTTATAAAAATAACTCAAAACCACTAGGGAGTTGGATTACGTATGTTCCCTTCGAGACTGCAGCAACTCGTGCTCCATTCCCAACTCGCAGGTCCACATCACCCTTTTCGAGAGGTATGATGTTCTTTAGGCCCTACAAATGATTACACAGATGAGAACCACAACCAGTATCAAGTACCCAAGTTGCGAAACTTGCATGGTTAATCTCAATCATATGAATATAAGATGACATACCAACAGGAACGACGCGGCCTGCTTTGATGTCCTCACGGTAGACGGGACAGTTCCTCCTCCAATGTCCAGTCTTGTGACAATGGTGGCACTCTATGTCACCGCCCTTGCTCTTTGCCTTGCCCTGTGAGCCACTAGTCTCACCAGGCGCACTCTTACCGTTTCCTGGCTTCTTGAACTTTGGCTTACCTACAGCTAGGTCGCCATGAGCCTTGCCCTTACCTTTATCCTTGTTGTGAATCGTGAGAACATCCTGTTTCATGCTCCCACTCAATTTCATATCCTTCTCGGTCTGTACGAGAAGGGAGTGTAGCTCATGAGGACTCTTTTTCAAGTCATTCATGTAATAGTTCGCCCTGAAAAGGGCAAAACCATCGTGAAGAGAATGAAGCATTCGGTCAATGACAATGCTCTCACTGATTTTACAATTCAGTGCCTCCAGCTTCTCGACATTCTCAATCATGTGAAGAATGTGTGGGCTAACCGGTTGGCCCTTCTGGAGTTTCACATCAAAGAAGCGACAGGTATGCTCATATGTAACGATTCTCGGTGCTTTTGAGAACTCGTTAGTGAGCGTAGTGAAAATCTTGTTTGCACTTTGGGCAATGAAGCATCTATGCAAATTGGTTTCCATTGCAAAGATGAGTACGTTCTTTATCGCACCCGCTTCCATAACGAAATCACTATAAGCGAGTGTCTCGTAGACTCCTGCATTGGGGCCTGGGTTGACCGGTATTGGCTCAGTTAAGTAGTTGAGCTTACCGTCAAGCAATGGCAAAGATTCCGTAGTGCCGCCTCCCAGTCCGCAAAGTTGGACCCATCATTTTTCAGACGTGTGAACTGATTCATCTGGTCCATGAATACTTCAGCCAGGACGCGCGATCAAGTGTGGCACTAGGCATTGGGATTGCGTTATTTCCATCCATTTCGTTGTAACAGTATTATGAAAAATAATCGTGTTCTACACTGCGAGAAGAAGAATAAAATAATAAGCATGTGCATCGTTTATATTTTTAAGTCTAATGAACTACTGACATAACGCGAAGACTCAAAACATTTATACAATTGACCTCCCTCAAGAATTATATAAATGATCCCAAGACTCAATTCTCTGTAAATTGATAAGCTAACCTTTTAGCTAATTCTACCGTTAGAATTCTTGGTCGATAAATTTCTGTAAATTCTATCTTTAGTGCATCATAATCACGAGAAACTCTTCGGACTATGATGTTGAGGTAAACTAAGTCAACACAACTACTTACCCAACGTAGAAGGGGTCATATTATGCCTACCGACGAAGAAGGGATTCATAGTTGTCTGCTCTTATAAAGAGTAATCTCAATTTCCGTTTTAGAGGAAGATCCCATCAACTTTATTTTAATTCATTTTAAGTGAACTAATATCTAGCATGCGAGAATGAATAAATTAAGGTGATGGCTTAATAAGTCTGTGACATCTGTATGTCCATGAAAACTAACATACAACCTATATGAGTCAATTTTCATGCATTTTAGTAGTAGGTGGTTTGGTTTTAGGCGGAATATGATGCAAAAACTAACATGTGAAAGAAAAGCAATAAGAATGAAAAACGTAAAAACAGTAAAAGTCCTAGTGTGGCCTATCCTATCAAAATGAACAATAAATACAAGTTTGGAATCCTCCTTGGACCCGAGAAGCTTGTCTTGATGTTCCATCTTGATTCATGTAGCGGGAGTGAGTTCCAATCTCCATCTTTAGTCTTCTTTTGAAAATTACAATAAATAAAATTTACATAATAAACCTATTTATTACATTCTAATTTCAAAACCCAAAAACTAAAGAAAAATAAAGGAGATTCGAGATCTCATAATTACATAAAAAATCATGTTTCCTTCATTACGAAAACATAATTTGACTAAGGCCACACTAAGTATTACAAATTACAACCGATTGCAAAAATAAATACGTAAATAAAATCATTTAATCGATTCATTCAACAAAATTAAAATAAAGATGCATCAACTAAAATAAATTAAACATACATGACATAATTCCTTAATTATGTTGATTAATTTATCCAAACCACCTATTTAAATCAAATTAAGTGACAATTCCTCAATTAATCACATTAATTTCAATCTTAATTCATATTAAACTTGTAATATGAATTTAATCCTATCATTATTTTAAACCGCTTTAAAATAATTAGGTATCTTTATATGTGAACCTTTTCACTACAAATAATCATACATTAAAATGTATAATTATAATTATTGGCCAAAAACAACAAAAAAAATTTTCCTTTAAAAATTTTTCTCGGCCAAAAACCGAAAAACCCAATAAAAAAAAAACTTTTCTCGGTTTTACAGCTAAAACCGAATGGAAAGAAAAAAACAAAAAAAAAAAAATTTTTTTTATATCTGCTGTACGTGAACAGTACAGAAACCGAAAAAAAAAATCCACGGTTTAAAAAAAAAACAGAAACCCTAATGCCCCCTTTTTTTCATTTGCGGCAAACATGCCCTAAACAAAACATTAAGATGAACAAAAATCGTTTATAGATGCTATTAGAACGAGATTAGCATATGGATTAATGAAACGTGATTAACTGTATATGCCAAAACTATATAGCAAAAACAAATTTTTATATCATCAACAAGACGATTCCATTTACAGTTTAATTTAATCCGAATTAAATCAAAGCATCTACCAATTCTTCATATAATCATTCTAACTGATTAAAACAACAATATGAAAAATCAAAATGGAAATATCGCATCAAAAGAAGAACAAAAACACGGCTGCCAAAATTTTCATCTCGGCAAAAAAAATTCAGACGGCAAAAAAAAATTTTCACGGCTGGAAAAATTTTTCGATCCTTCAAATTTTATTGTTTAAATTCAATTTTATGAAAATCATCAAAATAAAAATCGTGGCCTTGGCTCTGATACCACTTGTGGGAAATAATCTGTATACTTCCCTTTATATTAAAGGATTATAACGAATTTAATGAAGATGATACTAGTCATAAAATAAAAATACATAAACAAAAGTAAAGGATTCAGAAATAACCTTCGGTCCTAGCAAATACGGCCTAAGAACAATATCAAAATAGATATTCTCCTATCAGTTGCACCCAAGATGATATGAGATATGCCCTTTGATTATGCTAGAAATCGATCCAAATTTTCTGTAAAATTTTAGGTTATTTTGTGTTTTTCTGATGAGAGAGAGGAGGCTAGGTTAAAAGAGAATTAGGGTAGAAAAATGATCTACCTTTCCTTCTTATTGTTAACCGAAATATGGGAGTGAATTAGGGAGATATAATCTACCCTAATTCGGCCCATCTAACCGAGATAAGGAGTATGGTCTCCTTATTTTTGGTTATTCCAAAAATGTATAAAATGTGTTAAATTGTCATCTAGTGAGGATCGAACCCATGACCTCTTGGTTTGTGTACCCTCACTATTACCACTATGACACATTCATCTTGTTGATATTAAATATAACCGATTACATTTAATTACGAATTAATGATTAATTTGTCCAAGCTAACATTACATACATTTAATTAAATATAACTTATTATATTTAATTTACGAATTCTGATTAATCTCAACTAATATTATTTAATCTTCATTAAATAATTGTCTCATCAACACATTGACTAACTGTTTAGTCATATTAGGCATCAATGTGATCATATTTCTATAACCACATCTCTCAAACACATCCTATAGGTGTGACCTTTAGGGACCAGTTGATCACCGCCATCTGTATGATAATAACGTCAAACTTTCTAGCAAGCCAACCGTTATTAGGTAAACGTTAATCAACTGATTAAATATACGAAGTATACCCTTGTGAACCTGTAAGAGATTTACAAATGTTATCACACTAATTTGTGGACGACACAAGCTCCAACAAACTCCCACTTGTCCTCACAAGTGTATGTGCGATAACCGATTCTCATATCCTAAAATTTCTCCCACTCAATGTAAAACAATTTGCAAATCCGCATTCACAAAGGTCGTATTTTACAAGCGATCATTATCAAGAGTGGTTTCCCCGACTAGAGAGTAACTTAACTGATAAACGAATCATCATTCGAGCATGGCCATGCATTTCAGTTACTACTCCTCGAGTGGCCCTGAGAAATAACTATACCTGATAAGGGTTGGATATTTTCCTCAACTCGAATCCTGCAGATGTAAGCACAGTATGAAATGACCCAGAAAAAATCTACTTAGCCTCCAGTTACGGCAGACCGTGAGAAAGAAACCAAAGTCACCCAAAAACTGCCTTAATCTCAAGAGACAGCCGATAGTCAAAAGATTTGAGATTTGTGAAGGGTAGCGAATTTCGCTATCCCCTTTTGAAGGTCTAACGGTTTTTAATGCCGTTCGTTTGAGATTTGTGAATGTTTGTTGAAAATTTTGTGAGAATAGTGGATTTGAATTCCTCTATTTATTTTGTTTTTGACAGATGGCGGCTTTTAATGCAGTCGTTGAAATTCGTGAAAATAGCGGATTTGAATTTCGCAATCTTGCTTTCGTATTTGAGAAATGACGGTTTCTAATGCCGCCGTTGAAGATTTTGAAATAGCGGATTTTGAATTTCGCTATTATCTTTGAAAAATGACGGTTTTTATTGCCGCCGTTGAAATTTTGGAAATCGTGGAAATAGCGGATTTTGAATTTCGCTATTATTTTTTAAAAGTGACGGTTTTTATTGCCGTCGTTGAAAATTTGAGAAAATAGGGAATTTGAATTTCACTATTTTTGTAAAATGATGGTTTTTATTGTCGTCGTTGATCATTTGAGAAAATAGCGAATTTGAATTTCACTATTTTTTTAAAATGACAGTTTTTATTGCCGTCGTTGAAAATTTTAGAAAATAGCGAATTTGAATTTCACTATTTTTGTAAAATGACGGTTTTTATTGCCGTCGTTGAATAATTGAAGTTTGTGTGGGAAATTTGAGCCAAAGCCCAAAATTTCGCTGAATGAATCAGGAGCGCCTCATTGAGGCGCGAGCAGAGGTGCGAAGGAAGGGAGATCCCCTTTTTTGTAGAAAAGACGCGAGAAACAGGACGACTCCTCTTCACTTTGTCATCTTCGATAAACAAACCAAAAAATCGATAAATCGCCATTTTTTGGATCTCGTTCCTTGCTTGTCTTTGTGCTCTTATGATCATGTCATCTCAAGGTATGTAAATCCTCTTGAATTCATTTGAATTTGTTTGTTTTTTTGTTGATTGAATTAGGGTGAAACCCTAGATTTTCGAAAATTGAATTGGGCGTTTTTTATTAGCCCATTTTCAAGTGAAATTGATGATTGCATTAGGTTAGAAACCTGTTTAGGAGTATACGGGTGCTTTTTGTTTGCATTTTGGTCCCTGTTCCCACTCCCTATGCTCGAAAAACGTGAATGAGACGAGAAAATCGTCTTATTTCACAATGGCAAGTTTGTTTGCTTGAGTTGTGTGTCCCACTAGGTTGCATTATAGTTGGGGAAGACCACGTTTGCCACATTGAACCTTCGTTGGGTGTTGTGGGCAAAATAGGAATTTTTGCCTTTTGTGACGGTCTTATGTCTATCGAAATGAGCGTCTGTTTGAGCCCAAATTGAGTCAGTTTGTCTTGAGATGGACCTTATTGGTAGTTTAGGTCGCTTTGGGACGTGATTAGATCACGTCATTTTGTGGTGGTCGTATTTTGAATTTTTGACCTGTATGTGCTCGAATTGGCGTAAAATTGCCTTTTTGAGCTTTGAAAAATACCCAGTTGTGTTGGCCATTTTTGCTGTTTATTTTGCGGGCCTTATGTGGGCCTTGAGATGTTGGGTGATTGTTTTTGAAAATTTTGTTGTTGTTTTGACTCGTCTTTTGCTTGAAAAGAAGGGCGAGTCGTTCTTGTGCGTTTTTGTGAAGTGTTTTGTTGTTTTTTTTGTTGGTTGGGTTTGGGCGGGAATTCCCTTGTTCTGTTTTGCAGGTTTTCTTTGGATTTGTCCATTTTGTGCCGTCGTAATGCCGAAATTTCGGCTGACGTTTTTGTTTTGTCTCGATTGCAGGGGAATGTTCGGGGCCTACCGGGTCCGTTGCCGAGACCTTAGAGGTCTTGTTTGGGACCGGGCCGGTTAGTACTCCGGCTAGTGCACCTGAGGTGGTAGTAGAGGACGCTTTCGAGGAGGAGGAGTCCGCCGAGGAGGCCGCTAGGGCTGAGGGAGCCGCTGCGGATCGTGAGGAGCCCGTTGTTGGGGTTGTTGGTGCTGAGGGAGCCACTAGGGCTCATGACGAGTCTGTTGTAGAGGTTGTTGGTGCTGGGAGGGCTCAGACAGGGTCTGAGGCCGATACCTCTGGGAGGAGGGTTAGGAGGAGGGGTCCTCAGCCCACTAGGCGAGAGCTTCAGAACGTCGTTAGGGTCGTCGAGAGGTCCCCGTCGCGTGGAGTCTCGCGGGGGGAAGAGACGGAGGTTGGAGACGGTCGCGGACGACGCTCACATTGCAGGCTGGGAGGCTATGCGGGTTACAGCTCCGCGGGGGCTGAACCTGCGGGCGACGCCTGCTTGGGCCGAGGGTTTTGACGGTAGCCAGTTGTTGCTACGGCTAGACACCCACCTCTCCTACCGTGCACACGAGGGCTTGGTAAGTTTGCTGTTTTGTCGAGCTTTTGCTGTTTTTATCGTCTCAGACCTGAATAGGTATTCTGACGTTGTTTGTTTCCCAATTTTAGGAGATTGCTACCATGATGACTTTCTCAGGCTTCTCGACTTATTTATGTTTCTACGACGTTCTCTAGGCCGGTACGAGGGCTTTGATAGAGAGGTCGGCTATGGGGCCGTTGGTGGCTGCTTGGCATGATATTCACAGGGCTTCGATTAGGTCGAACCTGTGTCTTATTCGCGCCATGTTGGATCGTGACTGGGACACGACATCGTCGTTCCACATGGCGTTTGGGGAGGTCGGTGTGACCTTAGAGGATTTTGGCATGATATCGGGTCTCCTCTGTGGCGAGACGCCTATTGTGTTCCCGGAGACGCCGGAGAGATTGTCTTCCCCTGCGGTTACGGGTTTGATCGGTAATGTTTTGCCTGCACCCTCTGACATCACTCCTTACTTGATCGCGAACTCGTATGTGAGGGATCACTTTATGGGGAGAGCGGTGGGCTACGCTCTGGCGCCGTTGCCGAGTCCGGAGGCTGAGGCTGAGGCTGATGCGCAGGAAGCGCGGTTGTGCTTGTGGTACTTCTTGGGTACCACGTACTTTGGTGAGAAGGGTGAGCGCTTGTCGACCAAGGTACTTCCTCTTCTTGCTGACCTGGACACTTTGGGTCAGTTTGACTGGGTTACGCCGGCTTTGGCGAGTTTTACTCGGTACTTGCACGCTGCGGTGCGTCCGGAGGTGATGGGGGATGGTAGTTCTCACGCTTTGGTTGGTCCCGGCCTCATTTTGGAGGTAAGAGCATTTTTGTAGTTTTTTTTGTTGAGTTTGATTTTAATTTTGATTTGTGGTTTGATTTTGGCAATTTTTGAAAAATTGGCTGATTCGTGGTTGCTTTGTTTTGTTACAGGCTTGGTTGTACGCTTACTTCGTCCCTCTGCATCCGGGGACAACTGGCGGCGTTCCTTCAGCTTACCCTGCCGTGAGGGCTTGGACGGTGGCTCAGAAGAAGTCGACCAAGTCGACTTACGAGGATTGCAGGCGTCGGGTGAACGCCCTCCGAGTTGGTGACGTAAGTTGTTGCTTCTTACCTCTTTTGTTTTTGTAGAAACGGATAGAGATAGGATGACTAGGTAGCCTAGACAGCCCCCAATTAGTTGATTATCTTTACCTTGAGTGCAGTTCGTCGGGTGGCCTTGGGAGCACTACACAGGTGTGTCGGCCGTTGTCAGGGAGCGTCTGCGACCTCGCAGCTCCCAGCGTTTGTACCTTGAGATGGCGATCGAGCCGGTTTGGTACCTGGGCAAGCGTTTAGCTCGCCAGTGCTTTAGCGAGACCTTCATGGTACTGGTCGATCCGCCTAGGGTGTTGTTCCAGGATTCGACACCCGACGAGGTCGAGGAGCACCTTCAAGGTCACGGGTGTGAGTAGTTGTTGTTACGGGAGGCCATGACACCTTCCGTTTGTCGAGGCTTGTCTGGTGCCCGATTGAGGTATGCTTTCCTCTGTTCTTTGTTTTCATTGCCTTTGATAGAAGGGTTTGTTACCTTCGATGTGGATTGATATTGTAGGGGGTCGACGCGCTGGTTAGGACTCAGCCCCCATTTTTCCCGACACAGACCACTTTTCAGGGGCCGAGTGGTGAGGAGTTACAGTTGCACCTGCCAGAGCCTGCGGCCGTTGAGGTGACCGACGCTGACATGGAGTGGAGGTTGACTATTTTGAGGGTGAGTTTCTGATCTGAATGCTCATACCCGTTTGTGTTTTGCCTTGCATTTTTGTTATATTGAAGGACCTTTCTGGTTGTAGGTGTCGACCGCTAGTCATCAGGCTTTGTGGCGGATGGCTAACCGGTGGAGGGCACTTGCTGGTGACTGGGTGCGAGGGAGTCTCGGCATGTGCAGGTACTTTTGTTGGTTGTTTTGTGTGTTTTTGTGTTGTATTTCACGTTTAGATCTCAATGACCTGTATTGTGTTTCGTAGGGTACTGCGGATCTAGAGGAGCTTGCTCGGGTACGCGCTGAGTTGGACGCAGCTAGGTCAACGATCGAGGCCTAGGGGTTGGGGATCACCAGTCGGGACCAGGAGTTGAGGCATCGCGAGGACGGGTTGCGGAGCCGAGATGCAGAGATTGCCTCTCTCAGGGCTCAGTTGGCTGCGGCGGAAGAGCTTCGCGTCACGGTGGAGAACGAGACGCTGGAGAGTTCTCCGGAGAGGGGGCATGAGCAGGAGGTGGTGTCTGCCTTTGCTGCGACTCCTCATGAGACCGAGACCGGTCCACCAGGAGGTGTTGAGTAGTCGTAGTTGTCTGTCCGTGTTTTGGACTCTTGTTTGTACATATTTACATTTTGCGTGAGGCGGTTTGTATATATGTGTTTGAATTGTGGTTTATTTTATGTTGGCTTTTTGTGTTGTGTTTCGGAGAAGCACGGTCAGCTACTAGTTCCCTTTTTGCTTTGCATTTGTTCCTGCATCGTTAGTGTAGAAAACAAGCAATAGGTAGCACATACACGTAAACACGTAAAAGCATTTGATGAATAAAGATTCAAAATAACCGCGATGATTCAAAGTTAAAATTTAAATTTAAATTGACATTTTGAAAATTCCACGACAGGTCGTAACGTTTGGATTTCTCAAAAGAATTTGATTTGAATTTCGAGCAATTAACTCGTGTCTGAATTAAATTGCATCTATTTTTGCTGAAATTGATTTGTGACTCGAAAAACCCAAACCGTCATGGGTGAATTTTAAAATATATTTTTGCGAGTGTATTTGATTTGATTATTGTGGGCTCAAGACTTGAATTTGTAAGAGCTTGAATTTTTGAAGAAAATTGACGTCGTGTTATCAATTTTCGAATTTGTGGAAAATGCGAAAAAGCGAAAAAATTTCGGAATTCGATTGACATGGAAACGATCCATTGCGGATCGGGGCGATTAGCCCTTCACCCTTAAAAAAAGGAAAAAAAAGGAATCCGTATGTTTAAAGCTGCGTCATGGAAACCGTGTCGGATTTCGTGAAACGCGAAGACCAAGAAATGTGAGTGTGAGAAAACACAAAAAGTCCCGGACAGGCCCGAAAAGGCACGAGTCCTGTGGCGGGAAGTTTGAGGTGTCAGGAGGAAACACAACTTGAAAGAGACAAGTCAAAGTGCGGATCCTGAGGACCAGCACAAAGAGGCGCGAGGCCACGGGCGATGGAAGGGAGCTTCCCCTTTTTTAAGGAAAAAAGCGCTGATTGTTTTGTATAAATAGGGACGTTTGTGCTTCATTGTTTCATCATCCGAAACACGAAAAACATCTCTACAAAAACCTTTCTTCTTTTTCCACATAATTATTCATGGTTGCTTTCGAAAATAGGTTGCGACATTGGTGTCGGGATTTGTCACCTCCCGAGAAGTATCAAATCGTTGTTATGGGCGTTGGTCAATTGTTGGTGCTTCGTCAAGTTAAGGTGCAATCCTCGTTTCTTGAAGCATGGTCTCGGTTTTGGGATTCGAAACATCATGTTTTCGTTTTCCCGAAAGGTGAAATTTGTCCTCTTACCGAAGAAGTAGGTGCCATTGATGGATGGTCGGTTTCTACTCCGGTGCTTCCTCCGACTCGATTGTGCTATAAAGGGAAGTTCCGTTCAATGTTGGGCTTGTCAACAAGCCAAGTCAACTTTCTCCTTTCTCCCCATGGTATGGATATGTTGGCTCTTATCAACATTTTCTCAAACCGGTTGAATGTCAATGTTTCGGAGGTAGCTTGGAGAAGGGCTCTTGCCTTTTGCCTAGTGCATGTATACCTCTTTGTTGATGCCTTGAAGAAGGAGGGGTCCAAATATTATGGTAGTATGACTCTTGTGCATGTGGTTGAGCAAATGGAGCATGGTAGGGATCCCTCATGGTTGGTGCTTGGCAAAATCTGAAAAATCATAGATCCTAATTAGACTCTCTAATTAAAAATCAAATTATCTCATAATTTGTGTTTATGTGATCTATGTAACATGCATGCAATATTAAAGCATATTAATATAAAATATGAGGAAAATAATTTTCCTTACATTGAGAAATGGTAGTATTTGGGCACAACCAAGATCGCCCATCTTGGTTATTCTTGAGCTATTCATATTGGGAAGATCCTCCTAGAATCCAAGTCTCCAAAAGAGAAAACCTCCTTACATGATGCACCCAAGAACTTACCCAACAACCTTACAAATATCAACTAGATATTTAGTAAGATTACCCTTGAAATAATATGTGAATAATACTAACTCTTAGTATTAATTTTTCAATCACTAACTATTAGTAATTTTATGTGGTTTTTTTTTAGAGAGATGTAAGAACTCTTTACACTTTTTCTCACATGCAAAATGTTCAAATGTAAACATGAACCAAAAAATGGAATGTATAGGAGGGGTGACCGGTTGGGAGAGAGAGGGAGTGGAGTGTTATTTTTGTCTTACTTTTATATGCCCAATGGAGCATAGATTTGATAAGAACAAAAATATTATGGGAAGTAAAATTTGTGTAAGTGGAATGATTATGACCAAAGCAACACTCAATCCCACTTACACGATTTCCATGACCCATTTACGGGTCCATATTGGTTCTTATATTTGTCGCACAAATACGTGTAAATTTTATTTAAACATCGCTTTATGTTTAAATGCATCCCAATTAATTTTGTCTAAAACACTCCGTAAATATACGTGTACAGCTACACATATATTTTACGTACCAATACTAATCACATTAGTCAATTAGTACTAATTTAACAATTAACTACTTTATCATGAATTCCCGTCTCAAATAATTTATTATTTAATTATCGCATAATTAAATAATAATTTCCGCGCCTCGAGTTCACAACTCAATATCTCTCTAAATTAATTAATCAACTAACTCTTAGTCAATTTATCAAGGGACTAATTAAACTGTATCTCATACAATTAATTAGTTTTCGTGTTGGGGTTCGTTCCTTTAGGTGTGACCGAAAGGGATCAGCTGAACACCGCCGTCTCACGACAGTAATGTCAAACCCTAGTTGGCCAACCGTTACCGATATACGTTGATCAGCTGACTAGTATTTCCAATGAATATCCCATGCATATTCCTTAATGAGATTTAATAATATTATCACGCACTATTGTGGAGGACAAAACTCCAACAAAACCATCCAAGCTT
This sequence comes from Silene latifolia, assembly GCF_048544455.1. Lineage (NCBI taxonomy): Eukaryota > Viridiplantae > Streptophyta > Magnoliopsida > Caryophyllales > Caryophyllaceae > Silene > Silene latifolia. Next base: position 120,368,504 of record NC_133535.1, on the reverse strand, counting down.
TGGACAAGAAAGGCTCTTGTGGAGAAGCTCCTTCGTTTGGATATCCAAGGATCCTCCAAGTGTGGCTATTAGAGAGGCTAAGGTATGTAGAGCCTCCGGCCGATTCTTCTTCTTATTCCTTCCGCCACCTTACTATAAGGAAGAAATTGTACTCGGATAGTTTGCATCCACCGAGGCCTATTGGGCCTCGAGATTGGCGGAGGAGGGTGGTCCTCATATCCGTTGGGTGGTGCCATGGTGACACTTGAGGTCCTTCACGGGGTTGCCCGCTTCGGTTGCTAGTTCTTATTCTTTGATGGTGGTGGGTTTGAAGGTTGCTTCCCTCATCTATCTCGAAAGGCTTATGAGGCAAATGGGGCGTCAACAAAAGGCGCCCGCTCAAGATACCCTCGTCCAAGAGAGTGTCTTCCGGAAGTCCGAGCTTGTCGAGATCTTCGAAAGGTGGTGGGCCACTCGACCGATTTGGGAGGTGCCAAACCCCGTTGCCACGACATGGGTGACTCCCGCTTATGTCAAATGGGCAAGAGCTCAAACCTTGGAGGAAAGGTCCAAATCTCGTAAGGACGAGGTTGTTGACTTGAAGTATTGAGAGCTCGGGTCCCAAAGAGGTAGTGGGTCGTGTATGGGCTCGTCTTGGACCGAGTATGAGGTCATGCAAGAGACCGGAGGCCGTCGGCATGGTGGATCCGTTGAGGATCTGTTCCGAAGAGGAAGTTCATGCTAGGCGGGCCAACAAGAAGGACAAGGGAAAGATGTACCCCGAGGGAAAAGGCAAGGGTAGAATGGAAGAATGAAGACCTCCATTACCCACTTTATTATTATGTTGTATTAGTGTTGTGAGTTTTTATTATGTTGTACTAGCTATGTATTGTGTGTTTTGTGCTAGTTTTACTATGTGAGGTGTCTTAGTCGACATCTTAGCTTTGACAAGTTGTAGACTTGCTTAGCTTCGTTTGTTGTCAAATTCGTAATCCTTCTCATTATTAATTAAATAAGAGGATTGCTTGTGTTAAAAAAAAATTGTGAACGCTTGTTTCTTCCATCCATTTTGTAAAGGCAATTTAGTTTGAATTATCCTAAACATTTCACTTGGGAAATGGGATTTTTGTGGGAAGGGAGAAAGGCTTCTTTTTGTATTTTGTGGGAAAAGGGAATGTTTTCCCCCTTTCTTTTTTTTTATGTTGATATGGGGTTGTGTTTTTTTTTTTTTATATGTGGGGATGTTTTTGATATGTGGGGGTGTTTTTGATTGTGGGGATGGTTGTATCCTTCTTGTGTAAGAAAGGACTGCCTACGTATCCACCTGAAAATGTGAAATCAAACCATGCTCGTAGTTCGAAAAGTTTTATAAATTTATTTGGGTTTTGTGGTTGTATCCTTCTTGTATAAGAAAGGACTGCCTACGTATCCACCTGAAAAAGTGAAATCAAACCATGCTCGTATTTCAGGTGTTTTTTTGTTTGAGTGCAAATGGATGTTGTCTTTGATAGATCAAAAGACGTTTGAAACGGGGCAAGGTGCCGCAACTTAGACTCGATAAAACATGCAATTTCAAATCAGAACGCGTTGAGGAACTTGACTTGAAAGGGTTATGGTGGTCACTAGTTGTAAAACTAGGGTGAGGTTGTTGGTCGTTAGGGTTCAAGGGTAGTATTTCTTGAGTTGGTCTAGGTTAGTCGGGTTTGTGAAATCCTCCCCGTCTAGGTCACTCAGTCTCACTGCGCCCCCCGAAAGTATTTCCTTGACCAGATATGGCCCGGCCCAATTGGTTTTGAATTTCCCCCTCAGATCGACGGGTAGTGGTGCTCGAACCGACTTGTGGACCAAGTCGCCTTCTTTGACGTTCCTGGGTTGACCTTTTTGTCGAATGCCCGTTGTATACGTCGTTGGTATAGCTGGACGTTGTGTAAGGCGTTGAGCCGCCATTCGTCTAGAAGCGTGAGTTGTTCGAACCTTCGACGGGTCCATTTCACCTCAGGAACTTGACTTTCCAGTAGGATGCGTAGAGATAGGACCTCCAACTCTAATGGTTGAATCGCCTCCATACTGTATGCTAGGTAGAAGGGTGTGGCTCCTGTTGGTGTTCGAATAGAGGTTCGGTATCCCCAGAGTGCGAATGGGAGTTTGCTCGGCCAATTACGGTAATTATCTTGCGTCGTTTTTATAATGGTGATAAGCGTTTTGTTTGCTGCCTCTACCGCTCCGTTGGTTTCGGGATGATAGGGGGATGATCGATGTCGTTTGATCTTGTATTTGTCCAGCAAGGCTTGTGTTTCCGCCCGGAAGTGAGAGCCTTGATCGCTGATGATTTCATGGGTTACCCCGTATCTGCAGATGATGTTGTCCTGGATGAACTTGGCCACTTGTTTGGCGGTCAAGACTGCATAGGACTGTGCTTCTACCCATTTGGTGAAGTAATCGATGGCGACGAGGACGAAGCAATGCCCTTTAGTGCCTATCGGGTTGACTATCCCGATGATGTCGATGCCCCAGGTCGCGAAAGGCCAGGGTGATGTCATGGTGTATAAAAGGGATGGTGGTATATGGGTTTCCATGGTGGTCCAGTAGTAGCCTAACCGCATGATTTTTTGGGTCAGCATCATTGCGCTCATGTGAGGGCAACATTCTCTGTCTTGGACCTCTCCCACGCCCTCTTTTGTATAGTTGTTCTTAGTTTATCACGAATTGTGATGCTAGTAAACGGATGGCTTTTTATCCTCTTGTATCAGAGTTGGGAGGTAATTCGTTCTTGGTTTTGTAGTTGAGGATGGCTTGGTACCAGGGTTCGACATGGTTTTCCTCGTCGTTGTTGATGGCGCAGATGTGAGCTGGCTCGCTCCTTCTCTCGACACATAGGGGCATCGATGTCATGTTGTCAGGTATGTTGACGAGCGCGACAAGTTTTGCCAGGGCATCAACGAATTGATTTTCCTCTCGTGGCAAGTGGAAGTAGTTGACTTGGTCGAAGAATTCGGCCTCTTGATTGATTTTTGCTTCGTAGGGTGCTAAGCTGTCGCTTCGGATTTTCCATGATCCGGACACTTGATTGATGATAAGTGAGAATCGTCGTGGACCCTCAGTCTCTTGATGCCAAGTGCTAAGGCTGCTTTTAGGCCCATGAGGCATGCTTCATATTCGGCGGCATTGTTGGTGACAGCGAAGTCTAGTTTGACTGAGATCGGAACATGTTCTCCCTCTGGCGATATTAGAAGGATTCCTACCCCGAAGCCTCTCATATTTAATGCACCGTCGAAGTATAGGTCTCATGCGTCGGAGTCGGCACAAAGGATGTCTTCGTCAGGAAGTGACCATGTGTCAGTCGTTGGATCCTCGTTGACGGGATTATGTGCTAGGAAATCGGCGACTGCCCTTCCCTTGATAACCTTGAGAGGTACGAACTTGAGATCAAATTCGGATAACATGAGCGTCCCTCTAGACAGCTTTCCGTTTAGGATGGGTTTTTCGAAGATGTATTTGACTGGGTCCATCTTGGAGTAGACGTGAACCGTGTAGCTGAGCATGTAGTGTCGCAGCTTCTTTGTTGACCATACTAGGGCAAGGCATGTCTTTTCCAGTTGGGTGTACTTTGTCTCATACTCAATGAACTTTTTGCTGATGTAGTAGATGGCTCGTTCTTCGCCGTCGACTGTTTGTGCTAGCATTGTTCCCATGCCTGTGTCAGTGACAGACAGGTAAAGGGATAAGGGGATTCCTTGTTGAGGTGGCATGAGGACAGGAGGTTTGGATAGAATTTCCTTTATCCTGTCGAAGGCCTTTTGACAGTCGTCGTCCCAATTGGTGTGATCGGAGGCGCGAAGCTTCTTGAAGATTGGTTCACAAATCATAGTGAGCTTGGTTATGAAGTGGCTGATGTATTGAACTTGACCGAGAAATCCCCGAATCTCCTTCTCGTTCTTAGGCCGAGGCATTTGTTGAAGGGCTTTGATTTTGGTTGGATCAATCTCAATGCCTTTTTTGCTGACGACGTGTCCCAGGAGTTTTCCGAAGGTGACCCCAAATGCACACTTCTGAGGATTCAGTCTAATGTTGTATTTCCGCATACGAGCGAAGAATTTGCAAAGGGCGCTGATGTGACCGTCCTGTTCTTTTTATTTGACGATCATGTCATCGACATATACCTCCACCTCCTTGTGCATCATGTCATGTAAGAGTGTGGTGGCGGTTCTTTGGTAAGTTGCTCCGGCATTGATGAGATCGAAAAGCATGACCGTGTAGCATTATGCACCCCACTGTGTAATGAATGCAGTTTTGTGCATGTCTTCCTCAGCCATCTTGATCTGGTTGTACCCATCATACCCATCCATGAACGATACAAGGGCGTGCTCGGCGGTATTATCCACCGGGATGTCAACATGTGGCAAAGGGAAGTCGTCCTTTGGACTTGCTTTGTTCAGATCCCTGAAGTCGATGCAAACCCGAATTCTTCCGTCTTTCTTGGGTATAGGAATAATGTTGGCCACCCAGTCAGAGTATTCAGACACTTTGATGAACCCAGCCTTGAACTGCTTATCCGCCTCTTCCTTGATTTTCAGGGTGCATTCGGCGCAACTTTTGCTTTACGAGTTTAGTTCCGGGTTTAATGAGTATCATATGCTCCGCAATCTCCCTGTCGATCCCATGCATGTCTTTGGAGGACCAGGCAAATACGTCCTTGTATTCATGTAGGAGCTCAATGAATTGCTGTCTTTCCGAGGGGTCAAGGGTTGTCCCTATCCTAAGTTCTTGAGGTGTGTTGTCGGTTCCTACGTTAATAGGCTCGGTCACCTCAATTATGGGGGTCCTAGTTTCTTGTTTGTCAAGTTATTTGGCTAGGTGAGGTGGGTAGTCACTCAAGTCAAATTCCTCATAGTCGTTCAGAATTGCATTGCAGTTAAATTGAGAGGAGTCATAAGCAAACTTAGCGTTCGTTAAGTCGACTTGAGCGAAAAGCTCGGATAAGACACACATCTCATAGGCAGTCAGAGGCGACGCTGTGGAGGAGGTGGCCCCGGGAACAAGCTCCAGGTTGCTACCTTCCATGGGAGTAAGGATAACCTTAGTTGACTCGGCCTCTGAAGCAGCCATAAGTTTGTGATAAAATAGTGGGATAGGGACTCTGACTGGGACATTAGGAGTGCTAGGAGGTAACACAGACTCTGACTCTGACTCAGACTCAGACTCTTCTTCACTTCCCTCTTTGAACATAGGGCCTTCTCCAGTTGTAATCTTGAGGATGCGGCCTTGACGATCGGTCCATTTGACAATTTTTCTCCAGCCTTGTGTAGCTTTCTCTAGGTCAGTATCAGAGATTAAGGCGGTGGGATCGAACTGGTTGTCCTTTAGAGCAATGTTGACGATGTCCTCATAGCCGAGGTGCTTGATGTTGTCCTCACCAAAGAGGACGCTGACGGCTTTTCCGTCTAGGCATGGGGTTGACTCAGATTTGGTTGACGTAGCTTTGGTGTTGTCGGGGATGAAGTAGCAGTCTTGAAAGAGTTCTACACCCGGGTGTCTGACCTTGGCTACGGAATCATAGATCAGCTCAGGAAAGTCGTGGTATAACTCGGATTCTCCCTCGGGGATGAAGTATCCATTGAGAGTTAAATGATAGGGGCGGAGGATGACTCCGTGGTTCTTGCGCTTTCGTATTAGGAGGTTCATCTCTTGGATGTCTTCATCGGTAGGTTCATAGCCTAGTCCGAAGGGGATGTTAGGGACCTTAGCCTGTTTCAAGGGAGGGAAGGTGCTCTTCAGCGGATTGAGGGGTAGACCTGGGAAATAACCATGGCGCATCAGAATGCGGTTGACTATAAGGTTGGAGAACGGGTCACAATCGAAAGGTGCTGATTCACCGGTTAGGGCATTCACAGCTTGGAATCCCCACATTTCGCTATCGTCCTCCTCAATAGCTTGGGAGGCTATTCCCTTTTTCATGATAGCCTTGATCAGGGAAGCAGGAATTTTGATTGTCTTCCCGTTAAAAGGGACCCTGATTTTCTGATGAAGGGTTGAGGTAACGGCCTTGACGGCATGAATCCAGGGGCGTCCCAGAAGCATGTTAAAGGAGGCATCAATGTCGACTACCTGAAAACTGGTTTGTCTTTCCAAGGGTCCAGTTGCAATGGTTAGGGTGATAAGCCCCGCAACCTTACGACGAGTGCCATCATAGGCGCGTATCCCTTGATTGGTTGGGACCGAATCAGTTTCTTTGATACCTACTTTATGAGCCGTCTTGAGAGGAATGACATTAACAGCAGATCCGTCATCCACTTGAACCATAGGCACATTCTTTTTAAGGCATTGTACGGTAATGTATAGGGTCGGGTTATGGTTGGCTCCGAAGGGAGGGATATCCTCGTCAGAGATGACCGGGTTGTTCAGGTCGGGGACATCCCTTATCATATGTGCTACCACTTCTTCAGCAGAGGAGGTAGAGGGAACTGTCTACTTTCCCAAGGCTTGTAGTAGAGCTTGTCGATGTTTGAAGGATGTAGCAATAAGTTGCCAAATTGAAATTTCGGCCTTTTCTTTTTGCAGTTGTTTGAGGATCGAATTTTCGGGAACCTTGGGTTGGGTGTCCGCGTCCGGGACAACCTGGTCATTCGTTGTTGAAATGAGTGTTGAATTGCTCGGGTTTTGATAGGGCGTCCGGACTGGGTAAGATGGCCGATCTCTTTTGCTTGTTTCCCCTTTCCCGGAACCATATAGATATCCTCCGCGTCGTCTCTCCAGATACCATTGATTTCGGGATCTTGAGGGTATCTTGGAGGGGTATTCCATGGTAGGTAGTTTTTGTGAGGGAAGTTTTTATGCGGGTAATTTTTGTGAGGGTAATTTTTGTGAGGGTAATTTTTGTGAGGTTGATTATTGTGGGGTGCATGACAGAATGGTCGCGGGAGCAATCCTTACTGGTGAGGGTAGTTTCGGGTGTTTGGGAGACCCTCCCTCGAGCACGGTGTTGGTGTCGGTGGGTTGAAAATCAACCGGTGGTAAGCGTCGTCAAGTCGAGTAATCCTTTCTGAGAGACTGGCTATAGCCTCCTCAACCTGTTGGAACATGGCGAGCATGGTCGCGGCGCTGAATACGAATACCCCGTCCGAGGCATCCTTCTCCAATGCGTTCACCTCGTCATCAATTGGTAATATGAGGTGTGAGCAATCTAAGGTTGGCTCGTCATCAGAGAGCATGGATTCCCAAGGGGTTTGTCTTGTTGTTTGGTTTTGTTGGTGGAGGCAAAGGTAATTCCCCTTTCTCGATCATGTCTTGAATGATGTGTTTGAGCTTGAAGCAGGCTTCTGTGTCATGACCTTTCCCTTAGTGGTATTGGCAGTAGGCATTGGGATTCCAGAAACGGGTTTTCTTAGCCTTGGATGGATCCGAAGTGGGTCCAATTGGTTGTAGTTTCCCTTGGTCCATAAGCCTTTTTAGGGCGCTTGCATAAGTTGACCCCAGGTTGGTTAATACTCTTTGAGGGTGCTCAGCTCTTTTCGCGGTTGGCTCAAGAAGGTTGACCTCATCGATTTTTGTTTGTTTGACCATAGGGGCGAGATCCGGTTGATGTAGATCCCTGATAGCCTCTACAGGTGGTTTTGGCTAGGACACCCTTACGGAGGTCGTCTTCGATGCGGGTTCCAAGGATTTGCAGATCCTAGAATGTTTTGATGTTTTGGTATCTCAGCAAGTTGGCATAAACCGGGCGGAGATTGTTGACAAATTTCTCTACCAAATCTGATTCACTCGGCTTACTGACCAATTGAGTGCTTACCCTCCTCCAACGGGTTAGGAATTATGTGAATCCTTCCTTATCATTCTGAGCCAGGACCTCAAGAGTGCGGGTGTTAGCCTGGATTTCGACATTATCGGCATACTGTTTAGCAAATTCAACTGCAACTTCGTCCCAGGTAGTAAGGTTCTTTGGGTCGAGGGAGTAGTACCACTGGCGAGGGATCGGTTCCAGGGATGATGGAAAGATCTGGGTGAAGAGTTCCTGTTTGACCCGCTTTATAGCCATGTAGTCCTTGAAGGCCCGAATGTGATTGAGTTGATCCTCCACTCCCTTGAATTTGGGTACATCAGTCAAGGTAAAATTGTCGGGTAGTTGATCCCCAACGGGTTCGAATCTTCGATTGTTTTCGAGGTGGATGTTGTTACCACGGGCCAGGAGTTGTTCTTCCAAGAGTTTGAGCCTTTTCTCAGTTTCAGTCAAAGGTGGAGTGTTGTGTTCTCCAATTTCCTTGTTTTCCAGGGTGTCGATACGGGTCTCGACAAGGTCCAGGGTGACCTTAAGAGCAGTGAGCAGGCTGGCTAGCTAATCAGTCGTAACATCTCTGTTGTCATTGTTGTTGTTGGACGAAGTTGACGACGGGGCCATGGTTCTGAGGCAGAAAAACGGCTCACATTACATCTCAATACGACACGGTTTAATGACTAAACGCATACAACACAAAGGACGGAACAAAGATTAGACTCAACAAGACGAGATATTCCGTGTGTGGTGCCTCGATGCTGACTCGATTTATAATGTGACTATGTTGACCGAACTTTGACTCGCGTCCAACGTAGTGGCGTGATGCTGTTGGACAAGTCTCGTGGTGAGACGACTCATAAGTGAAGACCCATAAGTATGCTTGCTTCGACTCGATAGACACGAGGCGGAATTGGAATGGTGGACTGAAGTTTTCAAAAATAGAGATTTTCATAAAGATTCATTTGTCGCTTTATGGACGGCTTCCGAAGAATAGGGATCTCCGAAAGTTGGTCAGTTGAAGAGTTGTCTTAAGTTTGTTTTCAAAAGACGGTTTGAGTTTGAGACGGCTTGGAAAACAATGTACTATTTCCAGAGACGGTTTTTTTTTAAATTCAAAATTGTATATTGAAAATAGGGTTTTGAAATATTTGACAAGGTCCCAAGGACGGTGTATGGTCCTCGGGATTTTGAAAATGTCTCGAAAAAGGGGAGTGTGCCTTTCTCGGATTTTGAAAGAGCCATTGTCGGCGCGAGACGGGTTAAAATCAATGTCTTGACGCGGCGATTATAACGGCGTAAAAAAGGTGTTTTGAAACGGTTGTAGAAACCGGTTTGAAAATCTTCATTATGACGGCCTAGAAAGGCGTGTTGAAATGGTTGTAGAAAAACCGGGCTTGAAAATCGTCATTACGACGCCTTAGAAAGGCGTGTTTGAAATGGTTGTATAAAACCGGGTTTGAAAATCTTCATTACGACGGCCTGAAAAGGCGTGTTTGAAATGGTTGTAGAAAACCGAGTTTGAAAATCGTCATTACGACGGCCTAGAAAGGCGTGTTGTTTTGAAATGCAACGGTCGGCGAAAGACCGGGGTTTGAAATGGCCATTATAACGGCGCAAACAGGGGTTTTTAAAAGTTTGAAATGACACGGAAGGACTTATGTTCACATAACACATAAGCACTCGCAGTTTCATTATATTATGCATAATGCTGACACGGGTTTTGGCTTAAAAGGGTGGGTTACACACCAAGCGATCAAACTCCGATTTTCAAGAGGGATACCAATCCAAACAAAATGTGTAAGGAGGGTGACCTAGCCTCATGCTCGAAGGTGATGAAAGCTCTTTGACGAAACAGAAATGTGTAACGTCAATGGCATGCTTGACTCAATCGGGATTCGAAACGCGGGGATGAGAAAACTCACGCCGACGAGACGAGCCAATTGGTCGAAAAGGGTTAGGTTGTGGGCCCGGACAAGGAACCCGACTATGACCGTAATATCAATTAATGCATTTCAACCAAGACCTCGTTCGAGTCTCACCATCTAGGGATCACAAAGACACAAGTGTCCTAGTGTAGATACCCAGTATCTGTTGAGACTCCAATAAACACCCGATGATTATCGGACTACAACATGTTTTGGAATCGCGGCGTTTGATCGACAGTTTGTGTACAACTTTACGTCGGAAAACTTAAAACGATTTCGAAAATAAAACATTTCAAAAATACCTGGAGTGTTTAATGCACGACGACGGGGTCGCAATGACACTAACTAGAGTCAAAACCGACACCGGACCAAAAACCGACTCAAAAATTCAAATCTCGACTCCAACAACGAGTCAAACCGATTCAACCACAAAAAACCAAACATTTCAAACCTTCTACCTTATGTTTTCCCGGATTCATGTTGGTCAAGTACCAAACATGTGACTACAAAACCTAGGATAGAACAAATCATGATTGCATTTGTTGTGAAAGTGACAACACAACTCGAAGAACCGCGACGTGGCTTGCGCCTCTTTGAGCAGCCCAAGTGGCCACGTCTCTCAAAACTCACACAACCACTCATTTCCCTATAAATACCCCTCAAATGCCACCCATTTGAGACTTACGCGAGTGTCTGCCCCCTCTTTTCTCCCTTAAAATTCTCGACTCGACTTCTTAAGTCGCAACTCGACGCGTATTTACGACCTACCGATCGTAAACACGAGCCTTACACATTGTTTGGTACCGTCATCGTGCATTAAACCACTTGAACGACCATTTCGACCACTACACCATCACTAAACTTTTAAAACGCTCTTTTTACTTACCAAAACGGTTTTAAACCGAGTTTTTTCCGATCAAACGAGTTATTACACTTACGTCGGTCACTCGCCATAATCAAACATGTAAGTATGAGGGTGTAAAAATCCTCTTTTATTATGTTTTCATTCGTTTCATGACTATAACATGCTAAAACATGCATAACATGAACCAAAACATGGAATAAACGAGCCAAAACTGATTTTTGGTCTGAGGCAGAATCCTCTTAGGTCGCCAACTAGCCCGCGCCTAAATGGGGTATTCAGACCAGAGATCAACCGTGTTTGTTCTCGTTATTTCCCTTAATCCATTTTTCATATTTGTAATCGGTTTTCACCATTTCAAGTATTTTCGAACCATTGTTATTTTATTTCACATGTTTTAACCATAAAGCATTTTTCACCCTTGGTTCCTCATACCATGACGGTTAAATCCGTGTTTCGGTGATAATATTTGGTTAATGACATTTAAAAGGTATTTTAAAGCCTTTTATTTCATTTCTTTACATTTTCAAACAAACATATTAGTCATCAACACAAAGTCATCCTTGGTTCTACATACCATGCCGGATTTTAACCCGGGTACGATGACGAGTATCGACTAATACATTCAAATGGACTTAAAACAATTAGTCCATAATCATTATCAAAACTATTAATGTCAAGTTTGTCAAATCGAACCCGACACCGAATATTATCAAAATAATGGTGATTATTCGAGTCTAGTTCTTCAAATCAACAAATGCGTTCTAAACGACCCCTTCAAATCAAACCGGGTTCAAATACCCATTTTCAACACGTTTTATAACGTTTTCTAAAAGGTCAGAACACGGCACATAAACCGTGGGCTAACCCACACCTAAACAGGCTCTCCATTTCTCATTTTCAAAACCAGAGGGAGGCCCCTTACACCGCCGGCTGGCTCGCGCCTCATATAGCCGTCTGGTACAGAGCCTGTTCCCTTCCAGCATTAGTCTAGGACGATTCCGACTCCGGTTAACCCAGATATAGGACGGATCAGATGACTATTCGATTATCCAAAACCATATTTGCAAAATGCCTTAATAAGACAAATGGATCATGTTATGCACCCTAAATCTAATACGGTAAATGGATGTTTAATTTCCGTCTTGCATGCAAATCAACCATTAATCCAACTCGACATCTTATACTTGATACTTGGATTAAATCAACCGACTTAGAAAGCTCTCACATGTTAGGTTTAAATTATTGGATGCGCATTCATGCATTTAAACCGTTTTATCAACTTTTGCATTCAACCAACCAAGATCGATCAGTAGAGGCCGCTAAACGCGGGCGGGATTGGGTGTCTGATTAAAGGGCTTCCCAATACGTACCTTCATCTCTTACTCAGAAACTTTGGATAGTGGACGACCTTATCCAGGGCGTACAAGAGTCATTCTAGAGATAGGATGCTGAAGAGGGACGATTTCCTTATCTTTAGTACCTATGTCAAACGCTGCTTTGTGCTTCGATTTGGCCGAGGTATAAAGTGGAATTCGAACGGGTTCCAGGCATCCCACAAATGCTTGGTGGCGACTCCAAACATCTCTAATCGTTTCGAGACCCTTACCGAGACGAAACCGACCGATCTAAAACGATCCGGTCGAAAGCATTTTTACGCCGCCGAGCGTGGCTTTCAAAAAGACCGCTATACGTCCACAGATTGGCTTGGCATGTAGGTGGCTATGTCCACAGATTGGTGACTCCGCTGGGGAAAACTAGCACACTTACGTCTTTGTGATCCCTAGATGGTGAGACTCGAACGAGGTCTTGGTTGGAATGCATTAATTGATATTACGGTCACGGTCGGGTTCCTTGTCCGGGCCCACAACCTAACCCTTTTCGACGAATTGGCTCGTTTCGTCGGCGTGAGTTTTCTCATCCCCGCGTTTCGAATCCCGATTGAGTCAAGCATACCATTGACGTTACACATTTCTGTTTCGTCAAAGAGCTTTCATCACTTTCGAGCACGAGGCTAGGGCACCCTCCTTACACATTTTGTTTGGATTGGTATCCCTCTCGCAAATTGGGGTTTGATTGCTTGGTGTGTAACCCACCCTCTTAAGCCAAAACCCGTGTCAGCATAATGCATAATATAATGAAACTGTGAGTGCTTATGTGCTATCTGATCATAAGTCCTTCCGTGTCATTTTCAAACTTTCAAAAACACCCTTTTCGCGCCGTTATAATGGCCATTTCAAACCTTGGTCTTTCGCCGACCGTTGCACGCCTTTCTAGGCCGTCGTAATGACGATTTTCAAACTCGGTTTTGTATAACCATTTCAACACGCCTTTCTAGGCCATCGTAATGAGATTTTCAAACTCGGTTTTGTATAACCATTTCAACACGCCTTTCTAGGCCATCGTAATGACGATTTTCAAAATCGGTTTTGTATAACCATTTCAACAAGCCTTTCTAGACCGTCGTAATGACGATTTTCAAACCCGGTTTTGTATAACCATTTCAAATCACCTTTTTACGCCGTTATAATCGCCGCGTCTAGATACGGATTTTAACCCGTTTCGCGCCGACAATGGCTCTTTCAAAACCCGAGAAAAGCACACGCCCTTTTCTCGAGACACTTTTGGGATCCCGAGGACCATGCACCGTCCCCGAGACCTCTTCAAACATTTCAAACTCGATTTTCAAAACATACAATTTTGAATTTCAAAAACCGTCTTGGGAAAAAATGCACCGTTTTCCGAGCCGACTCAAACTCAAACCGTCTTTTGCAAATAAACTTAAGACAACCCCTTTCAACTGATCGACTTGCGGAGATCTCTATCTTCGAAAGCCGCCCATTAAAGCGACAAATGAATCTTTTTGAAAATCTCTATTTTCGAAAACTTCAGTCCACCATTCCAATTCCGCCTCGTGTTTATCGAGTCAAAGCAAACGTACTTATGGGTCTTTACTTATGAATCGTCTCACCACGAGACCCGTCCAATGGCGTCACGCCGTCATGTTGGACTCGTGTCAAAGGTTCGGTTAAACACCGTCACGTCATAAATCGAGTCAGCACCGAGGCACCACACACGGTCGCCCCGTCTTGTTGGGTCTAATCTCCGTCTCGTCCTTTGTGTTGTCTGTGTTAAGTCTTAGAACCGTGTCGGATTGAGTTGTAATGTGAGCCGTTTTTCTGCCTCAGAGCCATGGCCCCATCTTCAGCTTCGTCCAACAACAACAATGATAACAACAGAGATGTCACAACCGATCGCTAGCTTGACCGCTTACCGCTCTCAAGGTCACCCTGGATCGCGTCGAGACCCGTATCGACGCCCGGAGAACAAAGAAACGGGGAACATAATACCCCACCTCGATCGAAACCGAGAAGAGGCTGAAACTCTTGGAAGAACAGCTCCTAGCCCGGGGTAACAATATCCATCTTGAGAACAACCGAAGGTTCGAACCCGTTGGGGACCAGTTACCTGACAACTTCACCCTGACTGATGTGTCTAAGTTCAAGGGAGTGGAGGACCCACTCAACCATATCCGTGCTTTCAAAGACTACGTGGCCATTAAGAGGGTCAAGCAGGAGCTTTTTACCCGGATCTTCCCATCCTCTTTGGAGCCGATTCCTCGCCAATGGTACTACTCCTTGGATCCGAAAAACCTTACTACTTGGGATGAGATCGCGGTCGAGTTTGCCAAACAGTATGCCGACAATGTCGAGATCCAGGACAACACCCATACTCTCGAAGTGTTAACCCAAAACGACAAGGAAGGGTTCACTGAGTTCCTAACCCGTTGGAGGAGGGTGAGTACTCAATTGGTCAGTAAGCCGAGTGAATCAACTCTGGTGGAAAAGTTTGTCAACAATCTCCGCCCGGTTTATGCCAACCTACTGAGGTATCAGAATATCAAAACTTTTCAGGATCTGCAGATTCTCGGGACGCGTATTGAGGACGACCTCCGAAAGGGTGTCTTAGCCAAGACCACTGGCAGGGGTTATCAGGGACCCACCTCAACCGGGTCTCGCCCTTACGGTCAGACAAACAAGATTGATGAGGTTAACCTCATCGAACCATCCTCTAAGAAAATTGAGCGCCCCCAGAGAGTGTTCACCAACATAGGGTCGACTTTTGCAAGTTCCCTGAAAAGGCTCATGGACCAAGGGAAGTTACAACCGATCGGACCCACCTCGGATCCGACCGACGCCAAGAAGTCCTGATTCTGGAACCTCAATGCCTACTGTCAGTATCATCGAGGGAAAGGGCATGATACCGAAAATTGCTTCAAACTCAAGCACCTCATTCAAGACATGATTGAGAAAGGAGATTTGCCACTACCCCCACCAACTAAACCGAACAACAAGACGAATCTTTTGGGAATCCACGCCATTTCTGATGATGAGCCGACCCTAGACCCCTCTCACCTCATCCTGCCAATTGACGACTAGGTGAATGCTTCGGGAAAGGATCCTTCAGACGGAGTGTTTGTGTTTAGTGCTGCCACTATGCTCACTATGTTTCAGTAATTTGAAGAGGCCATAGCCAGCCTCTCTGAAAGAATCACCCGACTCGACGACGCCTACCGTCGACTCATCTTCAATCCCCCAACACCGCGCCCAAGGGAGAATTCCCGAAGCATTCAAAACTACCCACCCCAGGATGGATTGCTCCCGCGACCATTCTGGCATAGACCCCACGAAAACTACCCTCAAAATAATCACCCTCAAAATAACTACCCTCAAAATAACTACCCCCATAAAAATCGCCCTCACAAAAATATTCCCCACAAGAACTACCCATTGAGGAGTACCCCTCCAAGGTATCCTCAAGACTCCGAAATTAACGGCATATGGAGAGATGATGTTGAGGATGTCTATATCCTCCCAGGGAAAGAGAAGCGGGCGAAAGAAATCGGACATCTCACCCGGTCCGGACGTCCCTATCAAAATCCTAACAACCCAACGGTCGTTCCAACAACGAATGACCAAATCGTCCCAGAGGTGGACACTTAACCAAAGGCCCCCGAGAACTCAATCCTGAAACCGCTCCAGAAAGCAAAAGCCGAAATCTCAATTTGGCAACTGATCGCAACGTCTTTTGAGCATCGACAGACCTTGCTGCAGGCCTTGGGAAAATTAACCGTGCCCTCCACCTCTTCCCCAGAATAAATAGTGGAGCACATGACGAGAGACGCCCCTGATCTAAACAACCCGGTCGTCTTCTCCGACGAGGACATCCCTCCGTTCGGAGCCAATCATAACCTGGCCCTGTACATCACCGTACAATGCCTCCAGAAAAATATACCCATGGTCCTCGTGGATGACGGTTCCGCCGTGAATGTCATTCCTCTCAAAACTGCCCACAGGCTGGGTATCAAGGAATCTGATTTGATCCCAACGAATCAAGGAGTACGCGCCTACGACGGCACTCGTCGCAAGGTCGCTGGGCTTATAACTTTGACCGTCGCAACCGGAGCACTAGAAAGACAAACCAGTTTTCAAGTGGTCGATATCGACGCGTCCTTCAACATGCTCCTGGGGTGTCCCTGGATTAACGCCGTCAAGGCGGTCACATCAACTATCCACCAGAAGATCAGGGTCCCCTTCAACGGGAAAACAATCACAATTCCCGCTTTCCCAATCAAAGCAGTTATGAGAAGGGGGATAGCCTCCCAAGCCATTGAGGAGGACGACAATGAAATGTGGGGTTTCCAAGCCGTGAACGCCATAACTGATGAATTGGCGCCCTATGATTGTGACCCGTTCACCAACCTCGCGGTCAACCGTATCATGATGCGTCAGGGTTACTTCCCGGTTTTGCCGCTCAATCCACTAAAGGACCCTTTGCCTCCCTTAAAGCAGGTTAAGGTCCCCAACATTCCCTTTGGACTGGGGTACGAACCTACTGACGAAGATATCCGGGAAATGAACCTCCTAGTCCGAAAACGCAAGAAGCACGGGGTTATCCTCCGTCCCTACCACCTGACTCTCAACGGATACTTTGTCCCCGAGGGAGAGTCTGAGCTCTACCATGGCTTTCCGGAATCAATCTATGACTCTGTGGCGAAGACTAGGTACCCGGGAGTGGAAGTCTTCCAGGACTGCTACTTTTTCCCCGACAACATCGAAGCTACATCAACTGAGTCCAAGCCGTCACAATGCCTTGACGGACAAGCTGTCACACTCCTATTTGGGGAAGATAACATCAAACCCCTCGACTATGAGGATATCATCAGCATCGCCCTGAAAGACAATCAATTTGATCCAACCGCCTTGATCTCCGATACTGACCCGGAGAAAGCCACCCAGAGCTGGAGGAAAACCATCAAGTGGACCGATCGCCAGGGTCGCATTCTCAAGATAACAACTGGAGAAGGCCCTATGTTCAAGGCGGGAAGTGAAGAAGGATCTGAGTCTGAGTCAGAGTCTTTCATAGCTCCTAACACTCCTGATGTCCCAGTCAAGGTCCCTTTCCTACTATTTTATCACAAAGTCGTGGATGATTCAGAGGCTGAGTCTACTAGGGTCACCCCCACTCCCATGAAAGGTGACAACCTGGAGCCTGTTCCAGGGGCCACTTCCTCTGTTGTGTCGCCTCTGACTGATCACGAGATGTCTGTCCTTTTTGAGTTTTTCGCTCGTGTCAACTTAATGAATGCTAAGTTTGCTTATGACTCGTCTCAATTTAACTGCAATGCAATTCTGAATGACTATGAGGAATTTGACTTGAGTGACTACCCACCTCACTTAGCCAAAGAACTTGACAAACGGGAAACCCGAACCCCCATCATTGAGGAAACCGAGCCTATTAACGTAGGAACCGACAACACACCTCAAGAACTTAGGATAGGGACAACCCTGGACCCCTCGGAAAGACAACAGTTCATTTACCTCCTCCACGAATACAAGGACGTGTTCGCCTGGTCTTACAGAGACATGCAGGATTGACAGTGGAAATTGCGAGCAGGATACCCATTAAACCCGGGGCTAAACTCATTAGCGAAGCTACGCCGGATGCGTCCTGAGTGGGCCCTAAAAATCAAGGAGGAAGTGGACAAACAGTTTAAGGCTGGGTTCATCAAAGTGTCTGAATACTCGGATTGGGTGGCCAACATTGTGCCCGTACCAAAGAAAGACGGAAGAATTCGGGTTTGCGTCGACTTCAGGGATCTGAACAAGGCGAGTCCAAAAGACGACTTCCCTTTGGCCACATGTTGACATTCTGGTGGACAACACTGCCGAACATGCTCTCCTATCATTCATGGACAGGTATGCTGGGTACAACCAGATTAAAATGGCAGAGGAAGACATGCACAAGACTGCGTTCACTACACAATGGGGTACATATTGCTACACAGTCATGCTTTCGGCCTCATCAACGTCGGAGCAACCTATCAGAGAATCGCTACTACTCTCCTACATGACATGATGCACAAGGAGGTAGAGGTGTATGTCGATGAGATGATTGTCAAATCAAAAGAACGGGACGGCCACATCAGCGCCCTCCGGAAATTCTTAGCTCGTCTGCAGAAATATAACATGAGACTAAATCCTCAGAAGTGTGCCTTCGAGGTCACCTCCGGAAAAATCTTGGGACATATCGTCAGCAAGAGAGGCATTGAGATTGATCCAACCAAAATCAAAGACCTTCAACAAATGCCTCGGCCTAGGAACGAGAAGGAGATTCGGGGATTTCTCGGTCAGGTCCAATACATCAGCCGGTTCATTGCCAAACTCACTATGATTTGTGAACCAATATTCAAGAAGCTTCGTGCCTCCGATCACACCGATTGGGATGACGACTGTCAGAAAGCCTTCGACAGGATAAAGGAAATCCAATCCAAACCTTCTGTCCTCATGCCACCTCAAACGGGGATTCCTCTATCCCTATACCTGACTGTTACCGACTCAGCCATGGGAGCAATGTTAGCCCAAACAGTTGGCAACGAAGAGCGAGCCATCTAATACATCAGCAAAAAGTTCATTGAGTACGAGACAAGGTATACCCAACTGGAAAAGACATGCCTTGCCCTAGTATGGTCAACAAAGAAGCTGCGGCATTACATGCTCAGCTACACGGTCCACATCTACTCCAAGATGGACCCGGTTAAATACATCTTCGAAAAACCCGTACTAAACAGAAGGCTGTCTAGATGGACACTGATGTTGTCCGAGTTTGATCTCAAGTTCGTACCCCTCAAGGTTATCAAGGGAAGAGTAGTCGCTGATTTCCTAGCAGAAAATCCCGTCAACGAGGATCCAACGACCGACACATGGTCACTTCCTGACGAAGACATCCTTTGTGCCGACTCCGACGCATGGGACCTATACTTTGATGGTGCATCTAATCTGAGAGGCTTCGGGGTAGGAATCCTTCTAATATCACCAGAGGGAGAACATGTTCCGATCTCGGTCAAGCTAGACTTCGCCGTCACCAACAATGCCGTTGAATATGAAGCATGCCTCATCGGCCTACAAGCAGCCATCACACTTGGCATCAAGAGATTGAGGGTCCACGGCGATTCCTCGCTCATCATCAATCAGGTGTCCGGATCATGGAAAATCCGATCTGACAGCTTAGCTCCCTACCGAGCAAGGATCAATCAAGAGGTCGAGTTCTTCGACCAAGTCGACTACTTCCACTTGCCACGAGAGGAAAATCAATTTGCTGATGCCCTGGCAAAACTTGCCGCGCTCATCAACATACCTGACGACATGACATCAATGCCCATATGTGTCGAGACAAGGAGCGAGCCAGCTCACATTTGTGCCATTATCGACGACGAAGAAAGCCATGATGAACCTTGGTACCAAGCCATCCTCAATTACAAAACCAAAAACGAATTTCCTCCCAACTCTGATCAAAGAGGACAAAGAGCCATCTGTTTACTTGCATCACAATTCGTGATAAACCAAAATAAACTCTACAAAAGAACACCCTTTGCATTGACCATCACAAAGCCAAGAAAGTCATGGGAGAGGTTCACGACGGGGAATGTGGCCCTCACATGAGTGCAATGATGCTTACACGGAAAATCATGCGGCTAGGTTACTACTGGACCACCATGGAAGCCGATTGTCGTAACTACGTCAAACATTGCCACAATTGCCAAATCTTCGCCAATATACAACACATACCACCATCCCTTTTTTACACCATGACGTCACCCTGGCCTCTCTCAACCTGGGGCATCGACATCATCGGGAAAGTCAACCCGATAGGCACCAAGGGGCATTGCTTCGTCCTCGTCGCCATCGACTACTTTACCAAATGGGTAGAAGCACAGTCATATGCAGTCTTGACCTCCAAACAAGTGGCTAAGTTCATTCAAAACATCATCTGCCGATACGGGGTACCCCATGAAATCATCAGCGATGAAGGCTCTCACTTTCGGGCGGAAACTCAAGCTTTTCTGGATAAATACAAGATCAAACGACATCGATCATCCCCCTACCGTCCCTAAACCAACGGAGCGGTGGAGGCAGCGAACAAAACTCTTGTCACCATTATCAAGAAAATGCAAGACAACTACCGCGATTGGCCGAGCATACTCCCATTCGCACTCTGGGGATACCGAACCTCCATTCGAACACCGACAGGCACCACACCCTTCTACCTAGCATACGATATGGAGGCGGTTCAACCGGTAGAGCTAGAGGTCCCTTCTCTACGTATCCTACTGGAGAGTCAAGTACCTGAGGCGGAATGGACCCGTCGAAGATACGAACAACTCACTCTTCTAGACGAACGGCGACTCAACGCCTTGCACAACGTACAGCTATACCAACGACGTATACAACGGGCATTCAACAAGAAGGTTAAACCCAGAAACATCCAGGAGGGCGACTTGGTCCTCAAGTCAGTTCGAGCACCATTACCCGTCGATCCGAGGGGAAAATTCAAACCCAACTGGGCCGGGCCATACCTGGTCAAGAAAATACTTTCGGGGGGCGCAGTGAGACTGAGTGACCTAGATGGGGAGGACTTTACAAACCCGACCAACCTAGACCAACTCAAGAAATACTACCCTTGAGCCCTAGCAACCAACGACCTAGCCTAGTTTTACAACTAGCAATGACCTCAACCCTTTTCAAGTCAAGTTCCTCAACGTGTTCTGATTTGAAATTGCATGTTTTATCGAGTCTAAGCTGCGGTACCTTGCCCGTTTCGAATGTCCTTTGATCTGTCAAAGGCAACTTCCATTTGCACTAAAACAAAAAAACCCCCTGAACTACGAGCATGGTTTGATTTCACCTCTTCAGGTGGATACGTAGGCAGTCCCTCTTATGCATGAGGGATACAACCACAAAACCCAATTCAAATTCACAAAGCATTTCGAAATACGATCATGGTTTGATTTCACCTCTTCAGGTGAATACGTAGGCAATCCTTCCTTACACAAGGAGGATACAACCATTCCCACAATCAAAAACATTACCTACATACAAAAACATCCCAAAAAAGAGAAAGGGAAAACCATTCCCTTTCCCACCAAAATACAAAATAAGCCTTTCTCCCTTTCCACAAAGTACCACTCTCCCAAGTGCAATTGTTTAGGACGATTCAAATCGAATTGCCTTTACCAAATGGATGGAAGAAACAAGTGTTCACAATTTTCGACACGGGCAATCCTCTTATTTAATTAATAATGGGAGGGATTACGATTTCAACAACAAATAAAGCTCGACGATTCTACAACTTGTCAAAGCTAAGGTGTCAACTAAAACACCTCACATAATAAAACTAGCACAAAACACACAACAACTAGCTAGTACAACATAATAAAAACTCACAACAATAATATAACATAATAATAAAGTGGGTAATGGAGGTCTTCACTCTTCCATTCTACCCTTGCCTTTTCCTTCGAGTTACATCTTCCCCTTGCTCTTCTTGTTGGCCCGCCTAGCATGAATTTCCTCCTCGGAACGGATCCTCAACGGATCTAAGACGGCGATGGCCTCCGGTCTAGCACAAGACCCCATATTTGACCCAAGACGAGCCAATGCACGGCCCACCATATTCTTGGGACCGAAACTCCTCCTTTTCGGTGGTCTCATCACATCGGGAGTAGCTCCATCAACATACTCCTCAAAGAAGGCACGGTTGGCCTTGCCAACCTCTCGGTACTTCAAGTCGACAACCTCGTCCTTACGGAATTTGGATCTCTCTTCCAAGGACGGAGCACGCGACCATTTGACATAAGTGGGAGTCACCCATATCGTGGCAACGGGGTTTGGTACCTCCCAAAGTGGCCGAGTGGCCCACCACCTTTCAAAGAACTCCACAAGCTCGGAGTTCCGGAAAACATTCTCTTGGACAAGAGTATCTTGAGCGGGCACCTTTTGTTGACGCCCCATTTGCCTCATGAGCCTTTCGGGATAAATGAAGGAAACAACCTTCAAGCCCACCACCATCAAAGAACGAGGACTAGCACCCGAAGCGGGCAACCCCGTGAAGGACTTCAAGTGCCACCACGGCACCACTCAACGGATATGAGGACCACCCTCCTCCGCCAATCTTGCGGCCCAATAGGCCTCGGTGGAAGCAAAACTATCCGGGTACAACTTCTTCCTCATAGTAAGGTGACGGAAGGAGTAAGAAGAAGGATCAACCGGAGGCTCTACATACCTTAGCCTCTCCAATAGCCACACTTGGAGGATCCTTGGGGATCCAAAAGAGGGAGCTTCTCCACAAGAGCCTTCCTTGTCCAAAGCTTGGATAATCTCTCCAAGCACCAACCATGATGGATCTCTACCATGCTCCATTTGCTCAATCACATGGATGAGGGTCATGCTACCATGGCATCTTGGCCCCTCCTTCTTCAAGACATCAACAAAGAGGTACACATGGACGAGGCAAAAAGCAAGAGCCCTTCTCCTAGCCACCTCCGAGACATTAGCATCTAATCGGTTTGAAAAGATGTTGATAAGAGCCAACATATCCACACCATGTGGAGCAATAAGAAAGTTGATTTGGCTTGTTGACAAGCCCAACATGGAGCGGAATTTCTCCTTATAGCACAACGGAGTCGGAGGAAGCACCGGAACACAATTCGACCACCCACCAATGGCTCCAACTTCTTCGGCAAGAGGACAAAGCTCACCTTTCGGGAAAACGAAAACATGGTGTTTCGAATCCCAAAACCAAGAACATGCTTCAAGAAACGAAGGTTGCACCTTGACTTGACGAAGCACCAACAATTGACCAACTCCCATGCAAGCGAGTTGATACTTTTCGGGAGGCGACAAATCCCGGCACCATTGTCGCAAGGCGTTCTCAAAAGCACCCATGAAATATTTTTGTGGGAGAAGAAGAGGTTTTGTAGAGATGATTTTCTGTTTCGGATGATGAAACAATGAAGCGCAAACGTCCCTATTTATACAAAATGATCAGCGCATTTTTTCAGAAAAAGAGGAGAGCCGGCTTCCATCGCCAGGCTGCTCGCACCTCTTTGAGGCTTCTCCAGGATTCCCGCTGTTGACTTGTCTCTTTCAACATGTGTTTTCTCCTGACACCTCAAACCTCCCGCCAGGAAGCTCGCGCCTCTTCGGGATAATCCGGGACATTTTGTGTTTCCTCACACTCACATTTCCTTGTTTTCGCGTTTTACGAAATCCGACACGGTTTCCATGACGCAGCTTTAAACATACGGATTTTTCTTTCTTTTTTTTAAAGGGGGAAGGGCTAGTTGCCCCGATCCGCGATGGATCGTATCCATGTCAGTCGAAATTCCGAAAAATTTTCGCTTTTTCGCAATTCTCCATCAAAAATCAAAATCGAAGATTGATAACACAACATCAATTTTCCTCAAAAATTCAAGCACTCACAAATTCGAGTCTTGACCTCAAAAATCAAATGTACTCGCAAAATCCCTTTTCTAAAATTCTTTCCTGACGGTTTGAGTTTGATTTTTTCGAGTCAGTTTTCAATAATTTCAATGCAATTTAACTCACAACACGAGTTAATTGCTCAAATTTTCAAATTAATTCCTTTTGAATTCCGAACGTGACGATTTGTCACGGAATTTTCAAAATTCATTTCAAAATTTCAATTTTAACTTCAAGGCATCTTGGTTAATTTTGGTTTTCAATCAAATGCTTTAGGTGTTTTCAATCAAATGCTTCTACGTGTTTGCATTTATGTATATATGCTATATGTTGCATGTTTTCTACACTAACAATGCAGGAACTGGTGCAAACATCAAATGGAGAATTAGCAGCCGACGGCGCTCCTCCGAAACACAACACAAAAAAACCAAAAATCACAAAATAAACCACAGTCCAAAAACACATACATACAAACCGCCTTACGCAAAATACATCGACAAACGTCTATCATGCAGACACTGGCCTAAAACAAACGTCTATCATACAGACGCTGGCCTAAAACAAACGTCTATCATACAGACACTGGCCCAAAACAAACGTCTATCATACAGACACTGGCCTAAGACAACGAACTGGGGGCTATCCGCCACCTACCGAACTAAGCACTCTCTATCCTCTCAAACGGAAAAGAAAGAGAGCAACATGGGGAACAGAGGAGCAACAACGGAAGCAGAGGTGATTACCATCATGGTAATACCCCGTTCCTGCTCCACGACAAAAAAGAAGACAGTGCCTTGCAGACTTCGGATGATGAGGAGGCCAAGAACCATGATGCGATGCACCACCCCGGTATTGAACCCCACTCATCAGCCACCCTGTCTATGAGCCACAACGAAAAGGACAAGCCGGCCATATCAGCCGCCTCTCCTCCTCTACGGAAGCATCCTCCACCACCGCCTCGAATACGGCAGCCTCCCCGGCCGCTACAGCCCCTCCAGGATCGACTTCCTCCTCCAAAGCCTCAACAACAGACCCCATAGGTCCCAGACGATACCCTGCGATAAAAAAAAACAACAACAAACAAAAACGTCAACCGGAATTTCGGCATTACGACGGCATGAAATGGATAAATCCAAAAACAAAAGCAACCTGCAATGCAAAACAAGGGCAATCCCGCCCAAAATCCAACCAAACAAAACCATTCACAACAAACAAACAAAAACGACTCGCCCCTCTTTTCAAGCAAAAGACGAGTCAAAATCACAAAAACGGCATTTCAAGACCTATACAAGGTCCGCCTACAAACCAAAATACATTCCCGACACAATGGGGTATTTTTCTACGGCTCAAAAAGGCAATTCATACGCTAATTTGAGCCCAAACCGGTCAAAATTCAAAAACGACCGCAAAAAGGCAAACGTGATTTTATCACGCCTCAAAATGACCTAAATTACCAATAAGGTCCATTTCAAGGCAAACTGACTCAATTCAAGTCCAAACAGGCGCTTATTTTGTCAGACGTAAGACCGTCACAAAAGGCAAAAATCCAATTTTGCCCACAAATGTCCAACGAAGGTCCATAAATGGCAAATACGGGTTTTCCCAACTACAATGAAACCTAGTGGGACCCACTGCCCAAGCAAATAAACTTGGCATTGTGAAATGAGACGGTTTCTCGCCTCACTCACGTTTTTCGAGCATAGGGAGCGGGAACGGGGACCAAAATGCAAACTAAAAGCACCTCTATACTCCTAAACAGGTTTCTAACCTAATGCAAGCATCAATTTCACTCGAAATGGGCTCAATCAAAAACGCCCAATTCGATTTTTTAGGGTAAAATCCGCCCTAAATCAATCAAGCTAAAGATCAACAAATTTGAATGAATTCAAGAGGAAATACTTACCTTGAGATGACATTCTTGATAGTGGCACGAGTAGAAGCTAGCAAAGGTCCTTCAAATGGCAATTTTTACGGGTTTTGGTGTCAAAAGGAAGAAGATGAAGTGAGGTTGATAAGCGGACCAACCTCGCGTCTTTTACTGAAAAATAGGGAAGCCCCTTTGGTTCGCCAGGTGGCTCGCGCCTAAACCAGGCCTCCCCTTTGCTCTTTCAGCGGATTTTGGGCTTTAGCCCAATTTCCCGTGTTAAACTTCAAGTTTTTCTTCAACAATATTAAAGGTCGTCTTTTTTCTCGAAAATAAATAGTGAAAACTTAAATTCACTATTTTCGAAAGCTTTAAACGACGGCACATAAACCGTCCCTCCAATCGAATAGTGAAAATTTAAATTCACTATTTTCGAAAATTTTCAAGCAAACGGCGATCAAAACTGCCAATTTCAAAAATAATGGTGAAATCAAAATTCACCATTGCCCTTCAAAATTTCAAAAAATAATAATAGCGAAAATTCAAAAACCGCTATTTCTCCAAATTTCAAACGACGGCAATTAAAACCGTCACTTCAATTAATAGTGAAGATTCCAAATTCACTATTTCCATCAAATGTCAACGGCGGCATATAAACCGTCACTTTAAAACGCAATAGCAAACTCAAATTTGCTATTTTCCTTCAAAATTAAAACAAACGGCGATCAAAACCGCCACTTCAAGTTCAAAGAAGAACGAGGAATGGTAAAGATGCCAAATTCACTATTCTTTCAAATACCAGCGGAGGGCTTCCTCGCGGAACCCGCTCATTCCAAAAACAGTGATAGTGAAAATCCATACTCACTATTCCCGCAGCGGCATTACGAGTTCGCTACTTTCAAAACAAGCCCATTCGACGCGGCTACTCCCATGGTCCATTAACCGACCGTACCCATGGCTGGCGAGCCTTTGTCCGCAACCTTTCAAGGACAGATCCCGAAGATGCCTCGGGTACATTTCCTTGTCTTGGCTGGCGAGCCTTTATCCGCAATCCTTTCAAGGACAGATCCCGAAAATGCCTCGGGTACATTTCCTTGTCATTGGTTGGCGAGCCTTTGTCCACAACCTTTCAAGGACAGATCCCGAAAATGCCTCGGGTACATTTCCTTGCCATTGGCTGGCGAGCCTTTATCCGCAATCCTTCAAGGACACATCCCGAAGATGCCTCGGGTACATTTCCTTGCACATGGCTGGCGAGCCTTTGTCCGCAACCTTTCAAGAACAAATCCCGAAGATGCCTCGGGTACATTTCCTTGTCTTGGCTGGCGAGCCTTTATTCGCAATCCTTTCAAGGACAGATCCCGAAAATGCATCGGGTACATTTCCTTGTCATTGGCTGGCGAGCCTTTGTCCGCAACCTTTCAAGGACAGATCCCGAAGATGCCTCGGGTACATTTCCTTACCAATGGCTGGCGAGCCTTTGTCCGCAATCTTCCAAGGGCAGATCCTGAAGATGCCTCGGGTATATTTCCTTATCATGGCTGGCGGGCCTTTGTCCGCAACCCTTCAAAGATAGATCCCGAAGATGCCTCAGGTACATTTCCTTACCATCAGCTGGAGAGCCTTTGTCCGCAACCTTTCAAGGACACATCTCGAAGATGCCTCGGGCACATTTCCTTCCCACAGCTGGCGAGCCTTTGTTCGCAAATACACGAAGACATATCCGAAGATGCCTCAGGTATGACTCCTTCTTATGGCTGGCGAGCCTTTATACGTAGCCTAATGGACTTTAAACGACCCGCACGAACAGTCGACAGACTCTAAAATGTTCCCGACGACTGGTCCTTGACTCGTACCCTCGAGTCACCTTGGCGTCGCCCTTCCCGACGGCAGGTCCTTGGCCCGAATCCTTTCGAGCCGCCTCGACGTCGCTTGGGTCTCCAGGTTGTAATCTTCGATTGACCTGGGGGCTCTACTTTGACTTTTGCCTTGTCTAAGCCTCAGTCAAAGTGGGGGCTCTGTAGATACCCAGTATCTGCTGAGACTCCAACAAACACCCGATGATTATCGGACTACAACATGTTTTGGAATCGCGGCGTTTGATCGATAGTTTGTGTACAACTTTACGTCGGAAAACTTAAAACGATTTCAAAAATAAAACATTTCAAAACATTTCAAAAATACCTGGAGTGTTTAATGCACGACGACGGGGTCGCAATGACACTAACTAGATTCAAAATCGACACCGGACCAAAAACCGACTCAAAAATTCAAATCCCGACTCCAACAACGAGTCAAACCGAGTCAACCACAAAAAACCAAACATTTCAAACCTTCTACCTTAAGTTTTCCCGGATTCATGTTGGTCAAGTATCAAACATGTGACTACAAAACCTAGGATAGAACAAATCATGATTGCGTTTGTTGTGAAAGTGACAACACAACTCGAAGAACCGCGACGTGGCTCGCGCCTCTTTGAGCAGCCCAAGTGGCCACGTCGCTCAAAACTCACACAACCACTCATTTCCCTATAAATACCCCTTAAATGCCACCAATTTGAGACTTACGCGAGTGTCTGCCCCCTCTTTTCTCCCTTAAAATTCTCGACTCGACTTCTTAAGTCGCAACTCGACGCGTATTTACGACCTACCGATCGTAAACACGAGCCTTACACATTGTTTGGTACCGTCATCGTGCATTAAACCACTTGACCGACCATTTCGACCACTACACCATCACTAAACTTTTAAAACGCTCTTTTTACTTACCAAAACGGTTTTAAACCGAGTTTTTCCCGATCAAACGAGTTATTACACTTACGTCGGTCACTCGCCATAATCAAACATGTAAGTATGAGGGTGTAAAAATCCTCTTTTATTATGTTTTCATTCGTTTCATGACTACAACATGCTAAAACATGCATAACATGAACCAAAACATGGAATAAACGAGCCAAAACTGATTTTTGGTCTGAGGCAGAAGCCCCTTAGGTCGCCAACTAGCCTGCGCCTAAATGGGGTATTCAGACCAGAGATCAACCGTGTTTGTTCTCGTTATTTCCCTTAATCCATTTTTCATATTTGTAATCGGTTTTCACCATTTCAAGTATTTTCGAACCATTGTTATTTTATTTCACATGTTTTAACCATAAAGCATTTTTCACCCTTGGTTCCTCATACCATGACGGTTAAATCCGTGTTTCGGTGATAATATTTGGTTAATGACATTTAAAAGGTATTTTAAAGCCTTTTATTTCATTTCTTTACATTTTCAAACAAACATATTAGTCATCAACACAAAGTCATCCTTGGTTCTACATACCATGCCGGATTTTAACCCGGGTACGATGACGAGTATCGACTAATAACATTCAAATGGACTTAAAACAATTAGTCCATAATCATTTTCAAAACTATTAATGTCAAGTTTGTCAAATCGAACCCGACACAGAATATTATCAAAATAATGGTGATTATTCGAGTCTAGTTCTTCAAACCAACAAATGCGGTCTAAACGACCCCTTCAAATCAAACCGGGTTCAAATACCCATTTTCAACACGTTTTATAATGTTTTCTAAAAGGTCAGAACACGGCACATAAACCGTGGGCTAACCCGCGCCTAAACAGGCTCTCCATTTCTCATTTTCAAAACCAGAGGGAGCCCCTTACACCGCCGGCTGGCTCGTACCTCATATAGCCGTCTGGTACAGAGCCTGTTCCCTTCCAGTATTAGTCTAGGACGATTCCGACTCCGGTTAACCCGGATATAGGACGGATCAGATGACTATTCGATTATCCAAAACCATATTTGCAAAATGCCTTACTAAGACAAATGGATCATGTTATGCACCCTAAACCTAATACGGTAAATGGATGTTTAATTTCCGTCTTGCATGCAAATCAACCATTAATCCAACTCGACATCTTATACTTGATACTTGGATTAAATCAACCGACTTAGAAAGCTCTCACATGTTAGGTTTAAATTATTGGATGCGCATTCATGCATTTAAACCGTTTTATCAACTTTTGCATTCAACCAACCAAGATCGATCAGTCGAGGCCGCTAAACGCGGGCGGGATTGGGTGTCTGATTAAAGGGCTTCCCAATATGTACCTTCACCTCTTAATCAGAAACTTTGGATAGTGGACGACCTTATCCAGGGCGTACGAGAGTCATTCTAGAGATAGGATGCTAAAGAGGGACGATTTCCTTATCTTTAGTACCTATGTTAAACGCTGCTTTGTGCTTTGATTTGACCGAGGTATAAAGTGGAATTCGAACGGGTTCCAGGCATCCCACAAATGCTTGGTGGCGACTCCGAACATCTCTAATCGTTTCGAGACCCTTACCGAGACGAAACCGACCGATCTAAAACGATCCGGTCGAAAGCATTTTTACGCCGCCGAGCGTGGCTTTCAAAAAGACCGCTATACGTCCACAGATTGACCTGGCGTGTAGGTGGCTATGTCCACACCTAGTTTTTCCCCAGCGGAGTCGCCAATCTGTGGACATAGCCACCTACACGCCAAACCAATCTGTGGACGTATAGCGGTCTTTTGAAAGCCACGCTCGGCGACGTAAAAATGTTTTCGACCGGATCGTTTTAGATCGGTCGGTTTCGTCTCGGCAAGCGTCTCGAAACGATGTAAGAGATGTTCGGAGTCGCCACCAAGCATTTGTGGGATGCTTGGAACCCGTTCGAATCCACTTTATACCTAGGTCAACCAAGGCAAAAAGCGGTGTTTGACATAGGTAATAAAGATAAGGAATCGTCCCTCTTTAGCATCCTATCTCTAGAATGACTCTCGTACGCCCTAGATAAGGTCGTCCACTATCCAAAGTTTCTGAGTAAGAGGTGAAGGTACGTATTGGTAAGTCCTTTAATCGGACACCCAATCCCGCCCGCGGTAGCGACCTCTACTGGTCGATCTTGGTTGGTTAAATGCAAAACTTGATAAAACGGGTAAATGCATGAATGCGCATCCACGAGCTTTCTATGTCGGTTGTTTAATCCAAGTATCAATTATTTGATGTAAAGTTGGATTTAATGTTGACTTGCATGCAAGACGTTAATTAAACATCCATTTACCGAGTTAGGTTTATGGTGCATAACGTGATCCATTTGTCTTAGTAAGGCGTTTTGCAAATATGATGTAAAATGAGCGGATTTGTCATCTGATTCGTCCTGTATTCGGGTTAACCGAAGTCGGGATCGTCCTAGACAAATGCTGGAAGGAAACAGACCCTTCATCAGGCAGCCAATATAGGCGCGAGTCATCTGGCGATACAAGCAGGCCTGTCCTGGTTTGAAAATGGAAAATGAGTGGCCTGTTTAGGCGTGGGTCAGCAGACGATTGAAGGACGTCTTCTGACCATTTAAAAAGTTCGTAAAATGGATTGAAAAGAGGGTGTTTGAAACCGTCTTGATTTGAAAAGGTCGTTTAGGCCGCTTTTGTGTTGATATGAAGAACGAGACCTGAATAATCGTCATTGTTTTGACAATATTCGATGCCGGGTTCGGTTTTGCAAGCTTGACATGAATAGTTGTGAAAATGATTATGAACTAATTGTTTTAAGTTCATTTGTTTGTAATTAGTCAATGTTTATCATCGTACTCGGGTTAAAATCCGACATGGTATGTAGAACCAAGGATGATTTTGTGTTTATGACTAATGCATTTGTTTTGAAAATGTAAAGAAATGAAATAAAAGGTTTTAAAATACCTTTTAAAATGTAATTAACCAAATATTATCACCCAAACACGGATTAAACCGTCATGGTATTAGGAACCAAGGGTGAAAAATGTTTCATGGTTAAAAGTTTGTCATAAAAAATGTTTTGAGATATTTGAAATGGTAAAACCGATTACAAATATGAAATGAAAACAAAAGAGGAAGAAGAGATCAAACACGGTTGGATTTAGGCTGAGAGAGCCTGGTTGCCATACAAGCAGCCCCTGCCTCAACCAAAAATCCGATTTTGGCTCATTTATCCCATATTTGGACCATGTTATGCATTTTTTAGCATGTTATAGTAATGAAACAAATGAAAAACATGATAGAAGAGGATTTTTACACCCTCATACTTACATGCTAGGCTTGAGACGAGAAATCGACGAAAGTGTATCAACTTGTTTGGTCGGAAAACTCGGTTTGAAAACCGTTTTAACAATATTAAAAGAGTGTTTTAAGTTTAGTGATGGTGTAATGGTCGAGATGGTCGGTCAAGTGATTTAATGCACGATGACGGTGATGCGTGTATTTAATATAAGATTTTTACCTCATTTTTACACGCATTTCTGTATTATTTACGTGGCATCTGGCTACAATATACCCCCGAATAATCTACTTTGGTTCGTTTTATGTAAATTGCAGGAATAAACCAAAGAGGAGATAAATCGAGCCTAAATTCGTTCCATTTGCATGCATTTATGGAGAACGAGGAGCCGGAGCTTGTAATCTAACACTTTGAAGACACGTGAGCTGGTTTCGGAAGGTGTTATAATGTCTAACGTGCCAAAATAGCTTGATCGACTACTTTTCTAGTCGAACGAATGCTTTATATACTGAAGGTTACTTGATCTAGCAGTTCGAGTATTCAATCGAGAAGACATTACAAGGAGTTACTCGATCGAGTGGTTTATTTCCACTCGATCGAGGGGTTTGACGCTTAGTTGCTCGATCGAGTGGTTTATTTCCACTCGATCGAGTAGTTTGGCCTGAATTAGAATTTTTCTGCCTATTTTCGTATGGGCTTTTGTAATTTGGTTATGGATTTGGTTTTGAGGAGGATTTTCGTATGCTACTAAATACAGTAGACTGTGTAACTCTTCGGATTCACTCTTTTACTCTATCATTTCCTACTATTCCTGGGATTTTGCTCTCTTTCTACCCTTTTGCTACTCGAATTCGGATTTGTGATCGGTATTATTATTCCTTCTTAATTCCTTAATCTTAATTGTTGCTTTATTTCTTTCTTCCCTTTATTGTTATCATCTTTACCCTATTCAATCTCTATTAGCTTTGTTAGTATGTCTAATTTCAATTATCTCTATGTTATTGTTGTTGATTCAATAGTGATGCATAGCTAATTTCCCCTGCTAAGACTAGGGGATCCATGATTATGAAGGGATATTAGTTGACATATTAGGTTAATGCTGGTGTAGTCTTTGTTGTTAATTGTTGCATTTGTTTGTATCTGTCTAATTGAGTCGACGCAATTAGGCATTTAAATCATAGTAAACCTCGACCTGGACCGAAAGATTGGAAAGGGAGAGACCCGTAGCGAACAATAGGGCACTATAGTGAGGGCAAAAGCTAAGCTATTTGTGCTTTAGGGTGAATTGAGACCGAAAGGAGATATTCACTGCTCCTTAGACTATACTTGCACTAACCTGAAACTTAGATTACTTGACTGAATGATCATGGTGAACCGTCTGTCTTAGCTGCTTTCCTTATCTGCTTAATCCTTTTCTCTGCCTTATTCTCTTTCTTATTCCCATTAGTTTAGAACAATCAATCAATTAAAACCCCCCAATTTGTTTACCGTGACGAACTTAGACAAAGTTGACATTTTCCCATCTCCCTGTGGAGATTGACCCGACTTCCCTAGCTATATTAGTTAGAGCCAGTTGGTTATTTTTGATAGGTATACGACTGCCCTGTCAAATTTTGGCGCCGTTGCTGGGGAGGTGGCGCAATTTTGTTGCTTTATTTAAGTTTATTTCTCGTCTCAAGGAATTTATTCCTTGAGACTGATCTCATTTCTGCAAAGTTTATGATTAGTTTTGCAGGTTATCTGTCTTGCTTTGTAAATTCTATTTGGCAGAATGCCGAATATAGCCAGCCATTCAGAGCCGAATGTGGATTCCCTTCCAAAAGGTTTCTTACTACCCATTACTGATTCGGGAACCTTTGGAATCCACCCATCTTACATACAGCTGGTCGAGAGAAATCTCTTTAGGGGGTACCGAAGAAGATCCATGCGGGCATATAGAGTCATTTGTTTGAGTATTGCTCTACCATTCCTTTTGCTGCTGGGGTGACACAGGACAAAGTGAAGGGAGCTCTTTTTCCCTTTTCTTTAGCTGATGATGCCCAGGAATGGTTGAGGGATCTAGATAGGGAGGCAGCCAATGTAACCGACTGGAGTTCCCTTGCCTTGGCCTTTTACAGGCGATATTTCCCACCACAACTCACTAATGCCTTGAGAGCTCAGATTACTTCTTTTGAGCAACTACCTACTGAAGATTTGGATGGGGCGTGGGCGAGGTTCAAGAAGCTCGTCCGTTCTGTGCCTCACCATGGCCTCAAACGTTGGTTCCTTTGTACCCAGTTCTACAACGAGTTATATCTAAACCAAAGAGCTATTCTAGATAGTGTAGCTAAGGGGAGATTCACGAAGAATGTTGAAGATGACCAAGGGTGGCGCCTTATTGAAGAGATGGCCATTCATGTTTCAGAATATGGAAATCCCCAAGGTAGTGAGCAAGTTAATGAGTTGGCTACAGCTGCAGTGGAAGTTCCTAGCAAAAGTCTAGGTAATGTGGAGATTATGGAAGCTACAAACGAAAGTGCACAGGTTTGTTCAATTACTGAGCATGTGGAGATATGTGGTAGATGTGGCATGGAAGGGCATGACCCAATTGAGTGTCTGGCGAGTATAGAGCGCGTCCTTGCTTATCAGAAATACAAGCAAGGAGTTCCTTTTTCTCAATTGTATGAAGAAATGAAGAATGTTTCTACTCTTTCTACGCCAGTGCCGCAACCGGTTTCTCCTTCTGCAAACGAGGAAATTGCCGAACTGAAATCTTTGATGTTGAACTTAACACAACAGTTTGGGGAGAAATGCAATAGGAATGAAACCGTCATAGTGGAGTTGAGAGAACAAGTCGCGCAGTTAACACTAGCGAAAGACCAAGCCAACCTTCTACCGACATGCGATCCGGTTAATGCAACGAATCTCCAAAGTGGCCTTGTTCATGAGGGGCCAAAAGTACCAGAAGACGGGGTTATGACAGCTGATGATACCCCGGATGATGATTTGGATGAATTTCTAGACGAAATCTTTGCTGCTTGTTCTTCAGATACTCGATCGAGTGAAATAATTCATCCCATCACTCGATCGAGTGATAATTATGGTCGATCGAGTAATGCCCAAATCATAGATGGTCGATCGAGTAATATTCTTACTCGATCGAGTAAAATAGCTGAAGAAATCACTCGATCGAGTGATAAAAATGATCGATCGAGTAAGCCTGAAAAAGAGATCACTCGATCGAGTGAGGAAAGTGATCGATCGAGAAAAAGCCAATATGAAACCACTTGATCGAGTGGTAAAAGTGCTCGATCGAGTACCAGAAGCAGCGGAGACCCTATTTTACTATCTAATTCCGCTACCGTGTCATCTTCACCTGCTGTGGAGACGTCACGCACTGATAAAGGTAAAGAGAAAGTCGCGGGTCCACTCATTGCTACCAAAGTACCCTTCCCAGGTCGTCTGAAGGACGCGAAGATCGAACGACAGTACGTTAGGTTTGTGGACGTTGTGAAGAACCTCCAGGTAACTGTTCCTTTTACCGAACTTGTTACCCAGGTACCTACTTACGCTAAATTTATGAAAGATATTGTGACGCGTAAGAGAGAGCTAAGTGAATTTGAGACGGTTTCATTTATGGAAGAGTCTAGTAATTTACTTTTAAATAAGGCTCCACCTAAAATGAAAGACCCGGGTAGCTTCTCTATTAACTGTGTTATAGGCAATGTGGTTATTGATAAGGCTCTTTGTGATTTAGGAGCCAGCGTCAATATCATGCCCCTATCTGTCTGCAAGAAATTGAATATAAGTCATCTTAAAGTGACTAACATTACCCTACAGATGGCTGATAGATCTGTTAGAAGACCCTTAGGTGTCTTAGAGGACGTGCCTGTGAAAATAGGCAAGCTCTTTATACCAGTGGATTTCATTGTTTTAGATATAGCTGAGGACACCCGGACCCCAATTATTTTAGGAAGACCATTCCTTTGTACAGCTGGGGCCATTATTGATGTCAAACAATGGCGTTTGACTCTTGAAATAGGGGATGACGCGATCACTTTCAGTCTGCCTAGCACTTTGGCTCGGCCAATGATAGAGGATACTTGTTATTCGGTTGATATTATTGACGAGTCTATTTATGACTTCTGGTCGGGTTCTTTCATGAAGGACCCACTAGAAGCTCTTATGCTTTTGGATGAGTGTGCAGATAGCCCAGATGACGATGACGCTGTGATGGATTTGCTTATAGATGATTTAGATGAGCGTGGACTCACCGACACTGAGGGAGAGCAAGTGGAACAGATGATTATCACTCTTTGCTCCATTGAGGTAAAGGTACCGGAGCGTAAGCCTCTTCATTCTCATATAAAATATGTTTTCTTAGACGATACTGAGCAATATCCAGTCATTGTTAGTGCTAAGCTTGATAATGATCAGCTGACTT
Organism: Silene latifolia; assembly: GCF_048544455.1. NCBI lineage: Eukaryota > Viridiplantae > Streptophyta > Magnoliopsida > Caryophyllales > Caryophyllaceae > Silene > Silene latifolia. Next base: position 120,332,801 of record NC_133535.1, on the reverse strand, counting down.
CCTTGTTAGCTGTGCTTAAGAAAAACAGGAAAGCATTGGGTTATTCATTGGACGATATCAAGGGGATTAGTCCCGATATTTGTATGCACAAGATAGAGCTGGAGGAAGATCACAAACCTTGCAGACAGGGTCAGCGCAGACTGAACCAGAAGATGCAAGATGTTGTGATGGCTAAGGTAATAAAGCTGCTCGACGCAGGTATTATCTATTCTGTTGGTCATTCAAAATGGGTGAGTCCAGTGCAGGTAGTCCCGAAGAAAGGAGGGACTACCGTGGTTAAGAATGACAAAAATGAGTTAATACCCACTCGAGTAGTGACTGGTTGGCGGATGTGTATAGATTACAGACAGCTTAATGCCGCCACCAAGAAAAATCACTTCCCCCTTCCTTTTATTGATCAAATGGTAGAAAGGTTAGCTTCTCATAAGTTTTTCTGCTATTTAGACGGGTATTCAGGGTTTTTCCAGATCCCTATTCACCCAGACGATCAAGATAAGACTACATTTACTTGTCGTCAAGGCGTGTTTGCTTATCGCAAGATGCCTTTTGGTTTATGTAATGCCCCTGCCACCTTCCAAAGGTGCATAATGGGGATATTTTCAGAGTTTATCGAGTCTATTATGGAAGTTTTCATGGACGATTTCAGTGTTTATGGAAGTGATTTTTCTAACTGTCTGTCTAACCTTGATAAAGTGTTGCAGCGCTGCATCGAGGTTAATCTCGTGCTTAACTGGGAGAAGTGCCATTTCATGGTCAATGAGGGAGTTGTCTTAGGGCACTTAGTTTCTGATAGGGGAATAGAGGTTGATAAAGCAAAGGTGGAAGTGATTCAGCAATTACCACCTCCTGTTAATGTTAAGAGGGTGAGGATTTTCCTTGGCCACGCCGGCTTCTATCGCCGGTTTATCAAGGATTTCTCAAAAATTGCTAAACCACTTACACAGCTACTACTTAAGGATGCCCCTTTTCTGTTTACTGATGAGTGTCTTTCTGCTTTTCACAGGTTAAAGCAGGCTTTAGTCTCTGCGCCGATCATACAGCCTCCCGACTGGGACTTGCCGTTTGAGATAATGTGTGATGCCAGTGACTATGCACTAGGAGCGGTGCTAGGCCAACGGAAAGACAAAGCTTTAAATGTTATCTACTATACGAGCCGAACTCTGTCTGAGGCTCAAGTGAAGTACACTACCACTGAAAAAGAACTGCTAGCTGTAGTTTATGCCTTAGAGAAATTTCGTTCTTATTTGATTGGGTCAGAAGTTACTGTTTTTACTGACCATGCAGCTTTGAGGCATATCCTTGCTAAGAAGGAGGCTAAACCACGGCTATTGAGATGGATACTCCTTCTTCAGGAGTTTGATTTGCAGATTAAGGATAAGAAAGGAGCTGAGAACGTTGTAGCTGATCATCTGTCGCGACTGACGCGACAGGAAGGGGAAGATTCTCTACCTATTGATGACTCTTTCCCTGACGATACTTTATTTCCTGTATTATCGTCTATTGTTAACCAAGAGCCTTGGTATGCAGATATAGCTAACTTCGTTGTCAGTGGCAAGCTGCCGCTTGACCTTTCTCATCAGCAGAGGAAGCGTTTTCTGTATAACGCTAAGCAGTATTTCTGGGATGATCCTTATTTGTTTAAGGAATGTGCAGACGGTCTCTACAAACGGTGTATTCCGCAGTGGGAGGCCAAAGTAGTCCTGGAAGGCTGTCACCTCTTTCCCTATGGTGGTCACCACGGTCCATCGCGCACCGTGGCTAAGGTACTTCAGTCTGGTTTTTACTTGCCTTCTTTGTTTGCTGATGCTAAGTCTTTTGTTTCAGCTTGTGATGCTTGCCAACGATCAGGGAACATTTCAAAGAGACATGAGATGCCACAAAATGGTATCTTAGAGGTTGAGGTTTTCGATGTCTGGGGCATTGATTTCCAAGGACCGTTCCCGTCTAGTAAAGGTAACAGGTACATTTTAGTGGCTGTAGATTATCTGTCGAAATGGGTTGAGGCAATTGCTTCACCTCATTGTGATGCCAAGACCATGATAAAAATGTTCAAAAAGGTCATATTTCCCCGATTTGGTGTCCCTAGGATCGTCATTAGTGATGGGGGAATGCACTTTAAAGAAAAGAAACTAACTTCCATTCTGTCTAAAGTTGGTGTCCAACACCGGCAGGGTTTGGGTTATCATCCCCAAACTAGTGGTCAGGTAGAGGTCTCTAATCGCGAGCTGAAAGAGATCTTGTCTAAGGTAGTTTTTAAATCACGGAAGGACTAGAGTCTTAAATTAGAAGACACATTATGGGCCTACAGAACTGCCTTTAAGACACCAATTGGTGCATCACCTTATAGGTTAGTTTATGGGAAATCATGCCACTTACCTGTTGAGTTGGAATGTAAGGCTTGGTGGGAAATTCGTGAGCTTAACTTTGATCCTAAGTTGTGTGGTCAGAATCGTCTTTTGCAGCTAGATGAGTTGGAAGAATTTAGGCGTAATGCCTACGATAGCTCGCGCATTTATAAAGAAAAGACGAAGAGATGGCATGACAAAAGAATTCTACCTCGGGAGTTTCATGTTGGGCAAAAGGTGCTGTTGTTTAATGCCCGATTGCGATTATTTCCTTGCAAGCCGAAGTCCAGGTGGAGTGGTCCTTATACGGTGACGGCTGTTACCAAATTTGGATCCGTGGAGCTCGAAGATTCCGAAGGAAGTAGGTTCAAGGTGAATGGGCAATATGTGAAGCATTATCACGAGACAAAGGAAGCAGACAATCGTGTTGAAGTCTTGTACTTCGACGAGCTAGATGCACCAGTCAATTGATGCCAGAAAGGTCGTGCGGGACCTCTTAAACTTGCGCTCTCCGGGAGGCAACCCGGACTATTTTATTGTACTTTTGTTGAACTTTTTATTTGCCTTTAGCTTTTTGTTGAACTTTAGACGCTGTTTTATGCGCCCTATGTACTTTCCTTGCTTTTGATGCGTGTTCTGCAGGTACAGTCACTCGATCGAGTAGTATTTCTACTCGATCGAGCACTTTTGAGATCATATTCACTCGATCGAGTGATATATATACTCGATCGACAAGCTGCATAATCACGTTTACTCGATCGAGTGATTATTTTACTCGATCGAGTCCTTCCAGACACTAGTTCACTAGATCGAGCTATTCCAAGCTACTCGATCGAGTAGTTTTGTCCTCCAGCTACTACTTTACGTCTATTGAGCTACTGCTTGACTTCCTTTGACCTCCCATGTTCATGGTCGGTTTGGGGAGGTCCTTCTTCACGACGTTTTGTAAGTATTCCGACTCCACTTATCCTTTTCTCCTCGGTTTGCATTTCTTTCCCTATTTTTGGTACAATGAGGGCATTGTACGGTTTGGTTTGGGGAGGTATGCATCCATATCTGTGTCTGCATGTTTTCTTGCATTTTCGCTTGCTTGCACGTTTCATTATTTTCGCATGCATTGTCGTTTTTAATTCAAAAATCACATAAAATTCAAAAAATTTCACGTTTAATTTGAGTTTGAACTTTGACGCTACATTGAATCCATACCTTAGCCTTGCATTTTCTTGACATTTAGTTGGCATGATTATGTGCATGATCTACGAGTTTTTGTTTCTCTCTTATCTGAACGAATAGACTTGACTCATATATCGGCAAGCTACATTACATTCTGAGGTTAGAACTTTATAAACTGGTGACATTCATGACCGGTTTCATTTAGGATGTGAGTAGTACTCTCTTTAAGACATGTAACATCAATTTGCATAAGCATGAGTCTAGTCTTCTTAATACCTGTATGCATTCGGTCTGTGGATGGTGACACATGTTAGGAGAGGTAGTTCCCTTTTATTTCATTCTACCCATGAGCCCCACATAGCCAAATTGCCTTTTTGTCCTATTAGCTACTATCTATAATTTTTCCTACCCTAGCCAAGCTAGTAATGAGTAGCTGTTTGGAATGCTTTACTGCAGTTTGGTTATTTTTATTTGAATTCAGAAGATGGTGAAGAATTAAAGGGAATGAAAGAAAAAAATGATGGCTGAAAAGAAAAACAAAAAGAGAAGAAAAGAACGAAAAAATGGAATATGAAAAAGAGAAAAAAAAATGAAAAAACACGTGCGAAAAGGAAAAAAAATGAGAAATTGTACGGATGATTTTCACTCCCATGTCTAATTTACATCTTATGGGGAGTTGACAAGTTCTTGATGTTTCGTGAGTTGAGTGCATGGAATTTGCACTGTTTTGTTTTGTTATATTGAGTACGAAGTTGGGATGCAGTTCATATTTGGATTCGTTGTTGCTAGCCTGGCTATTAACCCCACATATCCAAATTCATCTTAGCCCCTTCTTGCCCATTACCTCACTTACTCAAATGTAAGTCCTCGGCATGTGTCTTGGTCATTAGTATGGTTGGAATGCATATGTACGGTTGTAGAGACTTTATTCATGTTAACTGCATGCATGTTCTTATAGGTCAAGTTAGGTGAGTGTCTTTACTTCTTTCTATCTTCCACATATATACTCACCTTTTGCCTAATTTTGAGTGATGAGCGACCCGTGAGAGTCCGATATCTTTTGAGTCTTGCAAGGTCGACGGTTCAGTAAGTTTGAAACATTGATTTAACTCGTTTGCACTTCTCATTTGCCACTTTGTTAGTTGTTGCATTAAACTGGTTTTGGCGGGTGATTTGTAGCTGATGCGTTGGTCCCGTTCCACTGTTTATTCTTAGTTGCATTCATAGTTTGCTTGGGGACAAGCAAAGGTTTGGTTTGGGTAGATTTGATGCGTGTATTTTATATAAGGTTTTTACCTCATTTTTACACGCATTTCTGTATTATTTACGTGGCATCTGGCTACAATATACCCCCGAATATTCTACTTTGGTTCGTTTTATGTAAATTGCAGGAATAAACCAAAGAGGAGATAAATCGAGCCTAAATTCGTCCCATTTGCATGCATTTATAGAGAACGAGGACCCGGAGCTTGGAATCTAACACTTTGAAGACACGTGAGCTGGTTTCGGAAGGTGTTATAATGTCTAACATGCCAAAATAGCTCAATCGACTACTTTTCTAGTCGATCGAATGCTTTATATACTGAAGGTTACTCGATCGAGCAGTTCGAGTATTCAATCGAGAAGACATTACAAGGAGTTACTTGATCGAGTGGTTTATTTCCACTCGATTGAGGGGTTTGACGCTTAGTTGCTCGATCGAGTGGTTTATTTCCACTTGATCGAGTAGTTTGGCCTGAATTAGAATTTTTCCGCCTATTTTCGTATGGGCTTTTGTAATTTGGTTATGGATTAGGTTTTGAGGAGGATTTTCGTATGCTACTAAATACAGTAGACTACGTAACTCTTCGGATTCACTTTTTTACTCTATCATTTCCTACTGTTCCTGGGATTTTACTCTCTTTCTACCCTTTTGCTACTCGAATTCGGATTTGTGATCGGTATTATTATTCCTTCTTAATTCCTTAATCTTAATTGTTGCTTTATTTCTTTCTTCCCTTTATTGTTATCATCTTTACCCTATTCAATCTCTATTAGCTTTGTTAGTATGTCTAATTTCAATTATCTCTATGTTATTGTTGTTGATTCAATAGTGATGCATATCTAATTTCCCCTACTAAGACTAGGGGATCCATGATTATGAACGGATAGTAGTTGCTATATTAGGTTAATGCTGGTGTAGTCTTTGTTGTTAATTGCTGCATTTGTCTGTATCTGTCTAATTGAGTCGACGCAATTAGGCATTTAAATCATAGTAAACCTTGACCTGGACCGAAAGGTTGAAAAGAGTGAGACCCGTAGCGAACAATAGGGCACTATAGTGAGGGCGAAAGCTAAGCTATTTGTGCTTTAGGGCGAATTGAGACCGAAAGGAGATATTCACTGCTCCTTAGTCTATACTTGCACTAACCTGAAACTTAGATTACTTGACTGAATGATCATGGTGAATCGTCTGTCTTAGCTGCTTTTCTTATCTGCTTAATCCTTTTCTCTGCCTTATTCTCTTTCTTATTCCCATTAGTTTAGAATAATCAATCAATTAAAACCCCCCAATTTGGTTACCGTGACGAACTTAGACAAAACTGACATTTTTCCATCTCCCTGTGGAAATCGACCCGACTTCCCTAGCTATATTAGTTAGAGCCAGTTGGTTATTTTTGATAGGTATACGACTGCCCTGTCAGACGGTACCAAAAAATGTGTAAGGCTTGTGTTTTCGATCGGTAGGTCGGAAACACGTGTCGGTTTGTGACTTGAGAAGTCGAGTCTAAAATTTTAAGGGAGAAATGAGGGGGAGGACACTCGCGTAACTCTTAAATGGTGGCATTTGAGGAGGTATTTATAGGAAAATGAATGGTTGTGTGCGTTTTGAGCGACATGGCCGCATGGCCGCATGGGCTGCTCGAAGAGGCGCGAGCCATTTCGCGGGTCTTCGAGGTGTCTTGTCACTATCACGCAAGTGTAATCATGATTTGTTCTATCCTAGGTTTTGGATGAACTTGATTTGTACTTGACCATTAAGGATTCTAGGAAACCTTAACATGGAAGTCTTTGAAAAGTTTATTTTTTGTGTTTGACTCGTTGTTGGAGTCGGAATTTGAATTTTTGAGTCGGTTTTGACTCTAATTAGTGTCATTGTGACCCCGTCGTCATGCATTAAAAACTCCAGGTACTTTTGAAAAGTTTTGAAATGTTTTATTTTTGAAATCGTTTTAAGTTTTCCGATGTATAGTTGTACAAAACTGTCGATCAAACGCTGCGATTTCTAAGCATGTTGTAGTCCGATAATCATCGGGTGTTTGTTGGAGACTCGACAGATACTTGGTATCTACAACACTATATCCTTAGGCACCCCATGCAAACGAACCACATGCTTTCTATAAGCCAAAGCTAACTTTATCTTGGTCCAATATCTTTCATCAGAACAAAATGAGCTGACTTGGTCAAACGGTCAACTATTACCCATATCATATTGTTACCTTGTTGACTCCACGGCAAACCCACTATAAAGTCCATAGAGTTAGACTCCCATTTCCACTCAGGTATCTCAAGAGACTGAATCTTACCTTGTGGTCATCGCTGCTCTCCCTTAACCCTCCGAGTCTCTGACATGTCAAACATCGAGCCACAAACTCAGTTGTTTCCTTCTTCATCCCAGGCCACCAGAAAGTTTTCTTCAAATCTTTATTCAACTTGTCACCACCTAGATGTACTGAATATGGTGTGCAATGAGCCTCTGTCATGATCATCTTTTTCAACTCCTCATCATTAGGAACACACCACCTGCCATCAAATCTCACACTGTCATCTGTATGAATAGAGAACCGAGACACTGTCCCTTTCTCTACTCCAGCTCTCCACTCCTCAATCTTAAGATCCAAAGCATGTTTCCTTCGAATGTCATCATAAAGATTTGGCTCCACTGTCAAGTCCCCTATAGCATCCCCTTTCTGTATCATATGTATCCCCAACTTCCCCACCTCATCTCTTAACCTCATCAAAGACATAGTTGTCCATAGAGAATGCACACTCTTCCTGCTCAGCGCATCTGCAACCACGTTTGCCTTCCCTTCATAGTATATAATATCCATGTCATAATCCCCTATCAGCTCCGTCCACCTCCTCTATCTCATGTTCAGCTCCTTTTGAGTGAAGATGTACTTGAGACTCTTATGATCTGAAAACACCCTAAAGGTCGCCCCATAAAGATAGTGCCTCCAAATCTTGAGAGCAAACACAACTGCACCCAACTCTAAATCATGTGTCGGATAGTTCTCCTCATAAGGCTTCAATTGACTAGAAGCATAGGCAATTACTTTCCCGTTCTACATTAACACATATCCCAATCCATTCTTTGAAGCATCTATATATACCTCAAAGTTCTCACACCCTTTAGTTAAGGCTAATACTGGAGTTGTGGTCAAACACTCCTTTAATGTTTGGAACGCCATCTCACAACTTTCATCCCAACGAAACATGTTATATTTCCTCATCAATGGTGTCATAGGTCTGGCTATCAGTGAAAAGTCTTTCACAAACCGACGGTAGTACCCTGCCAAGCCCAAGAAACTCCTAATCTCTGCCACATTCTTCGATGCTTCCCACTGAGTGACTGCCTCTATCTTTTCCGGATCCACGGCTACACCCTTCTTGGAAATCACATGCCCCAGAAAGGCAACCTCCTCGAGCCAGAACTCACACTTAGACAACTTTGCATATAGCTGATTGTCACGCAAAGTCTGCAACACCAACCTCAAGTGCTCCTCCTTAGTCTTGGAATAAACTAAGATATCATCGATGAACACCACCACAAACCGATCCAAAAACTGACTGAAGACCCGGTTCATCAAATCCATAAACACTGCAAGTGCATTAGATAACCCAAATGGCATCACCACATACTCATAGTGACCATACCTCGATGTAAAAGTTGTCTTTGGTATGTCCTCATCCCAAATCTTTACCTGATGGTAACCTGACCTCAAATCAATCTTGGAAAAGATTGTTATCCCGTTCAACTGGTCAAACAGATCATCTATCCTTTGCAAAGGATACTTATTCTTCACTGTAACCTTATTCAGCTCCCTGTAGTCGATCCACAACCTCAAACTTCCATCTTTCTTCTTCACAAACAGAACTGGTGCTCCCCACAGTGATACACTAGGTCTAATATATCCCTTATCAATCAAATCATCCAGCTGTTTCTTCAGCTCCTCCAACTCCTTAGGACCCATGCGGTACGGGGCCTTAGAGATTGGTCCCGTCCCTGGTTTCAGCTCCACACTGAAATCTATCTCCCTCTTTGGTGGTAAACCTGGTATCTCCTCCGGAAAAACATCTGAAAACTATCCCACCACTAGTATCTGATAAACTGTCGAACTCACCTTATTATGGTCTCTCACATGGCATAGGATCAAAGGACATCCCTTCCTCAGATAGAACTTCAATGTCACCGCTGAAATCACTTTGACTTTGGGTTTGACAACAAACCCACGATAAGACACACTAACTCCCTTAGGTCCCCTCAAAAAAACTCTCTTTTGGTGACAGTTTATCATAGCCTTGTACTTACCCAACCAGTCCATACCAACTATCATCTCAAAACCATCCATGGGAAACTCTAACAAATCTACTTGAAGGTCAACCTGCCTAACTATCATAGATATATCCTTATACAACCTCCAACAAGTTACAAACTCACCCGATGGTATAAAAATTCATCTTTTACAGACTCAACTCTCTTAAACCCAAAAGCTTAGCATGACTCAACGATACAAACGAATGCGACGCCTCCGAATCAAACAAAACAAAGGAAAAGACACCATTAACAAGAAAAGTACCCGTGACCACGTGAGCATCATCCTCAACTGCCTTCTTGTCCATCATGAAAAGCTTGCCACTGGTCTTTGTCCACCTCCCTAGACAGTACTAGCAGAAGTAGACGGCTTAGCAGCCGACCCCTGGTTGTTGTTCGTTGCCGATTTCTGATCCGAATTACCGCCATTGTGGTTAGCCCCACCGTTGTTGTTGTTCTAACCACCTTGATTGTTCCATGACCCGGCCGGCCTGTTACTAGCATAACTCTGAGACGGACCCTGAGAGAAACTCCCTTATGATTGCCTCTGAAAACCCCTGCCCACAGCACTGGTGCACTCATGTCTCTTGTGGCCCATACCGCCATAGTTAAAGTAAGATATTCCCCAGCTGCTATTACCATCACCTCGGCCACGCCCATAGGAAGCTCCACCACTAAACCCCGACCCCGATGAGTAAGCCCTCGTTTGGTTATGGTTGCCCCTCTTGTAACTAGACTGACCACCACCCTCACTCTCAGCCTTCCTCTTCTTAGGACCTCTCTCTCTGTTCTCCTTGGCCATCTCGACCAGCCTCTCTGCTCTCCCGGCTCCCTCATACACTTCTTTAACATCAGTAAGGACTCCTACAAGCAGCTTCTCCATGATCGTATATGTCAAACCCTTCTCAAACCTCAACGCTAAGTTCTCCTGGTTCAACCCCATATCCTCAGCATACCTAGACTTCTCGTTGAACTTATGGTAATACTCAGCCACAGTCATCTCCGGAGTCATTTTGAAATCATCAAACTCCTCTCTCAGTTTGCTATGGACATGCTCAGGCACAAACTCTTGGCGCATAGCTCTCTTGAACTCATCCCAAGGTATAGCTGACTTCCCCTGTCTCACATACAGATCTAAGGCACTCTCCCTCACCTTATCCCACTATTCTCCGGCTGCATCTCTCAAGTAGAACGCAGCTTGTTCCACTCTAAAGTCCTCAGGGCAACGAACCACATTAAGAATATTCTCCATCTCTCTGTGCCAATTGTCGAGCAAAGTTGGCGCTCCGGTGCCCATGTATTCTTTTGGGTTGAAACGGGCTATGGTGACACTCACCTTAGCAAAATCCACCCCAGCCTCTTTATCCTTCCCAAACTTCTTTAAGGCCTCAGTCAGCGCCTCCTGATGCTTAAGCATATTGGCCACCTCATCAATACTCAGCATCTCGACCCTAGCATACAACGCAGATCTCTTCGGCGGCATCTTTGAACTATATAAGAGAAGACGTAAAATAAACACACATCTCATAACTTAAACACGTATATAACCTGAGCAGCTCACACTCGACCAAGCAACACCACCCACTCGATCGATTTGAGGCCACTCGATCGAGTTGCCCCTTACTCGATCGAGTGCCTCGACTCCAGAACCAGACAAGAAAGCATCAAAAACATTACTCGATCGAGTAGACCACGCTCGATCGAGTCCCCTTTCTTACTCGATCGAGTGCCAAAAAACAGCAGACTTTCCAGAAACGATATACACCCTACTCGATCGAGTCATACCCACTCGATCGAGTCCCTCACCTACTCGATCGAGTGCCCCCCTCACTCGATCGAGTCATGCTGACTCGTATACCACCCGCATGTTCAACTCAACGACTACCCACAACAACTATGTATATATAAATCGATATGCATACGTATCTACAATAAGCAACATCCTATTTCACATGTTTCTAATAAACCACATTAGAAATCAATCACCACGCAATTTCGTTTTCATATCAACATATAATCATGTTACTTACTCACCTTTTTGCCACCACATTCTCCATCCTCCACATGCATTCATCCACCGATTCATACAACACATTTCAACATAGATATGCAACATAACTTAGATAAACACATAGCGACCCCACACACACCCCATAGTGACCGGTTCAAAATTGTAGGGCGAGATCGCGACTTTAGGACATCTCCCAAGTCTTTGCATTAGCTCCTAACAACTCCTACCCGGGTTCATTTATTTTGGCTCCCTAGATTAATTGGGTTCATTATTTACAGGTTCCAAAATCGTCGCTCTGATACCACTTTGTAACACCCCCATACACTAAGTGCTTTACCAGGACCACCCAATGCATGTGAATGCTACCATCTCGGTTACCCGAGGCAATGTATATCAAATAGACAATATAGAAACGTACTTTATTAAGTAAATTTAAAGCGATACATGTCCAATACCAAAACTGTTAAAGAAAATACAACTGTTTCCCAAAAATGTCAAACTAACTAAAGTAAATAAATGTTTAACGACACAGTGGAAGACTTCTAGATATCTCGTGATGACTCAACCCAACTATCCATGCGCTTTCATCTCCTACATGTTCAATAACTGCTCATCACCTCCGAATGGATCACCACAGTTTTCAAAACATTTAAACGGGGTCAGTTACTGATTACACAAAAACAATACAACAGAAATAATACAACAATCACCCAATCTCCATCATAATTCCACACATCTGACTACACACTAAAGTGTGTAGTCCTGCCAGAATACTCATCTCAACAAGTATTCCACACCGCCAGTGGGGGACCGCAGTCGTTCCCACCTAAGCCCCGCTCATCTCCTCCGAGCGATAACCCATGTTCCTTAATGTGCACATCCCCTCTGTGGCGGGTTCCATAGAGGGCGAATCAAGGGCGTGAAGCTACTCCCGCAAGTGACTCCACTCAGCCGGGGACGCACCTCGAGTACCACAGACAAACAATCACAACCAACTACATTATGCAACAACAATCACCAATTACCAATTCCAATACGATATGAACCAACAATAATAAACAACCATCAACAACATCATTTAATAAATAACCGAGTAGGGAAACCCTACCTGGAATAAGCAACCATGAGACCGTCACAAGCAGCTAATCAGTAATGCTCCTCTACGAAACCTCCTCCTATAAACACATATTCATACAATTACCATATAAACAACATAATACTCCCAAAACCGCAAATTCTACCCAATTAGGGTTTTAAACAAACTCAACGAAATAGTATAAAAGTTATAGAAGAATCTTACCCTTGACACGACGAACTAAACGGCGTAAAGAACACGACGATCCGACAACCTTAGCCTTTGGGATTTGATAATAACGCGAAGAATAAAACAACGTACTCTTTTCTCTCTTTGAAAGGTTTTTAGAAAAGTTAAAAGTTATTAAGAAAGATGACGGAACCCTTAAACATTAATCAGGCGTTATTAACAAAACCCGGCTAAAATAACCCGTGAGACCAACTTACTCGATCGAGTAAGTGACTTACTCGATCGAGTGCCCCTTACTCGATCGAGTGTCACACGTACTCGATCGAGTACCCATCAGGCAGACTACTGTTTCGTATAAAAACATACTTACTTGACAGAGTAAGCCCCACTCGATACAGTACCCATAGACATAGAAAACCGTAGTATTACATATGTTGGTTGTGTGTAATTGTCACCTATTTCCGGGGTGGCCTGTGTTGATCCATATGATATTTCCGATCATATGGGGAACAGTTTGAGTACAGGTTAGTTTGGTGTCACTCGAGAGACGGGACGAGCTTCGGCTTGGAGTCGAGTGGCATAGTCTTATGCTAGACGAGATAGATGTCGTTAGAGAAGTTGTAGTAGTCAAGAATTATATTATTTTATTTATTCATTTGCTCATTTGTAATTCATTAAACATGTTAATTATATAAAGAGTTACTTAATTGTATTTCCGATTCACTGCATCGGGAAACCGAGATGGTGACAACTCCCAATTACCTTGGTCGGGTAAGAAGGGGGTGTTACATGTGATTTGACACTAATGCAAATTCTTATTTAGACGGACATATTGCTTTATAAATAATAAAACGGGTTAATTAGATGGATAAGACAAAAAAACAGAATGCTTAGGGAATGAAGAACACCTGTTCTATCTGCCTATCTGTAAAAGGTAGTATTTAACCCGTTTAACACTTAAAATGGATATAACCGCCTTAAGAGACACCAACTACATTAAGCTAACTAGTTTGACATATGTGCGTTGCAAAGGGGTAACTAACTTAGTCATAATGTTACATCCATGTTTAATTATTAGGTAGTAAGGCTTAATATTTGTATGTTATTGTTGTAACTGACGCGTGCCGTTAATAAAAACTCTTATAAGAGCTCTCTAAGACAATACTTTAGACTCTGAGAGGTTCAAAAGATTTTGGATTGATACCTAAGTTCAATAATACTCTTATTAATAGTCATGAGATCACCCCACCTTATGATAATCTTTTAATGTGGGACAATTCAACCATTTATACGTAGTATTTTTATCACACATACATTATTTTTCAATGTGGGACAAATAATATACTTAGAAATACCCCATTTTTTTCGCACTTAATTTAACATCAGACCAGGTTTAATAATGAGCAAATATTATACTACCCTCTCCCATCCAAACCAAAGGTAACACTTCAATATAATACTCCTCACATATATTGGAGAAGTGTATATATGTGCGGAGTATTATATTGAAGTGTTTCCTTTGGTTTGGATGAGAGGGAGTACCTATTAATATTCGTACGTTTTTTTCCTGTTTTTTTATCATAATTAAAATATGTGCAAATGATATGAAACATAAACTCTAATGATAGCAATTTTGTTGCCACGAATCTAATTATATAATTTTCAAAAAAAAAAAATTACGATACCTTTTTGTCAAATATAAATAAAAATTATAAACATCACTTGAATACATATAATATAGAAAATATATACTCTCTTAAAAGCTCTCTAATACCATACTGAAAAGATTCAAAAGATTTTGGATTCATACCTAAGTTCCAATGATGCCTCGTATTTATAATGATAGAATCACCCGATCTTATGCTAATCTTTCGGTGTGAGACAATTCTATTATTTATACGTAGTATATTCATCACACCTACATTATTTTTCAATGTGGGACATATAACATACTAAGAAATACACAATTTTTAATATGTGCAAATTATAGAAAATCTATACTTTAATGATAGCATTTTTTTACTACGAATCTAATTATATTGTTATTATAATCCTTTTAAGTAAACATATTATAATATCACTAATATATAATCGCCTTTATAAATATTTGCGTGCTTAATATTTGTATGTTATTATTTGTATTATGACAATACTTGAGAGACTCAAAAGATTTTGTGTTAATACCTAAGTTCCAATAATGACTCTTATTTATAATCATGGGCTCACCCCACCTTATGATAATCTTCTGATGTGGAACAATTCACCTTATGACCATCTTTGATGTAAGACAATTCGACTAATATTCATAGTGTATTCATCACACCTATATTATTTTTAATGTGGGACAAATAATATACTTATAAATACATCATATTTTTTTGCACCTAATTCAACATCCAACTTAATTTGATAATGAACAAAAACTATACTATCTATTAATATTATTACGTTTTGTTATCATAATTAAAATATGTGCAAATGATATAAAACTTATACTCTAATAATAACATATTTTTATCGCGAATCTAATTATATAATTTTCATAATTTTTTTTACGATACTTTTTTACCAAATGAAATGTATAAGTTTTTATATAAATAAAAATTATAAACATCACTTGAATATAACATAGAAAATATATATCATATTGTGGAGATAATGATACACTCTCTTAAAAGCTCTCTAAGACATACTGAAGAGACTTAAAAGATTTTGGATTCATACCTAAGTTCCAATAATGTCTCCTATTTATAATCATAGAATCACCCCATCTTATGCTAATCCTTCGATGTGGGACAAATCTATTATTTATACGTAGTATAGTCACCACACCTACATTATTTTTCAATGTGAGATGTATAACATATTAAGAAATACATAATTTTTAATATGTACAAATTAGAATCTAATTATATTATTTTCATAATTTTTTAACGGTATTTTTTTGCCAAATAAAATGTAAAATTTTTGTATAAAAATTAGAGACATCGCTTGAATATAATATATGAAATATATTTTATATTAATTAAAAGATTCTCCACTTTATTTTTTACATCAAAAATATTATTTATGATACTTTTCTAAATTAATTTTTGATGATGTGGATGCTCTAATATCGCTAAAAAAAAGCCTCTTTTATATAGATACTAGATTTAATACCCGTGTGATGCACAGGCCTCTGGTAATATTTTGTTTATTACCGTTGGTAAGTGTCACATTATACTCTTAAGAAGCTACTATAAATTTCGAATCTCAACTATGCTCGATTCCAACTCCAATTCCATGCCAATTTACTTAACTACACCTTCTAATATATTTTGTTTGTGCTCTTGAATCGTTTAGAATGATTATATGCCTTAACAATTGGTACATTAGCTCCGATAGATCTAATTTGTATACTTTGAATTCACGACAGGGACTCTTAAAAAATTCATGAAGGATAGCTTAATATATTGGTGTCCCAAATGTTAAAAATTTTATTGTCTGAGAGTTAACTATTTTGTTTTTCTTATTATTATTCTTAAAAGTTAGACTTCTAATTAATTTCGTATAATAGATTGTTTCAACGTCATCTTAGCTAGCAATTGACCCGATACAATCATATCAGATCATATTAGTTATTAGTTATTATTTGACAAATTTATTATGTTTTGTAGTAATTTAAGGCCATGTTTTGTTTTTGCTCAAAAAAAACTAAATTGAAATGAACTGAACTTAATGGATCTGAACTGAATTGTAGTAAAAGTTAAGTTGGGAAGAGATTAGCTAAATTGAACTGATTGAAACTGAATTGAACTATACTTTAATACTAATTTTAGATGTAATTATACAAATTATTATAAACATAAATAAAAGAACTTTATACAAATAACATTAATCAACCAACAAACCATAAATGATACTGACAAACAATGACAAATCAATTTTACTTTGAGGTAGAGATTTACGTAGACCTATACATGGTGGCAAGTTATAGGAAGCATGTATATATATTTAAATAGTGATTGATATAGCTAAGTCTGTAAGGGCAATTAATTTTTTGCTATGGAAATAAGATTGCATATTATTGTTTAGGGTAGAGTTCAACACTTCAACGCAAATTATATTTTTATCTTCTCCTATAATACCGCTGCTAAATCTAATCACTTACATTTTTCATTATTTTATTTTAAAATTAAAAATAGTTCGTAAAAGCCGGAGATTCTAATATTGCTCGAAAGTCTTTTGTAAAAGTTGGATATACTTCGTAGATAGATAGATATTAATATTGAAAAGATCCTAATTTGGCATCTTAAACAAAATTTTCTGGACTTTAAGTATAAAGTAAGAATCCTAATTGTCTTTTTATTGCATGTATCGACCTTTTTGGTGCCTTCTTCTTACGGCATCTTTGATGGGGAGATTGTCGTCGAGTCTCCCAATCAAACACATTTATATTCTCAACAAACAACTAGTTAGTGGTTAAGTCGAGGTCGATCCATGGGACGGTGTGCTTTGGGTTCTAAGTCTATCTATCTCAATTTATGCTAGTGTCGTTTGTAGTTGTGTTCTAAACTAGTGCAAGCAACACGGTAAGACAAGCAAGTAAAGGTGTAGACAAATAGTAAAGGATACTAGGATGTCATGGGATCATATGGGATTTATGGGAGTTGAACATACAAACATGTTCTCAATTAAATAGCGAGCACTTATTATTGTGATGGGATCAAGTTAGTGTATATCTTACAATCCCTAAGAAGGTTTGGGTCCCGGAGCCGAATCGATTAGATTGTACAACACCTATAAGTCGGATTAGTCCTCCCTATTCAACTATATCATGGTCTAATAAAACTCGAGTTGGTTTATGTCTTACAAGTCTAATTGAAAAGATAAGTGATGGATAAGAAATGCAAGGATTCATAGGCTTAGCATTTCATCAAACATAGCATGTGCATAAGTTGAAATCACAACAAGCAAGCAAAATAATTATGAAAACACATTAGATTAAGCATGAATCAATCCTCATGTTAGTTTCCCTTAATTTCCCATTAATCCTAGCTAAAGAACTACTCACTCATTATCATGGGAAACATGTCATCAATGGTGTCAATCATTAGAACAAGTATAAACATGATAAGAGAATAAGAAAATAAACAATAAGGAGTAAAGAGTAAAGGAATTGTACCAACTTAGGAATGATCCAAATATAAAGCAAAGAATAATAGAAGAAAACTTGATTGATTGATGAAGAGTTGTCAATTCTCCAATAATAACCCAATAATCTTCAATTTCTCAATAATAATAAACTTGAATAATAATTAAGGAAAAGATTAAAGTGTGATTTGTGGAAAGATTAAAGAGTAATATATTCTAATCTACTCCTAATAAAGGCTTAATCTAATCTAAGGAAAGTTAATTTAATCTAAAGAAACTTGATTCTTTTATTATTACAAATGGAGTATATATAGCGGTACATCATTAGGTTAAGCAAGGGTAGATTAGTAAATAACATTGCTAAGTGTTGAGTAGGGAAATGCAAGTCTCGAAGGGAGATGTGCATATCATGTAGCTAGTCCTGCCACAATATGCTCGGATCGTCTTGAAGCACGATCGATTTTGCCAAGGGTTCCGTGCGTCTCTGGGAGAAGACGCTCGGATCATGGGTCTTGGAGACGCTCGGATCGAGCACGGGACGCTCGGATCTGAGACAATGTTCTTTTTCATTTTTGTCTGCCTAACAATCCGAGCGTCTTGGAGGGGAGACGCTCGTCTTGCAGGAGACGAGCGTCTTGAGTCTTGGGACGAGCGGATTGGCGGACAGCTTCTCTATTTGAGCTCGGATTATAAAACGGACGTCATTTCCTCATCCGGACTCCTATTGGAATGATTCAAAAGCCTAGACCACTTGATTTTTCGACGCCATTTCATCTAGCATACTTTCAGAGCCAAAGGAGCAACTCTTGGTTTGGTTCCGAGCAATTTCTTCTTGCAATGGCTTCCTTCTCGTCATCCTTGCTTTTAAGCTTATGATCCTTCTATATACTCTTTATTCCTATACCCTTGGTCATCATTCTTGCCTCCTCTTCATACTAGTCCATTTAAGATCGTCAAAAAGCTTCCAAATATACACGAGAGACGGGAATTCTACCTCATTATCTTCTTTCCTACAAAACATATACAATGCAATAGGAAAGCCAAATAGGAAGGAATTGACGGATAAAATGGCCATGAAATGATATATTAGTATGCAAAGTAGGTTCAATTAGGGGACTAAATGTGCGCAAATAATAGTCACATCAAATATCCCCAAACCGAACCTTTACTCGTCCCGAGTAAAGAGGTGATTAAAACTAGACCTTTATTTAAACTATCCTACTAATATAACCGATGTGAGACAATTAGCGAGTCTCACTCCGCCCCTTCAACTCACAACAAGAAAACCATGAGGTAGGATGCCTTATTGCAAGGGAAGGTGGGGCTTGCCAAAATGGCGATACATCCAAGCATTAAAGCATACAAAACAAGTAATGGATGCATCTACAAAAATGAATAGCCACTTTCCTCATCTAAGTGGCGGAAATTATCTACAAGAGAAGCAATCTAAGGGTACACATTCCATCATAGATATGGTCTATTCAAACTACTAAGCCTAGAAGGATACCAATAAATCACCTCCAAGTTGTGTCAAGCTAGGGTACATTTGCCCTCAATTGTTAAATGCTTTCGTCAAGAGTAGACTCCTATGGTGTTAGAAACACCGGAGGATCGCGGAATTCCCCTTCTTGCCTAGACAAGAAGAAGGGTCGTCCCCTCTCTACCATGCACAAAAGTGGATTCGATGGAAAAAGGGATTAATATGTTTTGAGTTTCATATGGGAGTTTGCTTTTGTTTATTGTTTCCCCCCAATTTCTTGTGGCATTTGACATTTGAGAACACTTTCTTTTTGTCATTTCTTTTGATGTTTGGCATTTTAATACTTGACAATTTCAACTTTTTGCATTTCTTTTGAACATTTTCAAAGCTACCCCGTTTGTAGGGAGAGTACTTATTTTTGAAGCTTAGGAGTCTATTTTTGCTCCTTTTTTTTTATTTGATGCAATTGCAAACTTTTTTACTCTCATTTTAATTCTTGAACTCAAATTTTGAACAATTTTTGTGCCCATTCCCTTTTGATGACAAGATGTGGTAGAACATGGATGATGGATGGTTGCATGGTTTCAAGGGTCACCTTAGAATAAACGGTAGTCAAGGAGTTATCACACCACAAGGTACTCTTGACTAGGCCTTAATCCATGGGTCAAAGGATACTCATGACACATCCTAGGGTATTTTACAAGTATTCTAATGAGCAAAGTCTTAAGAAGAAAAATTATCTACAAGGGCCTTATATACACTTGTCAAGTTTCCCAAATAGATGCTTTCACAAAAATTTTCTAACATGCAACTACATGCCATGATGCAACTAACATATATACATCATAATGCATATGCTTATATCAACTAGTATGCCATATAATCTAAATGCAATCCTATAATCACATTGTTTATACCGCATCAATCAAAATAGAGCCACATAGTCATTAACATAAAGAGGAAAAAGGAGATTGGAAAGATCATACCATGCGGTCTTCAATATCCTCATGTCTCGGATGTGGCGTAGTCTATCAATGTGAAAAAGGATGGACAAACACAATATATACAAACACAATATATACACAATACTGCACTACAAAGGAAATAAACATGTTTTTGAGTTTTTCAATTTTTTCAATTTTTTATGGTTTTATGTTTATGAAACAAAAAGACATGTTTTTGTATTTTTCAAAAAATTTCAATTTTTTATCATTTTTGGAATGTAAATTCCCATCCCCCACTTTATTTTGGACATTGTTCTCAATGTACATGTAGGAGTAGAAATGAAAAAGAAATACAAGTTTTTGGATTTTTGATTTTTGAAATAAAGTACAAATGCAATGATATGATATGAATGAATGCATGCTCTAATTAAATGCAATTCTATATGACATATATAACAAATGAATGCAATTTAATCTATATTATATGATGCATGTTTTCTATTAAACTATTGTCACCTATGATCAAAATTCCCCAAACCGATTTAAGCACTATTTCTAGTGTAGAAAAGAATAAGATTGGTCATTAGTGACTATGCATGAATTCTAGTCTATATGCAACTAACTACATGAATCATGTGAGATATGTTACAATGCAATCTATACTATATGAACCAACTAATGTAAATGCAATATGAAATATAATACAAATGCAAGCTAAATGTATATATATATATATATATATATATATGTATATATATATATATATGTATATATATATATGTATATATATATATGTATATATATATATATATATATATATATATATATATATATATATATATATATATATATAACTAAATGCAAGTGTAAATGTAATGCAAAGTCGAAGGAAAGAGTATCTTACAAATGGTGGTTTGAGGGAGGACTCCACCAAACTCATTCCTTGTTGTCATGGTTTTTTATGTTGTCCATGTTGCTCAATGCTCTCAATAATCGGTCAAAGACTTGAGCACAATCTTCAAACAAGCATGAATACGGTTTGTTCCAATTTAATATGAATCTTGGCCAAGGGAGCTTGACACTTACTCTCTCATTCACTTTTCCCTTGGCACTTGAGTCTTTGCAATGCTTCAAATCGGCAAGTCCATGATTCTTGTCAACATAAGGTATGAAGTATGGTTTATATTCGTCCGGAGACTTCCACTCACCACCTTCTCCTTCAATTTTTGTAATGATGATAGCATTTGGATTTATCAATCCTTCAAGAATAGAAGGAGAATTCTCATGGCATTGATGACGGGGTACCTTTGGAGTTGAAATTGTAGGTGCCAAATCTCCACAAGTAAGTTCATTCGCAAGTTTGTTCTTGAGCTTTTCCACCAAGTACCCTTTCACTACTACAGATACAGCCTATAACAACGGGTAAAAACCGTTGTAAAAACAAAAAGCGGACGTTGTTAAAGCGGCCGTTGTAGAAGGTATTTACAACGGTTTGGTTATTTAATGAAACCGTTGTCTAAAGTATTCACCACGGTTAAAAGCCGTTGTTGTTGGGTGTTCTCCGTTGTGGAAAGTGTTTCAAAAATTTGGAGGGAATAATATAACAACGGTTGTCGTATGTATAACCGTTGTTGTAACTTTCCCTCCAAAATTGTGAAGTCTTTTGACAACGGGTTTATGGTACATACCCATTGTTGAAATTGTTAGTAACAACGGTTCTTAGTTTAATACCCGTTGTTGTAATTTTACCTCCAAAATTGTGAAGACTTTTAACAACGGTTCTTCGATTAAAACCTGTTGTTGAATATTATGCGCGGGTATTTGTGAATGTCATTCACAACGGTGTTATTTTTATTAACCGTTGTGAAAGGTATTCACAACGGTTTTTTTTTTAGTAACCGTTTTTATTACGAACTCCTAATGTTTTGAAAAATTAAATTTGTTTCATGCCATTCAAAAACCTCGCATATGTCGTGACACCATATACCAAAGACCAAAGATAAATCAGTGGGTTCATCGAACTCAATAGATTCAATTCAACCACAACAAGAAATTTGCATCATATATATATATATATACTTACAAGGAGTTGAATTTACATGAACTAATCATTCCCTAACTTCAACAAAAAATTTACTAATAAGTTGATCTAAACTCGGAGTATCATGCATTTCTATATTCTAAGACGTAGTTGCCCCACATGTCTCTTACCTCGTCTATATCTATACTTGAGTACTGCTCAATCTGTTATGACGGGTTGATTGCATCTCGGAAAAAACAAAGAGAAGACATTATGGTATATATAGCAACAAGCAAGACAACATTAGCAACATCATGGTATATATATCAGCAAGCAAGACAACATTAGCTCTAATTTAAAAAAAAAGTAATAAACACATGTTTAAATTATTACTAACCTTTTCTGGAATAATGAGATATCTTCGCCTAATAATCTCCAACATGAACCGACAAGCGTAGTATCCACATTGTATGTTATCCGGCTGGCGAGGGACCTATTATTACATAAAAAAAACAGACGAGAGAAGGCTCACATCGGAATCTTGAACTTTAGGTATTGTATTAGTATTAAACACAGATTTTGCACTTAATGTTAGTGTATTTGAGCACGTACCCCTGTTATCGTAATAAAATCGGGGCCAACATCGAATCTTTCGTGGGTTGATCCGCTCGTTTGCTCTTTTCTTCTCAAAGGCCCTTTTTTAAAAAATAAAAAAGGAGGCAGAAACTAATTTTTTTAGGGGCAAAAATATGAAAGAGCATTTTTCTATAAATAAAAATTGAAAATGTTATTATAAATAAATCAGTATTATAAACTTACATATTAATCAAGCGCTTAAAAGTCTCGCTTGGTTGATGATGTAAAGAGTCCAACCAGAAAACTTTATTCCTTGTCGGCATGATGGCTGCTAGCACCCAATGAGTCCTACATCAAGAGACATCATCATTATTAACAAGTACATATATTAGTTATGAAAATGCAATTGTAGGGGGAAACGTAATATTAATTTGTTTATTACCCTTTTTCATTATAAGCGCCAAAAATCGGCTTCTTGGTTGTCGCCAATCTTTGAGCAATATAATCTACCCGGTCTTGGAACGAGAAATCCGCAATAAATAAAGATAAAATAAAGGGGCACAGGAATCCGTATTGATCAGATGGAATATTCTTCTCGGGAATCACTCTCAATTTCAATATCCTACATTATTACGGTATTAATTCCGGTATTTAAAACACTATCTAGTAGTCAGAATATTAGAATATGAAATTATTTATTAAGAAACTTACTTCATCCAAACAAATACGTGTTGGATATCAATCTGGTCTAGGCCAGCCCATACGGCTAGCATATCCCATGATAGAAGTGCTTGGCGCTCAACCCTTAGAATATCCTCCTCGAGCGGAATAACTATCAATTGCTCGGTTGCTATGCGATGGGCAGCCTCCTCATGCGGTTTTCATCATCGTCACCGTTCTTACATATCCCATGTACTCCTTCCCTTTATATTGTGTGTCGTTTAAACTCCTAACTTTCAATGATGAGGTAGTAGCAAAGCAGTAAGACCGGGGACTTAGGCTTATCGGTCTTTTTGTCCCCTACACAAAATTACCATGCTTTTTATAAATACAGAAAAAATATAAATAAAGGGAGCGAGGTTTTTAAAAAATGGAGAAGTTAATTAAATACCTCATCAAGTTGTTGTCTCGACGAGGTCGTTGGCATGTCTGTGGACTTAGGCTTATCCGCCAAAGCCGACTTTTTTGTTCCGTACAAAAAAAAATAACATATAAATTTAACATATAAAAACATTCAACAATTAAAAATTTAACATATATATAAAGGTATTTCTTCTAACCCCAATCGCTTTCCATTTCTTTGAGGCGGAGATATCTTCGCCAAGTAGATGTGAGTTTCAGGCCATTGGATGAAACTTCCAAGCGCATCTCCCAGAATGGTAATGTCGTCACGAATCGGGACAGACGATTTGCAAGTTTTCATGGCCTGGTAAGACCGTAGTTATCTCTACTTTGGTATGATTCGGCAAAAGTTTTTCACCATGAACTACGATTTTCGCCGCGCAGATTTGGTGTGCATTTCTACGAGACCCGGCCAACACGCACATGTGGCTTTTTGGTTCTATTAGGGTCAGCAAGAATAACTGGCCTCTTGTTTACGGCTTGAAGAATATACACATACATTATTATATCTTTGCAAAAACGCTTCAAAATTCAAAAGATTTTGCAAAAACGCTTTCTGTCTCAGGCCGATTTTTGCACAAACTTCAACATTCATATAAATTTAACTAATTAAACACTTCATGCATACCTTATCGAAAAAAAACAGGGAACCGACTTGAAGGGGATGTATCTTTGTTTTCCATCACCGTCTTCTCAAGTTGCATCTCCTTTTCAGACCCATTATTTACCTAATAAAATTAACCAATGGCACCATGTCAGAAGTTATAGCATTAGAGCTGGCAGTGAACACACCCCCTGATCTTACCAAAAAAAAAAAAAAAAAATAAGGAAGTATTAGGTACCTGATCGGCTTTAGTTGTTACAACTTCAGAAGCATTATTAGGTACCTGATCTTTCTGAATCTCGTTGACCGATACTTCCTTCTCATGTATTGCCAAGGTAGTAGCGGCCTCTTGATCAATCTGTTGAACCTTATTATTACCCCCTTTAGAAATGACATCCTCCATCATCTTCACTTCTTCTTCGGAAAGCTTACCTCTAGCATTCAGCTTTAGTAGTACGGATGCCATTAACTGAAGCTGCTTGCCAAGAATGTAATGTGTTAGCAATTTTTATCCCAACAATAACATGTGAATTGAACTTAAATGAAAATAATAGAATAAATGTTACCATGTCAGCCTTCTCAGACTTAGTCTTCCTTTTCTTCTTTATCTGGGCAGTTTTCCCATAATATTTCGTTACTCCAACCTGTAACGGGACGCCCCTCAAACGACCTGGATGTTCGGGTCGGCCGATCTCTCTAGCAAGAACGTCATTACGACCACTGGGAGTGAATTTCCCTTCTTCTACCTCTTTCAATACGTTGTCCTATAATATATTAAATAAACTTCAAATTATATTTGTGACTAAAATAATAAAGTTAGTAATGAACTCGTCTTAATAAAATAATGCTTACTATGTTGGCCAAAACTTCCTCATCATATTTGTCACGCGACGACCGGGATCCTTTAGGCGTGTGCCCTTCTTTATAAGTTACATGCCGATCCACCTCTTTCACTCCCTTTGCCACCTACACATTAACATGGTAATATTTATACACGTAAATGTGTATCAATGCAAGTCCAAGTGTGATTAAAAAAATAAAGTCTCACAGGGGAATAATGCATGCTACTTACGAGGTTCTCTTCTATCTTTTCAGAATCGCCTCGAGAACCATACCATTTCCCCTTCTTGCATGAAATGTTAGCACGATTTCTTATGCTAACGGCCTTCAAATAATTATATAAAAGCGCAAGTAGATGAGATAATAAAAAGATTATATAAAGGACTCATTAATTAAAAAAATGATAGGTAAATCGTTAAAAGGCGAGGATATTTAACCTGAAACTTCTCAGTAGTTCTCATCTTTTTGAAAAGATCCCATTGTTCCTGCTTGATGGTGGGACACTTGTTTTCCGGTGGGCTCTTACGCATCTCCCCCGTTGCCTTGTCCACATACAACCAATCCCTAGCAACGTCACACCTCCACTGCCTGTGGACATCCGCTGCCTTATGCATTAAATACGGATCATGGCTTTTATCGGGTATAATAAAGCCTTCCTTTACACGAGCCAAGTATAACTCCGCCAATTTTGGATTCAAATTTCTAAAATCATCTAAATGGATAGGCACAAACTGTCTTGTGCAAGTACCAATCCAACTGGAGAAAAGACCCGCATTTGGACCGGTAGGGAAACCCATCTCACTCCATGTTATTTTGAACGGCTGTTTAGCGGTTATAGCTGCAAGGACTCTCTGGCACTTCGTAGCACCCCTCTCACCAGGCTTATTATCACAAGGCTTATTATTCTTTTGACTTCTTTTACGTTTTTCACCCATGATAATCCTAAAACCCAAATATGAACAGGAAATGAACAACTTAACAACGTACATGCAGAGTATTATCTAAAACCCTAAACCCTAATAGGAATGAAAATTTAAAACAACAGATTGAGCTTCTAAAATCCTAAACCCTAATAAGAGGAGTGAAGTAGATGATGCGGGATGATAAAGATAACAAAGAAGACGAAAAACAAACAGAATTAAAGTGAACAAGATGATCGTCTTAAAACCCTAATGACGAAACACAAAATTAAAGTGAACATACCTGATGATGATGATGATAAAGAGAACGAGCAGGATGATAAGGGAAGGCAACGGAATCTGGGCGTCGGAAATTGGGCGACGGCCGGCAACGAGAATGTAGAAAGCGAGGAAGAGAGAAAAATTAACTCAGGATACCAACGATTGAACTAATGTTGTGTGTGTTTGTGTATGGCATCTTTGTATGGGTTTCTAAATTAGTTTTTTATTAAGACAAACTATTGACAACGGGTGCTCAGAGAAGAACCGTTGTTATATGTTAATAACAACGGGTCAATAAAAGCCAACCGTTGTCAAAAGTTTATTACAACGGTTAAAATATACCCGTTGTAATATATTTTCACCAAATTTGCGCCAAAATGAAATATGTCAAAAAAATCATTGACAACGGGTAGAGGTACTACACCCGTTGTTGAAAGTATTAACAACGGGTAATTTAAATATAACCGTTGTTATTGTTGAACCTTTTTTTAAAAAAAATTATCTGTAATTCCAATACGGTCAAACTCGTAACATATCTTTGCAACATTATTCAAACAATTTCAACACCAAAGATCCACATCTAATAATAAGATCAAGAAAATAAGACAACACCAAAGATGCATGCATACCGCATATCTAAGCTACAGGATTTACCATGCCATGCAAATTTGGGAATTTTTATTTAGCAATATAATGACCATTATTGATTTACCAATAAATTAAACCATCAAATTATTGGTCTGAAAATGACTCAAAATGTTGGTCGTCCATATCACTGTGTCCTGATGAACTATCTCAGGATCGGGACGTTTCTTGGATGTCATAGTTTCTTCGTTAACCCAAATACCTTCACCATGGTCATCACGCATATAGATGCTTTCAGTGTCCTCATGATCAGTGTCAACATCGTCGAAATAAGATACAGTGGTAGACTGATCCATTCCCTCAAAAACGACATCCTGATCATCATCACCATTATCGGATGGACTACTCCTTCTACTCCTTATAGACATACAATGACCACTTCTTATCCATAGGATCGGTGACATAGAACACTTGTTTAGCTTGGGATGCCATTATGAAAGGATCATCCTTATTATTGCCAACCTTACCCAGATTGACCAACGTAAATCCCATCTTATCCTTTCGGACACAATGGATGTTGTTATCAACCCAGTTACATCGAAACAAAGGCATTGTGAAATCAATGTAATCTAGTACCAATATTTCTTGAATAACACCATAATAAAGGCATTTTCCCCAAATAGGCTTTTTATCTTTTGAAGTAGCAAAGTGCATTGCCTCGAATTCAGGAGTCACACCACTATTTTGCATTGTGCTCACCTCATCTTGCTCGCGGGTGTAAAAAGTATATCCATTAATGGCAAAACTGTTGTAAAAGGTGACCCTGGCATTTGGACCTAAACCAAGACGTAGTAACCTAGGAGAGATGTCATCACCAGTTTGATCAGTACACTCTAAGACAATATTCCTAAACCACTCTGCAAACGTCTTCGTATGCTCATTCGCAATCCACTTCTCGGTCTTGTTTTGGTGATCGTATTTGAGCTCATCTTTGTGTTGTTGAATATAAGGTTGCACCTCATCTTCGTTGTTTAGCACATACATGTGTGCTAAATGCAACATTTGACGTGTCACAATTTTTTCAACCCGGCCCCTAATACCTTTTCCGGTCATCCAGTCACTATGACGATTCTTAGGAACGCCAATCAACTCCTCAGGGGAGAGATGAGCGTAACAATATGAAAGAGCTTCGTCTAAAATAGCGCGTTCAGCAATAAAACCTTCCGGACGATACCGATTAGATGTATAGTCCTTGTAGACTTTCATCAATCTTTCGAAAGGATACTGGTATCTCAAGTACACGGGCCCAAGGTACAAAATCTCCCTAACCAAGTGAATGGTCAGATGAATCATGATAGTGAAGAAAGAGGGTGGAAAATACATTTCCAAGTGACAAAGAGAGGTTACAACGAGGTCCTGCAATGAATCCGCGTCATCGGGATCGATGACTTTCTCGCATATGGACTGGAAGAAGAGACAGAATCTAGTTATAGCATATCATACCTTTTCAGGTAAAATGGAACGAATAGCCACAGGTAGTAATTGTTGCATCAAAGTGTGACAATCATGTGACTTTAACCCGGTGAGTTTTAGGTCTTGCATCGACACTAGGCTTTTGATGTTCGACGAATAACCATGTGGCACTTTAATTCCATTCAAGCATGCACGGAACTCTTTTTTCTCATTCCGTGAAAGGGTATAAGTCTTTGGCGGTAAAAATGTACGATTACCTCTCTTCGTGGTGCCAACTCTAGCCTAATACCCATCATTTTCATATCTTCCCTAGCTGCGGCGTTATCTTTTGTTTTACCAGGAACATTCAGAAGGGTATTGATAATATTATCACAGACATTTTTCTCAATGTGCATGAAATCGAGGCAATGCTCGACCTCCAGTCAGGCCAATATGGAAGTTTATCAAAAAATATGGCTCTTTTCTTATACCCACGAGTAGACAATTTAGAGCCGCTCTTCTTCCCATAATCTATCTCAATATGCTTTACTTTCGATAAACTTCATGCCTACTCAAAATTCTAGGAGGTTGACGAAGTTCTTGTCTTCCATTGAATGCTTTCAGCATCTTGCGATAACAATGGTCATGAGACAAGAACCTCCTATTTCCCATATACACATACTTACGAGAAGACTTCAAGTATTCGGACTCGATATCCTCCCCACACAATGGACAAGCCTCTTTCCCATGAACTGTGTGCCCAGAAAGGTCGCCATAAGCCGGATAGTCGGATATTGTACACAATAACATCGCTCTCAAATTTAAAGTTTCGTTCTTATATGCATCAAATACTTCTATCCCACTATCCCACAACAATCGCAAATCATCTAGAAGAGGTTCCAAATATACATCTATATCATTTCCAGGTTGTTTAGGGCCGGAAATTAACAACGACAACATCAAATACTTTCTTTTCATGCACACATATGGAGGTAAGTTATAAATAGCCAACACTACTCGCCAAGTACTATGTTGGCTACTCATGTTTCCGTGTGGGTTCATTCCATCGTGTGGACGGCGCTAGACGTAAGTTTCTAGGTTCATTGCCGAACTCGGGATACTTAGCGTCGAACGATTTCCATTGCTTACCATCTGCCGGGTGTCTTAGCTTTCCATCATTTATTCTTCCTGTTTCACGCCAAGTTAACATTTTTGCATCATCGGGATTCGCATAAATCCTTATGACTCTTGGTATCAATGGAAAATACCACAACACCTTAGCCGGGATCCCTTCCTTATCCTTATAACGCCACTCCAAACATTTAGGGCAATTGGTTAAGTTTTGATATAATTTCCGTACAATATGCAATCATTTGGACATGCATGTATTTTCTCATATTTCATACCCACTCCTCTTATTAGTTTTTTCGCCTCATATGTCTTAACAGGTAGAACATTACCATCAGGAAGCAACTCCTTTATCAAGGCTAAAAAACTAGTGAAACACGTGTCACTCACCCCATTTGCCCCCTTGATATTATACAACTTCACCACAGCCGACATTTTTGTGAACTTACAACCAGGATACAGAGGTGTTTCAGACTCACACAACTTCTCATACATGTTGTTAAGGTCATCCCAATTACTAGTGTCATCACCTACATCTTCAAAAGCAATCGACTCATCATCATTCTCTTTATTATCTATAGACCCAAAATTCAACTTCTCTACTTCCAACTCTTCGAACTCAAAAAACTCGGCAAACTCAGGATCATCAGTTAGCCTTTCGTGTACCTCAACATCATCTTCTTCAGAGTTATTCTCTTCCTCTAATGATTCCCCATGAAAAATCCAACGTGTATAGGATCGACTAAATCTCCACTTTTCTAGGTGTATTTTAACGTCCGGAAAAGCCATATAGCTAATATTACCACATCTTTCACAAGGACATGCAATACTAGAAGAACCTTTCAAATTGTTCGAAACGAAATCATAAAATTCAGCTAAACCATCCTTGTAGGTGCGGTCACTCATATTTGCATCAATCATCCAAGTTCGAGTCATTATTCTACATTCGTAATAATAGGCAACTAATTCAGAAAATACAATAATAGGCAAACAAATAAACGAAATTCAGGAAAGCAATTAAGCTAAATTATTAACAAATTAGATAATAACCCAAAAAATCCTATATCTATAAGCGTTGCTAAGAAACATATATATACCTGATTGATAAACACGATGAGGGAGAGAAGACGTGACAACAGTGATGGAGATGAAGACAGAGAGACGAACAGGGAGGAATGGAGGATGATATAGTAGCAGTATTAGATAGCTTGTGTTTGTGTTTTGTAGCGTATAGCAGAATAAAACAATATGTTGTTCTTAAGATTTTCATAACATTAATAACAACGGTTATTGAGTCTACAACCGTTGTTAAAAACTATTAAAAACGGGTTCTAATATAACCGTTGTGATTACTTTTCACTAATTTGGCGCCAAATCATTAACAACGGTTAAAATTTAACCGTTGTTATTAGTTTTTTCATTAACAACGGTTGTTTAAGTATGACCCGTTGTTAAAACCAATAACAATGGTTAACAACACAGAACCGTTGTAATTGAGTTTGGTAAAATTCGCGGAATCAATTCTACAACGTGTTTTGATGATTTTCGTGAATAAGCGTTGTTAAAGGGTCGTTGTGGTTGCCTGTATTTGTAGTAGTGTTTATATGATGTTTTGACCTTTTGGAGAAGGTCCACCATATCATCTCCAACAATCATAGGTTCCATGGTGGGTGCGAAAAGGTCTTCATGGTCAATAGGAAAGAGACATTCATCTTCCTGATGGAAGCATACCTCAAACTTCTCAAGGATGGGGTCCTCAAGTGAAGCAATATCACAACTCCACTCCTCTTCTTCATTCCATAAGTCCTTGTAAGACACATATTCCGCATAAGCTCTTTCCTTAGGCACGTCATCACCGCTATCTTCAAACGAATCATAGATAGGGGCTTCATTCTTCTTCAATAATTCTTCCTCCACCATCTCAATATTCACATCAAAAGACACACCCTCATACTCACAAAGGCTAAGAGTATTTGGCTTACTCAACCTCATATCTTCCTCATCAAATACCACACTTTCATATTCACAAGAGCTCAAAGAGATTGGCTCTCCCCACCTCTCATCTTCCATATCAAAGGTCACTCCTTCAAACACGCATTCATGGACAATGTCTAAGGGATGGTGAGGAGTGTTTACTTGGGCTTCTTTCATTTGGGCAATTTGAATTTCCAACTCCTCACCTTGGGTAACAATGCCTTGAAGAACATTGTCTCTTTTTTGGGTCTCTTCTAGCATTTGTTTGAAGAAGTTTTGTTGATCTCTCATCATTTGGAGAATCACATTTTGAATGGGCTCATTTTCTTGTTGTGGGTGGGTGTGAAAATGGTTGTATTGTGGCATTTGGAATTCATTTTGAAGTGAGTATTGGGTGGGTGGTTGTTCTGGATATTGAATGTGATGGTTTTGGTGGGAAAATTTGGGGTAGTAGTTAGGATTTTCATTGTATGAGTAGTAAGGTAGGTTTGTGTTGACTTGCTCCTCAAATTCCCCATACCCATAGTCATACTCAAAAGATCCAACACATACTACATATGTCAAGTCTTGGGTCATCATCATAACCAAGATAAAGATACAACTACAAATATAAAAACTACAATAAAATGGTAAAAAACGAACCTTGAGGAACAAGTTCCTCAAGGTTAAAGCACAAATAAAAATAGACAAACAAGTAAGAACTTAATCACATAACATCATCTCCGGCAACGGCACCATTTTGATGGGGAGATTGTCGTCGAGTCTCCCAATCAAACACATTTATATTCTCAACAAACAACTAGTTAGTGGTTAAGTCAAGGTCGATCCATGGGACGGTGTGCTTTGGGTTCTAAGTCTATCTATATCAATTTATGCTAGTGTCACGATTGATTTGGGTTTGTAGTTGTGTTCTAAACTAGTGCAAGCAACACGGTAAGACAAGCAAGTAAAGGTGTAGACAAATAGTAAAGGATACTAGGATGTCAAGGGATCATATGGGATTCATGGGAGTTGATCATACAAACATGCTTTCAATTAAATAGCGAGCACTTATTATTGTGATGGGATCGAATTAGTGTATATCTTACAATCCCTAAGAAGATTTGGGTCCCGGAGCCGAATTGATTAGATTGTACAACACCTACAAGTCAAATTAGTCCTTCTTATTCAACTATATGCATGGTCTAATGAGACTCAAGTTGGTTTATGTCTTACAAGTCTCATTGAAAAGATAAGTGATGGATAAGAAATGTAAGGATTCATAGGCTTAGCATTTCATCAAACATAACATGTGCATAAGTTGAAATCACAACAAGCAAGCAAAATAATTATGAAAACACATTAGATTAAGCATGAATCAATCCTCATGTTAGTTTCCCTTAATTTCCCATTAATCCTAGCTAAAGAACTACTCACTTATTATCATGGAAAACATGTCATCAATGGTGTCAATCATTAGAACAAGTATAAACATGATAAGAGAATGAGGAAATAAACAATAAGGAGTAAAGAGTAAAGGAATTGTACCAACTTAGGAATGATCCGAATATAAAGCAAAGAATAATAGAAAAAAACTTGATTGATTGATGAAGAGTTGTCAATTCTCCAATAATAACCCAATAATCTTCAATTTCCCAATAATAATAAACTTGAACAATAATTAAGGAAAAGATTAAAGTGTGATTTGTGGAAAGATTAAAGATTAATATATTCTAATCTACTCCTAATGAAGGCTTAATCTAATCTAAGGAAAGTTTATTTAATCTAAGGAAACTTGATTCTTTGATTATTACAAATGGAGTATATATAGTGGTACATCATTAGGTTAAGCAAGAGTAGATTAGTAAATAGCATTGTTAAGTGTTGAGTAGGGAAATGCAAGTCTCGAAGGGAGATGCGCATATCATGTAGCTAGTCCTGCCACAATATGCTCGGATCGTCTTGAAGCACGGTCGATTCTGCCAAGGGATCCGTGCGTCTCTGGGAGAAGACGCTCGGATCATAGGTCTTGGAGACGCTCGGATCGAGCACGGGACGGTCGGATCTGAGACAGTGTTCTTTTTCATTTTTGTCTGCCTAACAATCCGAGCGTCTTGGAGGGGAGACGCTCATCTTGCAGGAGACGAGCGTCTTGAGTCTCGGGACGAGCGGATTGGCGGACAACTTCTCTATTTGAGCTCGGATTGTAAAACGGACGTCATTTCCTCATCCGGACTCCTATTGGAGTGATTCAAAAGCCTAGACCACTTGATTTTTCGACGCCATTTCATCTAGCATACTTTCAGAGCCAAAGGAGCAACTCTTGGTTTGGTTTCGAGTAATTTCTTCTTGCAATGGCTTCCTTCTCGTCATCCTTGCTTTTAAGCTTATGATCCTTCTATATACTCTTTATTCCTACACCCTTGGTCATAATTTTTGCCTCCTCTTCATACTAGTCCATTCAAGATCGTCAAAAAACTTCCAAATATGCACGAGAGACGGGAATTCCGCCTCATTATCTTCTTTCCTACAAAACATATACAATGTAATAGGAAAGCCAAATAGGAAGTAATTGACGGATAAAATGGCCATGAAATGATATATTAGTATGCAAAATAGGCTCAATTAGGGGATTAAATGTGCGCAAATAATAGTCACCTCAATCTTCCTCCTACAACATACAAAGGAGTATTCGTATTATTTTGTGTTAACATCACTTGAAAGAAACCTCGATTACATAAAAGATTTATCGCATTCTTTTAATTTTTGAGTCCTCGAAAAAATCAACTGGAATTCCGAACCTATTGCGGGTCGTTCTCCCCAGTAGTAATAAGAGGGCAATACCTACAATTAAATGATCGATGAAAACATTATTAGTGTTTAACTCATCATACAATACAACAATATAAATATATAATGCACAGAAAATTGTTAAAAAGAATGATGGAAATAATGATGATTTAAGGTAATAAACTACCGCTAACATAAACACCAAGTAAATAGATAACTAGAGAATGATTTATGATTACGCATGATTAGTATTAATGCATACTCTTACGTAGATGACGTTATTTTTATTTGGCGTTACTATTTTCGTTGTAATTATTTATTTAATTTTGATTAAAAGATACAATGAATATAAAAAATAAACAAATGCCTAGACAAATAAAGTATATTATGACAAAAAAAAATTGTTCGATTATATTCTTGACTCTTGCAAATGAAAAAGCCAAACTTGGGAGGGTTCTACCATTAAGTTGCCTTCAGTACCCCGGAAGAAATTGCTGAAATTATCGATAGGGATACGCCTGGTTAAGACAAAAAAAAAACTTTTTGTTAGTCCATAGGCAAACTCTTTGTCTCATTGAGAAAAATAAATTCATTAATGTAACTCCGTCATACCTGAGTTTTAAAGAATCTTGAGCATGTTTAAGAAACGATTAGTTCGTATGTTACAATGTTAAGCCTTGTTCTTTTGGATTTAATTTCAGTTACGTTCAGCTTTATTCAGTTCAGTTCAGCTTCATTCAGTTCAATTTAGCTCTTCTCTTCATAAATTAACTTTTACTTCAGTTCAGCTTCAATAAGTTCAGTACAGTTTAGACAATTTCAGTCCAAAAGAACATGGTCTTAGTATCTCTTCATGGTGCAATTAATAAATATATATAGTAAAGGTAATATCTTATAGAAACCAAATATAACAATTACAATCAAGGTTGGCGATCATATATAACAACATAAGATGATCCACAGCATAAGTTTCTTTGATATTAATGGATAATTGGATTAAATAAAAACCTGCAATTAGACATAAAAAAAATTTCACGAGATCAATGATGAATTATGTATAACCATTACAAATAAAAGTGTGATTAATTAAAGAACAAACAAAAATTCTCACTTTAGACGGACACTATCCGTCTAAAACTGTAGATGGATAGTGTCCCTCTCACAAAATGAGAGTGGATAGTGCAAGTGGGTGGGAAATGGATACCCCCGCTTGCCCTACCACTTGCATTTTGTGAGAGAGCCACTATCCGTCTACAACTTTAGACGGATAGTTTCCGTCTATAATGAGACGGATTGAAGAATAGAAGCATGTAAATAATTGTTAGGCCTGACAACTCATGAAATCAATATATATACTGGTGGAGAAACCTTTTTTTTTTGTGCAAAAGAGGGGCAAAGTCCCGGTACAAAACACAAATTAAATTCGAACTAATCGGAGAATGGTATTAGAATATACTTATGTATATTCCCAAATTGTATTTTTAGTAAATATAATTAGGAGCAAATATTTAGAATGTTGTTTCCTTATTTTTAGATAGCATTGTTGTATCTTGTTAACAATCACACAGTATATATTGATTGACTAATAAACATAATGGTTCAAGGGAAATACAACTTCTTATATGGTATCAGCCCTAAACAGATCCAAAAGCCTTCCGCTCCTTCTATCTCCTTCGTCTTCTTCCCTTCAATCAGCCTCCATGACTAACGATACAGTCCCCAACAAAGCTCCTTTCCACCAGGCCTATTCGGTATCCAATATCAAGAACTACGTCCAGATTACGCTCGAGACTGAGAACGTTCACTATGCGTCATGGGTAGAACTTTTCCTTAATACTGCCCGTGCTTTTGACGTCATTGATCACATCGATCCACCCAAGGACGCTGTGATTAACAAAGACGCTCAGTGGACTCGTCTCGACACGATCGTAAAACAATGGATTTACAGTACCATCTCGCTTGATCTTCTTCACACTATCCTTGAACCGGGTGCCACGGCTCAAGCAACGTGGAACCGTCTCAAGGATATTTTTGTCGATAATCAGCATTCTCGCGCCGTGTTGTTGGAGCAACAGTTCTCTAGTATCCACATGGATAATTACTCCGACGTATCGTCTTATTGTCAGGCTCTCAAGATGATCGCTGACCAACTCGCTAATGTTGGTGCACTGGTCTCTGACACCCGTCTTGTCCTTCAAATGGTTACAAAGGTTTCCGATGGGTATGATGGTATTGCGTCTATAATCCAACAACGCGATCCTCTCCCGTCGTTCTACAAGGCCCGTTCAATGTTAGCACTCGAAGAGAAGCGTCGCGCTAATGTTTCGGGGTCCACTGCTACTGCTCTCCACGCCTCTCAAGCAAACTCCCCTGATTCCGATTCACGATCCAATTCGAACACCAAGGATGGGTCGTCGAATTCGAATAAGGGAAAGGGAGGTCGTAATAATCGCAAGAATAATAATCTAGCCATGGCCACCTACATTCATAATGTCCTACCTAGCAAAGCCAATCATTATGACTCCCCTACCTCTAGCCTATACAAAAGAGTCCCGTCCTATGCTAATCTCCGTACTTTTGGTTGCCTTTGTTATCCTCACATACCCCGGACTACCATACACAAATTGGACCCCCGTGCTACTCCTTGTGTTTTTATCGGTTATCTGTCTAATCATCGTGGATACAAGTGTTTGGACTTGGCTACTCGTAAGATAATTGTGGCCCGTCATGTAACTTTTGATGAAACAGTGTTCCCTTTTGCTAAATCAAAACCGAACCCCACTTCATCTTATCAGTTCCTTGACCCCGACCCTAACCCTTACACCACATACCAGCTACATAAAACACCCCACCACGAACCAGACGACCCTCCCTCCCCTCGCCGTGACGAGCCTGGTCAGGCGTTGACATCCACTGGCCCTGTCTCTCCTCTTCACGGCTCCTGTTCAGTCGACACCCACTGGCCTTGCCTCTCCCCTTCACGGCACCCCTGGTCAGCCAACGCCTATCCCTCCCCCTCCTCCACCTCGACCTTCACCACAAATGACAACCCGAGCTCAACATGGTATCTTCAAACCAAAACCAATTTTTGACCTTTGCGCCACAACCAAACTGTCACCAATACCCAAAAGTCCCATCGATGCACTTAATGACCATCATTGGAATCAGGCCATAAAAGAAAAGTATGACGCTCTACTTAAGAATGAGACATGGGTTCTTGTGCCTCGACCACCTAATGTCAATATAACATGGTGTCTATGGTTGTTTAAGCATAAATTCAAAGCTAACGGTGATTTGGAGCGATACAAAGCTCGACTTGTTGTTAATGACAGGTCACAACAGGTGGGTGTTGATTGTGATGAGACTTTTAGTCCGGTAGTAAAGCCGACAACAATTCGTACCATGCTCAGCCTCGCGGTCTCCAAACAGTGGCCAATCCATCAACTTGACGTCAAAAACGCTTTTCTTCATGGGCGTTTAGATGAGACGGTTTATATGCACCAGCCACCCGGGTTTCGAGACCGCCGCCACCCTGATCACGTTTGTCTCTTAAATAAATCTCTATACGGACTCAAACAAGCACCCCGTGCTTGGTACCAACGGTTTGCCTCTCATGCTTCTACTCTCGGTTTTACTCATAGTATATCGGACAACTCCCTCATTATTTATCGACATGGTGATAATATGGCGTATATTTTACTTTATGTGGATGACATTATACTCTTTGCCTCCACGCCCCAACTTCGTGACGAAATCCTTACGCTTCTCGGGAAAGAATTTGCCATGACTGATCTTGGGCCGCTTAATTATTTTCTTGATATTTCGGCGGTTCGTCACAAGTTCGGGTTATTTTTGCATCAAAAGAAATATGCCACCAGTATTATTGCCCGTGCTAATATGTCGTCTTGCACGCCTGCCCGTACTCCCGTTGATACTAATCCGAAACTGGGAGCATACTCGGGCAAGCCTGTTTCAGACCCGTCCCTGTTTCGAAGCTTGGCAGGGGCGCTTCAGTATCTTACATTCACCCGTCCCGACATCTCGTATGCGGTCCAACAAGTTTGTTTATATATGAATGATCCACGAGAGGCACATTTCGGGGCTCTTAAACGCATCATTCGTTATTTGCAAGGTACGACTCATTATGGTCTTCATTTATGTGCTTCTCCGACTGATTCGCTTTGTGCTTATAGTGATGCCGATTGGGGTGGCTACCCGGATACTCGCCGCTCCACCTCCGGTTATTGTGTCTACCTTGGTAATAACTTGATACCATGGTCCTCTAAACGGCAAGCTACCATTTCAAAATCAAGCGCAGAAGCCGAATATAGAGGGGTCGCTAACGTGGTCGCCGAGTCTTGTTGGATTCGGAATTTGCTTCTCGAGCTTCACTGTCCTATAAAGAAGGCCACGATTATTTATTGTGACAACGTTTCAGCTATCTATTTGTCCGGGAATCCCGTCAATCATCAACGCACCAAGCACATTGAGATTGACATACACTTCGTCCGCGAGAAAGTTGTTGTTGGTCAAGTACAGGTTCGTCACGTTCCATCTAGATATCAGTACGCCGACATATTTACGAAGGGGTTACCTAAGGTCCTATTCGATGATTTCTGGTTCAATCTCAGCATTCGTCCTCCTCCCGCTTCGATTGAGGGAGCATATTAGAATATACTTATGTATATTCCCAAATTGTATTTTTAGTAAATATAATTAGGTGCAAATATTTAGGATGTTGTTTCCTTATTTTTAGATAGCATTGTTGTATCTTGTTAACAATCACACTGTATATATTGATTGACTAATAAACATTACGGTTCAAGGGAAATACAACTTCTTATAAATAGCTACCCCAAGTAAATCTTCACTAGTGAAGAAACCTTGATCCCATATAAGTCTACTCTTAATTAAAGTTAAAGAGCTTTTTAATTCAACTCAAACACTATTAGCAATCCATCAATATCTATCTATTTATATATCTAATAAAAAGGCAACAACAAAGCATAAACTTTCACCATTCCCCTTTGTATGTTCATTTTAAAAAGCCACATCACCATGCATTATTTAAAAAGTAAAAAGTTGAAAAAATTATATCATTAATTATCGCATAATAAATATTAAACTTTGCTTCTTTTTTTTCTTAAAGAAAATTAAATAATAATTAAACATCAAAGTAAATACTGAATCTTAAATTATGGGATTTTATTGTTAAATTAAGTTATATGAGAAATAAAAATTACCTTGCATCACGTAAATTTTAAGACATTTATAAATGTTATCTTTCTTTTGCTATATACCCCGTAAATTTTAATTAATTGGAAACATAAAGAGGACTTAAAAAAATAATGTCTTTACCATATTTTTTTCATATAATGTGTTCAAATATTATAATATCGTACCAAAATTAGAATATCAAACAACATAGAGTACCCCATGTAAACTCTTCTAAAACCATGTTATTCAACATTGTATATATACAATATATAGTGATGTGAAAAAAAAAAAATTAAAGCCAAAAATAATTATGTGCAACAAACAAAAGTAACAAAAAGATAACATAAAAAAAGTGTATTGAAGAGGGAGAAAAAAAAACAAAATGAAAAAATAGAGACGGTCAAATATCACCTTTCGCTATTACCCATTTTTATGTTCATTTCAGACAGTCACTTCATTATGCATTATTTAAAAAAAAAAGTTGGAAATATATCTTAATTAAAGCACAATAAATATTAAATTTTTACTTCTTTTCCCCCTTAAAAAAAATAAATAACAATTAAACATCAAAGTATGTACAATTATGTACTTCAATATATTTTTTATGTCGTATATACAAGTATGTACTTATGATTCTATATAAGAGAACACAAGTCAATCATGAAAATGAGGTCCACATGTATCGATTATTCAATTGACATGATTAATTTTGTATCACAATTCTCAATGTTCAATTATGTAGTTTCAAGTTAAATTGACGCACCACTACATTACTTACCCGTTTAATATCTTAATTCATGTGAAATTAGAATTTAATATAATGTTTTGTTTATCACTAAAATAAATGAACTACTTCACGTGCAACAGTTTTGCGTGTCATCGTATTCAACAAGTTGTCAACATGTTCAAAATGAATAAATTTACTTATGCGTGAACTTACACAGTTAAACTCAAACGCACCCGTGAGTTTCACGGGTACAAAAACTAGTTATTCAATAATATAGGCGACGTTAGAAATTGTGTCTAACTGTATTGTTTAGACTTTAGACCAAGTTAAACTCTACAGATACCATCAAACATATTAATGTATTTTAATAAGTATTTTACAAAAAAAAACTTCCTTTATTAATAGTAGATAACTATAGATTTAATTTAAAGTAAAATTTGACTCAAATATTACCCTTATAGAAGAACAATTGGTCTTGATTAAGACGGTCTAAACCTAAATTGGGAGTCTGGGACGTCTCACATCACTTTTTTTTGTGGCTTTATTTAAAATCGATTGTAAGCGTTTTAACTTAAAACCGTACCCGGATTTGTGATAGAATAATTACACAGGTCCACAACGAGGTCCAAAAATAGCAGCCCAAAGTAAAATACATACTCGTAATAAGTAACATAATGCGCCAAATTCTGTACGGAGTTACGCGCAAATATAAATTGCGTAGTTATTGTGTGTGACCTTCATATGATAAGACTGATAAAAGTGATCAATTTATAAGAAATAATAAGCATTTTGTGCAAAAACGATTGTATTTAAAAAATGGTCACTTTTAATAACAAAATAGTGGTAACTTTTTTTAATATAAAAACACTAAATTTTTATCATAAAATAGTCATGTTTATGTAGTCGCACCATACAACGGTCTCATAGTATAATTTGTGATTGAGAATTAGGCCATTGACAATCTAGAGTGTAGACCCCTTATTCATTTTCTCTAATACTAAATACCATCCGGTCACAACCCTCTAATATACACCTCTTATTCTCGTTTAAACAATGTCATAACCAAATTTTCTCTAAATAAGTTATTGATATATATAACACTAATTTGTACTCATTTATGCGTTTTCATGACTTTTATTATATTGTAATCATGACACAAAATG
Organism: Silene latifolia; assembly: GCF_048544455.1. Classification (NCBI taxonomy): domain Eukaryota; kingdom Viridiplantae; phylum Streptophyta; class Magnoliopsida; order Caryophyllales; family Caryophyllaceae; genus Silene; species Silene latifolia. Next base: position 120,291,518 of record NC_133535.1, on the reverse strand, counting down.
CCTCTTTAGCTTTGTATCAATTGTTATACTAAATATACTCATTTTATTTTTAACCGTGTTTTCACTTATTTTATTGCATGTGGTACTGTTTTGTATTATAAATTGTAAAATAATCTCATAATAAATTTATCGTGAGACCATTTCTACAAACATTTACCCAATGTTTCTCAAATCCAATTTGTTAGGTGTTAGATTATTCAATTTACACATATAAGAAAAGGGGAGAGGCTATAATTACATGATAAGCTAAGATCGCCAATAAAACATCGCTTAGTTCATGGTAAAAAATAATAATAATCAAACATATTAGTATTAAATTTAAATAGTAATCAAGCATATTAGTATTTAAGAATTAAGACGAAAGTATCCGTCTTAAGCTTATTGTAGGGTATTGCTCTTTCACATACGGATTTTACTCTTTCACATACGAATTTTACAATGTTACCCTTATCATTTCTTCATTCCTTTACCCAAACAATTTTTTTTCTCCCTTCCCTAATCCCCCTCACTATTAAATCACCACCACTCATCGGAGTGTGGCACTTTTGTATAGGTTTTAGAGATCACTCTGACCAGTAACAACGACAATGGCCACATTTAGCGAAAATAAGTCGTGACGGCCGTCACAATGACCGTGATCGAAACAACAATTTTTAACTATGGGTGATGGGAAACGTATACTTGTAGACGAATACAAATAATAGATGCAAGAAAGCTACAAGGTAATAAAACTCTTTGTGTCAAATCAATATTTATGTATCATCGATATAATCAAAATTTAGCAACACACTTCTACTTCTCTGTTTGATTATTAATGAATAAAAGAATGAATTATGGAGAAGCGGTGATTCCGTCCACAACTCCACATGTCCTCTCTTGACTTACTAAAAGAATAAGACAAAATAAGAAACTACCTAGTGAAACTGTGTATCCCGCAGAAAATCAAATCCATGAGAGATATAGAGCTTCACTTTATCACTTAATAATTAAAGAATTTGAAGAATTGTAATCCATTATTCAAGTTTTAGAAGAATTAGGTTTTAATTTTAGGAAAAATGGTACATAAAAACCTAATTTGTTTAGATCTAGGAAAAGGATAGAGTATAGAAATTTTATGAAAAAAAGTATGTGAAAGAGTAAAGTCCGTATGTGAAAAAGCAACACCGTTATTGTAAATCTCATGTTAGCGACATAAAAGAAATCTCATGTTTTGGGCTATTTAGTTAGTGGGCCTATTTTCAAGGGATCCTAAAAACTATTTTAAATGTGAAAGTTTTTTTTATGTTGTTAGCATGAGATTTATACCACCATAAATTGTGGCTTTTACAAACTTCTTTATATTCTAAGGTCTCCCTAATATCATAGTTTCCTTTTTAAAATTTTGCGTTTTTTTTAAATAATTTTCATATCCTATATAGTATATATAATTAATTTATTAAGAGAATATTGTATAATTTATACTACAAAACAATAAAAGGGGCAACAAAACAGGTGAAAACACGGTTAAAAATAAAATGAGTACACTTATTATAAGAATATATAACAAAGTTAAAGAGTTATTTTGTGTCATGATAAAGGTCATGAAAACGCATAAATGGGTACAGATTAGTGTTATATCAATAGGACCATCACAAATCTCTCAAAGTTTTTTGTTAGTTAATGGCAATTTATATGGATGAAATTTGATTATGAGTAAGTTGACATTGTTAAACCTGAATAAGGGGTCTACATTTTGATTATTCGAATGTGTATTTAGCATTAGCGGACATGAATAAGGGATTTACACTTAGAGTGTCAAGAGCCAAGTTTCAATCGCAAATTATATTATGAGATCGTTGTATGGTGCGACGACATAACAATGACCATTTTATGTTAAAAATATAGCGTTTTATATTAAAAAAGTTGCCGCTAACTTGTGAGTAAAATGACCACTTTTTAAAAACAATCAATTTTTACATAAAATGTTCACTATTTCTTATAAATTGGTCAGTTTTATCAGTCTCATCATACGACGACTACACACAATAACTACGCAATCTAAATTGGAACCGCAAATAACACTTTATGTACTTTTCTATGATTTAATTTAATAAATAGTAACCATTCTTTTAATAAATAGTAACTCACGGTTCACACATAGAAGTGTGAAAAAATTGCTTTGAATCTAATTGCACGTTATTTACTTCTATTTGTAGTATGGTTAATTAGGAAATTTTCAATATATGTGGATGTTTGGTTGCTCTTTGAAAAACGTATGAATTGTGAATTTTGTAAAGAATAAGTTGGTTCGTTATCTCATGTTTTCAATTTATAAAATTTAGAACTTTTCTTAACAGATGGTAAACGGGGCATTCAGGGTGACTATGAATATACATATTAGGCTAAATCAGGGACGAGATATTTCGATTTGTTTTTTTTTGGTTGAACTATGTTGAATTCTTATCATCTAACATCTGATAGTTCAGTTTTTAGTAATGATGATTAGGTTATTATCATATATATTTATTCATGTTTCCACGTTATGATCAATAATTCGAAGTTAAACTCTTCACAAGTATTTACGAATATTTTACTTATATTTTTGGATATTTTACGTATATTTACAAATTATTTTCAAATAACTTTGAATGATGTTTAAAAAATGTTTACAAATATACTCGTGCAACTTCGCACGGAATACTAATTTTTTCAAAAAATGTTTACAAAAAATGTCTATATAATATGTTACATGTTACATCTATAATCTATAATAATCATGTACGGAATACTAATTTTTTCCCCTAAAAATTCTTTTAATATACACCCGTGCAATTTTGCACGGGTCTAAGCTAGTTAATGAATCTTACAGTAATATTAATATTAATTAATATATCTATTAATTATTTTTCTCTCTATTTTTCTGCAAAAAGAAAAAATAATATATCTATTCTATATCTTATATCTTATATAAAAAGAGAATAGGGGGTTGGGGTTTTTTTGACACTGCTTGTGCCCTTTGACGGTGGTTGTATTTACAGTCAAGGCCATCAGATGTTTTATTGCTTCTTCCTTATCCTTTACCCGCAGATCTTTCTTTCACACACATCAATATCTTCTGCCCTTTGATTCTATCTTTATTTACGGTTAATACCATTTGAGTTATTTTCCATCTTCTCTTCTTTTTTACCGACTTCCACCATCATAAACTGCTTATCCATCTTTTACCCAGATAATCTTCATGCGCCGCACTATCGTCGTGTATATCCTTTTCTTATCGGTTTTACAAAGATAAATGTAACACAAAACTAATTTTCCACTATTCAAACAAACATTTGAGCCAAAAATATTATTCTAGATAAACTGGGTCTTTGATTAAGCTAGATCATTGAAATTAATTAACACTGCTTTCTCTTTTTGATTCGCTCGAAATCTTCAATCGGCTAGGCTACAACTGATGACTTCCTATATTAGCTTGTCGCTATCTTGTGATTCTTGATTTACGCGAAAAGCAACCTTCACTACTGTCTCGCTCTATTTGCAATTTGGTGGGAATTATCAAATTTCCGAATTAAATTTTTCGTGGATTGCATGTTTTATTTCTAATTTGCATTCGTTGTTTTGAATGATCGCTGATGTGTAATCTTTGTGGATCAGTGGTTAGGTACAAGTTTTTGATGATGTTAACCGAGAAGTGCCAAGTAGAGGTGGTTTTAGAATTTACTAGATGAATTGCTTGCTTTTTTTTTTTTTTTTTTTTTTTTTTTAACTTTATACATGTACGGACTAACTTGTACCTTGTGGAGTACCATACAATTTACGGAGTACAGCAATACGACCAACCAGTGCATCTTGTATTAGCTTATGTTCAATTATTCCCTGTCGACTGAACCCTTTTAACTTTGTTCAATCATGAAATTACACATCTTAAATTTAAACTAGAGCGATACATCCCTTAAATTACACAAAAAATTGAAACTAAGACTTTTGCTAAAATCTTTTGTTAAATTATAACCTTTTTGTAATACTCCGTAAATATGCTTAACTCATTTGATACATGTTTTTTAATAACAATATCTGAATCTATCATGGATCGTAAGTTCTTAACCATTTTTATTAGTGTATTATTATTATGTTTAATACTTATTCTATTAATTTAATACGTTTTTCAATAAATTTATTGAAAACACTCTCTCAAAAGAACTAATCCTTTACTTAATCGGGCTGATATCACTCTTATAGTCCTATAAACTCGATTCTAAATTTATGTAGGTTTAATTGTTTTTTTTTTTTTTTTTTTTTTTTTTTTTTAAAGCATTTTACCAATTCTGCATTAACAGTTTTTATTAATGAATTATTGTGTTTAGTTAGTGAAGGTTATTGGACTATGGGTAATTAAATAAAATAATTTGCGATTTTATAATAAATTTTGTGTAAAATCGATTTATAGAAGAATTAATGTGGTCATCTTTTTATAGTGCCTCAATTATTTTGTATTGAAATTAAAATAATGACCAAAACAATACACATTTCAAATATGCTAATATGATTTATACTCCATATATAGTTATTGGTATACTCCGTATATTTTAATATTAGTGACACTTCTCTTTTTCTTTTTATGATAAGGGGGTTTGGAATCGCTACCTTTGTTACACATTAGGTAAACCTCCTGCAAACTACATAGGCACATATACCAGGTAAGCCACCTGAGAGTGCCAGACTCAAATTCTAGAAGCATAGCCTCGCCCCTCGGGCAATAAACATCCACAAGATTGCTTTTGGAGAGTCTTAAATTCACCCAAGTTTTACCCATTAAATTATTCTACCTTACTTGCAGGTGTGACACTTCTCTTTAGTCACGTAAAATTGATAAACTTGGTGACTATCGAGTACTCCCTTCTATTCTATATGTTCTTCCCATTTTCTTTTTGTACAAGAAATAAGAAATTGAATTTGTACCACACAAAACAGACTACAGCACATGCCATTGAATAGGGAAGAATATATAAAATCGAAGGGAGTATAATATACGAAATTACTTTTTCACATATAAACTTTATTTTTTCACATATATTTTTTCATTAGTTTTCTATGCTATACCCTTTTCCAAACCTAATCAAATTAACCTTTCCAATACCCTAACTAGTTTTGGGACCCGTGGGAATCACGGGTTTCTTTGTTTTTAGTTTCTTGTTTGGGTTTGTTTTTTGATTGTCTTGTATTGTTTCGTTAGTGTGGTGCTATTTATCTTTCTCTTGTAGGTTGTTTTGTTTTTTCTCTATTCTATTATAGTTCAATATATTTGTAGTTGTTGGTTTTGCATGACATAATACCATTGGACAGAACAATAGATACTCTTATGGTTTTATTTTCCGTTTCTCCGGGGCGATGATATTGGTGCCGGCGATTGTGTAAATGAGAAGTTGGATAGTGTTGGTCTAATTTGGACGGGTAATTTTCGTTTGTTTTTGGTATGGTTGAGGTTTAAACTTTGATATTGTGTTTTTGTACGGGTATGATAGGAGATACGGTTGAACGTCTATTGTTTCCCGGTTTTTCGAGATTATTTAATGTATATATGGTACGTTGTTTTTGAAGCTACACCATCTATGTTTTGGTTTATATTTGAATTGTGTCTACGATTTAATGCCGGTATTAATTCTTTTTTTTTTGGGTTTTTTTATGGGGTACCCCTCAACTATTCACTTTTCCATGGTGTATCCTCGCGTTTTTCAATTTATCTCTTGTACCCTTAAACTCTATTACTTACCATTAACCGTGCCCATTAGAGTTTAATCCGTCAATTTTTGACGTTAACTGAGTAGGTGGCAAAGTAGAGTTAAATTTGTCTTTTCGTGCTAATAGTTTTCCCTCAATTTTTATATAAAATTCCTTCTCATCTTTCATCTTTATCTTTGTTTATGTTGTTCTACTTCCCTCAATCTCATATTTATATCTTACTCACAATATCCCTCCATCTTAATTCCTTAGTTTTGAACATGCAAGTAGTGCCCATGAATGAACCCTGGTCCATTCACCTTGATATTCTCCAAATCAATACCATTTTCCACTTTGTAGGAGTAATATCCTTTACGAAGGCCAAATAATTTAATTTGAGTTTTCTTTTTCCAAAGGTATCGAAGGGCATATGATAAGATGAATTGATTCAATTGATTTCCTAAGGAGCTTAATAATAAGGGAATTTCTCCAATTAAAATGGAGGGAGTTAAGAAAATTGGGTGAAAGGGAGATAAGGAGGTCGGAAGCAACTGAATTAAGGAGAAGGGATGGGCATAGTTTTGATTAGAATTTTTTCTGATCGTCCACGGATGAAGAGGAAGGGGGACTTAAGGTTCATAAAGGGTGGAGGTTAAGGCATGTCTATAGCTTAAGGTGAGCAGTTTGTTTGGAGGAGTAATGGTGTTCGATTGGTATGAACATGAGGTTGAAGAAGGGTGGTTTTTTTTTTATTATAGTATCTTTAATTGAAGAGGTGTACAAGTCAAACACAGTACAATCAAGAAAACAAATCCAACTCATCTTTGCCACGTACTCATTTAACGTCAAAAATTAACGGAGTAAATATGGTCACGGGTAGTGGTAAATAATAGAGTTTAAGGGTACAAGCGATAAATTGGAAAACGCAAGGGTACACCGTGAAAAAGTGAATAGTTGAGGGGTACCCCATAGAAAAACCCTTTTTTTTTTTTGTAATGTAATTGAAAAAGGCCCTATCCGATCTCCAATCTCATTAATCCCGCCAGTCACCTTTTATTCTCATTTTAGATCCCCAATTCAATTAATCCCGCTGTACAACACATTGGCATCTCTAGATCCCCAATTCCTCCTTCAACCCCGTATCCGATCTTGAGTTTCGTATTCCCCAATTCCTCCTTCCCTCTTTATTCTTCCCTCTAAGCAATTATGATTGTTAATATTTTGGGTAATTAGTGTTTGTTGTACATATGAGTTTATTCTAACTTGGGATCGGCGTTTGCACAACTATCCGTTGTATCAGCGGTAGTTGGCTAAATCAGGTTTTCGATTTTCGTCAGTCTTGAGAGATGTGTCCGTGTTTGGAGAAGTTTACTTGTTGTTGGCGTTGGTAATGTGAGTGTATCAATTGTTTTGGTTCTTGTAGCTGCAAGTAATGAATCGTGAGGAACTCGCAGGTCCGAAAACCGCGTTGGACATGTCGGAGTTGTCCACATAAACCCGCTTAGTGACCGCGTCGTTGATCAAGGCATGCATGATGTTAGTAAGTCGTAAATCAATAGTTAATAGCTACTAATCTTATTGATGATCTTGCTGATGTAGGTTTGAAAGATACTTCTAGTGTTGTTATAATTGATCCTTTTGGTTTTATTAATAGTTTATAAGTAGTTGCATTGCTCCTGTGTGGTTGTCTCAGTCGTCTGCTTTTCATTAGTCTTGGATCAGTTGCCATATTGTCCGCTGGTATGTCAGATAGGGTACCTGTTTGGCAGGGTATGTTTAGTATGTGCTCAAATTGATATAAGTACCTCGTCGGGGGAGGGGAAAAAAATTGTTGAATAACCGTACTTGTTTTTTTGTCGAAAATGACTGCCTTATGGGTTACGGTGCTAGGGCTGGAGTAATTAGGGTCGTCTGACGTCCTGTTCTTCCGTGGGCGGCCTCTTTTACGATAACTATGCTCCATTTCTTCCTAACAATGCAAGTCATTCATTTTATTCATAGGTAAATAAGATGGTCAAAGTACTATCCTTGAGAATCAAAAACAGCTGAACTGTTTCATAATTCAAATAATTTTTCATTGTAAAAGGAATGCTAACAAACTATGTTTCCTCGCAGACATAGAAAGAGAGTAGACAAACCACACAACAAATTTGAGGCCATTGTTAGAAGAACTTGAGATTGTACACCAATTGTCATTTTACCATTAAAATTTGATTCGGCAGAACAACCCTAGGTTAAAATTCTAGACTATCATTTGGTGGATCAACATCATCTAAAATAACAATAATAGGACATAGCAAAGGATAGTAAATTAAATAGTCAATCTGCAGGATAAAAACCGAAAGTAGGATCGCCCAATTTTATTAGAAATCAAGTTGATAAACAGTCTCTAAATTAGTAATTAACAGTCATGATTTACCGGCATCAACAGTTGCTCGTTATTGTTTCCGTATTCTGCTACTCTGATTGTCCACAACTTTTGGTCTTCACGTGTTTACTGCACATTGGACAACAATCTTTGTGTTAGAAAGTTAGAGAATTCGGACAATAGAGAAAAACCAAAACTAAGTTTGATATCAATATAATATTGTGTAGTACCATCACACCGGCCGTAGACAATGCCACATATTATCGGTTGTACAGTCACAGGTATTACCTTTCATAGAACCCCACCTAATTTAAGGGTGTGAATAGAAATAGTTGCTGAAATGGAGATCACTAAGCATTATAAAATATAAATGTCCGTATAAAAATTGCGATACAATTTGAAACTTAGTTGTCAGATGCAAATATTCTTCAGCTGAAACCCAAAAATACCTAGCAAACTCAGAAGAGATCATAACACGAAAGAAGCTAAAACAATAAGCATTAGAACTCGAGGCCATGTTCAGATGCAAATATTCTTCAGCTGAAACCCGAAAATACCTAGCAAACTCAGAAGAGATCATAACACGAAAGAAGCTAAAACAATAAGCATTAGAACTCGAGGCCATGTTCACGAAATCATTGAAATAGTGAGACCAATTGAACCATTTTTATGTTCAAATGTGACCATTTTAGACATTTTAGACCATTGTCTCAAAAACTTTTGCCTTTGACATGATACATGCTTAGGTTCAATCCTAATACCAAGTAGGGTAAGCTACTGAGTAAACTATTAGTCCTATTATAACTGAGTCACATAAATAGGAAATCAATACTTTTCTGTAAATCTGTAATCTCTATGTATGGATTTATTGAGTTATTAAATCCAGACAAATGAATACGGGGCCGATGATCTATGATTGTAAAATACAACATCTATGATTGTAAAATCGAGTGAGAAAGAAACACACTCTTGGACTCTTATTCCTTTGAATAAATGAATACTGGTTTGAGACGGATATATACGTCTTATCTTAAGATTGTCTAATAACTCAGACTTGACTCCAGTCAGATTTGCTGCAACTTAAAAAGGAGTTTGAAAATCACTGGGCATAAGCAATCAACCCGAGTCATGTACTAAAGTGTTAACTCGTCATTATACAAGTGTAGCTTGTTTAGTCAAAAAGAAAGTCAAAATGACCAAAGAGTACTGGATATGATATATGATATATCTGTCAAAAGTTAAACATAAGATTCAATACTAACAAACAACAAAATTGAGGCCATTGTTAGAGGGTCTTGAAACTGTACACAAACTCAATATGAATAGTCTCTGTGACATTCAATGACGGGTTACAGTGGTACCAACTTTACAAGAAAATCAAAGTACGCTTAAATAACGCAATAGTTAAATTAGTGACAACGCAAAAAGTCTAACAGACGGTTAAACGGAATTGAATCAAAACAATCCAACAGACGGTTATACGGAATTGAACAAAGTGTATACCTCCAAGGGTGAATAACGCAGCATTGAAGGCATGGAAAAATTGAGACGTTGAAAGCGGGGTGAGAATGAAAGAAAAGGGATGCGAACCGAGAATGAATTTGGGAATGCAATAAACAAACCAATTTATTCATATAATAGCTAGATGACGGTTTAGGAAGACAGACGGTGCCTCAATATGTATTCAATTTAACATTTAGTGAAGTAATTAAACAGGAATATGAAAAGATGGAACTAATTAATCGGTACCTGAAACCCGTCGACATTCCGTAGCCACCACAGCCGTGAAGGACAATCGGGAATAACCCGTGTCAAATCGGCCGGCGAGATGGGTATTCCCGGCAGGGTAGTTGGCCAGCGGCGAGAGGAGGCGGTTGCTTGGCTCTTCCCGTCAGATAACACGGATTAATATGGGGGTGGGTGGAGTGTTTCGGTGGACGGGCAATGATAACATCCGCCGGTGACCGGGGTGAGCTTGTGGCAGGTGGTTTCCGGCCATACCGACGACGGGAAGGAGAATCAAAGGTATAATACGGGATGCATATGTTTGATACTTTGGGTTGGAATAATGAAATTGAGACAGATGGCACTATTTGGTCAGACATGGCAATATTTGGGGTTGACGTGGCTAACGCAATTCGGACGTGGCTTTTATTAAGCCTACATGGATTTGTCTATGTGGCCTTTAGGATTTATTTTAGATTAGGCTTTTAATAGTATTTTATAGATATCAACCTTTCCTAACTCCTTAAAAAACCCAAACCCAGAACAGTAACTTTTCCCATTTCTCCCATTTTTGCCCTTTTCTATTTCCCCTTTCTTCCCATGTCCATCTACTGCCTCTTTTCCCCTCTCTTCTCTATTTCATGCTTTTCCATATCTCACCTGCTTTTCCTTCCCATTCTCTTCTCTCCTAGCCAAAACAATCACCATATTTCCTTTTTTTTTTTTTTTTTTTTTTTTTTTTCCGAGAGAGAAAGCAGCTCACTATGTCAGATGGGCAACAGTGGTGGTCCCGAATTCAGACTGGCTGATACGAACATTTAGTTGGTAAGTTGCCCTATTTATTATTCTGATTTTCTTCCTATATGTTAACTATTGAGGTGGATTATTAATTGTGAGTTAAATTAAATAATTTAGGGTTTAGTTTTTGGGTTTAAATTGATTCCATGCGATAATTTGGGGCTTTTTTTTGGTTTACATTGATTGCACGCAATTATTTGGGACTTTTTTTGGGTTTAAATTGATTGCATGCAATAATTTGGGCAATTTTAACTCCCATGTTATTTTGGTATGGGTTAAGATAGATAGAATGGTAAAGCATATTCATCTTAATCGTCAATATGAACCGGTATTTGACTAAGCCCTGTACAATAATTTAATATAATCAAACTCCTAATAGTATATACTCGATTATTTTTATGTTTGTTTAAATTGTTCGGATATCTCGTAATTTTTTGGAAATGAATGCGAAAGGCGGCGATCAATCAAGGAAAGGTAATCTTCTCCATAACTCGAATTTGTTCATCATTCATCTTCATCTCCAAATCCCATTTTTAAAATTTCTTTCTTCCTCTTTATTTCGAATGTTGTTTTCTTTTAGTTTGTACATTTGAGTTCGGAGTAGCATTACTAATTTATCTCTGCTTATGTGCCTTTGCTCTATTATTGGGAACTAGAAATGCTTATTATGTGGATCTTACGTTGGAAGAGAAAATGAGAGATGATGGTTATGAACTTCACATTGTTTAAAGATAGTATAAATCTGAGTACTTATAATGCTTAGTTGATGTTCTTTTTTAATTTCTCAATTGTAGTCTGGCCGCCTGGGTTTGGACTTTTGAGTATGCCAGTATTTGGAATGCCTTGCATGGTAACTAGGGAAAGGCAATCTCAGTGACTCAGTCGTGTGAGTCCGATGACATTCTACTCTGTTAAGATGAGTCTTTATTTCGATAATCTATGTTGGCACTTTCAGTTTGTAAGCGGATATTTTTTAAGATCAATATGCGTGGTCTTTTCCCTCTCCATCCATCCCTCTTTGTAACAGGAGGCATATTTCTTTGAAAAGTAGTCTTTTTTTTTTATGGTCTAACACTCTAACTTGTGCCTTCAAATGAGGAAGTAGCCTCTTGTGGCGCTTTAGTCGGTAGAATCCATATTGGGCTGCACTGTCTAAGATTGCTACTCTTAAGTTGAATGTTATTAAGCACGGATAGAAGATAGATAGCTCTATAGAAGCTACATTTCTAAGAAATACCTCTTTTTTGAAGCTGAATAGGTTTTTTGGAGGGACAGTCGACTGTTTTTGGTTTACGACTTTCCAGTAAGTTACAGTTTGATTTGCATGATAACTTTGGCCTTCAGTGACTCTGGTAACTATATCTTCAGAACACCTATCAATATGTATGATATTACAATTACTGTAGCAATTTACTGCTATACTATCTGCTCGGTCAGTGATCTCCGTCAGGTACATGTATCCCAATCGCTTTGTATAAGTTCCAGCAAAAGAGCAGTTTGTTTGGGAACATGGCACTAACATTAGAGATTTGGGATTCCTTATTAGTTTATGTCTTTTACTTTTATTGTTTCTGGATTTGTATCTTGGTTTGGTGTAGCACGTAATAATCATAGCATCTATGGACTACTTATCTGCTTTTACTTAGGCTTGAGTGATTGACTATTGAATTGCTACAGGGTTGAGTCACTCACAGCACTTCCCACCGTATGTGGCTCACTGCCCCTGAAAAACCCTACAGTGAAGATATCCTAAAGATAAGATTGATATGCTCTAATTTCGTGGAATGAACTGGATAGTGATATGGTGTATTTTTATAGAGTGGAATCACCTGAAATCAGGTTTTTTCTTCAAAGATGGTGTTACATGCTCTGATCAGGTAACTATCCGAAATAGCATCTCATGCGGTCTTTTGTGCAACATATAGTTGTGTATAAGGCTTCAACTTTGCAATTATTATAAGCACGTACATTTGCTGATTGGAGTCGTAAATGACATTAGTATGTGATCTGCAAGGTATGATGGTTGCCGAGGTGGCCTGAACGTTGGCTGTACTACAAATCCAGATGGAATGTCGAAGTTGTTCCACTTGACTACATAAGCTACAGTTAATATGTAGGCAATTTCAAGATGTTGTTGCCTCTCTTAGGTAAATAGTCTTTCTACTACCCATTGAAAATTGTAATTTCATGTTCTGCACTGGTGTGCTTTCTGTTGATGGCTTTGTCCTTCTTAAATTGGCATGTCTAAGTATCTAACACCGCAATCTCTTGCCATTTTTTTTCTATTTGTCGAGTTTGTTTCAAAAATGAGATTGTTTGTGTTCCCTTATTTACAGAATGTAACTTTTGCTTTTGCTATTCTTAAATTTATAGTCAGGGCTGTGTTCCCTTATTTATATACTCCCTCCATTCAACTCCACACTACCACTTTGCTTTTTCACGTTTGTCAACGCGTGTTTTACGCGCTAAATATCGTTAGCTACGCATTTGTAAAAAATATAAAAGATATTTTTAATGTACTCGTAAAGACGAATCAAACAAGAGCCCACATGAATATATTTTCACTAACGTATCGAGAGAAAATTGAAATTGAATGCATTATTATGAATAGTGTACAAAATAGAAAGTGTTAGTGTGGAGTTGAATGGAGGGAGTAGTAGGGTATCCGATGTTGTTCAAGATGCGCTCCTCTTTCTTTCTTTCTCATCCAATAATTAATACTTTCGAAAATTCCTCTGTTTTTTAGTTCCTTGTTGTTCCAATTGAGCCTCTTGTTGTAGCATTAACATCTTCATCGATAAAAGATGCCCGCAAATTTTCAGGTAAAGACATCAAAATATGATGCCTCTTTTAGTGAAACTAGAACTACCATCAGAGTGTGTCTTCAAAGTGTTTATGTGTGATTTGTCTGAATTTCACTTCAGAATGAAGACGATTGCCAAAAATACGGACTGGTGTTTGTAATCCTAATCAAGCCCCACGGTTTCCGGGGCTTGAATTTGCAGCATAGTGTAGAATATTGGCTCACTCTTGATCTTTTGACTAATCATCATCGTGCCTTTTTGTTTGGCTCTTCAGTTTCAGTTTCTATTTCTATTTCCGTTTCTCTCTTTCCCGCAAGAAATTATATAATCTGGAAGGTATTTTGCTATCTATCTAAGATACTTGTTTTATTTCCCAGGTAAGAAAAAGGATATAAAATGACGACGAGGGTACCAAGACAACACTCTGATGACATCCCCAGAGGTTATTTCGGCAAAACATGATATCACACCTTGAGGCAGCTACTGTTGATTATAAACCTGTGTTTAAGTTAAGTGATTTTGATTATAATCTGAAAAAAAAATGTTGTTGATGTTGTTACTTTTGTTGAAGGGTTGTTAGTTTCCTGCGAATTATATGTATTGTGCGAAAAGTGTGTCCAAATACCATCATTTGCACAGTTCAAAATAGTCAGGCATAAAATGTTTCTACGGCCTTTTGTGATAGTATAATAATAAAAAAATTTGACTTTCGAGCTGATCAAGCTTGATGTAGATGACTAAAAAACTGACTATTGAAGTTCATGGACCAAAGTAGGTAACTATTACAGAAGAGTATTAGTTACTAATACTATAGCTTGTTCTGCAAATTTAAGTTCAAAGGTTTTATAATTAAAGTTCATAGGATGCCTCTTCCCATTTAGTTTCTTGGCAAAAATCTGGGACAAATAGAAATTTGTCATACGACTATATAACCAATCATGTGGAGCCGACATATATGAATCGCTTTAGAGCTGTTTTTGAGTTGACGTTTCAACTGTAGACAATATTTATGCTGTTTGGTTGTACTGAGAAAATCAGGAAAAACGATGGAGGGAGTGGAGCAGAACGATGACCTCCCCCTCCAATTTTCCTTTTAACTTTTTAAGTGGAACCAAACAACACAAAACAATTGGTTATGCACGTAGTTACTGTGTTGAAGCGAGTGAGTATCACTTCCTTGCGGCTTGTAGCTCTGCATGATATATGTATTGTGCACTAATATTCTGCTTTTGTGCCTTCTTGCAGTGGTCAGGCTGCTGTAATTATACCAAGGCAAGTGGTCTTAGGGTTTGGTTCTCGCCGGGTGAAGGCACTTGCTAATGCTAAACATCACACTGTTGTTACTACTCAAAGTGGGGAAGTATTTTACTTGGGGTTCTAATCGAGGTACCACTTCTGTTTTAAAGTCGTATAAGTGTTTAATCTATATCTGTCTATAACCCTTTAAGAAGTTTAGAATGGCCTTACTGTTACCAGAGCAGTAACCCACTATTTCCCCCTTACAATTTTGTCAATGCTTACTACTTTACTCCCTCACTCACCTGCTTCTACTTTCCCTCTCCTTATTCTCTGCTCACTTGCCTTCCGAAATTTGACCAAGCTTTTTGCTTCGTCCATAAAATAATCCTCAGTAACTCATCTCCCATACACTCATTTCCCCTTTACAATTTCCCACTGCATACTACTCATTCGGTCATTCCCCATTGCAATTATGGTACTCCCTCAATTCTTTTCTTTATTCATTTACCATATTTATTTGAGTCTTTGTTTGCTTTCCCGGTTGAATTTTATATTGGTTGTCTTCGTCTTTTCCAGTTGAATATTATATTTGTTTGTCTCAATCTCTTCTGTTTGAATCTTAATACTTGGTTTTCTTCATTTTCCCTAATTATTTCAGTTTTGGTTGGCTTCTCCAGTTGAATCGTATATTTAACACTTTTTTTAATGTGATTGCAGTTATTGAGGATAATGGAGATCAGGCAAACAAGGGCATCGACTTGCAATGTTACAAAAACCAGATCTCTTATCAGTGTATGTTTTCTCTTCCTTCTCTTAAATTTATTTTTTACGAGTTAATGAAACTTGGGGTCTTATTGTTGCCTGTTTTAGTGGTTTAGACTTTAGAGTTGGATTTAATTTGATGGTTCAATGTTTGATTTTAATTTGTGTTTGTATTGTTGACTTATGAGTAGCTATCCATTATTTTGACTTGAATTCGGGAAGAAGATACAAAATTTTAAAGCTATGAAAACCGTTACTAAAAACCTTAAGCACCCGTAATTAATAGGTCATACAAACTCGAGATTGTGATAAAAATTAATCATCACCATTAGTTTTCCCTTTTCCAGTTCCATCACCACCCACATTTCAACATTCAACCAAATATTACTATAGTCAATCCACCAAAAAGTACTATAGCTAATCCACAAGTCCCATAAATCTTAAATCTATTAGCTCCATAACCACTCACTTACCACCTCCCACATGCTATTTTGTTGGGAAAAATTAAATGTAACGTAAATTGATGAAATTTGGCATACCTTAGTGACTTTGTGTAATTTGGAATTGGTCCCAACTTCTTTTCTAATTGGTGATTTTCCGGTGAATCCAAGAGGCAACGAAAATTGGGCGGGGCTAAAATAGAATAGAGGAAATGACAGGAGCATTAGAGAATGGTAAGGGAAGTAAAAAAAATGGAAGAAAGATAGTACCTGTTTTATTTTGACTGGAGTTCGGGAAGAAGACATGAAGTTTTAAGTTAACAATAGTTAAATTTAATGAAATGGAATAACTAAAACAGGTACTCCCTCTATCCCATTTTTATTGTCCCCTTTCCTTTCAAATTTATCCCAAAATAATTGTCCCCTTTTTAAATATAGCAAGAAAAAATTTTAATCATCCAATATTGCCCCTAGATAACTAACTACCACCATAAAATTAATATCTCCTCTTTCTTAATTTAAGGGGTAAAGTTTGTAGTCCATCACTTTTCCTTAAATCCCCCTAAAATAGAAAGGGGGAGTATAAAAATGGGATGGATGGAGTATATGAGAAGCAATATTACGTATCGTATCTGATTTCCACTGCATTATGGGTTTTAGTTACAGTTACGTTGGATTATGCTCTATTGAGAGCATTTCGCTTATTCATATTGCGTGTTCATAAAGTTCAACTTGGTAACCCTTCCGTAAATAAATCCAACCATATAAAGGTTTAGTAGTATTCAATTTTCCTAACCTGAAGGAATAGTACAGGTGGAATTGCTTTATCAGTAACAAAATGAGTCATATGCTTATAATGCTTCTTCTTGTCATTCTCTGTGGATTATGCATTTTTCATCTGCTAGAGTTGCCAAGTGATTCCTGTTGAGTGAATATGGAGATATCACACCAGATACTTGAAGCAGTGGAAAGAATCAAAGAATATCCCACATAGTTTGGGGAACTTATCAAACCTAAATCGCCAACAAATTAGTGTAGAGTAACTTAAATTATTCACCCCTTCTGATATTATGAAAAAAGTAATGTGATTCATTTACATTTATCAATACTTTTTCACTAAAGAAACGACTCGCTTAGTCACCGAGGACACCAACAAAGGCATCTTGCCCATAACAAATAAGACTTAATTTAGCTCTTGGTTATACGTAGTGTGCTTAATGGGTGTCGTAGAACTATTTTGGACCAATGAGCTCAAAATTAGGCGAGCAGTGAAGCAACGCCTCCCCAAAAAAAGATGGTGATAGCGTCAACAAGTTATGTAATCGAGTATGGGTATCTTGTTGGATGCTTACCAATATCCATATCAGAAACAGACCCTCCTACGTATGTCCTATTGATCTTGCTAAATCTATTTTCAGTCGTATTTATCTTCAGTTAATTCTTTGATGTTATTTTTGACAATTTTACATGGATTTCTATGATAAGAACGATAAGCCTAATACTTTTTTGTATGAATAACTAAAGGATGGTCGAAATGTGAATAAAGATGGAATCAAGACAAATCTTTGAGTAATACTCTTTGTGATTCTTTGGACATCTGTATCGATAACACACTCTTTGAATATCGATTTAGATACACTGTATTATTCACAAAGACCGCCAATTCCTCTTGTAGATACCATAAAATCCCCTATCCTTGTGAATAAAATCTCCCTTTCTCTGTGAAAGGGGGCAAGGCAACCAGTGAAAATTGTTGCCGTACCTTGGCATTTCGTCATAGTATACGGAAATAGATCCTTTTGAAGAAATTCTGCCTTGCTCTGTGAAAGGGGGCAAGGCAAGCAGTGAAAAGTGTTTTCATACCTTAGCATTCAGTCATAGTACACTGACGGAGGGAGGGAGGCTATTACGGTGGAGCAGTGTACAGTGTACTAACCTGACTCTTTGCCTCATTTTTTTGAACACAATTTTCCCAGTTGAAAATGTGAATTGTGAAAACAAAGGGATCATCCTTGTCTAATTTCCAAGTGGTTTTGAACTAAATGTTACGACATCATTTTCTCCCGATGAGTTTAGGGTGCCATATCTTTTCTAGAAAAAGTGCTATGCATGATTCATCCGATTGAAATGGGAAAAAAAGGGATCATCTTCGTCTAATTATGAGTAGCATCTGAAGTTTTTATTGGCCTTATGGTGATTGTGGTGCTATTTCAAGTGGTTTAATTAATGATGATAGGATAACTGTATACCAATGCCATACACACTATGGTGCTGCTTATTTGGAGAACCATTGAAGCTTGATTTTTGAAATCTGAAAATAAGGGCCTTTGATGCTTATGGGTGTATACATTATGATCTAGTTTATTGAGTTTGATTGTAGTGTATAGGGGTGGGCAAAATCCGGTCCGTACCGGAAAAATGGACTGTTCTTGTTGCCGATTCTCAAGATCGGGCTCGTCATTTAAGTTTATAAAAAATGGCTGTTATGTCCTTATCATATAAAACTATCGTATATTTTTTTATAAGTGCTTTAAATAAAGGAGGCCTTAATGTTGATATTTATTAAGTTGATAAGAATACTACATTTTCCCTTCAAATTCAGTTTTAAATAGAAATTTGTACGGAGTACAGTAATATATAATGATTTCAAATAAATATTGAAAGACAGTTCAATATTTATGTGGACTAGAGTAGATGATGTTACGAAAATTGTTGCTAAAATTTTTACCGGTCAATGTAGGAGTTACAGAAGATGAAAGCATGAAAGGTAGCTGAGGAATTAATCGTCAATTACATCTGGGATGGTCTCACAGTTGAAAATGGTTTCACGGTTGAGAATACTGTTCCATACAATGCTCGCTGGCTGATTTTATGTACTTGCTTGGTCTTACAGAGTTAAAGGCTTGGTCTTTCAGGAATTCGGCGTTGCAGGATTTGAGCTCTTTGTTGTACTTCAATGTTTCACACAATGTTTTTTTCTTATTGTTCGTGCTTCCCAAGTTTAGAGCCTCGTACCAACTACCAAGGCTTCAACAATCTGAATATATACTCCGCAATTGATTTTGTAGCATGATCATTCTTTTGTACAGAACACAACAAAATAACGATCTTGTATTGTGATGAACATCGTTTTGATCATTTAAGATTAGGAATGCAATTTTGAATACTTATAGTTTCTCGATCGATAAAGAGATTGAATATTTCTATCAAGCTACTCTCCTATTTTACTGAACGCTTATCTATCAACTCCATTGCCTCCTAATTCTCCCTTGTTTTTGTAACCAGGCACCTAGACATTAAGGTAACGGCCTCGAGCCGAATTAGCCCTTCATTTTCATCCTACGAAGCAACTCAAATGCTTTTGCACATACGATGCATTATAGTGGGAATTGACTACCTTTGTGTTTTGCCTATTATGCAGATTGTTAACGCATCTACTTTGGTGTTTCAACTAACATGTTTTTTTTACTGATCGAGGCAACTGATTTCCACCAACTTACTTCCGATTAGAATTGCACCAAATTGGGGGGCGCGGTGCAACAACTAGTTTCTCTAAAATCTAATCAAATTGATCCAAAACTTAAACAATGGACCCTAATTCTTCGATTAGTGAACTAGTTTAGTATTTTAATCAATTATTATTAAGTTTGAATGAGTTTTATTTGTTTAATATAGTTTGAAGTAGGGTTTATGGTTGGTGGTGGTGCTTTGGCGGATGGGCTGGTGGTTAAGGGTGGTGATCAGAGTGGCGCGTGTGCGGTTGGAGAACCGCGAGCGGCGGGTGTGGGTCCTGGAAGGAGCTGTGTGACTCGGGACGGAAGAGAAGGAGGATGCCCGATGGTCAAAGTGATGATGCGTGACTGGAGTCTGCTTGCGTGAAGCGTGGTTGTCGTCTGGGAAGAGGGTGGTCGAGTGGGTAGCCAGATGGTCCGGTGGGCAGGAGGTCCGGTGGGCTGGTGGTGGTTGGCTTGGAAGGGGAGGTTTGTCGTGGGAATGTAGGATAAATTAGTTTTTTTTTTTCTTTTTCCTTTTCAGTTTTGTTAAATAATAATTTAACTGTTATTTTATTATTTTTAATTTCTTATTTTTTTTCTTATTATTGTTATTAATTTTTTCGATCATAATTCGTTGGTGGTGAGCCGAAATTTTTCTATCGAAGCAAGTGGTGTTAGTGGTGAAGGGAGATAAGGGAAGGGAGAAAAAAAATGAATTGGACCGAGGGAAAGAAATGAGAAGGGTAAAATTGTAAAAGACGTATGTGAAAAAGTAAAATCCGTATGTAAAAAAGCACGGCCCATAATATAAGGTTGTTTTCATTGCACTGCGCCATGACAACCCTTTGTAGGCTTGCCCATTTAGCTGATGCGTTAAATAAATTTCAAAACAGTAGACATTATTAATTTTGAGCGACGATGTTATTAATGGGTGATATATTTTACATTAGGCATTTGTGTAAATAGAAGCATATCTTATCTTTATAATTATAGAAACATTTAGAGCAATTATATGCGTCCACGTCACCAAATCCAGTTTTTTTTTTAAATCATTAAATGCGGGACCCATAGAAAATATTAAAGAATTAATTAACAAATAACCGTCAATGTTGATGTTTTGTACGTAAATATTTATGTTTATGATTTATACGTAAATATTTCTATTTCTATTTATATTTATGAGTAATTTAACAGATTAACTATTTATTAACGAATAAACTATTTATGAATAATTTATAGTGCTTGGTAAAAAAAAAAAAAAAAAAAAAAAAACTCGGTAGAAGTGAAATTTAAAAGGACCTTGGACTTTCGTCCCAAATTCTCTCCTTAGAATTTAGACGGATACTATCCGTCTAAAGTTGTAGACGGGTTAAATATCACACCAATTTCATAATAAGACAAACGAAAAAATTACAATAATGAGCATAACGCAAACGTAGAAAGAAAAACGATAAGATCCCCGCATATCATATACGTAGACAAGTCAAGCGGGTTGTGTTTCGGGTTATGACGATACGGACCAAATAAAATACGAACTGTGTAGAATTATGGTCGGGTTGTACAGGTATTGGATCACGGGCTACAGGTAGGAATAAGAGTCAAAATAGTATCATTAATGTAACATTGTATATTGTAAAATATATATAATGTGACAATACTTTATTTTTTGTATGTCAATATGCTAAATTTGCATATAGATAAAAAAGACTAAAATTTACTATTGAGTTTTAAATTTAACGTGGTATAAATGACTTTCATAATAGAACCAACTAAGTTGAAAATTTTACAGCCGGTGTTTGAATAAAGAAAATACAGTGTAGGTAACACAAAAGTAGAAAGAGAAACAACAAGATCTCTCGCATGTAATATACCAGTCAAACGGGTAGGTCGTTAAGTTAAGATACAGGCCAGGTCATACATATGGGCCGTGTTAAATGAGGTCCGGGTTATATGGGTCACGGACTCACGGATTAAAGTAAGATTGAAAATAGTACTTAGCATTGTAAAGTATATTATGACAATTTTTTATTTACTTTTCTTATTTCAATATGATAATTTGCATTGATATAATTCAAATGCAAAACGTAGGGGTGCTCATTGGGCTGGGCCGTGCCGAGTTGGTGCGGGCCAAGGGCAGGCTGGGCTGGGGTAGAGCAGCACTGACACGACACTACCATAGGATCGGGTTGGGCTGGTTTTGGTCAGGCCCGGGCACAGCACTATAGGGGCGGGCTGGGCTGGGCTGGTTAGTTTTTTTTTAAAAAAAAAACGGGTTGGAAACCGGGCTGGGCTGAAAAAAATCCAACACTAGCACGGCCCGTAGTGCTGACCGGGCTGGGCCGGGACGAGCCATGTGCTGACCGGGCTGCTGAAATCTAGCCCATGAGATCGGCCTGGGCCGGGATGTACTGGGCTGGCCCGCCATGTTGTCCACCTCTAGCAAAACGTATTATTAAAAATAATTTATCTTTTATCAGGACCATCATGTACAATTTCTAAATAGTTAATAAATTTATGATTTAAATTTAATAGCTTAATATGACTAGCAAAGTTTTAATTTTTTTTTTTTACTTTTTTGATAAAAACAAGGTTTAGAAAAGCATACCCGTGCAATTTGTACGGGTTTAAAACTAGTATAAGTGAAATCCAAAATATGCAACACATGTACTTAGTATATTAATATTAATATTGTTTGAATAAAGCAGGCGTTCATTTTACATGACGTCTTTGAATCGGTTTAATAGTTTCGCAAAAAAATATCAAAAGTTAAATGCCGCGTGCGAAGCCGCGGCTTTCCAGCTAGTTTCTATACTAGCAACAATCCTGAAACCCCCAAAAGCGCCTCAGCTGAATCAATTACTATCTTGTTCGCGGAATTTAATTAATCAAACGTTTTGGTATGTTTTGCAATTTTCTCTATAGTTTTTCGATTATTAATTAATTGTTCTTTCACTTAGAGATTTAGCTCACAATCTATTATGAAATGATATGTATGTATTATATTATAATGTTAGAACTGATTGTGATTTGTACAGAGAGATGAGCTAGCTATATATACAAATACAAGATCTCGCTAATTACGGAAATAACAGCTGTGTATAATATATACACGGAAGGAATCGTTTGTTGCCTTTGGTGAAATGGAGCCAACGGCTCCCTTGATTGTAGGGCAACGGCTCTATTACCCCCCCCCAAGTTGGTGCGTGGAGGTTCGAAACGCCCAACTTGGATATGATATCGCAAAAAGGGGCACGACTGGGAGCTTTAGTGAATATGTCTTCTAGTTGAAGCTTCGTGTTAATGTAGCTCGTCGCAATGGTACCTTTTTGAATCTCGTCGCGTACAAAGTGACAGTCAACTTCTATATGTTTTGTCCGTTCGTGAAAGACCGGATTGCGTGCAATGTGGAGAGCGGATTGACTGTCGCAAAGGAGATTGATAGGCTGTGTATGGGGTATCCCAAGAAGTGTGAGAAGGCTCTTGAGCCATTTAAGTTCGCAAGTGGTATATGCCATGGCCCGATATTCTGATGATGAGAGTGAGACCGTATGTTGTTTCTTGGTTTTCCAAGAGATGGGAGATGCGCCGAGAAATACCATGTATGCTGTGAGAGAGCGGCGAGTTTTGGGGCATGTTGCATAATCAGCATCACAGTAAGCGTTAAGGGACATGGCGCTATCTGATCGGAGAAGGATACCTTGCCCGGGAGCATTTTTTATGTATCGTATTACTTGTAAGACCGCTTGCCAATGCTCGGTAGTAGGGGCATGCATAAATTGTGCCAAGGTATGGACGGAGTAGATAAGCTCTGGTCGAGTAATAGTGAGGTATACAAGGCGTCCTACCAAGCGACGATATGGTTAGGGGTCTTTCATAGGCGGAGCTGTGGAAATGGCTAATCGATGATTGGGTTCCATTGGGATATGTTTTGGGCGTGAGGCAAGTAAGCCCGTTTCATTGAGAATATTCAGGGCGTACTTGCGTTGTGAGACAAAATCCCGGTTTTGCTTCAAGCTATTTCGAGCCCAAGGAAGTATTTGAGAGTGCCGAGGTCCTTCATGTGGAAACAATTGCACAAATATGTTTTGAATTGTTTGATCAGGTCGGAATTGTTACCACACACAACCAGGTCATCGACATAGATAAGCACATGAACTTCGGTGTCGGGTCTTGTAATGGAAAAAAGGGAGTGATCATATGGACATTGTTTGAACCCATATTTAGTAAGAGCAGAAGCGAGTTTAGCATACCAACATCGAGGGGCTTGTTTTAGACCATATAGGGAATTGCATAGGCAGCAGACTTTTCCATTGGCATTCAAGAGGAACCCAGGAGGAGGTTTCATATATACCTCTTCATGAAGGTCGCCATGGAGGAATGCATTATGAACATCCATTTGATGAAGTTCCCACTGTTTGGCGGCGGCAACAACGAGTAGAGTCCTCACCGTAACGAGTTTAAGCGTGGGAGCGAATGTTTCATTGTAGTCAACACCTTCCACTTGTCGGTTGCCCATTACAACGAGACGGACCTTGTATCTCTCAATGGTTTCATTGGCATTGTACTTGATCTTGTAGACCCATTTGGAACCAATCGTCTTTTGATTAGGTGGTAATGGTTCTAGGGTCCGTGGACGCGGACCCATGGGGGCGAAAATCGAAGCAAGCTTTTCACTCTTGGTTTGTTTGCATTTGTGGAGTCGCCACCAATTTATTGTGGAAAATTGGAAACCGTTCGAATACCTCGTGCCATGTCAAGACACAAAGTAATGACATGAACACCAAGAACTTGTTACCCTTAGCATTCTATGTCTAAAATGACTCTCGTGGATGCCAATGAACACGGATGTTCACAGAGATCTGGAGTAAGGGGTGAGGGTACGTATTAGGAAGCTCTTTTGATCGAACACCTAATCCCGCCCGCCTCGATAGCGACCTCTACTAATGATTAGGGAAATTGTCTATACTCGATATATTGTCGATTATATGCATGCAATGCAACATCCAATAAATTAATCCTAGCATGTGAGAACTAACTAAGTCGGTTAACACGTAATTTAACATACAATTAATGTCGAGGTAGCAATTTAGATCGATTGCATGTGAAAGCATACAAACAATACAATAAAAGAAATACAATAAAAATACAATAAAGGAAAATTACAATAATTAAATCGGATTTAATGATTTATGTCGAAAATACATTTAAAACGGATAATTTTAGAAAAGAGAGAATAAATGAATAAACGAACAGATATTAGGTGATAATACGAGTAATAGTTAATTAAACACGTAATTAATAAACTAGGTCAAAGCAGAAACGGGAATTCAGAGACAGAAGTCAATCGGGAACAGGGCGCAACAGAGCCTGCGTCCCTTGGAAGAGGCGCATCAGTCGCTGCGTCTGTTCCTGGGTTGAGTTCTGGCTGTGAAGCCGGAACCGCAACTCGTTAATGCTCATTGGTGATTTTAATTATTGATTAATGGATAATTGACTCGGATGAAAGTGATTAACATATTATTTACATGTGATTGAGGTCATAAAAACGATAAAGCATGAATGAAACTAATTAGAACGAAATATTACAAGATTTATAAGATTAATTATGAGAATTAACAAACTAAACAAATTAATTAGGCTAAACAGGTTATTAATGATGGATTAATGATGGTGACGGTAAATAACAGATACAAATATATCAAAGACGAATTCCAGAGATTCAATATGAGTAAATCGAACCTCTAAAACCCGAATTGATTTCAATGACGAAAACTCGTAAATATGAATTATAAGGGATTTGAGTCGGGATTTAATGACGGATTAATTAATGATGATTTATTTACATGTTAAAATTATTATGTTCAAATTATCGGATTAAAAGAAAGATGAACAATTGAAAACGAAATAAAACAATCGAATTATCAAAAGACGAAGGAAGAAGAAAAGAAGCAGGAACTGCGGCAGCCTCACGAAGAGGCGCAGCAGGTACTGCGTCTCTTCGAAGAGGCGCAACAGGTACTGCGTCTCTTCGAAGAGGCGCAACAGTTGCTGCGTCCTTTCTCGATGGTTGTCCTTTGATAATCCGTAAAAAAGGGTTTCTAAACAAGGTTTTACAAATCGGTTTTAAGAATACTTTCGACATAAATCTCACAATATTGATTACGATAATAAAGAACAATAAACAAAAGAAGGATGTACACCCTCAGACTTACATGTTTGACGAAACGAGATGAACTAAGTTAACGTTTAGTGATGCTCGACTCGAATGTAGACGAAAGTGCCCTCTAGGAGGAAAACGAATAAGATTGATTAATGTTGATTGATGTGGAGTTGGTCAAATTGGTCGGTCATGCAAAACGAGGCTGGTACTCAGAAAGATCCGAGCTTACGTGGTCGAAAGTTCAAGCACGTAGACGCCAATAAGTAAGAACGTGGTCTAGAATGCAAAGGGAGAAGAGAAGGGCGGACACTCACGTGAGAAATATGTGAGACCGAAGGTCTCTATTTATACTAATCACACGGAGGAAGTAGGTTTTTCGGAGAAACTTTGAAAGTGAATCTCGAAAAGATACGGAAAATACGCAGAAAAGGACTGAGGAAGAGGCGCACCAGGCACTGCGTCTGTTGTAAGAGGTGCAACACTTGCTGCGTCCTTTCCACAGTGGTTTCCTCCTGCGGAAGAAAGATTTCCGCGTTTCTATCATGGAATAGCGGATTAATCTCGTTTCCTTAATATTTTGTGTGAATATTACGGGAGACATTTTACCAAAGATTAAAAGATTGGAAAATATGGAATAGAAATATCCGGAACATTCTAGAACATTCTGACTCGGTTATTAGAAAATGAAGACGGTTTTTGACCCGGACTCCAAATGTACTCTAATTAATGCCAAAACGACCGTATCGGCACGTAGATGACAATTAAGAGGTAGACACAAGTGTTTGAGCGATCACTTGACGATAAACTTACGAACTGTCACAAATCGTTCCGTATACCAAACATGCGGCCCAATCATCACCGGGTGGTTTGCGGGAGGTGCATAAATGAGGTATCTACAGAGCCCCCACTTTGACTGAGGCTTGGACAAGGCGAAAGTCAAAGTATAGCCATCAGATCAATCGAAGATTACAACCTGACGACTATGGCAACGCGAAGCGGCTCAAGGACCTGTCGTCGCGAACATTTTAGAGTCTGTCGACTATCGGGGAGGGTCATTTAAAGTCCATTAGACTACGTAAGGAGGCTCGCCAGCCATAAGAAGAGACCATACCTAAAATTCCTTGAAACTCCAGGGGAAACAAAACGCGATATTAGGAGGGGGCAACATGACGTAGTCAGGAACCGCTGGAAGAAATCTGCTTGTGTCGGCTTCAAACAAACTTCGGAAGAGCTTGGGGTCGATGTTGATCTCCATATCTCGAGAGGGACGATTGCCTGTCCGTGAACTCTCGCTGGGGGAACATAATCGGGAACTGATCTCCATGTCTCGAGAGGGAATGTCTGTCCGTGTACTCTCATTTGGGGAACATAATAGAGGTGTGTCGAAACACCTGTCAGAGAATATTCGCTCGTTGTGACAAGCAAGGTCTTGGTAAAAAATATGGCGACAGTTTGCAGCTAGCGTGGAAACACGGGTCCGGGCGAAGAATAAATGTCAAACAGACCAAATATGCGATATGACATCGAGGAAGAGGCGCACCAAAGATGGGCCCACAAAATAACGAACTCATAACGAATCTTCGAAAATTCGTATGGAGGGAAACTGAGGAAGAGGCGCAGCAAGAGCTGCGTCCCTTGGAAGAGGCGCAACACCTGCTGCGTCTTTTCCTGAGCGTGGCTTTCCTGGGTAAAAACCCGATGAAACAGTGGTTTATTTCATAATTTCGAAACATAATTCTCTAATTACTCTCTCAAATTCCAACTATTTTTCATCAAAATTTGATCAAAAACTCTCATTTGCCATGACTAATCGAGGTATGTGTATTATTCTTGCATTAATCTTCTATAATTGATCAAATTAGACCGACAAAATCAGGGTTTCAACCCTAATTATGTCGAAAATTTGGGGCTTTTCCCCCAAATGATTTTGCCTTGCAAAATTGACCTTGTAAATGGCTAATTGGTAGTATAAGGATCATAACCATGTATTCGTTTCGAATTTTCGTTGAGTTTTGAGCATTTGGGTGAAATTGAGACGGTCTCACAGCTAAACCGTAAATCGCTTCGAAAACAGCCTTAGGATTACCCATTTCCGACAAAACTTGATATTTGGAATCCTTGTATGATGGGTAAACTTCCTATCCTCTCGGAATTTTGATTTGTGACGGCTTTTTCAGGACACTTTCTAGGGCATAATCATCGTTATAACGAAATACTGTCGAAATTCCGACTCGAACCCATGACTAGGCTTCAACTTAAGCTTGACTTGACCCAAATTACCACATGAGCGGCCGGGCTTGTGGGAAAATTGCCAAAGATGGCGATAAAAGAGCGATTTTCGGAGCTCCGAAAACTCGAAAATCCCCTAATTAAGGCTTGTCGTCACTTGACGCGGCCTAAATTCACTTTAATTTTGCAGGTGATGAGGCTTCTACGCCAGGGAGAGCTCCCATGGACGTGGATACTGATATTGACCCTTCTCGTTCGCTTGAGGAGGCGTTAGAGTAGCCTTTTACTGCTGTGGTGACGGCTGCTGAGGACGAGGTCCTTGAGGAGGAGGTTCTTGAGGAGGAGGAGGCCCCGAGACAGGCCAACGTTGGACGAGGTGGTCGCCAACTGAGGGGAGCACCTGCGTGGGCTGAGACTTGGGACAACAGGCACCTACTTTGGGCTGCAGAGGGTCACCTGTCCTACAGGACGGTGAAGAGCTTGGTAAATCGAATTCATCACTCTTTATTCATCTTCTTTCATTCCTTTTTGTTGTTCCTTTTATTCTTCATTCAAGCTAAAGATAGCTTTTGTTTTGAACCCAAATAAGAGGCCGGGAACATCAGATCGTTCTCGGGCTACACGACGGCGATGGGGTGCTACGAGAGGCTGTCGGCTGAGGAGCGAGCCATCATCGAGCGGGGAGCGTTCGGTGCTTTGGTGCAGGCTTGAAGGGATATCACGAGGAGGAAGCTTCGGGCTAACCTCAGCTTGGTCCGAGCTTTATTGGACCGGTTTTGGGATACGACCTCCACATTTCACATGCCTTTTTGCGAGGTGGGGGTCACGTTGGAGGACTACGGCATGATTTCTAGTTTGCCGTGTGGGACTGAGGTGGTGGAGTGGCCGGAGACAGCCATGAGGGTAGACTCGGCTGAGGCTAGGAGATTGATCAGCTGGAACTTGATGCCGAAGGCTGCTGTGGTGCCTAGATTGGTGCCTAGTTCTTACGTCCGGGACTATTTTACGGGGAAGACCCCAGCGTCGGTGGTGATCGAGGGGAGGGAGACGGCTCCTCCTCCCTGTACTGCAGGGCAGAGAGTCCGTTTGTGGCTCTGGTGGTTCCTGTCTTCGATCTACCTCGGAGACAAGGGAGAGAGACTATTGACGAAGCTCCTTCCATTTCTTTCTGACCTGAGCGACCTAGGCCGTTGGGACTGGGTCACTGCTGGTTTTGCGGTCCTCATTCGCTTTATGAGGGCCATGGTTCATCCAGAGTTGATGGAGAAGGGGACTTCTCCTGCCGCTGTTGGCCCTGGACTGCTGTTGGAGGTATAAACTTTCATCTTATTTCATGAAAGATCATTTCCTTTTCTTGTCGAACCACGAAAGATCGTTGTTGACTATCTTGTTTTACAGGCGTGGGTGTACTCCTACTTTCCGGGCCTCGCGCCCAAGAGGACGGAGCCGGTGGAGAGGGCCTATCCCGTTGTGAGGATTGGGGGATGTGCCGTACGAGAAGCCGGCGTTCCTTTCACGACGTCTGTTGACGGGAGGTGAACGTTCTTCAGTTGGACGGCGTGAGTACTTCACATTGCGTTTGTTTGTCTTTCCCTCTTACTTTTAGAACTGATCATAAGAATGACCCTTCGTTTTATTTTCTTAGTGGGTGCCCAGGCCTTGGGTGGACTACGCTGGCGCTCCTCCCTTTGTGGCTGAGGTCCTTCGACCTAGGAGCTCGATCCGGTTGCTGCTTAGAACGTCGATGGGTCCTGTGTGGTACTTGGGCGAGCGTTTGGCTCGTCAGTGCTCTCGGGATGTCTTGACGGTTCCCATCGATCCTCCTCGGACGATGTTCAGGGAGACTTCTGAGGCTGAGAGGGAGGCTGACCTGGCAGGCGTTGGTGGTGACGCCCTCCTTCTTCCTGGTGAGGACTACTCGGCATTCCTCTACGGGAGGCTAGCGTACTGGCCGGTCGTGGTAAGCGTGTTACTCTTTCTTTTGATCATTTTGAGAACACGATGAATGATCATTGGTTAACGAAAACCATTTGACTTTGCAGGAGGTCGAGACGGCGGGCATCGAACCCCCAGAGTACCCCGAGACCCTTGAGTACACTGACGCAACGGGGATGACGATGATCTCCGAGCTGCGCGACTTTGATGCGGCGGTGAGAGATACTGGCTTGGACGAGTGGCAGCATCTGATTCGGAGGGTGAGTCTCCTAACTTGTATAATTTTGTGTAAGAACACATTTGCTTGAGTCTGTCCAATCGTTTAAAAATCTCTTCTTTTGAAATGCAGGTTGCGCCATCCCGGTTCGTGGCATTGTGGAGGGTAGCCAACCGGCTGCGGGCTACTACCATCGAGGCACTTGTTGGAGGCCGAGGACGTCAGGTATGAACTTTCCGTTTACTTCATTTTCGAATTTTCTAACTTTCCTCATGTTTGAAATGATTGACATGAGCCACTTCTTGATGTTTGCAGAGGGAGCGTGAGTGGAGCGAGAGCTTGCCCGATCCGGGAGGAGACGGCTCGCCGCCGAGGAGCTCGAGGTCCGCGACGCCGAGGTTCTTTGCTCTCGAGGCGAGATTCTTGAGCTAGGCGACGACCAGTGATAGTTTGCTTTTTTTTTTTTTTTTTTTTTTTTTTTTTTTTTTTGTATTTTGCACATTTTGTACATTCTTAGGACCCACATTTTGGACATTCGGACTTTGTTTTGGGTCTCGAGCCTCCAGTTTGGTGTACATATCCTTTTTTGGTTGTATATATGATGGCCTGAGTGCCTTTGCTGCTGGGTTGCTTGGTTTGTACCTGCAGGTTAGCTTTGAACAGGTTTGGTAGATGACGGTTTATGCCGTCATGCTGCCGAAATTTACACAGAAATCACATAGAACATACATTTGTACACATGGCCTAAGTTAGCGCAAAACATTGACTCGAAAATGCAAAAATGCAAAAAATTTGCCGGAAATGACCGGACGGTAGGGAGGGCTGCCCCCTAAAAAAGGAAAAAAATAGAAACATATAAGTTTGAAATGTAATGTGGAACGAGAGTGAAATAATTCCCCAAAAAGAAAATTATAAAGGAAATGTATAAGTTTGAAAATGAATAAATTAAATTGGTGAAATGATTCCCCAAAAGAAAATAAAAAAAGAAATGGATAAGCGTGCTAAGATGACGAAAATGTCGATATCGCCTCGAAATGCGTGCCCGTGGAATTAGGAAACACGAAACATGGCAATTTGACGGATTTACCAAAATAATAACCCGTATGAATAGGAAATTATTATTTGAGGAATTAGGAAAGATCCAACGCGGAAAAAACAGAGAAAGAAGGCTGAGGAAGAGGAGCAGCAAGAGCTGCGTCCCTTTGAAGAGGCGCAGCGGGTGCTGCGCCTGTTCCCCAGTGTATTCGTCCTGACGGATTTTAGGAAACAACTTTTAGTATAAATAGAGACGTCGAGGGAGGTTTTATTCACATAATTCTTCCGTCTTTCCTTCGTCTTCTTACATAAAGCTCTCAAAATAAACATACATCATGAATATTCTCGAAATTCGTCTAAAAGAATGGACAAATGAGTTCTCTAATGTGGAGAAACATGACATGGATGCTTATAATTTTCGATCACTCTTGAGCTTTGAAGTTGATCAAGGTGGTCAAACCGTTCCTAGATGCTTGTCTTGATTATTGGACCCGAATTATCACGTATTTGCCTTCCCCGGAGGCGACATTTGCCCATTTCCCGAAGAAATTGCTGCGATTGGTGGTTGGGACCCGGAACATTTGCCTGCTATTCCCTCTACTTTTCAAGGATATAAGAACAAGTTTAGGGACTTGCTTGGGTTGACAAGAGCTGAGGTGGACCGTCTTTTGACCTCAAAGGGAGTGCGAATGTTGGACTTCATTGATCGATTCATCAATAGGGCCGATCCCACTATCTCTTATGTTGCCAGGCGAAGGGCATTCGGGTTTTGCCTACTGATGCGTGTCGTTCAACACCAAAAATAAATGCCAACAAGCCTATACTATAAATAGCTAAGGAAGTCGGGTCGAATCCACAGAGAGGCTTTTCTATTGACTGTAGTCTAATCTCGGTGGTCAAACCGGGGGTTTTGATTTTGATATTCTAACTACTAAAGTTTAAGGGAAAGAGAAAATAAGGGTATAAGAGAAAAATAGGGAGAGACGTAAATAAACTATCAGATAGAGAGAGATATGCCAGGATTTCGGTCTGCCGTTTTCTACACACTATCGGAATAACTAGGTCGGTGAGTTTATTAGCAGGAAGGGCTAGGTTATCTCCTTTCGGTCTCAAACCCGACTATACCTTTCGGTCTAAAAGTCGCCCTAAGGTCGTCCTACTTGACTTTCGCCCTCATAGGAGTCAATTATCAGAACTAAGCAAGTCTACCCTTCCAATCTTTCGATCCAGGTCGGGGGTTAACTAAACAGACGGTCTCCTGCGTGCACTCATTCAACCGAACTACAAATAAATTGCTTAGACCTGATTCCTACCGCATAACTACCCTAGTAGTCGTCCTAACATGCTTCTAACACGGTTTCCCTCATCCCGGCATATAAAGAAATTAGCTACGCATGCTAATTATGTTAACTAACATAACTAATGATGAAATGCTAACGGAAAACATGATGTAACAACAGTATAAAGCAATGACGAGATTAAGGTAAGAATTAACAATGAAATTAAGAGAGCAAATATAAAACATAAACAAGAGAAGAGATTAAGGGAAGGAATTATACTATAATAGCAAATCCGGCGTAAAGAACAACCGAATCTCCGATCGTAAAATTCCAAGCAATGAACAGTAAAAAAGCAGTAAAAATGTATGTGGAAAGTTGAATGATAGGTAAAAGATAATGACCTAGCAACTCGTCTAATAGTTTATATAACAAAACTCACGAGTTGATTTATTAACCTACGGGCTTTAATAGCCCACGTAAAGGAGAACCTCTCGATCGAGAGGTTAAGGCTCTCGATCGAGTACAGGACAGCTCGATCGAGCACAGGACAGCTCGATCGAGCACAGGACAGCTCGATCGAGGGCTTGACAATTCGATCGAGCACAGGGTAGCTCGATCGAAGGCTTGTATTTCTCTGTGTTCTCGATCGACAGCCAGACAAGGTCGATCGAGATCTTCAGTCACTTCTCAGCTTCCGTAGTAGTTCTGACTTGCTTAATTTGGTTGACTTTCGTCTTCACGCTTTCCCATGCACGAGTCCTTCGTCTTCTTTTCCGTCCATCTTCCAGAAATGCTATCTCGAGGCCACTAAAGGTTGGTTTCCGCTACAAATCTTCAAAATAACAACAGACGCACAAAGTAGCTTATTCGGGGTATAAAGTGACATAATATCACTCAAATACATAGAAATGCGTGCCAAAAGAGACCGTAAAGTCTATATAATATGCACGCATCAAACTTCCCCAAACCAAACCTTTGCTTGTCCTCAAGCAAACCAAATGCAACTAAGGACCTAATGGAAAGGAGTAATTTTCAGAGCTAACTACTAGTCAATGCCAAACCGCTTTAATGCACAAAATCAACTACTGCTAAGCTCAAAGTAAGTGAACAAATTTACGCATATCATGGAATTACATTGGATGTTCGACCTTGCAAGACTCATAAATTTGGACTCTCCCGGTTCACTCTTCTCTCAGCAAGGCAAATGGTAAGTAAGAATATGTGTGCAGAGAAAGAAGAAATTACAGACTCTCACCTAGACTGCGACCAACACAACATGTAATGCTAACTAACATGAGTAATGATTCAATCACCATACACATGCAAAACCACCGTTCAAGGACTATCACGTGCCGAACAATTGCATAATATGGATATGTGAGGCTCAATTGGTAAGAAGGGCAAAACAAATATGGAAATGTGAAGGTAAAATAGCCGAGCTAGAACCTAACCAAGACTATAATAAAATACATCCCACTCTCCCAATCATATAAATAACTTAATGCCTTATAATTTGGCAAATACAACACAAAAATCCATAATAAAATACCTCGTAAAGTATGAATAAGCATGAGAGGTAAAGAATACATTTTTTTTCTTTTTCTTTTTTTTCTTTCCAGCCATTTTTCTCTTCTTTTTTTTTCTTTTTTTTTTCTTTTTGGTGGCTGACACAGGACAACGCTCTCGATCGAGGAATGATGCCGCTCGATCGAGAGGTTCCAACTCCAATCCACTCGATCGACCACATGGACATGTCGATCGAGAAATATTAGGACTATCAATGGCTCGATCGACCATAAAAGCTCTCGATCGAGCACCAACTTCAGCGTACTCCAATATTTCTCCTTAATACTCACTCCAACAATACAAAACGAGCCATAAACTGTACAAATACAACAATTTCCTCTACTACTACCTAGCTCGGCACAATGATAGGCTAAGTATGGGATGTAGTTAAGGCAACTGGCAGATATGGCTTAATGTGGAGTTAATGGGGCAAAACGAGAAAAGGGGAGATACAAAAGTTCTCAAAACACGTGATACCGACCACAAACCTATGCGTGTAGGCAAAAAGAAATCAAAACTCATATACATGCAATACAATGAAATGTGGGGAGTAACTACTCTCAATTCCTAATGAAAACTGGTCATGAATGTCACCAGTTATGGCTCTATATCTCAAAATATATAAGTAGTTTGCCAAAATTACGAGTCAAGTCTAATAATCCGTAGTAAATTCCACAACAAAATTTGAGAAATCACTTTTTATTCTTGCTGAGCAGCTGTGAAAAGGCAAGGAATGGCATATTTGATCGATAGCGCAATGTCATCATTAAAGAACTCCAATCCGACTCAACTATATGCAAAAGTAAACGTGATGTTTTTAATTTTTCTGTTTTTTTTTTATGATGAAAAGCAAAGACATAAAGCAGTAAACGTGAATGCAAAACAAAAATGCAAATGCAGACGCAAAAGGATGCATATACCCTCCCCAAACCAAAACAGACAATGTCCTCATTGTCCTCACAACTAGCTAACAGCAGCAAAAAGGGAGATGGGGTACGCAAACCTAATACATGTTCCTAAAATACAATAAATAAATGCAAAGATGGAAAAAGAAAGGAAGACGGTACTCACAAGACGGCTTCCCTAAACCAGCAACAAACTAAGGGAGCCACTAATCGTCATCTCCAGCCACATCCTCTGCACTAGGTGTAAATGGGGGGTCCTGCTCCTCCTCTCTGGCAGCTCGCCGTGCCGCCTGCTCAGCCCGCAACCGCAGCTCTCGTGCTACCGGTGTCTCCTCCACCTCGTCCTCTGAGTCATAAGGGAGTGGAGGGTACCCACCCTCTGGGTATCGGTAGAAAGAGGGATGCGGCCACCCCTCTGGGATCGGTCGCCGTGCTCGGATATGGAACTCGTAGATCGGGAAATAGGCAAGAGCCTGATCCCGTCTCATGTCGGAAAGGTACCTGCACATATCCAAAAGCAAGGCATCACGACGCCCTTGGTCCAAGACCTCGGGCGCCACCAAAGCAGGAGGGCAAACAAAATTGGCCGGCAAGGCCGAACCAGAAGGAGGAGGGGTAAGTGAAGGCGTGGGCGTGGGTGTGGGTGTGGGTGTGGGTCCAGCCTGAGCCAGAGTCTGAGCCCGAGGGCCAGAAGACTCTCCGGCCTCCCGCTTCCTCTTCTTAGAAGAAGAAGAAGTAGGGGTGAAGGTAAGGTGGTAGGTGGGTGGAGGTGGCCTCGCTCCCTCAGCAGCAGTTGGGAGCGGTAAAAGTGGAGGAAGGGTAGGGCACGGCAAGGTAACAGACGCGGAACCACAAATCTTCCACGTCCCCATGCCCTTCTTCTTAGGGAACCAGGCAAAGTCAACCATAGCAGCCAAGTCAAGGTAAGCCTGCTTATGAGGCGCAGTAAGTTCAGGCTCAGTGGAGTAAAGATGGCGGGCTATCCTAGTCACTAACCCGCCACAAACAACAGAGGTCTTGACCTTCTTCCTAATTCCGTTCCAATGCTGAGCTACCAAATAAGCAATGTTTAGAACAAACGGGGTACCGTAGTCAATGTTGAGGTACCCCGCGAGAATTGCTAGCTCAGTGTTGGTCACGTTATTGGGCTCAGGTCGCCCAAAAATGGTCTCTCCCATAAGTCACAAGAAGTAACGGGGAGCAGGTAAGTGTACGTGGGCTCCTCTGCGCGCGGGGTAGGGAGTGTGAGAAAGCGCAGCCCAAAGTGGCTGAAGGATGTCCCGAGGTGGCTCGATGGGGCCGTCACTAACGAGGCCTAGAACCTCCCCAAACCTGGCCAAAGTCCAATGGTGCGACTCATTTCGGAGTCGAAAGTGAATGGAAGGACTAGAATGGTTAAAAGCGTAAGAGTCGGTGTCAAAGGAGTAGGAGCTGAAAAACTCGTATGTAGGGATACGAATAGCAGCTTCCTGCAAGGTAATCGGACCCGACATACCTGTCCCATTTAACAGACTACAGACCTCCTCATAAATTCCTAGGGTCTCTAGGTCAGTCCGTGCAATGAAACGGGTGGAGGAGAGGGGGCAACGAAGTAAAGCGGACAACCGAGTTCGGTGATCCGCGGAAGCAAAACGTACCGTGGGAAACTCCGGTAAGGGAGTAAGAGCGGCCTCTCCTGTAACAATAGCCCCTGAAGGGCTGGAAGTAATGGCTAGCTGGCTAGCCGGCTGACTCGGCCTAGGTGGCAGCATACCAGGCGTCGGGAATCGAGGCGTGGCTCCTCGACCCAAAGATAGAAAAGGGCTGGCGGCAGAGCGAGGCGGCAGGTGTCGCCCTCCCACAGCCTTGGCTTGTGTGACCTCGGTGGCGGCTGTGGGTTTCTCCGTCACTGGAGTAGAAACAGCAGCCGAGGCTGCAGTGGTGGTAACCGCTGGAGTAACGATCCCAACAGAGAGAGCAGCCGTCTGAGCACTAGCAGCGGTCTCAGGTACGGTCTCAGTGACGGGGATTTCTTTACTGGAATCCATAACTACAATAGCATCAAGATTAATAAGTAAAATACGATTTCAATTCGGAAAATTCGACCTAAACAATCACATAAACCCTAAATCACGAAAAGGGAAGGGGGATTGCAATTAATTGAAAGAGAAGAGTAAGGACGAACTTACTTGATGCTAGAAGACCCACAAAAGCTCAATTAATCAAAACAATAAACACAATTTCGAAAAATTCGAATTGATAAACCCTAAAAACCGAAAAATCGAATTAATCGAAAAAGATGGAGTTTTGGAGAGGGCTTTTGATTAATTTGGGATGGTAATTATATGGGTAAACTATTGTAGAGGGATTTTGGGCAAGAAAAATCAAATTTGCAAGGTAATTAATCAATTGAAAATTTGCAGGAGTGAAGAAATTGGGGTCGAGTAAAATGAAGAGGACGATCGAGAAAGAACTCCCTTTATATACCCGCGGAGCTTCTCGATCGAGATTCAGGTCTCTCGATCGAGAGCTTTAGCTCTCAGATCCTCTCGATCGAGTTAATTCATACCTCTCGATCGAGAGGTGGCTGTCCCTTGACCTTCTTCTTACTCGATCGAGATGGTATTCCCTCGATCGAGCTCTTTTTCTTCAAAAATCCCCTCGATCGAGATATGACTCCCTCGATCGAGCTTTTTCCCTGCTAGCACGCATATCAATGTATCATCTTTTGAGTGCGGCTTTTCAGTACCGCAAAATTAACGGTAAAAATATCCCAAAAACACCAAAGAAATTGTCTGCAGTCCACAATTGTCTTCTACGCTAGAAATGTCTATAGTCTAAGTGTCTAACGTAAATAAAGAAGTTTTAAAAACAATAAAAGGAATTCAAAAATCTATTGTCTATTACAATTTGCACGGGGTTGCAAACCCGGCTATAGCTCAATTAAGTCCTTCAGGCCTCTGCTAGGCCTCTGGCTAACAGAGTTACCCTCAGCTGCGGTAACCTCTAACTTCCGTCTCCAGACATAGGTACCAAGTTCCGACGAATGTCCCAGCTTTATTTCTTCCGCTAGAACCCGTGTCATATTGCCACCATCGTCCTTTCCCATTCCAACATTGGAGCTCACTTCGCCTTGGTCAAGCGCCAAAGCTCCCCATCCAGGTCCTGTACAAGTAACGATAATAGCACTGTCCTCCTCATCGCTCTCATTCCGAGGCGGAGGTGTAAGTGTAACAGGTAGAGTAGCAACACGTGGGGGCTCAATATCAACAACGGGCATGGAAAGTGACTCAATCATGGGTGGTGTGTCAACACCAACCGCAGGAATAGCATGACACTCCAAAACACGCATGGAACCCCTATGAGTAGCGGGTTTAGCGAAAACCAATTCCTCACCACCGACATTAAACGTAAGAGTGCGCATACCAACATCTATAACCGCTTGCGCAGTGTGCAAGAACGGTCTTCCCAAAATAATTGGGGTGTGATTATCTTCGGGTATGTCTAACACGACAAAGTCAACAGGAATAAGAAATCTTCCTATTTGCGGGGAATATCTTGCAAGTACTCTAAAGGTCGTGACAAGGTCCGATCGACCATCCGGACCGTCATGTTGGTGCAGTGGAACTTAGTGAATCCTAACCGTTTGGCCAAAGACAAGGGTAACACGCTAACACTTGCTCCTAAATCACACAACGCATTATCAATTAATTGAACACCAATGTGACACGGTATCG
This sequence comes from Silene latifolia, assembly GCF_048544455.1. NCBI lineage: Eukaryota > Viridiplantae > Streptophyta > Magnoliopsida > Caryophyllales > Caryophyllaceae > Silene > Silene latifolia. Next base: position 120,253,148 of record NC_133535.1, on the reverse strand, counting down.
AGAAGCTACCAGGGTCAGCAAGCTTAGGTGGGGTCCTATTTTGGAGGTGTGCAGAGCACCCCTCCGTCAGAGCTACTGTCTCAACATCATCTATGGTCCTTTTACGCGTTAATACTTCGCGCATAAATTTTAAATATGAAGGTACCTTTTTTAGCAGCTCGATAAACGGGACACTCACGTTCAATCCTCGCACAAGTTCACCGAAACGAGCGAACTCAGGCTCCGTCTTCTTGACCCTCTTCAGGCGCCCTGGATATGGAGCATCTTCAATAGGAGCTCCATTATGCGTGTCACGAATCAAAGCGTTATTAATCATACGCTTGCTCAATGGTCTCGATCGACCACTTTCATCATCAGAGTCTCTCGATCGAGCACAGTTCTCACTCGATCGAGAGACGTCACCAGCAACAGTGCTCGATCGAGCTATAGCAGCTTCTCGATCGAGCTCTTTCTCTTCATTTCCTCTCGATCAAGGAAAACAAGCCTCTCGATCGAGAGCTGTCGGACTGTCAGCATCAATAATTTTGGAATTCGTGCCAGAAACATCAGTACCAGCAATATCAGTATCAGAATAAGTCAGTCCGCTTCTCAATGTTATCATGTTCAGCGTTTCCTTTCTCTTTTCAGATTGGGAAGGCAACTGTCCGGGTTGCCTTGTGGATTGATTTGCGGCGACTTGAGATATTTGGGACTCAAGCAATTTGATAGTAGCATTGGTTGCTTGGTCCGACCTACTCACTTGTGTAGCGAGAGCTTGAATCATGGATTTCAGCTCTCCTACTTCTGAAATTCCTCCAGATGAAGAACTTCCTTGCTGCGGAATCGGATATTGCGGAGGCTTTTGATAACCTTGTTTATGCGGTGGCACATAATGTAACACCCGCAAATTTCTCATTTTGACATTTAAAATTTATTAAACCGTTTAACCACTTTATTATATATTTTTGAATTATTCTATTTAATTAATTTTATGTCAAACACGATTTTTATAAACGTATTACATAAAAGCTCGTTTATATAAAAATACGTACGATTTAATTATATCTTTAAGGCATAATTTATATAAAAATAAATGTATACGTATTTTAGTCGGATAATAATAGTGACAATAATAATGACCGTAGTAATAATAGTGACAGTAATAATATTAGTTTCCGTCTCAAGTTAAAATAAACTCGAGACATTATTCCGTCTAGCTATAGACCGTCACATTTTACTTTGTACCCTTTTTTATCCAGGCCAATCGAAAATCGACAACACGGTCACCTACCTCTTATACTCTACTTTTAACTAATTCTTTTATTATTATTATTATTATTATTATTATTATTATTATTATTATTATTATTATTATTATTATTATTATTATTATTATTATTATTATTATTATTATTATTATTATTATTATTATTATTATTATTATTATTATTATTATTATTATTATTATTATTATTATTATTATTATTACTCTACCCATTCCCCACCTCCCTGCTTCTTTCCTTTTCCTTTTCGTTTTACCAGCAACAACAACAAACCAACAGCTCCATCACCATTCATTTTCATCCCGACCTTAAAACCTCAGATCCCGCCTCCATTCTCAACCAAATTCGATAATTTTTGTACCATTAGCTTCCTCGTCCTTTTAAGGTAAGAAAATCTCCTTTTTGTAGTGGTTTCGTCTTTCGCCGTCTTATAAAAGTGTCGTCTTTTAGCTTCTTTATTCCGTTTTCTTGTCCTTTTATGAAGGATTCGAAGGCCCGGGGTGAGGCTCGTGCCTTGTGGACCATATATCCGAAGAATAAGGGGCGTTTGAGGTAACATGATTGTTACCCTATATTATTATAGTAGTATTTGTATATCTTACTTCGTTAAGTTAATTGTTATGAGACGGGTTGAATTACGGGGTAGATAATTCTTTAGATGATTGAAGGTTACGAAGCTTGTATAACAATGATACTAAATTTGGTTTTTAGAAATGACAGTGTTTAATTTGGAACGATTTTTCGACAAGGAGTTTAATTATTAAGAATGGTGGGATTTTAGCAGTGATCAAAGCCTTTGGATAAAATAAATTCATTGCTAGTGTATGTGAATCAATCAATTCAGTTTACGCATGGTATTGTGGGAACAATTCTAAGGATCTGTTTTGTCCTTTTATCATTTAAGCTTGAAGTTAATTATCTCTGGGATTGTGTTGGTACGTGATATCCTATTTTTATTGTCGTTCTCTTTGACCATGACCCGTGGGTGAGTAGCTCGGAGTTTTAACCCGAGTGTTGAGCAATTCTTTTAATGGAATATTTGATATTATCGATATTGAAATTGAGATGGAAATCTGGTTACTATGGAGTATTATATTATAGGACGGAGTAATGAGAGAGATGGGGTAGAGAGTTGAGATTGAATTAATTTTTGGGACGAGAGTGACTTTTATAAGGTTGGCCTAGCGGCGGCTGGCCGTGGCCTCGCCGTAGCTTGGCCGTGGCCTAAGGCAAATGGCCTGGTCGTGGCCTAGGCAAAGTGGCCGGGCTAAGTCGCGAGTTTGGGCCGTATCTATAAATTGTTTTGACGCTAGTTTGGTCTATTTAAAATATAATTAAATTAATTTCCGTCTCATATTTTATATAACGATAATTCGTTAATATCGTCCTTTCACATAATTATTTTAGGTGACTCATATGTGGTTGAAGATGAAGAGTAATTTTGGGTTTTAGAAGCTTTCTCAAGTTTATTGCTTGTCTCTTTGCTAGCTTAAGGTAACTATTCCGAGTTACTCGACGAATTAATGTCACATTAGTAGTTAATGTTGTGCTGGTTGTTTGTTAAGTGTTTAGGTGATTGATAATGTGTTACTTTCGTTTTTCACATGATAGAAATTGGAAATAGCATGGGAATAATATTGTGATAAATTTGTGATTTGGGCCAAAGTAGGCCAAGACTCTGAGCTGGGCCAGATTTACCGAACGAGTTTGGTCAAGCTAGGTTTAAACCAGTCAGCCTCGATTTGACCGGTGACCCATCGCGGGACTCGGGTCGAGGGTTTGTCTTTGAGGTGAGATTGGATGTTTTATGTTATGCCTTGATATTTGTAATTACCATTTCACATGTTGGTTGTTGGATGATTATGCCGAAAACTGAGCCTTGGTCCCTTTGACTGATTCGATGTCAGTCAATTGTGTGATTGGTCAGCCGCAATTTAACCGTACTGTCGCAGACCGGGGTTGCGGGTAAAAATTGGTTGGATGAAATTTTGAATGAATTAGATAATCAGCCTTTTTCTTGTTTTAGGCCATTTATTATATTTTTATTTCACATGTGTAGTTAGTTGATTTAAGTAGCTTCTTATATTGTAGAAACGGCCCTAGATTCCCTGAAGCCTTTAATATGGTTAATATTGTTAGAATTGGAAATTGGTATTGAATACTTATTGAGGATATTGTTGGATTGTCTCTTTGAATAGACATTTATATAGCCTTTCACATGATAGAATGTTAGCATTTATGTTGGTAAGTTGGACTCTCTGTCCTCTTATGGTTAAGTGGGTGTCTTACTTGTCTTGTGTGGTGTGGGCTAAAGTATTCAAGCTGGGACTAGCTGGGACTAGGTCCTAGGTGAGTATTTCGGCCTTCATCATAGATAGGTCTTTATAGTCTCTGACGAGTATATGTTCACCGCTTGATAGCCTTTGTGTTCCTGACTAGTGGATTTATATCCAAGTTGGGGCATGACCTCGGTACTTATTTTGATAGTAAGTGGTCGGCTTAAGTACTAGCCAACCCTTCGGTGGTGTCCTTAGGGTACTCACTTCACTTTGTTTTAAAAAAAAAAGTTGTGGGTCTTGGGTGCGGTGGTGTGTATCCGCATGTCTAGGTCTGCTGTGATTTTAGGCTAGGGTTGTGTTGTCTCTTGGCCATGTTTTCTTAATAGTAACCGCTGAGCCAAGATACCGGTTCGATTACCTTCCCTACCTCGTGGTATAGACTCGAGTTACAAAGTGACTATTGACGGGACTAAGAACTTATGCCTGTCTTTGATATATTGCCCTTTCTTGTTTGATGATTCTATGAATCATAGAAGGTGAGATGCAAGCCGGCTATGGTTAATAGAGTTTGGATTCCTGGATGTTATGTGATTCACATGATAGTGTAGTATGAGTCGGTCTAGTAATCACATGCTAGGACTATGTGTTGTTATATTGTTGTTCACATGATAAGCACGATTGTCTAGCATCTATATGCTAAGGCTATGTGTTATTCATATTCATATTCTTATGTTTACATGTTATATTAATTATGACATTTCGTGGCTGGGAGAACTCGGAGTTACTCCCCACTGACTGTGGCTTTCGTATTTGTATAAAATGCGAATGATAGGTAGGTGATGCATATATGGGGTACATGGACGAGCTAGCGAGCAAAGTAACCTTGGGACCTAGACTGGTTTTATTACATTGTGACCCTTAAACCCTTTTTATGTCACATACATTTTAGGGACATATGTCTCCCTTTCTCATATTTGGTTTGTATAACTTTGTTTCGCGACTTTAGCGATGTTTCATTCATGAGATTTATTTTGGACCTTGCATGTTTGACACCTTCCCTTTTGGATATCTTTATAACAGGTTCAGGTTTTAAAAATTACAGGTTTTTACCCAATTGAACCTATTACAAACATATCTGTCGCTTTTTCTCGTAGAATTACGTGTTTACTTTTCCGCAATAAATGAGGGTGTCACAGTTGGTATCAGAGCATATTTGCTCCCGACGCACGTTTGTGCACCCCAATATAAATAACTTGACCTTCAAATAATAAACTTGAGAGATGGGTAGGATGGGTAGATTTAGGATCTTATGTTGTAGTCTCTTTGTGTTTGCTCTTTGTTAGGTACTAACTTGTTTGTTGATTGTCATTTAATAATTGTTGCGTTCTTAGATCAATGACCATGAGCTTATCTATAGCTAATGGAGTTATTACCCTTATTATAAAAATTTTTGAACTAAAGGTTTTGAAAATATTTTAATGTTTTTCACCGGTTTTAACGTCAATTAGTGTTAAAGCTTGTTATTGGAGACGTCTGATAATTAGTTTTATCATTTGTTGGTGTAAAAAATGTATTTTTTTTTGTCTTTGAATTGGAATATTGATGTTCTTGAGTGATCGCCAAGAGTATCTCTGTTCCATTAAAAGGACACTTATATTTTACGAAGATCAAGTTTTGGTGCCTAATGCTGAAGATTGAAGATTTGTTCAACCTTTGAAGAATGCTTCTACTTCCTTGAAGATGTTTCTCGTTCTTTGTGTATCTCGCCTTATTCTTAATCTCTTTGTGCTTATCCTCCTTCTAAACTCCTTTCTGTTTTACTTTAAAAGCGACTCTTGTACTCCTAACTTGTTCTTTGTTCCTTGCTTATCCTTCCTTAACGCCTTTTTGACAGTATTCTTTCTTTTGAGGAATGTTGACCTTGGTTGGAAATTATGACCTTTGAAGCGATTGAGGAAAACCTTGGGAGTGATGTGGTTATGAGTTTTGTTGCTTAAGTTTCCTTGTTGTCTAATTTTCCTTTCTCCTTGATCATAAGCGTTACCGTTCATACCTCATTTCCTCGCTTCATCTTGCTCCTCCTTTAAGTTTGACACTTGTATCTTGTGAAACTCTATCTTTGACATCCTTGTAATTTTGACTTCAATTTCTACCCTATGAAAGTCATTATAGCTCTCTTGTTGCTTAAGTTTGAGCTCTCTTAACATACTTTGTTTTTATGTTATCTAAGTTACTTTCCTTTTTGTACAACTTCTAAACTTTCAAGCTACCAGTTTTGATTCATTTTTAAAAATTTATGTCACTTCTGCAAACCTAACCTATTTTAAAGATTTGAAAATGAAAATTCGATTTAATTCTCTAATTGTTCTTTGAGTATAGACTTCTTTATCATGGTTTTGAGTTGCTAAAACTGAGATTTTTGTAAATTTTATCCAATTTCTATTCACTTTGATCTAATCATGATGCCTTTGTTAAAGTTTAATATTATATTTCAGGAATTTAACTCCCCTTTTAGTTTAAAGGTGAAACCTTTATTTCTATTTTGGCTTTTTGCAAAAGAAAATTTGAGTAGATTACCTTTCTCTTATTTTGATTTTAATGTTGATCGGATGTTAGAACTAGTTATTGGAAACGTTTGATAACTTGTTCTAGGCTTGTCGGCGAATAGTATTTGTTTTAAATTTGACTCTGACTTGGAAAGTTAGTGTTCTTGTGTGCACGACAAGAGCAATTCCGTTCCATGAATGAGACTTATATTTTTGAAAACTCTGCATTAATGTTTTTGAAGGTATTTTGATTTTTGATTTATACAAATGATTTGCCTTTTGACCTTATCTTTGATTTGGAATGTGATGTTCTTGAATACGTAACGAGAACACTTCCGTTCCTCTGATGAGAGTTTGGTTCTGTCAGAAAATTTTAGTTGAAGCTCTTGAAAGAATTTTGATTCTTACGATAAGTGACCTTTTAAATGTTTTAGTTACCGATTTCAATTCCAGTTTTATTTTCATAACCTTTCATCTCTACTTTCAAGTTTCGAGGACGAAACTTTTTAAAAGATGGGGTGATTGTAACACCCGCAAATTTCTCATTTTGACATTTAAAATTTATTAAACCGTTTAACCACTTTATTATATATTTCTGAATTATTCTATTTAATTAATTTTATGTCAAACACGATTTTTATAAACGTATTACATAAAAGCTCGTTTATATAAAAATACGTACGATTTAATTATATCTTTAAGGCATAATTTATATAAAAATAAATGTATACGTATTTTAGTCGGATAATAATAGTGACAATAATAATGACCGTAGTAATAATAGTGACAATAATAATATTAGTTTCCGTCTCAAGTTAAAATAAACTCGAGACATTATTCCGTCTAGCTATAGACCGTCACATTTTACTTTGTACCCTTTTTAATCCGGGCCAATCGAAAATCGACAACACGGTCACCTACCTCTTATACTCTACTTTTAACTAATTCTTTTATTATTATTATTATTATTATTATTATTATTATTATTATTATTATTATTATTATTATTATTATTATTATTATTATTATTATTATTATTATTATTATTATTATTATTATTATTATTATTATTATTATTATTATTATTATTATTATTATTATTATTATTATTATTATTATTATTATTATTATTATTATTATTATTATTATTATTATTATTATTACTCTACCCATTCCCCACCTCCCTGCTTCTTTCCTTTTCCTTTTCGTTTTACCAGCAACAACAACAAACCAACAGCTCCATCACCATTCATTTTCATCCCGACCTTAAAACCTCAGATCCCGCCTCCATTCTCAACCAAATTCGATAATTTTTGTACCATTAGCTTCCTCGTCCTTTTAAGGTAAGAAAATCTCCTTTTTGTAGTGGTTTCGTCTTTCGCCGTCTTATAAAAGTGTCGTCTTTTAGCTTCTTTATTCCGTTTTCTTGTCCTTTTATGAAGGATTCGAAGGCCCGGGGTGAGGCTCGTGCCTTGTGGACCATATATCCGAAGAATAAGGGGCGTTTGAGGTAACATGATTGTTACCCTATATTATTATAGTAGTATTTGTATATCTTACTTCGTTAAGTTAATTGTCTGTGAGACGGGTTGAATTACGGGGTAGATAATTCTTTAGATGATTGAAGGTTACGAAGCTTGTATAACAATGATACTAAATTTGGTTTTTAGAAATGACAGTGTTTAATTTGGAACGATTTTTCGACAAGGAGTTTAATTATTAAGAATGGTGGGATTTTAGCAGTGATCAAAGCCTTTGGATAAAATAAATTCATTGCTAGTGTATGTGAATCAATCAATTCAGTTTACGCATGGTATTGTGGGAACAATTCTAAGGATCTGTTTTGTCCTTTTATCATTTAAGCTTGAAGTTAATTATCTCTGGGATTGTGTTGGTACGTGATATCCTATTTTTATTGTCGTTCTCTTTGACCATGACCCGTGGGTGAGTAGCTCGGAGTTTTAACCCGAGTGTTGAGCAATTCTTTTAATGGAATATTTGATATTATCGATATTGAAATTGAGATGGAAATCTGGTTACTATGGAGTATTATATTATAGGACGGAGTAATGAGAGAGATGGGGTAGAGAGTTGAGATTGAATTAATTTTTGGGACGAGAGTGACTTTTATAAGGTTGGCCTAGCAGCGGCCTGGCCGTGGCCTGCTGTAGCTTGGCCGTGGCCTAGGCAGTGGCCTGGTCGTGGCCTAGGCAGTGGCCGGGCTAAGTCGCGAGTTTGGGCCGTATCTATAAATTGTTTTGACGCTAGTTTGGTCTATTTAAAATATAATTAAATTAATTTCCGTCTCATATTTTATATAACGATAATTCGTTAATATCGTCCTTTCACATAATTATTTTAGGTGACTCATATGTGGTTGAAGATGAAGAGTAATTTTGGGTTTTAGAAGCTTTCTCAAGTTTATTGCTTGTCTCTTTGCTAGCTTAAGGTAACTATTCCGAGTTACTCGACGAATTAATGTCACATTAGTAGTTAATGTTGTGCTGGTTGTTTGTTAAGTGTTTAGGTGATTGATAATGTGTTACTTTCGTTTTTCACATGATAGAAATTGGAAATAGCATGGGAATAATATTGTGATAAATTTGTGATTTGGGCCAAAGTAGGCCAAGACTCTGAGCTGGGCCAGATTGACCGAACGAGTTTGGTCAAGCTAGGTTTAAACCAGTCAGCCTCGATTTGACCGGTGACCCGTCGCGGGACTCGGGTCGAGGGTTTGTCTTTGAGGTGAGATTGGATGTTTTATGTTATGCCTTGATATTTGTAATTACCATTTCACATGTTGGTTGTTGGATGATTATGCCGAAAACTGAGCCTTGGTCCCTTTGACTGATTCGATGTCAGTCAATTGTGTGATTGGTCAGCCGCAATTTAACCCGTACCTGTCGCAGGACTGGGGTTGCGGGTAAAAATTCGGTTGGATGAAATTTTGAATGAATTAGATAATCGGCCTTTTTCTTGTTTTAGGCCATTTATTATATTTTTATTTCACATGTGTAGTTAGTTGATTTAAGTAGCTTCTTATATTGTAGAAACGACCCTAGATTCCCTGAAGCCTTTAATATGGTTAATATTGTTAGAATTGGAAATTGGTATTGAATACTTATTGAGGATATTGTTGGATTGTCTGCTGAATAGACATTTATATAGCCTTTCACATGATAGAATGTTAGCATTTATGTTGGTAAGTTGGACTCTCTGTCCTCTTATGGTTAAGTGGGTGTCTTACTTGTCTTGTGTGGTGTGGGCTAAAGTATTCAAGCTGGGACTAGCTGGGACTAGGTCCTAGGTGAGTATTTCGGCCTTCATCATAGATAGGTCTTTATAGTCTCTGACGAGTATATGTTCACTGCTTGATAGCCTTTGTGTTCCTGACTAGTGGATTTATATCCAAGTTGGGGCATGACCTCAGGTACTAATTTTGATAGTATGGGGTCAGCTTAAGTACTAGCCAACCCTTCGGTGGTGTCCTTAGGGTACTCACTTCACTTTGTTTTAAAAAAAAAGTTGTGGGTCTTGGGTGCGGTGGTGTGTATCCGCATGTCTAGGTCTGCGCAGATTTTAGGCTAGGGTTGTGTTGTCTCTTGGCCATGTTTTCTTAATAGTAACCGCTGAGCCAAGATACCGGTTCGATTACCTTCCCTACCTCGTGGTATAGACTCGAGTTACAAAGTGACTATTGACGGGACTAAGAACTTATGCCTGTCTTTGATATATTGCCCTTTCTTGTTTGATGATTCTATGAATCATAGAAGGTGAGATGCAAGCCGGCTATGGTTGATAGAGTTTGGATTCCTGGATGTTATGTGATTCACATGATAGTGTAGTATGAGTCGGTCTAGTAATCACATGCTAGGACTATGTGTTGTTATATTGTTGTTCACATGATAAGCACGATTGTCTAGCATCTATATGCTAAGGCTATGTGTTATTCATATTCATATTCTTATGTTTACATGTTATATTAATTATGAAATTTCGTGGCTGGGAGAACTCGGAGTTACTCCCCATCGATCGTGGCTTTCGTATTTGTATAAAATGCGAATGACGGTGTAGGTGATGCATATATGGGGTACATGGACGAGCTAGCGAGCAAAGTAACCTTGGGACCTAGACTGGTTTTATTACATTGTGACCCTTAAACCCTTTTTATGTCACATACATTTTAGGGACATATGTCTCCCTTTCTCATATTTGGTTTGTATAACTTTGTTTCGCGACTTTAGCGATGTTTCATTCATGAGATTTATTTTGGACCTTGCATGTTTGACACCTTCCCTTTTGGATATCTTTATAACAGGTTCAGGTTTTAAAAATTACAGGTTTTTACCCAATTGAACCTATTACAAACATATCCTGTCAGTTTTTCTGTAGAATTACGTGTTTACTTTTCCGCAATAAATGAGGGTGTCACACATAAGCCTGTTGCTGCGGTGAAGGAGTAGGATTAAGGACATTTTGACTCGACCATCGCAGATTTGGATGGATATAACCTGAATTGTACCCTTGACGGTACTGCTGGAAAGAAAAGACTTGCTCCCTATCAGCAAAACAGTCAATAGCAACGTGCCCCGGCTCATCGCATCTCTCACAAAGATTCGTATCGTCTTTCTTCAGCATGTGAACCATTTGTTGACTTTCTGGAGACTGCATCTCCAATCGGTCAAACCTAGCATTAATCTTATCGAACTTAGCATCCATATCTTCACATTCGATATTAGCTATCGTCCGTGTACCACTCCGCGGATTCCCATATTTTGCGGTATGATTAGCCATTTCCTCGATAGGCTTCCAGCCCTTATCATCATCAACCTCGTGCTGGAATCTCCTATTGGCAGCAGCATCTAAAATAGCTCTATGGTCATCATACAACCCATTATAAAATTGGTTGCATAAAAACCACTGCTGGAATCCATGATGGGGTACCGATCTCACAGCTTTCTTAAAGCGGCACCATGCTTCAAACAGATTTTCAGAACCCGTTTGCTTGAAATTAGTAATCTGGGCCCTCAATGCATTGGTCCTCTGCGGAGGAAAGTACTTCTTATAGAAGGCCAGAGCTAAAGTAGTCCAATCTGTGGTACCTGCTGCTTCTCTATCCAAGTCCGTCAACCATTCCCTCGCGTTATCGGTCAGAGAAAAAGGAAAGAGAACTTCCTTTATCTTATCTTGGGTCACTCCCTTGGATGTGGGGATGGATGAACAATAATCAGCGAATCTTTCCATGTGCTTCCTAGGATCCTCACCCGGGACCCCCCGATACAAATTCCGTTCGACCAAATTGATGTAGGAAGGCCGAATGTCAAAGGTATTGCCGTCCTCATCAGTGGACAACTTGAATCCCTTCGGAATATAATCAGCAGTGGGCTCCGAATGACTTGCGATATTAGGCATTTTGACTGGAATAATAGTCTCACGAATAGAAGTTTCCTCGATAACCGAACTGTCAGAAGTACTCAAGACTTCCTCCCGACGAACTCTTTCTAATTCCCTCTTTCTGCGTAAGAAAGATCTTTTGGGTTCGGGTTCAGCCTCAACTAATTCACCCCTATGAGACCTGCGCATACACAGCTAAAAGGAAATAAATAAGAACAGCCTTAAGGAAATAAAATTCCTTAAGACAAGACAGAAATAAACAACACAGATAATAAAAATTGCCTCCCCGGCAACGGCGCCAAAATTTGATGCGTGTCGTTCAACACCAAAAATAAATGCCAACAAGCCTATACTATAAATAGCTAGGGAAGTCGGGTCGAATCCACAGAGAGGCTTTTCTATTGTTGTAGTCTAATCGTCGGTCACAAACTGGGGGGTTTTGATTTTGATATTCTAACTACTAAAGTTTAAGGGAAAGAGAAAATAAGGGTATAAGAGAAAAATAGGGAGAGACGTAAATAAACTATCAGATAGAGAGAGATATGCCAGGATTTCGGTCTGCCGTGTTCTACACACTATCGGAATAACTAGGTCGGTGAGTTTATTAGCAGGAAGGGCTAGGTTATCTCCTTTCGGTCTCAAACCCGACTATACCTTTCGGTCTAAAAGTCGCCCTAAGGTCGTCCTACTTGACTTTCGCCCTCATAGGAGTCAATTATAAGAACTAAGCAAGTCTACCCTTCCAATCTTTCGATCCAGGTCGGGGGTTAACTAAACAGACGGTCTCCTGCGTGCACTCATTCAACCGAACTACAAATAAATTGCTTAGACCTGATTCCTACCGCATAACTACCCTAGTAGTCGTCCTAACATGCTTCTAACACGGTTTCCCTCATCCCGGCATATAAAGAAATTAGCTACGCATGCTAATTATGTTAACTAACATAACTAATGATGAAATGCTAACGGAAAACATGATGTAACAACAGTATAAAGCAATGACGAGATTAAGGTAAGAATTAACAATGAAATTAAGAGAGCAAATATAAAACATAAACAAGAGAAGAGATTAAGGGAAAGAATTATACTATAATAGCAAATCCGGCGTAAAGAACAACCGAATCTCCGATCGTAAAATTCCAAGCAATGAACAGTAAAAAGCAGTAAAAATGTATGTGGAAAGTTGAATGATAGGTAAAAGATAATGACCTAGCAACTCGTCTAATAGTTTATATAACAAAACTCACGAGTTGATTTATTAACCTACGGGCTTTAATAGCCCACGTAAAGGAGAACCTCTCGATCGAGAGGTTAAGGCTCTCGATCGAGTACAGGACAGCTCGATCGAGCACAGGACAGCTTGATCGAGCACAGGACAGCTCGATCGAGGGCTTGACAATTCGATCGAGCACAGGGTAGCTCGATCGAAGGCTTGTATTTCTCTGTGTTCTCGATCGACAGCCAGACAAGGTCGATCGAGATCTTCAGTCACTTCTCAGCTTCCGTAGTAGTTCTGACTTGCTTAATTTGGTTGACTTTCGTCTTCACGCTTTCCCATGCACGAGTCCTTCGCCTTCTTTTCCGTCCATCTTCCAGAAATGCTATCTCGAGGCCACTAAAGGTTGGTTTCCGCTACAAATCTGCAAAATAACAACAGACGCACAAAGTAGCCTATTCGGGGTATAAAGTGACATAATATCACTCAAATACATAGAAATGCGTGCCAAAAGAGACCGTAAAAGTCTATATAATATGCACGCATCACCTGCTACATGTATATGTCCTTCAAGGGCATGTTGATGAGGATTTGAGAGGTGATCCTCGTTATTTGAGCTTGATTGAGCAAATGGAGCTGCGCAGGAGCCCGGCTTGCCTGTGCTTAGGAGAGATCCTGTTGGGGTTAGATAACAGGAAAGCCAACCGTGACCTTCCTTATCTGGGGAGTCCCATTATTTTGCAGGTAAAAGAATTTTTTCTTTTTTTTCTTTTTCTTGTTTTTTTCTTGTTTTTTTTCTTTTTTTTTTTATTTTAATACCTGCTTTTGGTAGGTCTGGCTTATGGAGCGTCTTCGATTGATCGAGCCCCCAGTTAATGTTCCTGCTTATCATGCTCGCTCAATCGCGATGAGGACCAGGCTCTACATGGTGGACTTCACTCGAGTCTGCAACTATTGGGAAAACAAATTGAAGAGTCACGATGGCCCCTTGATTAGATGGATCGTACCATGGTGGCATCTCAAATCTGTCACTGAAGTATCATCCTTGGATCCTACCCGGTCTGTGCGCATTCCTGGCTTGAAGTTTATGATATGCATCTTCCCGGAGAGGTTGATGAGGCAGGTTAGATTGAAGCGGATGATTTCGAAGCTTGACACTGTCCCGCAGACTGCTGTGGCGCTTACTACTGAGAGTCGAAGAGAATGGGCCATCAAATGGGCTCAAAGAAATATGTGGTTCTTGAACTCTTCTGTTAGTGCTCTATGGGTGTCGGATTCCTATCTGCGGTGGAGGAAAGCTACTATTCCGGAGGAGCGCGAGAGATTGAGGAAACGCGAGCCTGTTGACTACAAGGTTCGTGATGTAGAAAAGGAGAAAGAGAAGCATCTGACTGAGGGAGAGGAAGAAGCCGGGTTTCGAGTTGTTCATCCTTCGAAGAAACCGAAGACTTCTCCTGCCGTCGAGATGGTGGTTGACAAGAATGGCAAAGCTAGACCACGGGAGAGACCATTGGTGATTAGGCCGGGAGTGGCGCAAGAGCGTCCGGCTCGAGGTCGGGACAAAAAATATGATAAAAACGACAAAGGGAAAGGGAAAATGGAAGAATAGCCTAAGTCTTTATTATTCTTTATTATTATTATTATTGTAATAAGAAGGTGGGGTTTTTAGAATCCTAGCCTATTTTATTTTTAAATCTTTTATTATGTAGCGTATTATTATTGAAAGAAATGAAATAAAAGAGGTTGATTGGTTATGAAACCGTTACGATTTTCTATCATTATTCTTGTCGAATTCCAAATGCATTTGCAAATGTCCTTCTATTTACATTTAAAGTAATTAATGGGTTGTATCCTGTGAAGGATTGCCTACGTATTCATTTAAAAATGAAATTAAACCCTTGCGCGTAGTTCAAGTAAATGTAAAAGAATAATTGTTCTAAGCAAGAGCTTGTAGTGAACTTAGAAAATAAGCATGAGCTTTCACTTACTCCTAAAATGCATTTCAGTTTATTTGATGATATGAGGATGACAAATTGTCAAAATGCAAGAGCAAGATGACATTAGCTTAATTCAGCTTGGCCAGGGCCGTTTATTTCGTGCCACAAGAGCGACACGTGAGGTTACGCGTGGCGCATTTTTGCTCCTATTCTAGGCATAGTAACGTTTCAGTTGGTCGAGGTTTGTCGGGTTGGAAAATTCGTTCCCATCTAAGTATGTGATCCTAACCGCACTCCCTGGAAGTATAGACTTGACTAGAAATGGCCCGGCCCAATAGGGCTTGAATTTTCCTCGTGGATCGACAGGTAAAAGAGCTCTAATTGATTTGAGGACCAAGTCTCCTTCTTTGATGTTCCTTGGCTTAACCCTTTTGTTGAAGGCTCGTTTGATACATGCCTGATATGTTTGCACATTGTGTAATGCACACAATCTTCGTTCATCCAGGAGGATGAGTTCTTCATATCTATCCCTCTTCCAATCGGCTTCTGGGATTTGACTTTCGAGTAAAATACGCAAGGATGGTATTTATAGCTCGACTGGTTGTACAACTTCCATGCCGTAGGTCAAATAGAAAGGGGTGGCCCCAGTGGGCGTCCTGACAGATGTAAGGTATCCCCATAAAGCAAAGGGTATCTTGCTTGGCCAATCTCGATAGTTGTCAATCATTTTCTTGAGAATCATGACAACGTTTTTGTTTACCGCCTCTACCGCGCCATTAGTTTGTGGTCTATATGGCGAGGAGTGGTGATGTTTGATTTTGTACTTGGCTAGCAATTCCTCAGTCTCAGCTTGGAAATGTGATCCATTGTCACTGATGATCTCATGTGGGCAACCGTATCGACAGATGATGTTGGTTTGTATGAACTTTGCCACGTTCTTGGCTGTAAGACTGGTGTAGGAAGCCGCTTCTACCCACTTGGTGAAGTAATTGATTGCTACTAGGATGAAACAGTGACCTCCTGTTCCGGCTGGAGTGATCTTGCCGATGATGTCAATTCCCCAAGCAGAGAATGGCCAGGGAGATGTCATGGTGTAAAGCAATGAAGGAGGGACATGTTGCACATTCCCGAAGATTTGGCAATTGTGGCAATGTCTTACATATTTGATGCAATCAGATTCCATTGTGGTCCAATAATACCCCAAACGTGTGATTTTATTTGCCATCATGGTTCCACTCATGTGAGGGCCACATTCTCCATCATGGACTTCTTCCATTACTTTCCGTGCCTGTGAATGATGAAGGTAGCGTAGGATTACACCAAGAGGTGTTCTTTCGTATAACTCTCCTTGCATGAGAACGTATTGGGAAGCTAGTAAGCGTATAGCACGTTGTCCCCTTTTGTCCATATCCGGTGGATAGGTGCCGTTGAGTTTGAAGTTTAGGATCGCTTAGAACCAAGGTTCCTCTTTGATTTCCTCTTCATCGGTGATTTGGTGCACATAAGCTGGCTCTGACCGTCGTTCGATGCATAAAGGCATTTCTACCATGCTATCCGGCATATTAATCAAAGATGCAAGTTTTGCAAGAGCATCTGCAAATTGATTCTCCTCTCGAGGTAGGTGTAGGTAGGTTACTTGATCGAAGAATTGGGCTACTTGGTCTATTCTGATTTAATAAGGTGCTAAGCTTTCACTTCGGATTTTCCAAGATCCCATAATTTGGTTGATGATCAAAGATGAATCCCCATGCACTCGAAGATTCTTGATGCCTAAACCTACTGCTGCTGGCAATCCAATGAGACAAGCCTCGTATTCTACAGCATTATTTGTCACCTCGAAGTCGAGTTTGACAGAGTTTGGTGTATGCTTGCCTTCAGGAGAAATTAGCAACACTCCTATTCCAAATCCTCTTAAGTTCGATGCTCCATCAAAATAAAGGTCCGAGGAGTCTACATCGGTTTGGAGTATATCTTCATCCGGAAACGACCAGGTGTCTATCGTTTGTGTATCATTAATGGGATTTTCTGCGAAGAATTCGGCAACGGCGCGCCCCTTTATAACTTTCAGAGGTACATACTTGAGATTGAACTCTGAGAGCATCAAAGTCCATCTTGCTAAGCGTCCATTGAGAATGGGTTTCTCGAAGAGGTATTTGACAGGATCCATTTTGGAGTATATTTTGACGGAGTAGCTAAGCATGTAATGGCGTAGCTTCTTCGTTGCCCACACAAGAGCGAGGCATGTCTTCTCGAGTGGCGTGTATTTGCACTCGTACTCCAAGAACTTCTTATTAAGGTAGTAGATAGCTCTTTCTTCTTTCCCTACGGTTTGAGCTACCATGGCGCCCATGGCCGTTTCGGTTACCGTGAGATATAAACCAAGAGGTTGATCTCGTTGTGGTGGCATGAGCACTGGTGTTTGCCTAATATTTCCTTGATTCGGTCAAAAGCCTTCTGACAGTCATCATCCCACATGGTATGATCTGTTTTCTTTAACTTCTTGAAGATAGGTTCGCAGATCATGGTGAGTTTCGATATGAATCGACTTATGTATTCCACCTTGCCTAGGAATCTCTAACTTCTTTATCTGTTTGAGGTTGCGGCATTTCGATTAGAGCTTTGATCTTAGAAGGGTCTATTTCTATTCCTCGTTGGCTAACAACGTATCCCAGGAGTTTACCAGATGTTACTCCGAATGCGCATTTCTAGGGATTGAGCCTCATGTTGTACTTCCGTAGCCTTGAGAAGAATTTGCGAAGGTTCGCAATGTGCCCCTCTCTATCCTTGGACTTGACAATCATGTCATCTACATATACCTCAACTTCCTTATGCATCATGTCATGTAAGAGCGTAGTTGCGGTGCGTTGGTATGTAGCTCCGTCGTTAATTAACCCAAACGGCATAACCGTGTAGCAATAGGTTCCCCATTGAGTGACGAAGGCGGTCTTATGCATATCTTCTATGGCCATCTTGATCTGATTATATCTTGCATATCTATCCATGAAGGATAGTAACGCGTGATCTGCTGTATTATCTACCAATATGTCGATATGTGGTAGAGGAAAGTCATCCTTAGGACTTGCTATGTTTAAGTCTCTAAAATCAACACAAACACGGATTCTCCCATCCTTTTTGGGTACGGGCACTATGTTAGCTACCCAGTCTGAGTACTCGGAAACTTTGATGAACCTGACTTTGATCTGTTTATCGACTTCTTCTTTGATCTTGAGAGCCCATTTTGTCCTCATTCGACGAAGCTTCTGTTTCACGGGTTTGAAACCTGGTTTGATTGGGATTCTATGCTCTGCGATGTCCCTGTCGATCCCTGGCATGTCTTTGTAGGACCAAGCAAAAACGTCTTTGAACTCGTGCAGGAGGTCTATGAAACTGGCCCTTTCGGTAGGGCTCAAGGTCGTCCCTATCCTAAGTTCTTGGGGTTCTAGTTCGGTTCCTACGTTGATGGTTTCAGTGTTTTCTATTACAGGTCCCCCTTCCCCCTCTTGTAGTATTTCTTTGGCTATGTGGGGAGGTATCTCGATCGAGTATGGGTCTGGGTCATCCTCAGTACCATCGTAAACAGAATTGCATTCAAGATAACACGAAGAGTAAGCAGAACTTGATTTATTCATATTAAAATTTGAGAACAGTTAAAACAAAGAAGCCATCTGATCTGTAGTCAGTGGCGGTAAAGGGACAACCGTTGGGACATTTCCCGAACTACTGTTACTACTCGATACTAAGCTAGGAGAAATAAGGGGAGTGGGAATGACGACAGTAGGAGACTCTCTAGGAACTTCTCTAGACTCCGACTCCGACTCCGACTCTGACTCTGACTCGAATTCATCGTCTTCCAGTTCTCCTTTGAACATCTCCTTCTCCAGTGGTGAGCTTGAAGAGTCTTCCTTGATTGTTTGTCCACTTGATCGACTTTATCCATCCTTTCTGCTGATTGGTGTTGGTTTCTGTGATTAATACGGTAGGGTTGAAGTGATCGTCTTGAAGTATCATGGTAATGATCTCATCCTGCGCGGCTCTAACGAATCGATCTTCTCCAAATAGTAGACTAACAGCTTGTTCATCTAAGCAAGGTGCTTGACAAGTCTTGACGGTAGGAACCGTTTCTGGAGGAATGAAGTAGCAATCGTGAAAGATATCGATTCCGGCTAGCTTCCTTTCGAGATAGTGCCAAGGTTCGAGAAATCCGTGAAAGATATCTTGACTTCCTTCCCTAACGAAGTATCCATTTAGGGTAGGGAGGTAGGGTCGCATTTGGATTCCCACATTCTTACGGTTTTGAACTTGAGCGAGCATCTCGAGAACTTCCTCTTTAGTGGGTTTGTATCCTAGTCCAAGGGGTATTCTTTGTGAGTTGCCTTCTTTGTAGGGTGCAAAAGTGTTCCTTCGGATAGGATTCAAAGGTATTCCCGGGAAGTATCCCTGGGATTTGAGTATGTGGTTGACCACCAAGTTGGAGTAGGGATTGAAGTATAAGGGTGCCAACTCACTTTCTATGACATTTATGATATGGAAGCCCCCAAGTTCATGTGCTGGATCCGCAAGGACTTGATTACTTGAATTCTTTTCGATTATTGCCTTGATGGGTGACGAAGTGATTGTCACCACTTTACCATTTAGTGGGATTTTAATTTTCTGGTGGAGGGTGGATGTTACCGCTTTGGAAGCGTGAATCCAAGGTCTTCCCAGAAGTATGTTAAAGGATGCTTCAATGTCCAATATTTGGAAGTTGACTTTTCGTTCAATCGGCCCTGTGGCTATGGTTAGGTTAACAAGTCCTACTACCTTTCATCGTGTACCATCATATGCGCGAACACCTTGGTTGGTAGGGGTCCAATCCGACTCTTTCATGTCCAACTTGTATGCCATTTTCAAGGGTATGACATTGACTGCGGGGCCATCATCTACCAAAGTCATTGGCACATTCTTCTTTAAGCAAATGACAGTGATAAAAAGAGCCAAGTTATGACTAGCACCAAAGGGTGGCAGATCTTCATCCGAAAAAGTAATAGAATTACTTAGCTTTGGTGATTCTTGGAAGACCAAGTTGACTACGTCATCGGGTGTGGAGTTATGTGCCACATTTAGTTTGGCCAAGGCTTGCAGTAAAGCTTGGCGATGTGGGAATGAGCTTGCCACTAGTTGCCAGACTGAAAGATTAGCCTTTGTCTTCTGGAGTTGCTTTAGCAAATGGTCGGTGGAGCCATCTTCATTATCATTTGGTGTGACCACATTGGTTGGACCGTTCGCTACGGGACCATTTTGAGAAGTGTTTTGGTATGGGCGCCCCGAACGAGTAAGGTGGTCTACATCTTGATCTTCACAATTTTGGACTATTTGCTCACTGATTTTGACTAGGTAGTGTTCAGTGAGATACTCATCTTTATCATCATCGGCCCATATTGCATTGACAGTAGCAAGTTCCCTCATTCTTATGATTTCGGCCTCCAATTGGATAATTTGGTCGACTAGTTCATCAACCTGTGGACATGGGCCATGGGGGCGCTTGGGAAACATGCGTTTGCATTTGTGGAGTCGCCACCAATTTATTGTGGAAAATTGGAAACCGTTCGAATACCTCGTGCCATGTCAAGACACAAAGTAGTGACATGAACACCAAGAACTCGTCAAAGCAAAACGGGAGTTCAGGGACAGAAATCAACCAGGAACAGGCGCAGCAGAACTGCGCCCTCTGGAAGAGGCGCAGCAGTTGCTGCGTCTGTTCCTCGGCTCAGTTCTAGCTATGAAGCCGGAATTGCAAATCGTTAATGTTCGTTTGTGATTTTAAGGCTTGATTAAGCTATTTGACTCGGGTGAAAGTGATTAACAGATTATTTACATGTGATTAATGGTCATGAAAGCAATAAACATGGATAAAACCGATTAGGACGAATTAATATAAGGTTTCAACGGATTGATTAACAAATTAAGAACTAAACAAATTAATTAGATTATTAATGACGAAATAATGATGAATATGATGAAGAACAGATGAAAAATATATCAACGACGAATTCCAGAGACTCAATATTGATGAATCGAACCTCTAAAACCCGAATTTGATTTATTGACGAAAACCCGCAAATATGAATTACTTGGGATTTAAGTCGAGAATTACGTGTTTAATTAAATATTAATGATGAATATATTACATGTTAGAATTATTATGCTTAAATCGTCATATGAACAATGAAAAATTGAAGAAAGAAATAAAACAAACAAATCACCCAAGGACGAAGGAAGAAGAAAGGAAGCAGGAACTGCGGCAGCCTCACGAAGAGGCGCAGCAGGTGCTGCGTCCCTTCGAAGAGGCGCAGAAGGTGCTGCGTTCCTTCGAAGAGGCGCAGCAGTTGCTGCGTCCTTTCTCGACGGTCATCTTCTGGTAATTCGTAAAAAAGGATTTAAAGCATGGTTTTATAAATCGGTTTTATAAATACTTTCGACATATATCTTACAATATTATTACAATAAATAAGTAACAATAAATAAAAGAAGGATTTGCACCCTCAAACTTTCATGTTTGACGAAACGAGATGAACTAAGTATACGTTTAGTGATGCTCGACTCGAATGTAAACGAAAGTGCCCTCGTAAGAGGAAAACGACTAAGATTGATTAAGTTGATTATTGTGGAGTTGGTCAAATTGGTCGATCATGCAAAACGAGGCTGATACTCAGAAAGATCCGAGCTTACGTGGTCTAAAGTTCAAGCACGTAGATACCAAAAAGTAAGAACGTGGTCTAGAACGCAAAGGGAGAAGAGAAGGGCGGACACTCGCGTGAGAAATATGTGAGACCGAAGGTCTCTATTTATACTAATCACGTGGAGGAAGTAGGGTTTTCGGAGAAACTTTGGAAGTGAGTCTCTAAAAGATATGAAAAAATACGAAAAATACGCAGAAAAGGACTTGGGAAGAGGCGCAGCAGGCACTGCGTCTCTTGGAAGAGGTGCAGCACCTGCTGCGTCCTTTCCCAGGTGGTTTGCTCCTGCGGAAGAAAGATTTCAGTGTCTTGATTATGGAATAACGGATTAATCTTATTTTCCTTAATATTTTGTGTGAATATTACGGGAAATTGTTTGCCAAAGATTAAAAGATTTATAAAATATGGAATAGAAATATCCGGAACATTCCAGAACATTCTGACTCGGTTTCAGAAAATGAAGGCGGTTTTATGACCCGGACTCTAAATGTACTCTAATTACTGCCAAAACGACCGTATCAGCACGTAGATGACAATTAAGAGGTAGACATAAATGTTTAAGCGATCACTTGACGATAAACTTACGAACTGTCACAAATCGTTCCGCGTACCAAACATGCGACCCAATCATCACCGGGTGGTTTGCGGGAGGTGCAGAAATGAGGTATCTACAGAGCCCTCACGTTGACTGAGGCTTGGACAAGGCGAAAGTCAAAGTATAGCCATCAGGTCAATCGAAAATTACAACCTGACGACTATGGCGACGCGAGGCGGCTCAAGGGGTCTGAGCCAAGGACCTGTCATCGGGAACATTTTAGAGTCTGTCGACTATCGGGGAGGGTCGTTTAAAGTCCATTAGACTACGTGAGGAGGCTCACCAGCCATAAGAAGAGACCATACCTGAAATTCCTTGAAACTCCAGAGGAAACAAAACGCGATATTGGGAGAAGACAGCAAGACACAGTCTGGAACTGCTGGGAGAAATCTGCTTATGTTCAGCTTCAAACAAACTTCGGAAGAATTTGGGGTCGATGTTGATCTCCATGTCTCGAGAGGGAATGACTATCGGTCGTGAACTCTCGCTGGGGGAACATAATCGGAGCTGATCTCCATGTCTCGAGAGGGAATGTCTATCCATGTACTCTCGCTGGGGGGAACATAATTGGGAACTGATCTCCATGTCTCGAGAGGGAATGTCTATCCGTGTACTCTCGCTGGGGGAACATAATAATGGCGTGTCGAAACACCTGTCAAAGAAGGAACGCTCGTTGTGACAAGCTAGGTCTTGGATAAAAATAAGGCGATAATTTGCTGTTGGCTTGGAAGAGGTGGATCCGGGCGAAGAATATACGTCAAACGGACAAAATATGCGATGTAGCATCAAGGAAGAGGCGCACCAAAGATGGGCCCACAAAATAACGAACTCATAACGAATTTTTGAAAATTCGTATGAAGGAAAGCTGAGGAAGAGGCGCATCAAGAGCTGCATCCCCTGGAAGAGGCGCAGCACCTGCTGCATCTATTCCTGGATGTGGCAATTCTGCGTAAAAACCCGATGAAACAGAGGGTTCATTTTATTTGTTCGAAACATAATTCCTCAATTTCTCTCTCAAATTCCAACCGTTTTCGTCAAAATTTGATCCAAAAGCTTGCATTTGCCATGACTAATCGAGGTATGTGTATCAATCTTGCATTTGTCTTCCGTATTTGATCAAATGGGATCGACAAAATTAGGGTTTTCGACCCTAATTAGTCGAAAATTTGGGGCTTTTCCCCTAAACGAATTTGCCTTGCGAAATTGACTTTGTAAATGGCCAATTGGTAGTATAAGGATCATAACCATGTATTTGTTTCGAATTTTTGTTAAGTTTTGAGCATTTGAGTGAAATTGAGACGGTTTCACGGCTAAACCGTAAATCGCTTCGAAAATAGCCTCAGGATTGCCCATTTGCGACGAAACTCAATATTTGGAATCCTTGTGTTATGGGTAAACTTCCTACCATCTCGAAATTTTGGTTTGTGACGGCTTTTTCAGGACACTTTCTAGGGCACAATCGCCGTTATAACGAAATGCTATCGAAATTCCGACTCGAACCCATGACTAGGATTCAACTTAGGCTTGACTTGACCCAAATTACCACAGGAGCGGACGGGCTTGTGGGAAAATTGCCAAAGATGGCGAGAAAAGAGCGATTTCAGGGCTCCGAAAACTCAAAAATTCCCTAATCAAGGCTTGTCGTCACTTGACGCGGCCTAAATTTACTTTAATTTTGCAGGTGATGAGGCTTCTACATCTGGGAGAGATGCCATGGACGTGGACACTACTGTCGGCCCTTCTCAGGCGCTTGAGGAAGCGTTGGAGGAGGCTTTCACTGCTGCGGTAATGGCTGCTGAGGACGAGGTCCAGGAGGAGGAGGCTGCTGAGGAGGAGGAGGTCCCGAGACGGGCCAACGTTGGACGGGGTGGCCGCCATCTGAAAGGAGCACCTACATGGGCTGCGACCTGGGACAGTAGGCACCTGCTTTGGGCTGCGGAGGGTCACCTGTCCGACAGGACGGTGAAGAGCTTGGTAAATAGGATTCATAACTCTTCATTCATCTTCTTTCATTTATGTTTGTCATTCCTTTTCTTCTTCATTTGAGCTAAAGATAGCCTTTGTTTCAAATCAACATAGGAGGCCGGGAAGATCAGGTCGTTCTCGGGCTACACGACGACGATGGGGTGCTACGAGAGGCTGTCGGCTGAGGAGCGAGCCATGATCGAGCGGGGAGCGTTCGGCGCCTTGGTGCAGGCTTGGAGGGACATTGCGAGGAGGAAGCTTCGGGCTAACCCCAGTCTCGTCCGAGCTTTCTTGGACCGGTCCAGGGACACAACCTCCACGTTTCACATGCCTTTTGGTGAGATGAGGGTCACGTTGGAGGATTACGGCATGATTTGTGGTCTGCCGTGTGGGACTGAGGTGGTAGAGTGGCCGGAGACAGCCATGAGGGTTGACTCGGCGGACGCTGATCGGCTGGAACTTGGCACCGAAGGCGGCTGCGGTACCTGGCTTGGTGCCTAGTTCTTACGTGCGGGGCTACTTCGCGGGGAAGACCCCGACGTCGGTGGTGATCGAGGGGAGGGAGACAGCTCCTCCTCTCTGTACTGCGGAGCAGAGAGTCCGCTTGTGGCTCTGGTGGTTCTTGTCTTCGATTTACCTCGGAGACAAGGGGGAGAGGCTTTCGACAAAGCTTCTTCCCTTTCTTTCTGACCTGAGCGACCTAGGCCGTTGGGATTGGGTCACTGCTGGTTTTGCGGTCCTCATCCGCTTCATGAGGGCCATGGTTCGTCCGGAGTTGATGGAGAAGGGGACTTCTCCTGTTGCTGTTGGCCCTGGACTGCTGTTGGAGGTATGAACCTTCACTTCTTCTCATGAAAGATTATTTCCTTTTCTTGTCACGAGAGATCGTTATTGATTATCTGCTTTACAGGCGTGGGTGTACTCCTGCTTTCCGGGCCTCGCGCTCAAGAGGACGGAGCCGGTGGAGAAGGCCTATCCCGTTGTGAGGGATTGGGTGATGTGCCGCACGAGAAGTCGGCGTTCCTTCCACTACGTTTGTCGGCAGGAGGTGAACGCTCTTCAGCTGGACGACGTGAGTATTTCACCTTACATTCGTCTGTTTCTCTTCCTTTACTTTTCGAACTGATCATAAGAATGACCATTCGTTTGCTTCTTCTAGTGGGTGCCCAGGCCTTGGAAGGAGTACGCTGGCGCTCCTCCTTTCGTGGCTGAGGTCCTTCGACCTAGGAGCTCGAGCCGACTGCTGCTGAGGACGTCGATGGGTCCTGTGTGGTACTTGGGTGAGCGCTTGGCTCGTCAGTGCTCTCGAGACGTCTTGACGGTTCCCATCGATCCTCCTCGGACGATGTTTAGGGAGCCTTCTGAGGCTGAGAGGGAGGCTGACCTGGCTGGCGTCGGTGGCGACACCCTCCTTCTTCCTGGTGAGGACTACTCGGCGTTCCTCTACGGGAGGTTGGCGTACTGGCCGGTTGTGTTAAGTGCCTTATCCTATTTCATTTTTGATTGTTTGAGCATGTGATGAAAGATCATTGGTTAACGGAAGTCATTTGACCTTGCAGGAGGCCGAGGCGGCGGGCATCGAGCCCATAGAGTACCCCGAGACCCTTGAGTACACTGACACGACGGGGATGACGACGATCTCCGAGCTGCGTGACTTTGACGTGGCGGTGAGAGATGCTGGCTTGGACGAGTGGCAGCATCTCATTCGGAGGGTGAGTCTTCTAACTCGTGTAGTTTTGCGTAAGAACGCATTTGCTTAAGTTTGTCCAATCGCTAAGAATCTTTTTTTTTTTTTGAAATGCAGGTTGCGCCATCCCGGTTCATGGCTTTGTGGAGGGTAGCCAACCGGCTACGGGCTACTGCCGTCGAGGCGCTTGCTGGTGGCCGAGGACGTCAGGTATGAACCTTCCGTTTACCTCATTTTTGAATTTTCTAATCTTCCTTTATGTTTGGAGTGATTGACATGAGCCAGTTTTGTTGTTTGCAGAGGGAGCGTGAGCTGGAGTGAGAGCTTGCCCAGTCCCGGGAGGAGACGGCTCGTCTGCTGAGGGAGCTCGAGGTACGCGACGCTGAGGTTGCTGCTCTCGAGGCGAGAGTTGCTGAGCTAGACGGCGACCAGCAGTAGCTTCCGTGTTGCTTCTTGTTTTTTTTTTGGGTTGTATTTCTGTACATTTATACATTTTAGGACCCACTTTTGGACATTTGGATCTTGTTTTGGGGCTCGAGCCCCCAGTTTGGTGTACATATCCCTTTTTGATCGTATATATGATGGCCTGAGTGCCTTTGCTGCTGGGTTGCTTTGTTTGTACCTGCAGGTTAGCCTTGGACATGTTTGGTAGATGACGGTTTACGCCGTCATGCTGCCGAAATTTACACAGAAATCACATAGAACATATATTTGTACATATGGTCTAAATTAGCGCCAAACAATGACTTGAAAAAGCAAAAAAATGACCAGAAATGAAAATGCAAAAATTTGGTCGGGAATTGCCAAAATTTGGTCGGAAATGACCGGACGGTAGGGAGGGTTACCCCCTAAAAAAAGAAAAAAAAGAAAAACATATAAGTTTGAAATGGAGAGTGAAATGATTCCCCAAAAAGAAAAAGTAAAAAGAAATGTATAAGTTGGAAAAATGATATAATTGAATTAAATACAAAAATGTATAGATTTGAAAAAAGAATAAGTTAGATTAAATTGGTGAAATGATTCCCCGAAAAAGAAAATTAAAAGAAATGTACAAGTTGTAGATACCCAGAATCTGCTGAGACTCCAACAAACACCCGATGATTATCGGACTATAACATGTTTTGGAATCGCGGCGTTTGATCGACAGTTTGTGTACAGCTTTACGTCGGAAAACTTAAAACGATTTCGAAAATAAAACTTTTCAAAACATTTCAAAAATACCTGGAGTGTTTAATACACGACGACGGGGTCGCAACGACACTAACTAGAGTCAAAACTGACACCGGACCAAAAACCGACTCAAAAATTCAAATCCCGACTCCAACAACGAGTCAAACCGAGTCAACCACCAAAAACAAAACATTTCAAACCTTCTACCTTAAGTTTTCCCGGATTCATGTTGGTCAAGTACCAAACATGTGAGTACAAAACCTAGGATAGAACAAATCATGATTGCGTTTGTTGTGAAAGTGACAACACAACTCGAAGAACCGCGATGTGGCTCGCGCCTCGTTGAGCAGCCCAAGTGGCCACGTCGCTCAAAACTCACACAACCACTCATTCTCCTATAAATACCCCTCAAATGCCACCCATTTGAGACTTACGCGAGTGTCCGACCCCTCTTTTCTCCCTTAAAATTCTCGACTCGACTTCTTAAGTCACAACCCGACGCGTATTTACGACCTACCGATCGTAAACACGAGCCTTACAAATTGTTTGGTACCGTCATCGTGCATTCAATCACTTGACCGACCACTTCGACCACTACACCGTCACTAACATTAAAACACTCTTTTTACTTACCAAAACGGTTTTAAACCGAGTTTTTTCCGATCAAACGAGTTGTTACACTTACGTCGGTCACTCGCCATAACCAAACATGTAAGTATGAGGGTGTAAAATCCTCTTATTATGTTTTCATTTGTTTCATTACTATAACATGCTAAAACATGCATAACATGAACCAAAACATGGAATAAACGAGCCAAAACTGATTTTTGGTCTGAGGCAGAAGCCCCTTAGGTCGCCAACTTGCCCGCGCCTAAATGGGGTGTTCAGACCAGAGATCAACCGTATTTGTTCTCGTCATTCCTTTTTAATCCATCTTCATATTTGTAATCGGGTTTCACCATTTCAAGTATTTTCGAACCCTTTTTATTTTATTTCACTTGTTTTAACCATAAAGCATTTTTTCACCCTTTGTTCCTCATACCATGACGGTTAAATCCGTGTTTCGGTGATAATATTTGGTTAATGACATTTAAAAGGTATTTTAAAGCCTTTTATTTCATTTCTTTACATTTTCAAACAAACATATTAGTCACCAACACAAAGTCATCCTTGGTTCTACATACCATGCCGGATTTTAACCCGGGTACGATGATGAGTATCGTGTAACAACATTCAAATAGACTTAAAACAATTAGTCCATATAATTATTTTCAAAACTATTCATGTCAAGTTTGTCAAATCGAACCCGACACCGAATATTGTCAAAATAATGACGATTATTCGAGTCTAGTTCTTCAAATAAACAAATGCGGTCTAAACGACCCCTTCAAATCAAACCGGGTTCAAATACCCATTTTCAACAACGTTTTCTAAAAAGTCAGAACACAGCACATAAACCGTGGGCTAACCCGTGCATAAACAGGCCCTACATTTCTCATCTTCAAAACCAGGAAGAGGCCCCTTACATCGCCGGCTGGCTCGCGCCTCATATAGCCGTCTGGTACAGGGCCTGTTCCCTTCCAGCATTAGTCTAGGACGATCCCGACTCCGGTTAGCCCGGATATAGGACGGATCAGATGACTATTTGAAATCGTATTTGCAAAACACTTTACTAAGACAAATGGATCACGTTATGCACCCTAAACCTAATACGGTAAATGGATGTTTAATTTCCGTCTTGCATGCAAATCAATCATTAATCCAACTCGACATCTTATACTTGATACTTGGATTAAATCAACCGACTTAGAAAGCTCTCACATGTTAGGTTTAAATTATTGGATGCGCATTCATGTATTTAAACCGTTTTATCAACTTTTGCATTCAACCAACCAAGATCGATAAGTAGAGGCCGCTAACGCGGGCGGGATTGGGTGTCTGATTAAAGGGCTTCCCAATACGTACCTTCACGTCTTACTCAGAAACTTTGGATAGTGGACGACCTTATCCAGGGCGTACGAGAGTCATTATAGGGATAAGATGCTAAAGAGGGACGATTTCCTTATCTTTAGTACCTATGTCAAACGCTGCTTTGTGCTTCGATTTGACCGAGGTATAAAGTGGATTTCAAACGGGTTCCAGGCATCCCACCAATGCTTGGTGGCGACTCCGAACATCTCTAATCGTTTCGAGACCTTTACCGAGACGAAACCGACCGATCTAAAATGATCCGGTCGAAAGCATTTTTACGCCGCCGAGCGTGGCTTTCAAAAGACCGCTGTATGTCCACAGATCGGCTAGGCTTGCTGGTGGGCCATGTCCACAGATTGGCGATTCCGCTGGGGACAACTAGGACACTTACGTCTTTGTGATCCCTTGATGGTGAGACTCGAACGAGGTCTTGGTTGGAATGCATTAATTGATATTACGGTCATGGTCGGGTTCCTTGTCCGGGCCCACAATCTTACCCTTTTCGACCAATTGGCTCGACTCATCGGCGTGAGTTTTCTCATCCCCGCGTTTCGAATCCCGATTGAGTCAAGCATACCATTGACGTTACACATTTCTGTTTTGTCAAAGAGCTTTCATCACTTTCGAGCACGAGGCTAGGGCACCCTCCTTACACATTTTGTTTGGATTGGTATCCCTCTCGCAAATCGGGGTTTGATTGCTTGGTGTGTAACCCACCCTTTTAAGCCAAAACCCGTGTCAGCATAATGCATAATATAATGAACTGCGAGTGCTTATGTGCTACTTGATCATAAGTCCTTCCGTGTCATTTTCAAACTATCAAAATCACCTTTCTGCACCGTTATAATGGCCGTTTCAAACCTCGGTCTTTTGCCGACCGTTGCATTTCAAATGACACGCCTTTCTAGGCCGTCGTAATGACGATTTTCAAACCCGGTTTTGTATAACCATTTCAACACGCCTTTCTAGGCCATCGTAATGACGATTTTCAAACCCGGTTTTGTATAACCATTTCAACACGCCTTTCTAGGCCGTCGTAATGACGATTTTCAGACCCGGTTTTGTATAACCATTTCAACACGCCTTTCTAGGCCGTCATAATGACGATTTTCAAACCCGGTTTTGTATAACCATTTCAACACGCCTTTCTAGGCCGTCGTAATCACGATTTTCAAACCCGGTTTTGTATAACCATTTCAACACGTCTTTCTAGGCCGTCGTAATGACGATTTTCAAACCCGGTTTTGTACAACCATTTCAAATCACCTTTTTGCGCCGTTATAATCGCCGCGTCTAGACACGGATTTTAACCCGTTTCGCGCCAACAATAGCTCTTTCAAAACCCGAGAAAAGCACACACCCTTTTCTCGAGACACTTTCGGGATCCCGAGGATCATACACCGTCCCCTAGACCTCTTCAAACATTTCAAACTCAATTTTCAAAACATGCAATTTTGAATTTCAAAAACCGTCTTGGGAAACAATGCACTGTTTTCCGAGCCTACTCAAACTCAAACCGTCTTTTGCAAATAAACTTAAGACGACCCCTTTCAACTGATCGACTTGCGGAGATTTCTATCCTCGGAAGCCGTCCATTTAAGCGACAAATGAATCTTTTTGAAAATTTCTATTTTCGAAAACTGCAGTCCACCATTCTAATTCCGCTTCGTGTCTATCGAGTCAAAGCAAACGTACTTATGGGTCTTTACTTATGAGTCGTCTAACCACGAGACCCGTCCAACGGCGTCACGCCGTCATGTTGGACTCGTGTCAAAGGTTCGGTCAAACACCGTCACGTCATAAATCGAGTCAGCACCGAGGGATCACACACGGTCGCCCCTGTCTTGTTGAGTCTGATCTTCGTCTCGTCCTTTGCGTTGTCTGCGTTCAGTCTTGGAACCGTGTCGGATTGAGTTGTAATGTGAGCCGTTTTTCTGCCTCAGAGCCATGGCCCTGTCTTCAGCTTCATCCAACAATAACAATGACAACAACAGAGATGTCACAACCGATCAGCTAGCCAGCCTGCTTACCGCTCTTAAGGTCACCCTGGATCGCGTCGAGACCCGTATCGACGCCCTGGAGAACAAAGAAAGCGGGGAACACAATACCCCACCCTCGATCGAAATCGAGAAGAGGTGAAGCTCTTGGAAGAACAGCTCCTAGCCCGGGGTAACAATATCCATCTTGAGAACAACCGAAGGTTCGAACCTGTTGGGGATCAATTACCTGACAACTTCACCCTGACTGATGTGCCTAAGTTCAAAGGAGTGGAGGACCCACTCAACCATATCCGTGCTTTCAAGGACTACATGGCCATTAAAGGGGTCAAACAGGAACTTTTTACCCGGATCTTCCCATCCTCTTTGGAGCCGATTCCTCGCCAATGGTACTACTCCCTTGATCCGAAAAACCTTACTACTTGGGATGAGATCGCAGTTGAGTTTGCCAAACAGTATGCTGACAATGTCGATATCCAGGCCAATACCTGTACTCTCGAAGTGCTAACCCAGAACGACAAAGAGGGGTTCACTGAGTTCCTAACCCGTTGGAGGAGGGTGAGTACTCAATTGGTCAGTAAGCCGAGTGAATCAACTTTGGTAGAAAAGTTTGTCAACAATCTCCGCCCAGTTTATGCCAACCTACTGAGGTATCAGAATATCAAGACCTTCCAAGATCTGTAGATTCTTGGGACGCCCATTGAGGACAACCTCCGAAAGGGTGTCTTAGCCAAGACCACTGGCAGAGGTTACCAGGGATCCACCTCAACCGGATCTCGCCCTTACGGCCAGACAAACAAGATTGATGAGGTTAACCTCGTCGAACCATCTGCTAAGAAAACTGAACGCCCCCAGAGAGTGTTTACCAACATAGGGTCGACCTACGCAAGTGCCCTGAAAAGGCTCATGGACCGAGGGAAGTTACAACCGATCGGACCCACCCCGGATCCGACCGATGCCAAGAAGTCCCGGTTCTGGAACCCCAACGCCTACTGTCAGTATCATCGAAGGAAAGGGCATGATACCGAACCTTGCTTCAAGCTCAAACACCTCATTCAAGACATGATTGAGAAAGGAGATTTGCCTTTACCCCCACCAACTAAACCAAACAACAAAACGAATCCCCTGGGAATCCACGCCATCTCTGACGATGAGCCGACCCTAGACTCCTCTCACCTCACCCTGCCAATTGACGACGAGGTGAATGCTTTGGAAAAAGATCCTTCAGACGGAGTGTTTGTGTTTAGTGCTGCCACTATGCGCACTATGTTTCAACAAGTTGAGGAGGCCATAGCCAGCCTTTCTGATAGAATCACCCGACTCGACGACGCCTACCGTCTACTCATTTTCAATCCACCGCCACCGCGCCCAAGGGAGAATTCCCTAAGCATTCAAAACTACCCACCCCAGGATGGATTGCTCCCGCGACCATTCTGGCATAGACCCCACGAAAATCACCCTCAAAATAACTACCCACAAAATAACTACCCCCACAAAAATCACCCACACAAAAACCACCCTCACAAAAGTATCCCTCACAAGAACTACCCACCGAGGAATACCCCTCCAAGGTATCCTCGAGACTCCGAAATTAACGGCATATGGAGAGATGATGTTGAGGATGTCTATATCATCCCAGGGAAGGAGAAGCGGGCGAAAGAGATCGGGCATCTCTCCCGGTCCGGACGTCCCTATCAGAATCCGAACAATCCAACGGTCGTTCCAACAACGAATGACCAAATCGTCCCAGAGGTGGACACTCAACCAAAGGCTCCTGAGAACTCAATCCTGAGACAGCTCTAGAAAGCAAAAGCCGAAATCTCAATTTGGCAACTGATCGCAACGTCTTTTGAGCATCAACAGGCCTTGGGAAAATTAACCGTGCCCTCCACCTCTTCCCCAGAAGAAATAGTGGCGCACATGACGAGGGACGCCCTTGATCTGAGCAACCCGGTCGTCTTCTCCGATGAGGATATCCCTCCGTTCGGAGCCAATCATAACATGGCCCTGTATGCCTCCAGAAAAATATACCCATGGTCCTCGTGGATGACGGTTTCGCGGTGAATGTCATTCCTCTTAAGACTGCCTACAGGCTGGGTATCAAGGAACCTGACTTGGTCCCAACGAATCAAGGAGTACGCGCCTACGACGACACTCGTCGCAAGGTCGCTGGGCTCATCACTTTGACCGTCGCAACCGGACCATTGGAAAGGCAAACAAGTTTTCAAGTGGTCGACATCGACGCGTCCTTCAACATGCTCCTGGGACGTCCCTGGATTCGCGCCGTCAAGGCGGTCACCTCAACTCTCCACCAGAAGATCAGGGTCCCCTTCAACGGGAAAACGATCACAATTTCCGCTTCCCCAATCAAAGCAGTTATGAGAAAGGGGATAGCCTCCCAAGTCATTGAAGAGGATGACAACGAAATGTGGGGTTTCCAAGCCGTAAACGCCATAACTGATGAATCGATGCCCTTTGATTATGACCCGTTCACCAACCTCGCGATCAATCGTATTATGATGCGTCAGGGTTATTTCCCGGGTTTGCCGCTCAATCCACTGAAGGACCCATTGCCTCCCTTGAAACAGGCTAAGGTCCCCAACATTCCCTTAGGGCTGGGATACGAACCCACCGACGAAGATATCCAGGAGATGAACCTCCTAATCCGAAAACGCAAGAAGCACGAGGTTATCCTCCGTCCCTATCATCTGACTCTCAACGGATACTTTGTCCTCGAGGGATAATCCGAGCTCCACCATGGCTTTCCGGAGCCAATCTATGACTCTGTGGTGAAGGCTAGGTACCCGGGAGTGGAAGTCTTCCAGGACTGCTACTTTATCCCCGACAACATCGAAGCTGCATCAACTGAGCCCAAGCCGTCACCATGCCTTGGCGGACAAGCTGTCACACTCCTCTTTGGGGAAGATAACGTCAAACACCTCGACTATGAGGAAATCATCAACATCGCCCTGAAGGACAATCAATTTGATCCAACCGCCTTGATCTCCGATACTGACCCGGAGAAGGCTACCCAAGGCTGGAGGAAGACCGTCAAGTGGACCGATCGCCAATGCCGTATTCTCAAGATAACAACTGGGGAAGGCCCTATGTTCAAGGAGGGAAGTGAAGAAGGATCTGAGTCTGAGTCTGAGTCGGAGTCAGAGTCTGTCGTAGCTCCTAACGCTCCTGATGTCCTAATCAAGGTCCCCTTCCCACTGTTTTATCACAAAGTCGTGGGTGATTTAGAGGCTACTAGGGTCACTCCCACTCCCATAAAAGGTGACAACCTGGAGCCTGTTCCAGGGGCCACTTCCTTTGTTGTGTCGCCTCTGACTGACCACGAGATGTCTGTCCTTTCCGAACTTTTCCCTCGTGTCAACTTAATGAACACTAAGTTTGCTTATGACTCGTCTCAATTTAACTGCAATGCAATTCTGAATGACTATGAGGAATTTGACTTGAGTGACTACCCACCTCACCTAGCCAAAGAACTTGACAAGCGGGAAACCAGAACCCCCATCATTGAGGAGACCAAACCTATTAACGTAGGAACCGACAATACACCTCAAGGACTTAGGATAGGGACAACCCTGGACCCCTCGGAAAGACAACAGTTCATTGACCTCCTCCACGAATACAAGGACGTGTTCGCCTGGTCTTACAGAGACATGCCTGGGATTGACAGAGAAATTGCAGAGCACCGGATACCCATTAAACCCGGGGCTAAACCTGTGAAGCAGAAGCTACGCCGGATGCGTTCTGAATGGGCCCTAAAAATCAAGGAAGAGGTGGATAAACAGTTCAAGGCTGGTTTTATCAAAGTGTCCGAATACTCGGATAGGGTGGCCAACATTGTGCCCGTACCAAAGAAAGACGGAAGAATTCAGGTTTGCGTCGACTTCAGGGATCTGAACAAGGCGAGTCCAAAGGACGACTTCCCTTTGCCACATGTTGACATTCTGGTGGACAACACTGCCGAGCATGCTCTCCTATCATTCATGGATGGGTATGCTGGGTACAACCAGATTAAAATGGCTGAGGAAGACATGCAAAAGACTGCGTTCACTACACAGTGGGGGACATATTGCTACACGGTCATGCCTTTCGGCCTCATCAACGCCGGAGCAACCTATCAAAGAACCGCTACCGCTCCCCTACATGATATGATGCACAAGGAGGTAGAGGTATATGTCGATGACATGATTGTCAAATCAAAAGAACGGGACGGTCACATCAGTGCCCTCCGAAAATTCTTCGCTCGTCTGCGGAAATATAACATGAGACTAAATCCTCAGAAGTGTGCATTCGGGGTCACCTCCAAGAAACTCTTGGGACATGTCATTAGCAGAAGAGGCATTGAGATTGATCCAACCAAAATCAAAGCCCTTCAGCAAATGCCTCGGCCTAGGAACGAGAAGGAGATTCGGGGATTTCTCGGTCAGGTCCAATACATCAGCCGCTTCATTTCCAAGCTCACTATGATTTGTGAACCGATATTCAAAAAGCTTCGCGCCTCCGATCACACCGATTGGGACGACGACTGTCAGAAGGATAAAGGAAATCCTATCCAAACCTCATGTCCTCATGCCACCTCAACCAGGGATTCCTCTATCCCTATACCTGACTGTTACCAACACAGCCATGGGAGCAATGTTAGCACAAACAGTTGGCAACGAAGAACGAGCCATCTACTATATCAGCAAAAAGTTCATTGAGTACGAGACGAGGTATACCCAACTGGAAAAGACATGCCTTGCCCTAGTATGGTCAACAAAGAAGCTGCGGCATTACATGCTCAGCTATACGGTCCACATCTACTCCAAGATGGACCCGGTTAAATACATCTTCGAAAAACCCGTGCTAAACGGAAGGCTGTCTTGATGGACACTCATGCTGTCCGAATTTGATCTCAAGTTTGTACCCCTCAAGGTTATCAAGGGAAGCGCAGTTGCCGATTTCCTAGCATAAAATCCCGTCAACGAGGATCCAACGACCGACACATGGTCACTTCCTGACGAAGACATCCTTTGTGCCGACTCCGATGCATGTGACCTATACTTCGATGGTGCATCTAATCTGAGAGGCTTCGGGGTGGGAATCCTTCTAATATCACCATAGGGAGAACATTTTCCGATCTCGGTCAAGCTAGACTTCGCCGTCACTAACAATGCCGCTGAATATGAAGCATGTCTCATCGGCCTACAAGCAGCCATCACACTTGGCATCAAGAGATTGAGGGTCCACGGCGATTCCTCGCTCATCATCAATAAGGTGTCCGGATCATGGAAAATCCGATCCGACAGCTTAGCTCCCTACCAAGCAAAGATCAGTCAAGAGGCCGAATTCTTCGACCAAGTCGACTACTTCCACTTGCCACGAGAGGAAAATCAATTTGCTGATGCCCTAGCAAAATTTGCCGCGCTCGTCAACATTCCTGACGGCATGACATCAATGCCCCTATGTGTCGAGAGAAGGAGCGAGCCAGCTCACATTTGTGCTATTATCGACGACGAGGAAAGCCATGATGAACCTTGGTACCAAGCCATCCTCAATTACAAAACCAAAAACGAATTCCCTCCCAACTCTGATCAAAGAGGACAAAGAGCCATCCATTTACTCGCATCGCAATTCGTGATAAACCAAAATCAACTCTACAAAAGAACACCCCAAGGAATTCTCCTCCTTTGCATTGACCATCACAAAGCCAAGAAAGTCATGGGAGAGGTTCACGACGGAGAATGTGGCCCTCACATGAGAGCAATGATGCTTACACGGAAAATCATGCGACTAGGTTACAACTGGACCACCATGGAAGCCGATTGCCGTAACTACGTCAAACATTGCCACAATTGCCAAATCTTCGCCAACATACAACACATACCACCATCCCTCTTATACACCATGACGTTGCCCTGGCCTTTCTCAACCTGGGGCATCGACATCATCGGGAAAGTCAACCCGATAGGCACCAAGGGGCATTGCTTCGTCCTCGTCGCCATCGACTACTTCACCAAATGGGTAGAGGCACAGTCATATGCAGTCTTGACTGCCAAACAAGTGGCCAAGTTCATTCAAAACAACATCATCTGCCGATATGGGGTGCCCCATGAAATCATCAGCGATCAAGGCTCTCACTTCCGGGCGGAAACTCAAGTTTTGCTGGACAAGTACAAGATCAAGCGACATCGACCATCCCCCTACCGTCCCCAAACCAACGGAGCGGTGGAAGCAGCGAACAAAACTCTTGTCACCATTATCAAGAAAATGCAAGACAACTACAGCGATTGGCCGAGCAAACTCCCATTCGCACTCTGGGGATACCGAACCTCCATCCGAACACCGACAGGCGCCACACCCTTCTACCTAGCATACGGTATGGAGGCGGTTCAACCGATAGAGTTAGAGGTTCCTTCTCTACGCATCCTACTGGAGAGTCAGGTCCCTGAGGCGGAATGGACCCGTCGAAGGTACAAACACCTCACTCTTCTAGACGAACGGCGACTCAACGCCTTGCACAAAGTCCAGCTATACCAACGACGTATACAACGGGCATTCAACAAGAAGCTCAAACCCAGAAACGTCCAGGAGGGCGACTTGGTCCTCAAGTCAGTTCGAGCACCATTACCCGTCGATCCGAGGGGAAAATTCAAACCCAACTGGGCCGGGCCATACCTGGTCAAGAAAATACTTTCGGGGGGTGCAGTGAGACTGAGTGACCTAGATGGGGAGGACTTTACAAACCCGACCAACCTAGACTAACTCAAGAAATACTACCCTTGAACCATAACAACCAACGACCTAGCCTAGTTTTACAACTAGCAACGACCTCAACCCTTTTCAAGTCAAGTTCCTCAATGTGTTCTGATTTGAAATTGCATGTTTTATCGAGTCTAAGCTGCGGCACCTTGCCCGTTTCGAATGTCCTTTGATCTGTCAAAGGCAACATCCATTTGCACTAAAATAAAACAAACCCCCTGAACTACGAGCATGGTTTGATTTCACCTCTTCAGGTGAATACGTAGGCAGTCCCTCTTATGCCTGAGGGATACAACCACAAAACCCAATTCAAATTCACAAGACATTTCGAACTACGATCATGGTTTGATTTCACCTCTTCAGGTGAATACGTAGGCAGTCCTTTATTACACAAGAAGGATACAACCATTCCCACAATCAAAAACAACCATCCCCATACAAAAATCCCACGTACAAAAACATCCCAAAAAAAGAAAAGGGAAAACCATTCCCTTTTCCCACCAAAAATACAAAATAAGCCTTTCTCCCTTTCCACAAAATACCACTTTTCGAAGTGCAAATGTTTAGGACAATTCAAATTGAATTGCGTTCACCAAATGGATGGAAGAAACAAGTGTTCACAATTTTCGACACGAGCAATCCTCTTATTTAAATTAATAATGGGAGGGATTACATTTCAACAACAAATAAAGCTCGACGAGTCTACAACTTGTCAAAGCTAAGGTGTCAACTAAAACACCTCACATAATAAAACTAGCACAAAACACACAACAACTAGCTAGTACAACATAATAAAAACCTACAACAATAATACAACATAATAATAAAGTGGGTAATGGAGGTCTTCACTCTTCCATTCTACCCTTGCCTTTTCCCTCGGGGTACATATTCCCCTTGTTCTTCTTGTTGGCCCGCCTAGCATGGAATTCTTCCTCGGAGCGGATCCTAAACGGATCTAAGACGGCGACGACCTCCGGTCTAGCACAAGACCCCATATTCGACCCAAGATGAGCCAATGCATGGCCCACCATATTCTTGGGGCCGGAACTCCTCCTCTTCGGTGGTCTCATCACATCGGGAGTAGCTCCATCAACATACTCCTCGAAGAAGGCATGGTTGGCCTTTCCAACCTCTCGATACTTCAAGTCGACAACCTCGTCCTTACGAAATTTGGATCTATGTTCCAAGGACGGAGCACGTGACCACTTGACATAAGCGGGAGTCACCCATGTCGTAGCAACGGGGTTTAGCACCTCCCAAAGCGGCCGAGTGGCCCACCATCTTTCGAAGACCTCCACAAGCTCGGAGTTCCGGAAAACATTCTCTTGGACAAGAGTATCTTGAGCGGGCACCTTTTGTTGACGCCCCATTTGCCTCATGAGCCTTTCGGGATATATGAAGGAAACAACCTTCAAACCCAACACCATCAAAGAACAAGGACTAGCACCCGAAGTGGGCAACTCCGTGAAGGACCTCAAGTGCCACCACGACACCACCCAACGGATATGAGGACCACCCTCCTCCGCCAATCTTGCGGTCCAATAGGCCTCGGTGGAAGCAAAACTATCCGGGTACAACTTCTTCCTCATGGTAAGATGACGGAAGGAATAAGAAGAAGAATCAACCGGAGGCTCCACATACCTTAGCCTCTCCAATAGCCACACTTGAAGGATCCTCGGGGATTCGAAAGAGGGAGCTTCTCCACAAGAGCCTTCCTTGTCCAAAGCTTGGATGATCTCTCCAAGCACCAACCATGATGGATCTCTACCATGCTCCATTTGCTCAATCATATGAATAAGGGTCATGCTACCATGGCATCTTGGCCCCTCCTTCTTCAAGACATCAACAAAGAGGTACACATGGACAAGGCAAAATGCAAGAGCCCTTCTCCTAGCCACCTCCGAGACATTAGCATCTAATCGGTTTGAAAAGATGTTGATAAGAGCCAACATGTCCACACCATGTGGAGCAAGAAGAAAGTTTATTTGGCTTGTTGACAAACCCAACATAGAACGGAATTTCTCCTTGTAGCACAACCGAGTCGGAGGAAGCACCAGAGCACAACCCGGCCACACACCAATGGCTCCAACTTCTTCGGCAAGAGGACAAAGCTCGCCTTTCGGGAAAACGAAAACATGATGTTTCGAATCCCAAAACCGAGAACATGCTTCAAGAAATGAAGGTTGCACCTTGACTTGACGAAGCACCAACAATTGACCAACTCCCATGTAAACGAGTTGATACTTTTCGGGAGGCGACAAATCCCGACACCATTGTCGCAATGCATTCTCGAAAGCATCCATGAAATATTTTTGTGGAAGAAGAAGAGGTTTTGTAGAGATGATTTTGTGTTTCGGATGATGAAACAATGAAGCGCAAACGTCCCTATTTATACAAAATGACCAGCGCATTTTTCAGAAAAAGGGGAGAGCCGGCTTCCATCGCCAGGCTGCTCGCGCCTCTTTGAGGTTTCTCCAGGATTCCCGCTGTTGACTTGTCCCTTTCAACTTGTGCTTTCTCCTGACACCTCAAACCTCCCGCAAGGAAACTCGCGCCTCTTCGGGATGATTCAGGATATTTTGTGTTTCCTCACACTCACATTTCCTTGCTTTCGCGTTTTACGAAATCCGACACGGTTTCCATGACGCAGCTTTAAACATACGGATCTTTCTTTCTTTTTTTAAGGGGGGAAGGGCTAGTCGCCCCGATCCGCGATGGATCGTTTCCATGTCAGTCGAAATTCCGGAAATTTTTCGCAATCGAGAATTGATAACACGACGTCAATTTTCCTCAAAAACTCAAGCACTCACAAATTCGAGTCTTGACCTCAAAAATCAAATATACTCGCAAAAGTCCTTTTCTAAAAAATTCTTTCCTGACGGTTCGAGTTTGAATTTTTTGAGTCGCAAATCAATTTCAATAATTTCGATGCAATTTAATTCACGACACGAGTTAATTGCTCAAATTTTCAAGTCATTTCCTTTTGGATTCCGAACGTGACGATTTTGTCACGGAATTTTCAGAATTCATTCCTTTTTTTCAAGATTTCAATTTTAACTTCAAGTCATCTTGGTTAATTTTGGTTTTCGATCAAATGCTCTACGTGTTTTCAATCAAACACTTTTACATGTTTGCATTTTTGCATATGTGCTATCTGTTACCTGTTTTTCGACACTAACGATGCAGGAAGTGGTGCAAAGCTAAAGGAGAATCGACAGCCAACATCGCTCCTTCGAAACACAACACAAAAAAAGCCAAAAATCACAACATGAACCACAATCCAAAAACACATATATACAAACCGCCTTACGCAAAATACATCGACACACGTTTGATACGGACAACTGACCGTACAAACAAGATCTAGTACAGACGTTTATCATACAGACACCGGCCTAAAACAACCGTCTATCATACAGACACTAGCCTAAGACAACGAACTGGGGGCTATCTGCCACCTACCGAACTAAGCACTCTCTATCCGCTCAAACAAAAAAGAAAGGGAGCAACACAAGAAACAAAGGAGCAACAACGGAAGCAGAGGTGATTACCATTATGGTAATACCCCGTTCCTGCTCCACGACAAAAATGAAGACAGTGTCTTGCAGACTTCGGATGATGAGAAGGCCGAGAACCATGATGCAATGCACCACTCCGGTGATGACCCCCAATCATCAGCCATCCTGACTATGGGCCACAACGAAAAGGACAAACCGGCCACGTCAGCCGCCTCTCCTCCTCTACGGAAGCATCCTCCACCACCGCCTCAAATCCAGCAGCCTCTTCGGTCGTCTCTTCCCCTCCAGGATC
This sequence comes from Silene latifolia, assembly GCF_048544455.1. Taxonomy (NCBI): domain Eukaryota; kingdom Viridiplantae; phylum Streptophyta; class Magnoliopsida; order Caryophyllales; family Caryophyllaceae; genus Silene; species Silene latifolia. The sequence goes on along the minus strand of NC_133535.1, from coordinate 120,211,847 downwards.
GTCTTCCTCCTCCAAGGCCTCAACAACGGATCCCATAGGTCCCAAACGATACCCTGTCATCAAAAGAACAAACAAAAAACGTCAACCGAAATTTCGGCATTACGACGGCATGAAATGGATAAATCCAAACAAAAACAACAACAACCTGCAATGCAAAACAAGGGCAATCCCGCCCAAAAATCCAACCAAACAAAACAATTCACAAAAAAAAACACAAATACAAAATGACTCGCCCCTCTTTTCAAGCAAAAGACGAGTCAAAACCACAAAAACGGCATTTCAAGACCCCTACAGGGTCCGCCTACAAACCAAAATACATTCCCGACACAATGGGGTATTTTTCTGCGGCTCAAAAAGGCAATTCATACGCTAATTTGAGCCCAAACCGGTCAAAAATTCAAAAACGACCGCAAAAAGGCAAACGTGATTTTATCACGCCTCAAGGTGACCTAAATTACCAATGAGGTCCATTTCAAGGCCAACTGACTCAATTCAAGCCCAAACAGACGCTTATTTTGTCAGACATAAGACCGTCACAAAAGGCAAAAATCCAATTTTGCCCACAATATCCAACGAAGGTCCATAAATGGCGAATACGGGTTTTCCCAACTAAAATGCAACCTAGTGGGACCCACTATCCAAGCAAATAAACTTGGCATTGCGAAATGAGACGGTATCTCACCTCACTCATGTTTTTCGAGCATAGGGAGCGGGAACGGGGACCAAAATGCAAACTAAAAGCACCCCTATACTCCTAAACAGGTTTCTAACCTAATGCAAGCATGAATTTCACTCGAAATGGGCCCAATCAAAAACGCCCAATTCGATTTTTTAGGGTAAAATTCCGCCCTAATTCAATCAAGCGAAAGATCAACAAATTTAAATGGATTCAAGAGGAAATACATACCTTGAGATGACATTGTTGATGATGGCACGAGTGGAAGCTAGTGAAGGTCCTTCAATGGCGATTTTCGCGAGTTTTTGTGTCGAAAAATGAAGAAGGCAGAATGATGAATGAGATGCAGTCCAACCTCGCGTCTTTTTACAGAAAAAAGGGAAGCCCCTTTGGTTCGCCAGGTGGCTCGCGCCTCAATCAGGTGTCCCTTACTTTTTCAGCGAATTTTGGGCTTTAGCCCAATTTCCACATAAAAGATTCGGATTTTCATTGACGATATTGAAAATCGTCATTTCCTCAAAGACAAAAAGACAAATAGTGAAAATTTAAATTCGCTATTTTCAAAAATTTCAAGCAAACGGCGATCAAAACCGCCAATTTCAAAAATAATGGTGAAATCGAAATTCACTATTTTCCTTCAAAAATTTCAAAAATAATAGGGAAAATTCAAAATTCGCTATTTCTTCAAGTTTTCAAGCAACGGCAATTAAAACCGTCATTTTCAAAATAATAGCTGGAAATTGAACTCCACTATTTTCACCACACATGTCAACGGCGGCACATAAACCGTCACTTCAATCAATAGTGAAGATTCTAAATTCACTATTTCCATCAAATATCAACGACGGCACATAAACCGTCACTTCAATTAATAGTGAAAATTCCAAATTCACTATTCCAGCAGGGGGTTTCCCCCCGAAACCCGCTCATTTAAAAAAACAGTGATAGTGAAAATTCAAATTCACTATTTCCACAACGACATCATGAGTTCGCTACTTTCAAGACAAGCCCATTTGACGCGGCTATTCCCATGGTCCATTAATCGACCGCCCCATGGCTGGCGAGCCTTTGTCCGCAAACACATCAAGGACAAATCCCGAAGATACCTCGGGTACATTTCCTTGTCACGGCTGGCGAGCCTTTGTCCGCAAACACATCAAGGACAGATCCCGAAGATGACTCGGGTACATTTCCTTACCATGGATGGCGAGCCTTTGTCCGCAACCATTCAAGGACAGATCCCGAAAATGTCTCGGGTACATTTCCTTGTCATGGCTGGCGAGCCTTTGTCCGCAACCTTCCAGGGACAGATCCCAAAGATGCCTCGGGTACATTTCCTTGTCATGGCTGGCGAGCCTTTGTCCACAACCTTTCAGGGACAGATCCCGAAGATGCCTCAGGTATATTTCCTTGTCATGGCTGGCGAGCCTTTGTCCGCAACCTTCCAAGGACAGATCCCGAAGATGCCTCGGGTACATTTCCTTGTCACGGCTGGCGAGCCTTTATCCGCAAACGTGCAAGGACATATCCGAAGATGCCTTAGGTATGACTCCTTCCTATGGCTGGCGAGCCTTTGTACGTAGTCTAACGGACTTTAAACGACCTGCATGGACAGTCGACAGACTCTAAACTGTTCCCGACGATAGGTCCTTGACTCGTACCCTCGAGTCGCCTTGGCGTCGCCCTTCCCGACGGCAGGTTCTTGGCCTGAATCCTTTCGAGCCGCCTCGACGTCGCTTGGGTCTCCAGGTTGTAATCTTCGATTGACCTGGGGGCTCTACTTTGAATTTTGCCCTGTCCAAGCCTCAGTCAAAGTGGGGGTTCTGTAGATACCCAGTATCTACTGAGACTCCAACAAACACCCGATGATTATCGGACTATAACATGTTTTGGAATCGCGGTGTTTGATCGACAGTTTGTGTACAACTTTACGTCGGAAAACTTAAAAACGATTTCGAAAATAAAACTTTTCAAAACATTTCAAAAATACCTGGAGTGTTTAATGCAGACGACGGGGTTGCAATGACACTAACTAGAGTCAAAACCGACACCGGACCAAAAACCGACTCAAAAATTCAAATCCCGACTCCAACAACGAGTCAAACCGAGTCAACCACCAAAAACAAAACATTTCAAACCTTCTACCTTAAGTTTTCCCGGATTCATGTTGGTCAAGTACCAAACATGTGACTACAAACCTAGGATAGAACAAATCGTGATTGCGTATGTTGTGAAAGTGACAACACAACTCGAAGAACCGCGACGTGGCTCGCGCCTCTTTGAGCAGCCCAAGTGGCCACGTCGCACAAAACTCACACAACCACTCATTCTCCTATAAATACTCCTCAAATGCCACCCATTTGAGACTTACGCGAGTGTCCGCCCCCTCTTTTCTCCCTTAAAATTCTCGACTCGACTTCTTAAGTCACAACCCGACGCGTATGTACGACCTACTGATCGTAAACACGAGCCTTACACATTGTTTGGTACCGTCATCGTGCATTAAATCACTTGACCGACCACTTCGACCACTACACCGTCACTAACATTAAAACACTCTTTTTACTTACCAAAACGGTTTTAAACCGAATTTTTTACGATCAAACGAATTGTTACACTTACGTCGGTCACTCGCCATAACCAAACATGTAAGTATGAGGGTGTAAAAATCCTCTTTTATTATGTTTTCATTTGTTTCATGACTATAACATGCTAAAACATGCATAACATGAACCAAAACATGGAATAAACGAGCCAAAACTGATATTTGGTCTGAGGCAGAAGCCCCTTAGGTCGCCAACTTGCCCGCGCCTAAATGGGGTGTTTAGACCAGAGATCAACCGTATTTGTTCTCGTCATTCCTTTTTAATCCATCTTCATATTTGTAATCGGTTTTCACCATTTCAAGTATTTTCGAACCCTTTTTATTTTATTTCACTTGTTTTAACCATAAAGCATTTTTTCACCCTTTTTTCCTCATACCATGACGGTTAAATCCGTGTTTCGGTGATAATATTTGGTTAATGACATTTAAAAGGTATTTTAAAGCCTTTTATTTCATTTCTTTACATTTTCAAACAAACATATTAGTCACCAACACAAAGTCATCCTTGGTTCTACATACCATGCCGGATTTTAACCCGGGTACGATGATGAGTATCGGCTAACAACATTCAAATAGACTTAAAACAATTAGTCCATAATTATTTTCAAAACTATTCATGTCAAGTTTGTCAAATCGAACCCGACACCGAATATTGTCAAAATAGTGACGATTATTCGAGTCTAGTTCTTCAAATCAACAAATGCGGTCTAAACGACCCCTTTAAATCAAACCGGGTTCAAATACCCATTTTCAACATGTTTTATAACGTTTTCTAAAAAGTCAGAACACGGCACATAAACCGTGGGCTAACCCGCGCCTAAACAGGCCCTCCATTTCTCATCTTCAAAACCAGGAAGAGGCCCCTTACACCGCCGGCTGGCTCGCGCCTCTTATAGCCGTCTGGTACAGGGCCTGTTCCCTTCCAGAATTAGTCTAGGACGATCCCGACTCCGGTTAGCTCGGATATAAGACGGATCAGATGACTATTTGAAATCGTATTTGCAAAACACTTTACTAAGACAAATGGATCACGTTATGCATCCTAAACCTAATACGGTAAATGGATGTTTAATTTCCGTCTTGCATGCAAATAAATCATTAATCCAACTCGACATCTTATACTTGATACTTGGATTAAATCAACCGACTTAGAAAGCTCTCACATGTTAGGTTTAAATTATTGGATGCGCATTCATGCATTTAAACCGTTTTATCAACTTTTGCATTCAACCAACCAAGATCGATCAAGAGAGAGGCCGCTAACGGGCGGGATTGGGTGTCTGATTAAAGGGCTTCCCAATACGTACTTTCACCTCTTACTCAGAAACTTTGGATAGTGGACGACCTTATCCAGGGCGTACGAGAGTCATTCTAGAGATAGGATGCTAAAGAGGGACGATTTCCTTATCTTTAGTACCTATGTCAAACGCTGCTTTGTGCTTCGATTAGACCGAGGTATAAAGTGGATTTCGAATGGGTTCCAGGCATCCCACAAATTCTTGGTGGCGACTCCGAACATCTCTAATCGTTTCGAGACCCTTACCGAGACGAAACCGACCGATCTAAAACGATCCGGTCGAAAGCATTTTTACGCCGCTGAGCGTGGCTTTCAAAAGACCGCTGTATGTCCACAGATCGGCTGGGCTTACAGGTGGGCCATGTCCACACAAGTGTGCTAAAATGACGAAAATGTCAATATCGTATCGAGATGCGCATCCGCGAAATTAGGAAACACGAAATATGGCAACCTGACGCCTTTACCAAAATAATAACCCGTTTGAATAGGAAATTATTCGTTGAGGAATTTAGGAAAGATCCAACGCGGAAAATCACAGAAAGAGTGCTGAGGAAGAAGCGCAGCAAGAGCTGCGTCCCTTCGAAGAGGCGCAGCACCTGCTGCGCCTGTTCCCCAGTGCGTCCGTTCTGACGGATCTTAGGAAACAACTTTTAGTATAAATAGAGACGTCGAAGGAGGTTTTATTCACATAATTCTTCCGTCTTTCTTCGTCTTATTACACAAATTTCCCAAAATAAGCATACATCATGAATACTCTTGAGATTCATCTAAAAGAATGGACAAATGAGTTCTTCAACGTGGAGAAACACGACATGGGTGCTTATAATTTTGGAGCACTTTTGAGTTTAAAGTTGATCAAGGTAGTCAAACCGTTCCTAGATGCTTGTCTTGACTATTGGGACCCCAATTATCATGTATTTGCCTTCCCTGGAGGCGACATTTGCCCATTTCCCGAGGAGATTGCTGCGATTGGTGGATGGGATCCGGAACATTTTCCTGCTATTCCCTCCACTTCTCAAGGGTATAAGAATAAGTTTAAAGACTTGCTTGGATTGGCCAGAGTTAATGTTGACCGTCTTGTGACTTCTAAAGGAGTGCGAATGTTGGATTTCATCGATCGCTTTATCAATAGGACTGATCCCACTGTCTCTTATGTTGCGAGGCGAAGGGCATTCGGGTTTTGCCTATTACATGTGTACGTCCTTCAAGGGCATGTTGATGAGGATATGAGAGGCAACCCTCGTCTCTTGAGCTTGATTGAGCAAATGGAGCTGCGCAGGAGCCCAACTTGTCTGTGTTTAGGAGAGATCTTATTGGGCTTGGATAACAGGAAAGCTAATCGCGACCTACCTTATCTGGGAAGTCCCATTATTTTGCAGGTCTGGCTTATGGAACGTCTTCGATTACATGCCTATTATTATTTTTTTTTAATACCTGCTTTTGGTAGGTCTGGCTTATGGAACGTCTTCGATTGATCGAGCCCCCAGTTAATGTTCCTGCTTATCATGCTCGCTCAATTGCGATGAGGACCAGGCTTTGCATGGTGGACTTCACTCGAGTTTGCAATTACTGGGAGAATAAATTGAAGAGCGAAGATGGCCCCTTAATCAGATGGATCATACCATGGTGGCATCTTAAATCTGTCACTGGAGTATCTTCCCTGGACCCTACCCGATCTGTTCGCATTCCCGGCTTGGAGTTTGTGGTATGCATTTTCCCGGAGAGGCTGATGAGGCAGGTTGGATTGAAGCAGATGATTCCAAAGCTTGACACTGTCCCGCAGACTGCCGTGGCGCTTACTACTGAGAGTCGAAGAGAATGGGCCATCAAATGGGTTCAAAGGAACATTTGGTTCTTGAATTCTTCTGTCAGTGCTCTATGGGTGTCAGATTCCTATCTGCGGTGGAGGAAAGCTACCACTCCGGAGGAGCGCGAGAGATTGAGAAAGCGTGAACCTGTCGACTACAAGGTTCGCAAGGTGGAAAAGGAGAAGGAGAAGCATCTGACTGAAGGAGAGGAAGAAGCCGGGTTTCGAGTTGTTCATCCTTCGAAGAAACCGAAGACTTCTCCTGCCGTCGAGATGGTGGTTGACAAGAATGGCAAAGCGAGACAACGAGAGAGACCATTGGTGATTAGGTCTGAAGTGGCGCAAGAGCGTCCAGGTCGAGGTCGGGACAAGAAGTATGATAAAAATGACAAAGGCAAAGGGAAAATGGAAGAGTAGCCTAACTCTTTATTATTATTACTATTGCAATAAGAAGGTGGGGTTTTTAGAATCCTAACCTATTTATTTTTATTACAATTTTATTATGTAACGTACTATTATTATTAATGAAATAAAAAAGGTTAAATGGTTATGAAACCGCTGTGATTTTCTCTTCATTATTCTTGCCGAATTTCAAGTGCATTCGCAAATGTCCTTCTATTTACATTTAAAATGATGAAATGGGTTGTATCCCGTGAAGGATTGCCTACGTATTCATTTAATAAAATGAAATCAAACCCTTGCGCATAGTTCGAGTAAATGTAAAAGAATAATTGTTCTAAGCAAGAGCTTTTAATAAACTTTAGAAAATAAGCATGAGCTTTACTTACTCCTAAAACGCGATTTAGTTTATTTGATGATATGAGAATGACAAATTGTCAAAGTGCAAGAGCAAGGTGACATTAGCTTGATTCAACTTGGCCAGGGGCCGTTTATTTCGTGCCACAAGAGTGATACGTGGGGTCACGCGAGACGCGTTTTTTTTTTGCTCCTATTCTAGGCGTAGTAACGTTTTAGTTGGTCAAGGTTTTTTGGGTTGGAAAATTCATTCCCGTCTAGGTCTGTGATCCTAACCGCACCCCCTGGAAGTATGGACTTGACTAGGAAAGGCCTGGCCCAATTGGTTTTGAATTTTCCTCGTGGATCGACAGGTAAAAGAGCCCTAATGGATTTGAGGACCAAGTCTCCTTCCTTGATGTTCCTTGGCTTAACCCTTTTGTTGAAGGCTCGTTTGATAAGCGTCTGGTATGTTTGCACATTATGTAATGCACGTAACCTTCGTTCATCCAGGAGGATGAGTTCTTCATATCTATCCCTCTTCCACTCGGCTTCTGGGATTTGACTTTCGAGTAAAATACGCAAGGATGGTATTTCTAGCTCGACTGGTTGTACGGCTTCCATGCCATAGGTCAAATAGAAAGGAGTAGTCCCAGTGGGCATCCTAACGGATGTACGGTATCCCCATAAAGCAAAGGGTATCTTGCTTGACCAATCTCTATAGTTGTCAATCATTTTCTTGAGAATCGTGATAACATTTTTGTTTGCTGCTTCTACCGCGCCATTGGTTTGTGGTCTATATGGCGAGGAGTGGCGATGCTTAATTTTGTACTTGTCTAGCAATTTTTCAGTCTCAGCTTGGAAATGTGATCCATTGTCACTGATGATCTCATGTGGACAACCATATCGACAGATGATATTGGTTTGTATGAACTTTGCCACGTTCTTGGCCGTAAGACTGGTGTAGCAAGCCGCTTCTACCCATTTGGTGAAATAATCGATTGCTACTAGGATGAAACAGTGACCTCCTGTTCCGACTGGAGTGATTTTACCGATGATGTCAATTCCCCAAGCAGAAAATGGCAAGGGAGATGTCATGGTGTAAAGCAATGAAGGAAGAACATGTTGCACATTCCCGAAGATTTGACAATTATGGCAATGTCTCACATATTTGATGCAATCAGATTCTATCGTGGTCCAATAATATCCTAAACGTGTGATTTTCTTTGCCATCATGGGTCCACTCATGTGAGGGCCACATTCTCTATCATGGACTTCTTCCATCACTTTCCGTGCCTGTGAATGATCAAGACAACGTAGGATTACACCAAGAGGTGTTCTTTTGTATAACTCTCCTTGCATGAGGACGTATTGGGAAGCTAGCAAACGGATGGCGCGTTGTCCTCTTTTGTCCATTTCTGGTGGATAGGTGCCATGGAGTTTGAAGTTTAGGATTGCTTGGAACCAAGGCTCCTTTGTAATTTCCTCTTCATCGGTGATTTGGTGCACGTAAGCTGGTTCTGACCGTCGTTCGATGCATAAAGGCATTTCTACCATGCTATCCGGCATATTAATCAAAGATGCGAGTTTTGCAAGAGCATCCGCAAATTGATTTTCTTCTCGAGGTAGATGTAAGTAGGTTACTTGATCGAAGAATTGGGCGACTTGGTCTATTCTGGCTTGATAAGGTGCCAGGCTTTCGCTTCGTATTTTCCAAGATCCCGTAATTTGATTGATGATCAAAGAGGAACCCCATGTACTCGAAGATTCTTGATGCCTAAACTTACTGCCGCTTACAATCCAATGCGACAGGTTTCGTATTCTGCAGCGTTATTTGTCACCTCGAAGTCGAGTTTGACAGAGATTGGTGTATGCTCGCCTTCAGGAGAAATGAGCAACACTCCTATTCCAAATCCTCTTAAGTTCAATTCCCCATCAAAATAGAGGTCCCAGGAGTCTACATCCGTCTGGAGTATATCCTCATCCGGAAACGACCAGGTGTCTATCGTTTGTGTATCATTGATGGGATTTTCTGCGAAGAATTCGGCAACGGCGCATCCTTTTATGACTTTCAAAGGTACATACTTGAGAACGAACTCTGAGAGCATCAATGTCCATCTCGCTAGACGTCCATTGAGAACGGGTTTCTCGAAGAGGTATTTGACAGGATCCATTTTGGAGAATATCTTGACGGAGTAGCTAAGTATGTAATGGCGTAGCTTCTTTGTTGCCCACACAAGAGCGAGGCATGTCTTCTCGAGTGGCGTGCATTTGCACTCGTACTCCAAGAACTTCTTACTAAGGTAGTAGATGGCTCTTTCTTCTTTTCCTATAGTTTGGGCTAGCATGGCGCCCATGGCCGTTTCAGTTACCGTGAGATATAAACCAAGAGGTTGATCTCGTTGGGGTGGCATGAGCACTGGCGGTTTGGCTAGTATTTCCTTGATTCGGTCGAAAGCCTTCTGACAGTCATCATCCCACATGGTGTGATCTGTTTTCTTTAGCTTATTGAATATGGGTTCGCAGATCATGGTGAGCTTCGATATGAATCGGCTTATGTATTGTACCTTGCCTAGGAATCCCCTAACTTCTTTCTCCGTTTGAGGTTACGGCATTTCGATTAAGGCTTTGATCTTTGAAGGGTCTATTTCTATACCTCGTTGCAGGAGTTTGCCAGATGTTACTCCGAATGCGCATTTCTGAGGATTGAGCCTCATGTTGTACTTACGTAGCCTTGAGAAGAATTTGCGAAGGTTCGCAATATGTGCCTCTCTTTCCTTGGACTTGACAATCATGTCGTCTACGTATACCTCAACTTCTTTATGCATCATGTCATGTAAGAGTGTAGTTGCGGTTCGTTGGTATGTAGCTCCGGCGTTGATTAACCCAAACGACATGATCGTGTAGCAATAGGTTCCCCATTGAGTGACGAAGGCGGTCTTATGCATGTCTTCTAAGGCCATCTTGATCTGGTTATATCCCGCGTATCCGTCCATGAAGGATAGCAACGCGTGATCTGCCGTATTCTCTACTAATATGTCGATATGTGGTAGAGGAAAGTCATCTTTAGGACTTGCTTTGTTTAAGTCTCTAAAATCAACACAAACACGGATTCTCCCATCCTTTTTGGGTACGGGTACTATGTTAGCTACCCAGTCTGAGTACTCGGAAACTTTGATGAACCCCGCTTTGAATTGTTTATCAACTTCTTCTTTGATCTTGAGAGCCCATTCTTTCCTCATCCGTCGAAGCTTCTATTTCACGGGTTTGAAACCTGGTTTGATTGGGATTCTATGCTCTGCAATGTCCCTGTCGATCTCCGACATATCTTTGTAGGACCAAGCAAAAACGTCTTTGAACTCGTGTAGGAGGTCTATGAAATTGGCCCTTTCGGTGGGGCTCAAGGTTGTCCCTATCCTAAGTTCTTGGGGTTCTAGTTCAGTTCCTACGTTGATGGGTTCAGTATTTTCTATCACTGGTCTCCTTTCCCCCTCTTGTAGTATTTTTTTGGCTATGTAGGGAGGTATTTCGATTGAGTCAGGGTCTGGGTCATTCTCATTATCATCGTAAACAGAATTGCATTCAAGATAACACGAAGAGTAAGCAGAACCTGATTTATTCATATTAAGATTTGAGAAAAGTTGAAACAAAGAAGCCATCGATCGTGGTCGGTGCGGTAAAGGGACAATGGTTGGGACATTTCCGAAACTCTTTGTTGCTATTAGATACTAAGCTAGGAGAAACGAGGGGAGTGGGAATGACGACAGGAGGAGACTCTCTAGGAACTTCTCTGGACTCCGACTCTGACTCCGACTCTTGACTCTGACTCGAATTCATCGTCTTTTGGTTCTCCTTTGAACATCTCTCCTTCTCCAGTAGTGAGCTTAAAGAGTCTTCCTTGATTGTTTGTCCACTTGACCGATTTTCTCCATCCTTTCTGCTGATTGGTGTTGGTTTCTGTGTCCAGTGTGGTAATGATCTCATCTATGATGCTTTCGATGCTCTTGATTAAGGGAAGATCTTGGAGGTAGACATCCTCCTCGCTATCCGTCCATATCACATTGATCACCTCTTCTTTTGGGGAGATAAGATGTGAGCAATCTAAGGTAGATTCATCACCTGTAATCATCAGAACTCCAAGAGGATTCTGAGTGTTGTTAGGCTTACCTCCAGGTGGTATTGGTAGGCGACCGTTTTCAATCATATCTTGAAGTACATTTTTCTGTTTATAGCATTTCTCTGTATCATGTCCCTTACCTCTATGGTATTCGCAGTACGAATTCTCATCCCAGAATTTGAATTTCTTTTCTGGTTCGGGTGTAGGGCCTATGGGTTGAAGTTTGCCCAACTTCATCAACCTTTTCAGAGCGTTGGAATATGTGTCCCCTAGATTTGTGAATTTCTTTGTACTCTTCTTAGATGGCTCGAGGAGGTTAAGTTCATCAGTTTTGCTAGTAGAGCCGTAAGAACGACTTGTTGAGCCTTAATATCCACGACCTATCATTTTGGACAAGAGCCCTTTACGAATGTCATCTTCGATCCTTGACCCTAGTACGGTCAAGTCTTTGAAAGTTTTGATGTTTTGACACCTCAAATGATTTGCGTAGATGGGCTTTAAGTTGTCCACGAATTTCTCCACGAGGGTGGCTTCATCCGAGCGTTCAACAAGTTGAGTACTAGTCTTCCTCCACCGACTTAGGAAATCGGTGAAACCTTCTTTATCATTTGGGGTAAGAACCTCTAAAGTGCGCATGTTGACTTGGATTTCAGCATTATCCGCATATTGTTTAGCAAACTCGATTGCGGCATCTTCCCAAGTAGCGATTTTCTTGTGTTCTAGCGAGTAGAACCATTGTTTTGGGATGGTGTCAAGATATGAAGGAAAGATCCTTAAGAACATCTCGGGTTTAATGCCTTTGATAGACATGTAATCCTTAAAGGCACGGATATGGTTCAAAGGGTTTTCGTGCCCCTTGAATTTCGGGATATCTGTCATGTTGAAGTTGGTTGGCAACTTGGAACTCATAGCCTCATATTTGCGATTGTTCTCCCTATAAATGTCATCCCCTTTGAGATACATCAATTGTTCCTCCAAGTATTGGAGTCGTTTCTCAGCTGCAGTCATACCTATGGGAGGGTTTTCGTCACTGAAGTTGTTCATGAAGTCATCGGCTATCTCACTCTCTCGAGGAGGCATCCTCGTTTCCACGGCATATATTCGGCCCTCAATGGTGTCAAGGCGATCATACACTTGGTCTTGAGTAACTTGGAGATGAGCTAGCACGGCTAGGATTTGATCATTACCATTCTGGAGTTGGTTGAAGTTCGCATCGCTTGTTTCAGGCATCTTGGAAACTGAATAAGAGATTGACGACGAATCAAAACACGATCGACCACTCTAGAACACTTACTTGAAAAGAAATGTTTTGACTTGTGAAGTGGGAGTGTGCCACTTGTGTCAGTGAGTTTTGAGGAAATGACAAAGTTTGAAAAAAGTTGGTCCTAGTCAACTTTAGTGTAGTTGTAGGAGTGGACTCGAAGTGAGGTTTTGAAATGGGTTTTGAGGCCCGAGTTTTGACTCGACAACTGGACAGAGTTTCGGCTTGTTTTACACTAATGTTAGGCCCAAGTTTCGAAATTTTGCATTTTAAAGAAGGATTTTGTTTTTTTACGAAAATCGTCATGGTTTCGTTTAGAAAATGGTGATCACGTATGGTACAAGAAATATACAAGCATTATAAGGGATGCTGAGTGCATTTAGAAGGGTTTTGGTTTAAAGGGTGGGTTGCCATACCGAACAATCAAACCCGAAGTCTGTGGAGAGGCTCGTACCAAACAAGAGTAAAGCCGATTCCTAGTCCATTTCCTCAAGTAGTGAAAGTCCTTGATACAAACAAGAGTAAGTACCATGGTATGGATGACGTCAATCGCTATCCATCCTTAGGCCCAAATAAGAATTATGACCGTTTAGACGGGACGATTGGTCGAATGGGTTGGGATGGGCCTAGGAAGGCCGAATGAAACGATCTAGGAAGACCGAGTTATGAAAACCGACAATTGTCTTGTACAAAATATTTCCTAACCTTGTTCAAGTTTCACCCTTTTGGCTACACGTAAGTGTATTATCCCCAGCGGAGTCGCTAAACTGTGGACATGGGCCACGGGGGCGCTTGGGAAACAAGCGTTTGCATTTGTGGAGTCGCCACCAATTTATTGTGGAAAATTGGAAACCGTTCGAATACCTCGTGCCATGTCAAGACACAAAGTAGTGACATGAACACCAAGAACTCGTTACCCTTAGCATTCTATGTCTAGAATGACTCTCGTGGATGCCAATGAACACAGATGTTCACAGAGATCTGGAGTAAGGGGTGAGGGTACGTATTAGGAAGCTCTTTTGATCGAACACCTAATCCCGCCCGCCTCGATAGCGGCCTCAACTAATGATTAGGGAAGTTCTTCATACTCGATATATTGTCGATTATATGCATGCAATGCAACATTCAACGTTTTAATCCTAACATGTGAGGAATTAGACTAAGTCGGTTAACAACTAATTTAACATACAATAAATGTCAAAGTCGAGATTTAAGTTCAATTACATGTGAAGGCACACAAAGAAATATAATAAAGAAAATTACAATAATAATACCAAGAAAATTACAATAATTACATTGGGTTAATTGATTTATGTCGAAAATACTTCTAAAACGGATAATTTTGAGAAAAGAAATAAATAAACAAATTAACGAACATGAATTAGGGTGATAATACGAATAGTAGTTAATTAATACGTAAGCTAAAACTAGGTAAAAGCAAAACGGGAGTTCAGGGACAGAAATCAACCAGGAACAGGCGCTGCAGAGCTGCTCCCTCTGGAAGAGGCGCAGCAGTTGCTGCGTCTGTTCCTCGGCTCAGTTCTGGCTGTGAAGCCGGAATTGCAAATCGTTAATGTTCGTTGGTGATTTTAAGGCTCGATTATGCTATTTGACTCGGGTGAAAGTGATTAACAGATTATTTACATGTGATTAATGGTCATGAAAGCAATAAACATGGATGAAACCGATTAGGATGAATTAATACAAGGTTTCAACGGATTGATTAACAAATTAAGAACTAAACAAATTAATTAGATTATTAATGACGAACTAATGATGAATATGATGAACAACAGATGAAAAATATATCAACGACGAATTCCAGAGACTCAATATTGATGAATCGAACCTCTAAAACCCGAATTTGATTTTAATGACGAAAACCCTCAAATATGAATTACTTGGGATTTAAGTCGAGAATTACGTGTTTAATTAAATATTAATGATGAATATATTACATGTTAGAATTATTATGCATAAATCGTCAAATGAACAATGAACAATTGAAGAAAGAAATAAAACAAACGAATCACCCAAGGACGAAGGAAGAAGAAAGGAAGCAGGAACTGCGGCAGCCTCACGAAGAGGCACAGCAGTTGCTGCGTCCCTTCAAAGAGGCGCAGCAGGTGCTGCGTCCTTTCTCGACGGTCATCTTCTGGTAATTCGTAAAAAAGGATTTAAAGCATGGTTTTATAAATCGGTTTTATAAATACTTTCGACATAAATCTTACAATATGATTTCAATAAATAAGTAACAATAAATAAAAGAGGGATTTACACCCTCAGACTTACATGTTTGACGAAACCCGAGATGAACTAAGTATACGTTTAGTGATGCTCAACTCGAATGTAAACGAAAGTGTCCTCGTAAGAGGAAAACGACTAAGATTGATTAAGTTGATTATTGTGGAGTTGGTCAAATTGGTCGGTCATGCAAAACGAGGCTGGTACTCAGAAAGATCCGAGCTTACGTGGTCGAAAGTTCAAGCACGTAGACGCCAAAAAGTAAGAACGTGGTCTAGAATGCAAAGGGAGAAGAGAAGGGCGGACACTCGCGTGAGAAATATGTGAGACCGAAGGTCTCTATTTATACTAATCACGTGGAGGAAGTAGGGTTTTCGGAGAAACTTTGGAAGTGAGTCTCGAAAAGATACGAAAAATACGCAGAAAAGGACTTGGGAAGAGGCGCAGCAGGCACTGCGTCTCTTGGAAGAGGCGCAGCACCTGCTGCGTCCTTTCCCAGGTGGTTTCCTCCTGCGGAAGAAAGATTTCAGTGTTTTGATTATAGAATAACGGATTAATTTTATTTTCCTTAATATTTTGTGTGAATATTACGGGAAATTGTTTGCCAAAGATTAAAAGATTTATAAAATATGGAATAGAAATATCCGGAACATTCCAAAACATTCTGACTCGGTTTCAGAAAATGAAGGCGGTTTTCTGACCCAGACTCCAAATGTACTCTAATTACTGCCAAAACGACCGTATCGGCACGTAGATGACAATTAAGAGGTAGACATAAATGTTTGAGCGATCACTTGACGATAAACTTACGAACTGTCACAAATCGTTCCGCGTATCAAACATGCGGCCCAATCATCACCGGGTGGTTTGCGGGAGGTGCAGAAATGAGGTATCTACACAACCATGGCTACTACTTCTTGCATTGTAGTGTTTTGAGAGAAGACTAGTGGTGCACGTTCTTTAGGTGTTGCGTTGGGATCACGTAGGGTTGCCACTGCACTCTCTAGTTCCATGACTTGCCTATTCACTCTTTTTGCCCATGCAATGAAATCGGTGATGATTGGGGAAATGGTAGAGTAGTTCCCTTCATTTTCTATTGAATAAATTTCATCTTCGACTGGAGAAATGAGGTGTGAACAATCTATGGTAGATTCTTCACTTGTAATCACTAGAATTCCAAGAGGATTCTGAGTGTTGTTAGGCTTACCTCCAGGTGGTATTGGTAGGTGATACGTGCATTTTATATAGTCTTATTAGCCTATTTTATGCACGTATTTCTATGCTTTTATCGTGGTTTTATGCTACGAAATGCCCCGAATATGCTACTTTGGTTTGTTTTGTCTCATTTGCAGGAATGAACCCAAAAGTAGTGAAATCAAGCCTTTTACCATCCTTTTAGCATGCATTTGGAGGAAGAGTGAATTTGGAGCGGGAATGAAGCTATTTTGAGATGCGCATTGGAGTAAGGAAGTTAGGCGAGCCAAGAGAGAGCTTCAATTTGCTAGTTCCTGCTTGTAAGAGCCATATCTCGGATTCTACAACAGATATTCAGGTGATTCCAATTGGATATGAAAGTTTGTCCTTTTAGCTTTCCAATGCCACCGGAATCACCCTGTTTGACCAAGTAACGAAGAATTGGCAGCCGTTTGAAGTTCAGTGCGCGAAGCAGGAATTACGCGCTGAGAAGTGCTCGATCGAGAACTATTTCTATTCGATCGAGAGCCCATTTGCTCGATCGAGAGCTACCTCTTCTCGATCGAGTGATTAAAGGGAAAGAAGTCTTCGATCGAGAGGAATTGTTCTCGATCGAGAGGAATGCTAAGGAATATCACTCGATCGAGAGCCTTTTGTGCTCGATCGAGCAACAATCCTTGACGGGCTGGGCTTTTAAGCTTTATTTTCCGCAATTAGGTTAATAAATCCTATTTTATTATAAATAGGAAAGTTAGGACGACATTTTGTTCTCTCTTCTCTTCTCCCCTCCTCTCTTATTATTTCAAAAAACACTTTGTTACTGTTACTTTGCTACTGCTCCTTTTTCCGGATCTAATTCAGTATTTCTTTCTTTCCCTTTCTTTTCCTCTTTGATTTATGCTTATGTTTATTGTTCTTTCTTTATATCTTGTTCTCCCTTTAATCATGTCTAGCTAATTCCCCTTAGTATGTTAGGATTAGGGAAGCCGTGGTAGCGATGTTTTAATTGACTTATATAGGTTAGTCTTGCGATAGGAATTGTATTAGGTAATTTAATTGTTATCCGGTCGAATGAATGCATGCAGGAGACCATAAATTTAGTTAACCCCGACCTAGATCGAAAGATTGGAAGGGAAGGCTTGCTTAATTACAATAGGGTATTGCAGTGAGGGCGAAAGTTAAGCTGTTTACGCTCTAGGGCGGTTTAAGGACCGAAAGGTGACGACCATAGCTCTTCTTATCAATAGTCTAATCGCCTTAGTATTCCCGATAGTATAAGATCTGATAGCTGCCACGGTAGACCGACTCCTAGCATACTTCCTTTCTCTTATTTTTAATCTCCTTTATTCCCTTCTCTTGCCTCTAGTTTCAGTAGTTTAGTTAGTTCACAATCAATTCAACCCCATTTCGTGACACCGATGACAGACCGAATTAAACAGATAGATAGCAACTTAGCCTCCCTGTGGAGATCGACCCTACTTACCGCTGACTTCTGTTAGTAGTACTTAGGTATTTTATTTTTGGTACAAAACGACAGTATCAAATTTTGGCGCCGTTGCCGGGGAGGCGACGCTTTTTATCTGTTTTATTTTGTTTGCCCTTTCGCCTCAAGGGAAGACTAAGTACCTTGAGGCTGTTCTTATCTGTTTCTTTAGTGCTGTTTTGATAGGCTTACAGGTTTATTAGACAGACTACTGAGGGAGATTATCGAAGGGAAGGCTTGAGTACCTTCGATCCCTCTTGCCAAGATGACATCTGTCTCCCGACTAATTGCTCAGTTTGAAGCCCAAGCTGAGAACCCTGCTAGTTGGGAAAGGAAGAAATCTTGGGGATGTGGTGTCTTCTTGAGCACAATGCACCTGTAGTTGTGCCGCCACATCCACCCCATCAATGGCCACCGCAACAAGATCCTCGTGATATACAGAAAAAAGAAATCGCGGAGCTGAAATCCTTAATTCTAGAATATGATAGATATATGGGTGCTCAAGTCACTGAGCTGCAGTCTGCAATTGCTCGGATAACGGTTGGTTGTTGCTCGGCAACGAG
Source organism: Silene latifolia (assembly GCF_048544455.1). Lineage (NCBI taxonomy): Eukaryota > Viridiplantae > Streptophyta > Magnoliopsida > Caryophyllales > Caryophyllaceae > Silene > Silene latifolia. Next base: position 120,193,865 of record NC_133535.1, on the reverse strand, counting down.
TAAGAGGTGTACTTGACCAAGAGCGGTTTTTCCCATGAAGAACCCGCGTTGCCCAATGCTGAAAATGATTTCTATATTTCGGATGACGAATTTCTATCGTATTTCCAGAGTGTATGCGGGGATATCAGCGCTGTACAGGAAGAAAGTCCTCGATCGAATAATATCTCTTCTCGATCGAGTGACATGCAGGAGGATAGTTCTCGATCGAGTGATTTTGTTACTCGATCGAGTGAGATGCGAGAGGAAGTTGGTCGATCGAGTGAGTATTTTGCTCGATCGACTGATTTGGCCATTGGGAGCTTTAATTCGTCACTTGGGTTCATATTGGATGACGAGTTTGACGATGATGAAGGTTACGGTGAACCTCCCTTATTCACAGCCGAGTCGGATACACTTGAAGCTGCGATTTACGGGATGGATTCCACTAAGGAGGTTGATGAAGAAGCAGCTGAGACGGTAATTGCTCCTAGCACGGATGAGGTAATGCATTCCTTTGTCAGTAATTCCGTCGTTGAGAGCGACCAACCCGAGGTAGTAAGCGATAATTTCATTATTGTTTGTTCTAACAGTATATTGCCTCGTTTAATTTGTGCTCCTTCTTTTAATGCTACACCCTCTCATATGTGGACGCATAATTTAACGAATTTTCACCGTCCTCGTCATTTCAAAATGTTAATCGAATCGGGACCCTTATATATTGTGATTGCTCCGCGCTCCTTTATTATGTGGATAAATTTAGGAGCTCACATAGGAAATTTGTTAGACTCAAACGGTTGTTTAATTTCATTTCCTATTTCTTGATTCCACTTTTGAGCTACTTATGCTTTTGTGTAGCACATGCGCAGCTATTTGACAGGTTGTTGCGCGCTTTGAGCTGTTTTGATTGTGACTATTAGAGAGGCTCGAAGAAAAGAAGGTCGAGCTGGGACCTGACTGAAGCTAGCGCTACCCGGGAGGCAACCCGGCGATTTTATTTTGCATTTTTATTTACTTTCAGTTGTAATAAATGGTTTTATACCATAGACTATCTCAGTATGCTTGTTTTTGTCAGTTGCGGGCTGTTTTTCATTGCATTATGCAGGAATACGCTGCGGATCACTCAAAGTACTCGATCGAGCACTTGTGCTGCCAAATCCTCTCGATCGAACAGATATTCCACTCGATCGACCACCTGCAGATTAGAGAACCACTCGATCGACCACTATTTCAGTCGATCGAGCAGTTTTAGACGCCCATGTTACTCGATCAGCTACTATCCCTCTTGATCGAGTGTTATTGACTTGGATTAGCTTCCTGAGACGGGTTTCCGGGCCCTTAGCAACCTCCCATTTCATGGTCGGTTTGGGGAGGTCCCCTTATTCGCGCATTTTGTGAGTTTTCCGCTTTTACTCTCTTTCTCCTTTAGTTTGCATTTCCTTTCCATGTTTTGGTACAATGGGGGCATTGTACGGTTTGGTTTGGGGAGGTTATGCATCCATATCTGTGTCTGCATTTTGTTTTCATTGCATTTCAGTTATCACGTTTAATTTTCTGTTTGCATTGTTATTTATTTCATAAAAATTCAAAAATTCAATAAAAATTTGAAAAATTGTTTATAAAATTCAAAAAAAATTTCATGTTTATTTTTGCATATAGGTTGAGTCGGAACGGTCGATTTCCATGATGAAATTGCTCTATATTTGTCTTTTTGCTTAAGCCTTGCATTGAATTAATTATCTTATTAGCTTTGTCTTATTGCATATCTACGAGTTAATGTTTAATTTAGCTGAACGAATAGACTTGACCTGAGATTTTGGCAACCTACTTATAATTTCTAAGATTTAGAGCCTTATAAACTGGTGTCATTTGTGACCAGTTTCATGTAGGATTGTGAGTATACTCCTTGCATAACATGTATCATCAATTTGCACGTATATGACATTCAATTGCTTTTCGCCTGCATACATTCGGGTTAGTGGTTGGTGTCACATGCAGGGAGGTGCTTACATTTTCCCTTTCTTTCATTTTTACCCATAAACTCCACATTAGCCAAATTTGCCTGTTGACCCTTAACTACATCCCAAATTTAGCTTGCCTTGTCAAGCTAGTTTAGATTGTTCTGCGGTATACTGTTTATTGTATCAAATTTTGGCGCGTATTCTGTTGATTTGGAGTTGGTAGAAAAGAAAAAAAGAGATGAATTGAGGAAAGGTTGACGAAAAAAAAGATGTGAAAAGAGAAAAAAAAAACGTGAAAAATGAAAAAAGATTTCGAAAAAAAAAAAGAGAAGAAGAAACCGAAAAAATAGAAATAGAAAAAGAAAAAAAAAAGATGTTGTTGTTAGTCGGTTTCACTCCTATGTTTTATTTATATCATTTGAGGAGTTAGTTCAGTTTGGTTTGGTGAGATTTTATGCCAATTGAAGGGCATGTGCTTAATTCAATAATTGAGTTGGAACCGGATGTTGTTATATGGTTTTGTTTAGGTACTAGCTTGATCACCTATACCTCCACATTCCCATACATGTTTTGCCTTTCCTTACCCATTGCCTCACTTTACCATATTTTTGTAAGCCCTCGGCTGTGACAGGACCCTGTTTGGTTGGAATGTGTGTACGGTAGCTAGAACTGTCTATCATATTAGTTGCATGCATGTTTATGTGGGTCGTAGTTTAGGTGAGCGACTATTTTTCTTTCTCTCTTACATATATATGTTCACCCTTTGCTTCATGAGAGAAGAGTGACCCGTGAGAGACCGATTTTAAAGGTCTTGCAAGGTCGACGGTTCAGCTTTATTATAGACATCTTACAACTCGTTTGCATTTGACTATTTGCTATAGGTGTTAGTTTGCTTGCATTAAATTGGCTTAAGTGGGCATTTGTAGCTAGCTCTGAGTTATCTTTTTCCGTTCCGTCAGTTGCATTTTAGTTTACTCGGGGACGAGTAAAGGTTTGGTTTGGGGAGATTTGATACGTGCATTTTATATAGTCTTATTAGCCTATTTTATGCACGTATTTCTATGCTTTTATCGTGGTTTTATGCTACGAAATGCCCCGAATATGCTACTTTGGTTTGTTTTGTCTCATTTGCAGGAATGAACCCAAAAGTAGTGAAATCAAGCCTTTTACCATCCTTTTAGCATGCATTTGGAGGAAGAGTGAATTTGGAGCGGGAATGAAGCTATTTTGAGATGCGCATTGGAGTAAGGAAGTTAGGCGAGCCAAGAGAGAGCTTCAATTTGCTAGTTCCTGCTTGTAAGAGCCATATCTCGGATTCTACAACAGATATTCAGGTGATTCCAATTGGAGATGAAAGTTTGTCCTTTTAGCTTTCCAATGCCACCGGAATCACCCTGTTTGACCAAGTAACGAAGAATTGGCAGCCGTTTGAAGTTCAGTGCGCGAAGCAGGAATTACGCGCTGAGAAGTGCTCGATCGAGAACTATTTCAATTCGATCGAGAGCCCATTTGCTCGATCGAGAGCTACCTCTTCTCGATCGAGTGATTAAAGGGAAAGAAGTCTTCGATCGAGAGGAATTGTTCTCGATCGAGAGGAATGCTAAGGAATATCACTCGATCGAGAGCCTTTTGTGCTCGATCGAGCAACAATCCTTGACGGGCTGGGCTTTTAAGCTTTATTTTCCGCAATTAGGTTAATAAATCCTATTTTCTTATAAATAGGAAAGTTAGGACGACATTTTGTTCTCTCTTCTCTTCTCCCCTCCTCTCTTATTATTTCAAAAAACACTTTGTTACTGTTACTTTGCTACTGCTCCTTTTTCCGGATCTAATTCAGTATTTCTTTCTTTCCCTTTCTTTTCCTCTTTGATTTATGCTTATGTTTATTGTTCTTTCTTTATATCTTGTTCTCCCTTTAATCATGTCTAGCTAATTCCCCTTAGTATGTTAGGATTAGGGAAGCCGTGGTAGCGATGTTTTAATTGACTTATATAGGTTAGTCTTGCGATAGGAATTGTATTAGGTAATTTAATTGTTATCCGGTCGAATGAATGCATGCAGGAGACCATAAATTTAGTTAACCCCGACCTAGATCGAAAGATTGGAAGGGAAGGCTTGCTTAATTACAATAGGGTATTGCAGTGAGGGCGAAAGTTAAGCTGTTTACGCTCTAGGGCGGTTTAAGGACCGAAAGGTGACGACCATAGCTCTTCTTATCAATAGTCTAATCGCCTTAGTATTCCCGATAGTATAAGATCTGATAGCTGCCACGGTAGACCGACTCCTAGCATACTTCCTTTCTCTTATTTTTAATCTCCTTTATTCCCTTCTCTTGCCTCTAGTTTCAGTAGTTTAGTTAGTTCACAATCAATTCAACCCCCATTTCGTGACACCCCGATGACCGAATTAAACAGATAGATAGCAACTTAGCCTCCCTGTGGAGATCGACCCTACTTACCGCTGACTTCTGTTAGTAGTACTTAGGTATTTTATTTTTGGTACAAAACGACAGTATCAGTAGGCGACCGTCTTCAATCATGTCTTGAAGTACATTTTTCAGTTTGTAGCATTTTTCTGTATCATGTCCCTTGCCTCTATGGTATTCGCAGTACGAATTCTCATCCCAGAACTTGGATTTCTTTTCTGGTTCGAGTGTAGGGCCTATAGGTTGAAGTTTACCCAGTTTCATCAACCTTTTTAGAGCATTGGAATATGTGTCTCCAATATTTTGTGAATTTCCTTGGTGGGGTACTCTTCTTAGATGGCTCGAGAAGGTTAATTTCATCAGTTTTGCTAGTAGAGCCGTATGAACGACTTGTTGAGCCTTGATATCCATGACCTACCGTTTTGGAGAAGAGCCCTTTACGGATGTCATCTTCGATCCTTGTTCCTAGTACGGTTAAGTCTTTGAAGGTCTTAATGTTTTGGTACCTCAAATGACTTGCATAGATGGGCTTGACGTTGTCCACGAACTTCTCCACAAGGGTAGCTTCATCTGGACGTTCAACAAGTTGAGTACTAGTCTTCCTCCACCTACTTAGGATGTCGGTGAAACCTTCTTTGTCATTTAGGGTAAGAACCTCTAAAGTGCGCATGTTGACTTGGATTTCTGCATTATCCGCATATTGCTTGGCGAATTCAATTGCGGCATCGTCCCAGGTAGCGATCTTCTTATGCTCTAGAAAATAGAACCATTGTTTTGGGATGGTGTCAAGAGATGAAGGAAATATCCTTAAGAACATCTTGGGTTTAATGCCTTTGATAGACATGTAATCTTTGAAAGCACGGATATGGTTCAAAGGGTTTTCATGCCCCTTGAATTTAGGGATATCCGTCATGTTAAAGTTGGTTGGCAACTTGGAACTCACGGCTTCATATTTGCGATTATTTTCCCTATAAATGTCATCCCCTTTGAGATACATCAATTGTTCCTCCAAGTATTGGAGTCGTTTCTCAGCTGCAGTCATACCTACGGGAGGGTTTTCGTCCCCGAAGTTATTCACAAATTCATCAGACACTTCACTTTCTCGAGAAGGCATCCTCGTTTCCATGGCATATATTCGGCCCTCGATTGTGTCAAGGCGATCATACACTTGGTCTTGAGTGACTTGGAGACGAGCTAGTGCAGCTAGGATTTGATCATTACCATTCTGGTGTTGGTTGAAGTTCACGTCGCTTGTTTCAGGCATCTTGGAAACTGGATAAGAGATCGATGACGAATCAAAACACGATCGACCATTCTAGCACACTTACTCGAAAAGAAATGTTTTGACTCGTGAAGTGGGAGTGTGCCACTTGTGTCAAGTGAGTTTTGAGGAAATGACAAAGTTTGAAAATGCTAGTCCTAGTCAACTTTAGTGTAGTTGTAGGAATGGACTCGAAGTGAGGTTTTAAATGGGTTTTGAGGCCCGAATTTTGACTCGACAATTGGACAGAGTTTCTACTGGTTTTGCGCTAATATTAGGCCTATGTTTCGAAAATTTTTACATTTTAAAAGGGATTTTGATTTTACAAAAATCGTCATGGTTTTGTTTAGAAATGGTGATCACATATGGTACAAAGATTATACAAACATTATAATGGGATGCTGAGTGCATTTAGAAGGGTTTTGGCTTTAAAGGGTGGATTGCCATACCGAACAATCAAACCCGAGGTCTGTGGAGAGGCTCGTACTAAACAAGAGTAAGGCCGATTCCTAGTCCATTTCCTCAAGTAGTGAAAGTCCTTGATTCAAACAAGAGTAAGTACCATGGTATGGATGACGTCAATCTATATCCATCCTTAGGCCCAAATAAGAATTAGGACCGTTTAGACGGGACGATTGGTCGAATGGGTTGGGTTGGGCCTAGGAAGGCCGAATAAACGATCTAGGAAGACCGAGTTATGAAAACCGACAATTGTCTTGTACAAACTATTCCCTAACCTTGTTCAAGTTTCACCCTTTTGGCTACACGTAAGTGTATTATCCCCAGCGGAGTCGCCAAACTGTGGACGCGGGCCCACGGGGGCGAAAAGCGAAGCAAGCTTTTCACACTTGGTTTGTTTGCATTTGTGGAGTTGCCACCAATTTATTGTGGAAAATTGGAAACCGTTCGAATACCTCGTGCCATGTCAAGACACAAAGTAATGACATTAACACCAAGAACTCATTACCCTTAGCATTCTATGTCTAGAATGACTCTCGTGGATGCCAATGAACACGGATGTTCACAGAGATCTGGAGTAAGGAGTGAGGGTACGTATTAGGAAGCTCTTTTAATCGAACACCTAATCCCGCCCGCCTCGATAGCGGCCTCTACTAATGATTAGGGAAATTGTCTATACTCGATATATTGTCGATTATATGCATGCAATGCAACATCCAATAAATTAATCCTAGCACGTGAGAATTAACTAAGTCGGTTAACACGTAATTTAACATACAATTAATATCGAGGTAGAAATTTAGATCGATTGCATGTGAAAGCATACAAACAATACAATAAAAGAAATACAATAAATATACAATAAAGGAAAATTACAATAATTACATCGGATTTAATGATTTATGTCGAAAATACATTTAAAACGGATAATTTTAGAAAAGAGAGAATAAATGAATAAACGAACAGATATTAGATGATAATACGAGTAATAGTTAATTAAACACGTAATTAATAAACTAGGTCAAAGCAGAAACGGGAATTCAGAGACAGAAGTCAACCGAGAACAGGCGCAGCAGAGCTGCATCCCTTGGAAGAGGCGCAGCAGTTGCTGCGTCTGTTCCTGGGTTGAGTTCGGGCTGTGAAGCCGGAACCGCAACTCGTTAATGCTCATTGGTGATTTTAATTCTTGATTAATGGATAATTGACTCGGATGAAAGTGATTAACATATTATTTACATGTGACTGAGGTCATAAAAACGATAAAGCATGAATGAAACTAATTAGAACGAAATATTACAAGATTTACAAGATTAATTATGAGAATTAACAAACTAAACAAATTAATTAGGCTAAACAGGTTATTAATGATGGATTAATGATGGTGACGGTAAATAACAGATACAAGTATATCAAAGATGAATTACAGAGATTCAATATGAGTAAATCGAACCTCTAAAACCCGAATTGATTTCAATGACGAAAACCCGCAAATATGAATTATTAGGAATTTGAGTCGGGATTTAATGATGGATTAATTAATGATGATTTATTTACATGTTAAAATTATTATGTTCAAATTATCGGATTAAAAGAAAGATGAACAATTGAAAACGAAACAAAACAATCGAATTATCAAAAGACGAAGGAAGAAGAAAAGAAGCAGGAACTGCGGCAGCCTCACGAAGAGGCGCAGCAGGTACTGCGTCCCTTCGAAGAGGCGCAACAGTTGCCGCGTCCTTTCTCGACGGTTGTCCTCTGATAATCCGTAAAAAAAGGTTTTTAAACAAGGTTTTACAAATCGGTTTTAAGAATACTTTCGACATAAATCTTACAATATTGATTATGATAATAAAGAACAATAAACAAAAGAAGGATTTACACTCTCAGACTTACATGTTTGACGAAACGAGATGAACTAAGTTAATATTTAGTGATGCTCGACTCGAATGTAGACGAAAGTGCCCTCTAGGAGGAAAACGAATAAGATTGATTAATGTTGATTGATGTGGAGTTGGTCAAATTGGTCGGTCATGCAAAACGAGGCTGGTACTCAGAAAGATCCGAGCTTACATGGTCGAAAGTTCAAGCACGTAGACGCCAATAAGTAAGAACGTGGTCTAGAATGCAAAGGGAGAAGAGAAGGGCGGACACTCGCGTGAGAAATATGTGATACCGAAAATCTCTATTTATACTAATCACACGGAGGAAGTAGGGTTTTCGGAGAAACTTTGAAAGTGAATCTCGAAAAGATACGGAAAATACGCAGAAAAGGACTGAGGAAGAGGCGCAGCAGGCACTGCGTCTGTTGTAAGAGACGCAACACTTGCTGCGTCCTTTCCTCAGTGGTTTCCTCCTGCGGAAGAAAGATTTCCGCGTTTCTATTATGGAATAGCGGATTAATCTCGTTTCCTTAATATTTTGTGTGAATATTACGGGAGACATTTTACCAAATATTAAAAGATTGGAAAATATGGAATAGAAATATCTGAAATATTCCAGAACATTCTGACTCGGTTATTAGAAAATGAAGACGGTTTTTGACCCGGAGTCCAAATGTACTCTAATTACTGCCAAAACGACCGTATCGGCATGTAGATGACAATTAAGAGGTAGACACAAGTGTTTGAGCGATCACTTGATGATAAACTTACGAACTGTCACAAATCGTTCCGTATACCAAACATGCGGCCCAATCATCACCGGGTGGTTTGCGGGAGGTGCAAAAATGAGGTATCTACAGGGTCCAGGTGTTGTTCTTTTCGAGAGCATCGACCTCAAGTTGTATTTCAACTTTCCAGTTTTCATCCTGCATAGCTTCATTAAAAGTTCATGGCTCGTAATGTTTGCTCATGGCCGTCAAGAAAACTTGGTGGTTAGGAGAAAAAATGGTATTGCTAACATAATGAGAGATAGGAAAACGAGTACCTAAAGACGGTAATGATGCAATGAGAGCATGTGTCGAGGGACGAGTTTGGTTAACAACAAAGTCCTTGAGGTTCGAGTTGGGTATCTTTGTGCGGTGCCCACGCCTAAGGGCCGTGGGTTCGAGTGTGGTTGTTGGGACGGGTGTTTCGTTGGTGGGCTGATCGACCCCGGGAGCCGCGGTCTCAGTGGTAGGAGTGTCGATCCCGGATGGTTCGGTATTAGAAGGGGTCGAGGTGGCCTGATCATGGGCCGTGGAAGTCTGATCGGGGGCCGAGGGATTGGGGTCTGGTGTGGTCGGGGTGGTTGTGTCGTGAATGACGAGAAGATGGTCAATAGGGTTAAGGTCGTTGAAGCGAGAGAATTAGAGGGATTCTCGGTGTCGTGAATATGGATGGAATGATACGGGAAATTGTCTTCGATGAAGACCACATCCCTTGACTCGAAATAGGAGCCGGTGTCGAGTTCATAAAGTCGCCAACCTTTTTTTCCAAATGGATAGCCGATAAAGATGCATTTTCAACTCCTAGATGCAAATTTGTCATGACTGCGATTAATAGTTTTTGCATAGGCTAAGCAGCCAAAAATGCGCATATGGTCCATCAGAGGAGGTTTTTCGAAAAGGAGTTCATATGGTGTTTTTCCGTGAAGAAGTTGTGACGGAGTGCTATTTATTAAATAGACAGCTATTAAAACACACTCTCCCCAAAAGAGGATAGGAAGGGAAACTTGAAATAAAAGGGCACGAGCAACATTCAAAATATGACGATGTTTGCGTTCAACTCGTCCGTTTTGTTGGGGAGTGTCAACATTTGAAGTTTGAAAAATGATGTCGTTTTCAATGAAAAAGGTTTTGAGACAAGAAAATTCCGTGCCATTGTCGGTTCGTAGGCATTTGATTTTCGTGTTAAATTGGCGATCAGTCGTCGCAAAAAAAATTTAATAATTTTTGACGAGCTTCGCTTTTATGTCTTAAAAGATAGACCCAAGTGGACCTGGAAAAATCGTCAACAATGGTTAAAAAATAACGGGACCCTCAAGACCCATTTTCAGAATACGGAACTCAAAGGTCGCAATGAATTAAATCAAAAATTGAAAGAGCATTGTTCGTACTTAAAGGAAATTTTTCACGAGTTTGTTTTACACGAAGGCAAATTTCAAAATTCTGACTACGAAAATTAGAGTTTGTGCAAGATGTATTATTATGCAAAACAGAAAGAAAACGATCGATGTTGGTAGAGGGATGCCCCAACCTTCGATGCCAAAGTTCGGTCGTGTCAACGGAACCTACCATAAAAACTCGAGCCTCAAAGTTTCGTACATCCTTTAGATAGAAAAGTCCCTCGCGTTGCTCACCCGCACCAATCACTATCTTCGAGGAACGGTCCTGAATTAAACATAATTTTTGAGTAAATTGTATGGTTAACGTATCATTAAGCAATAGACTAGAAACATATATTAAATGACATTTAAGGTTAGAAGCATATAAAACATTGCGTAAAATAATACGAGGAGAAAAGACGATGTCACCACATTTTGTGGCCGTAGTTCGATCCCCATTAGGCAGCCCCACCGAGAGTGGGGATATATTACGAATATTAGAGAAATGCGAGAGGCATCCCGACATGTGATGGGATGCCCCGGTGTCGATAATCCAAGAGGAAAAAGAGACTTTACCGTTAAGTTATTCCTGTGAAGTTGATGCGCGAGTTTGCCAAAGGTGAGCAAGTTCGGCCCGTTCGGTCGGATTTAAATTATTAAAATTAAATCCGTCCGGAGCTGCTGTAGTCGAAGAAGGAGAAGCACCGGAGTGGTTTACCTGACTTACCATGTGAGCACGAGGTCCTTGCTTTGATTGGCGTTTTTGTTGAGCCCGTTCATCAGGGACAAACACGGCTTGACTAAGATCAGTGGCATCGGGACTGATGTATATACGGTCACGGGGCCTGTCTCCCCACCAGTCGGGAAAGCGTCCGGGGACACGAAAACAAGTTTTAAAGGTGTGCCCGGGTCGTTTGCAGGCGAGGCACGAAGTGGCAGGTTAAGGGGTTGCAGACTGATTGGAATTGGCAAAGATATCAGTGGAGGGATAGGAGGAGATTTGTTTAGAGACCGGTCCCTCCTCCCCCCCCCCCTCTGAATTGGTGGATCCGTATGGGACACGGGTAGCATAAATCATGGTGTCGGGTCGGGAATCAGGCACGGGTTGGTCAAGGGAAGTGCGCATACCTTCCTCTTGAAGGAGGCGGCTATAGATTTGGTTTAAATATGGGAGCGGGTCAGTCCCGAGTATATGAGAACGAAGAATAGAGAAGTGAGAATCAAGACCCATAAGGAAGGAATGTACCCGTTTCTTTTTGCGACGCTGATCGAGTAAACTGAGTAGTTTACAGGAGCAGGGGTTGCAATCACATGAGAGGAATCCGTCATTGGCAATGAGATCATCCCATAGCTTTTTGATGCGGCCATAATACGCCATGACCGTCTCCGTTGGACTCTGTTTACACATAATAATATCGTTTTCTAATTTATAGATGTGAGCGTCATTTACCACAGTGAATCGTTGTTTGATGTCGGTCCACAAGTGGGTCGCTTCATCACGCAAGGAAATGGAGGTGCGGAGGTCTAGATCGATCGAGTTGAAAATCCATGCCGAGACAAGAGCTTTTGCAGAACGCCTGTAACACCCCCATACTCCGAGTGCCTTACCAGGACCACTCAGGTATGAAGACATCACCATCTCGGTTGCCCGAGGTATGATAATCAAATAGACAAAATAGAAACGACATTTATTATAATAGTTTAATGAATGAATACAATCCTCGAAACCAAACTGAAAGTATAATACATTATTCCAAACTAACTGTTCTCAACTGAAATATAAATAAAACTAAACTACAGCGGAAGACTCTATCGTCACGTCGTGGCCATCCCAGCTATCCCAAAGATATCATCTCTATACTGCTCAATATCTCGCTCACCATCCCCGAATGGATCACCGCAGTTTACAAAACAACACCGGGTCGCAGTACTAATCACACAATCAATATACATAACCACAATAAGACAAATAGACAATTTGAACCGCCACACACACACACATCCAACCAACCGCCTCAATCACCGATCGTCCCTTTGGACCGGACCACCCGATGGGGGACCGCAGCCGTTCCCACCTAAGCCCCGCTCATCGTACGAGCGATAACCCTGCTCATTAATGTGCACATCCCTTCTGTGGCGGGTTCCACAGAAGGCGAAACTAGGGCGTGAGATCACTCCCGCAAGTGACCCCACTCAGCCGAGAACGCATCTCGAGAGCCATCAACGAACACAACCACAATCACAATCACAATTACAATCGTCATATCAATCGCCTAATTTACAAAGACATCACCAATATCCCATTATGGGACTAATGCGAGTAGGAAATCCTACCGGAAAGCACAACACGCAGACGGTATCTACAAATTTGTCTCAAAACGGCTCCTCTACGAATTCTCCTCCTATCATACATAACACATAAAGACTACCATTCAATTCCTACTCATAAAATCACCAATTGCTAAATTAGGGTTTCAACCACCTTATCAAAACATTATAAAACTTATGTTAAAAGCTTACCCTCGACGCAAGGAATCCAACAACACGAACTACGATGCAAACCGACCGTCTCGAACTCCGGAATTGTCAAGAACGCGATTAGGAAGAAGGATCGATCGCTTTCTCTCTTAAACAGGTTTTAGGTTTTGGTAAAAGTGTTTTAAAACAAAGACGAATATGTTTATATACCTTAATCGCGTAATTAACAAAACCCGAGAAAACTCCCCCGATAAACCGGACACTCGATCGAGTACCCAAGGTACTCGATCGAGTACCCCCTTACTCGATCGAGTGCCCCTGCTACTCGATCGAGTGCCCAACAGTCGAAACTATTTTATTCTCGCAACATACCCTTACTCGACAGAGTAAGGGCTACTCGATAGAGTACCCCAAGACATATAAATACGGAGTATTACGGTCTTCCCTCCTTAAAAAGAACTTCGTCCCCGAAGTTCAAACCACAACAAAAACAAAGGTACTCCCTCAACATTCCCGACTCAATCATCAAACAAAAACATGATACAAACCCAAGACAAACATCCCGACACAACATATAAAAGGTGTATAAAACTCCTAAAAACTCTCGCGATCATCTCCTACCCCCCTAAAAGAAACAAGGTTACGTCCCCGTAACCATACATACCTGATCAAAAAGGAAAGGGTAGCGCTCTTTCATGATATCCTCGGCTTCCCATGTAGCTTCCTCGGTCTCGTGGTTAGACCATAGGATCTTAAGCAAAACTGTCTCCCCACTCCTAGTCTTTCTAACCTTTCGGTCTAGGATCTGCTTAGGTACCTCAAGATATGACAAGGACTCATCTAGCTCTAAACTCTCTGCCTCTAGCACATGTGACGGGTCACTCACATACTTCCGCAAAGTGCGATACATGAAACACATTATGCACTCTCTCTAACGCAGCAGGTAAAGCCAGACGATAAGCAACCTCTCCAACTCGCTCTAAGATCTCATAAGGCCCTATAAACTTCTGACTTAACTTGCCTTTCTTCCCAAATCTCATGACTCCGCGCATAGGAGACACTTTCAGAAGAACTTTATCCCCAAACTGAAACTCTATATCCCGCGATGTAGATCCGCATAACTCTTTCGTCGATCCCGAGCCGCTCTCATCCTTTCCCCGATCATCTTAATCTGTTCAACCATCTCATGCACCATCTCTGGTCCTAAAACCACTTTGCCTCAAAGACTATCGTCCCAACAGATTGGACTCCTACATCTCCTCCCATACAAAGCCTCAAACGGTGCCATACCAATGCTAGTGTGGTAACTGTTGTTGTAAGAGAACTCTATCAAGTCCAACCTCTGCTCCCAGCTACCACCAAAATCCATCACACAAGCTCTCAACATGTCCTCCAAAGTCTTGATTGTTCTCTCAGTCTGCCCATCTGTCGCAGGATGGAATGCTGTACTCATCTTCAAAGCTGTTCCCAACGATTCCTGCAACTCTTTCCAAAACCTCGATATAAACCTCGCATCTCTGTCAGACACTATGTCCTTAGGGACTCCATGTAACTTAAGCACGTTCTTTCGATAGGCCATAGCCAATTGTGCCTTAGTCCATGTATCTTTCATTGGAACAAAGTGAGCTGACTTGGTCAAACGATCCACTATCACCCAAATCATGTTGTTACCTTGTTGACTCTTTGGCAAACCCACAATAAAATCCATGGAAATGGATTCCCACTTCCACTCAGGCACCTCTAAAGACTGAATCTTACCCTGTGGTCTTCTCTGTTCCCCTTTAACTCTCTGGCATGTCAAACAACGGGACACAAACTCAGCTGTCTCTTTCTTCATCCCAGGCCACCAAAACGTTTTCTTCAAATCCTTGTATAGCTTGTCTCCACCTGGATGAATTGAATATGGTGTGCAATGTGCTTCTGTCATGATTGTCTTTTTCAACTCCTCATCATTAGGAACACACCACCTACCATCGAACCTCAAACTACCATCTGTATGTATCGAAAACCGGGACACTGTCCCTCTCTCTACTCCCGCTCTCCACTCAACTATCTTAGGATCCAAAGCCTGTTTACCTCGAATGTCATCATAAAACTCCATATGTACTGTCATATCACCCATGGCATCTCCTTTCTGCATCATATGAATCCCAAAGCTCGCTACCTCATCCCTCAACCTCATCAAAGATAGAGCTGTACACAAGGAATGTACACTCTTCCTACTCAAAGCATCAGCAACAACATTGGCCTTCCCTTCATGGTAGATGATTTCCATGTCGTAGTCGCCAATTAACTCCATCCACCTCCTCTGTCTCATGTTCAACTCCTTCTGCGTGAAGATGTACTTGAGACTCTTGTGATCCGAAAATACCTTAAAGATTGCTCCATACAGGTAATGTCTCCAAATCTTGAGAGCAAACACCACTGCACCCAACTCCAGATCATGAGTAGGGTAATTCTCCTCATAAGGCTTCAACTGCCTAGAAGCATAGGCAATCACCTTACCATTCTGCATCAACACACATCCCAACCCATTCTTCGAGGCATCGGTATAAACCTCAAAATTCTCGCTTCCTTCAGTAATGCTAAGACAGAGCGTAGTCAAACGCTCCTTTAATGTCCTGGAACGCCGTCTCACAACTCTCATCCCAACGAAACTGTTCTCTTTCCTCATCAACGCCGTCATCGGTCTAGCTATCTTGGAGAAATCTTTCACAAACCGTCTGTAGTATCCAGCTAAACCCAAGAAACTCCTAACCTCAAAGAACATTCTTTGGTGCTTCCCACTTTGTCACCGCCTCAATCTTCGCCGGATCTACTGACTACCCCATCTTTAGATATCACATGCCCTTAAAAGCCACTTTCTCTAACCAGAACTCACACTTGGACAACTTAGCATACAACTCATGCTCCCTCAATGTCTGCAACACGATCCTCAAATGCTCCTCATGCTCCTCCTTAGTCTTAGAATAGACTAAGATATCATCAATAAACACCACTACAAACTGGTCCAAGAACTGTCTAAAGATCCTATTCATCAAATCCATAAACACCGCCGCGCATTAGACAACCCAAACGGCATCACCACATACTCATAATGGCCATACCTCGACGTGAAAGTTGTCTTCGGTATGTCCACATCTCTAATCTTCACCTGATGGTACCTCGATCTCAAATCGATCTTAGAAAAGACCGTTGCACCACTCAACTGATCAAACAGGTCATCTATCCTTGGCAAAGGGTACTTATTCTTTATCGTCACTCGGTTCAACTCTCTGTAATCTATGCATAACCTCAAAGTTCCATCTTTCTTCTTCACAAATAGAATCGGTGCTCCCCACGGTGATACACTAGGTCTAATGTATCCCTTCTCTATCGATCATCCAAATCGCTTCCTAAGTTCCTCCATCTCCTTAGGACCCATACGGTACGGTGCCTTAGAGATTGGTCCCGTCCCTGGCTTCAACTCAACGGTGAAATCTATCTCTCTCTTCGGTGGTAACCCGAATTTCATCGGGAAAACGTCGCAAACTCTCCCACCACCGGTATCTCATCAACGTCGGACTCTCTATCCGGTCATCTCTCACATGGCATAAGATCAAAGGACACCCCTTCCTCAGATAAGACTTCAAGGTGACAGCTGCAATCAACTTAACTTTGGGTCTGACTAGAAACCCCCGGTAAGACACACTAACACCCTTAGGACCTCTCAAGGACACTTTCTTTTGATGAGTCTATCTTAGCTTTATACTTTCCTAACCAATCCATCCCAACTATCATCTCAAAGCCGTTAAAAGGAAACTCTAGCAAGTCTACAGGGAAATCAACTTGCCCAACTATCAAGGATACATCTCTAAACAACCGCCCACAAGGTACAGACTCACCCGACGGTATGAAAACTTGCTCATTAACAGACTCATATACTCTCAAACCCAACTGTTTTACATGACTCGAAGACACAAACGACTGAGAAGCCCCGAATCAAACAAAACAAACGTAGGAATACCATTAACAAGGAATGTACCGGTGATAACATGCTCATCTTCCTCACCGCCTTCTTGTCCATCATGAATAGCTTGCCATCGGTCTTCGCCCACCTCCCCGGACAAGATTAGCCGATGCGGTCGGCTTAGCACCCGACCCTTGGTTGTTGTTGTTGTTCATCGGTGTCTTCTGATAAGAATTACCGCCGTTGCGGTTGCCTCCCACTGGTAGCTCGACTTCCCGGTTTGGCCATGATCCCGCCGGTCTGTTGCTCGCAAAGCTCTGTGCGCAGGTCTCGAAAGATCCGGTGCACTCGTGCACTCATGTCTCTTGTGGCCTACGCCACCACACCCAAAGCAGGTCACCCCCAACTATTACTCGCACTCCCACGGCCTCGCCCAAAGGACGCTCCAAAGACTAAACCCGGATCCGTAAGAAAACCCCTTAGACCGATTGTGGTTGCCTTTCTTGTAATTAGATTGGCCACCACCCTCGCTCTCCGACTTCCTCTTCTCACCACCGGACTCTCCGAGCCATCTCCACTAGTCTCTCGGCTCTCCCGGCCCTCTCATATGCTTCCTTCACATCGGTGAGGACTCCCACGGGTAACTTATCCATAATCTTCGTGGTTAGTCCACTCTCAAACCTCAAAGCCAAATTCTCATCACTCAAACCCATGTCCTCAAAGATATCTAGATTTCTCATTGAATCGCCTGTAGTACTCAGCCACAGACATCTCAGCAGTCATCTTAAACTTATCAAACTCCTCCCTCAACTTACTCCTCACATGTTCCGGCACAAACTCCTTCCTCACAGCCCTACGAAACTCCTCCCAAGGTATAGCAGGTAACCCTTGGTTGGTATACAACTCCTTAGCACTCACCTTCACCGAATCCCACCACTTGCCACCTGCCTCCCTCGGATAAAATGCGCCTGATCCACTCTCATCTCATCCGGACAATGGACTAAGTCTAGTATGTTTTCCATCTCCTCACCCAACTATCGAGAAGGTTAGGCTCCTCAACTCCCTTGTACTCTTTTGGGTTGAACCTCGCAATATAAAGGCTGACTTTAGCATGGTCAACTTCCTTCTCCTTTTCCTTATTCTTGTCCTCGTTCACTTTCTTCAGGGTCTCAGTCAGAGCATCCTGGTGCTCTAACATCTTGACGATGTCATCAGTGGTCATAAGCTCGGCTCTCGCATACAAGGCATTTCTCTTTGGCGGCATCTTGAAACTATACGTATATAAGAAAGGGTAAACATGAACATGCGTACTAAACTTCAAAACACGAAAACTCGCTGCCCAGAACCTACTCGATCGAGTATCCAAACCCGCTCGATCGAGTAACGGGCTACTCGATCGAGTGCCCCTATGTACTCGATCGAGTACCCAAACTCCAGAACCAAACGGACCTTTCGATCTCTAACCCACTCGATCGAGTATCTAGGCTACTCGATCGAGTGATTTCTACTCGATCGAGTACCCTAGCTACTCGATCGAGTGCCCCAAAACGCGATTCGGTCCAAAATCGTCAAAAACCTATCCGATCGAGTTAGTCTCACTCGATCAAGTATCACTAATACGTAAAAGCTACCCGCATATTACGTCACATACTAACATTGCTAACTTTATAAAAATCGCATGATATCATAATCAATATGCTACGCATCTATTCTACTTATCAGTAAAATCAAATCATCATGCTATAAAAGCCACATTGTAAACACCTCAACATGCTATCATCTCATTAACATGTTCCACGTATCATTTCTTTTCACATGCTCAACTTCCTATTTCAACACCAAACAATCAACACACTTCATCACTTTGTTGCACAAGTTAACAAGCACACATATATTCAACAAACACTCTCCCCCGTGACCGGTTCAAAGTTGTAGGGCGACCCCTTGCGACTTTAGGACGTCTCCCAAGCCCTTGCACTAGCTCCCACAACTTTTACCCCGGGTTCATTTTAATTGACTCTCTATGTTCATTAAGTTCATTGGTTACAGGTTTCAGGATCGTCGCTCGGATACCATTTGTAACACCCCTATACTCCAAGTGCCTTACCAGGACCACTCGGGTATGAAGACATCACCATCTCGGTTGCCCGAGGTATGATAATCAAATAGACAAAATAGAAACGACATTTATTATAATAGTTTAATGAATGAATACAATCCTCGAAACCAAATCGAAAGTATAATACATTATTCCAAACTAATGTTTCTCAATCGAAATATAAATAAAACTAAACTACAAAGCGGAAGACTCTATAGTCACGTCGTGGCCATCCCAGCCTATCCCAAAAGATTATCATCTCTATACCGCTCAATATCTCGCTCACCATCCCCGAATGGATCACCGCAGTTTACAAAACAACACCGGGTCGTACTAATCACACAATCAATATACATAACCACAATAAGACAAATAGACAATTTGAATCGCCACACACACACACATCCAACCAACCGCCTCAATCATCGATCGTCCCTTTGGACTACCACGCGCTAGTGGGGGACCGCAGCCGTTCCCACCTAAGCCCCGCTCATCGTACGAGCGATAACCCTGCTCATTAATGTGCACATCCCTTCGTGGCGGGTTCCTGTAGAAGGCGAAACTAGGGCGTGAGATCACTCCCGCAAGTGACCCCACTCAACCGAGAACGCATCTCGAGAGCCATCAACGAACACAACCACAATCACAATCACAATTACAATCGTCATATCAATCAGCTAATTACAGCACATCACCAATATCCCATTATGGGACTAATACCGAGTAGGAAATCCTACCTGGAAAGCACAACACGCAGACGGTATCTACAGCTGTCTCAAAACGGCTCCTCTACGAATTCTCCTCCTATCATACATAACACATAAAGACTACCATTCAATTCCTACTCATAAAATCCCCAATTGCTAAATTAGGGTTTCAACCACCTTATCAAAACATTATAAAACTTATGTTAAAAGCTTACCCTCGACGCAAGGAATCCAACAACACGAACTACGATGCAAACCGACCGTCGAACTCCGGAATTGTCAAGAACGCGATTAGGAAGAAGGATCGATCGCTTTCTCTCTTAAACAGGTTTTAGGTTTTGGTAAAAGTGTTTTAAAACAAAGACGAATATGTTTATATACCTTAATCGCGTAATTAACAAAACCCGAGAAAACTCCCCCGATAAACCGGACACTCGATCGAGTACCCAAGGTACTCGATCGAGTACCCCCCTACTCGATCGAGTGCCCCAGCTACTCGATCGAGTGCCCAACAGTCGAAACTATTTTATTCTGCAACATACCCTTACTCGACAGAGTAAGGGCTACTCGATAGAGTACCCCCAAGACCATAAATACGGAGTATTACAGTCTTCCCTCCTTAAAAAGAACTTCGTCCCCGAAGTTCAAACCACAACAAAAACAAAGGTACTCCCTCAACATTCCCGACTCAATCATCAAACAAAAACATGATACAAACCCAAGACAAACATCCCGACACAACATATAAAAGGTGTATAAAACTCCTAAAAACTCTCGCGATCATCTCCTACCCCCCTAAAAGAAACAAGGTTACGTCCCCGTAACCGTACATACCTGATCAAAAAGGAAAGGGTAGCGCTCTTTCATGATATCCTCGGCTTCCCATGTAGCTTCCTCGGTCTCGTGGTTAGACCATAGGATCTTAAGCAAAACTGTCTCCCCACTCCTAGTCTTTCTAACCTTTCGGTCTAGGATCTGCTTAGGTACCTCAAGATATGACAAGGACTCATCTAGCTCTAAACTCTCTGCCTCTAGCACATGTGACGGGTCACTCACATACTTCCGCAGCTGCGATACATGAAACACATTATGCACTCTCTCTAACGCAGCAGTAAAGCCGACGATAAGCAACCTCTCCAACTCGCTCTAAGATCTCATAAGGCCCTATAAACTTTTGACTTAACTTGCCTTTCTTCCCAAATCTCATAACTCCACGCATAGGAGACACTTCGTAAGAACTTTATCCCCAACCCGAAACTCTATATCCCGCGATGTAGATCCGCATAACTCTTCGTCGATCCCGAGCCGCTTTCTCATCCTTTCCCCGATCATCTTAACTGTTCAACCATCTCATGCACCATCTCTGGTCCTAAAACCACTGCCTCAAAGACTATCGTCCCAACAGATTGGACTCCTACATCTCCTCCCATACAAAGCCTCAAACGGTGCCATACCAATGCTAGTGTGGTAACTGTTGTTGTAAGAGAACTCTATCAAGTCCAACCTCGCTCCCCGGCCTACCACCAAAATCCATCACACAAGCTCTCAACATGTCCTCCAAAGTCTTGATTGTTCTCTCGTCCGCCCATCTGTCGCAGGATGGAATGTCGTACTCATCTTCAAAGTCGTTCCCAACGATTCCGCAACTCTTTCCAAAACCTCGATATAAACCTCGCATCTCTGTCAGACACTATGTCCTTAGGGACTCCATGTAACTTAAGCACGTTCTTTCGATAGGCCATAGCCAATTGTGCCTTAGTCCCTGTATCTTTCATTGGAACAAAGTGAGCTGACTTGGTCAAGCGATCCACTATCACCCAAATCATGTTGTTACCTTGTTGACTCTTTGGCAAACCCACAATAAAATCCATGGAAATGGATTCCCACTTCCACTCAGGCACCTCTAAAGACTGAATCTTACCCTGTGGTCTTCTCTGTTCCCCTTTAACTCTCTGGCATGTCAAACAACGGGACACAAACTCAGCTGTCTCTTTCTTCATCCCAGGCCACCAAAACGTTTTCTTCAAATCCTTGTAAAGCTTGTCTCCACCTGGATGAACTGAATATGGTGTGCAATGTGCTTCTGTCATGATTGTCTTTTTCAACTCCTCATCATTAGGAACACACCACCTACCATCGAACCTCAAACTACCATCCAGTATGTATCAAAACCGGACACTGTCCCTCTCTCTACTCCCGCTCTCCACTCAACTATCTTAGGATCCAAAGCCTGTTTACCTCGAATGTCATCATAAAACTCCATATGTACTGTCATATCACCCATGGCATCTCCTTTCTGCATCATATGAATCCCAAAGCTCGCTACCTCATCCCTCAACCTCATCAAAGATAGAGTTGTACACAAGGAATGTACACTCTTCCTACTCTAAGCATCAAGAACAACATTGGCCTTCCCTTCATGGTAGATGATTTCCATGTCGTAGTCGCCAATTAACTCCATCCACCTCCTCTGTCTCATGTTCAACTCCTTCTGCGTGAAGATGTACTTGAGACTCTTGTGATCCGAAAATACCTTAAAGATTGCTCCATACAGGTAATGTCTCCAAATCTTGAGAGCAAACACCACCGCACCCAACTCCAGATCATGAGTAGGGTAATTCTCCTCATAAGGCTTCAACTGCCTAGAAGCATAGGCAATCACCTTACCATTCTGCATCAACACACATCCCAACCCATTCTTCGAGGCATCGGTATAAACCTCAAAATTCTCGCTTCCTTCAGGCAATGCTAAGACAGAGCGTAGTCAAACGCTCCTTTAATGTCCTGGAACGCCGTCTCACAACTCTCATCCCAACGAAACCTGTTCTCTTTCCTCATCAACGCCGTCATCGGTCTAGCTATCTTGGAGAAATCTTTCACAAACCGTCTGTAGTATCCAGCTAAACCCAAGAAACTCCTAACCTCAGCAACATTCTTTGGTGCTTCCCACTTTGTCACTGCCTCAATCTTCGCGGATCTCTGACTACCCCATCTTTAGATATCACATGCCCCAGAAAAGCCACTTTCTCTAACCAGAACTCACACTTGGACAACTTAGCATACAACTCATGCTCCCTCAATGTCTGCAACACGATCCTCAAATGCTCCTCATGCTCCTCCTTAGTCTTAGAATAGACTAAGATATCATCAATAAACACCACTACAAACTGGTCCAAGAACTGTCTAAAGATCCTATTCATCAAATCCATAAACACTGCCGGCGCATTAGACAACCCAAACGGCATCACCACATACTCATAATGGCCATACCTCGACGTGAAAGCTGTCTTCGGTATGTCCACATCTCTAATCTTCACCGATGGTACCCGATCTCAAATCGATCTTAGAAAAGACCGTTGCACCACTCAACCGATCAAACAGGTCATCTATCCTTGGCAAAGGGTACTTATTCTTTATCGTCACTCGGTTCAACTCTCTGTAATCTATGCATAACCTCAAAGTTCCATCTTTCTTCTTCACAAATAGAATCGGTGCTCCCCACGGTGATACACTTGGTCTAATGTATCCCTTCTCTATCAGATCATCCAATTGCTTCCTAAGTTCCTCCATCTCCTTAGGACCCATACGGAACGGTGCCTTAGAGATTGGCCCCGTCCCCGGGCTTCAACTCAACGGTGAAATCTATCTCCCTCTTCGGTGGTAACCCCGGAATTTCATCAGAAAAACGTCAAGCAAACTCTCCCACCACCGGTATCTCATCAATCGTCGGACTCTCTATCCGGTCATCTCTCACATGGCATAAGATCAAAGGACACCCCTTCCTCAGATAAGACTTCAAGGTGACAAATTTGCAATCAACTTAACTTTGGGTCCGACTAGAAACCCCGGTAAGACACACTAACACCCTTAGGACCTCTCAAGGACACTTTCTTTTGATGACAGTCTATCTTAGCTTTATACTTTCCTAACCAATCCATCCCAACTATCATCTCAAAGCCGTTAAAAGGAAACTCTAGCAAGTCTACAGGGAAATCAACTTGCCCAACTATCAAGGATACATCTCTAAACAACCGCCCACAAGGTACTGACTCACCCGACGGTATGAAAACTTGCTCATTAACAGACTCATATACTCTCAAACCCAACTGTTTTACATGACTCGAAGACACAAACGATCGAGAAGCCCCGAATCAAACAAAACAAACGTAGGAATACCATTAACAAGGAATGTAGGGTGATAACATGCTCATCTTCCTCACCGCCTTCTTGTCCATCATGAATAGCTTGCCACATCGGTCTTCTCGCCCACCTCCCGGACAAGATTACTAGGCGATGCGGTCGGCTTAGCACCCGACCCTTGGTTGTTGTTGTTGTTCATCGGTGTCTTCTGATAAGAATTACCGCCGTTGCGGTTGCCTCCACTCTGGTAGCTCTGACTTCCCCGGTTTGGCCATGATCCCGCCGGTCTGTTGCTCGCAAAGCTCGTGCGGAGTCTCTCGAAAAGATCCGGTGCACTCGTGCACTCATGTCTCTTGTGGCCTACGCCACCACACCCAAAGCAGGTCACCCCCAACTATTACTCGCACTCCCACGGCCTCGCCCAAAGGACGCTCCAAAGACTAAACCCGGATCCGGTAAGAAAACCCTTAGGCGATTGTGGTTGCCTTTCTTGTAATTAGATTGGCCACCACCCTCGCTCTCCGACTTCCTCTTCTCACCACGGACCTCTCCGAGCCATCTCCACTAGTCTCTCGGCTCTCCCGGCCCTCTCATATGCTTCCTTCACATCGTGAGGACTCCCACGGGTAACTTATCCATAATCTTCGTGGTTAGTCCACTCTCAAACCTCAAAGCCAAATTCTCATCACTCAAACCCATGTCCTCAAAGATATCTAGATTTCTCATTGAACTCGCTCTGTAGTACTCAGCCACGGACATCTCGGCAGTCATCTTAAACTTATCAAACTCCTCCCTCAACTTACTCCTCACATGTTAAGCACAAACTCCTTCCTCACACCCCCTACGAAACTCCTCCCAAGGTATAGCGAGTAACCCTTGGTTGGTATACAACTCCTTAGCACTCACCTTCACCGAATCCCACCACTTGCCACCTGCCTCCCTCGGATAAAATGCAGCTGATCCACTCTCATCTCATCCGGACAATGGACTAAGTCTAGTATGTTTTCCATCTCCTCACCCAACTATCGAGAAGGTTAGGCTCCTCAACTCCCTTGTACTCTTTTGGGTTGAACCTCGCAATATAAAGGCTGACTTTAGCATGGTCAACTTCCTTCTCCTTTTCCTTATTCTTGTCCTCGTTCACTTTCTTCGGGTCTCGGTCGAGCATCCTGGTGCTCTAACATCTTGACGATGTCATCGGTGGTCATAAGCTCGGCTCTCGCATACAAGGCATTTCTCTTTGGCGGCATCTTGAAACTATACGTATATAAGAAAGGGTAAACATGAACATGCGTACTAAACTTCAAAACACGAAAACTCGCTGCCCGTAACCTACTCGATCGAGTATCCAAACCCGCTCGATCGAGTAACGGGCTACTCGATCGAGTGCCCATATGTACTCGATCGAGTACCCAAACTCCAGAACCAAACAGACCTTCTGATCTCTAACCCACTCGATCGAGTATCTAGGCTACTCGATCGAGTGATTTTACTCGATCGAGTACCCCTAGCTACTCGATCGAGTGCCCCAAAACGCGATTTCGGTCCAAAATCGTCAAAAACCTATCCGATCGAGTTAGTCTCACTCGATCAAGTATCACTAATACGTAAAAGCTACCCGCATATTACGTCACATACTAACATTGCTAACTTTATAAAAATCGCATGATATCATAATCAATATGCTACGCATCTATTCTACTTATCAAGAAAAATCAAATCATCATGCTATAAAAGCCACATTGTAAACACCTCAACATGCTATCATCTCATTAACATGTTCCACGTATCATTTCTTTTCACATGCTCAACTTCCTATTTCAACACCAAACAATCAACACACTTCATCACTTTGTTGCACAAGTTAACAAGCACACATATATTCAACAAACACTGCCCGTGACCGGTTCAAAGTTGTAGGGCGACCCCTTGCGACTTTAGGACGTCTCCCAAGCCCTTGCACTAGCTCCCACAACTTTTACCCCGGGTTCATTTTAATTGACTCTCTATGTTCATTAAGTTCATTGGTTACGAGGGTTTGGGATCGTCGCTCGATACCATTTGTAACACCCCATACTCCGAGTGCCTTACCAGGACCACTCGGGTATGAAGACATCACCATCTCGGTTGCCCGAGGTATGATAATCAAATAGACAAAATAGAAACGACATTTATTATAATAGTTTAATGAATGAATACAATCCTCGAAACCAAATCGAAAGTATAATACATTATTCCAAACTAACTGTTCTCAATTGAAATATAAATAAAACTAAACTAAGCGGAAGACTCTATCGTCACGTCGTGGCCATCCCGCCTATCCCAAAGATCATCTCTATACCTGCTCAATATCTGCTCACCATCCCCGAATGGATCACCGCAGGTTTACAAAACAACACCGGGGTCAGTACTAATCACACAATCAATATACATAACCACAATAAGACAAATAGACAGCTGAACTGCCACACACACACACATCCAACCAACCGCCTCAATCATCGATCGTCCTTTGGACCAGCCCCGCGATGGGGGACCGCACCGTTCCCACCTAAGCCCCGCTCATCGTACGAGCGATAACCCTGCTCATTAATGTGCACATCCCTTCTGTGGCGGGTTCCACAGAAGGCGAAACTAGGGCGTGAGATAACTCCCGCAAGTGACCCCACTCAGCCGAGAACGCATCTCGAGAGCCATCAACGAACACAACGACAATCACAATCACAATTACAATCGTCATATCAATCGCCTAATTACAAAGACATCACCAATATCCCATTATGGGACTAATGCGAGTAGGAAATCCTACCGGAAAGCACAACACGCAGACGGTATCTACAAATGTCTCAAAACGGCTCCTCTACGAATTCTCCTCCTATCATACATAACACATAAAGACTACCATTCAATTCCTACTCATAAAATCCCCAATTGCTAAATTAGGGTTTCAACCACCTTATCAAAACATTATAAAACTTATGTTAAAAGCTTACCCTCGACGCAAGGAATCCAACAACACGAACTACGATGCAAACCGACCGTCTGAACTCCGGGAATTGTCAAGAACGCGATTAGGAAGAAGGATCGATCGCTTTTCTCTTAAACAGGTTTTAGGTTTTGGTAAAAGTGTTTTAAAACAAAGACGAATATGTTTATATACCTTAATCGCGTAATTAACAAAACCCGAGAAAACTCCCCGATAAACCTGGGACACTCGATCGAGTACCCAAGGTACTCGATCGAGTACTTCCTTACTCGATCGAGTGCCCCAGCTACTCGATCGAGTGCCCAACAGGTCAGAAACTATTTTATTCTGCAACATACCCTTACTCGACAGAGTAAGGGCTACTCGATAGAGTACCCCCAAGACCATAAATACGGAGTATTACAACGCCACGATTTGTAATCCGTATCAGTAGTGGTTGGTTTCGAGATGGTCCCGTTGATATAGTCTAACTTCCCTTTGGCGAGGAGAGCGACATGGAAGCAACGAGACCATTCGTCGTAGTTTTTACCCCTGTGAAGGTCACCTGAGTAATGTTTGATCCCGTATTTTCAATCGGGACGATGGAGTATGAATGAGTGGATTTGGTGTCGACAAGGGGTTGATCGTTGTTCGTCTTTTGAGTTCGAAATCAATGACGGCAGAGTTTCGAGATTTTGGTATTTTTTTCGATCAAAATGACCTAGAAACTGATTCCATATTATAAAATGATATGTATGTATTATATTATAATGTTAGAATTGATTGTGATTTGTACAGAGAGATGAGCTAGCTATATATATAAATATAAGATCTCTGCTAATTACAGAAATAACAACTATATACTCCCTCCTATTCATTCATTTTGTCCCTCTTTCCTTATCGAAGCTAGTCGGATTTTTGTCCCTCTTTCCTTTTTTGGTAACTTTTGTGTGGTCCAAATTTAATTACATGTGGGGTAGAGTGGAATAGAGTGTTTTGTGTGATCCAAAATCATTTTCTTAATTCTTGTGCAAAATAGAAGGGGGACAAAATGAATGAATAGGAGGGAGTATAATATATACACGGAAGGAATCGTTTGTTGCCTTTGGTGAAGATATGGAGCCAACGGCTCCCTTGATTGTAGGGCAACGACTCTATTACAATCTACGGTTTTTTTTTTGTACTCAGTAATTGTTCAGTTAGGGTTTTCCCTCGATCATTAATTCTTCAGTTTGGATTTCTTGATTTAGCTCATAATCAACGTTTCTTAGCTCATAATCTAGGATTTTATGTAATTATTAGTAATTCTTCGGTTAGGGTTTATTGATTAAGCTCGTAATAATCTAGGGTTTTGTGCAATTGTAACACCCCCATATACCAAGGATCCTTAACAAAGCCTTCCCTAGCATATAGAGGCGTTACCATCTCGGTTGTCCGAGGAAAGTAATCATCAAAGGTCGATAAAAGAACATTTATAAATATTTTACAAGTGATTGACCAAGCTACTGATAAACATAATACAACTCATCAAATACTATGAAGACTACTCCTGCCATGACTCGTGAAGACTCATCCCGCCAAGACTCCAGCTACCATCCAAAACATCACCTGCTAAGACTGACTGCTCACCATAAGGGATCACGACAGACACAACAGAAGCAAACAAGAAAACAACCACACAAGGTCAGTATTGCGGACAATATAGCAACAACAGCAAACTCACTATGGACACAACAGAACGCAAACACAAGCCACAACACTCCAATCATTCACCGTCACCGACAGTCCACTGGACCAGCCCTGCCAGTGGCGGACCGCAGCCGTTCCCACTTAAGCCTCGCTCATCAAATCGAGCGATAAAATCTGTACCATTAATGTGCACATCCCCTCCCATGGCGGGTTCCACGGAGGGCGAAACTAGGGCGTGAAGCCACTCCCGCAAGTGACTCCACTCAGCCGAGGACGCACCTCGAGAACCACAAACAATCAGTCATAACCAGCTGTATCACAACAACGACGACAACAACAACAACAACAACAACAACAACAACAACAACAACAACAACAACAACAACAACAACAACAACAACAACAACAACAACAACAACAACAACAACAACAACAACAACAACAACAACAACAACAACAACAACAACAACAACAACAACAACAACAACAACAACAACAACAACAACAACAACAACAACAACAACAACAACAACAACAACAACAACAACAACAACAACAACAACAACAACAACAACAACCAACAGAAACTGAGTAGGCGAACCTACCTTTAGCCAACCGCAGCAACTCCTCGATCAAACACATGACGTCAACCAAGCAAGCAACCCCTATACAAATCGCATAACAGCCTATTACTACCATCACAATCCTACAAGGAACAACAATGACAAAGATGATGATGATGACATACCTACGCATAGCATATCGGCGTTAAGACCGATACCCGACTCAAGCAACTCATCCTCAAGGCACTAGGATCCTCTAAAGCTCCCATGGAAGGAATTATGGTGAATGGAAAGGAGGGAGGCGACATCTAGGTCTGAAGGGAAGCGGCGGAAATGATTTGCGATACTAACAAAACACGATTATAAACCCTCGTTGAAAGACGCTACTCGATCGAGTAACTAACTTACTCGATCGAGTGGCCCCTACTCGATCGAGTACCCAAGCTACTCGATCGAGTAGCCTCTACTCTATCGAGTACCACTCATCCTCATATTCTAACAAGACACTAGGCATCTCTGGCACGCATTCCTAAAGACCATCACCTGCCCCCAAAGGTCGGTCAACGGGTCCCTAAAATGGCGGGTATTACAGTCTTCCCCCTTTAAAAAGAACTTCGTCCCCGAAGTTCGACTCATCCTCCCCCAAACTACATGACAAGAAACCCAAGGTCGACACCACCGTTCTCCCGACGCAGGTCCACTACTCTCTAGAGGCATTATCCCACTATGTCATCATCATCAACTGTCCAACATACACCACATACTCAAGCTTCTGCAAACCACTACTTGAATTACCAAACTCACAACATGCACCAACACGACCAATTCAACTAACGACTATACTACTGCGTCGAACTCTTCAGACACGCATTAACGCAACCACGAGACTATACTTTCACTGGCCAACAACTGCCAACACAAAACGTGTCACACAACGACCCTATTATAGATTCACAATAAAGTATGATTCATAGCCGCATAACGCAAACTACCGATGACAACTCCGCTACTGTTCTTGACATCTCTTTCTCTTTATGAACATCTTCTCATTGTAAATTACTCATGTTTTACTTAGACATACAATTTACTCATCAAAACGATTAAAACGATTATAACCTCGTACTTGAAATGTAACAGCGACATTATAAAACATTACAAACATACGGTAAAACATTACAAACATACGGTAAAAATTGTTATAATTTTGGCTTTTCTTTTGCGACATGACTCTTCTCCTCTAAAAAGGAACTTCGTCCCCGAAATTCACCATTAAACAACTTAATCACTTAACCTGACACATCTTGCACCTTACCGACATTACTCACTAATCACGACTAACATTGACTTATATACACCTGTTACTTTATGAGAATGATTATCAATAGCCATGAAGCACATGCAAACCTTACTATGAAAAGTCTATGAAGTAACTAACAATTCTTTTTGGTAAAAAATAAGTGAGACTCTCTTGTAGACGTTGAGGATGTAAAACGAATGCATAAAGAACCAACTAATATTTTTCACAAAACATCATTTATAAGTCAAGCACGCATCCAAGCATAACTAATAAGTCGACCCAAACATGTTACTAACCTTCAATAACCATGATAGATATTGAAATATGCAAAAATAAAAGCATTCAAACAATTTAATTTTTGAAAAGTGCCTGTAACAGTGCTACTCGATCGAGTGGGTTGGGCACTCGATCGAGCTGGCCCTACTCGATCGAGTGTCTTAGCTACTCGGTCGAGTAGCCCGAGATCAGAATACCCCCCTAACTGCCACACTTGTAGCTACTCGATCGAGTGAGGGGCACTCGGTCGAGTGGCCACAGGTCAAAATACCTCCATATCAACAAGACACAAGATAGATGATCACATAACCGCGAGTCGGGATGGATATCCGACCACAAATCCTGTAGAACAAGTCTAGAAAAATCAAGTACGGCCTTATGGCCACCAGTACAAACCAAATACGACAAGTACGAAAAGAGAAGGTACCAACCAAAACAAACTAATATCCAACCCAACTACAAACATGATAAAAGAAACGGAGTATCACTCCTACTGCTGCTACTGCTGCTCATCCAAGACATAATCCTCATCTCCATCACCACCACCCGAGGTGCCTGCTGCTGATGCACCCAGACCCGCATCACCACCGGCTCCAACATCTAGTCTCACGTACCAAGGGGTCAAGCCATTGTAG
Organism: Silene latifolia; assembly: GCF_048544455.1. Lineage (NCBI taxonomy): Eukaryota > Viridiplantae > Streptophyta > Magnoliopsida > Caryophyllales > Caryophyllaceae > Silene > Silene latifolia. The sequence continues at coordinate 120,162,963 of NC_133535.1, read as the reverse complement.
GGTATGACTGAGGTGCTCCCCATGTGGACATATCCACCCGGTAGGAGTGGAAAACCCCGCTGTAATCCCCAACTCCCCTCCACCAAACTGGATGCGGTAACGAGGTCCCAATGCCCTGAGTATACGCCATCTCATGCATGTTCTGGAGCGTCAAGGTCGAGGACACTCTCTTTGCCAGGTAGCTCTCATATGTCTCCGGGGTATCAAGGTAAGGGTAACAAGGAAACGGGTGCTGTGGTGGTGCTGCCGGCTGTGGCTGTGGCTCAGCCACCCTCTCTCTCACTCGGCGTGGCCCTCTCCCTAGCCTAGGTCGATCCTCCTCAGCTCTCACATTCTCCCCCTTCCTCGGCTCAGGCATGAATCGGAGGATCTCCGGGTCGATGAAGTACGTCTGCCTCGCAGGACGTGCACCCTCATCAGAATCGGCAACTACCACTGTCGCGGGTAAAGGCTCCGTCGGTGGGAGATGCTCAGGATCGGGTATCTTCATCCAACTCATGCCCCACACTCTACATGCTAAACTACCGTCCTACAAAGTTCTCAACCATTTCAGGTCGAGGAAATAAGCTCTGTCCATGGTCGGTACCGGGGTGGCCAAAGGGATGTACTCCGAGGAAGCCTCAAAAGAAGTTAGCTTCTCAGCTAAACGTGTGGCAATGGCACCACAACTCAGAATCCTAGTGCTTGAAGAGGCCATCAAAGCAAGGCTGGCACACACCATAACGGGAGTACTGAAGGTCACTTTCTCAGTCCGCTCAGGGTTAAGGTATGCCATCAGAAGCATCAACTCATGCGAGTTTAACTTACTCATATCAGACCTCTCATAGAGAAGACACAACACAGCTCGAAGAAAGATCCTTAAGGTAATATGTTGCACATCATTGATCAATATGTTACTAGCAGTGGGAGCTGATTTCCCGGTGATACAAGGCATAAGGCGGCAAACCCCACACTCAGATGGTATGTCACGAAGGGCTCCCTCGACAGGCTTAGCTAAGCCAAGGTGGGAAGCAAACAGGTCCATGGTCAAGACAAAGCTGGTGTTCATGAGGCGGAACTGCACATATTGTTCCACCGGCTTGTATTTGAACGAGCTCATGAACTCGAGGGTCAGAAAGGCATACAAATGCTTTCGTAGACGATAAAGTCCGGTGAACCTCAAGGTCTCAAAGATGTGTCGGACGTCAGTCTCAATACCCAGATCATCCATGAGAGTCGTGTTAATACAGCGGGTCGGTCTCATCTTACGGGACTGTAAGGCTACAAACTTTCCCCGTTGTATGAAGTCTGAAAATACCACAGACGGATATTCGGGTACAGCTAGAACTACCGGTCCACTACCTTCCCCTATTTCGGGCGCGGTCTGTCTGGTTCCTATGTTCAGTCTCGGCATCTGTTTTAACATACAATTTAAAAATACCAACACATATGCACCGAAACGTACAAAATACACATATTTGATCATGTAAGAATCATCTAGGTACACACCATCACCAACAATTCCCAATTTACAAGTAAAAATTCCAATTCTTATAGCTCAGACGGTCTCTACAGCTGTGAAAATTTTGACATAATTAACATGAATTAACTCATCCACTACTATTTTTAGGACTCAAACCTTCAAAATATGTTCATATACCACCCAAATCTGCAATTATATGGGACGAATTTCAGTTTGGGGCACTTTTAAAACGGAGTTTTAAGACAAATTTTGGGGTGAAAATCACAAAAATCAGCCCTATACATGATACATACCACATACATTACTCAATTTTTATCCTTTTTCATGTAATAGACAACCAAAAATCAATTCAATTTATCAAACCCTAAAAATTTCGGTCACACTTACATGCAATTTCAATTTGATTTTTTTTTTTTTTTTTGCATTCTTAACAACAATAATCATTAAGGGAAGCATCTAGATCACATTACAACAATTAAAAGCAAATTTTCTCACATATAAATCGACTTTTCAAATTTGTCTATCACCCCATGTATTTCTAATTGATTAAAAGCATTAAAATAGAAAGAAAATTCATACCTTTAGCAATTAGGAAGCAAGAAGAACGAATCCAAACAAGAGATTCACTAAATTGAAGTATTACACACACAAGAATCAAAGGATTTGAGAGGGAGAAAGTGATTAGGGTTTGCGAAATAAGAGGAAAAATAAGGAAATAAGCAAAAGAAAGGGTTTTGAACCCGTGAAATTTCCGGTACTGTAGCCTTACTCGATCGAGTAAGTAGGGTACTCGATCGAGTGGCCTCTACTCGATCGAGTAGGTGCTATTCGGTTGAGTTTCCGTAGGAAATTCCTACTTCCTCAACGTTATAGTTTCCTAACTAGATCGAGTGAGGTCTACTCGGTCTAGTAGGCACTCATACTCAGTCAAGTAAGGTTAGGTACATGGTCGGAATTACGAGATTTACTAAGATTCCTGCAAAACAACAACATGTGTCGATTCCAAACCAAATTCGGAAATCGTCACAGGTTACTATAATCATTAACAACACCTTATTACCACTCAAATGTAACGCAACGGTTTTACCCAACCACGATATATATCACTCCATTCTATAGCAACCATCGTACAAAACGATTTACCATACTATTAAACCATTCACGCATACCATTAACACATTATTTCATGTTTAATCCTTTGTCTATAACTTCACTAATGAAACTTATAATCATATTGCTCTAAGCACTCATTTAACATTAAATTATCATGTATCATCCGAGTCTATTAGCAACGCAAATATGCATCAGCATAAACAAATTAGTCTACTCAAATTAATCATGTCACAAGCGAAAGCTTTCAACCATTTATATATCACATTCATCCATCATTATTTTTATAATTATCATCATAAATTCACAACTCTTCAACTATCTTTATCATTACTATTATAAGACTCATAAACTCTTGTAGGAACTACCATTACCAATTATTTGAAGCAACCACGACCATCACCACATTCTATACACTACCTCACACTTCTACCCTTTCACACACACTTCCATTCGTGTACAAGCTTTCACGTTTCTCATTATCATCACACACATATTAGCTCCATTAGGAACTTCATCATATACGATTCTAGCATAATCATAACACACATGCTAACTTCAACAGAAACTTTACCACGAACAATTCTAGTATGACCACTACACACATTAGGCACACAATTGCCGACTCAACATTCCCATACCTAGTGACTGGCTTAAGCATAATAGGGCCATGATTTTTGAAATGAGGGCGCCTACTCACCCAAAATCTAGCATCAGCTGGGGGCTCCCAATATACATACACTAGGTTCATTTTATTAGACTCACTACGTTCATTAGGCTCATTTGTTACAGGTTCCAAAATCGTCGCTCTGATACCACTTTGTAACACCCCCATATACCAAGGAGCCTTAACAAGGCCTTCCCTAGCATATAGAGGCGTTACCATCTCAGTTGCCTGAGGAAAGTAATCATCAAAGGCCAATAAAAGAACATTTATAAATATTTTACAAGTGATTGACTAAGCTACTGATAAACATAATACAACTCATTAAGTACTATGAATACTACTATCAAAAACCACACAAGGTCAGTACAGCGGACAATATAGCAACAACAGCAAACTCACTATGGACACAACAGAACGCAAACACAAGCCATAACACTCCAATCATTCACCGTCACCGACTGTCCACTGGACCAGCTCTGCCAGTGGGGGACTGCAGCCGTTCCCACCTAAGTCCCGCTCATCAAATCGAGCGATAAACCCTGTCCCATTAATGTGCACATCTCCTCCCGTGGCGGGTTCCACGGAGGGTGAAACTAGGGCGTGAAGCCACTCCCGCAAGTGACTCCACTCAGCCGAGGACGCACCTCGAGAATCACAGACAATCAGTCATAACCGGCTGTATCACAACAACGACAACAACAACAACAACAACAACAACAACAACCAACAGAAACTGAGTAGGCGAACCTACCTTTACCCAACCGCAACAACTCCTCGATCAAACACATGACATCAACCAAGCAAGCAACCCCTATACAAATCGCATAACAGCCTATTACTACCATCACAATCCTACAAGGAACAACAATGACAAAGATGATGATGATGATGACATACCTATGCATAGCATATCGGCGTTAAGACTGATACCCGACTCAAGCAACTCATCCTCAAGGCACTAGCATCCTCTAAAGCTCCCATGGAAGGAATTATGGTGAATGGAAAGGAGGGAGGCGACATCTAGGTTTGAAGGGAAGCGACGGAAATGATTTGCGATACTAACAAAACACGATTATAAACCCTCACTGAAAAGACGCTACTCGATCGAGTAACTAACTTAGTGGCCCCTACTCGATCGAGTAGCCTCTACTCTATCGAGTACCACTCATCCTCATATTCTAACAAGACACTAGGCATCTCTAGCACACATTCCTAAAGACCATCACCTGCCCCCAAAGGTCGGTTAACGGGTCCCTAAAAGGGCGGGTATTGCAGCAATTATTAATTATTTAGATAGGGTTTGTGGATAATAATTATTGAGCTAGAATTTCGTGTCTTGGTTTATAGTAACAATCTAGGTTTCGTGTAATTTGATTTCATATAACTTTCGAACTTGAATACGATGGGGAAGATGAAGCTGAGTCTTGCGCACGGATTTAGAGGAACTTACCCTGTAAGCCCCAATACTGTTTACTGGAACGAGGCCAAGCTTATGGCTAAGCAGATATTGAAATCACATCAAGACAAGATGGTTTGTTCAATTCCCTTCCTTTCTTTATATTTTTTTTATGTAGTGACGGATTTTGAGAAAAAAGTTAAACAAACTCACTACTCGTACTTATGCTACTGTTTAATTATCACAGGATAGCCCCCCTCGTACCGTACGCCTCCTAAAAGCTGATTATTATAGTGTCAAGGGGTTAATGTTCAACATCACCTTTCGTGTTAAAGGAGTAGACGGTGTCAGCGTCGCCTACACTGCTGAAGTGTGGTTTAATATCTGTGATGAGGGTATTAAAGTTTTAGCTTTTGGCAAAGTTCATGGCTCAGGTATGTTGCAATTTAGCCACTCAATTTGTTGGATTAGTGCAGTTTTTAATTATGCTTCAAATTTTCTTACCTATTATCGAGTGTGGTGTAATCTGAGTACCCTACAGCTTTTGTGTTGCTATTTTTTTTTGCATCTATTGTTAACTGTGTTTGTGCGTGAACCTGTTTTTGAAGTCTTTGATATCTGTTGCTTGTAGAGAGGAAACCGAAAAATTTGGAGGTTGATGGCAGCAACAATTCTGATAAGAAGGTATCTACCAAAAAGATGGGGAAGGAGGGACTTGATGTATTCAAGGGGCTAAGCTCACCAGTTCCGATGACTACTAATTCTGAATTAGACTCTAGGTTAGTTACTTGTCTTTCGATTTTATGAAGAAAGATTAATAGTGTTTTTTACCTCATATTAAGTACTCACCATGCTTTCTATTTTAACAGAAAAGATTCTTCTGGCAAACTTCGAACCCGTGCCTTCTATGTTTTGGTGTATGTGATTTAATTAAACGTCGATTCCATCCCCTCTGCATATAAATTAAAGTACTGTCACCCCGATCATTTGTTTACCTTTGATTAAATTATCACGCACAAAGTAGTATATAAAAGGTAAACAAATGACCGAGAGAGGGAGTAATATTTTTCAACTCGCAAAAAAATATTTTTTATGCTCTTTGGAGTGAACTTCAATATTACTTTGTCAATTTAACCTTGAAGGGGCAAATCAGGAGCCAGAGGAGCTGGAATTATTCCAGGGTTAGTAATGTTAACATTCTATTATCTATGCCATAATTCTTATTCATCCCGGTATCCCTAATTTTGTCCACTTTCTTTCAGGCGAAGAAGTGTGCTTCTACCATATGGAAAGAGCTTCCGGAGTCTGTAAGTATTTTCTCATGCACCTTTATTACTAACAATAATATGTTCTGAAACACTTGGAAACCTCTGTGAGTGGATTGGATGCCTGGCCTACCGTTTCTATCACCCTCTTAACGTTTTATTCAGTCCTCAATGAATGAAATGAGGAGTTGGAGATTTATTACCTTCAGTTATGAATATTTCTCTTATCGACTGTCTTCCAATCCCCTGCCATTCAATTACTTCTACATATATAATCTCCCCAATTTCTCTCTCCATTTCCTATTCTATTAAGGACAATCTAATGAGCTTCTTGTTAAATTTTATTGGTTGCAATATCTTGTTGGAGCAGAAAACATGGATATTCAGGGTAAAGATGATTGGATATTCAGGGTGAACATGGATAGCTTTATGTGAGAATGGTTGGTGGTGGCCATTCTTTGGCAACCAGTCCTTTGTGTGCGGGGGGGATGGAGGATTGCTAAACTAGTCATCTAATGGTAAAATACTCCGCCGGAGGATCCCCATTCCGTGTTTTAGAGGAGCCTTTTATGACTGTACCTTAGAGGCTTTGATATCTTAGACTATACTGATAAGAGTGATAACCTTGAAAGAACTTCAATGTGAGTCTTTTTTTTTATTCCATCTTAAATCTGCTTGTGTAGAGCATGTTCTCCTGCATACTGCTCATTTCATCTACGTTCAGGGTAGACTTTCTTCGTAGAGTGTTTGGTTGGCATATGTGGAGTCCCCTATATCCTCTAATCTACTCCCTTGCGGCCTTGCAAATTTTATCCCATCTAGAAGCTTATTTTGTATATCTTTGTTTGTATATACGGAGTATTTGTTTGTTTGCCTATTCGTGTGAATTAGGATTTTACACCACTAGACGGCCAACTAGTATGGCAAGTGCGAACGGTTTGACACTATATAAAAACTGAGGGATTGGGGACTGGCTCTAGAGCACCATTATATGTGTTTGCTGGTTGCTGTGCTTTTGGACATGCTTGTGTAATTGGGTTTGACTGAGCGTGCACGGTCAGTCACTGAGCCTATGTTCATCTCAGGTGAGGGTGTTGATGCGTGTATTTTATATAAGGTTTTTATCTCATTTTTACACGCATTTCTGTACTATTTACGTGGCATCTAGCTACAAATACCCCCGAATATTCTACTTTGGTTCGTTTTGTGTAAATTGCAGGAATAAACCAAAGAGGAGATAAATCGAGCCTAAACTCGTCCCATTTGCATGCATTTATGGAGAACAAGGAGCCGGAGCTTGGAATCTATCACTTTGAAGACGCGTGAGCTGGTTTCGGAAGGTGTCATAGTGTCTAATGTGCCAAAATAGCTCGATCGACTACTTTTCTAGTCGATCGAATGCTTTATATACTGAAGGTTACTCGATCGAGCAGTTTAAGTATCCAATCGAGAAGGCAATATAAGGAGTTACTCGATCGAGTGGTTTACTTCCACTCGATCGAAGGGTTTCTCGCTTAGTTGCTCGATCGAGTGGTTTATTTCCACTCGATCGAGTGGTTTTGCCCGTATAAGAGTTTTTCCGCCTAATTTCGTATGGGATTTTGTAACTAAGCTATGGATTAGGTTTAAGGGGGAGATTTCCGTATGCTACTAAATACAGTGGACTGCGTAACTCTTCATGACTCATGACTCATTATTCATTATTCACTTAGACTTTTATCTTTTTCTACTGTTTTTTCATTTTACTCCTCTTCTACTCCTTTCTACTCGGATCCGGAACTTGTATTGGGTATTTATTATTCTCTTTTAATTCTTGTTCTTATTCTTAATTCATTTCATTGCTTCTATTTCCTCTATTCCTTTATTTTGCTATTGCTATTTGTTTTCATTTCATTTTATTATTATCATGTTTATTCTTGTCGTCTATATATTATTGTTGCTAATTCGATGGTGATGCATAGCTAATTTCCCTTGCTAAGACTAGGGGATCCATGATTATGAAGGGATAGTAATTGCCATTTTAGGTTTTGTGCTTGTGTGGTCTCTGTTGTTAATCGCTGCAGTTAACTGTTTCTGTCTAATTGAGTCGACGCAATTAGTCATTTTATCATAGTAAACCTTGACCTAGACCGGAAGGTTGGAAAGGGCGAGACTCATAGCGAACATTAGGGCACTGTAGTGAGGGCGGAAGCTAAGCTATTTGTGCCTTAGGGCGAATTGAGAACGGAAGGAGATATTCACTGCTTATCTGACCATACTTGCATTGACCTGAGACCTAGATTGCTTGACTGAATGATCATGGTGAACCGACTGTCTTAGCTGCTTTTCCTTTATCTGCTTAATCCTTTTTCTCTGCCTTTTTCTCTTTCTCATTCTCATTAGTGTAGAACAACAACCCAATTAAAACCCCTATTTTGGTTACCGTGACGAACTTAGACAAAGCCGGCATTTTCCTATCTCCCTGTGGAGATCGACCCGAATTCCCTACCTATATTAGTTAGAGCCAGTTGGTTATTTTTGATAGGTATACGACTGCCCTGTCAGGTGTCCTCCATTCAAAATGGTGCCTCTCACGTAGCACAATGAGTCTAGGCACGATCAGGTTGCACAGCTATGCAATTTCCATACTTCTACTTCTTATTTTATGCCTTTGCCATATTATCACTAAATTTTTACCTTTTTATATGTTAAATCTTTATAAAATTTTGAAAAAGTATTGTTGGGCAATTTTTTATCTTCAAAACTACTTGTTTTCTTTAATGCAAGCACTTTGATGTGTGGTTTATTGCAAAATTTTCCATATTTCCTTATATTATATGGTGAATTTCAAAACAATTCAATAACAAAGCTGATCAGTACGGAAATCTTTTTTTTGGGTGCTGAGCTGAATGTGTTGTCTTATAGGAGAAGATGCTATTCCTGAGCGAGGCAGCTAAAGATCTGAGAAAAACTAGTCGCATTGAACATGAGGTACATACCAAAGATTATTTACAAAGATGTAATTGTCTTCAACTTTTTTTGTTTCGTATGATTATTGCGATTTTTAACCCATAGGCGATTCTTTTGTGGTGCAGGTGGGAATGAAGTAATGATACAAACTATCCATAGTCATATCTCCATTCCAAATGCCAAACTAACAACGGAAATGGAAAAAACATCTAAAAAAGAACCAAATTCTGTCAACACAATTCAAAAGAAAAAAAGGAGAGATTGCTGGAGAAGAAAGAAAAATAAGAAGAGTAAACTCATTTTAATTACTTTAAAAAAAACTCATTTTAATTTCTAAAAATATTCTGATTTTTACTAACTTTTTTTCTCTCTCTCTCTCTAAAATTCATATTTACTTTGGACCTTGGTTGTGGTGGACGTGGGTATTCTAAACTCACACTTACCTTACTTTACTACCGCTTGGATATGACAAACGGATCTACCAGGTTTGGTTTGGGTCGGGACAATTACAGATTTGTAAGAATTCGAACAGGTCGGGCAGAGCATTGTATATTTGTATATATGGTGGTATTTTAGTCAAACTATTCTTCCTTATTCTTGTATATAGTGGTATTTTCGTCAAACTATTCTTCCTTAAGACGTTCTTGGGTTGACCATTTTTCGTGTTATATATACCTAGTGTATTCTTTTTGGGGCTTCGTGTGCTATAACTGTTGGAAATAGGGACTCTTTTCGTAAGTCTATTTTTTCCAATTGTCCTATATTAGTAGAATAATGTGAGTTTTATAGGTTTATATATCCCTTCGCTCATTACCTTATCACTAGTGGGCTGTGGGATTTGCACGCGCGCACGTCGTGCTCGAGCCCAGCCCGACTCGGATTCGCGCGCGGCAGGCCATGCCTATCTTTTTGGGCCCGGTCGGAGTTACTATGTCCAGGTTCTTTTTCTTTTATGTAACACTCAGTCAATGGTGAGAGTGTTACTCCCCCCATTTTCTGTTCACTGCTACGTTTTAGGAACATTTCCTGCCTCCTTCAACTGCTCTATTTTGTGTATAAATAGAGTTCTGATATGCACATCATAATACACAACAAAACATGAACACTCTCATTCTCTTCTTCTCCTCTCTAAAATTCCTGGTTTAAAAGTAAGCAATTTGTAATCGTTCCAAAAGCTCTGAGTTTCAAGTGGGCATGTCTGAGTGCAAATCCTGGGGAACTACCCGCAATTGCTGATTGTCATCACAGTCATGCCGAAATAGTTTTCATGGCAGTGACTCTCTCTTACCACTTGACTACGAACCTGGTTATATCCTCTAATCTTCTTATTTCATTGTTACTGCTTCTTACTAACCAACAATTTGAAAACTATTTTTGTTCTTGTAACATTGTGGTCGACTATCTTGTCGAAAACCCTCCCTGATTCGTATAAACTTAAGTAGTTAGATGGCAACAACTACAAACGATGGTCACAAAAATTGCTTATGTTTGTTGAACAATTAGAGATTGATTATGTGCTGTTTCGTGACCCGTTGTTGTTACCGAGTCTGCTACTGTAGAGGAAACCCCTCATGTTGTTGTTGTGTTTAAGTCAAATGAACAGCCTATTAAGCAATTCAACAAAGATAATAAAACGGCTAGATGCCAATTGCTAAACAACATGACTAATACTCTGTATGATTTATTTAAGATTCATAAATCTGCTAAAGTCATTTGGGAGTATTAGAAACAAAATATCGGGCTGATGACGCAGGAAAAAAGAAGTATGTTGTGGGTAAGTGACTGGAATTTCAGATGGTCGATGGGAAACCCATTATGGACCGAGTACATGTCTATGAAAACTTTTGTGCTGATGTTATTAATGAGGAATGAAATTAGATCCCTCCCCCTCGGACAAAATATAGGAACCACCTTAAGCATAAGAAAAAGGACTTATCCCTCCAAGAACTAGGTCACAATGTCACATGAGTATCGAGGAGGGAAATTGCCTCAAAGATAAACCTTTTAGTCAATCTGTGAATGCTTCTGTTGGTGTTGTTAAAGCTAATCTGGTTGAATGTAGTGGCCCGCCTAATGCTAAAAAAGTTCAAGGGTAAGGGTAAAGCCAAGGGTGGTTAGGCCAAGGGCCGGTCAGGTCATGCTAAGATGAATGGTCTAAGGAAACATTCTAAACCAGTTGTTAAGATTGAGAAATTAGAGGGTCCTATTGTATGCTATGTTTGTGGAAAAGCCAGTCACAAAGCCTACCGATACACTCAAAGGAAACCTGTTGAAGTCAATGTTGCTATCACTGATGATGTCATTGTTGTTGTGGTTGTGGAAACAAATCTGGTGGGTAATGTTGCTGGATGGGTCTTGAATACTGATGCCTCTAGACACCTTTGTGCTGATAAGGGGCTGTTTGCCGAGTTCAAGGAAGTAGCTGATGGGGAATGTGTTCACATGGGTAACTCTTCTTCTTCTTCTTCTTCTTCTTCTTCTTCTTCTTCTTCTTCTTCATCATCTTCTTCTTCTTCTTCTTCTTCTTCTTCTTCTTCTTCTTCTTCTGATATGATCAGAGGCAAAGGAAAAATCTTTCTCAAACTCATCTCGGAGAAAACACTTGCTCGAACCAATGTTTTGTATGTATCCTCATTGCGTCGAAACCTCGTGTCTGGTACCTTATTTAACAAAGATGTTTTAAAACTTGTTTTTGAGGTTGTTACGTCGCGTAATGGGGAATTTGTGGGCAAGTGTTATCTGTCTGGGGTTTATTTATTTTGAACACTATTCAATTGCTAATAATAGTGCATCTACTTCTGCTTATATCACTAAGTCTATTGATGTTTGGCATGGTAGATTAGGTCACGTGAAAGTTATTTGTATTAAAAAACATAGAACGATGATGTAAACCATAAAAATTTATAACCTGCAATAAATAATAAATAGGAACAAAATAATATGGAAACAAGAGTTTTATTATTGAAGGTTACAATTTTCGGACATCTCTTGATTCCATCCTAAGAGCTAAGGTTTTGGTAGTTACTACGGGTGTAACACCCCTAATTTCCGTTTAATATTTCTTTTATTCATTTTCCCATATTTCGTATTTTATTTTTCGAGAAAATATCTTTCTTTTATTTTATCATCTCATCTAGCTCGAAATTCGATGAAAACCCGCTTTGCCTATGGGTTTCACGTGTGATTGTAGTGAAGATGGGTGAGTTTTGGGCTTAACCTTGGAATAAACCCATGAGTTCTTCTATAAATAATAAAGGAAACCAAACCCTAACTTTTCTTTTCTCATATTTCCACAAAACCCTAAATCTAATCTCTTCCTCCTCCTCCTCCCTTTGAGCCGCGCGAGATTTCCTCCTCCCTAGAGTTTCGTGCGCCTCTTGTTCCTCCTCTCTTTGTTGATTTTCAAGCCTAGATCGATCCTACTCCTTGGATCTATCTATCTTTTTCGTAAGTTTCGTTTTCTACGCGTTGTTTTTGTAGTTTTTATACCAATTAGTGTTTTAATTGGGATTGTTTTCCCTTTGGCACGTGTGGTGACTCATGAAGGCGTGGAGGTTGCACCTGGAGAAGACATCTACTTCGTCGATGAGGATCTTTAGGATTATTTGCTTTAAAATGTAACTAAGTGTTTCTCTTTTACTTGTGTTTATGCCAATTGATGTGATTTACATGATATAATGATTGATTTGTATAATTGGTACTTTTTAGATTGTTTATTATCATGATTAATTATGTTTCATACACTACGCCAATTAAGTACTCTAACAACGGTTAAATATGATCAATACTGTTTTAAATAAAAAAAGCGGACCCGTTATTAAAGCTACCGGTTGTTAAATATTGATAACGGTTTTTAAAACACAGAACCGTTATCAAATTTTGACAATGGTTGCAAATACCGTAGTAAATATGCAATACAACGGTTGACATCCGTTGTCAATTATTATGCTAACAATGGTTTTACAGTAAGAAAACCGTTGTTAAACTTTAAGAATGGTTCCTTATCCGTTTCCTAACCTGATATTGGAAACGGTTCTAGTGTAGCAAAATCGTTGTTAATTTTCATAGTTAACAACGGTTTTTATTTGTTATCTTCCTACATATTAGAGAAAGTTTGACAACGGATCGCAACCGTTGTTAAATAATTCATTTGACAACAGTTGACTTTCGTTATCATACTCGAATGGAGGGAAAAACCTGACAACGGTTTTTGTACTAAATCATTGTCAATTCAGTACATCTGACAACGGTTCTGTTTCGTTTTCTTTTTTTTTGGCGGCAAATAGCATTGGAGGGAAATATTGTCAACGGTTTGGTATTTAGAAAAACCATTGTCAGTCTACATTAACAACAAACAACAACAACAACAACGGTTTTCGGGTTACCCGTTATTGTTTTGTTGTATATATTTTTTTTTTTAAAAAAATCTGATTTTAGCAGGTGCCAGCAGCTGCTGAATATCAATAGTATATTCAGCAGCTGCGTACTGTACTGCAAAAATTCAATCCAGCATCAAAATAATACACAGAATGATCAATTCAATCCAGCATAGAAATAATACACATAATGATCAATTCAACCCAGCATCAAAATAATACGATTGGGGCGATCAAAACTCAATACCTTTGGTTCTATATATATACACACATACATACATAATGAGCGAACTAAGGATCAGGCTGCTGAAGAAGTGAAATAAAATACATTGCACACCGATCTCTAACATCGTTGATATCTTCCCTTGTGTAGTTCGACACTGGTTGATCGATTTTTAGTGGAAACTGCTGGAAATCAAGATATATAGAATAAATGGAAATATACAGAATTAAACCCAAGCAAGTTACGTAATGCTGTAATATTTATTAAAACAAACTAACCTTAGAATTAAAGGTGTAATAATTACCGCGGACAATCTCTAACATGGACCGACAAACGAAAAATGCGCATTGTTTATCGTCTGACTGTAAAGGAGACTGTTATATATAAACCACACAAAAATAAGCTAAATTAGATCACCCTGTCGTATATACATAAATTATTAAACGATACAAGTAATTATTAAGAAGATACGTACATTTACCACGACAATGTTTGGAGGGATGTTGTCGTCTGTGGACGTGGGCTCACATGCACGCCAAGCCAATCTGTGGACATGCAGCGGTCTTTTGAAAGCCACGCTCGGTGGCGTAGAAATGCTTTCAACCGGATCGCTTTAGATCGGTCGGTTTCTTCTCGGCAAAGGTCTCAAAACGATGCAGAGATGTTCGGAGTCGCCACCAAGCATTTATGGGATGCCTGGAACCCGTTCGAATCCACTTTATACCTAGGTCAACCAAGGCAAAAAAGCGGTGTTTGACATAGGTACTAAAGATAAGGACTCGTCCCCCTTTTAGCATTCTATGCCTAAAATGACTCTCGTACGCCCTAGATAAGGCCATCCACTATCCAAAGGTTCTGAGTAAGGGGTGAGGGTACGTATTGGGAAGCCCTTTAATCGGACACCCAATCCCGCCCGCTTTAGCGGCCTCTACTGATCGATCGTGGTTGTTTAAGTGCAAAAGTTGATAAAACGGTGTAAATGCATGAATGTGCATCCAAACGTTTAACCTAACATATGAAAGTTTGCTAAGTCGGTTTGTTTATCCACGTAGCATGAAATTGATGTCAAAGTTGGATTTAGATTGATTTGCAAGTGAAAACGAAAATTAAACATCCATTTACCAAATTCAGGTTATGATGCTTAACACGATCCATTTATTTGAAAAAGTGTGTTTAAAAGACAAAGTATAAAATGCAAACTCGTCAATCTGATTCGTCACGTATTCGGATAAACCGTAATCGGGATTGTCCTAGACAAGTACGAAAATGGGACAGAACAACACCTGGCAGCCCCATTGGGGCGCGATCCTATTGGCGAGGGAAGGGCTCTGCCCAGGTTTTAAAATATGAAAACAGGAGCTGCCTTGGGGCGCGAGCCATGAGCCGAGCCAAGAGGTGCCTCCTGGTTGTTAAAAAGATTGTTTAAAACGGTTTTTGTAATGAATGATTTGCAAGTATGATTTGCATGACTCGAAATAATTACTATTATGTTAGTAATATTCGTTTTCGGCTTTGCAAGTTTGAAAAGCATAGTTTACAAATAAAAATGTAAAATGTTTGATTTGAACTAATTATGTTAAGTTCATTTCTTTGTAATTAGTCAAGTTAATTATCGTGCTCGGATTAAACCGACATGGTATAAAGAACCAAGGATGATTATGAATTATGACTAATATGTTTACAAATGTAAATAAATGAGAAAAATGGCGAATTAAATAAAATGGGGTTAAAATACCCTTTAATTTGTAATTAACCAATAATATCATCGAGTCACGGAATAAACCGTCATGGTATAAAGAACCAAGGATGATTTTTGTAATGGTCAAAATATGTTTATCATAAAAATGAATTAAAATGGTAAATAAAAGATAAGAATTTTCTTTAAAATGTAATTAACCAATTAATATCACCGAGTCACGGATTAAACCGTCATGGTATATGGAACCAAGGGTGATTATAATTTATGGCTAAAAAGGTTGTCATAAAAATGATTTTTTTGCATAGCAAAGGGCTTCTGTTTTGGGCCAAAACTCGGTTTTGGCTCGTCTACCCTATATTTGGATCGTGTTATGCATTGTTCATGCATATAAACTCATAAAAACAGTAAAGACATGAAATAAATGAGATATTTACACCCTCAAACTTACGTGTATTGATGTTTGCGTGGTAGACGACTTTAGAGACGGTTTTCTCGTTGTGACTAATCGCGATCAAAGAAGTTTAAAAAGGTGCCTTAAAAAACGATTTTGTTTTGAAAATGAGTTGAAAATATGTTAATTAAAACATGTTGATTGATGAATTGAGTTGGTCAAATGGGTCGGTCGAATGCACGGTGACGGTACCAAACAAAATGTGTAAGGCTTGTGTTTACGATCGGTAGGTCGTAAACACATATCGATTTTGTGACTTAGGAAGTCGGGTCTAGAAGTTTAAGGGAGAAGGAAGGGGCGGACTCTCGCGTGAGGAATATGTTGTGTGAAGGGTGGTATTTATAGAGACATGTGGGGAGGTAGGTCGGTTGAGTTTGCTTAGAGGCTAAGCAGACACCTGCTTTAGGCGCGAGCTACTTTGTTTTTTTTTTTTTTGACAGAAGGTGAATAACTTACATTATTGGTAACAATACAAAGTAAGCTACTCGACTAGGTAGCACCAGACACTTCTGCTCTAGATCTAGCACTACAAAGCCATACATAGAGATAACATAACCATTAATTAAAAGAGCAACTACAACACTAGGATAAGCAAAATAAACGATTGAAGAAATGCAAAAGACGGCAGTTTGGTCACGAACGTTGATACAAATGGGTGTCTTGTCCTTTTCGCAAATTTGGATTTTCCATTTGTTCTAACCAATGTTTTGTTGGTTGCGATTTGTGGTCTTTGATGGTTGCTTAGCCATGTAAGATACCTCTTGGGTGATATTTGGGGTAGGTATTTTGTGTCTTTGACTCGGGTTTGACCCGTGTGAGTCGGGATTTTAATTTCGAGTCGGTTTTTGGCTCGGTGTCGATTTTGACTCTAATTAGGGTCATTTTAATGGAAATGACATTATAAAGACATTCATGGCATTATTTTCGACATTCGAGATTTGGTTTGACTCGGTTTGACTCAGGTTGACTCGAGTTGCGGGTTTCTGAATCGGTTTTTGGCTCAGTGTCGGTTTTGACTCTAATTAGGGTTATTTTAATGGAAATGACATGATAAAGACATTGATGGCATTATTTTTGACATTCTAGATTTGGGTTGACTCAGGTTGACTCGATTTGCGGGTTTCTGAGTCGGTTTTGGATCCGAAGACGGTTTTAACTATAAATAGTGTTATTTTAATGCAAATGAAGTTAGAAAACTTTTAAAATCATTTTTCATATCCGAGTAGTGCATTAAACCGTCTCATGTATACCCAATCCACGCACGCATATCAAAAACACGTTACAGTCCGATCATCATCGGGTGGTTTTTGGAAGGTGCAGATACTGGGTATGTACAGAGCCCCCACTTTGACTGAGGCTTGGACAGGGCGAAAGTCAAAGTATGGCCTCAAGTTCAATCGAAGATTACAACCTGAAGACCATTGTGGCGTTGAGGCGACTCAAAAGGGTTTGAACCAAGGACATGTCATCGGGAAGGGCGACGTCGAGGCGACTCGGGCATTCGAGTAAAGGACCTGCCGTCGAGAACATTTTAGAGTCTGTCGACTTCCTATTCGGGTCGTTTAAAGTCCATTAGACTACGTATAAAGGCTCGCCAGCCATAAGGAGTCATACCTGAGGCATCTTCGGGATACGTCCTTGAATCTTTTGCGCGCAAAGGCTCGCCAGCCAGTGTTGAAGGTGGTGCATTTTGAGGCTCGCCAGCCATAGGAAGGAGTCATACCTGAGGCATCTTCGGGATATGTCCTTTAATTTCTTCTTGTGTACGTGCAAAGGCTCGCCAATTATGTTGAAGGTGCGTTTTGAGGCTCGCCAGCCAAGTTGAAGGTGATGCGTTTTGAGGCTCGCCAGCCATGTTGAATGTCGAATGATCGACTGTGGGAAAGAGCATGAAACATCGGGCTTATTTCAAGATATTTTCTAGTAATGACTTCCAACCAGGTTGACGTTGATAGGTTCGGCTAGGCAGCGGAGAACTTCAACTTGATGAGGGTCCTAAATGAACTCCGTGGGGATAAATCATCTTAGCAAGGCTCTCTGGAAAACAATTTAGGGAGAGCGTTGCGTCGGGATCATGAACGATGTTGCAAGGATCTTTGAAAGACCTGTGTGACTTCCATTTGAAAATCGGCACTCGCTGGGGAGTTAGAAACTTCTCAGGACTCGCCGAGGATATACGTTGCCGCTCATTGGGAGGTAGCGTATGCCATGTGATCGACGGGGTTAAAACCCTTGGACTTGATGGGTCGATGTTTGTTGGGAAGAGCCCGGTACTCAGTTGGAGTGAGTTTGTCTTCTCAAGATTAACTGCATGGTTAGTGACCACACAAATACGCAGTCGCATAGACAAGCACGTTGAATGAAAGCATATAAGCATGTATGCACATAAGCATGTGAGCAGTTAGCATATAAGCAACTAGCACGTAAGCATATAAACACGTAAGCACATAAGCATGTGAGCAGTTAGCATGTAAGCAACTAGCATGTATATCTCACGCGAAGGGAGATAGAAGTTTTGAATGTTGTGAAGCTTAAAGGCGAGTCTTGTTACTCGTAGATCTGTGATTTCATAGATTGGAGACACGTGACCGTTGTGACATTGACTCACACGGACGCATACTGCCAGACTGACAAGTAAACGGTCGTGAACGTGATACAAAGTCAGTATCGACACGACACGGGGGTGACTCTGACAGAATTTGCTTATCTGTGTGCAACTCCTTAGCCAAGAAAGGGCGACAACGCGCATCAGATCCCCGAGGTAGAAGGTCCGCTCGGCTGAGGAATACGAATTGATTATCTTCTCCAGACATCTTTGCCACCATTTGCTCGTTTGAGATACTTCCTAGAGGCATGATGATTCGGAGAGCGGAATCAAGACCTCATCATCATCCGAACCGAGCACTAGTCTACGGGCATTTTATTTTGGACTGTAGTTGAGACTCAAAAGATGTTTGAGGATAAAGGACGGGTGGCGTCTCGAAAGAGAAGCCCCCAGAGTGAGAAGGTGGGATTTTGACAAAACAAGGAATGAGCGACGTCTTAAGGAAGAAGCCCCCAGTAAAGAGGTATAATATTAATTTTTGCCGCTGGGTGGGCTGCTTTTGAGGATTGATGTTGATGGTTGAGATTGAAACGGGTGTGCGATTGTGTCCTTGTTGGGGGACTGCCTACGTATTCGCGTGTTTGCGAAATCAAACCAGATCGTAGTTCTGAGCTGGTTATTGAGGATTGAAAATTGGAAATGTTGTGAAAGGAGTATGCGGTTGTGCCCTTGTAATAGGACTGCCTACGTATTCGCGTGTTTGCGAAATCAAACCAGATCGTAGTTCTGCGTGTGTGTGCAATGGGTTGCAAATTGAAGGTGTGAAAATTGAATGTGTGTGGGGGTGTGGTTGTGCCCTAGTAATAGGACTGCCTACGTATTCGCGTGTATGCGAAATCAAACCAGATCGTAGTTCTGCATGTGTGTGCCTAAGCGAGTTGTTAGGACCTTAAAGTGATTTTGAGGGGTATGGTATTGTCTTTGAAGGACTGCCTACGTATTCACATGGTGTGAAATCAAACCAGAGCGTAGTTCTGAATGTGTGCCTAAGCGAGTTGTTAGGACCTTAAAGTGTGAGGGTCACGACGGTAAATTCCGTTTGGTTACTTGAAAAATTGATTTGAGAGAATTCCTCTTTGATCATGAATCGAAGAGGTGTAATTTGTGAAAAATGTTCCTTATCATGTGAGCACACTAAAAAGTGGACCCTAAGGGTAGATTGGGTATGTCCCGTTCTCGGTAGCAAAGTATTCGAGGACTCTGTATCTGGGTCAGGGTGAAAATGGTTTCGACATTATGGAATGTGGAGCTTGGTAATAATAGGTTCTTTTGACAGATAATAATCTGGAGCTGAGGGTCACGACGGTGAATTCCGTTTGGTGACTCGAAGGTTGATTGGATAGAAATCCCTCTTGATCATGAATCGAAGAGGCGTGATTTGTGAAAAGGTTTCTCGTTACGTGAGCACACTAAAAAGTGGTCTTTAAGAATGAAATGTGCATGTCCCATTCCAGGGAGCAATGTTTTTTGAAGACTCCGTATTTGGGTCAGGGTGAAAATAGCTTCGACATTATGGAATGTGGAGCCTTGTAATAATAAGTTTGTTTGACAGATAAAAATCTGGAGTTTGTATTTTGTGGTGTTTAGGCCGATGGGTTACAGCCTACAATGTGGTGCAGAATGGGGTCTCAGGCTTGATGTGGGCTGAGCACGAAATGGTTAGTAAATAGTGTGGGATCAGATTCCCATGTCTGGACCTTAAAGGTTAAGGTGTGATATTACGAGCTTGAGAGAAATCCTCAGAAGCCTAGATAGTTCTACCTATACTAGTCTTTAGAAGGACTTAGGGGTGAAGCAGTGTTGGTTATGACCTTGAGAGGAATCCCCAGGATCCTAGGTAGGTCTCCCTCTAGTAGTCTCTGGAAGGATTTAGGGGTGAAGCAGTTTTGGTTATGATCTTGAGGGGAATCCCCAAGATCCTTGATAGGTCTCCCTGTAACAGTCTCTGGAAGGACTTAAGGGTGAAGAAAGGTTGGGTTTGTTGTTATTTGACGAGTCTTGAGCTATCATTTTAGCTCTTTAACATCAGGTTTTGGTATTTTTTGCGTTTTGTACTTGTTGGTCTCGGAGTTTGGAGGGAAGAAACGTTGGTCATGGGCTTTGGACTTGTTGGTCCTGGACTTGGTGTTTTGGACTGACTTGTTTGGTGTTTTGGACTTGTCGGTCCGGGATTTGGTGTGTTGGATTCGTTGGTCCTGGGCTTTGGACTTGTTAGTCCTGGACTTGGTATTTTGTACTCATTTGTCCAGGATTTTGTGTGTTGGATTATTTCTTTGGATTTTGGCCTTTTTGAGAAAAGGGTTTCAATCTTGTTTTGTTTTGATTTTGGCTTGGGTCTTGGCCTTGACGTTGGGTGAGTAGCCCTTGGCTTTGGCTTTTGCTTTGAGTGAATTGACTTTGGTTTTTGCTTTGACCTTGACTTTGGCTTTGGCCTTGAGTGAATTAGCGATTGGCTTGGGCCTTTGATTTTGGCCTTTCGCTTTGGCTTTGGGTGAATGGCTATTGGCTTGGGCCTTTGATTTTGGCCTTTTGCTTTGGCTTCGAATGAATGGCTATTGGCTTGAGCCTTTGATTTTGGCCTTTTGCTTTGGCTTCGAGTGAATGACTATTGGCTTGGGCCTTTGATTTTGGCCTTTCGCTTTGGCTTCGGGTGAATGGATATTGGTTTGGGCCTTTGATTTTGGCCTTTTGCTTTGACCCTGAGTAAATGGCTTTTGGACTTTGTTTTTTGTTTTGGCTTTAGCCTTGGCTTTCGCATTGGCTTTGGTTTTCGCATTTGTTTTGGCTTTCGCATTTGTTTTGGCCTTCGCATTTGTTTTGGGTTGGACCTATTGGTTCTTTGTTGTCCTTCGTTCGAGGATGGTGAAGGTGCCAGCGGGGATGTTCCCAGTGGTGAGAGGTCGATTCTCTGTGTTTGGATATTTTTGTGAGGAATGGGCTTGCCTTCCGTCATTGATCATGAACAAGGAGATGTTCTGGTTTGTTATCTAGGTTCGTCGTAGAATCCCTTTGATAGAAGCTCGTTCTAGATCGGGTGCTAATGGAAGGTTTCTATTGCCAGACATGGAATAGGTAAAGAAAATGGACACGGAGTTTCGAGTCCTCTGTTTACTTGGTACGGAACATCACTTGAGTGAACTCATATTGAATTGGAACATGTTTTTTGTTTTAAATCAATTCTCGTTAACGGGAAATGGTAAAGTGGAGAATATATGATAGTTGAAAATCGTGCTTTTATTTAGATAAATAAGATGTTAGCACAGACTTGATGAATACATGTGACTCATCGGGACAGCCCCCAGTTTATCACTTAGGAATAAAAGAACAGATACTAGGATAGCTATGAGAAAGCCTAAGACTCGGACTCGGACTCAGACTCAATCGTAGATACGAACTCCTAATCATCATTTTCCTCCTCGAATGTCTTTTTCGCAGCATCCAGCGGCTTGAATGTCTGGTTTTGGGCATTGACCCACTTGAGCACTTCACTCTCGTTGTTGGGAATGATACGAGGACAATAGCCCATGAGGCTTTCATCTCCTTGCAGAATGAGATGTTCATGAGGGTTGTTTTCATCACTTGGTTGGCCTAGGGATGAAGCTACCAGTTCATGGTTGTCGATCATATTTTGAATAGCATGTTTCAGTTTGAATCACGGTTCAGTGTCATGACCTTTTCCCTGATGATATTGGCAATAGGCATTGTCGTCCCAGAAACGGGTTTTCCTGCATTCAGACGGGTCCGGAGTGGGCCCAATTGGTTGTAGTTTCCCTCCAACCATGAGCTTTTGAAGAGCTGCGGCATAGGTTGTGTTGAGTTTGGTGAATGTCCTTCGAGAATGCTGAACCTTTCTGTTTGACTTGAGACATCCAGGAGGATTGTCTTGACTAAGAGGTGCAATTATGATTTTGCCAGCCTCGATCATATCTTGAATGACATGCTTAAGTTTGGAGCAGGCTTCGGTGCCATGGCCCTTGCCTTGATGATATTGGCAATAGGCATTACCATCCAAGAATCGGGTTCTCCTGAGTTCTGATGGGTCCGGAGTCGGACCAATGGGTTGGAGCATTCCTTCTGAAGCAAGTATCTCCAGAGCGGTGCCATATGTTATTCCAAAATCTGTGAATACCCTTTGATGTTTTCCAATGGTTCCCATATTGGTGTTTTTTAGGACGTTTTTGTGAGTTTTGTTTTTGTCAATCCTGGGCGGAAACGGGATTTGGTTATTGTTAATGGAAAGTTTTGGGGATGTTGCTTGACATTTTAAAGAGGGTTTTGGTGAGGCAATTTCATGTTCTTTGTTGGTGGGTTCATGGGTGTGCGAACTATTAGATGACTCCTCATTTTCAACAGCTGTTGGTTGGTGAACCAAGGGTTTGTTTTCTCCTTCGTGGCCAAGTTCATTTTCGGTATTACCCAACTTTTTCTCCAAATTAGCTACTCGAGTGTTCAAGTCATCGATAGCAACTTGCAGCTTTGAGAATATGTTGTTGATGGAGACGGAGAGCATCATTAGACAGAGAGCATCATTAGACTGCTTTGTATGTCATCCTCATTAATTGCATGAATTTTCTCATCGTCAGGGGAGATGAGGTGAGAGCAGTCTAGAGAGGATTCCTGATTGTGTCCGATAGGGTTTTCAGGATGGTTGTTCTTGTCGTTTGCTGAGGGAGGTAATGGTAACTCGCCCTTTTCGATCATATCAAGGATGGCGCCTTTTAAGGGGAGACATATTTCAGTGTCATGTCCGCGTCCTTGGTGATATTGACAAAATAGTTTTCCGTCCCATCTACGACCTCGCTTGTTTGGTAGAGGGTCTGGAGTTGGACCGATTGGTTTGAGCTTTCCTTGGGAGATTAGCCTTTCCACGGCTGCGGCGTAAGGCATGCCCAAATCAGGGAAGGACCTATGAGGTCGTCTGGTTTTGGTTGGAGGAGTTCCCAGGGGATTGGCTTCAGTGGTTTTGGTAGCCTCCCAACTAGGGTTGATTTTGTTGTTGACAAGTAGCCGGCTTTCAAGGAGCTTAACCCTTTGCTCAATATCAGAAGAGGGAAAATTCCCAGTTATCATTTTGTCCTCAACTTGGGAGAGACGAGTGCTCAAGTCTTCCACGGTAGCTAGGAGTCGAAGGACCATGTTGTTGGTTTCGGCAGAAGTCATGGCGGATACAGATTGATCGTCTTATTGAGTTTCTTGTTGATGATTGATGGCACCCAAGGGATTTCTATTGACATAACGATAGGCATTATAACTTGTCTTGGCAAGGGATTGCACAAACAAAGGCAAGTACGACACATATGTACAAAAGGCAGTTTTGTCGTGAAGACGCGACGGTGTGACTAGGTTATGAGATCATTAAAGATCGTGAATGACCTTTTGTATTTGAACTCTTGGTGCATGACATTGAACTTAGAATCGAGTGTCGACTTTGGCATAGTGATGCCTAGACAGACGACTTCTGACGAGATTTTGATGCTTGTCGATGGAGTGACGCCGTTGGACGAGACATGTACACAAACTTGACCTTTGACCCGTAATGTAGGGAAAAGACGAGTTTAATACACGAGATGTTTTGACTCTGCTAACGACATTGAAGATGTCTCGACAATTAAGCGACACAACCTAGACCAGAAGGTAGGTACTAACTTCGGCGGAGATTCGACATTATCTAGACGGCTTCACTTGAAATCGACTGGACTCTAATCGTATCGAGGCTGAATTGGAAAGGTGGACTGAAATTTTCGAAAATAGAAATTTTCAAAAAGGTTCATTTGTCGTTTTATGGACGGCTTCCGAAGAGTAAGGATCTTCGAAAGTCGATCAGTTGAAGAGTTGTCTTAAGTTTGTTTTCAAAAGACGGTTTGAGTTTGAGTTTGCGGCGGCTCTAAAAACAATGTATTGTTTCCGAAGACGGTTTTTAAAATTCGGAATCACGGATTTGAAAATCGAGACTTGAAGAATTTGGAATTGTCATCACAATGGCCATGAAAACGATTAAATTTGTTTTCAAAGAATTTGAAATTGGGTTGAAAATTTGAAAACGGTTAAATCTGTTTTCAAATATTTGATTTTGATTTGAAATTTGAAAACGGTTAAATTTGTTTTCAAAGATTTGATTTCGGATTGAAATTTGAAAACGGTTAAATTTGTTTTCAAAGATTTGATTTGAAATTTGAAAACGGTTAAATTAGTTTTCAAAGGGTTTGAAGTTGGATTTGAAATTTGAAAACAGTTAGATTTGTTTTTAAAGATTTGAAATTGAATTTGAAATTTGAAAACGGTTAAATTGGTTTTCAAATAATTTGAAATTGGATTTGAAATATGAAACAGTTAATTTGTTTTCAAATGATTTGAAATTGGATTTGAAGTTTGAAAACAGTTAATTTGTTTTCAAATGATTTGAAATTGGACTTGAAATCTGAATACAGTTAAATTTGTTTTCAAAGATTAAGTTTTGATTGGAAATTTGGAAACAGTTTAAATTGTTTTCAATGATTTGAAATTGGAAATTATGTGGATTGAATTCGTCATTTCGACGGGTTAGAAAACCGTTTTAACCTTTGAAAGACGGTATGCAAATCGAAAAGTGTGAGAATTGAAATTGTCATTACGACGGCTTAGAAAAGCTAAATTTGATTTCGAAAACGAGATTTGAAATTTGGAAAGTTTCACGGGTTGAAATCGTCATTACGACGGTTTGAAAGGCGTTTTTTGTTTGAAAATTGATTTCGAATTTTGAAAATTTCGAGGGTAGAACTCGTCATTACGACGGCGTAAAAGGGCGCTTTGAGAACGCAACGGTCGACTAGGGACCGAGGTTTGAAACGGCCATTATGACGACGCAAAAGGGTATTTTGAAATGGTTTATGAAAACCAAGGTTTGAAATCATCATTACGACGGTATGAAAAGGTGTGCAACGGTCGACGAAAGACCGAGGTTTAAAACGATTGTGAAAAACCGAGTTATAAAATCGTCATTACGACAGCATAAAAAGGTGTGCAACGGTTGGCGAAAGACCGAGGTTTGAAACGGTTGTGAAAAACCAAGTTTGAAAATCGTCATTACGACGGCATAAAAAGAAGTGCAACGGTCGACGAAAGACCGAGGTTTGAAACGGTTGTGAAAAACCGGGTTTGAAAATCGTCATTACGACGGCCTAGAAAGGTGTGTTGAAATGGTTGTAGAAAATCGGATTTGAAAATCGTCATTACGACGGCCTAGAAAGGCGTGTTGAAATGGTTGTAGAAAACCGGATTTGAAAATCGTCATTACGACGGCCTAGAAAGACGTGTTGAAATGGTTGTAGAAAACAGGATTTGAAAATCGTCATTACGATGGCCTAGAAAGGCGTGTTGAAATAGTTGTTGGAAACCGGGTTTTAAAATTGATCGGAGCCATTTGGTGTTCACAATTAAGCATATGTGGTCGTTGGTCAATGGTCGATACAAAACACAATTTATACTTCACAAACAACTCTACAATTAGTAAAGAGGCAAGTAAAGGTCGGATCCCAAGGGACGGGTATTGAAATGAAGATTCTATTGTAACTAGCGGTGTCTAGGGGTGTCACAAATTGGGTTGATGTAGAAGGTTACTAAACTAAAATAGCAATGAAAATAAACTATCAAGGTAAATGAAATAAGGGTGTAAACAATTGATTAAAAGCACTAGGGTGTCATGGGTTCATAGGGGAATCATGGGATATGATCATACAAACATGTTCTCAAATTATAAGCAAGCAATTATTGTTGTGATGGATTGAGTTGGGTTATATCTTACAATCCTAGGAAAGTTTGGGTCCCGGAGCCGAATCTCTTGGATTGTACAACACCTACAAGTCGACTTAATCTTCCCTACTTAACACATGCATGGTCTAACAAGACTCGAGTTGGGTTATGTCTTACAAGTCAAGTTGAAAGGATAGAAGATGATAGTAAATGCAAGGATTCATAGGCTTAGCATTTCATCAAATATAACATGTGCATGCATTAAGATCAAAACAAGCAAGCAAATAAGATATGAAAGCATATTAATTTAAGCATGAATCATTCCCCATGTTGGTTTCCCCTAATCACCCATTAAACCCTAGCTAAGAGACTACTCACTCATTATCATATTGATCATGCTAGAAAGGTTGTCAATCATACTAACATAATGAAACATGATGAATAAATGAAAGTAATTAGCAATAATTAAAAAGGGATTAAGAGATTATACCTACTAATGATTCCAATAATAAAGCAAGAATAATAGAAGTACTTGAATCCTAGATTGAGAGGTTGTCAATCTCCCAATAATAACCCAAATAATCTTTAATTACCCAAAATAAAGTAAGAACAAGAGAGAGATTAAGGAACTAAAACTTGGATTAAAACTTGATTAATATTTGATTACAATATTGAAGAGAGATTTGATTGATATTAACTATACTAATTATTGATAAGATGAACATGCCCCTCTAATTAGACTAATGGGGTATTTATAGTGAGAATTAGGGAGGATGCATTAGGGTTAACTAAGGGCTAAACTAGTAATTACACTTTTTAAGTTGAGCAAGGAGCCTCCGGGATTGTCCGAGAGAAGGGCTTCTTCATTTCGTAGCTTGAAGAACGAAACTGCGCTGTGCTGTGATCCGTGCGACTGGGAGTCGGGACGGCCGGATCTGGGATGGACAATCCGAGCGGATCAAGGAACAAGACGCACGGACTGGGCATGGGCAATCCGAGCGGATTCCTGGTGAGGACGCTCGGACTGGCGAGGACGGACGGATTCTCTACAATCCGTTCGGATTGTAGCTCAGCAGCTTTCCTTCTTCTTTTTCTTCCCTTTTCTTCATGAATTCCTTGGGGATTTTCTTGGGGACTCAAGGATCCTTTTCTCAACAATGCTCTTCTACTATGCTATGTACAAAGGCCTTCTAGTCTTGTCTCTCCTTGATGCTTGGTCATTGAATATGATCAATTTAGCCTTGTTTTGCCATGAAAATGCAAGATTCTTACTCCTTTCCTACCAAGGGATCAAAATCTCAAAGAATATGCAAAACAAAGATCTAAAGATAAGAAATGACCCAAATAGGCACTAAAAAGCATAGAAACAATGGTAATTCGGGGGCTAAATATGCGCCAATTATGGTCGCATCAAATATCCCCAAACCGAACCTTTGCTCGTCCCGAGTAAAGAGGTGACAAAGACTAGGACCAATACTAACCTAACCTAATAATAATAGCCGATATGAGACAATTAGCGGGTCTCACTCCGCCCCTTCAACTCACAACAAGACAACCATGAGGTAGGATGCCTTCTTGCAAGGCAAGGTGGGTCTTGCCAAAATGGCGACACATCCAAACATTAAGCACACAAAATCACATAATGGATGCATCTACAAAAATAATAGCCACTTTCCTCATCTAAGTGGCGGAAATTATCTACAAGGGAAGCAATTCAAGGGTACACAATCCTTCATAGATGCAATTTGTTCAAACTACTAAGCCTAGAAGGATACCAATAAATCACCTCCAAGTTGTGTCAAGCTAGGGTACCTTTGTCCTCAATCGTTAAATGCTTTTGTCAAGAATAGACTCCCTATGGTGTTAGAAACACTGGAGGATCGCGGAATTCCCCCTCTTGCCTAGACAAGAAGAAGGGTCGTCCCCTCTCTACCATGCACAAAAATGGATACGATGGATAAAGGGATCGATAGATATTTGAGTTTCACTTTTGGGAGTTTGCTTTTGTTTTTGTTTTCCCCCCCAAATTTCTTTGGCATTTGACTTTTTGAGAACACTTTCTTGCCATTTCTTTTTGATTTTTGGCATTTCAATACTTGACAACTTTTTGCATTTTCTTTTTGAACATTTTCAAAGTCACCCCAATTAGTAACGAGGGTGCCTTATTTTTGAAGCTTTAGGAGTTCTATTTTTGCTCCTCTTTTCTTTTGATGCATTTTTGCAAACTTTCTTTCACTTTTCATTTCTTTGAACTCAAATTGATTTCTTTTTGTGCCCATTCCCTTTGATGACAAAAATGTATGGTAGAATATGGATGAATGATAGAAGTATGCATGGTTTCAAGGGTCACCTTGGAATAAACGGTAGCCAAGGAGTTATCACACCACAAGGTACTCTTGACTAGGCCTTAAACCATGGGTCAAAGGATACTAGCATGACACATCCTAGGGTGTTTTACAAGCATTCTAACAAGCAAAGTCTTAAGAATAAAAAGCATCTACTAGGGCCTATATACACTTGTCAAGCTTCCCAAGTAGACGGTTTCGCAAAATTTTTCTAACATGCAAACTACATGCCATGATGTAACTAACATATACACATCCTAATGCAAATGATTCTACCAACTAATATGACATATAAACTAAATGCAAGTCCTAAGTTCACATTGTTTTACCGCATCAATCAAAATAAAGCCACATAGTCATTAACATAAAGAGGAAAAAGGAGATTGGAAAGATCATACCATGCGGTCTTCAATATCCTCATGTCTCGGATGTGGCGTAGTCAATCAAAGTGAACAAGGATGAAACAAACATAATATATACAAGACAATATATACAAAGGAAATGAACTTGTTTTTGGTTTTTTTCAATTTTTCAAATTTTTATGATTTTTGAAAATTTTCAATTTTTATGGTTTTTGAATAAAAGTTAAGAGTTAGAATTCCCATCCCCACACTAATATGGGCATTGTCCTCAATGGCCAAAATGATGGAAATTATGCAAAGAATGATGCATGATTTCTATGCTAAGTGCAATTCTACACTAAGCTATACTACATGATGCATGGTTTTTGTTATGACGGAGAGGATAATTTAAATTACCTCCCGTTGCGTATGCATTAACTTCCCCAAACCAAGCAAGACACTATTGCTAATGTCAAGGCATGGGGGAGTTCATGCACATACAATGCTATGCATGAGACTAGATTGTCATTTTGGATTTTACAAAAGTGGGAACAATAAAGAACACCTCAAAGGAACCGAGGTGTGAGTCCTTTGATGTTGCTAGGACTAAACCAACAATGATCAAAATGAAAATAAAATACAAAGAGATATAGACAAACCGTGGGAGAGTAGGAATCTCCAAGGCTAGTCTTCCATCATGCTACTATCATCACCACTTCCCTCATGAGAAGTGGTCACATTGCCACTTTCCTTGGCACTTTCTTCTTTGCTTTCTTCATCATCATCTTCCTCATCATTTTCTTCACCATCTTCACCATCTCTTTCTTCATCTCCACTTGCTTCTTCCTCAATATTATCATCAATCTCCTCATCATTTCCAACAACCTCATTGTCTTCCACCACGTCCCTAGATGCACCCGGAAACAAGGCTTCTCTATCCGCCCAACTAGGCAAAGGACAAGATGGATCAAGGAGTCCTTGCCTAGCTAAATGTAGGAGGGGAGGATATTGAGCTAAATAAGCATTCTTCCGATCTTCATGAGCTTGCTTGTGCATGGCTTGCATTAGAAGAGTTACATAGTCTTTCCCAATTTCAACTCCTTGTGGTTTGAACTCTTCATAATCATAGGGGTAAGGTGGTATAACAATGGAAGAGGAGGGGGTTTCATGATTACCCTTTTGTTGTTGAATGATGTATTCGGCTTCTTCGGATAGGGGAAGTAAATAGTTGGTCCGGTGGACACTAAGACGGCAAATCTTTGCGGGTAAAGTGAATGATCGAGCCTCACTTGTAAGCCACCCATACTTGGTATCAAGGGAATTGTGAACAACCCACTTAAACTTGTTAATCAAGGTGGACATATCAATGAGATGGCCACCATCCTTAGCCTTGTACTTGCTATCCTTATTGAAATTAGGATCAAAGTGCTTGGCTAGGACCGTGACAAGGCCGCCATTAACAATTACGGTTTGACCCTTCTTCCCACTATCTATATGGAGCCATCTATCAACCAATAGCCTCAAAGAATTGTAAGGCTTGGTGTGAATTCTTCCAATATTCAAAGTTGATTCAAGGAGAATAAAATCGAGTCCCGTGAAATGATTGGTGTCTTTTCTAGCAATTATGGTATTTCCCACAACTTTGTGCCATATTCTTATGCCCGGATGATGGACCAAAAGAGCACGACAAGCTTTAAAATCTTCAAATTTCTTCCCGGAGATTGCCTCCCAAAGAGGCTCGGGATCATACTTCCCATATTGCTTATAGAATTTATGTTCATCGCTAAGACCCAAAATTGCACCCAATTCCGGAAAGGAAATGCGTCTACTAGTGTTAGCTAGACGAAACTCAATATTTTCCCTATTCTCAACTTTTGTCACTTTCAAGGAACTTAAGAATTCCAAGACAAGGGAGGGGTATGTTACTTCTTCTATTTCAAACAATTTCTTTAAACCCATGGCATTGAAAAAGACTCTCATTTGTTCAAGAATACCCAACTTCTCTAAAGCATCTTGGCATATGAATTTTGTGGATTGAATTTGTTTCATAGCAAACTTGACAAATGTATTTCTATGGGAGTCGGAAATGAATGTTACCTCCGGGTAATGCAAGAGTTGATTAATTACCGGAGTAGAGGGTGATGCTTCCATAGAAATTTGTTGAGTTTGTTGCACTTCCAAGTTTGGTGTTGATACCACCATTGCCAAAGCTTTCTTCATTTGTAGAGCTTTTTGCCTTTGAGAGAGAGTTGTAGTCTTTGGTGCCTTTGTTGCCTTTGCCTTTGCTTTTGTTGCTCCCTTTGTTCTTGCCATTTGATGAGCTAACCAAGAAAAAGATCAAAAATCTTCAATTTGTAGAATGCCCAAATCGATTTTGAAAGTGAAAGGCTTTGCCTTTATGAGAACAAAAATCAATTCAAAGGTGAAGATTTTGGTCTTGGTTTTGATTATTAATGAAGATGGAGTGATTGATTTGTTATTTGAAAGATGGTTTGATTTGATTTTGGTGAGTTTTGTTGAGGGTTTTTGTTTTTGAGATGGGGAGGATGAGGGTTTTGGTGGTATGGGTAGTGTTTATGAGTGAATGAATGAATGAATGAAGGTGGGGTGGGTATTTAAAGAACTCGACAATGTTAGGACGCAGGGACAATCCGTGCGGATTAGGCGCAATCCGCTCGGATTCTTGACTTCAAATTTTCAAAAATCCCGCCTAGAGACGGGCGGATTCTGGGAATCCGTTCGGATTCTCGCCGAGACAAGACGGGCGGATTTCACTTGAGACGGACGGATTCTTGTCCAGAGATTTTTCTTTGTTTTTCTTCACCGCAAGACGGGCGGATTGTCCACAAGACGGACGGATTCTCGTGAGACGGGCGTCTTTCCGTGAATCCGCTCGGATTCTTCAACGATCAAGAATTTTGCAGTTTTCAGCTCAGCCCAAGACGGGCGTCTTCTCACAGACGCTCGGATCCTCTCGTAGACGGGCGGATTCTCGGGAATCCGCTCGGATTGGTCCTTGTGTACACGGATTCAGTTCCATCCGTGCACCAACGCATTCCCTTATCATTCTTTCTTTCTTTCTTTCAAATCTTGTGTTCTTCATTGTGGGGGCACTACTAAGGCATGAATAGCCTAGGCAATTCCCATCCCCACACTAAGGTAAATCACTACACATTAATTAAAATCATTAGTCCCTCCCTCACTTCTCTCTTTTCATGACAATAATTTTGATCAAAGTAAAAATAAATCCAAAAATGACAAAAATGCAATGCAAAAATTAAATGTAAGTTAGGGAGTTAGAAATATTTACAAATGGTGGTTTAGGGAGGACTCCACCAAACTCTCATTCTTGATGAGATGTCAAGGAGGCATGTTCAAGGTGTTGTTGATGTTGCTCAACACCTCGAAGAAGTAATTAAAAGCTTGTTCGTTGTTATGGTAGAGGTCCTCAATAGACCGTGGTTCTTGTTGTTGATCATGATCGATGGCATGCCCAATGTAGGGATTAAAGATCCCTTCAAATTCGTCGTCCCAAAGACCACAAACTTCATTGAGTTGATCATTGAAAATCTCTTGCTTGGATGGAGACAACTCTCCCAAATTCTTCTTTTGGCCAATGAGGCCATCATCTTCTTCCTTGGTTGATTTTGATGAGCTTTGCAAGCTCTCCTTGTCACAATTCACTTGCTCTTTGAATGGAGCATCTTCAACTTTCTTCTTCCATTGGAGTTCCGATCTCTTCTTCTCATCTTTCCGGCTATAATGATCAATCATGAAACATGGCTCATGCAAACGAGGAGCTCTCATGGTCTTGTCAAGATTAAAAGTTATGCTTTCATCTCCCACTTCTAGAGTGAGCTCTCCATGCTTCACATCAATCACCGCACCGGCGGTGTGTAGGAAAGGTCTTCCTAAGATGATTGGAATGTTGGAATCTTCCTCCATATCAACAATGACAAAGTCCACCGGGATGAAAAACTTCCCGATTCGCACGGGGACATCTTCCCATATCCCTAGCGGTGTCTTCGTCGATCTATCGGCCATTTGAAGAGTGATATTGGTACATTTAAGCTCTCCCATTCCCAACCTTTTACTTACCGAGTATGGCATGACACTCACGCTAGCCCCTAGATCACATAAGGCTTTGTTGATCGTTGTGTCGCCAATGGTACACGGTATTGAGAAGCTTCCGGATCCTTTAACTTTGGAGGTGAACTCCCTTGAAGTATGGCACTACTCACCTTAGTGAAGGCGATAGTCTCAAGTTTCCGGATCGACTTCTTCTTTGTGAGGATATCTTTCATGTACTTTGCATAGGCCGGAACGTGATTGATTAATTCCGTGAAAGGAATTGAGACTTCTAAGTTCTTCACAATTTCCATGAACTTTCCAAGTTGATCATCAAATTTAGGCTTGGCTTGACGACTTGGAAAAGGAAGTCTAATCACAATGGGCTCCTTTTCTTTGGCTTTATCTTCATTTTTCTTTGAACTTTCTTCTTTTGATGATTCCCCTTCTTTGGGACTTTGCACCACAACTTCATTCTCACTAGCTCTCACAACTTCATCCTCAACTTGCTCCTTCGGTGCTTCATACCTTGTACCACTTCTCAAGTGAATGGCACTAACCGTTTCATGTCTAGGGGGATTACCTTGAGGTGGTAATTGCCCCTTTGGTCTTTGTGAGCTCGAAGATGCTAGTTGGGTCAATTGTGTTTCCAACATCTTGGTGTGAGCTAGAATGTTGTTGATGGTGGTGTCTTTTGCTTGGCTATCTTTTTGCATTTGGGTGAAAAATTCTTGTTGATTCTTTTGCATTTGAAGGACCGCTTTTTGGACATCAAAACTTTGGTCATTGTGGTGATTGTATGGATTTTGATTTTGGTAACCTTGGTTTTGATTGAAAAAGGGTCTTTGGTTTTGATTTCTCATGGGTGGTGGAGTGTATGTTGTTTGAGGGTTTTGGACATTTTGGCTTTTGTATGAGAGATTTGGATGGAATTTGGTGTTTTCATTGTAAAAATTTGAATAAGGGGTACCGCTTTTGTAAGCTTGGAAAGCATTGACTTGCTCGGTTGTTCCCCTACATTCACTTGAGTCATGACCTAAGGTTCCACAATTCTCACATATCCCGCTTGGGATTGATGAGGATGCCGTCATGGCATTGACATGGTGCTTTGATGATTTTGAGCTTTCCTCAAGTCTAGCCATAGCTTGTTCAAACTTCAAGTTGATTGTGTCAATGTGAGCACTAAGTTGAGCACCCAATTGAGTAACGGTGTCCACTTCATACTTTCCTCTAGTAGCCTTGCGAGGCCTACTATATTGCGAATTATGGACCGCCATTTCCTCAATCTTGTTCCATGTTTGATTGTCATCAACTTCGGTGAACATTCCATTTGATCCCATATTGAGAATGTTCCTTGAATCTTCATATAAACCATTCCAAAATTGTTGCACTAAAAACCATTCGCTAAGTCCATGGTGAGGACATGAGCGACAAATACCTTTGAACCGCTCCCAAGCTTCATACAAAGATTCTTCATCCCTTTGCTTAAAACCCGTAATTTGAGCTCTTAGCATATTGGTCTTTTCCGGTGGGTAGAATTTTTGGTAGAAAGCTGGAGCTAGCTTCTTCCAAGAATCTATTCCAAGGGTGGCCTTATCAAGGCCCTTCAACCATTGCTTTGCGGTGCCGATTAACGAAAAAGGAAATAAGACCCATCTTATTTGGTCTTGAGTCACGCCCGTTTGAGAGATAGCTTCACAATAATCACAAAATGTTTCCATATGAGAACGAGGGTCCTCACTAGGCATTCCCCCGAATTGGCTCCTCTCAACTAGTTGGATGAAGGCGGACTTGGCAATAAAGTTTCCGGTAAGATGTTGTGG
Organism: Silene latifolia; assembly: GCF_048544455.1. Classification (NCBI taxonomy): domain Eukaryota; kingdom Viridiplantae; phylum Streptophyta; class Magnoliopsida; order Caryophyllales; family Caryophyllaceae; genus Silene; species Silene latifolia. The sequence continues at coordinate 120,128,455 of NC_133535.1, read as the reverse complement.
GGTAGGAGTACCGTTTGGTAGATCCTCCTCGGTGGGTATAGAGTGAGACGAGAATTTAGGCATTGTAGGTGGATTTTGTGTGGTATTGTTTAATGGGTTCTCTTCTCCTTCTATTGCGAAAGGATTGACAAACTCACTAGTGGGTTGAACAACTTCACCAACACCTCCCAAATTCCTCCTAACAAGTCTCCTATTATTCGTCAAGGTTCTTTCGATTTCACGGTCAAAAGGTAACAAATCTCTTTGTAACCTTCTAGACATGCAAAAATATCAAACAACTCGAAAACAATTAGAACAAACCTTGAGGAGTTTTACTTCCCAAGGTGAAAAAGACACAACTAAAAACAATAAAAGAAATCTTAAATCAATTAAACACCGTCCCCGACAACGGCGCCATTTTTGATCGGAGCCATTTGGTGTTCACAATTAAGCATATGTGGTCGTTGGTCAATGGTCGATACAAAACACAATTTATACTTCACAAACAACTCTACAATTAGTAAAGAGGCAAGTAAAGGTCGGATCCCAAGGGACGGGTATTGAAATGAAGATTCTATTGTAACTAGCGGTGTCTAGGGGTGTCACAAATTGGGTTGATGTAGAAGGTTACTAAACTAAAATAGCAATGAAAATAAACTATCAAGGTAAATGAAATAAGGGTGTAAACAATTGATTAAAAGCACTAGGGTGTCATGGGTTCATAGGGGAATCATGGGATATGATCATACAAACATGTTCTCAAATTATAAGCAAGCAATTATTGTTGTGATGGATTGAGTTGGGTTATATCTTACAATCCTAGGAAAGTTTGGGTCCCGGAGCCGAATCTCTTGGATTGTACAACACCTACAAGTCGACTTAATCTTCCCTACTTAACACATGCATGGTCTAACAAGACTCGAGTTGGGTTATGTCTTACAAGTCAAGTTGAAAGGATAGAAGATGATAGTAAATGCAAGGATTCATAGGCTTAGCATTTCATCAAATATAACATGTGCATGCATTAAGATCAAAACAAGCAAGCAAATAAGATATGAAAGCATATTAATTTAAGCATGAATCATTCCCCATGTTGGTTTCCCTAATCACCCATTAAACCCTAGCTAAGAGACTACTCACTCATTATCATATTGATCATGCTAGAAAGGTTGTCAATCATACTAACATAATGAAACATGATGAATAAATGAAAGTAATTAGCAATAATTAAAAAGGGATTAAGAGATTATACCTACTAATGATTCCAATAATAAAGCAAGAATAATAGAAGTACTTGAATCCTAGATTGAGAGGTTGTCAATCTCCCAATAATAACCCAAATAATCTTTAATTACCCAAAATAAAGTAAGAACAAGAGAGAGATTAAGGAACTAAAACTTGGATTAAAACTTGATTAATATTTGATTACAATATTGAAGAGAGATTTGATTGATATTAACTATACTAATTATTGATAAGATGAACATGCCCCTCTAATTAGACTAATGGGGTATTTATAGTGAGAATTAGGGAGGATGCATTAGGGTTAACTAAGGGCTAAACTAGTAATTACACTTTTTAAGTTGAGCAAGGAGCCTCCGGATTGTCCGAGAGAAGGGCTTCTTCATTTCGTAGCTTGAAGAACGAAAGCTACTTTGTCTTTGTGATCCGTGCGGGCCGGGAGTCGGGACGGCCGGATCTGGGATGGACAATCCGAGCGGATCAAGGAACAAGACGCACGGACTGGGCATGGGCAATCCGAGCGGATTCCTGGTGAGGACGCTCGGACTGGCGAGGACGGACGGATTCTCTACAATCCGTTCGGATTGTAGCTCAGCAGCTTTCCTTCTTCTTTTTCTTCCCTTTTCTTCATGAATTCCTTGGGGATTTTCTTGGGGACTCAAGGATCCTTTTCTCAACAATGCTCTTCTACTATGCTATGTACAAAGGCCTTCTAGTCTTGTCTCTCCTTGATGCTTGGTCATTGAATATGATCAATTTAGCCTTGTTTTGCCATGAAAATGCAAGATTCTTACTCCTTTCCTACCAAGGGATCAAAATCTCAAAGAATATGCAAAACAAAGATCTAAAGATAAGAAATGACCCAAATAGGCACTAAAAAGCATAGAAACAATGGTAATTCGGGGGCTAAATATGCGCCAATTATGGTCGCATCAAAAATCGTCATTATGATGGCCTAGAAAAGCGTGTTGAAATGGTTGTAAAAAAACCGGGTTTTAAAATCGTCATTACGACGGTCTAAAAAGGTTCCAACGGTCGGCGAAAGACCGAGTTTGAAACGGCCATTATAACGGCGCAAAAAGGTGTTTTTGAAAGTTTGAAATGACACGGAAGGACATATGATCACATAACACATAAGCACTCACAGTTCATTATATTATGCATAATGCTGACACGGGTTTTGGCTTAAAGGGTGGGTTACACACCAAGCAATCAAACCCCGATTTTCGAGAGGGATACCAATCCAAACAAAATGTGTAAGGAGGGTGCCCTAGCCTTGTGCTCGAAGGTGATGAAAGCTCTTTGACGAAACAGAAATGTGTATCGTCAACGGTATGCTTGACTCAATTGGAATTCGAAACGTGGGGATGAGAAAACTCACGCCGACGAGACGAGCCAATTGGTCGAAAACGGTTAGGTTGTACGCCCGGACAAGGAACCCGACCTATGACCGTAATATCAATTAATGAATTTTAACCACGACCTCGTTCGAGTTTCACCTCTAAGGATCACAAAGACACAAGTCTCCTAGTTTCTCCCCAGCGGAGTCGCCAATCTATGGACGTGGGCCCACCTACACGCCAAGCCAATCTGTGGACATGCAGCGGTCTTTTGAAAGCCACGCTCGGTGGCGTAGAAATGCTTTCGACCGGATCGCTTTAGATCGGTCGGTTTCGTCTCGGCAAAGGTCTCGAAACGATGCAGAGATGTTCGTAGTCGCCACCAAGCATTTATGGGATGCCTGGAACCCGTTCGAATCCACTTTATACCTAGGTCAACCAAGGCAAAAAAGCGGTGTTTGACATAGGTACTAAAGATAAGGACTCGTCCCCCTTTTAGCATTTTATGCCTAAAATGACTCTCGTACGCCCTGAATAAGGCCATCCACTATCCAAAGGTTCTGAGAGGGGTGAGGGTACGTATTGGAAAGCCCTTTAATCGGACACCCAATCCCGCCCGCGTTAGCGGCCTCTACTGATCGATCGTGGTTGTTTAAATGCAAAAGTTGATAAAACGGTGTAAATGCATGAATGTGCATCCAAACGTTTAACCTAACATATGAAAGTTTGCTAAGTCGGTTTGTTTATCCACATAGCATGAAATTGATGTCAAAGTTGGATTTAGATTGATTTGCATGTGAAAACGGAAATTAAACATCCATTTACCAAATTCGGGTTATGATGCTTAACACGATCCATTTATTTGAAAAAGTGTTTTTAAAATACAAAGTATAAAATGCAAACTTGTTAATCTGATTCGTCACGTATTCGGATAAACCGTAATCGGGATTGTCCTAGACAAGTACGAAAATGGGACAGAACAGCGCCAGGCAGCCCCATTGGGGCGCGAGCCTATTGGCGAGGGGAGGGCTCTGCCCAGGTTTTAAAGTATGAAAACAGGAGCTGTCTTGGGGCACGAGCCATAAGCCGAGCCAAGAGGTGCCTCCTGGTTGTTAAAAAGGTTGTTTAAAACGGTTTTTGTAATGAATGATTTGCAAGTATGATTTGCATGACTCGGAATAATTACTATTATGTTAGTAATATTCGTTGTCGGATTTGGAAGTTTGAAAAGCATAGTTTACAAATAAAAATGTAAAATGTTTGATTTGAACTAATTATGTTAAGTTCATTTCTTTGTAATTAGTCAAGGTAATCATCGTGCTCGGGCTAAACCGACATGGTATAAAGAACCAAGGATGATTATGAATTATGACTAATATGTTTACAAATGTAAATAAATGATAAAAATGGCGAATAAAATAAAAGGGGGTTAAAATACCCTTTAATTTGTAATTAACCAATAATATCATCGAGTCACGGAATAAACCGTCATGGTATAAAGAACCAAGGATGATTTTTGTAATGGTCAAAATATATTTATCATAAAAATGAATTAAAATGGTAAATAAAAGAAAAGAATTTCCTTTAAAATGTAATTAACCAATTAATATCAGCGAGTCACGCATTAAACCGTCATGGTATATGGAACCAAGGGTGATTATAATTTATGGCTAAAAAGTTTGTCATAAAAATGATTTGAAACATTTGAAATGGTAAAAACCGATTGCAAATAAGAAATGAAATAAAGAGGAAAGACGAGAACAAACACGGATGAGTCTGACCCGATAACCCACAAGAGGCGCGAGCTTCTTTGCATAGCAAAGGGCTTCTGTCTCGGGCCAAAACTCGGTTTTGGCTCGTCTAACCTATATTTGGATCGTGTTATGCATTGTTCATGCATATAAACTCATAAAAATAGTAAAGACATGAAATAAATGAGATATTTACACCCTCAAACTTACGTGTATTGATGTTTGCGTGGTAGACGACTTTAGAGACGGTTTTCTCGTTGTGACTAATCGCGATCAAAGAAGTTTAAAAAGGTGCCTTAAAAAAGGATTTTGTTTTGAAAATGAGTTGAAAATATGTTAATTAAAGCATGTTGATTGAGAATTGAGTTGGTCAAATGGGTCGGTCGAATGCACGACGACGGTACCAAACAAAATGTGTAAGGCTTGTGTCTACGATCAGTAGGTCGTAAACACGTGTCGATTTTGTGACTTAGGAAGTTGGGCCTAGAAGTTTAAGGGAGAAGGAGGGGGCGGACTCTCGCGTGAGGATTGTGTTGTGTGAAGGTTGGTATTTATAGAGAAATGTGGGGAGGTAGGTCGGTTGAGTTTGCTTAGAGGCTAAGCAGACACCTGCTTTAGGCGCGAGTTACCTTGTGATACAAATGGGTGTATTGTCCTTTTCGCAATTTTGGATTTTTCATTTGTTCTAACCAATGTTTTGTCAGTTGTGATTTGTGGTCTTTGATGGTTACTTAGCCGTGTAAGCTTCCTCTTGGGTTTGGAGTAGGTATTTTGTGTCTTTGACTCGGGTTTGACCCGTGTGAGTCGGGATTTTAATTTCAAGTCGGTTTTTGGCTCGGTGTCGGTTTTGACTCTAATTAGGGTCAGTATAATGGAAATGACATGATAAAGACATTCATGGTGTTATTTTCGATATTCGAGATTTGGTTTGAGTCGGTTTGACTCAGGTTGACTCGAGTTGCGGGTTTCTGAGTCGATTTTTGGCCCGGTGTCGGTTTTGACTCTAATTAGGGTCATTTTAATGGAAATGACATGATAAAAACATTCATGGCATTATTTTTGACATACGAGATTTGGGTTAACTCGGGTTGACTCAGGTTGACTCGAGTTGGGGGTTTCTGAGTCGGTTTTGGGCCCGAAGACAATTTTAACTCTAAATAGTGTTATTTTAATGCAAATGAAGTTAGAAAACTTTTGAAATCATTTTTCATATCCGAGTAGTGCATTAAACCGTCTCATGTATAGCCAATCCACGCATGCATATCAAAAACACGTTACAGTCCGATCATCATCGGGTGGTTTTTGGAAGGTGCAGATACTGGGTATCTACACCGTCAAATTGCTCAAGTGGAGACATGCTTCTTTTTACATCAAAAACATTAATTCATACACGAAATTATAATTAGCATATACTCCGTATATGGGTCAATAATATTGAGGTGACATTAAAATGATACTATAATTCAAAGGTCATACAATAACAAATGACATTATTAAAGGTTGTAATTAAACTTACGCATTTATCATCGATACAAACTTGTCAGACGGCTTGCCACCGCAAGAGTCAATCCAGTAGACTGTTTTTGATGTCGTGTTGACATTAGCACCCAATGCTTCCTAGGACTTTCGAAAATTGAGTTGTTAGTTCGTATACATAAAATCGTGTTAATAAATTAATGGATGATGTGTCCACTTTATATATGATTTTACCCCCTATTTTAGCTCTATTTTACATATCATTTGTACTAATGTTAATGATTATGTGAGCTAATTCCGTGTTCTAGTTGTGTTTGCTTGTTTTCATTGTGTTTTGTAGGAAATTAAGCTTTTAGTAGCTTATTCCTATGAAAGTGAGGGCATTTTGGAGAAGACCGAGTAAAGGAATCCCGAGCATGAAGAAATGAGAGCATAGGTGTGGACATAGCCACCAACACGCCAAGCCAATATGTGGACGTATAGCGGTCTTTTGAAAGCCACGCTCGACGGCGTAAAGATGCTTTCGACCGGATCATTTTAGATCGGTCGGTTTCGTCTCGGTAAGGGTCTCGAAACGATTAGAGATGTTTGGAGTCGCCACCAAGCATTTGTGGGATGCTTGGAACCCGTTCGAATCCACTTTATACCTCGGTCAAACGAAGCACAAAGTAGTGTTTGACATAGGTACTAAAGATAAGGAATCGTCCCTCTTTAGCATCTTATCTCTAGAATGACTCTCGTACGCCCTGGATAAGGTCGTCCACTATCCAAAGTTTCCTAGTAAGAGGTGAAGGTACTTATTGGGAAGCCCTTTAATTAGACACCCAATCTCACCCGCGGTAGCGGCCTCTACTGATCGATCTTGGTTCGTTGAATGCAAAAGTTGTTAAAACAGTTTAAATGCATGAATGCGCATCCAATAATTTAAACCTAACATGTGAGAGCTTTCTAAGTTGGTTGATTTAATCCAAGTATCAAGTATAAGATGTCGATTTGGATTAATGGTTGATTTGCATGCAAGACGGAAATTAAACATCCATTTACCGTATTAGGTTTATGGTGCATAATGTGATCCATTTGTCTTAGTAAGGTGTTTTGCAAATATGAGTAGTCGTCTGATCCGTCCTATATCTGGGTTAACCAAAGTCGGGATCGTCCTAGACTAATGCTAGAAGGGGAACAGACCCTGCACCAGGCAGCCATATGAGGCGCGAGCCTGTTGGCGATGCAAGGGGGTCTCCCCTGGTTTTGAAAACAGGAAAGAAATGACCAGTTTAGGCGCGGGTCAGTCAACGGTTTAAGACGCGTTCTGAACATTTGAAAAGCGTTTATAAAACGTGTTGAAAAATATGTATTTGAACCCGTTTTGGTTTGAAAGGGTCGTTTAGACCGTATTTGTTGATTTGAGGAACGAGACTCGAATAATCATCATTATTTTGATGATATTCGGTGTCGGGTTCGACTTGGCAAGCTTGACATGAATAGTTTTGAAAATAATTATGAACTAATTGTTTTAAGTTCATTTGAATATAATTAGTCAATACTCATCATCATACTCGGGTTAAAATCTGACATGGTATGTAGAACCAAGGATGACTTTGTGTTGGTGACTAATACATTTATTTTGAAAATGTAAAGAAATGAGGAAAGGCTTTAAAATACCTTCCAAAATGTAAAGAAATGAAATAAAAGGCTTTAAAATACCTTTTAAATGTAATTAACCAAATATTATCACCGAAACACGGATTAAACCGTCATGGTATTAAGAACCAAGGGTGAAAAATGTTTTATGGTTAAAAACTTGTAAAAACAAATAAAAGGGTTTGAAAATGTTTAAAATGGTAAAAACCGATTACAAATATGAAAATGAATTAATGAGGAAAGACGAGAACAAACACGGTTGAGTCTGACCTGGACACCCCCATTGAGGCGCGGGCCTCTGTGCAGAACAAGGGGCTTGTCTCAGGCCAAAACTCAGTTTTGGCTCGTCTACCCTATGTTTTGGATCGTGTTATGCATGATTTAGCATGTTATAGTCATGAAATAAGTAAAGACATGATAAAAGAAGGATTTTTACACCCTCATACTTACATGCTTGGTTATGGCGAGAAACCGACGTAAGTGTAGCAACTCGTTTGGTCGGAAAAGATTCGGTTTAAAACCGTTTTAGTAAGTAAAAAGAGTGTTTTATTAAGATTAGTGATGGTGTAGTGGTCAAAGTGGTCGGTCAAGTGATTTAATGCACGATGACGGTACCAAACAATGTGTAAGGCTTGTATTTACGATCGGTAGGTCGTAAATATGCGTCGGATTGTGACTTAGGAAGTCGAGTCGAGAATTTTAAGGGAGAAAAGAGGAGGCGGACACTCGCGTAACTTCTCAAATGGGGGCATTTGAGGGGTATTTATAGGAAAATGAGTGGTTTTGTGAGTTTTGAGCGTTGTGGCCACCTGGGCTGCTCAAAGAGGCGCAAGCCACGTCGTGGGTCTTCGAGTTGTCCTGTCACTTTCACACAAATGCAATCATGATTTGTTTTATCCTAGGATTTGTAGTCACATGTTTGGTACTTGACCATTCATGAATCCGGGAAATCTTAGTATAGAAGGCTTTGAATGATTTGTTTTTGGTGGTTGACTCGGTTTGACTCGTTGTTGGAGTCGGGATTTGAATTTTTGATTCGGTTTTTGGTCCGGTGTCGGTTTTGACTCTAGTTAGTGTCATTGCGACCCCGTCGTCATGCATTGAACACTCCAGGTACTTTTGAAAATTTTTGAAATGTTTTATTTTTGAAATCATTTTAAGTTTTCCGACGTAAAGTTGTACACGAACTGTTGATCGAACGCCGCGATTCCAAAGCATGTTATAGTCCGATAATCATCGGGTGTTTGTTGGAGTCTCAGCAGATACTGGGTATATACAATGGGTTGATACAAAATAAAGAAATGAAAGTCAAGCCCAAAAGGAAGTCCAAAGACCAAGTCAATTGGGAAGCTTAGGATGCCAAATGATGCTCTAGCTCGGGTGATTAAAGAGGCTTAATGACGAAGCATAGGATACTTTGGTGGATTAATGAGGAATTTAAGGAAAAATAGTCGGATATCCACGACCCCGATCGGGGTGGCCTAGTCCCGATCGGGGCTAGCTTGTTCTATGGACTTTACGTTATGCCCTTATTTCACTATAAATAGGGGCCTTAATCCGTCATTGTAGGATATCTTTTTACATCTTCTTACACTCTCTTACACCTTTCATATAGCCTTAAACACAAATTCTCTCTAGTTTTCATTAGTTTACATTTGGTTAAGCATTTGGTTTGTTAAACAATTTACATTTTGTTAAGCATTTGGTTCTTATAATACAATCTTTCCATTTAAGTCATTTCAAGTTATTCTTGTTCAAGTTCCAAGTTCTTTTGTTACGATAAATTCAATTCTTGTTCATTTCGTTAATGCATTCTTCATTATAGTTATTTCGTAGTTTTCGTCATTATTATTAGCATTGCAATATTAGTTTGTTATTACATTTTATTATCAAGTTATTACCACTAGTTTATCATTAGCATTTCATATTTACTTTACTCATCTTAGCAATTTCACTAATTCATATGTTATTTATATTTAGTTTATTCATAATTTATAATACTTCATTTAGTTATATTCGTATTATCATGTTTATTATTTCATACAATATTAATTTTATCTCCATCATGAGTGAGTAGTTTCATTTGTCTAGGTAATAGGGAAGCCATGCATGATTAATATTTGTAAATGTTAAATTAGGATGATGTAATATTGTTTAATTGTTTCTATCACATGTTTGCATCGTTTTGATTAATCTTTGTTTAGTGGCCATAATCATTAATTAAGTTTGTTAATTCATTCTATAAGTCGAGAGGCACAGAATCGAATTAGACTAAGCATGTGTTAGTAGGACGACCTAGTCATAACGAGAGTTCTCTAGAACCCGACCTATGGTTGACAATAAGACCGAGAGGTGGTTGTCATAAGACCTAAACAATTAACATAAACATCTATATATTTACATCATTTTATTTACAAGTTATCAAACCATCCAAACAAACCAATCGTAATCGACCTTGATAGAACTCTATTCATAACTTTTCATAACGCAATTCTCGTCTCCTTGTGTTCGACCCCTTGTATTACATTCATTTGTTTCTAGGGAATTTTATCTTTGATTAGGTGTGCGATAGCCTATCAATGGAATCGTGGTTCATTATAATAACGTACTATACTTACACATTTTCATTGTAAGGGGTAAGCCAGAGGTTTTTGGTCGTTAACAACCGACGAGCGACATACTGGATCTACTCTTGCTGTGTAGTAAGAGCCGCCTTCAAAACGAGCATGTAAGGACACAAGAATATGTAGGTGGTAGATCCATACATGTTGCTTTCATTAGTGATTTGGTTATACAGGTACCTACATTACGTCACATGGAACGAATGTTAATTTCATTTATGGTCTAAATAAACTTCGTTATTCGTAAAACCAAATGACTAGATTTATTAATAAAATTACTTCATCCAAACTAAAATGTGAGTCGCATCTAACTCATCAAGGTCGATAAATTCAAACAGAGCCTCGCCTTAAGTACAGCCATATCAGCAGGTTTGCCTAAAATATCCTGTTCCAATTAAACCGGGATTATGTCCGCGGTTTATGCTTTGGTTATCGCCAGGTCATGCAGATTTTTCAGCCAAGACGACGTAATTTTGGCCTTATAATCCAAAGAATCATATTTCCTATCATAAGCATGAGGATTGGGTGCAACACAAAAATTATCTGACTTATAATTGAAGTCAGTTGATTTTATCTGGGGCTACAAGTTGAGAAAAAAAAAATAATTACACAAGACGTCATATATAATTTAACTAAAAAAATAAAAAACGATTATTCCAAATTACTATTACCTCTTTGGGTGTTGACATAGAAGTCGTAACATTCATTCTTTTGTGTAAATCCTGTAAATGTAACAATTAAAGCGCTTATTATAGGTTAATATTCATACCCTAATAAATTTAAAGGCGTTTATTATAACAAATTTGTCAGCTTTAGCATATCTACCTCATCAACGACAACATGAATGTTTTCTTCAGGCCATTACACAAGCGAGCATACGGCTTGTCCCAGAATAGCGACCTCGTCATTAGAAAATGGAATTGGTATTTTAGGAAACTTGTTGTTGTATAAGTTGTGCACTTCCACTTTCTTACATTTGTCACTGAGGGCTATGCCATAAACATTAACCTGTTCAAATTGGTCGTAATGTAACACGTACCCTTTGACAACTTTAACTTTAAGAACTTTCGCCCTCTTTTTGAGATTGAGGGAAAGTATACAAGTTTGCTTGCTGGTAACGCCCTTCTCCCACATACATTATTTTTAATTAATTAGAATTAGAATATATAACGTAGTGTATAATTTGAATAAATATAAACTATGAGCTACCTCACCTCGCCAAAAGCGGGAATTGTCTTTACCGGCGATGAAATGAATGTGTTGTCATCAACTAACTCCGTCTCCTTTGCCTCCTTTGACCTGGCCTCCTCCTTCAATGTCAGCTCCTTTGGCATGACCTCCAGCGCTTCCTCCTCAACTACCTAAACTTTCTCCTCAACTACCTGATCTTCTTCCTCAACTACCTGATATTGATCATTTTCCATGTCCTTCTCGGCTTCATTCTCGACATATAACACCTCATCATCATCACTTCTCATGTCCTCGTTTACCTTCTCCTCTGCTTTCTTTATGACTTCACGAATCATAACCAACTCTTCTTCAGATGGCTGTTCCCCCTTTTCCACCATCTCATTATCAACCTCGCCATTTTCTCTAGCTGCATGCGTATGTAGTACGTAGAAATTACAATGATTTACGTAATCTAAATTAATAATGGTGTCAGTTTTAAATTATGTTGAATAAAATACAGTATATATAATTACCTTCTCGAAATCATCACCATTCACCTTCTTCGTTTGAGTCTTCGCAAAATATTTGGTGATTCCAACATGCGTCGATACCCCTTTTACGCGACCTTGATGCTCTGGTTTGCCAATTGCCCTAGCAAGAATGTAATCACGTCCTTTAGGCTTCCATTTTCCCTCCTTAGCCTCTTTCTCGTACTGCCTCCACATCATATATAATACACCAATAATAAATGCAACTAATATTGAGATTCTGACCGACCACCACTACTACGAGTGACATATTTACTAATATAAATTAATTTAAACTTACAATGTTCTCTTTGACAGTCTTATCATATTCAGATTATGTCCGACCAGTCTTAGGAGTGTGACCAGCCAACCAAGTGTCGTGATGATCGTACTCTCCACGCTCTTACTTTTATTATTCATTCATCACAGTGTGATATATCCTCTCAAAAAATTTCCGCACTAGTATCAAGTATGAACATATATATAACATTATAATAAAACAGCTAATATAATAATTAAGTACTTACAAGTTTTTGATTAATTAATCTATAACCACCTCGCACTACAAGAATTCTTGTTTCGGGCGACTTAAAATGGCGACTGATGAAAATAGTTGCCAAATTGGCGACTGAATAAAAAATCGGGCGACTGACGACAGTTGCCAATTTGACGACTATCAAATCCCATACAATTATTAGAGCGGGCGACTGATTTTCAGAAGTGGCGACTGAAATCAGTCGCCAAAATGGCGACTTTATTATGTTTGAAAATACAGGACTCTTTCTCCCCTCTCCACTTACCTAAAACACAAACACAGACCAAACAAAAAACGTCCGACCACCACCACACAAAACGGGGCCGCCGTATCTCCGACCACCATCACTGCGACCACCAAGACACATCGGCACTCTTTCCTTCTCCATTACTTCGTTTCATCCTTATATTTGAAGGCGAAATTTCTTTGTTTTAAATTTCAATTTCTTAGTTTAATTTTAGTTTATTTGTTATTGTAATTAGTACTAAGATGATTTGATATGTTTATATAAACATTTGTGTTGATTATTAGGTTTTTAGATGTTATTTAATTAGGTTTTGGTGAATTTGGGATTAAGAGTTACTATCATATCCCATACAATTATTAGAGCGGGCGACTGATTTTCAGAAGTGGCGACTGAAATCAATCGCCAAAATGGCGACTACCCATATTCTGTCGCCAAATCTGTCGCCCGTTTTTTTATTATGTTTGAAAATACGGGACTCTTTCTCCCCTCTCTCTTACTTTACTAAAACACAAACACATACCAAACAAAAAACGTCCGACCACCACCACACAAAACGGCGCCGTCGTATCTCCGACCACCACCACTGCGACCACTAAGACACGCCGGCACTCTTTCCTTCTCCATTACTTCGTTTCATCCTCATATTTGAAGGCAAAATTTCTTTGTTTTAAATTTCAATTTCTTAGTTTAATTTTAGTTTATTTGTTATTGTAATTAGTACTAAGATGATTTGATCCCGGTCATTAGTTATCTATTTCTATTTTGGGGTGTTTCAGTGAATAATTATTTATTTCCTTATTTGATCATTTTTTGTGGGCATCTTTCATGTACATGTGGGGTTATAGGTTTTGTGTGGTCCAAATTAACTCATTTCTCTTTCCTTAATCTTTGTACCAAAAACAATAGATAATTATTGATCGAGACGGAGAGAGTATATAAATTGGGGGTTTTGATAGTTATGATTGTGGTTATAGTAGTGTTGTTAGTATTGTTGATTTTGATTAGTATTAGCTTCGTTAGTGTTGTTTATTTTGATTATTATTAGTATTGTTATTATTGGTGATTTTGATTAGTTAATTAGTATAATGTTAGTAAGGTTGAAGGTGGAAGTTAGTATATAATGCTAGTAATGTTGAATGTAATAAGTTAGTATAAAGTTTGTATTGTTGAATGTAGTAAATTATTATAGTTAGTATGATGTGGACTTGTGGAGTATTCTTAAAGGTAGTAAATTAGTATAGTTAGTATAATTTTAGTTAATTAGTATAGTTGAAGTTAGTAATGAAGTATAATTAGTATAATGTTGTATGGATTATTGCTAAAGATGGTTCTATGGATTATTGTTAAAACTATGGTTTATATATTATTTAGATTAAAATGAACAGATTGGAACGTGGATGGATGTACGAAGAAAAAGTAGATAAGAAAAGACGTCATACCGCTAGATTTATAAAGGGGGTTCGTGGATTATTAAATTTGTTAAACAACATGATGAATATGATTTGGTAGAAAATAAACTTAGATGTCCTTGTACTAAATGCAAAAACTTGAAATATCTACATGACATAGAGGTAGAAAAACATCTTTATACAAATGGTTTTGTCCAAATTACTACAATTGAATTTCTCATGGAGAAGCATATTCTCCCGAACAACCTCAAATCCAACAAAATGAGAACCCATATAGAGATATGGTTGTTGATACCTTAGAGTCTAATATTTTCAATAATGACGACCATCTAGCAATGAATGAAGAAGAACAGCCAAAAATCCACAAGCAAAGGCCTTTTTTGACATGTTAAAAGCTTCTGAACAACCATTATATGAAGGGAGCAAAATGTCATTGTTACAAGCCGCCTCTAGAATAGTAACCAATTGTGAGTTTAATATGTCATTTAATGCCGTTGATGACATTGTTTCTTTGCTTGAGGATGCTATCCCGATAATAACGTCATGACCCGAAGTTTCTACAGTACCAAAAAAGTAGCTAAAGGTCTTTAGCTTTCGCATTAAAAGATTGATGCATGTCCCGAAGGATGTATGCTCTTTTGGAAAGATGATGCTTTGCTTGACAAGTGCAAGAAAAGTCAAAGAGATAGATATGAGAGAAGTGAGGGAGATATTGTTTTGAAGGAAAAAAAAAAGGCAAGAAGGGTAATAAGAGAGGTGAAAAGAGTAGGAAACCAATATCACTAAACCCGCCATTAATTTACTTTTCTCTCGCTCCAAGACTTCAAAGAATGTATGCAACAAAAAATATTGCCAAACAAATGAGATGGCACAAAGAAAATCCTCGTACTCTGGGAAAGATGTGTCATCCGAGTGATGGGGAGGAATTGAAGGTTTTGATATGATGTATCCTGATTTTGCCGGTGAACCCCGCAATGTGCGACTTGGCTTGTGTACAGATGGGTTTTCTCCATTCGATCAGTTTGGTAAACCTTATTCATGTTGTCCCGTAATGGTCACTCCATAGAACTTACCACCTTGGTTGTGCTTGAAAAAACAATTTATCTTTTTGTCACTTATTGTTCCCGGTCCAAAGAATCCAAAAAGTCACTTAAATGTTTATTTACAACCATTGGTGGAAGAGTTGAAATATTTGTGTGAAGTTGGTGTGCAAACATATGATGTGTCCAAAAAGCAAAATTTTCAATTAAGAGCTTCACTTTTATGTACAATAAATAATTTTCTGCTTATAGAATGCTATCTGGTTGGTCTACTGCTGGACAAAAGGCATGTCTTTGTTGCATGGAAGAGAGTAAAACATTTTATCTCCCTAATTCCAAGAAAATAAGTTGGTTTAATTGCCATAGATACTTCTTATTGGAAAGACATGGACATAGGAGGAACAAGAAAGCTTTCTTAAAAGGTAAAGAGGTGCGTGACGATGCTCCGGATCGACTTCCGGGAGATGATTTATGGGAGTTTATATGTGATTTTCCAACTACTATTGATGGTACAGAAGAAGAGTTTAAATAGTTGAAAAAAAAAAAGAACGGCTGGTTTAAAAGAAGCATTTTTTGGGACCTTTCGTATTGGAAAACAATGTTAATTAAGCACAATTTGGATGTAATGCACATAGAAAAAAATTTCTTTGAGCTACTGATTCACACGATTATGGATGAAGAAGGAAAGTCATGTGATACTATTATTGGTGAAAGAAAAAATCTAAAGAAATTTTGTGATCGTCCGAAATTGCACATTCGCAAAGATGGCTCTAAGCCAAAATCCATTATTGCTCTTGACAAAGCTCAAAGGAAGGTATTGTGTTAGTGGTTACGAAAGTTGAAGTTTCCTGATAGATATGCATCGGATTTTAAACGATGTGTTGATATGAAGAAGCTAAAGTTGCAAGGCTTGAAAAGCCATGATTGGCATGTCTTCATGGAGCGATTATTACCCATTGCTTTGAAACATCTTCTCCCGACTACCATGTGGAATGCAATTGTTGAGATTAATCAATTATTTCGAGATTTATGTTCCTCCTCAATATGCGTTGATGACATGATACGTCTCTAAGAGAAAATACCAGAAATATTGTGTAAACTTGAGATGATCTTACCGTCTACATTTTTTAATTCCATGGAGCATCTACCGGTTCACTTGCCTTACGAAGCTAAAATTGGAGGACTCATCCAATACAGGTGGATTTATCCATTTGAAAGGTAATAAAAGTTAACTAGTATTATTGAAATTATGACTATTATTGTTTTATACAATTTTGTAACCTTATCAACTTTTAATTAAGCTCTACAATTATTTTATAGGTTTCTTAAATATATGAAGAAAAAAATTGGTAACAAAGCTCGGGTAGAAGGTTCGATATGCAATGCCTATTTAACATAAGAGATTGCAAATTTTTGCTCTCTTTACTTTGAAAAACATATAGAAACCAAGGCAAAATACTTGAATATTGACAAAGAGGATGAAATTTATGCAAGTTTACCCGAGTTTTTTCAAACTCATGATGATGAAGGTTGCTCAACAATTGGGGGAACAAGTTATTTGGATGACAAAGAATATAACCGTGCTCACCTTTACGTTCTATCTAACTGTGAAATCTTAGAGCCATATGAAATGCAATTTGTGACTGATTTCATGAAAGAACATCCTAATGTGAGCAAGAATGATGTTTGGAATAAACATGATGAGCAATTTCTACCATGGTTTAAGAAGCATGTTATTGAGTTGAATATCGAAGATGATTTGATAAGGAGTTTGACTTCTGGTCCTTCACGAATGGTTAGAACCTGGAATCGATACCTAGTTAATGGATTCAATTTCTATACATTCAACTACGGTAAAAATAAGGCTAGATGCAATTAAGGTGTCACTATTTCTTCTCTTGATGACAATGACTATTATGGTATAGTCGAGGAAATATTTGAGATGTGTTATAATGGGCGTGACCGCGCTTATAAAACTGTCTAATTCAAGTGTGAATGGAAGTGTTGGACCATATAGTTGTA
The DNA here is from genome assembly GCF_048544455.1 of Silene latifolia. NCBI lineage: Eukaryota > Viridiplantae > Streptophyta > Magnoliopsida > Caryophyllales > Caryophyllaceae > Silene > Silene latifolia. The sequence continues at coordinate 120,111,455 of NC_133535.1, read as the reverse complement.
TGATATGTTTTGATAATAGAAAGTGTGTTATAAATTGTATATAAATGTTGCTTGTAATTGTTTGTTAGTCTTTATAGATTTGACTCCGTTACAATTTAGCAATGATGATTTGTGATCCAAGTGAATTCAAGTAAATCTCATGATTAAGAATACAAGTGATGATCAAGTTCAAGATTGAAGTCTTATATTCAAATTGATGATCAAGTGAAGCTAAAGAGGAGCTCATGATATCAAATACAAAAGATGAATCCTACATTGAAGATCTTCAGGAAGATTAGATTGCGTAGGTCATCGTCTTATAATGGTCTTTAAAGAAATAGTTTTGGTAAGTAAAGTTATAGCTATTCCTTATAATTGCAATTTCCTTGCCATTATAGCGTAGGTCATCGTCTTCATTATTTGTCATATAGTTGCAATTTCCTTGCCATTTACAGAGTTTAAGTGTGATTTTCGACCTCAAAATCGAATTTTCCGACTCACCTTGTCTTAAAAACGTGAGCTATTTTGGCAATAAAATTGGTTTGTAATTGTATGAATGTCTTTTGTAGGTATGTCTAACCAAGATCAGGATAACAAAAGACGGCGGGAGAGGCACGCTCTCGTCCGTCAACTGGTGGTTGCTGAGTCTTCTGAGGAAAAAGAGGATGGTCTTGAGCCAATTCCCGAGTATTCATTCATTAAGTTTCGGGATAAAGAGCAAAGGGAAAATTTCATGGAGTTGATGGAGCGTTGACGTATGGCTCCTACTAGGTATGTCTAACCAAGAGCAAGGCAACAAAAGGAGGGCGGAAGAGGCACGTTCCCGTCTGTCAACCGGTGGTTGTTGAGTCTTCCGAGGAGGAAGATGAGGGTCTTAAGCCAATTTCCGAGTATCTATTCATTGTGTTTCGGGATAAAGACCAAAGGGAAAATTTCGTGGAGTTGATGGAACGTCGACGTATGGCTCCTACTAGGTGTGTTAATCGCTCAATCTTGCATACTTATAAGATTGAGACTACTATGGAGGATATGTTCTATCAAATTGGGTTGTCAGGTTTATTTGATCTCCATGAGCTTTCTTATCGCTTGTTGACTCTCGAGTTTCTGAGTTCCTTTGTTTATGATGATAAGCTACGACATAAAATTCGGTTTAGGATGTTCAATGTCGACCGTAGTTTTGTCATTTGCTCAAATAGCTAAGTTTTTGAATATCGATCCTCATACTAGTGGGGATCACTTGACTATACCTGATAGGCTATGTCGCACACCTAACAAAGATAATTACCCTTGACACAAATTAATGGAGTACGAGGGGTCGAACACAAGGAGACGGGAATTGCGCTATGAAATGCTATGAGTAGACTTCTATCAAGGTCGGTAACGATTGATGGGTTTGTTTGGTTTGATGATTAGCAAATAAAATGATCACAATATATGATTAAAGGAGTCTAGGGGAGTTGGGTCATACATTCAATTGTAAATATATATTCATGTTAAACTCGGAATAAATAACATTGTCAATTGTTTAGGCTTAAAGACACTCACCTCTCGATATTAGTGTCAACCATAGACCGGGTCCTAGAGAACTCTCGTTATGACTAGGTCGTCCTATTACACATGCTTAGTCTAATTCAATTTCGTGTCTCTCGACCTATAGAACGAATTAACAAACTCAATAGATGAATATGGCCACTAAACAAAGATTAATCGTGACGATACAAACATGTGATAGAAACAATTAGACAATATTATATCAACCTAATTTAACATTTTACATATATTAGTTATTGCATGACTTCCCTAGTCCCTAGACTAAGGAAATTTTGCTACTCATATTGAAATGTAAACTAAAAACTTTGATGTATGAAATGGTAAACATGATTATAGATATGATATAGACTAAAGGGTGAATTATGAAATATGAGAATTAACTATGTGGTAGAATTTAAATACTAATGATAAAACTATGTAATAACTAAAATAAAAATGTAAACCAAATGTAACTTGAACTAGGAACTTGCAATGAAGAACAAATGAGAACCAAAAGCTTGAATAAATAGAACCAAATGTTTAACAATAACCAAATGCTTAACTAATTAAAACTAAAATGAAAACTATGAGAGAATTTTTGTGTGCTTAAGAATACAAGAAATATGAGATTGTATGGTGAAAATAAGATACTAATTAGGTCGGACCTAGCTCTCTATTTATAGGGAGCTAGGGATGAAACGTATGCACGTAAAACAAAGAAACCCCAATCGGGGTTCCTAAGCCCCGATCGGGTTCGTGCGATTCTATCTCCGTCTTCTTAATTCCTCTAGTCAATGCTCAAGGAATCTGAAGTTGATGTTTAATTCCTTGTTTAATCACCCGGTTAAGCTCTAAAAACATAGCATCCAATGTAATTTAGCATCCTAAGCTTCCACCTAGTTGGACTTGTATTATTGGGCTTGATTTGTGATTTCATTTGTGCATCAACCCACTTCACAATTCTTCGTGCTTGGACTTGTTATTCCCAAAACATCTTACTATGGTCCATCTTGCTTCCACACTTAGCCTTGTATATTAGTTCTATCAAATATGTTAGAAATAACTTCCTAAGAGCTCAAATTCCAACAAAATGTGACAAACCATGCAAAGAAAACTAGAATACAATATTAGCTCATAAAAATACTAAGGTTAGTGCAATAATCATATAAATTTGAGCTCAAATATGGGGTAAAAGTATATATAAAATAAACGCATCAAACTCCCCCAAGCTAAACTCTTGCTTGTCCCTAAGCAAGAAACCATATCCCATCAATTGCAATATCCTAAAACAAGCTAAGCATAATGATCCAAAACCCCGAGACAACATGGGCATAAGGATTAATATAAAAACATGGATGCGATTTACATGGCGGCGTAGCATGGAAAACTTTGAACGAACCTTTAAGCTCTTGTATGATCTTTTGACTAATGGACTCTCACGATGCACTCAAACTCATTTGTATGTGAGAGGACATTTTGTGTGAAAATACTCCCTTATCCTCGACTCATGAGAATGTGCCCGCAATCTAATATGGTAATCATTTCAAAACCACAAGTCAAAACATTCAAATGCTAGCATGAAAAAGAAGCCATATGGGTAAGAAGAAGGCAAATAAGTAATGAGTAAGAAAGGGGAACAAATGATTTATGGTATGTGGAGCTATGTCAAGCTAATAACCATATGCAAGGATGCTCAATTCCCAAAAATAGTCCCAAAAATTCCGGTACAAATCATAAGCATGCTCTCCAAAATATATGAATAAGACATGAGAGCTTCTTACACCAACTTCTTCTTCTCTTCCAAAATCATAAACCATGCTTCTCTTTTTTTTTTTTTTTTTTTTTTCATTTCATGCTTCTTTTTTTCTTTCTTCCTCATCTTTTCTTTTTCAATTCATTTCCATCATTTTTCTTCATTTTTCTTTTTTCTTTCATTTTTTTTCAATTCTTTTCTTTTCTCATTTCTTTTCTCCAAGAGCATTAAGACCAAACTCACAATGATATTTCAAGATAGAACAAATCTCAAATGAGCACCCAAATACAACTAATCAAAGCTACTAGCTCAACTAATCAAGTCGCAGTTGTTTGAGTTTCATGTCTATTTTTGCTACTTTGGTTGGGAATAGGACTTTTGATGTCAAGTGGTAGTAGCTTAAATTTTTTAGCAATTATGTTAATCTCTTATGACGGAAAAAGAAAGAAAAATATGAAGCAAAAAGAAAAAAGAAAAAAAAAAGACCGAAAAAAAAAGATTTCAAAAAAAAAGGAAGAGAAAGAAAAAAAAAAAAAAAGATTGCTTCATTTGGTTTTGTTAAGAGATTATAAGGTGGTTTGCTAGATTCTGAGAGTGATTCATAGTCTCTCATGTGTTGTCAAAGTTGAGATAATTTCTCTAGTTGGGTTAATTTATGCTTATTATTATAGATTTGGTCTTGGTTTAGCGCTGCGACTACCGTCTTAGCCTCACATATCCATACATACTTTGGCATAAACCACTTCTATACCATTTACCCATTTGCCACCTTGTTGTCCTTGATACATGTACTTTTGTCTATATTGTGGATGTGTAATAGTTGGAGAAATTTCTATCACATTAGAATGCATGCATGTTTCATAAGTTGAATGAGTGTCTTAATTCTTTCTATCATACATATAACTCACCCTTTATGAGTGCATGAGTGAATCCGCAAGAATCCGACTAATTTGTCTTGCAAGATTGAAAGGTATTTGGCTGAGTTACGGTATCACGTTACATCTTGAGATGAGTTGCGTTTTCTATTATCCGTGCCTTTGAATTTGTTCTAATGGCACAATTTGGTCGTTACTTTGTTATAGATATGGATAGTTTGGGATTTGTATGTGCATCAACATTAGCTCTAAGTTATTCATTCACCATTTTTATGATTGTTATTCTGTATTGTGTGTTTGCTTTACTTAGGGACAAGCAAAGATCAGTTGGTTTGGGGGAGTTTGATGAATCATATTTATATATACTTTTATGACTCCCTTTAAGTTGTTTTTTATACGGTTTTCGTGCTAATTACGTCATTTATATGCCTTTTACATTAGAATATCGATACTGCTGCTACTTGGTGTTTAAATGCAGGAATGACACATTTATGAAGTAAAATGAGTAAAGTGGGGCACCGCGGAATTGGCATGACGGAATACACGAAGCATGGCACGGAAAACTAGAAGAATGAAAGATAAGAAGTAAAGATTGCACGAAAGAAAGCTAAAAAGATTGTGTACTCGATTGAGTTGGCCTGTACTCGATCGAGTGGACGTGTACTCGATCGAGTATCCTACTTCGTTGAGGACTTTTCCGATATTTCCTAAAAGTCGTTTAATTTGTATTATATATACTAAGCTCGTATTATGCTATTAGGTTACGTCTTAATTACTTTCAGAAGTCCTAACACTCCTAAGTTTAGTCGGCTAGCATTATTTACGGATCTATACTTTGTCCTTCAATCATTTGTTAACGGTACTTTAATCTTTTTCAATAATTATTCAATTTAGTTATTCAATTGCTCAATTGTTCTTATTACATGCTTTTAATTATGTCTCCTATTAATATTATTGTCGTTAATTCTCGTAACATGAGTAGCTAAATCCTTTATCTAGGGTAAACGGGATCTAGGTTGATTAGAAGGGGGTTAATGATTTAATTGTTAGTAACATCGCATGAATTATCGTTTGATTATTGTTCTTATTCTAATTACTTGATTTAGGCCTGAATTGATAATTAGTCTAGCGAATTAATACTTTTACCAATTGGGCTAGAATTAATATAGGCTGTGATAATCAGATAGGTAAAATTTAATTATAGCGATTTCATGTTAAACTGAATCTAAAGGGCATAATTGAATCGACTGATCTTGTGACCTTAGGTAATTCGATTAACCTTACAATTGATTAAAATACACTCCCGGATAATTGACCTAGTGAACTCGCTCCCTAGACTTTTTAATATTATTTATTACAATCTTTACTTTATTGTAATTAGTGTTTAGCAAACAAACAAACCAAACCATCAAGAAAACGGTTACTTTAAGACACTTTAAATATTGACAAACTGAATATTACCGCCTCCATGTGGATCGATACATGTCTTGCCACTAGCTACTTGTTAGTAGTATTATAGGATTATTTTGATTTAGGTGACACGACTTTAGCCTTATCACTATTACATGAAGCTTCTTATCGTGTCTTTGACTTAGAACCGCCCCTAGTGCAAAATCGTTCGCATCGCACATTAGTTCAAAGGGGAGGTCCCAATTTGGTGATTACAATTGGAGCCGTTACTAAAGCTTGCTTGAGCCTACAAAAACTCTTATGACAAGAATCATCAAATAGAAAGGGAGTGTCTTTGGCAAGAAGTGAGTTGAGGGGTTTGGCAATTTTTGCAAAATCTTTTATAAATCTCCTATAAAAACCCGCATGACCCAAGAAACTCCTCACACCCTTGACATTGGTGGGTGGGGGAAGTTTCTCAATCACCTCAACTTTGGCCTTGTCAACTTGGATCCCTCTTTTGGAAATGACATGATCAAGAACCACTCCCTCTTACACCATAAAGTGGCATTCTGATCAATATACACTTCCACGGACTTCTCAATATAGTCCGAAAAAATCGACATTATAGCTCTTTGAAATGTCCCGGGAGCATTGCAAAGTCCAAATGGCATTATCCGATATGCGAAGACACCATAAGGACAAGTGAAAGTAGTTTTTGCTTGGTCATCTGGGTGAATGGGGATTTGGAAAAACCCGGAATAACCGTCAAGAAAGCAAAAATACTCATAATTTGTCAATCTCTCGAGCATTTGGTCAATGAAAGGCAAAGGGAAGTGATCTTTGATTGAGGTGGAATTTAATTTTCGGTAATCAATTCACATTCTTCATCCCGTAACCGGTCGGGTGGAGATGAGTTCACCATCCTCATTCTCAGCCACGGTCATACCGCCCTTTTTAGGGACAATTTGAACCGGGCTTACCCAATCGCTTTCTTAGATGGAGTATATAATTCCGGCTTCAAGCTATTTATCAACTTCCTTCCTTACCACCTCCTTAAAATTCTGATTCAATCTCCCCATAGGTAGAGCGGAGGGGGTGTATCCATCCTCTAGTATAATGCGATGCATGCACACTCTAGGATCGATACCCACAAGATTGTCAATGCTATACCTAATTGCCTTTTTATTGGTTCTAAGGACACTTCAATTTTTTTTATTTTTGTTCTACTTTTAGGTTAGCATTGATAATAACGGTGAAGGTTTTTGCATCATCAAGAAAAGCATATTCAAGAGAGGGAGGGGGGTAAGGGTTTAAGGTCTACCTTGGGAGGGTTCTTACCCTCATCTTCACATGAAAGCGGTGGTAGAGCTTCATAGTCTTCTTCTTTATCTTCCCCCGAGCATTCATCTCTTATTTCTCCAATCGCCTCTTCTATAATGTCAATCGAATAAGAACTCTCAAACATTGACTTAGACATAGCCCTCGTTGGAGAGAATTCAACCACATTTGCTCCCACATTGAAGGAGAGCTTTCCATTTTTCACATCAATCATTACCCCTCCGGTTGCCATGAATGGCCTACTAAGACTAATTGGAGTTTGTTGGTCTTCCGGAATATCTAATACCACAAAATTCGCCGGTATATAAAAATTCCCCACTTTTACTGGGACATCTTCAAGAACGCCCTTAGGATATTGTACCGATCGATCGACAAATTTCAATGTCATAGAAGTGGGAATCATGTTTTGGAGACCAAGCTTCTTGGCAATGGGAAGAGGTAGGATGCTAACACTTGCACCCAAGTCGCACAAAGCTCTTTCAATGTTTCACATTGCCTACCATACACGGGATTATTTAGAAGCTACTCGGGTCTTATAATTTCTTAGGTATGTGATTAAGCAATACCGTACTACATTCTTCCGTCAAGGCAACTAACCCATATCCTCCGATTCCTCTTTTCTTTGTCAATACATCTTTGAGAAATTTGGTGTAGAGTGGCATTTGTATCACTACCTCGGTGAAAAGTAATGAAACTTCAAGTTTCTTCAATATATCCAAGAACTTAGAGAATTTCTTCTCCTCGTTCATTACTCTATCTCTATTAGGAAAAGGTATTGGAGGGACATAAGCCTTGTTAGAAGGTGAGGCTTGCTTGGTGTCATCAATCTTTTTGGCTTCCTTTTCTTTCTCTTCACTACCCACTTTGTCAACCTCAATTTCTTCCAAGACAAAGTTTTCATCATCCATGGGTTGATCACTTACTTTCTCTTTCTTGGAGTTCTCACCTCTACTTGTTAGTGATAAGGGTGGACTCTCAACTCCTCCTCTCATAACATCCCTTTTTCTCTTTGAATCGTAATCATAATCCTTATAAGGGTCTTCCAATTCTTTCCCACCCCTCAAGGTGACCGCATGAGCTTTTTGGTGTTGAGGTGGTCCATCTTTAGGGTGTGAGCCTTGCATTGGTAGAGATTGTGATCCCTTTGGAGGATTAGAAGCTCCTTGGTTAGAGTTAGCCATGTAAGAATTAAGTGTTCTTTGGTGTGCTTGGACATTAGAAATGTCGGACCTTAGGAGATTGAATTGTTGATCCGAAATGGCTTCTCTTTATAATGCCTTGGCGTCCATGTTTTTCAACATTTGTTCAATAGAAGCATTTGGATTTGGTGGTTCAATGAGAGGGGGTGGTTGATTTTGGGGTTGGTAATTTTGATTTCCTTGGAATTTTTGGTTTCCTTGGAAGTTGCCTTGAGGTTGAAAATTTTAATTGTTGTTCCGATTGTTGTTCCTTAGGGGTGGAGGAACATAAGTTTGGTTGTTTTTTTGTGGAAATCTCTGAAAATCGGAACCTTGACATTGGTTTTGGTTGTATTGCCTTAAACGATCCGGCTTAGGTTGTGGTTGATATTTAGGGTCCAAAGGTTGACTCTCATATGAAAGTCTCGGATCTTGATTCGGGAAAGCACGGTAAAAAGTCTCTTGACGTTGATAAGAGTACCTTGGTTGTTGGCCTTTCAAAGCATAACATTCTTGTGGGTATTGGTCATCTTATTGGAAAGATGGACACATGTCATGGACATGACCAACACCACCACAATTGTCACATATCAGTTGTTGGATGTAGTTTCTTGGAGGAGATCTTGACTCTTGCACATAGTACACCCTAGAGTGACTTGGTCACTCCTCTTGGACTTGGTGAACTTGGGATTTGCTCTTGTCCAATCCTAAGTTGTCGAACTTCTTTGACAATTCATCCAACTTAAGCTTTGTTTCCAACTCAGCTCTAGTGGGCCCTTCACCTTTTCCCTCGCTTTCTCTTGTACCATAACTATTTTCCATCTCGGAGATGTTTTAAATCATCTCCGTGATAGTCGCGCTATTCATAGCATCGAATTTTCCACCGGAAGCCGCCACAATCATGTCCCTAAACCTCGGCTCAAGGGTTTGGAAGAATGTTTGGGTAGTAATCCATTTGGGGATGCCATGGTGTGGGCAAGAGGTAAGAAGGTCCCAAAATCGCTCTCAAGCTTCACTTAGGGTCTCAAGGTCTTTTTGTTTGAAGGTTTGAATTTCATGCCTTATCCTTGCGGTTTTTGAGGGTGGGTAGAATTTGTTGATGAAAGCCTTAGAGAGGCTGGCCCAAGTTGTGAATGTACCCGGTTTATGTGAATTCAGCCATTTCCTTCCATTGTCGTTCAAGGAGAAAGGGAAGAGCATGAGAAGAATTTAGTCTTCGGTGACATCATTATGTTTGATTGTGCCCACCTTCTCTTTGAACATAACAAGATGCCCATGTGCATCCTCATTCTTTATCCCATGGAAAACGTCATGTTAAATGAAAGAGGCTACTTGGTGCCTTAGCTCAAAGGTGTTGGGAGCAATGGTACCATAGTTAATTGCCGAGCAAGACCGGTTAGGGTCTAGCCTATTGTAGTAGCCCATGGGTTGGTCCACCATGTTATCGTTCACAAGGTTATATCTTGGTGAAATGGGTGAATTTGGGGTATTTGGTGACCTTGGTGACTCGGTGTTGTGAGTGTGGTTTGAGTGTTGTGAATGGGTAGGTGAATTTTCGGGAGATGGATTTGGTGAATTACGTGGTGGGATGTTGAGTAGATGAAGATGGGAGGAAGAGGGCGTTGTATTTGGAGGCTCAATTGTGAAATTGGGGGTAGTTGACGGATTAACAAAGGGTAGTTATATTCGTATATCCGATAGAGCTTGTCGTCTTCTTACCCGAAATGTTCTCGTGATCAAGAGGGAAGAGAGGTCCGATATAGCACCTATTCATGCACTTAACAAAAGATCAAATGGTCTTAATGCAAGGTTTGCACTAAGACAAAGGGAGAAAACAAACACACAAATGAACTAAGCCTAGAAATTAATTAAACTATCTTATCCAATGAATGTCGTCCCCGACAACGGCGCCAAAAACTTTTTGTCTTATATTTATACCTCACAAGTGAATGAGTGATCGTTGTATATTGCAAGGGTCGAATCCCAAGGGACGGTATCTATGGTTCTAAGACGGTCTAACTTGTTTTAGTTTAATTCTAGCCAAAAGCAATTGATTGGTGACTAATGATAAGCTACAACTAAATCAAGAGAAGCAATTAACAAGTAAGGAAATAAATTGATCTAACTCAAGAGATTAAAAGACTAAGGTAGGTCAAGGTCGATTATGGTCACAACTAAGGTTGGTCTAAGGGTAAGGTGAAGGTAGGTCTCCACCTCTCGGTGTAAGACGGTCCTTAGTCTAGGGTTGGTCGAGATCTCTCCTTATTAACCACTCCCAAACATGCAATAGACACACCCACTTTGACACAAGTTCAAGCTCTCACTTAAACATGCAAATAGTGTGCACAAAACAAAGGTACCAACCCAAAGACTCAACCTTTATGACAAGGACCACAATCAAACCATGGAACCTACACAAGTTCTCCCATTTACCTTAGGGAGGCACTACTCACACATATTGATGAGAACAAACACAAAAGATGTAAATTTTGATGTAAAACAAGTAGAAGGAAACATGTTTGCAAGGATAAACTAATTAAGCAAGTCTGTATATGTAAACAAATGACAAATAATTGAAACTAGGAAGAGAATTATGCCAATCTTCAAATAAAGTTGCAAACTTGGATTAATAGATAGGAGAAGAGTCTCCACCTTTCTTCAAATTACAACCCAAATGTTCAACAAAGGAAGAACTAAGTAGAATTGTTGAGTAATTAGCACTAATTGTGGAAAGATTAAAGTCTTAACTATTGAATACTACAAGCTTAATACTAAGTTTTTTTTATCTAGGGTAATGTGTCCAAATAAAATTAGGGAGGGGGTATTTATAGGTTACACGAAGATCAAATCAAAAATTACAAAGGAGTTGAAAATGCGGAGAAAGGGTCCCAGTCGGTGGACCGGCGGCCGTCGGTGGCCTGCCCGGTTGGGAGTTTCCTGGAAGATTTCTTCAATTTCTGGAGTCCTTAGGTGCGTACAGTCGGGCTGCCGGTGGCCTACCCAGCTGGGAGCTCCCTGTATTTCTTCTTCGAAAATTAATTTCTCAAACACCATCAGGTATGCATGGCCGGTGGGCCGGCTACCGGTGGCCACCCGACTGGGAGTCTCCTGTAAGTTTTCTTCCTTTTCTTTTTCTTTGGCTCAATGAGGGTATTCCCAGCTGGTGAACCGGCTGCCAGCCAACCGGCTGGGACATTGCCTTCAGCTTCTTCTCCTCTTCTTTCTTATGCAAATTTCAAACCGACCTAGCTTGCTCCCATTTCTTCCTTTCCGTCTCAAACCCTACAACATGAGACACAAATTCATAGAACGAGAAATAGTGAAACAAAATGCAAGTAATAGGTATAAAAACCGTCTCAAAACTGATCAAAATGCATAGAAAAGAACGGAAAATTATGACCATATAAACACATATCACTTTATCAGTGTTATACTTTGATTATTCTCTTATAATACGTTTTTTCTTTGTTATATAATCCGGGTTGTTACAACGGGGGTCTTATCGACTTAATCCCCTAGGGATAAGATGCGGTCTTTTTGTGACTTATTCCATCCTCCCTACAATTTGGTAGCAGGAAGACGGGGTCATTTGACTTAGAGTGAATTTATAAAAGAAATATGTAATCTGAAAAAAATATATAGATATACAAATTTATAGTTTTAGCTTGTCGACTTAGAAAATGTTATTTTTTAAATAAATTAAATTTTGGATATCGTTGATTGACGATTTTTCATATTTTAAAGATATAGGTAAACGGTTGAGAATGAGAGTATTATAACAAACCTTAATACTAATTTTTTTATAGTTCTTCCGTTGGCAAATTTTTTTGTTTAACCGTGCAAATTTCTTATAAATGCAAATTTAATAGAAATATAATTAAAGTTACAAATATGATTAGAGAAAGGTTAATCTATCTATTTTATTTATAAATAAGTTAACTTTTAAATGACATATATCAGTTATATAATTTGTTGACAATTATAATAATTACTTAAGTATACCGACAGACCGTGCGAAACTCGGGATATTTCACAATATAAGATCCTATTTGTGAAAATTAAGGCAAATTTCTCACTTTCCATAATTAATTCCTTTCACATGTTTCAATCTTCAATAAGTATTTATTATAAATCTGGATTAAATTGTCAATATCTGGTTTCCAAAAGCATGGTTAATTTCTAAATTCTGATTAATCACCTTACCATCATTTACCCACATCACATTTTATTAATCACCTATAAGTTGCAACAAAATAAAATATGTATAATTATAATTACGTTAAATTAAAGATAAAATCAGTATTAAGGGTGTAATTAAAGATAAAATGAAATAGATAAAGCTTAACTAAGTTAAATTTGAGTTACTTGACGTACCCTCTTCATTTTTCCTATTTTCACCTCATTTGCTTTATTGCGGTTTTTAAGACGCCACTTTGATCGTATGTCTATATGTTTTTTTTTTCTTGAAATTTTTTTTTGTGAGAAATGTCTTGATATTAATTGTAAATGTTTTAGTTTTATAAATAAATAATTTTTATTCTCCAATTTATTGACGGTCAAAGTTCGAAAATTTTGACCTCCAAAAAATAAATGGGGTGAAAATAGAAAAATGGAGGGAGTATATTATTTTTTCTAAATCTATTTTAGAATGGCATATCGTTGTTTAGCTATTTGGCTGCCCAATTAGATTTAACACTAGTTTTAAATCCGTGCAAAATTGCACGAGTATGTATTTGGGGCAGTATTAATGTTTTTGAATGTATATTTGTTTTTGCATTTCTATTGTACTTATCTAGTTGGTCTAAATCTACGATTTACATAATTTATGTTTAAATTTGTTACAAACACGTTTTCACATACACTGGTTTATAAGGAAATATAACGTAATTTACTCTTGTAAATAAAAATTGCATACATAAAAAACTTTACATCCGGATAAAAGAAATATAATCTAATATAATCAACTTTAACATATGTATGTAATACATTTGCGTTTTATGTTCGATCGCGTATATAAATGTTATTCCTTCTTGAAATTATGTAATTTTATTATTATGTATTTTTTTTTTAAAAATTATGTACTCCGTAATTCAATTTCATTTACTCGCATTTGTAATTCATTCTGTGTATATGTTATAAATTTTATTTACACGGAATGTATAAAACTATTTCATAATATTAATTCACAGAATTTTTTCATAATATTATTTCATAGAATTTGTTGTAAGACGGAATTTATCGCATGTTTGAATTTGAAGAAATAAATACATTGCACACTCACGGGTTCCACCATAACATGAATTTCCACAAAAAAAAAACTGCATTAATGACGTGGCGCGCTAAGGATTGAGTATTGTCTTTTGTATTAATATAGATAAGATTGAGAATATTTGGGAATATACTACAAATTGAGATATCTTGTCTTAACTTGAAAACAAATCAAAACAAAAACAAACCAACAACAAATCACTATCTGTAATGATTTATCCTAAAGTAAGACAACCCAAAAATATGGCATTTTTCATACAGTAATATTTTGCATTAGTTTATCTCACTTTCCATACTTTTTATTATTATATTATTATATTATCTGGATTAATTTGTCAACATTTTGTTTCCAAAAAACGTATGGTTAATTTCTGATTAATTACCTTACCATCATTTACCCACATTATTAATCACCTATAAATTGCAACAAATTAAAAATACGTATAATTAAATTAAATTAAATAATTAAATAAAATTAAATTAGAGATAAAAGCAGTGTTAAGTGTGTAATTAAGGGCCGTTAGTGATAAAGCATGTTCTTGCACTTCTTCATCATCATCATCACCAACATTCCCTCCATACACCTTTCTCTCTCTTCTTTGTCTGTTTCTCTCTCTTCACTTTAGTGACAAATTCCAGGTATTTGATTGATATTATTGTAAAGTTATTAACTTTATTTAATTTTGTTAAGTGGGCATTGCTTAATTCATGTGTTTTTTTTGCTTAATTATGAGTTATGATGACCCTCTTGGGATTTGTTAAGTGTAATTTGTGTGTGCATTGATTTATGTAAACATTTGTGTTTATTATGTTTTTTTAATTGAATTTTGGGATTTGATTGATCTAGGAAATGGATTAGATTTATTTGATGAATGCCATTTAGCTCAATTTGATATATACATTGGTGGGTTGGGTGTGGATTTCAATGATTTTATCAGTTTTTTATTCGTGCTTCTTTTTATTGAGGTGAAGTTGTGGAGATAGTGGATTTGAATAAAATGTTGTCTCTTGGGAGTAAGATTGTTGTGGGGTTTTTTTAATCAGGTTGAGATCCAATGTAGATGTCGTTTTGGTCGATATTTTCCATTTTTCATCCGTTGTCTTCTGAGTGTTGTCTGAGCATTGTTTCTGGATAAAATACTAGAGTGTATATTTCGTCTCCGTCAATTGATATTCAACGGGAAAAATCGTTGTAGTTTATTGATTTGTGTGAGGATCAAAGGAGGTCGGTAGCATTGCTCGTTGTTGCCTTCTACTGCACTAGGTGTGAATGCGTTTTTTCTGTGGGTTTCCAATGCTTATTGCCGTTATTGGTACTTGGATAAGTATTCAACAAATATGCTTAGTTTTTCGCGATACCATTTATTGAAGAGACAAAAGAACTTTGACTGAATTTAGTTTTCATAGCATTAGAGTGGTTTTTTAGGGTTCTAGACTTTACTGTAATTTCTGCCCAGTTTTAACAAAGAGTGCTTAGAATCCGTCTTGAAACCATTGATGCGTTTCAGAAGTCCATATCTAAGTTTAAAAAATTTAGTTCTATTTTTTTTTTCCTTTTCCAAGCTGGGATATGGCTTAAAATGGTTCACTAAAGTATCTTCACTTCTTTTGTTGTTAATAGCAGTTGCCCAATGCATTCTAGTCGCAATTTTCATTGTGTGTCATTCCATTGAGCCATTGGTAATTTATTTTTGATATATAAAAATATTATGTGAAGAAATAGAGAATACAAGAAGAGAACAAGGTATCTTCAAAGACAATGAAGGAAGTGGGCAGCGTATTGTTGTTGTTTAGGCCGTAGTTATTTTAATATCACCTTTTCTGAAGCTTTGGGTCCTTGCTTTGACTTTAGTGTCAATTGTTTACATACGTAACTTCAGAATATAGGAGTGTTTGATTTTAAACAGTCTGCTACTGAAATATCATAAAATGGAAAGCTTGTGGTATAGGAGTGTTTGACTTTAGTCTACTACTGAATATAGGAGTGTTTGACTTTAGTGTCAATTGTTATGGTCCTGTTAATCAGTTCCCCCTCTCGTGAGTTATTTCTCCCTTGTGAGGCTTGTGGTATTTCACATTTTCACTTATGATACCCAAACAGTAGGCTCTACCTTTGAGAGCTTGTGCATATGACTGAAGCTGCACTACTTTCGTACACTGCTATTAGGACCTGATAATATATGTTAAGTGTAAGCTTCTTTTTCGTCCAATGCATGGTACGTGAGCATGGTGAGAAGGGGTTTAGGGAGACATTTATAGACTTTTGACTGTTCAAATTAGCGGAGTTGGTAAACTTTGCAATGGAGATATATTTTTATGATAGCAATATTAGCAGAGAACAACTACAAAGGCTGTTTGATGAAATAAGCATACAAGCAATTGTCATGCAATCTGAGGCGTTTGTTATTAGTAGCTCTACCTTATCTTGTTGAGGCCGTCTTACAAAGGCCTTTTGATATCTTGTTACCTATTGGTATTGAAAAATGGCAGTTCAAGTCAGGTCTTGCATCTAGAAATATTTTGACACTTTACTGTCTACACTCTACCAAAACTTCCCCTTGATAGTACTTGAGACATATGAGATGGTTATCTCTTGGAGTGTTGGAGTCACATTACGGCATTCTTTGCACTAAAGAAACCTTTAGGTTTATTGAAAAACGACTGGAGATAGATAGCTAGCTGCCAAAAGAAACTCCAGCCTGTGCTATTTCAAAATAATACTGCTTCAGGATTGCTGATGAGAGTCAGGATTGCTGATGAGAGCAATGTGAAATGTTGTAGGATTGGCAATACTACTCCTCAGAATTACATTTATATCCTATCAGCCATGTGTGAAGTGTTTATCTATTGAAAATTATCCTCGGTACATGAAGTCGTCTAATTTTATCTCAGGCTAGAAGCCTTGGAGATAAAATGGCTAACGGCAAGATACTTTCTGATAAACCTCTCATGTTTATCGCGCCGATATGCACACTTAAGATGGCATTGCAAGCCCTTAACTCGGTTTCTTAGAACACTCTAGTGCTCTCTTGCTTTAAGTTCTGTGTGCATGCGTCCTTTTGTTCTTATGCTTCTCCTGAGCTGATTTTTTATTAGGGTGTAATCTTGAACTTTTGTATGTCAATCTTTCAGTGAGACTAAACAGAGAGGAAGAATATTGTGAGTTGTATCTATTTGTTGATCACCTGATCCTCGTTTTCTCAGGTTCCATAGCTGCTCCTTGTTACAGAAGTTTTGGAATCTCCCACTTTTGCCGGTTTGTTGAAGTATGTCAGTTTCGCTGAAAGATCTCGATCCAACATTCCAGGGAGCCGGACAAAAAGTGTATCCTTTTATTTCATGGATCTAGTGTTGCTTATACTTCACCTCTGAAATGCAAAAAATGTTATATTCAACCTTACGACTTCTGTCATTATTTTGGTAAACTTACCTGTCTTTCATGGTAAAAATACCAGCAAATAATAAATTTTTAGGGTTGCCAATAAATTTATGGATAATTTTTCTTGAAGAATGTATATTGCTTGCCTCTCTTTCTAAAATTTAGCCGTTCCAAGTGTTTTCTTGCTAGTTACCTGAGAAACACTTCCAATTTTATATATTACATTTTCGATTCAAGAAATGGATTTTAAGTTCCAATGTAACAAAAAAGTACTTCAGAAAATTGTGAACTTTTATCATTATATTTGTAGCAAAAAATGTGAAAACAGATATGTTATTCTGACTCGGCTGCAAGTGTCGGAGTGTCAGATACGGTTATTTTCTGCAAAATTTTCAAGTTTTTGATCTAAAATGTCGCGTGGAAGTGTTGTGTCGAACACTTCAAGTGTCGACACGCGACATGCAACCAAATTGAAGTGTCGGAGTAACATAGGAAAACAGCACATACAAAAAAAACGTAGGGAGTACCCTTGAAGATATCACGCGAATTATCAAGGCATGGTTAGGCCCTCCCATTCTGTCATGAGCTACGAATGACTTAATATGAGTTTACTTCCATAGATAAAGACAAAGATATATAGTCTTTGTAGATCACATCTGTTCTGTTTGCCTTTACTACAAATTAGAGGACTTGAGATATGGCGGATTGAAAACTTTCGTCCTGCACGCGTGCCAGACTATTCTTCTGGGAAATTTTATACAGGGGATTCTTATATTGTTTTGAAGGTATGGACTTTTCAGAATAAGCAGCTTACTGTTACTTGCGCGACAAATGAGCTTACTTCTTGGGGCCCCCAATTGCTTGAAATATTTTAATTTGCAGCTCTCGCCGTGCCTTACTGTCTGTATCAGCTACCCGCAATGCTTGTTAGTGATCTCTAACATCTAAATTGTTGCTAGTGACAGCAATTATTATTGTTTATTTGACCAGCAATTCCGTTGCTCTAAACAAATATGGGTACTTAAATGATATGTGGGATTGGAGCTTGAGTTAAATGTTAGGATGGCTTTGATTCAACTATGCTTATGACTTTGACGCATACTCAGTTCAAAGGTGTCTAGTTATGATGGTAGTGAAATTTTGTTTATATATTTTATAAATATGACATGCCCATCTATCAGTTGCCAGCCTATTGTTCCTGTTTTTGTATCTATATATATGTGGGCGTTGTGGTTTGGGTTTGTATTAAGTAGTGTTGTTCGATACAGGTTTGAGGATAATGATACTTCGAAAATTGGCTAATGTAAAGCCACGAACACTAGCCTTTAGATAGTTGTATTTGAACTGTTAGTATATGTTTGGATAGGATCTGGAATATCATGCGGAATCTTATAAGTCATGATATTTAGCAAATTCAACGAGAAAAGTCAGTATGTGAAATCTTACCATCCATTTGCTTGCGATTGACAAAATTCGTGGTTGCAACATAGAATGTTGTTGCAGAAAAACTTTTTGCAAGCTGTCCCCTTACTCTTTGCATTGGTCAGTTGATTTTTGTCAATGAGTACACGACTGTCTGTATCAGTATGTGAGTCAACCTTCGCGCCCGGCTGTTCTTGTCCTGCTATAATACCCTTGCTTGATTAGCCTGTAAAGTGTAGAATATCTGTAGATAGCTAGAGATTTTTGTGTATGGCTGTATGCTTCTCTTGCATGTTCTGCATGCACGTTTTTTTACCCAGTAAAGTTTAGTTTCTGGCTATCCTGATAAACTTTTGTTCAATTCTTTTCTTCAGACAACGTCGTTAAAGAGTGGGGCCTTACGGCATGATATCCATTATTGGCTTGGTAAAGATACTTCTCAAGTAAGTCTCTTGCTAGACTGTCCGCTCACTCAGCTGTTCCCTTGCTATGCTTTTTTTATTAGAATGTTGTATTGCCCCGACTTATTCTTTTGAATTAACCTATCTTAAAGTAATGAACAAGTGATAGATTGATATTCATGAAAACTTTTTTGTTCTTCCCAATCTAAGGACACCTAAGCATGGTAATAAATCACGGTTTGACGCATTATGTCGGCATTGGACGCCACGGCCTCTATCTGGGTCGTTGGTGCTATAAATACTGTTGAATTAGTGAAGGTTGTTGCTTACATCAAGAGCCTGAGGATTTTGATTCTCATTAAGTAGGATGAAGCTGGTGCGGCAGCCATTAAAACTGTGGAGTTAGATGCAGCTCTAGGAGGTCGTGCCGTTCAATATCGTGAAGTGCAGGGCCATGAAACAGAGAAATTTCTTTCATATTTTAAACCATGCATAATACCCTTAGAAGGTGGAATTGCTTCTGGTTTCAAACATCATGAAGCTGAAGAATACAAACCTAGACTGTTTGTCTGCAGGGGTAAACACGTCGTCCATGTAAATGAGGCAAGTTCTCCATCACCTCTATGATTGATAAATTACATCGAACTGTCAAGAGTAGACTACATATATTTATGTCTTATGTATAACACTATGAATGGCAGGTTCCTTGCGTGCGATCCACCCTTAATCACGATGATATATTCATTCTTGACACCCAATCGAAAATATTTCAATTTAATGGCTCCAACTCATCCATTCAAGAGCGAGCTAAAGCATTGGGGGTTGTCCAGTATATTAAAGACAATTATCATCATGGAAAATGTGATGTAGCTGCTATTGGTTAGTCTGATCTCTTTCACAGATGATTATTTTCAAGCTATGTATAATAGAATGAAGTTTATATTTCAGCTTGTTTTGCCGGCATGGTATTAAATCTCAGTTTGAGATTTCATCTCGTAATTGTTTGCTGTGGCCATATCTGGTCATGCTACCCTAAATACGGCCAACTCAAAATAGGGTCGCAGTATACTTCAAAACCTTGATAACTCATCGTAATGCAGTGTCAGCAGTAATAGGCCATACTTTATATCACGTTTGCATGTCTGATCTCAAAAAAGAAAAAGCTAAACTATGGCTGCATTAACTTCTGAATTTGTGATGGGTTTATTTTCCAGAGGATGGAAAATTGATGGCTGATGCTGAATCTGGTGAATTCTGGGGATTCTTTGGTGGTTTTGCTCCCCTTCCAAGGAAAGCAGCCATTAATGGGAATAAGAAATCTGATCCTATACCTCCCAAGCTTTACCGGTAATTTTTCTTTTGTCATTCAGATGCTTCTAATCTGTATCTGATGTGTTGTTCTTGGTATTAAATCTCGATTTGATACTTGAAATCGGAATCGTTAGTGCGGTCCGATTGTCTGATCTAGGTATCTGGGCCAGTAATGCGGTTGCAGGTAACTGTCAAAACCTTGACAACATGGTTGCGATGCGGTGTCTTTAACTTTATTTAATACCATGGTGCTGTTTTTTGGCTATATGCCAATTAAATCTGTTGACATTGTCATATGTTTCTTTTTAAAGCGTTGAGAAGGGACAGCCAAAACCCGAAGAAGCTGAGTCTTTAACAAGGGATCTGCTAAATACTAGTAAATGTTACCTTCTGGATTGTGGTACGGAGGTTTTTGTATGGATAGGAAGGACCACCTCTCTTGATGAGAGAAAGAGTGCAAGTGGAGCAGCAGAAGTAAATCCCTGCCTTTTCCTCAGCTTTACTATCTTTTTGTTGTGAAGCTGTATTTATTTATTTTCTCTCAACATCTCACAGGAATTGGTTCAGAGTCTCGATCGACCAAAATCTCATATAATCCGTATAATTGAAGGATTTGAGACAGTAGCCTTTCGTTCAAAATTTGTTTCGTGGCCTGAAGCTGCCCAAGTGGCCGTCTCTGAAGATGGAAGAGGCAAGGTTGCAGGTAAGTGATGTCAAGACAAAGAGTTCGTATTCTGTATTTTTACAAATAGTATAGGTATTTTCTTAAGGTTTCCAACTTTTTCTGTGATGTTGCATTCCAATCATTGAACTTCATTCTCTTCCAGCTCTTCTTAAACGTCAAGGCATCAATGTGAAGGGCCTCATGAAAGCTGGTCCAGCAAAAGATGAACCTCAACCTTACATTGATTGCACAGGAAATTTGCAGGTACAGTGCATAAAGATGCAGTCTTTAATGTGGTAATCTTTTATGAGTAAATAAAAGTTGTAATCTAGATATATGGTCTTGTGATGAATGGCTCATATGAATTCTTGTTTTAGAGGGATTTCAGGTACTTAATTGTGCGTGACAACAAAGACATAATCGATAAATATCAATTTGAAAATGAAAATATGTCGCCGTTCTCAGATTTATAATTACACTGTGAACTCAAATGCAAATTGAGTAGTTTCTAATGGTCTTAAATGGTGGTTCAGGTGTGGCGTGTAAACAGCAATGAGAAGACTCTCCTCTCAGCTTCTGAACAGTCAAAATTTTATAGTGGAGATTGCTACATCTTTCAGTATTCATATCCCGGAGAAGAGAAAGAGGAGCACCTTATAGGCACATGGTTTGGCAAACAGAGTGTTGAGGTAATTACACATTGGCCCTCTACACCACACCTTAATGTTTGCATATTGAGCTTTTCTTTGACTGAAATGATGCTCTATAAAAGATTTGTGGACCTCAAGGGTAAATAGCAATCTCTATTTGTCCTACTTTGAATATTAGCTAGATATATGGTAGCATATAGGACCACCTTCTATCCAAGACCCCGCTGAAAATCTTCATTTTTATTTGACTAATAATAAACTGAACATATAGATAGATCATAGATGTGGTTCCCAAGTGTATGACACCCACATACAAAAGACAAGACGGAAACTCATTTACTCAAGAAGAACCCCCCCAAAAAAAACACTATGCCCTTTCTTGTTCCGCTCTGGAAAGGCGCAACACGGATCAGATATCCGGTTTTAGGTATACGAAATAACAGATCGGATATCTGAATAACCAATATCTGATTCATTTCCAAAAGTGGCACAAGTGTTACAATAGTTCTCTGAAAATCAAAACAAATGGCCAGAAATAAAAAATTCGTTCCATTCGAAGATTTGCAAGATACAAGGAGGCTGCCTCCATACTTATTCACATATTCTCAAATGTCTCATATACCCCTAATAGCTAAATACAATCTAAACACACCAAAGGTCCAAAGTTTGATCAATCTTCACACAAAAATCAGAATTTTATTGGATAAGTGAATTAAAATCTTTCAACTATAAATTTCCTCTCGTAAAGGGAGAGTATAGAGGTTGAACATGAGGCCGATGGGACAAAAGGCCGGTGGCGAGGCTGATAAGGCTTGTTGATGGGGAGTATGAGAGCGAGGGAGAGGATTATCACGAACTGGGTGTGTGGAAGTAAAGGCGTTGAGAATCTCGAGATCTGTGCATATTAATCAAATGCCTTATGTGGCGGTGTGGGCAATGGTGTTACTAAGTTTATTAGGCCATGTAAATTACAAGCACGGGAATAGGAAGTTAGATTGAAGTGGAACAGCGAGATAACGAAAGGGAGCAAGACAGTGGAACATGGAAATAATACGGAATTACTTTTGAGATTTGAGATGGAGATGTCTTATATATATGACAGTTCGTGAAAACTCATTATAGGGGTTTTTGGCTAATCTCAATTATAAGTCGGATGAATTTGATAATTTTGGATCGGATGCTTATCCGACCCGAAAGTTTGGGATATAGGAGACCTAAAAATTTAGTACTGATATTCGAATCCATTCCTATATCCGGAATTTTTGGATATGGATATCCGATCCGAAATAGAGTTTGGATCAGATATCCATTTTTTCGAATCGCACTCAATCCGGGTTTGGATAATCGGATATTTTTTGTCAGTCCTAGTTCCCTATGCTCTCAAACACCTCCATGGTACTTGGAGAACTACTAAGCTACGGAGTAATTATTTAGGAAAACAGCAAGATCCATTGAGTCATTGACAATGGGCCAAGGAGGGGCATGGTGGAGCTCCAGTAGGCTTAGTGCACAGTTCTATCATTCTATCATTCTCCTTTTTGCTTGTATCACTCATCCTGCAATTGTAAGCTGTCAACAGGACTGTACAAATCACTTGGATGTTGTACATATTGCCTACAATACTTTTCAACCAGATGCGTAATTATGACTCAATGTTTTGTGCTTTACAATCTTTTTTTTTTCCTGACTAAACTATGATGTGTGATCAATCACAGGACGAACAAACATCCTCTATATCCCTGGCTAGCAAGATGATTGAATCAATGAAGTTCTTGCCTTCTCAGGTAACATTTTGTCGTTATATGATACTATTTTATTTCCAATTAATTGTTGTATACACCTCTCAGCCAAAACAAGATTGTGCTTATAGCGAAATTCCTAATCCAATTCCTTTGTTATGTATAGGCTCGTTTTTATGAAGGAAGTGAGCCAATCCAATTTTTTGCTATCTTTCAAAGCTTTATTGTTTTCAAGGTGAGTTACATTTTATAGCCATGCCATGTTACTCTGATTTAGAAATTACATTTTGATCTCCGTACTTTGAATTAATGTATGACCTGAGTGGGATAATTGCCAGGGTGGAGTTAGTGAAGGATACAAAAAGTACATTACTGAGCAGGGAAGTGCTGATGATACATATGCTGAAGATGGTGTTGCATTGTTTCGAGTTCAGGGTTCTGGACCTGATAATATGCAATCTATACAAGTCGATGCAGTATGTATTTCTTAATTATATTGTATTATATTTGTGAACGTATATTTTAATTATTTGTTTGCTTTTATCAGACTAAATTTTTAAACGTTTCATAATGGCTTAGTGCAGTCACTATAAAAGTAAAAGTTGCATATTGGATGAACTTGGAGTAATTTGTTACTGTATGTGGAGATTAAACCTCTTAAACATCCTACGGTTGGAGGAGTAGTGTGTTCTGGTTAATTTTCTCAAAGCTGGAAGCCGCAAAGATATTACATACCATTGTCTGATTGCACTGCATGCACAACAGCACAAGCATATACTATAATTTTTCTCTTCCATTACTGCTCCTTACTAGGTGGCAGGATTGGAATTTTGAGGAAGAAAAGGTTTAAATCATAATCAAAATTAACAGTTGATGTAATATTAAATTCAGGGCTGCTGGAGAACCGAAGGTTCAGATACAGTTTTAAAACGATTTAAAGATCAAACTTTGGAGTCCCCTTCCTCTGACCCTCAAACTTCATCCATAAATTACTTGGATATTTTCCCCCCCTTTTTTTCCTCAAGCTACTTTTACTTTCTTTCTACATCTTTTTTGCTTTAAGCTCCTGCTTAGCGCTTTCCAATTGTATGATTTACTTTTTTCATGGATATTTCTATTTCACATCATTATTTATGACTACTTCATTCAACTTCTGCTGACACTAACGAACCGTCGTAAACTCCATCAGGTTCCTTCATCTTTGAACTCGTCATACTGCTACATATTACACAGCGGGTCAACTGTGTTTACATGGTCTGGCAACCTAACATCGCCTGAGGATCAGGAGCTTGTTGAGAGGCAGTTGGATATCATCAAGGTACTAAAAATAAATTCTCTTTTCTATTACTCCTTTTAAGAATGAAGTAACAAGACATTTGTGATTCTATGTTAATCATCTTAATTTTAATATAACTTTAACTAGTGAGGGTGAAGCTGTGAACATCTGGTTGTCTGAACCCTGCTCTAGCGGGATTTATAAATTACCCTAAACCCCAGTCCCTAACACTAACCCTAAAACTATGGTAGTCACTGTCATCCATATTATCTTTCAGTGAGTTGAGAACGAGGGTCGGGGGAAGTAACATTTAGGGTTTGTTTCTGCTCGCTTATCAGGTAACATGTTTTTGACTGTTTCATGGTGCTTTATGCAGCCAAATTTGCAGTCCAGAACACACAAAGAAGGAGTAGAATCTGAACAGTTTTGGCAATTGTTAGGACCAAAAACTGAATATCCAAGCCAGAAAATTGCAAGGGAACCAGAAAGTGATCCTCACTTGTTTTCGTGCAGCTTCACTAAAGGTCTTTAGTCTTTTGTTTACTCTGAAGTTCGGAATCTGCCTTCTTCATTTTCATTGGCTGATGATTTTTTTTTTTTTTGTTTTCCTTTGTTTCATCAATCGGCGGCGAATTGCAGCAGGAGACCTGAAGGTTCGTTGGCTTCAAAACTTTATATGAAGAATTTCATTTCCCGTCATGCATGTTTCTCTCCTTTTGTTTAGTTTTCAATTTGTCGAGCATGAAACTAGTTGCCAAGAAACAGAGAAATATCTGAAATTCTTTTTTAGAAGAAACAAGTATATTCAGTAAGACTGTAGAAACAGAGAAATATCTCATCACTGTGAAGTCATTTTTACTTTTAATCCTACATTCAGTAAATTTGTAGAAACAAGGTGACTGCATTTCTTGTAATGTCATCTGTTCTACTGAAGTATCCTAACACAATGAAAAAGCTCTTGTAAGGAGAGTTTAAAGTCATTTACATTCTAAAATATCAATAATTAGACAGAAACTCACCCAGTTGTGGGACTATCCTTTGTGTCCCTCATTGCGTTGTGTATCTCTGTTAATCATCTTTTGAGTGCATAAGTACCAATGTCACATAATTTTATTCTTGTACAAGGAAAGACTCGGCCCTTCTTTTTTTTTTTTTTTTTTTTTTTTTTTGATTCAGGGGAATGGTGAACCTTTGATTCAGTTTTATGCAAAACTTCATCACTGATTTTGCTGTAAACGTAATATGTATCATATGCTTATAAGATGACTGATGGACTTCGTTCATACTCATTCTTGATGATGTGTTGATTCATCTCTTGACTACTTTGTTACAGGTTATAGAAATTCATAATTTCACTCAAGATGATTTGATGACTGAAGATACATTTATATTGGATTGTCACTCAGATATTTTTGTGTGGGTTGGACAACTAGTGGACTCTAAGATCAAATTGCAAGCTTTGACTATTGGCGAGGTAAGAATATTAGGATGTTCTTTTGAGTCGGTGGTGGATTTTAAGTACTAGTCGTCTTTAAGTTGGTCAAATGATGATGTAATATTCCTAAACAGAGTTTTTTGAATGCTGAACGCTATATGCTACTGGTTTTAGGGATTGAGTTTATATTAAAAAGATATTATATATGAGCTTTTGAAGCATGATACCTTATCTGATTATGTGAAATTTACCGACAGTCATCTCCTGAATTTATAAGCATGTGAAGCTTCATGTCATTTTAAATTTGACTCTATGGTCAAGCTAGATAGTTGCACCTGCTCTCACTGTGCCATGCAGCTAAGAACTCATGTTGAGTTTTTCTTTTTTGCTCTTTGTTCTGTTTGTGACAGAAATTTGTGGAACATGATTTCCTTCTAGAGAAACTCTCTCCAAAGGTGCCTATATATATTATCATGGAAGGGAGTGAACCTCCTTTCTTCACTCGCTTTTTCACATGGGACTCTGCAAAATCTGGGGTGAGTATTTTGTATATTTTCATAAGATAAGTATTCCAACCATAGCTCTGCTATCACTTAATGGATTTATTTTTGACAGATCCATGGGAACTCGTTTGAAAGGAAGTTAGCATTACTGAAGAATGGAGGGACCCCACCTATAGATGTGAGTATTTTCTAAATTCAGTGCACCAAGAGGATACTATTGTAATGAATCCCTTGTTTCTCCGACTCGGCAGAGAAGCATCGTGTCCAACGCGTATAGGAGTGTCTGACACGGAACTTTGAAATTTGGCCATACGTGACCTCGGTCACACACTCACACTAGTGTGTCTGACCAATTTTTGCAGACACGGATACGACACGTCTCATTTTATTTTTCTATTGTGAACCCTATTATATTAAGGAAATCTCTTGACATGTGTTATTACGGGAGATGAAAACAGCATTACAGTAGAAGAGAAGAAAAGTATAACAAAGTTGAATAAATAAAGGCCAATTTTTAAGAAGATAAAAATGCGCTTTTGGGTTATTATTAGTATATCATTCTCCTTTTACTCGTTCACATCTTACTCTGCTTTGATAATCGAAACTAAATCAGGTGACATTAGTGAACTGTCGGTGTCATGTCTGAAATTGGTGTATAGGACGCATGTCATATGTCGTATCGGCACAAAATGTCCCGTGTCAGTCATGGTACTCATGGATATGCCGATTAAGTGAATTCATGAGAATATGAGGCTTTACTTAATAATTAACTAAACCAATCACATCTTTTATATGTCATCTGATTGTATGGTTGATTGATGCATGAAGAAACCAAAGAGGAGAGCTTCTGTATCGTACGGGGGAAGGTCTAGTGTGCCGGATAAATCACAGCGTTCAAGGAGTATGTCTTTTAGTCCAGACCGTGTCCGAGTGAGAGGCAGATCTCCAGCATTTAATGCACTTGCTGCTACTTTTGAGAATGCCAACACGAGAAATATGTCAACACCGCCACCGATGATAAGGAAGCTATATCCCAAATCAGCACCTTCAGATTCCACTATAGCAGCGCCAAAATCTGCTGCTATTGCAGCTCTTACCGCTTCATTTAATACAGCGCCAAGAGAACCTATAATACCTCGTATTCGTAAAGGTGAGTTGTGCTTAATTATAGTTGGTTGTTGAGGGAGACATAAGGGTAGTTTTGAATTTGAGTTTTCATGTTGACGGGCTTCGAGCTCAGGGCATGTGTGTACCACAACTCAACGACTACCATCTAAGCTAGCTAACAGCTACCATGGGAGTGTGTTTGTACTTTGTAACATTGTACACTTGTGTAAACAAACACCCATCTTGACATGTTTGGAGCTCCCTTTCTGTGTTAAAAGTGAATGCAGAAACTCCTAAAGAACTGCCAACACCAAATTCAAATTCTAAGGAGACGCCCAAGGAGAACTCCATGGATAGCATACGAGAGGATGCCAAAGAGGACGAGGCTGAAGACGAAGAAGGACTCTCAATATACCCGTATGATCGTCTGACGACAACATCATCGGATCCTGTTGCTGAAATTGATCTCACTAAGCGAGAGGTTATTTTCTTGTCCCTCTTCTCTTTCGTTGATGTTCACATTAAACGATTCAAATGACACCCCCACTTAGGGGGAAAAGGTGGAAACAATCACAATAGAATGTAAAGAGGGGAAAAAATTCAAGCATTCAACTCCAATTTTTTATGTTTTCTTTATTTACTCACGTGCCTTTAGGGAAAGGTGCAACCAAATTCTGGCATAGGGGTAGTGATTCAAGTAGGACTAGGGATCACTTTGCACACGAGTAAAGGTGTGCTTACAAAAATAGGGATATTTTGGTCCCATTAATTGTCCCTAAAAATACCCAAAAGGAGGCGTAATTTATCTAACACAACACTCTAAAAGGAAAATGCAACTTAATAAAAAAAAGGGAATTATAATATAGACTGTAGCACAATTCTAGCTGTTCCACTTATTTATCTCTTTTTGGTAAAAGAAGCCACAAGTTCAGTCCTACATTGACGGGTTTCAATCCTAGGTAATGAGTACCCCGTGTACCATTGCTCAACTCAATGCTTAGTTAGATCTGCATATTATAGGAGAAAATGAATCGAGTTAACGTGAGATCCCCATTGCATATATGCAGACTTATTTGTCAGCAGCAGAATTCAAGGACAAATTTGGAATGGCGAAAGTTGCTTTCTATAAACTACCAAAATGGAAACAGAATAAGCTGAAAGTGGCATTGCAACTATTTTGAGTATTACTAACATTCCCATTTTCTTAAATCCAACAACCGGAATTCTTGCCTTTGAAATCTGTGAGAACCCTGTACTCCCTCAGACTTAAGACTCGTTTCTTCACGAGAATCCTAACTCTTGATTCGCTTTCTTTCTGCAGATTCATGTATTTGTGCTGGTGTGAAGGAGCAGCTTCAGTGTTTTTTGGCTGATATTGCTCCCGGAAAAGAAGTATTCATAATTGATGAGTCTAATATAGGAAATATCCGCCGGAATGTTTACCGGGTTTTTTGATGCGACGTATCAGGTGTTCTGGTACTTAGTTTGGTGTCTTGAACGTTGTTGGGTCATATTCTTTGTGGTCACAAGCTTACTATTTTGATTACATTTCGCCGGAGTTCTATTTACAACATCTATTTTTAGAGGAGGAATTAGATTATTTTCGAGGTTGATTCTTTAGGCTTTACTGGATGTGAAAGGGTTGAAAGTTTGTATAGAAGTGTGTAAAATGTAGATCGGACTCAACAGACCTAGAGTTGTCATTTTGTATTTATATATATGATGAGAACAATATTAATGTGTGCTCTTTAGATTTGTTTTCTCAGGAGGTACTATCATTATCACTGATCATTTTCAATCAATCTTCAGTTCGGGGCTATACCAAACCCCTACTTTTGCATTTTTAGGACAAAAATGCCCCTTATTTTATTTCTTATATAACGAGTACGGTGGTGAAGTTCGGGCGGAGGATTGTGGTGGTTAGCCGTGGAGTCCTTGAGTGGTTGAAGGGTGGGCATAGTTGTAAAGGAGTTGGGTAGTAATATGAAAAAAAAAAAAAAAATAAGGGGTATTTTTGTCATAAAATCCAATTATTGGGGTTTGGTAGTAATTTTTAATTTTTTGCAATATTTTGGGTGTAATTTTTAAACTTTTTTTTTAAAACGGAGTAAATTTTAAAAAGTGTATTTTAAAAGGGAGTTATTGATAATTTACTCTAAATATAAAGCCAAGTTTATCGACCATTCCATTACCAAAAAAATGTTCTCGACTCTGCATAGCTGTATACGTACATATTATATGTTATACATGTATAAAGTATAATAAGGAGTGAAATTTATACGTAATATTTACACCGATATGAGAAATTGGGGAGAAATTGAAAAATACGGTGAGATTTTGACCGGAAAAATAAAAGGGGTTTGATTTCACTTTATACCAAAGTTAAGGGGATTGTTTACTCCAAATCAAACTTAAGGGGTTTAATCTCACGTCATAGCAAACTTAAAGAGTCATTACCACTTTTACGCTTCGCTTTCTCACTAACTTTGAATTCAAATTTTCTCACTAACAGGTGGATTTAAACGGGTGTCTTAGGGCAAAAGGACCCGATCCGACCCGAATTCTTGCAAACTCGAACAATTAGAACCCGAAATGTGAGTATGTAAGTTTTACTTTTGGCCCGGTTCTTTTAGACTGAAACTGGTCTGATCTGAACTAAACTGAACTTAAAGGATCTGAATTGAACTGAACTGAACTAAACTGAACTTATAGGATCTGAAGTGAACTAAAATTAAGTGACATATAGGATCTGAACTGAACTTATAGGATCTGAACTGAACTGAACTGAACTTATAGGATCTGAACTAAACTGAAATTATAGGATCTGAACTGAACTGAACTTATAGAATCTGAAGGGAACTTAAATTAAGTGACTTTAAGTCCAAAAGAACAAGGCCTTTGTGAATATAACTAGTCTTAAACCCGTGCAAATTGCACGGATATGCTCTTTAAGATTTTGTTACTATAAGAAAATGTAAATAATCAAGATCAAATTATATAGTATTAATTAATTATCTCATTTCAAAATTAATTATCTTCATAAATAAAATTTTAAAGTAAAGTAATAAAATCTTCCAACTTTCTGCTTAAAAGTTTTAATTTGTAAATCTAATAAATGAGTTATAAAATTTTATTTAAGATCTTAAAAATAAATTATAAATTAAATTTGTAATTAACATAAATTATACGTTAGAATCATTTACATGAGCAATTGGTCTTCCTTAAGACCACTAGTATCCGTTTTAATTGTAAGACGGGTCAATTTAATAACATATTGTAAAATATGGTAAAACCGGATCATATAAGTGGGGAGGGTCATGATGATATAAGCAAAGGTAGGGGCAGGGGCGCAGTGAGTAGGTGGGTAGGAATTATTTTTGGCAGTAACTAGACTCAAAGACTTCTAACACACACAATTCAAAACAACTCAAAATATGAGTTTCTCCCAAAACCGTAAAAATTAATTTTATCTCTCTTATCCTCTCTCTTCCTTTTCCATCTCTAAAGAATGGTGGAAAAAAATCACAAGCAAAATCACAATTGTATAAAAAAGCTCAATATTCACATGTAAGAAAAGAAGAAGGTTTGATCAATTTTGTTTATTACTATTTATTTTGTTTCACCATTTTCATGAATATTGACATGACTTTTTTTAGTATTCAACTTAATAAATTTTGTTTACAACACTAAAACTCCTCTCTTTCATTCCCTGGGAAAAAAACTTTAAATGACTTTTTGTGGTTGTAATTAGGTATCACTGGTTAAATAGTATAATAGTTATGTTACTGATTTTATCTAATATGTTACCTTTTTTTAGAAGATTTTAATAGTTAATTAAACTGCTGGGATTTTTTTGTAAAATATGTTATTATATTTGTGCACTATGTCACTATTTACGATTCAAATATAATCTTGTATATAAACACATAGTAAATATGTTACCGTATTTAAAATTGTGATAAATTTTAAATAATCAAGGTTATTATATTATATTAGACACTTTATTGTTGTTTCATCTTTTATTATTTTGTTATCATCTGTGTTTAATTTGTAGTGATTTTTGAAGTATTTGTTAGCAGTTCTGTTTTTAGATTTCTTCATATTCTGATATATTAATTTGTTTTCATATTTGTGTAATTTGGTGACCATTTTTTAGTAAATGCCTAATAAAGTCTTTGATATATTATCTACCACTTATTAATATCTCGTAGTATAATAATTATGTTACTCGCTATTTATAATATGTTACCATTTCCTCAAAAAATTTTGTAATTAAAATGCTATGAGTGTTTTTTTTATAATATGTTTTTGTATATGTGATACGGTCGTTTCTGTACCAAAAATAAATACCTAAATATACTAACAGAAGCTAGTGATAAGTAGGGTCGATCTCCACAGGGAGGCAAGGTATCTATCTGAAAGTCCGTCTATCTAAGTCACAAATGGGAGTTTTGTAATTGATTTTCTAACTACTAAAGGTTTAAGGGAAAGAGAAATAGGGAAAGAGCAATAAGGCAGAAAAATAGTAGACAAGTGATCAGATAAAAGAGGTATGTCAGGATTTCGGTTCACCATGGTTGTCTATCGACTCAGCTGCAAATAGCCTAGACAATCTACTGTGAGAAAGATACAGGAAAGGTCCTTCCGGTCCACTTTCTATCCTAGATTTCCGCTAACTTAACTTCCGTCCTCATTAGGGTAGTCTACTGTTCATAACAGGTCTGTTCATTCCAATCTTCCGATCCAGGAACGAAATTAACCAGATTAATGTAATTTAGAAGCATGCATTCAACTAAATTGGTGTACAGTTATATTGCTATGGGGACAGATTCTCACAAGTAAACCATCTAGTGTATTCGCTACATCGTCGCAATCCTACCATGGATTCCCTAGTCCTAACATAAGAGAAATTAACTACTCATATTACTAATGTTGTCAATACTAATAATAATAATGAATAAACTAATTAAAGGCATGATAAAACAACAATAATTATGCATAAGATGAATTAGGGCAGAAATTAATATATAGAGAAACCAGGATTAAAGCAAGGAAATAATGAAGGAAATGTAGATTCATATACATATTTAACATACTCATATATGTCTAAAATTTGTCATAAAATTAAAACGGATTTTATGCATGCAAACATCAATGTAAATAGAGGAGAAATCATGTCCTTACAAAATGGATTTCGGCTATTAGGGCACAAGAGAGATCACCTATCTCTTCTTGTTCTTGAGCTATTCCAATGGAAGAACAAAGATCTAAGAGAAAGATCTCTCCCTAAGCTTAATACCCAAGGCTTTCACTTAATCTAATTAATATTACAATACTAGTATAATATTAATCTATGAGAAAATTGAACCAAAAATATTGTTAACACTTTGAATATTTTCGGTTTAGAGAGGGAGGAGAAGAGAGCTTTTTATCTCACTAAAACTCTAAAATTTTATTAAGGAATGAATGAATTATAATCTACAACACTTTTGTAAATTATTAGGTAAAAATAAAACAAAAGCCATGATGGCTTTTGCCTTCTCAAAACCGGGTAAGAGGAGGGGGTTTTTGGGGAGCCAATGCATGAAGTTGTTGTTCTAAACAAAGTCCATAGGCATGCATGGCTAGACAATTAGGTAATGATTATGTTTAGTTAATAAATTAATCAACACAATTATTAACCTAATACCCCAATATTTCGGTACAATCATAATATGGTGTCCATATTATTTTTTGTCAATTGTCTATATGTAACATTTCATATGTCACATATATTTGTTATGTAATTTTTAACATATTAAAAATCAACGTATTGATAAAAATACGTCACATACAAAAATCGACTTAGTAATTTCATAATTACCTGTGCCAAAATATTTTACCATTTATAAATCACAACAGATTGTATTTATAACAATTCATTCAAATTTAATTGTTACATTAAACAATTTATTTCATCCGAGTAATTATACAATTTAATTACTCAGACCGTATCTCATTTGATCACATTTCAATTTGATACGTAAATTTTACTTCCAAAATCGTCCGTCAATTTTCAAGTAATTTAATTAACTCGCAACATTATACGATTAATTAAATAATCAATTAAGAGTATTGCCCTTTAGGTATGACCTAGGGGGTCAACTGATCACCACCGTCACACGACAGTAATGTCAAACTCTAGTTAGCCAATCATTACCGATATATGTTAACTTGGTTGACAAGAATAACAATATTACTTCCCAATTGTATTCATCTTAATGAGACTTAAACATGTGATCTTCATGATCAATGATCGTGATCGCATTATTGTCGGAGGACACATATTCCAACAATCTCCCACTTGTCCTCGACAAGTGTGCGTCACCAATTCTCTTGTCCTATTACTATCTCCCACTCAATGCAAGGTGTCTTTCGTGTCGTACTTGCAAGTGATCATATCGAGAGTGGTTTCCTCGATCCGGAGAATAAGCGATTGACCGGATTTATCCACTCGGATACCTTCCGAGCGTGGCCACGCATTTCGATTCATTACTCCTCGAGTGGCCCCGAGATATTGTTATGACACGACTAGGGGTGGACAATTCCTATCGCACTCATTCCCTTCGACTAGCCACAGCCATCATAACCCAAAATATGCCCATTTGACCCCATTTACGAAGGTCGTAGTAACACAAATCAAAGTTAATCAAATCGTGCCATCTTAGGTGAATAGTCTTTAGTCAAAAGAATCGACTCATTTTGAATACTATAGTAGCTCTCGCCACGACCAGGCTATATAAATTTGCCAGAACTCTATAAGCGGTCATTAGGCCCGACAAAATGTTCCTAACAATCTGCCTATGTGATCGACTAGTCATCTCTCATGACTGTATGGCACTTGAACTTGCCATCAATCGCCTCACACTCTAGTCACTTCGAGACGTCACCTCATATAAGTAACTATGGGCAAAAACAATGTTAATCCATGTTCACTTTAACGGGGTTCAATTGTCTCTACAACCCGTTTGGATATAACAATGTTCAAGGTGAGTTAATAATAACTCAAACGACAAGTGTCGACATCACACTCGGGTAGTCAATATCATATTACAACCTTGTGATGTTTATCATAAGTGTAAACACTCATTGATTGCAATAGAAGTTTAACATCCCATGTGTCCATGTGTTCAAACTTCTTACACTTGCTTCTTCCTTTACATTCATGTTCTCTCTCATAACATGAATCTTACCAAGCACACATCAAGGTTCTCGACCTTGGTTTTGGTTCTTTAACTTGAAAGAACTTTCTTATCGATCATCTCATAACGAACGAATTTGCGATGAATAATACAACTTGTACCGATCAAGTATTCCATCCACACACAATGCACTAGGTGTTTGTTTTGTAGAATCTTGATTAGCTTAGTACTTCTCACAAGTCCTAGCTTGACTAGGAAAGATTATCTTTGAATAACTTCTTATTCAACCAACCATCTTTCCAAAACTTCTCATTTCTCTTTCTAGGCTTGAAAGAATTTGCGATTCTCATAAATCCTCATATGTGCTCGGATTTTCTATAATATGTGCAACTTCTTGAAACATAATAGAACATCCCGTCAAACACTGAAATCGCTCATCGGATTCTTCTCGAGAATTCATGACGTTTCTTTTATGGCTCACCAACCATCATCATGCTCTTATGCATAAGATTCAAAATTGGACATGCACATGATTATTCTAATGGCGGAAACATTAGTTACTAATAATCATGAGATCAACCGCTCTCAGGTTCAATGAACTACCATGACTGCTAATGGTAATCTCATTTTCATTCATATGAATAACCTATGTGTATGTTGATGTGATGTGTATCTCTTAATACTAATCCAACATCCCATGATGTAATTGGATTCATCATTGTCCATTTTCATCCAGAATTGAAAACTCAAAAGCTTCTTTATGAAAGAAGGTATTAGCTCGTCATTCTTTAATGAGTAATGAGTTTTATACATTCAAGGATGATAGCTCCCACTAAATTCCATGTCTTCACATGAGAATTTCCTGACTCCCACTCAATTCCACATATTTCAAAATTGACTTCTCAATCGAAATTTGTCAAGAATATAAATATAAATTGCTTTGCCAAGTTACTAGGATAAAACCATATATGTTCCCATCATATCCTTTCAAAATGCCTATTTTGAAGTGGTCTCATCTCAACCTTACGGAAAGAGATTTTAAATCTCTAACTCACTCATGTCATAATGATGTGTAGCAATGTCATTATTCAAATACAAATAATATTTAGAATAGGTCCTTTGGAATACCCTTTCGGAAGGAGGTTTAACCATTTCATAGCGAGGTTAAACAATGACATTTGCGTGGTTAAAACGTTGGCTATTGAAGATATCGGAATATCAATCTTTGCAACTTGATCATAACTAGTAGGTTACTATGATTCATTTAGGCTCTTAAGTAAAACTCATGATTGAAACTATTGGTCAATTGATTCATAACCTTAGTCAAAAGCTTGTTAAGACTTTACATTAGTCATTTTTCTTCCAAAACTTCTTTTGGTCTCCTCGTGTAGTAATCTTGAGAATAAACTTTTATGATTACTTCACTTGGTCTCTTAAGTCATTTAGAACTAACTCGAGACTATAGATCTCATCTATTTGGTATACTATGTAAATAGATATACCTTCATTCAAATCATTCTCTCTTGCGTAGATCTTCATTTACACAAGTACACAATTCTTGCCTTGTGGGTTGTGTTGTGTCCTCATTTTTCTCCCACTCTATCTTTAGAATGAATACACTAAACATTCAAAGATAGCATATGAGACACAAATTAATGATGTTGAAGTATAAGGAGAACTACCTCATAGGTTGACTAATAAAGAAAAAGGATTTCATATATGTACTTGGTGATTGACATTCCTTAAAGAGAGTTCATAGACTCAAAATCGCTTTATAAATGATCATACACAAGCATTAAGCATGTGGACATATAATGAAACCCGTCATTACATTTGTCTATTAGATCACTTTAAGTGAATAATCTTATGTTTCAAAACGCAAGCAATTTAAAGATGAAATTTAGAACATTAAAAGGATAAATGATAAAACGGGTGACTTGGGTTGCAAACCAAGTCACCATCATCCAAAATACAAACCATTATCCAAAATACCATTCCATGTCGAACATGGAAACTTAAAGTTCTAAAAATTCAAAACATAACTTAAAATAAGACAATGAAAAACAAAGCTCCATAAAAGCTATCCTTAGCTTCTCCATGGTTTATCATGCTTGTTTTTCTTTTCCCTTGTCTTTGCTTGGTGGAGGCCCTATTTACAATAAAAAGGGAGATACATTATCACAACTTTGCATCATAATACCATAGTTGAATTAGAAACATAAAAGAAGGTTAGTCATTTACCTACTGGAGTGATCTTTCCAGCTTTGATATCACCAAGGTATTTGGAACAATTCCTCTTCCAATGTCCCATGCCATTACAATAATGGCATTTGTCAAGAGGACCCTTCTTGACTTTGGAGGTGCTAGCTTCACAAGACTTAGCTTTGGTGAATGTGGGAGCTTGCTTCTTGCCCTTTCT
Organism: Silene latifolia; assembly: GCF_048544455.1. Classification (NCBI taxonomy): domain Eukaryota; kingdom Viridiplantae; phylum Streptophyta; class Magnoliopsida; order Caryophyllales; family Caryophyllaceae; genus Silene; species Silene latifolia. The sequence continues at coordinate 120,074,655 of NC_133535.1, read as the reverse complement.
CCCATTCTTCTTGAACTTCCCCTTACTCTTAGTGCTTATGTTAAGCACATCCTTGGGAGGGTTCACATTTAACCCCATGTCCCTCTCGGCTTGCACAAGTAACTTGTGCAACTCCTCAAGAGACACATCCTTGTCTTGCATATTGAAATTCACCCGGAATTGCACATATGCCTTAACCTTAGACAAGGAGTGTAGAATCCTATCTACGATGAGTTCTTTGGGGATTTCAACCTTTTGAATCTTCAAGGTCTCGACAAGCTCCATGAGTTTGAGCACATGAGGGCTAACCTTTTGGCCCTCTTTGAAGTCGAGATCAAAGAATGCCGCGGCCGCCTCATATTGGACGATCCGCGGAGTTTGTGAAACATTGTCACAAGCTTGGAGTAAATCTCATTAGCATTGCCCATTTTGAAGGCTCTCCTTTGGAGTTCCGCCTCCATCGCAAATATCAATACATTTTTCATTGCGGCGGACTCCTTTTGGTAAGCCTCATAGGCTTCCCTAGTGGCCGCGGTGGACCTAGTGGAGGGCTCGGGTGGAGAAGCCTCGGTAAGGTAACGAAGCTTGTCGTCACCCTCAGCGGCTAATTTGAGTTGGGCATCCCACTCGGAGAAATTTGACCCATTCTTTTCAAGTTTACATCGATCCATAAAGGATCGGAGCCAAGATGAAGTAGCGAGAGGTGTAGCATTAGGAGTTGGTGTTGCCATTTGTTATGAAAAAGAAGTGGTCTACAAAACAAAATATAAGGAGTAAAACAATTGTCGTTTTAATAATACTCGTAAAAATGTATGATTTAAACAAGTTTTAAGCATTTTTCTAGTGACCTCTACCCAACTAGATAAATGATTCCAAGACCCAAATTCATATCGATTTAGGCACGGTAGGGCCGATTCATCCTTTATCAATATAACTCGGTGGATTAACGTTTAATCGATTCTACTCTTAGAACTCTTGGTCGATAATATTACATTAACATATATCTTTAGCCCAAAACACATTCGACAAGGGCACGGTAGGGCCGATACATCCCTTATCAAAAACTTTTGTTGAGGTCAATCCAAATTTCGAATAAATGTGTCCATGATCCAAATCCATATCAACTTGGGCACGGTAGGGCCGATACATCCCTTATCAACATGAATTCGGTGGATTAACATTCATCACCCACTTCCCCTACGTAACAAGGTTTGTACCCCGGTAGGGCCGAGTGCACTCCCTCGCGAAATAGGTTTTCATGGTTTCTACTATTTGGCAAGGCTATATCTCAATTAATTGTTTTAGCGAGAGGTCATGTCAATTTATTATCTATCACGTTTTAAGTGAACTAAAGCGGTGAACTACGATAATTCTAATTGACACGGTCGATGAACTCGATAAGACAAGACAATGCATGTTTAGTTATGGCGATTTAGCAATGCATGTAACATAAAATAAAATGCAAGCAAAAAGAATAAATAAATCCTAGTATGGCCTTTCCTAAAATAGAAAAACTCTTTAACTATTACAAATTCGGAAACCAACTCCATTGGTCCCTTGAACTTCGGTTGTGGCACGCATCTCGAGGTAACACCGTCTTTATGTATCGCCATTCTTGAAGAAATCCGTCTTTAGGAACTCCGGAATGAATAAAATTATATAATAAATTACATAATTCCTATTATACATTTGTAACTAAAATAAAATAAATCTATTAAATTACAAAACGGTGATACGAGATCACAATAAAAATTACAACCGAATCGATATTCCCATTCATTTCGGGAAATACCAATTAAAATCTAAGGCCATACTAAGTAAAATTACATAATTCAAAATTACATAAATTAAAATTATGACAATCATAAAGAAAAAGCAGCATTATAATATGTATGAACATGCTCAATTTTTTATGCTAAATCGCCTTTTAATTAGCCAATATCGTATATTACTCGGTTTTTACGGATTTGCGTGATTTCAACATTTTATAATCACAAAAATGCATAAACTCATATTTATGCATGAGTTAATTACCCTAACCTCTTAGGACTCAAAATATAGTCTCCACTAGTAATTTGACCATAATTAACTTTTATTTACAAAAATTGTTCATAAAAGGACCAAAATTACAAAAATAAGCTATTAAACTTCAAATAAATCACAAAATTTCAAATAAATTCAAAATTTGAAATTTAAATTCATGAACATTCTGGAAAAATTCCATGACACTCATAATGTTCAAAATCTTAGGTTAAAAATTTCGAAAATTTTCCGGAAAAACAATGTTGCGGTTTATCGATATTTAATAAAATAATCATAGAAACATGAAAAAAAAATTATTTTCACTAACTTTTCAATTTTAGATCTGAAAAAGTGACTAAAATGCAACATTAGACGTTTTTCCTAAGTCATAGAATATATTTTATTAATTTTCACTAATAATGTCACTATTTATGTCATTTTTCTTCAAAAATTCATAAATCATGCTAAAAGACTTCTTTATAGCCAATTATTTTACACACATCTTGTAAAATTGCATGTGACAACATATAAATTTTCTATGACCAGATTCGAAATTTAACTCATATTAACCTATTTTTCTCTTAAATCCATATTTAATAATGAAAAATCATTTTTCGAGCATAACAAATGCAAAAATTATGAAAAATTACAGGTTATCTCAAAATAATATATGTAACAACATATCCAAAAACCAAGTGAAAATTCGAAGTATAGCTAATTTTCGACCAAAAATGACATTTTAACTCATAAAATCACATTTAAATGTCATTATAATTAAATATGAACAATAAAAATCCGGAAAAATTAACCAAAATATCCTAAAACATTTTAGGACCAGAAATATTAACATGCATGTAATTATTTCGTGATATATCATAATAACACAAATTTTACAAGTTTTATTTTGTTATTCATATAACTCGGAAAAACTTTTAACCAATTTGCATGCAAACAACCGTGGCTCTGATACCAATTGAAGGAAATGTAGATTCATATACATATTTAACATACTCATATATGTCTAAAATTTGTCATAAAATTAAAACGGATTTTATGCATGCAAACATCAATGTAAATAGAGGAGAAATCATGTCCTTACAAAATGGATTTCGGCTATTAGGGCACAAGAGAGATCACCTATCTCTTCTTGTTCTTGAGCTATTCCAATGGAAGAACAAAGATCTAAGAGAAAGATCTCTCCCTAAGCTTAATACCCAAGGCTTTCACTTAATCTAATTAATATTACAATACTAGTATAATATTAATCTATGAGAAAATTGAACCAAAAATATTGTTAACACTTTGAATATTTTCGGTTTAGAGAGGGAGGAGAAGAGAGCTTTTTATCTCACTAAAACTCTAAAATTTTATTAAGGAATGAATGAATTATAATCTACAACACTTTTGTAAATTATTAGGTAAAAATAAAACAAAAGCCATGATGGCTTTTGCCTTCTCAAAACCGGGTAAGAGGAGGGGGTTTTTGGGGAGCCAATGCATGAAGTTGTTGTTCTAAACAAAGTCCATAGGCATGCATGGCTAGACAATTAGGTAATGATTATGTTTAGTTAATAAATTAATCAACACAATTATTAACCTAATACCCCAATATTTCGGTACAATCATAATATGGTGTCCATATTATTTTTTGTCAATTGTCTATATGTAACATTTCATATGTCACATATATTTGTTATGTAATTTTTAACATATTAAAAATCAACGTATTGATAAAAATACGTCACATACAAAAATCGACTTAGTAATTTCATAATTACCTGTGCCAAAATATTTTACCATTTATAAATCACAACAGATTGTATTTATAACAATTCATTCAAATTTAATTGTTACATTAAACAATTTATTTCATCCGAGTAATTATACAATTTAATTACTCAGACCGTATCTCATTTAATCACATTTCAATTTGATACGTAAATTTTACTTCCAAAATCGTCCGTCAATTTTCAAGTAATTTAATTAACTCGCAACATTATACGATTAATTAAATAATCAATTAAGAGTATTGCCCTTTAGGTATGACCTAGGGGTCAATCGATCACCACCGTCACACGACATGTAATGTCAAACTCTAGTTAGCCAATCATTACCGATATATGTTAACCAGTTGACAGTAACAATATTACTTCCCAATTGTATTCATCTTAATGAGACTTAAACATGTGATCTTCATGATCAACAGTCGTGATCGCATTATTGTCGGAGGACACATATTCCAACAAATAATAGATTAAGATTAATAAGGGAAGAAAGATTACAATCACAAGAGTTCCGGCGTAAAGAACAAATCCACTAGCAAGAGATTAAAGGAAGAGCAAAGTTACAATGGAGAGAGATTAGAGAGATTCAGAAAATGAGAGAAGCGTAAGTAAAAGTGTGTTTATGACCTAATCCCGACTTCCTTTATATAGGGAAGTCATTATTAACATAAAATAAACCTAACACGGGTTAAAAATCCCGAGTATATAAGCTAGTCACTCGATCGAGTAACTTTATATCACTCGATCGAACAAATCCAAGCTAAAACCTCTCGATCGAGTACCTACTTTAGGTACTCGATCAAACACTTATTAAATAGGCACTACTCGATCGAGTAGAAAAAGGAGTCGATCGAACACAATTGTACTCGATCGAGTACTTTCCAGCGCACAATTTCTGCTTCGCGCACTAAACTTCAAACGGCTGCCATTTCTTCGTTACTTGGGCAAACAGGGCTTTTCCTGTGGCGTTGGAAAGCTAAGAGGGCAAGATTTCATCTCCAATTAGAATCACCTAAAATTCAGTTGTAGAACTCGAGATATGTCTCTTCAAATTAGGCACAAGCAATTTGAAGTTCTTCCTTTGCTCGCCTAGCTAACTTACTTCTTTGCGCATCTCAAAATAGTAGTCTTAAGGCTCCGACTCAACTCACCTCATAAATGCATGTATAAGGACATGTTTTAAGCTTGATTATACTCCTTTCCGATTCATACCTGTAAATAATACAAGAGAAACCAAAGTAGACAATTCGGGGGACATTTGTAGGTAAAAACTACACAAAATGCATAGAAATGCGTGCAAACGAAGTACAAAATACCTATATAAAATACACGCATCAATATGTGCACTATGTTACCATGTACGATGCAAATATAATTCCGCAACATTTGTAAATTATATGTTAAAGTATCATTGTATCAAATATTACCGTTGTTGTATAAAAATGTTATTATCATGTAGTTTAACAAGCATGTTGAAGAAAAAGAACATAAAAGAGCCATGTTGTTCCTAACATTGATGATGAGCATGTCGACGGGCAAGTCAAGAAACGCAACATAGTGCAAGGTGCAATAGAGGATATTGTTGATGTTGGATTAAAGAAAGATTTGGGTTTAAAGTTAATTATATTTTCATAAACGTTTTAAGTATTGGATTTTAGTGAACAATTGTAATGTGGAAGTATACATTTGGTTTTTATCAGCACTTTTTTTCTAAAACTATTGTTATTTTCATGTTATTAATATAAGAATGCGTATACATTATTGAACATTTTGTATGATGCTCAACTATTATTTTTTGTACCTCAATTCTTATCTAAAGAAGTATCAATGTAGTTTGAAATTGTTCTCATATAAGACGGGTGAGAATAACAATGAATAACCAATGTGGATACAAGTTACAAGTTACCAATGTGGAAGAAAGAAGTTAAACAATCTCATATTTTACAGCAATATTTAATGTTTTTAGTTATGGAAACATACAAACAAATGCTTAGAGTTCAAATCAAGTCAAATCAAATATAATTTTAAATGGTTTTATATTGTGACTAATATGGTAACATATTATACATATACTCTCATAGTCTCATGTCACCATTTAATTATTACATGTTACCAGTTTAAGATTCATTCAATTCTAATCAAACATATTATACAATGGTTACATATACTTACTAATATGGTAACATTATGAACTAATATTGTTACATTACTCATGTCGCCATATGTATTCATATATGTCATTACCTTAAAATTATTTGCAATCAAATCAAATATATTGTAAATTGGTTACATATTTGACTAAGTTAGTAACATTTTATATATTTGCGCTCATGTTACCATTTGTATTCTTATATGTTACCATTTTAATTAAATATAATTAAAACATATTCGTAAAATGGTTAAATTCTCTGACTAATATGATTACATTCTGACTACACTACTACAGATACAGTCTATAACAACGGGTAAAAACCGTTGTAAAAACAAAAGGTGGACGTTGTTAAAGCGGCCGTTGTATAAGGTATTTACAACGGTTAGGTTATTTACTTAAACCGTTGTCGAAAGTATTCACCACGGTTAAAAGCCGTTGTTGCGTGTAAGCCGTTGTGGAAAGTGTTTCAAAAATATGGTGGTAATAATATAACAACGGTTATCATATGAATAACCGTTGTTGTAACTTTCCCACCAAAATTGTGAAGACTTTTAACAACGGGTATACGCTAAAAACCCGTTGTTGAAATTGGTAGTAACAACGGTTCTTCGTTTAAAACCTGTTGTTGAATATTATGCACGGGTATTTGTGAAAGGTATTTACAACGGTTCTTATTTTAAAACCTGTTGTTGAATATTATGGTGGATATTTGTGAAAGGTATTTACAACGGTTTTTGTTTTAGTAACCGTTTTTATTACGAACTCCTAATGTTTTTAAAAATTAAATTTGTTTCATGCCATTCAAAAACCTGCATATATCAGCAACACCATATATCAGCACCAACATAAATCATAACTGGGTTTATCAGAACTCAATAGATTCAATTCAACCACAACAGCAGCATCATATATATATATATAGATTCGGGATCATATGAGAACCACTAGGATGATGAGAACCATGAGAACCACTAATAATACTACTAATATTAACATTACTAATTAATAATACTAATAATATTACAATTTTACGCGCTCAACTCCCAAACCCTTCAACTTCAATCATTTCCCAATTTTCCCTTTCTCACTCATCTTCTTCTCTCTCTACGACCCTCATCATCCCCGTTTCCAACCGTAGCCATTTCCGTTCGTCTTCTCCGATCGTCGTCGCTGCTCATCTCTACCCTACCTTCATCGTTTCCGATCATCTGCTTCTCATATTACGGTTCAATCCATTCATCAGGAGCATTTTCGCGAGATTTATCAATCTCATTCCTACAAATTCAGGTACTATGCTTCCGATAATGGCGATTGTACTGTAATTTTATCATGCATGTATTTTTTCCTTCGACATTCATCAATTCCCCCGAGATTCATCAATTCATATTAAACTATTAACCCTAATTTGCAGTAATTTCCCTAATTAAGGTCTTTTAATTGTTATTCTATAATGAATTCTTAGATTCGGGACAGTAAATTGAGTTTTAATGTGTTGAACACATTTGCATAGAAAATCGAGTTTATACGTTGCTTATAGTTTAGTGATTTCGCATTTTTGTTCGATTGCATGTTCAAGTAATTTTAAATAATTGAATTTGCGGATTTGTGAGTTTTTATTCTGATTGCATGTTCAAGTACTTTTAAATAATTGAATTTGTGTATTTTGTGAGGGTCTTTTGGTTTTAAATGATCTATATTGTTTGGATCTGAAAAAATAGTCGAGTTGCTTGTTGTTTTCGGTATTTTTAGCCAAGTAAGTGAGGTTTTAGGATACCCGTCCTCTGTCCGTGCATGAAATAAGGTCCAGCGTGCATAAAATAGGGTTCAATGTGCATCAAATAAGGCCCTGTCCGCATCAAACACGGCGTCACTTTAAAATTAGCAGTACGTTCATTGTCGATAAGGTGCCAATGCTTAATTAGTAGAGGGCCCTTGACTCGGAAAATCTGCATATTTACCAAAATTTAAATGTTCTCGGTTGTGCATTGGCCGAAATTTCTAATTTCACCTGTGTTAACATCAGTCAATACATTCACAGATATGAGGCGAAAGACTGTTGCAAGGAAGAAAAACACACCAGTCAAAATTACACAAATAAAAGGAGGTAGTTCAGTGAAAGATTATTTCCCACCAAACCCAACAAATTCAACTCTAAATGATGTTGTTGACCAAAGTATGTTGTAAGAAAATCTGCTTAGTTTTGTCTGTTTTTATGTTTCATCCCTTCCTTACCCCAAAATAATGATAGACTACATTTTAATGCTCTCTCTAACCTTGGATGCAATACCTGTATTGCTTGCTTAATGTGATATTTCCTGAATTTATCTTAGTGTTTTCCTGCATGCTTTATGTGATTTTCAAATGACGGACTGCTTGTACTCTTTTCCTTACTAGTTCCTATTTCTAGTTTTTTCATTCGAGAGTTCAATTTGTGATGCTTGTAGGTCATTCTCTTACTGGTCAACTACTTATACATAGTCAAGTATGACCAATTGGTGCAAGGGGTGGGTAGTCAATATTCATGAAGAAGATAAAGCACTTTTTGTCAAGAATTACGTAAGAGAAAAAAAAGAGGCTATGGGTTTGTCATTTGCTCCCTTAGACAAAGTTCAGCTTACCGACAACTGTTATCAAGCCCAACTTGATGATTTTTTCAATAATCAAGATCTAGTGACTAACATATTTAACCAACTAGATTTTAACGAAGATAAGGCAAATATGGCGTTGGTCTGTAGGAATTGGTCTCAGCTTTTCCTCATACACCCAACTGCACCTCGCATTGAACATGCATATGTCATTTCTCTACGGACCAATGATATCAATGGTGTAAGAATTGTTCGTAGGGGTCCTAAAATAATTTATAAAAGATGCAAATGCTTTATGATGAAGATTTAGTGACTAAATTGCTCCTGCATCATCAACAAGAGAAAAATATTTTCCAAAGAGAACATCTAAATGCTCTTGATGATGCTGAACGTGTACATGTGAATGAGTTGCTTCATGCTTTAGCCACGCCATCTCCTGCATGTGACACAGCAGTTGCCATTTCAACAGACTTAGCAACTCGGGCGGTTTGCCTTTTTCGGTTTTTCCTCTATTTAGGCCTTTAACGGTTGAGTCTTAAAGTTGCCCTATTTTCGATCTTTTGTGGTACTCTTGTATAATTCCATGTATTAAGCCACCTTTGTATAATTATGTAGTCGGGTTTTCCCATTTTCAATGTTGTAAAGCTTTGTCATGTATGGATGATATATGTTTTATTAATGAAGTTTCTTTTCCTTATTTTGTTAATCATCGAGCTTTTCATTGTTTCATAATTACATGAAGTTTTTGGATCTATGGAATTGCCTTGTAGATGCATCAAAAAATAATCTCAGTGCATTAAAATACCCCTGTATATGTCTCAAATAAGCTGCCTTCTTAACCTACTTACTTTGTCAGATAATCCTCCCAACCCAAGTACTCCAGCTGCAAACCCAGAACAAATTCCTCCTCCACGTCGACAGAGTCCACGTATCCAACCAAGAGTTACTGAGCAAGTACCACCAGATATGCTTTCTGGTAACAACAATGGTGAGGGTTTATCTTTTCTTGTCCCTTTTAAAGATTTCCAGTATATGTCGTTTGTTCGAATATTAATGGTGATGGTTTAAGGTACAATACCCTTATGAATGCATCAAGTAGCCTTGTAGATGCATAAAAAAACAATCCATATGCATTAAACAACCATGCCTTGCGGTTTTCTTCTTGTTCGAATGACAATAGCAAGGGAAAGGGTTTAGGGTTGGATTAGGCGGACCGCGGGTCCGCCTAATCCAACCCTAAACCCTTTCCCGTCCCGTTTTAGGACACCCGGTCCCCTTTCTAAAATCCCGTCCCCAAAAAAGGGTTCACTCGTCCCTTTCTAGGGTGTCTTTAGGTTTTCGTGTTCGAATGACAATAGCAAGGGAAAGGGTTTAGGGTTGGATTAGGCGGACCCGCGGTAGCGGTCCGCCTAATCCAACCCTAAACCTTTTCCCGTCCCGTTTTAGGACACCCGGTCTCCTTTCTAAAATACCGTCCCCAAAAAAGGGTTCACTCGTCCCCTTCTAGGGTGTCTTAAGGTTTTCGTGTTCGAATGACAATAGCAAGGGAAAGGGTTTAGGGTTGGATTAGGCGGACCCGCGGTAGCGGTCCGCGTAATCCAACCCTAAACCCTTTCCCGTCCCGTTTTAGGACACCCGGTCCCCTTTCTAAAATCCCGTCCCCAAAAAAGGGTTCACTCGTCCCCTTCTAGGGTGTCTTTAGGTTTTCGTGTTCGAATGACAATAGCAAGGGAAAGGGTTTAGGGTTGTATTAGGCGGACCGCGGTCCGCCTAATCCAACCCTAAACCCTTTCCCGTCCCGTTTTAGGACACCCGGGCCCCTTCCCAAAATCCCGTCCCCAAAAAAGGGTTCACTCGTCCCCTTCTAGGGTGTCTTTAGGTTTTCGTGTTCGAATGACAATAGCAAGGGAAAGGGTTTAGGGTTGGATTAGCGACCCGCGGTAGCGGTCCGCCTAATCCAACCCTAAACCCTTTCCCGTCCCGTTTTGGGACACCCGGGCCCCTTTTTAAAATCTTGTTTTCCTGAAATAAGCTTGTATATGCATGAAATAAGCTGTCTTCCTGAAGCTAATCGGTGTTTTGTTTGGTGTGCACTAGTCTTATGAATTAATGGACTAACCTTGTATATGTATCAAATAACTGTTTAAGTGCATTAAACAACATTTGTGCATGCATGAAATAATTTGTCTTCTGAAGCTAATCACTTTGTTTGGTTTGGCGTACAATAGTCTAATGAATTCATGGACCAACCTTGTATATGCATCAAATAATGTTTAAGTGCATTAAACAACTTTTGTACATGCATGAAATAATTTGTCTTCTGAAGCTAATCACTGTTTGGTTTGGTGTACAATAGTCTTATGAATTAATGGACCAACAGTGTATATGCATCAAATAACTGTTTAAGTGCATTAAACAACTTCTGTACATGCATGAAATAAACTGTCTTCCTGAAACTAATCACTGTTTGGTTTGGCGTACAATGGTCTTATGAATTCACTGACCAACCTTGTATATGCATCAAATAACTATCTATGTGCATAAAACAATTTAGTATATACATGAAATAAGCTACCTTACTAATGCGACTACTTTGTGAGATAATTCTCCCAAACCAAACCCTACCAAGAAGCAGAGGCAGAACAAATTTCACCGCGGCAACGGAGTCCGCGTGTTAAAGCCAAAGTTCACGACGAAGTTGCACCAGAGTTGTCTCCTAACAAGAACAAGAGGAAAGCAGCATCAACAAGCAAAGAGCCAACGCAAAGTATAAAAAGAAGAAAGCGTTCTGACAAGTATAAGCCTCTCCTCACTCGGATGAGTCCTTCCTTGATCACTAATTTCATCAAGTTGGGGCCATCCGAACAAAGAAGTGAAGCCATACACGGTATGGGGTTCGGAGGGTTGTTACAACGTAAGTCGAAGAAATCAATGGCCATCCGGCCGGATGGATTGTGGAGACATTTAATCCGTTCAATTGTTCATTGATGAACCGCGATCTTGTTATCTCGGATGAGGATGTCCACGTAAATTTGGACTTCCTATGGGATCGATTGACATTGTTGCGGTGGAATGTTCGTAAGGAAAAGGAGTACACAGAGAAGGTCAAGAGGTATAAGGCTCGGTTTACCACCCGAGATATTACGAAAAAGGTTCTCTTAGATAAGATGATGGAGCAACGGGATGGTGGAGACGATTTCAAGAGGAATTTCCTCATCTATATCGTCAATGTTCTCTTGATGGGGGTAGTAGGTGATCATCCTAGCCCTCGGATATTAAGCTCCCTTTCAAATCTCGCCGATGTCCCTAACATGAATTGGTGCAAATTTGCACGGACCCATATGATCAACAACGTCATGTCGTGGAAGGCGGCTATAGCTAATTCCCCTAAAACTTATTTTAAGGGACCGATTCTGATTTTCCAGATTATCTACTTGGATAGATGTGTTTTCATGACGAGAACGGTGCGTCGATCATTTCCCTTATTAGCGAATTGGACGGATGAGAAAATTAGAGAAAGGGTTAAGTTGGAGAAGCAGAAGGGGGGTGGCTTTGGCAAGGGCTCTGTTGAACCCATATTTGCTTATGTTGCACCTCAACATGAACGTGAACCTGTACGTTTACCGAACTCGAAATCGAACCTCAAATTGAACCTCAACCTCAACCCGAAACTCGAACTCGAACTTGAAGTGAACCGGTTGATGAGAGGAAAGAATCCATCAAGGTTTTGGCAAGCACAGCCATTCGACTTGCAGACATTTATGGTGACTTTACCAAAGCAATTAGAAATGCTAAGTGTAAGGCTCCCGCATTTCCTACTGTCACGCAAATGTCAAAGTTGGCGATTGTTTATTTGAAGGATTTTCCCTTTCACACAGAGAGTACGAGAAGAAGGTGAAAGGGAAGGTCTTGATTGTGAAAGGGAGGGTGCTACTATGGAGAACATGGAGGAGGATGAAGTAGAAAAGGACAATGAGAAAGATAAGAATGTATTGAAGGAGAGAAAGGAGGAGGTGGCAGTGGAGAAGGAGTTGAAGAAGGATGAGGGTAAAGTGGAGGAGGAGGAGTTGAAGGAGGAGGTTGACATGAGTTGTGCAGATGATGCGTTTCTAGACAATCCCCTTTGTCGCCATGGCTGAATTAGAAGGGATCCTTAATAATGCATACACTCATGTTGGCAAGGTGTTTGATTCACATCATGAAAATATGTGGAACGAAAAAAAGGAAAAGGAAAAGAGGGATAAGGCGCTTCTGGAAGGACCGTCTTTCAGCCTTTTTAGTGGTGATGATGCACCATATAACTCTCAAGAGTTCCTTGAGTCCAGGTTGCAGGTCGCTTCAAGTGTTCCTCATTCAAGCACAACAACTACGACGCCTGTTCCGATGAGTTCGTCCTTTATCGCCAATATCGCCGATTTCGATCTCATCCCAACCATCCCAACCATCGCTTTGTAGTTATCTCCTCTCAAGTATCGTTGGATGAATCGCTAATTGAGCCTTCTTGTCCAACCGCCCCCTCGATTATGCCATTGAGAGGCGGTGGCTGGTAGAAGGGTGCTCCCTAAGAGGTGTGTTGAGGTAGCGAATGTTTACCGGTCACCTTACTTTATCAGAAACGTGGACATGGTTCGTGACTTGAGTCGATCGGAAAAACTGGTAGGAGACTATGCATTTTCAGAGGACTTAGATGAAGAGTATGTATCACTCTCCTATATTTTAATTTTATTCGGCATATATGTATTACATTTTCTTTGTATAACACTAAGTTTCATGTTATCATAACTGTATAGGGAGATTTTATTTAGCTGTGCAGGCAAGACTCTCACACGAAGTCATATGAAGAGTTTGCTTCTTGATCGTCGAGTTCATACAGATGTCATTTCTGTGTGGTGTGATTATTTGAATGAGGCCAACAAATTCAGAAATCGTAAATGCCCTTGCCGTCTATTTATCACAGAGACAACTGACGTAAGTGTTCCATGGCTGTTCTCAACCTTGGGCTACATTAGATTTTCGAATGCATGAAATAATCTTGTAGATGCACGAAATACCAATCTAGGTGCATTAAACAACACTGAACATGCATCAAATAAGTGCCCAATTATTACAAGTTTTTATTCTCTAATACGTGTCACCTAATTTAATGAACAGATTGACTCATTGGATGTCAAATTTGCAGATGTGGAGTTGGTAAGTCCTTCAAGATTTTCACATTTTCATGGTTGTTCTCAACTAAGTGTCTTTCTTTTCATTATTGTCTTTGCTTTCAATGTCGTACAGGTTTTCATTCCTATAGTTACACCCTTGCCATTTGTCTTCTGTTACCATGTTAGTAAGAAGCTTTTAGAAGTGATGCACTTGATGCCTCCGTCAACTGACTATTCCCGCCATGTTAGACCTGTGGTATATCTTCAGATCTTTTTGCAATAAAGTGCCTGATTTTCGTCTAATTTTTGTGAGAGATTATTTACTTGTCATTGTTTTACCTTTATCAGAAGAACTTGTTGGGTACACTTTCAAGTAAGATTCCAAACTTGGTGTCTTCATGGATTTTGATTCCTAAGTTGTATATTCCGCACGTTGCCGTTGATGTCGAGCATGATACTGGAATCTACCTCATGCGTCATATGGAGATGTACAATGGGGCTAAGGGACGCTTAGGTTCAAAGGTGGGTCGTAAAGGGAGTAAGTCTGTATTATTTAATTCAACTTTTCCTTGTATGTGCATTAAATATGAAGTCACTGATGATTTCTTTTGTTGTTATTGTTCAGAGAGTTGATGTTACACGTTATGTTGTGAGGGTTTGCAATGAAATACTAACTTGGCGATACAACTCTTATAAACTTCAAGTGACGGCTGCAGCAAAGGACTACAAGAATGGCGTTCAGATTCGGTAATGCGAAATCTTAAGTAGCTTTGTTTTCCGTTTTTCCGTTTTTCCATGTTAATAAAGGAGCTTTTATTTTCCCCTTTTCTTAGTAATCAAGCGCCACATGATGATTTATCATATACAGATGCACACTTGATCAATTATATTCGGAATAATAAGAAGAACAAGGAGTAAGTTCTAATCGACCATACTGACTTTCTAAAAACTTGATTTTTGTCCACTCTCCGATGTTCCGTGTTTTCTAATCTAATTGCAACATGTGCATCATTAGTGAGGTCGTTGTAGAAACCGATTGGTTGCAAGTTACCCAAGACGCGCTGCAGACCACTTTGCCAGGAAATTGGGTAATGGATATGGTTATTGATCTTTGTTGGTATTCGTACTACAATCGAAAACCCAAGTGTTGTGTATTTTCCGACAATCATAAAGGTATTCAGATTCCTTATTATGTCAAATGCTTGTTTTTGGTTTTTGAAATGACAAAGAATTTTGACAAATGTTCTCAAATTTCAGGGAGTTGTCGGTAAAAAGGGGTTTCGAAGTCAATACGTCCTACTTGACTACTTGCCCCTCAATCTAAACACAACCCAACTGGTAAATAAATATTCTCTTACTTTTTTTTTTCCATGCAAATTTTTTCCAATGCATTTTTTTTTCATTTGAAGTCGATAAATCCTACTTGACTAGTTTGTAATATTTCAGGCTTTCTTTCCTTATTGTGTGGAGAGATCACATTGGTTTGCATGCGTTGTTGACTTTGGGAAAAGGATGAACTTCATACTCGACTCCAACCTGCCCAGGCGCCGTGAAGTCAGGCAAAATTTTTTAGTTGAACAGGTATGATTTAGTTTTTGCACAAAAACATGTTACCGCTCACTTATTATATCCGGAAGGTCGCTCAACAGTTTTTGATCGCCCAAAATGCATTGTCGAATTAAACTACTGTTGGTGATCTTTATGTGCATGAAATACCCTTCTACGTGCGTGACATACCCTTGCATGTGCATTAAATAGCCTTATACCACAATCACAATTACTCACTCACTTGTTTCTGTATAGCTCCTGCCTGCTTTGGAGATCATCGCAAGAGACTCTCCAAGATACACAAGGTTGTTGGAGATCAAGACTTTTCAATGGGAGGTTGTGCAAGTGCCTCAACAAAAGAATGGGTATTCTTGTGGAGTTTATTTGTTAAAGTGGCTAGAAAATTTGTGTGATCAAGCATCATGGAGTGATGAGCGTTCTTACGAGGTATAAATTTTTCAACAAACTTTTGTAAACATTATTCAGTATATTTTATTTCAAGCATTTCAATATTTGTTGTTAAATAAAATTTTTACGCAGGATTTGGATGAATATGGTACGAGTATGATTGCACGTCTCATCAAATGGAAGCGAAACAAGGGAAAGGTAAATATAAAGAACCTTGAATGCCTAATTTAAATTTTGCCTAATTTTAATCTTCTTTTCATTAGATTCTGTCTCGGAGTGACTTTTACGTAACAAAGATTCCCCCCCCCCCCCGTTTTTTTGTAGGATTATCCCTAGGTGATATTTTCTAAACACTTGAGTCGAGGGATGTGCAAAGGGAGTGGCAGATGACCTAATCCAAAATTCGAAACACTGCCATTTTTTGATATGATTCCTTGAGTCGAGGGATGTACAAAGGGAGTAGACCCTGGAATATTAGATTCTTGTGGAGTTTATTCTGGAATATGTAGTACACTAAGTCTTGAGAGTACATATTAGATTTTGGAATATGTAAGGCGTGTAAGACATGAAGTCATGTTTCTGGACTAATTCTAAAAACATGTTACGGGGCAACGAAAACGAGAAACAATTTTCAAAATTGGATAACGAACATGCCACGAGGCAACGAAAACGAGAGACAATTTTCAAATTTGGATAACGAACATGTCACGAGGCAACGAAAACGAGAGACAATTTTCGAAATTGGAAAACGAACATGTCACGAGGCAACGAAAACGAGAGACAATTTCCAAATTTGGACAACGAAAAGGCTGTAATGAAATATGAAAACATCGTAAATGCATTAAAAACTGTTCCACATGCATGAAATAACAGTGTGCATGCATGAAATATGTAACTCATGTGTCCAAGGTCAAATCTTAAAGTAATCTCAAGTGAACTTTTAAAATGTTGCATTTTAATTTATATTTTGGAATTTTATTATTAACTTTGACGGTTGGGGATGTGGTAGCAAAGAAGGATGTAGTGGTAGATCAAATTAATCGCGGTAAGGTTCCTTGATACTCGCATAATGTGTGCATGAAAAACTGTTCCACATGCATGAAATACCGTTGTATGTGCACGAAATAATGGTGACAGAAACACTCAGGCTTTACATTCTATAAGTGTTACATTCATTCGTTTTAAGAAAAAAAGTCCAACATCTATCAAATAAAATAAAAATTCCCGAATTATTCAATAAGGCAAATGTCCAATATCTATCAAATAAAATAAAATTCCCGAATTTTTAATTAAGGTAAAATAAAAAATTACTCTACTCATTGTCGGTTGTCCTTCGGTCACAATTCCTACTGTCGTGGTTCGCCATCTCCCCACAGCCCCCCGCATTTTCTTAGCGCTTTCTTCGTCACTTCCCAGCTCGTTCTCTTTTTGAGATCGGCCTTTTCCCGAGCCTTTGTTTTTTTTTGTCTTGGAGGCAAAACCTTAATCTCACTAGGAATGTTTGTTCCTAAAAGCATCCCAATTTCAGCATTCTTGTCCTTTACCTTTGTAATACCAGTATTTCCACTTTCATCAGGGGTAATTTTTACCCTTTCCTTGAACTCACGCAAAATCCCAAGCAACTCATCACAATGCCTAGGACTCTGTTCAACAAGTGCCACACAAGTAAACAACTCTGACCATAACTCGCCAACTTTGTTTTTCTGTACATCCATTGATGTACAATCGCAAGCAATCGGCCATTAGGGTCGACGATTGGTGGCAGTTTCTAGTTTGCTCCATCCACCGACTAAGCGGTAGTCACTTGGAACTTTCTCGAATTCCCGATCTTTAAAGACACACAGAGCATGTCGTGAGCATTCCATGTCTTTCAAACTTCTTGCATGTGCATAGCACTGAAACATCATCCTTCTTAAAACCAACCTTATACGTTTTATTTCGAACTTGATCTATGATATCTGTGTATAGAATTGGATAGGTTTTATCTTTTTCTTTATCCCCAACACCACATGAATAGCAAGCTGCTTCGACTTCCTTTTGAAACTCGCCGAAAATTGTTGGAGTGTAGATTTTTGATGCATGCTTTTCTAGGGCTAATGGAGTCGACAAGCGGGGGAAGGAGTTTTTTGATTGTGCAACAAGTTTCGAATGAGTCCATCTTTGAGCATCCATTGCACTCTCAAATCTCATCCAAAACTCAACTAGGGTTAAATTAGGATTAGTGAAGTTCTTTGAAAAAGTGGTTTTCGACTCGACCTGGAGGTCGTTCTCATCAAGCCTCCTAAAAACGGATCACGAAAGTAAGTCGGAACCCACATATTTCTAATGTTGTACGTCTCCTTAAGCCACTTGTTATCCGACAACCCATGAGATTCAACTACTGTTGTCCACCTTTCCTCAAATTGGGCGGCTCCACATCTTCGCTCCAAACACATCGGTTTATCTTTTTCAGGAACTCAGTATCTTTACATATTACAGGCCCTACTTTCTCAGGCAACTTTTTTAGTATGTGCCACATGCAATATGTGTGTTGCACCTTGTCTTTCCAGGCTAATTTCATTCCTTCTTCTATCCCTGCATCTTCATCAGTTATCATACAAACTGGATGCCGACCCCCCATAGCCTCTACGAATTTCGTAAATAGCCAAGCAAAGGACTTCTTACTCTCATTTATAATAAGTCCAGCCCCAAAGGTCACGCATCTCTTATGATTATCCACGCTTGTAAAAGGACCAAATATCATCCTATACTTGTTTTTTCTAAAGGTCGTATCAAAAGAGGTCATATCCCCGAATAGCAAATAGTTTTTAATACTAATAGGGTCAGCCCAAAACACATGTGACAATCGACCTATCTCGTCTACCTCAAAATCAAAATAAAAAGATGGACACATGTGTTTTATCTTCATAAAATGCTCAATAAGCATTTGAGCATCCCCCTCTGATAAATAATTTTTGATATCTCTAGAAAAGTTCTTAAAATCTTCCAATGACGCACCCACATTTCTATAACCTCTAACATACTCCTTGAACAACCTATACGACTTAACTGGACCTATGTTATTTTTGGAGTTGTCAATTATCATTTTTTTGTGAACTACATTCAACTCTCTCGTTTGTGTCAAATGTACCATTGTTGATGGTGTTTGTGGCATATGATTATGACCTTCATGAAAATCATATATTTGGTATTTACCCATATCAGGACCTTCCTCCAAAATTCGCTTAAATTTAATACAAGAAGGATATTCTATCCTAGTCCTTTACCTCCTGTGATTTTTCCCTTTCGCTTCACATACTCCAGCCTTATTACACACAACTTTTTTATGCGTAACGACACCATTTTTAGTCTTTTGTGAGCTTAATCTAGTCACAAATCCACATTCTTTAGCATATGCTTCATAAAACTCAACACCTAGTTCAAGCTTATCGAATAGCATACCAATAACAGGCTTAAGATGGTTGAGACACTCAAAAACCCGATTCGTGTTGCTTGAAGAACCTTCTGCTGCCTCCTCGTCCTCTGCCTCCTCTACTATGATATCTGCATATGTGGTGCAATTAAAGTAAGAAAGGCGAGGGATACAAAAGCATATGAAATGTACCTTTAAAAAGCTGAAAACATCAAGCAACTACCAGGATGAATAGAATTGTACCTTCAACAAATTCGAAAGTCACAACTTCAGGAACATCATGTTCAACTGCTATTGCAGATATTTCTAATATAGGCTGACATGCATTAGCTTCAACATTCGCTCCTTCGTTTGTAATGACATTTGAAGAAGTTTGTGATAGTATTGAGGAGTTGTCTTTGTCATTATTCACGCAACAAGAAATGTCAAAAATTAAATAAGCAACAATACAACAAAGATAATTCATGAAATTGAGTCCCCGATTTTAACAAATGTAGGCAATTTCACAATTTCTCCAACCCTAATTTCTCAATTAAGCCAATTTGATTCACAAAATCACATTTTGATGCACCTAAACAGAAATTTGATGCACATAAACAGGAATTTGGATGCACATAAACAAGATTTTGATGCACATAAACGGTCTCCAACCCTAATTTCTCAGTTTCCCCAATTTAATTCATGAAACCCTAATTTCTCAATTAGGCCAATTTGATTCACAAAATCACATTTTGATGCACCTAAACAGGAATTTGATGCACATAAACAGGAATTTGGATGCACATAAACAAGATTTTGATGCACATAAACGGTCTCCAACCCTAATTTCCCAGTTTCCCCAATTTAATTCATGAAACCCTAAATTTAGAAGCATGATTTATCAATCCAGAAACTTAAGAGACGAATCAAACCCTAATTTCATGGTTTCAACAAATTTCTCAAATCCCCTAACCCTAATTTCTCAGTTTCCCCAATTTAATTGACGAAATCCTAAATTCAGAAGCATAATTGTTCAATTCAGAATTCTAATCGGTTAATCAATCCCTAATTTCACGAACAATCTAATTTAATCGTTGAATCAACTAATTTCACAACAAATAATCATAAAGATCGAAATTTTACCTCGAATTTAAAGGCGTCATTGATTGAAGCAACGTCGAAAGGTTGATTGTCGAAGAATTTATAGTTCGATTGTAGAGAAAGTTAAGGTTTGATTAACGAAGAGGCGATGGCGGAAGGTTTTAATAGTCGACATATGAGTTGAAGAGAGAGAGAAAAAATGATGAGAGAGAAAGCAAAATTTAAAAATGACCGAGATTAGGTGGGTTTGGGAGGGACGCGCGAAAAAATTTGGTTTGTCTCGAGATAATACACAGCGTGTGTATTATTGGATTGTAGTATTATTAGTGGTTCTCATGGTTCTCATTATATGGGTGGTTCTCATAGGATCTCGACCTATATATATATATATATATATATATATATATATATATATATATATATATATATATATATATATATATATATATATATATATATATACTTACAAGGAGTTAAATTTACATGAACTAATCATTCCCTAACTTCAACAAAAAATTTACTAATAAGTTGATCTAAGCTCTGAGTATCATGCATTTAGCCTTCAGCATTGCTATGTTCTAAGACGTATTTGCCCAACATGTCCCTTACCTCGTCTATATGTTGCCATTTGTACCATTGAAGGTCTTGTGGACGCGTTGATTACATACTGCGGAAAAAACAAAGACAAGACATTATTGTAACAACATACATCATTCAGCATAGCAACATCATGGTATAGCAGCAAGCAAGACAACATCAGCTTTAATTTAAAAAAAGTAATAAACACATTATTAAATTACTAACCTTTTCTGGAATAAGGATATATCTTCGCATAATAATCTCCAACATGAACCGACAAACGTAGTATCCACATTGTATGTTATTATCAAGTGGCGAGGGACCTATTATTACATAAAAACAAACAGACGAGAGAAGGCTCACATCAGAATCTTGAACTTTAGGTATTGTATTAGTATTAAACACAGATTTTTGCACTTAAGGTATTGTATTTGAGCTCGTACCCCTGTTATCGTAATAAAAGTAGGGCCATCATCAGAATCTTTCGTGGGTTGATCCTGCTCGTTAGCTCTTTTCTTCTCAAAGACCCTTTTTTTTTTTAAAAAAAAAGAAGGCAGAAACTCATTTTTTTAGGGGCAAAAATGAGCTTTTTGCTATAAATAAAAATTGAAAATATTATTATAAATAAATTAGTATTATAAACTTACTTAATAATCAAGCGCTTAAAAGTCTCGCTTGGTGGATTATGTATAGAGTCCAACCAAAAAACTTTCTTCTTCGTCGCATGATGATGGTCGCTAGCACCCAATGAGTCCTACATCAAGAGACATCATCATTATTAACAAGTACATATATTAGTTATGAAAATGCAATTGTAGGGGAAAACGTAATATTAATTTGTTTATTACCCGCTTTCATTATAAGGGGCAAAACCAACTTCTTGGTTGTCGCCAATTGCTGAGCAATATAATCTACCCGATGTTCGAACGAAAAAATCGCGATAAACATAGATAAAACATAGGGGCACAAGAATCTGTATTGATCACATGGAATCTTGTTCTCGGGGATCACTCTTAATTTCAATATCCTACATTATTACGGTATTAATTCCGGTATTTAAAACACTATCTAGTAGTCAGAATATTAGAATATGAAATTATTTATTAAGAAACTTACTTCATCCAAACAAATAGATGTTGGACATCAATCTCGTCAAGGCCAGCCCAAATGGCTAGCATATCCCATGACATCATTGCTTCGCGCTCAACCCCTAGAATATGCTCCTCGAGCGGAATAATTATCAATTGCTCGTTTTCTATGCGATTGCAAGCCTCTTCATGCAGTTTCCTTATCGTCACCGTTCTTACTTTTAGCATGTAATCCTTCCCAGAATATTTGTGGAGTTTAAACTCCTAACATCTTTCAGTTCGGGGAAATAATGATTCTTTGATTTTGTGCTACTACTACCAGCCTACACATGTAGATAATTAAAATAAGGGATATTCTACATGGTACCCCTCAATTTTTCGACTTTCTACATGGTACTCCTACACTTTTTAAAACACTAGTTGTTGCACCACGCCCTATCGGGCGCGGTGCCCCAATTTGTCGCAATAATAAGCGTACATAAATTAGAATTATCTTAATAGAAATGAATATGATCCCGCATATATTTAGAATTTGCGGAATAAGCATAGTATTTATTACATAAATGACGAAATTCCTTGAAAACACGGTGTCTAATGTCAAAAAATTAGAGAACAATTGTGAGAGAATAGAAGGCATAATGGCCGCGCTAGTAAGACAAACAATGTTTTTGTTGACAAACGGACCTAAAGAACATGATAACAATACGAGATGACAAAATGAACGCTGACGAACAAAAACACAATACGCTTAGTTATGCTTAGTCTCATGCAACCCTAACGCTAACGCTTAGTTATGCTAAAAAAACAGATCATGGGTAGAGCGCGAGAAAGGTGTCCTTAACATTAACATAAGAGCATGGAAGATGACGACGACGTTTTTCAATTAAAAGGAAGTTCGAGAAATTTAGGAAATCTATTCTTTTTAGTCCATATAGCCCCCTTCTCCTCATATTGCTAACCCTTCTCACCTTACCCCTTCTTCTCACGCATTTCCCTCGTACTACTCCTCCATAACTTCCATGGTACTGCATTCAGGAGCTTCATCCACATCAGTTAGAAGCCAAACCGGCCACCGTATTGCATTTCACAAGGCAATCAGGAAACATGGCATGTTGTCCATCTGGTATTGCATTTCACAAACCAATCAGGAATGTTGACCATCTATACATGATTCGGACATGTGACATGTTGAACACGTGGTCTGCTTCATTCAGTGTTTATGAGCCTTCATAAATGTTTGGACTGACTTCCATTAAGGCGTGAGGATGACAATTAAGGTTTTTAAAGCCGCCTAAAAACCAAGGCGACTTAAACGTTAATACTACCTAAATTTTAAGAATCTCAAGGCGATTTAACAGAGACTACAACATGAAGACAATTTCCACCATGGCTTTCGCCCGAATAACATATAAGCATCCTTAGTTACTATGTTCAAGAATTCCATTACTGGCTAACTAACTTGTTTAGCCGCATAGTTAAAAATTGGAAATATTCTCTCTAAAAAAACATGTTTACACTGCTAAACAGCTCACTGACTCCAATGTTATGACAAACTTGTGATAAAACATTGGCACATATATCAAGAAGAGACAATTTTTGATACTTATCTTTCAGACCAAGTAATCGCACTGTTAACCCTATGATTAAATGAGGGAATCAGGTACATAGAAATATCACTCCAGTTTATGAGTAGTATGCGTGTATACCCCCTATAGCTTTAAGTAGATGTAAGAATGAGGAATCGACAATACATCAATATAACTGTAGTGCCACACATTCTCTTGCCAACGATGAGGTAAGGACATGGGTGTACAAAGCCTGCCCCCCCTGTGTTAACATAAAGGAGAGACCACAACATTTGATTTATTGTGAAATTCGCACCCAGAGCTGCATAAACGATAGCTACTTTGCAGTAAATAGAAGTATGATTCGTACTGTGCGTCATAATACATAATTGCATCATAATCCGGAACCAAACCATAATGTGATTTTAGCTCCATAAGAAATAGAAAAAACAAGGACTCTTCAATATACAGTGAAGTAAGATAGAGTCCTTCAAAAATGTCAACCTACGTGGTTGTGTTAATCGTAATCCAAATGTTTCGCACATAAATATCGACGAAAAATACCAGTTTAGTCGTATTGATTATATACACGATTCAACACATACAAAAGTTGGTGAACCTAAGAGTTTATAGTTTAAACAAGTACTCTTGGTCAAAGTAGTAGCATAGATTATCAACCAGAGTTCAATTTGAAACCAACCAACCAACCAGATGAAATTAAGACTTATCATCGTTGGAATTGGTTGACATGCGACAAAATGGTGCATGCATATGAAAACAAGACCAGGAGAGCCTCTGCCCAAACCTTGACATATGGGCACTCCATATTATTCATCATCTAACTCATTCATCTAAGAAGCTAAGTTTCGTGTGCCTTAATCACCAGACACTTAAATCCGCAAATGCTTAAGGAGCTACTCCCGTTCTTAAAGTCCCGAGTTTTCCTCTAAATTGAATGATAAACAAGGCCATTAGACTATACATACAAGTAGATAAGATAACATGCAGGAAACAAGGGAAATTAAATCCTTCAAAGTTCCAAACGAAATAAGCGTTGAGAAATTAGACATATCGAATTGAGCAGAATTGTCAAAAACCAATTAAAAAAAAACTAAAGAAAAAGATTGATGTATATGCTAATTTAAAAATCCTATCACCAAAACATGCAGGTACTCAATTCCAATGTACAAAGAACATTCGTTCTAAACACCAAGAATCACATGCCGCTAGATCCCCAACAGTAAACTCTCCAACCTCAGAAGCCCTTGCTATCAGAAGATCGATAACCTACCTAATTGACAATTGTACGGTGGATAGCTAGGAACCCATGATCACATATCTCCCCAGTCCCCAAAGAACAAAGTGCTCACATCAAACACAACTGTTGCACTAAAAGTCCAGCATTATCCAAACCCTTCTCATCTTTACATTGTCATGTCTAACTCAAAACACCGCTGGTAAACCTCAAAATCAGTTTAAAACACCATTTTTTCC
Organism: Silene latifolia; assembly: GCF_048544455.1. Classification (NCBI taxonomy): domain Eukaryota; kingdom Viridiplantae; phylum Streptophyta; class Magnoliopsida; order Caryophyllales; family Caryophyllaceae; genus Silene; species Silene latifolia. The sequence goes on along the minus strand of NC_133535.1, from coordinate 120,049,812 downwards.
AAATCAACAATAGAGAACTGATTTCTCGAGAAAAATATCAGCAAATATGTGTGGATTGCAGCAAACTGTGCACAGAGCAGAATAAAAGCTCAGAAATGAATATAGTCATGAGTTCGTGACCTGATAGAGTAAAAACAAACAGCTGTTAGCAAATTGACAACATTCCCTCTTTGAGAATAGGTCTCTCCCTCTCACCGACTACGAAAGACATTTAGGCTCTTTGCTTCATCATTACTAATAAGCAATAACAAGGTGTAATTCCCATAACCTTTAACAATCATTGTAGTGAGTGGAAAAAGGTTGTATTTACAGAAATGTACACATACCATGGTGTTTTGAGCCCACTTCAGTGAGAGTGGAGGCATCGCCAACATTGAAAAAGTTTAACTTTCAGAAACCCCGACAAGATCAGCCTCACAAGAGCATTAATGTAAGAAGGAATCCCAGACAATATAAGACTCAGATTTAAAACATTCTAGTCAGATTACATTATCAAATTACAGCGTAGATGTTTGCATTTGACGACTCATTTAAATATCAAGAAAAGTGTAAAAAAATTAAACCATAATTCAAAATTAAACTAACAACATCAGAGTGACTGTCAGTTGTAACAAACAATCGAAGGAGAAAAATTTATAACAATAGTTAGATGGTTTCAAATAACCATGTAACGGAGAAAATCAGTGTTACCATGATAAGCGCCTACAATCAATAGATATTCTAATCCCAATAGTTTATGCTTGACATCATTGTCAGTACAAAAATATGAAAAAATCACCTGCTTTCACTTTGCTTCCTCTTACTCTGGTATCTCCATGAACAACATCTCATTCTTTGAGTTACTCATCTTCTCTGCATCTTTCACCTTCTCTGCCGCCATCGCCAGTAGCGCTGCCGCTAAACTTGAATTCCATTAGACTATTCAAAATACTTTTTCAAGGAAAACTTGAATTACTTGATGCGCAATTCATTTAGCTAAACTTGGATTACTCACCCAACATCTAACACTTCCACTTTGCAAGCAAGAATTTCCCATTTAGACTAATCAAAATTAAACAATCTTGTTCCCCTATACTCGGGAATATAAAACAAAATGGGTTCACAAAATGAACAACTGGGAGGAATAGGTTCACAAAAAGAACAAAACATGGAAGGAGTATGTAGTCTATGTACCCTATATTTCCCCTCTGAACAAAAGAAAACGTAAGTTTAAACAAAATCCACAAGGAAAGTCAATCCCAGGTGATTTTGACAAACAAAAAACCGCAATCTCATTTGTTAATATACATACTATTAACAACCCCAAGAAATTGACAAAACCCAGATTATAAGGGCGAGAAAATCAAACACACCTGCTGCAATAGTTATAAAAAGAAACACTGCATACAGCACGAGCAGGTCCAATATAATTCGAGCTCATCTTCACCTCTGTGGAACACGTGTAAAGGAATAGTTAAATCCATAGACAACCATACAATTAAGCTCAGCCAGATACATGATCGCTAGCGAGGTATCCAAGCTTCACCGTTCACCCATATCGTCGATGGTTTCTCCATTCAAGCCAAGAACTGAAGGTTTGTATAAGTGACTTCTCTCTCGGGCCACTCACAAGATCAGCCTACAAGGATAAAAGACAACTGAATGATTAGTATGAAGTAAATATAGAGGCCAAACATAACACTTAGTTTATGCCCACTTTCTATTAAATAAAGAAAATCAAGACCTTGTTGAACATACAAGGCTGTCTACAATATTATCAGAATCCAAGTGGGAGCCATGGCTTGTTAGCAGCCCAAGTTAAAGGCTTCGGATTCTAGTTGGAGTTCGCTCAAATCAGTAGAGATTCAGACTCTACAATCTTGATTGTTTAAGGAACATTTACCATTCCAAATTGAACCATCTAAATCCCTAATAGTAGAGGTGTAATCAAAATCCATTTTCCGGCTAACTATTTTCTATACAAATAAAATCCCACTTATACTAAGTAATTTTGATTGATATACCGTAGATCAAAGTAGTAAAAAAAAATGGAACACCTGAAGAAGAGAGGCATTAATGTTGATTAAAGAAAGACCAGACTTACAACACCAAAAACAATTAATAGAAAACGGAACACGGATCAAACCTAGCAGACGTAACTTAAGACGGACATTCATCGAGTTAGATCACATGCAATACACACGAACACGAAAAGGAATCTGAGCCTCATCATCGAGCATTGAAGGTGACGGGTCGGTGGTAAGAGACGAAGAAAGCAAGGGCAGTTGGAAGGAGCAGGAAGGAGGGAGGCTATGAGTATTATTTGGAAAATGAAATGGATGAATGAGAGAAAAAATATGGGAGACTGGAAGATAGAGTGGAGGAGAAGGAAAAAGGTAGTGTGTGTGTGTGTGAAGAACTACAAAGCTCACACGTGTGGTTGTGTTTAGTCTCCAGAAACAAAACGCAGGAAATGCTAGGAGGCATGTGCCTTGCACAAGAATGAATAGTTTGGCACTATTCCTAAGGGGGGATTTTAGATGTTGTTACATTTTAAGAGGTTATAGATACATGGTACCCCTAATTGTTGTCATTATCAATAAGTGTACCCCTAAACTTTATTTTCCGTCAATTAAACTCAGTTTTAGGTGTTAAATGATGACTATGACGCGTAACCAAGCTTGTCATTTATTATCCCATAACATAAAGACTCTATTAGGCTCGATATCCATCTCGATCCTAATATTTATTGACATATATGGGCTAAAAAAAAATTTGACGGAAAATTTATTGATCCCCTGCCAAATTATCACATCCAAAGATGGATATTGAGCCTAATAAAATCCTTATGTCACGGGATGATAAATGACAAACTTGGTTACGCGTCCAAGTAATCACTTAACGCGTAAAACTGAGTTTATTTGACGGAAAATAAAGTTTAGGGGTACACTTAGTGATAATGACAACAATTAGGGGTACCATGTATGTTTTAAAAAGTGTAGGGATACCGTGTAGAAAGTCGAAAAATTAAGGGGTACCATGTAGAATATCCCTTAAAACAATAAAAAATCCAAAGGTAACATATCCTAGCTAGCTAGTTGGAGTAATAAAAATAAAGAGTACTAATACCTGTCGATGTGAGTATCAAAAATAATATTTATAATTCCAAACTACAACTAGCAAGCGGTAGTAAGGGTCAATCCGCAGGGAGGTAGAGAGATAATAGTTGCTTTTATTTTTAGTCTAAGGGTAACAATTTGAGGGGGTTTTGATATGAATTAAATCTAAGTCTAATAACATAAATTAAATAAGCAAATAAAAGTAATGAAGGATGCAAACAATGATAAAAGAAATGCTAAGACGGTCGGTTCACTATAGCTGTGATGGCACATAATCCTAGGTAAGTCCGAAATATAGTCGCGCAGGATGGGTAAAACAAGTCCTCTCGGTCCAAGTTAACTAGTAGCTCCTTTCGGACTATGCTACTAGTCCCTAAGTCTCACTAATACTAGCTTTCGCCCCGATTAGTGATTCCTAAAGCCTAAATTACATTATCTCTCGATCTCAACAATCTAGTCGTCTTAATTCATTAATTAATGCCCTTCCCTATCTCACGATCTATGGGTTGGTCAAAACTAAGCATCTAACAAGTCTCCTCTCGGTCTCATTGCTAAATATTGCACTTAACGAAACAAACGGTGCTAATCAGACGCGAAGTCGGTCGATCGACCAGCTACCCCAGTCGATCGACAAACCGGCTCAGTCGACCGACTAGTTAAGCCAGTCGATCGACTAAACCCTAATTCGGGGTCACCTATTCTAATGCCATCTACGCTATAGCTCCCCTACATCTTAGCAAAGGGTATTTAGCTACTCATACCGGAATTAATAACAAAAACGAAACTAAAGTTGCAAATGATAGAATTCATAATTAAATTAAATAAATAGTAAAACCGCATAAAAGAGGAATTAGGGCTTAGGGATTCTAACTAATCAATTCTAATCTATAAAGAAAGAACAAATTCAGAACAAGAGATACTAGAAATAAGGGAAGCGGGACGAACAAATCCGGATGCAAAGAAGAACTTTATTAAAAGATACTTAAGAAAACTGTAAACTAGATAATGATAAGTCCCAACCCTGATATGAATGAATGAATAAAAGAGTAGGAATGAGTTACGTTATATAGGAATGTCACGTAACTCTTATTCCTAAAACCTAAACACGATGGGCTTTGTCACGTCTTCTAATTTCCGTCAGCTCGTGGGGTGGTCGATCGACCATGGACCTCAGTCGATCGACTGACCCTCGCTGAATAGTAGCTTCTGATCTTATTTAAGAATCGCGCTCTGGTCGATTGACCATGTAGGTCAGTCGATCGACCGCTTCTCTTTCCTGCAGACTTCTGTTCAGCACTCTGACAGTCTATAGACCATGTAGGTCAGTCTATAGACCAATGTAGCTGGTAATCCGCTTCAGAAACTCTCGCAAATCTATCTTTCAGGCTTTGAAATGAGCACCAAGTTCGCTTCCCGAGTCACTACTCCATGTCAAATGCAATGCTAAGTACTCGGGGATGGATTCGGCTCGATTTCCGCTAGATTCTTCACATTTCTGCAATATTATACAAAAACACGAAAGTAGACGGAAATAGGGAAAATAGTAGCATAAACTACATAATTGAGCTCTGGAATACGTGTAAAATAAGGTGTAAAACATCATATAAATGACACGCATCAAACTTCCCCAAACCAAACCTTTGCTTGTCCCCAAGCAAAAACTAGACTCGGTCCTAGGACCTAATTGGAACGAGTCCAATCTCAGAGCGAAATGCAACTATAAAGCTTAAACCAATTTAATGCTAAAAATCAACATTCAATTAGTAAAGCGAATCATGCAAACGAGTTATGTAGTCGTTAAAAATAAAGCTGAACCGTCGACCTTGCAAGACCTTCAAAATTGGACTCTCACGGGTCATTATTCTCTCATGAAGCAAAGGGTAAGCATATATATGTAAGAGAGGAAGAGAAATAGCCGCTCACCTAAACTACGACCCACATAAACATGCATGCAACTAATATGATAGACAATTCTAACTACCGCACATACATTCCAACCAAACAAGGTCCTGTCACAGCCGAGGGCTTACAAAATTATGGTAAAGTGAGGCAATGGGTGAGAAAAGGCAAAACATTTATAGAAATGTGGAGGTATAGGCGGCCAAGCTAGTACCTAAACAAAACCATATGACAACATCCATTTCCAACTCACTTATAGTATTAAGCACATGCGCCCTTCATTTGGCACAAAACTCACCAAACTGAACTGAAAATACTCCTCAATAAATGTAAATAAAGCATAGGAGTGAAACCGTCTACAAACAACATCTTTTCCTTTCTGTAGATACCCAGTATCTGCTGAGACTCCAACAAACACCCGATGATTATCGGACTACAACATGTTTTGGAATCGCGGCGTTTGATCGACAGTTTGTGTACAACTTTACGTCGGAAAACTTAAAACGATTTCGAAAAAAAAACATTTCAAAACATTTCAAAAATACCTGGAGTGTTTAATGCACGGCAACGGTGTCGCAATGACACTAACTAGAGTCAAAACCGACACCGGACCAAAAACCGACTCAAAAATTCAAATCCCGATTCCAACAACGAGTCAGACCGAGTCAACCACAAAAAAACCAAACATTTCAAACCTTCCACCTTAAGTTTTCCCGGATTCATGTTGGTCAAGTACCAAACATGTGACTACAAAACCTAGGATAGAACAAATCATGATTGTGTTTGTTGTGAAAGTGACAACACAGCTCGAAGACCCGCGGCGTGGCTCGCGCCTCTTTGAGCAACCCAAGTGGCCACGTCGCTCAAAACTCACACAACCACTCATTCTCCTATAAATACCCCTCAAATGCCACCCATTTGAGACTTACGCTAGTGTCCGCCCCCTCTTTTCTCCCTTAAAATTCTCGACTCGACTTCTTGAGTCACAACCCGACGCGTATTTACGACCTACCGATCGTAAACACGAGCCTTACACATTGTTTGGTACCGTCATCGTGCATTAAACCACTTGACCGACCACTTCGACCACTACACCATCACTAAAATTTTAAAACACTCTTTTTACTTACCAAAACGGTTTTAAACCGAGTTTTTTCCGATCAAACGAGTTATTACACTTACGTCGGTCACTCGCCATAACCAAACATGTAAGTATGAGGGTGTAAAAATCCTCTTTAATTATGTTTTCATTCATTTCATGACTATAACATGCTAAAACATGCATAACATGAACCAAAACATGGAATAAACGAGCCAAAACTGATTTTTGGTTTGAGGCAGAAGCCCCTTAGGTCGCCAACTAGCCCGCGCCTAAATGGGGTATTCAGACCAGAGATCAACCGTGTTTATTCTCGTTATTTCCCTTAATCCATTTTTCATATTTGTAATTGGTTTTCACCATTTCAAGTATTTTTGAACCATTGTTATTTTATTTCACATGTTTTAACCATAAAGCATTTTTCACCCTTGGTTCCTCATACCATGACGGTTTAATCCGTGTTTCGGTGATAATATTTGGTTAATGACATTTAAAAGGTATTTTAAAGCCTTTTATTTCATTTCTTTACATTTTCAAACAAACACATTAGTCACCAACACAAAGTCATCCTTGGTTCTACATACCATGCCGGATTTTAACCCGGGTACGATGATGAGTATCGACTAATAACATTCAAATGGACTTAAGACAATTAGTCCATAATCATTTTCAAAACTATTCATGTCAAGTTTGTCAAATCAAACCCGACACCGAATATTATCAAAATAATGATGATTATTCGAGTCTAGTTCTTCAAATCAACAAATGCGGTCTAAACGACCCCTTCAAATCAAACCAGGTTCAAATACCCATTTTCAACACGTTTTATAACGTTTTCTAAAAGGTCAGAACACGGCACATAAACCGTGGGCTAACCCGCGCCTAAACAGGCTCTCCATTTCTCATTTTCAAAACCGGAGGGAGGCCCCTACACACACATTTGGTGGCTCGCGCCTCATATAGCCGTCTGGTACAGAGCCTGTTCCCTTCCAGCATTAGTCTAGGACGATCCCGACTCCGGTTAACCCGGATATAGGACGGATCAGATGACTATTTGATTATCCAAAACCATATTTGCAAAATGCCTTACTAAGACAAATGGATCATGTTATGCACCCTAAACCTAATACGGTAAATGGATGTTTAATTTCCGTCTTGCATGCAAATCAACCATTAATCCAACTCGACATCTTATACTTGATACTTGGATTAAATCAACCGACTTAGAAAGCTCTCACATGTTAGATTTAAATTATTGGATGCGCATTCATGCATTTAAACCGTTTTATCAACTTTTATATTCAACCAACCAAGATCGATCAGTAGAGGCCGCTAAACGCGGGCGGGATTGGGTGTCTGATTAAAGGGCTTCCCAATACGTACCTTCACCTCTTGCTCAGAAACTTTGTATAGTGGACGACCTTATCCAAGGCATACGAGAGTCATTCTAGATATAGGATGCTAAAGAGGGACGATTTCCTTATCTTTAGTACCTATGTCAAACGCTGCTTTGTGCTTCGATTTGACCGAGGTATAAAGTGGAATTCGAACGAGTTCCAGGCATCCCACAAATGCTTGGTGGCGACTCCGAACATCTTTAATCGTTTCGAGACCCTTACCGAGACGAAACCGACCGATCTAAAACGATCCGGTCGAAAGCATTTTTACGCCGCCGAACGTGGCTTTCAAAAAAGACCGCTATACGTCCACAGATTGGCTTGGCATGTAGGTGGCTATGTCCACAGATTGGCGACTCCGCTGGGGAAAACTAGGACACTTACGTCTTTGTGATCCCTAGATGGTGAGAATCGAACGAGGTCTTGGTTGGAATGCGTTAATTGATATTACGGTCACGGTCGGGTTTCCTTGTCCGGGCCCACAACCTAACCCTTTTCGACCAATTGGCTCGTTTCGTCGGCGTGAGTTTTCTCATCCCCGCGTTTCGAATCCCGATTGAGTCAAGTATACCGTTGACGTTACACATTTTTGTTTCGTCAAAGAGCTTTCATCACCTTCGAGCACGAGACTAGGGCACCCTCCTTACACATTTTGTTTGGATTGATATCTCTCTCGCAAATCGGGGTTTGATTGCTTGGTGTGTAACCCACCCTTTTAAGCCAAAACCCGTGTCAGCATAATGCATAATATAATGAAACTGTGAGTGCTTATGTGCTATCTGATCATAAGTCCTTCCGTGTCATTTTCAAACTTTCAAAACCACCCTTTTCGCGCCGTTATAATGGCCATTTCAAACCTCGGTCTTTCTCCGACCGTTGCACGCCTTTCTAGGCCGCCGTAATGACGATTTTTAAACTCGGTTTTGTATAACCATTTCAACACGCATTTCTAGGCCATCGTAATGACGATTTTCAAACTCGGTTTTGTATAACCATTTTAACACGCTTTTCTAGGCCGTTGTAATGACGATTTTCAAACTCGGTTTTGTATAACCATTTCAACACGCCTTTCTAGGCCGTCGTAATGACGATTTTCAAACTCGGTTTTGTATAACCATTTCAAATCACCTTTTTACGCCGTCATAATCGCCGCGTCTAGACACAGCTTTTAACCCGTTTCGCGCCGACAATGGCTCTTTCAAAACCCGAGAAAAGCACACGCCCTTTTCTCGAGACACTTTCGGGATCCCGAGGACCATGCACCGTCCCCGAGACCTCTTCAAATATTTCAAACTAGATTTTCAAAACATACAATTTTGAATTTCAAAAACCGTCTTGGGAAACAATGGACTGTTTTCCGAGCCGACTCAAACTCAAACCGTCTTTTGCAAATAAACTTAAGACGACCCCTTTCAACTGATCGACTTGCGGAGATTTCTATCTTCGGAAGCCGCCCATTAAAGCGACAAATGAATCTTTTTGAAATTCTCTATTTTCGAAAACTTCAGTCCACCATTCTAATTCCGCCTCGTGTCTATCGAGTCAAAGCAAACGTACTTATGGATCTTTACTTATGATTCGTCTCACCACGAGACCCGTCCAATGGCGTCACGCCGTCATGTAGGACTCATGTCAAAGGTTCGGTCAAACACCGTCACGTCATAAATCGAGTCAGCACTGAGGGACCACACACGGTCGCCCTGTCTTGTTGGGTCTGATCTACATCTCGTCCTTTGTGTTATCTGCGTTAAGTCTTAGAACCGTGTCGGATTGAGTTGTAATGTGAGCCGTTTTTCTGCCTCAGAGCCATGGCCCCGTCTTCAGCTTCGTCCAACAACAACAATGATAACAACAGAGATGTCACAACTGATCAGCTAGCCAGCCTGCTTACCGCTCTCAAGGCCACCCTTGATCTCGTCGAGATCCGTATCGACGCCATGGAGAACAAAGAAACTGGGGAACATAATACCCCACCTCTGACTGAAACTGAGAAGAGGCTGAAGCTCTTGGAAGAACAGCTCCTAGCCCGGGGTAACAATATCCATCTTGAGAACAACCGAAGGTTCGAACCCGTTGGGGACCAGTTACCTGACAACTTCACCCTGACTGATGTGCCTAAGTTCAAGGGAGTGGAGGACCCACTCAACCTGTGGACAAGGCCCTCGGGAACTGCGTCCGCGGGAGCCACACTAGGCATAGTCGACTCGAGGTTCCTTCGAATCGAATTAAGACAAATTAGAGTCGCCACCAAGTTTTTTGGGAACTTGGAATCGTTCATGTCAACTTTACACCTTTCATCGAAAAGCATAAAGCCAATCGACTACGAGTGATTAAAGATAAAGACTTGTACCCTATATCACTCGATTTGAATGACTCTCGTAATCCAATGGTATTTAGACGGATCCACAAACCATAGATCTTGAGTAAGGGGTGAGGGTACGTGTTAGGAAGCCCATAAGGACACCTAACCCCGCCCGTCGATAACGGCCTCTACTAAGTCAAGTGTCGGATTTCAAACAAGGTCATAGCTACTACGATATATGATATGCAAACATCGTTTTAAAACCCTAACATGTGACAACAGTTTCTATGTCGTTTTAGATGCAACTAAACTAACTTTGTCAAAGTTGTAATTTAGCATGTGGGTTGATTGATCTAACAACATACAAAACAAAGCAAACAAGGCTTAAGGGGGAATGGGGGAGCCGTGGGATCTACCTATTACAAACCAGGCATTTCATGCCGACACAACGATAAATTAAAGATACAACTCGATCTAAATACAATTGCTACATACGATACCATACACGACACATGGCCATTCGGCCTAGGAAAACGTGCACAAAGGGGTGGCCCACGGCTCACATGACTCACGGCCTTGGGTCACTCCTCGTGATGTGTGCTTTTACTTAATCTTATCGAATTAGACATTGGGTCACACACCAAAGCATGCATTAGCATAAATCGGGCCATGTTGCTTTAAACAACATGCGATTTACTACGCTCTTACTTGCATTGGGGCACAACCATCTAACCAAACAAGACTAAGGTTTTTAAAAGAGGTTTTGACTCGATAAAAGAAAGCTAACTCGAAAATTACAACTCGATAACAAACGATAAATTACAAGCGACAAAACAAATAAAGAACGAACGATGCAAAAACAAACGAAACAAGAAAGGCCAAAGGCCACGGCCAAGTCTCACGGCCTAAAGCCACGTCCAAACCTAGGTCCTAGGTCAGGTTCATTAGGTTAGATAGATGATTGCGAAACGGGATAGGAAACAAGTTAGAAAACGAATTAGAAACAACGTTGATCGATTGGAAGGATGTCGCGCAAAGGTGTATTCTACACGGCCTAAAAGGGGTCAAATTGGGTCAAGTTTACTAATTAAGTTAACTCATCGAGTGTTAATAAGAAGGTGCTAACCACGCACTCTTATACTAGCGAGAAATTAGGTGAAAGAGAGAGATGCGTTCATTAAGTTATAGAATTGTCGATTGATTTTAAAAGCTATGTCGAAGCACCCTAACATGTCTAATTAGGTTATCAAATTGATCTAATGTCATCTAAACGAGTTATATATTAACAATCAGAGGTCAAACTAACATGTGAATGGTCCAGGGGTAGGTCGAATCACACGAGAGAAGAGAGGAGTCAAAAGCGAAGAGCGAAGTCAGAAGTTCGTTTTATTTATGTCCTACCTTGAACACGAGGATATGTAAATGAGACGGGGGTGTACGACCGACTGATGTAGCGGTTTCTTTCCCATCTCAAGTCAATGCGGGTGTTCATGGTGGTACTTTAACTCATACTCGGACTAAACTAGTTTCATAGTTAATTAAACAATCGATAAACAAAAACGATAAACGAATAAAAACAAACTATAAAAAAAACAAACATAAAAAAAACGAAATAAAAGGGAGAAAGAGGAGGATTTGATGCACCCTCAACCTACATGTATCGTTGACACCGTCTTGGGTCATAATCGATGGTAGATTTTATCTCGAGAGGCCGTCGTCGACGAAGAAACAAAGCAAATAACACGTTTTTATCGAATCTGGACAGCAACTTTCAAACTGCGATTTCTCTCTCGTTTCACGATGAAAATTCGATTTAAAAGATGTTTTGAAAACTAAAAAGAGAGGAGAACAGAGATCTTAAAGCAACCCCTGCTCGTTTTGAGTTATTGGGCACGAAAAACGAGCACAAACAGAACTGGACAGACAGGAAAAAGCCGCGAAAACAGAGTGTATAACACTCTGTTTTTCGAGGGAATTCGTGTACTCTCAAAGGCAATTTGGCTCGTAAATCTTTATCTAATGTGTAGATGGATGTTGTATGGTTAATTTGGAACAAGAAACTCGAATTTTGATGGAGGTTTGAAGGGAGAACGAACGGTTTTAAAGAAGACACACAAACTGATTCTCAGTTTGTAAGTCGGTTTTGTGGAGGGTTTTTGAGAGGCAATTAGGGTTTGTTTCTGGAGTTTAAAGCTTGTAAGTGACGGTTGTATGTATGGAGAAATTAGAGGAATGAATGTATGGTGAAGGGTGGGTATTTATAAGGAGTTAAAGTAGGGTAAAAGAGAGGAGAGGCAGACGGGCTCGGCTGAGCATAGCTGCTGTCCAGCAGCTTTTGGGGGGTTTTCTAGGGTTCGTATGGGGGGTTTTATTGGGGGTTAAGGTAAGGTAATATGGGTAGGATATTAGGGTATGGGTTAGGGTTAATGGGCACGGGTTTTGGTGGTGTTTGGAGCGGGTTTTGGACTCGGGTTTGAGCTGCAAAACAGGGGGGCTGTTTCGTGTTTTATGCGGGCTGTTTGGGGGGTGATTTGGGGCATGATTTGGGCCGTGGTTATGGGGTTCGAACTGGGGTTGGATGGGTAGAGGCTTAGGTTGGTTAGTGTACTCTATATTCGTGCCAACTCGTAAAGAAAACGGGCTCAAAAACCGAGCTAAAATCGAGCTCAAAAACGTGTTTAAAACAAGTTTTTTTTTCGATTTTTAAATTCGATTTTTCAAATCAAATAACACATTAATATAAATGAATTTTCAAATCAAATATATCATAAAATGATTTTTCAAATCAAATATTTATTTTATTTTCAATAAAATAAATTTGAGAAAATAAATTCAAAATAAAAATAAAATGAATTCACCTTAAAAAAAGCTTTAATTTAAATATCATTTAAATTAATAAAATACTCCGTCGACAACGCTCATTCTACATCGTAAAACGAACCCAAATAATGACAATGACAACTAATAAATACATGTGTCCTATCATCATCGGGTGTTTGTCGGGTTCTCTATAAATTCCAATATCGACGGATACGGGTATCTACAGAGCCCCCACTTTGACTGAGGCTTGGACAAGGCGAAAGTCAAAGTATACCCCAGGTCCCTCTCGACCTGAGGATTCTGTGGGTCGTTTATAGTCCATTAGACTTGCGTATATAAGCTCGACCACCATAAGAAGAGATCATACCGAAACTTCGTTGGGGATTGACTCTTGCTTCTGTTGTGTCAAGTTGTCATCGTTGGTCATCGACCCATAAAATTGCATATATGGTGGATTGAGCCTTATCCTTAGGCGCCTACGTATCCGTTTCTGACGGAATCAAACCCGCGTCGTAGTTCTAAGAGCTCGCGACACATGCCCAAAGTTTATCATCTGCTGGCATTTGTCCAAAATTCATCATCTGTTGACACTTGCCCAAAACTTATCATCTGCTGGCACTTGTCCGAATGGGACGAGACTTTCCAAGGAGGTTGCCGCCGCTTTCATCATTTGCTTTCAGCTACGGAATTCTTCCATTTCATACTCTTGTATTGAATTGAATTCTGAGTGGATGTCATCCTTTTCATCTTGATAATGGTCTCTGAAGCCAACGGCTTCAGAGCCCCCAGTTTGTGATGGCTCTAAAGTCGAAGACTTTAGAGCCCCCAGTTGAAGCATATCCTGCTATATTTGCAACATAGAAAATATACGAGCAATAATCATCACTTAAGCACACTTGGATCATCGATCTTGAAGTTGGATCATTTGAAAGATTGGGTCATCGACCCGAAAATTGAATTTGAAAATTTTGAATGATTGGGTCATCGACCCGAAAATTGAATTTGAAAATGTTGAATGATTGGGTCATCGACCCGAAATTTGAGTTTGAAAGACTGGGTCATCGACCCGAAATTTGAACATGTTGAAAATTTTGAATAATTGGGCTATCGACCCAAAAAGATTCTACTACTTGGATCATCTATCCACAATTCGCAAAAAGTTTTTGAAATTTTGAAATTTTGAAATTTTTGAAATCGAACCTTGACGGGTGAGCATGAAATACGACTCAGACACTCCGTATGACCCGTAAACAACGTGGGCGTAGCCCGCTACCGTAAAACAAAAAAGGAAAATAAAACCCTAAGTGTGCACGGGCTTTAATTCAAATATTGACTTGTTGGGGGTAGAAATGTAAATTGGCCATTCCGGCGCCAAAAGATGGCAAATGGGAAGCACAAGGTCGTCGACTTGGGAAGGAGATATCGTATGGCATGGGCGTGCTCCCGAGGGCACCTGGGAATCAAGATCACTTGGCATTGACAGGGTGGATTAAACTCACGGAGCAACAATGTTGGCTTCGCCCAGACACTAAACACAGACTGATTTTATGAGAACACTCGGACATCACACATCACTCTTGCTGGGAACATTCTGTCACTCTTCTCCTCGCCTCCTTTCTTTTCAGCGAGTTTTCATTATTTCTTGCTACCGCCTTCTTTCTTTTCAGCGGGCTTTTACTATTTTTCTTCCACGCCTTCATTCTTTTCAGCGGGTTTTTCATATTTTCTGTTCCTAACACAAACCCACATCTATCTTACTGAGCATCTTTGCCTACACCGTTAGATAAAGCTCATTCTGAGACTTGATACTATTCATCCGAACCTATATCCTTATCCTAGCTTACATCGAGTACTAAGACCAACTCAAACAAAGGTGGCTTCATTTAGACTTGGTTAAGACCGATAAGAAACCGACAAGATGACAACTTGGATGATGGGTGGATTGAATCCCTTATTCTGAAGGACTGCCTACGTATTCGCGTGGAGCGAAATCAAATCCGACGTAGTTCGATCATGGTGCATAAACATGGCATTTTGATTGTGTGTACACACTCAAAGATTTCACCTAAGGTATCATGTTGTATCCCATTCTAGCCTGTAAGGTACCGTTGTATCCCGTGTCTAGGGTTGGTACAAAAGGTTTTGATTCTTTGGGATGTGGAGCTTGGTAAAAATAGGTTCGTAAGGTAAACCATCATTCTGAAGGTTCGCTTTATGGTGCTAAGGTCAACGGGTTATGGCTTACATCGTGGTTGGGAAAGGTGTCTCGGCTTTGATGAAATCCGAGTGCAAATGGGTTAAAATAAGATGTGGGTTCAAATTTCCATGTCTGGACCCTAAAGGCTGGGTGTAACAACACAAGCGGAATAATTCTCAAAATTCCCGACTATCCCCTTGTAACTGTCTCAGGAAGGACTTAGAGGGTAAAGAGGTTACTACTTAAGCTTTTGGGCTTCGCCCATTGAACCTCAACTATGGGTACTTAACTTGAATTCTGGCTTCCGTAACTTCGACATTCAACCAAAAAGCATTCCGCAATAACTTCAACATCTTTTTTCCTTTTCTTTCATCTTTTTTCATTTTTCTTTTTTTTTTTTCATTTTTCCAATTTTTCTCTTTTTCTCATTTTTCATTCTTTTTCATCTTTTTTTTTTCTCTTTGAAAATAATCTTCTATTCATTCTCTTAGTCATAAATGGATACACCTTGAAAACTGGGCTTCGCCAACTAATTTGGGTAAGAACTAACAATTCCTTGTTAGAACGGGTTGATATCTTCTCTCTTCGAGATGGGATGATTCTGTTGGGGAAAAGGCTTGCCTTCCGTCATCGATAGGGGAAACAAGGAGCTAGTTAGGGTTTGTCATAGAATCATCTAAAAGCTTGTCACAAACATTGGTTCAGATGGAGGTTTTCTACCACCAGACATGGAATAGGTAAAGGAATCAAACACGGGATCCTAGTGTACCTTACATTTTGAAACAGGACATATTTCTACCCCAGGGATTCCTTTGAGTGTGTTGTGCGTTTTATCATGTTTTCGGAATGATTGAGGATTGAAAACAAGACAAATTGGGAAACGAAACTGCAACCTTTTATTGGAAAGACAAATGCTTGACAGACTCGAAGGAACGATTCCTAGGACACACCCTAGGTCATCGCGGAACAAACGACTCAACTTCAAGAAAAGAAAGTCCTAGACTCGACTCGACTAAGATAAGAAAACAGATCCCGACTCATAATTTTCAAATCTAGTTTTGGGCTTTCCCTTGTTCAGTTGTCAACTTAGATGCTCGGCTCTTGTCCTTGATCCCTGTGATGGTTTGCCTCCATCCCGAGGTAGTCCTCTGAGGATCTACGCCAATGATGAAGGTTGGTGAATCCAATTGTCTTTTATTAACTTCGTTAATGAGAGGAGTACATTCTAGGGCAAGACTCCCGACTCGAATTTCATTCTTCGGGTTTGGCAAGAATTCAGAGCAATCCACAAATATATTCCCGATAAACACTCCTTTCCAGTGACATGGGCGGATAAGATGGGAATAATCGACATTGTCTTCGACAGAAACAAAGTTGGCGTGATCGGCAAATGGATTGGAGATGTTATTGGGTTTGACAGCTGGGATCGGGAGTGTTCCATTCTCAATCATGTCTTGGATTTCGTGCTTCAGTCGATAGCACCTTTCAGTATCATGGCCTTTCCCTTGATGAAAGGCACAGTAGGCATTTGGTTTATACCATTTACCTTGTTGATCAGCGGGAGGGTCCGGAGTTGGACCAATAGGCTTCAGCTTTCCTTGGGCTATGAGCCTTTGGAGAGCGTATGTATAAGTGCATCCAATATCGGTGAATACCCTCGGAGCTTGGCGCGGAGGCCTTTTTGACTGTCCATCTAAGAGATTGACAGTTTCAACAAAGTGGGCCGCTGCTGGTGCTTTTGCTTTAGATGACGAGGCCCCCTGGTATCCTTTTGGCTTCTCAGCTTCAGCCATTCGGACATCGTCCTCTACCTTTATCCCGGTAAACAGGTCGTAAATTCTTCACGAACTTATCTACCATTTCGACTTCATCAGGCTTCTTAGCTAGTTTCACGCTTTCAGCGCGCCATCTTGCGAGGAATTCAGTAAAGCCCTCTTTTTCCTTCTGTGTCATTACTTCCAAAGTCCTTATGTTGGTTTGAATCTCAACATTGTCAGCATAGTGCTTACAGAACTCCACCGTAATATCTTCGAAAGTGGGGAAGTTCTTAAGGTCAAGATTATAGAACCACGCCTTCGGGTGTTCATCCAGAGATTGGGCAAAAATTTCAGAGAGCATGTCAGCAGGTACTCCCTTCAGTGCTAAGTACCCTTTATAGGCCTTAACATGGTGGACCTGGATCTTCGGTGCCCTTGAACTTTGGGATGTCAGTGAGTACTATGTTCGTGGGCAACTTATCCTGAACTGGGACATAGGCCCTAGCATTCTCATAGTGGATGTTCTTCCCCTGGGAGAGTTTCAAACGGTCTTCGATGAACTTGAACCGTTTCTCCAGATCAGTAAGAGGTGGGGTAGATGGAGGGGAATCTTCACCCAGCTTAGATTCGATTGCATCCATTCGGGTCATCATGAGGTTCACGGCCTCAGTGAGCTTGTTAACAGCATCTTCCATTGCTTGACGTCGGGTTTTTGGCGGCCTTTCTACAAGAAAACCCCGTACTGAGTCAATATTCAAAGTAAGAGCCCCTGCACACTTAAGAACACGACACCAACTTGACTCAAACAAAGACTCAATTTGAGACTGACTAACCAAAGGTTCGACTCACGGTTGGATTTAGACCTTGGTTCATTTTGGACTCGGCAAAACGACACGACCCGAATCATCATAATTCGGTTCTAAACCGGACTCGGTGTGACTAAACCCGTGATTGGACTAACATAGCCCATAGGTTTGTATGAAACGTCCACAATGGCCTAGCTTGGACGTTTCTGTGGACTATCCTAGACCAAAAGGTCGACCAACATGACTCAAAGCCCAAGAGGTGAGCTTGGGTGACCCAACAGGATCATGTTCTAGACTCTTAGACCGAAACACACCCGGCCTAACACGGCCATGACCCGGACACGACTCGACGTATTTCATGCTTGGTTGAGGTTCTAGAGGCATTTTGGATTGATTTTGAAAAACGAAGGATTGATTTGAAAATGAGATTTGAAATGGGCAGCATGCCGGCTATAAAAGCTCATTTTGGCCGAAATTTCTAGTCCTATTTGGGCAGCATTCCGTGTTTTTAAAACCATGCTATTTTGAAAGTAAGTTGTTCAAAAGTTCGGTTTTGAAATGGACATGGAAAACTTTGAAAAAGACTCGGGAAAACACCTTGCACATTGTCATTCTCATGTTATAAGGATGTATGCTACTAGACATCTCTAAGTCTCGGCAAGTCTTCTATAAGAAGGTCTATGCCCTCCATCCTTTTGCGGTCTTATAGAGCAAGGGCCTTAAGGTAAAGTACCTAGAAGAGCGTCCCCACCATCAAGAACCACGCGAGGTGAAGTGGAAGCGAGCAATGTGCAGCTTCCTAGCATAGTGGGACGTCGCCCCCCACGCATCACAAAGAAATGCTGGGACGGCCCGGGAAAATCCTTAAGGGTTTATGCATGAATCGTAGCACTATGAGTAATGTTTTACTTTCCAACACTTTCTTTTCAAGTTTCACCTCGGAGAAAAAGACCCTAGAAACAAAGTGTAACTAGTCCTCTTTTCCCAGTGAGTCGCCAAATCGTGGACAAGGCCCTCGGGAACTGCGTCCGCGGGATCCACACTAGGCATAGTCGACTCGAGGTTCCTTCGAATCGAATTAAGACAAATTAGAGTCGCCACCAAGTTTTTTGGGAACTTGGAACCGTTCAAGTCAACTTTACACCTTTCATCGAAAAGCATAAAGCCAATCGACTACGAGTGATTAAAGATAAAGACTTGTACCCTATATCACTCTATTTGAATGACTCTCGTAATCCAATGGTATTTAGACGGATCCACAAACCATAGATCTTGAGTAAGGGGTGAGGGTACGTGTTAGGAAGCCCATAAGGACACCTAACCCTGCCCGTCGATAACGGCCTCTACTAAGTCAAGTGGCGGATTTCAAACAAGGTCATAGCTACTACGATATATGATATGCAAACATCGTTTTAAAACCCTAACATGTGACAACAGTTTCTATGTCGTTTTAGATGCAACTAAACTAACTTTGTCAAAGTTGTAATTTAGCATGTGGGTTGATTGATCTAACAACATACAAAATAAAGCAAACAAGGCTTAAGGGGGAATGGGGGAGCCGTGGGATCTACCTATTACAAACCAGGCATTTCATGCCGACACAACGATAAATTAAAGATACAACTCGATCTAAATACAATTGCTACATACGATACCATACACGACACATGACCATTCGGCCTAGGAAAACGTGCACAAAGGGGTGGCCCACGGCTCACATGACTCACGGCCTTGGGTCACTCCTCGTGATGTGTGCTTTTACTTAATCTTATCGAATTAGACATTGGGTCACACACCAAAGCATGCATTAGCATAAATCGGGCCATGTTGCTTTAAACAACATGCGATTTACTACGCTCTTACTTGCATTGGGGCACAACCATCTAACCAAACAAGACTAAGGTTTTTAAAAGAGGTTTTGACTCAATAAAAGAAAGCTAACTCGAAAATTACAACTCGATAACAAACGATAAATTACAAGCGACAAAACAAATAAAGAACGAACGATGCAAAAACAAACGAAACAAGAAAGGCCAAAGGCCACGGCCAAGTCTCACGGCCTAAAGCCACGTCCAAACCTAGGTCCTAGGTCAGGTTCATTAGGTTAGATAGATGATTGTGAAATGGGATAGGAAACAAGTTAGAAAACGAAGTAGAAACAACGTTGATCGATTGGAAGGATGTCGCGCAAAGGTGTATTCTACACGGCCTAAAAGGGGTCAAATTGGGTCAAGTTTGCTAATTAAGTTAACTCATCGAGTGTTAATAAGAAGGTGCTAACCACGCACTCTTATACTAGCGAGAAATTAGGTGAAAGAGAGAGATGCGTTCATTAAGTTATAGAATTGTCGATTGATTTTAAAAGCTATGTCGAAGCACCCTAACATGTCTAATTAGGTTATCAAATTGATCTAATGTCATCTAAACGAGTTATATGTTAACAATCAGAGGTAAAACTAACATGTGAATGGTCCAGGGGTAGGTCGAATCACACGAGAGAAGAGAGGAGTCAAAAGCGAAGAGCGAAGAGCGAAGTTCGTTTTATTTATGCCCTACCTTGAACACGAGGATATGTAAATGAGACGGGGGTGTACGACCGACTGATGTAGCGGTTTCTTTCCCATCTCAAGTCAACGCGGGTGTTCATGGTGGTACTTTAACTCATACTCGGACTAAACTAGTTTCATAGTTAATTAAACAATCGATAAACAAAAACGATAAACGAATAAAAACAAACTATAAAAAAAACAAACATAAAAAAAACGAAATAAAAGGGAGAAAGAGGAGGATTTGATGCACCCTCAACCTACATGTATCGTTGATACCGTCTTGGGTCATAATCGATGGTAGATTTTATCTCGAGAGGCCGTCGTCGACGAAGAAACAAAGCAAATAACACGTTTTTATCGAATCTGGACAGCAACTTTCAAACTGCGATTTCTCTCTCGTTTCACGATGAAAATTCGATTTAAAAGATGTTTTGAAAACTAGAAAGAGAGGAGAACAGATATCTTAAAGCAACCCCTGCTCGTTTTCAGCTATTGGGCACGAAAAACGAGCACCAACAGAACTGGACAGACAGGAAAAAGCCGCGAAAACAGAGTGTATAACACTCTGTTTTTCGAGGGAATTCGTGTACTCTCAAGGGCAATTTGGCTCGTAAATCTTTGTCTAATGTATAGATGGATGTTGTATGGTTAATTTGGAATAAGAAACTTGAATTTTGATGGAGGTTTGAAGGGAGAACGAACGGTTTTAAAGAAGACATACAAACTGATTCTCAGTTTGTAAGTCGGTTTTGTGGAGGGTTTTTGAGAGGCAATTAGGGTTTGTTTTTGGAGTTTAAAGCTTGTAAGTGACGGTTGTATGTATGGAGAACTTAGAGGAATGAATGTATGGTGAAGGGTGGGTATTTATAAGGAGTTAAAGTAGGGTAAAAGAGAGGAGAGGCAGACGGGCTCGGCTGAGCATAGCTGCTGTCCAGCAGCTTTTGGGGGGTTTTCTAGGGTTCGTATGGGGGGTTTTCTTGGGGGTTAAGGTAAGGTAATATGGGTAGGATATTAGGGTATGGGTTAGGGTTAATGGGCACGGGTTTTGGTGGTGTTTGGAGCGGGTTTTGGACTCGGGTTTGAGCTGCAAAACAGGGGGGCTGTTTCGTGTTTTATGCGGGCTGTTTGGGGGGTGATTTGGGGCATGATTTGGGCCGTGGTTATGGGGTTCGAACTGGGGTTGGATGGGTAGAGGCTTAGGTTGGTTAGTGTACTCAATATTCATGCCAACTCGTAAAGAAAACGGGCTCAAAAACCGAGCTAAAATCGAGCTCAAAAACGTGTTTAAAACAAGTTTTTTTTTCGATTTTTAAATTCGATTTTTCAAATCAAATAACACATTAATATAAATGACTTTTCAAATCAAATATATCATAAAATGATTTTTCAAATCAAATATTTATTTTATTTTCAATAAAATAAATTTGAGAAAATAAATTCAAAATAAAAATAAAATGAATTCACCTTAAAAAAAGCTTTAATTTAAATATCATTTAAATTAATAAAATACTCCGTCGACAACGCTCATTCTACATCGTAAAACGAACCCAAATAATGACAATGACAACTAATAAATACATGTGTCCTATCATCATCGGGTGTTTGTCGGGTTCTCTATAAATTCCAATATCGACGGATACGGGTATCTACACAACCATATCCGTGCTTTCAAAGACTACATGGCCATTAAGGGGGTCAAGCAGGAGCTTTTTACCCGGATCTTCCCATCCTCTTTAGAGCCGATTCCTCGCCAATGGTACTACTCCTTGGATCCGAAAAACCTTACTACTTAGGATGAGATCGCGGTCGAGTTTGCCAAACAGTATGCAGACAATGTCGAGATCCAGGCCAACACCCATACTCTCGAAGTGCTAACCCAAAACGACAAGGAGGGGTTCACTGAGTTCCTAACCCGTTGGAGAAGGGTGAGTACTCAATTGGTCAGTAAGCCGAGTGAATCAACTCTGATGGAAAAGTTTGTCAACAATCTCCGCCCGGTTTATGCCAACCTACTAAGGTATCAAAATATCAAAACTTTTCAAGATCTGCAGATTATGGGGACGCGTATTGAGGACGACCTCCGAAAGGGTGTCTTAGCCAAGACCACTGGCAGAGGTTACCAGGGATCCATCTCAACCGGATCTCGCCCTTACGGTCAGATAAACAAGATTGATGAGGTTAACCTCGTCGAACCATCCGCTAAGAAAACCGAGCGCCCCAGAGAGTGTTCACCAACATAGGGTCGACTTATGCAAGTGCCCTGAAAAGGCTCATGGACCAAGGGAAGTTACAACCGATCGGACCCACCCCGGATCCGACCGACGCCAAGAAGTCCCGATTCTGGAACCCCAACGCTTACTGTCAGTTTCATCGAGGGAAAGGGCATGATACCGAAAATTGCTTCAAACTCAAGCACCTCATTCAAGACATGACTGAGAAAGGAGATTTGCCACTACCCCCACCAACTAAACCGAACAACAAGACGAATCCTTTGGGAATCCACGCCATTTCTGACGATGAGCCGACCCTAGACCCCTCTCACCTCATCCTGCCAATTGACGACGAGGTGAATGCTTTGGAAAAGGATCCTTCAGACGGAGTGTTTGTGTTTAGTGCTGCCACTATGCTCACTATGTTTCAGCAAGTTGAAGAGGCCATAGCCAGCTTCTCTGAAAGAATCACCCGATTCGACGACGCCTACCGTCGACTTATCTTCAATACCCCAACACCGCGCCCAAGGGAGAATTCCCCAATCATTCAAAACTACCCACCCCAGGATGGATTGCTCCCCCGACCATTCTGGCATAGACCTCACGAAAATCACCCTCAAAATAACTACCCTCAAAATAACTACCCCCAAAATAACTACCCCCATAAAAATCGCCCTCACAAAAATATTCCCCACAAGAACTACCCACCGAGGAATACCCCTCCAAGGTATCCTCGAGACTCCGAAATTAACGGCATATGGAGGGATGATGTTGAGGATGTCTATATCCTCCCAGGAAGGAGAAGCGGGCGAAAGAAATCGGACATCTCACCCGGTCCGGACGTCCCTATCAAAATCCGAACAACCCAACGGTCGTTCCAACAATGAATGACCAAATCGTCCCAGAGGTGGACACTCAACCAAAGACCCCCGAGAACTCAATCCTGAAACAGCTCCAGAAAGCAAAAGCCGAAATCTCAATTTGGAAACTGATCGCAACGTCTTTTGACCATCGACAGGCCTTGCTGCAGGCCTTGGGAAAATTAATCGTGCCCTCCACCTCTTCCCTGGAAGAAATAGTGGCGCACATGACGAGAGACGCCCCTGATCTAAACAACCCGGTCGTCTTCTCCGACGAGGACATCCCTCCGTTCGGAGCCAATCATAACCTGGCCCTGTACATCACCGTACAATGCCTCCAGAAAAATATAGCCATGGTCCTCGTGGATGACGGTTCCGCCGTGAATGTCATTCCTCTCAAAACTGCCCACAGGCTGGGTATCAAGGAATCTGACTTGATCCCGACGAATCAAGGAGTACGCACCTACGACGGCACTCGTCACAAGGTCGCTGGGCTTATCACTTTGACCGTCGCAACCGGAGCATTAGAAAGACAAACCAGTTTTCAAGTGGTCGATATCGACGCGTCCTTCAACATGCTCCTGGGGCGTCCCTGGATTCACGCCGTCAAGGCGGTCACATCAACTCTCCACCAGAAGATCAGGGTCCCCTTCAACGGGAAAACAATCACGATTCCCGCTTCCCCAATCAAAGCATTTATGAGAAGGGGGATAGCTTCCCAAGCCATTGAGGAGGACGACAATGAAATGTGGGGTTTCCAAGCCGTGAACGCCATAACTGATGAATTAGCGCCCTCTGATTGTGACCCGTTCACCAACCTCACGGTCAACCGTATCATGATGCGCCAGGGTTACTTCCCGGGTTTGCCGCTCAATCCACTAAAGGACCCTTTGCCTCCCTTGAAGCAGGCTAAGGTCCCCAACATTCCCTTTGGACTGGGATACGAACCTACTGACGAAGATATCCG
Organism: Silene latifolia; assembly: GCF_048544455.1. NCBI lineage: Eukaryota > Viridiplantae > Streptophyta > Magnoliopsida > Caryophyllales > Caryophyllaceae > Silene > Silene latifolia. The sequence continues at coordinate 120,025,851 of NC_133535.1, read as the reverse complement.
GGAGATGAACCTCCTAGTCCGAAAACGCAAGAAGCACGGGGTTATCCTCCGTCCCTACCACCTGACTCTCAATGGATACTTTGTCCCCGAGGGAGAGTCCGAGCTCTACCATGGCTTTCCGGAGCCAATCTATGACTCTGTGGCGAAGGCTAGGTACCCGGGAGTGGAAGTCTTCCAGGACTGCTACTTTATCCCCGATAACATCGAAGCTACATCAACTGAGTCCAAGCCGTCACCATGCCTTGACGGACAAGCTGTCACACTCCTCTTTGGGGAAGATAACATCAAACACCTCGACTATGAGGACATCATCAACATCGCCCTAAAGGACAATCAATTTGATCCAACCGCCTTGATCTCCGATACTGACCCGGAGAAAGCCACCCAGGGCTGGAGGAAAACCATCAAGTGGACCGATCGCCAGGGCCGTATTCTCAAGATAACAACTGGAGAAGGCCCTATGTTCAAAGAGGGAAGTGAAGAAGGATCTGAGTTTGAGTCTGAGTCAGAGTCAGAGTCTGTCATAGCTCCTAACACTCCTGATGTCCCAGTCAAGGTCCCCTTCCCACTATTTTATCACAAAGTCATGGTTGATTCAGAGGCTGAGTCTACTAGGGTCACCCCCACTCCCATGAAAGGTGACAACCTGGAGCCTGTTCCAGGGGCCACTTCCTCTGTTGTGTCGCCTCTGACTGATCATGAGATGTCTGTCCTTTCCGAGCTTTTCGCTCGTGTCAACTTAATGAACGCTAAGTTTGCTTATGACTCGTCTCAATTTAATCGCAATGCACTCGAATGACTATAAGGAATTTGACTTGAGTGACTACCCACCTCACTTAGCCAAAGAACTTGACAAACGGGAAACCAGAAACCCCATCATTGAGGAAACCGAGCCTATTAACGTAGGAACCGACAACACACCTCAAGAACTTAGGATAGGGACAACCCAGGACCCCTCGGAAAGACGACAGTTCATTGACCTCCTCCACGAATACAAGGACGTATTCGACTGGTCTTACAGAGACATGCCCGGGATTGATAGAGATATTGCAGAGCACCGGATACCCATTAAACCTGGGGCTAAACCTGTGAAGCATAAGCTACGCCGGATGCCTCCTGAGTGGGCCCTAAAAATCAAGGAAGAAGTGGACAAACAGTTCAAGGCGGGGTTCATCAAAGTGTCTGAATACTCGGATTGGGTGGCCAACATTGTGCCCGTACCAAAGAAAGACGGAAGAATTCGGGTTTGCGTCGACTTCAGGGATCTGAACAAGGCGAGTCCAAAAGACGACTTCCCTTTGCCACATGTTGACATTCTGGTGGACAACACTGCCAAACATGCTCTCCTATCATTCATGGACGGGTATGTTGGGTACAACCAGATTAAAATGGCTCAGGAAGACATGCACAAGACTGCGTTCACTACACAGTGGGGTACATAGTGCTACACAGTCATGCCTTTCGGCCTCATCAACGCCGTAGCAACCTATCCGAGAACCGCTACTACTCTCCTACATGACATGATACACAAGGAGGTAGAGGTGTATGTCGATGACATGATTGTCAAATCAAAAGAACGGGACGGCCACATCAGCGCCCTCCGGAAATTCTTCGCTCGTCTGCGGAAATATAACATGAGACTAAATCCTCAGAAGTGTGCATTCGGGGTCACCTCCGGGAAACTCTTGGGACATGTCGTCAGCAAGAGAGGCATTGAGATTGATCCAACCAAAATCAAAGCCCTTCAACAAATGCCTCGGCCTAGGAACGAGAAGGAGATTCGGGGATTTCTCGGTCAGGTCCAATACATCAGCCGGTTCATTGCCAAGCTCACTATGATTTGTGAACCAATATTCAAAAAGCTTCGTGCCTCCGATCACACCGATTGGGACGACGACTGTCAGAAGGCCTTCGACAGGATAAAGGAAATCCTATCCAAGCCTCTTGTCCTCATGCCACCTCAACCGGGGATTCCTCTATCCCTGTACCTGACTGTTACCAACACAGCCATGGGAGCAATGCTAGCATAAACAGTTGGCAGCGAAGAGCGAGCCATCTATTACATTAGCAAAAAGTTCATTGAGTACGAGACGAGGTATACCCAACTGGAAAAGACATGCCTTGCCCTAGTATGGTCAACAAAGAAGCTGCGGCATTACATGCTCAGCTACACGGTCCACATCTACTCCAAGATGGACCCGGTCAAATACATATTCGAAAAACCCGTACTAAACGGAAGGCTGTCTAGGTGGACACTGATGCTGTCCGAGTTTGATTTCAAGTTCGTACCCCTCAAGGTTATCAAGGGAAGAGCAGTCGCTGATTTCCTGGCAGAAAATCCCATCAACGAGGATCCAACGACCGACACATGGTCACTTCCTGACGAAGACATCCTTTGCGCCGACTCCGACGCATGGGACCTATACTTTGATGGTGCATCTAATCTGAGAGGCTTCAGGGTAGGAATCCTTCTAATATCACCAGAGGGAGAACATGTTCCGATCTTGGTCAAGCTAGACTTCGCTGTCACCAACAATGCCGCTGAATATGAAGCATGCCTCATCGGCCTACAAGCAGCCATCACATTTGGCATCAAGAGATTGAGGGTCCACGGCGATTCCTCGCTCATCATCGATCAGGTGTCCGGATCATTGAAAATCCGATCTGACAGCTTACTTCCCTACCGAGCAAGGATCAATCAAGAGGCCGAGTTCTTCGACCAAGTCGACTACTTCCACTTGCCACGAGAGGAAAATCAATTTGCTGATGCCTTGGCAAAACTTGCCGCGCTCGTCAACATACCTGACGACATGACATCAATGCCTCTACGTGTCGAGAGAAGGAGCGAGCCAGCTCACATTTGTGCTATTATCGACGACGGAGGAAAGCCATGATGAACCTTGGTACCAAGCCATCCTCAATTACAAAACCAAAAACGAATTTCCTCCCAACTCTGATCAAAGAGGATAAAGAGCCATCCGTTTACTTGCATCACAATTCGTGATAAACCAAAATCAACTCTACAAAAGAGCACCCCAAGGAATTCTCCTCCTTTGCATTGACCATCACAAAGCCAAAAACGTCATGGGAGAGGTTCACGACGGAGAATGTGGCCCTCACATGAGTGCAATGATACTTACACGGAAAATCATGCGGCTAGGTTACTACTGGACCACCATGGAAGCCGATTGCCGTAACTACGTCAAACATTGCCACAATTGCCAAATCTTCGCCAACATACAACACATACCACCATCCCTTTTGTACACCATGACGTCACCCTGGCCTTTCTCAACCTGGGGCATCGACATCATCGGGAAAGTCAACCCGATAGGCACCAAGGGGCATTGCTTCGTCCTCGTCGCCATCGACTACTTTACCAAATGGGTAGAAGCACAGTCATATGCAGTCTTGACCGCCAAACAAGTGGCCAAGTTCATTCAAAACAACATCATCTGCCGATACGGGGTACCCCATGAAATCATCAGCGATCAAGGCTCTCACTTCCGAGCGGAAACTCAAGCTTTGCTGAACAAATACAAGATCAAACGACATCAATCATCCCCCTACCGTCCCCAAACTAACGGAGCGGTGGAAGCAGCGAATAAAACTCTTGTCACCATTATCAAGAAAATGCAAGACAACTACCGCGATTGGCCGAGAAAACTCCCATTCGCACTCTGGGGATACCGAACCTCCATTCGAACACCGACAGGCGCCACACCCTTCTACCTAGCATACGGTATGGAGGCGGTTCAACTGGTGGAGTTAGAGGTCCCATCTCTACGCATCCTACTGGAGAGTCAAGTCCCTGAGGCGGAATGGACCCGTCAAAGGTACGAATAACTCACTCTTCTAGACGAACGACGACTCAACGCCTTGCACAACGTCCAGCTATACCAACGACGTATACAACGGGCATTCAACAAGAAGGTTAAACCCAGAAACATCCAGGAGGGCGACTTGGTCCTCAAGTCAGTTCGAGCAGCATTACCCTGAGGGGTAATATCCGTATAATACCCTATAAAATAAGGACTATAACGCAAATTTTATATGTGATTATTGTTGATGCGTGTCTTTTATATAAGGTTTTCACCTCATTTTTACACGCATTTCTGTGCTTTTTATGTAGCATCTGGCTACAAATACCCCCGAATGTTCTACTTTGGTCCGTTTATTGTAATTTGCAGGAATTGACCGAGGAGGAGCTAAATCGAGCCTTAATTGTCCCATTTGCATGCATTCATGGGAAATAAGGAGCCGGAGTTTAGGAATCTTACACTTGGAGGACGTATGAGCTGGGTCAAGGAAGGAATTCAAGTCCTGATGCGCTCATATAGCTCGATCGTGTGCCTTTGTGCTCGATCGAATGCTTTACATACTCAAAGCTGCTCGATCGACCAGCTGAAGGAGTCGATCGAGGAGGTCCAGTGGCGATACTCGATCGAGAGGTTGCCCTAGCTCGATCGAGTGTCTTGGAGTTCGATCGAGTAATCTCTCTGCTCGATCGAGAGAATTTCGTGTGTTTTTGGTTTATTTCCGCCTAATCTTTTATGGGCTTTGTAATCAGTCCATAGATTAGGTTTTAGATGTTTTTACAGTATAAGACTGAGGGAAACATTACGTTACTCCGATCTCCTTTACTACGTACATTTCTACTGTTACTTTTGTCACAGTTCTTCGGATCTTGTTCACTACTTCGCTACTCGAATTCGGTATTATCAATCTATTTATTCCTTAATCGTTTTTATTGCTTTAATTCCTTTCCTTTCTTTTCTTCTACTTGTTCAATCAATTAGTTCATTCACCATGTTTAGTTTGAATTGTTTGGTTATCGTAATTGTTAATCTGATAGTTATGAGTAGCTAATTCCCTATGCTAAGACTATAGGGGATCCATGATTTGAAGGGAGAGTAATCGAATTACTGGGTTAATGCTAGTATCGTCCATGTTGTTAAAATGCTACATATAATTGTAATTGCCTAATTGAGTCGACGCAATTAGACCCTTATTCTTAGTGGACCTTGACCTGGACCGAAAGGTTGGAAGGGGGAGACTAGTAGCGAGCAATAGAGTATTGCAGCGAGGACGAAAGTTAAACTGTTTACACTTTAGGGTGAATTAAGGACCGAAAGGTGACGTTCGCTACCCCTTGGACTGTATTGCATTGACCTGGGACCTAGATTACTCGACCGGACGATTGTGGTGAACCGCTTGTCTTAGCTGTTCTCTTTTATCTGTTAAACCCTCTTCCTTTATTTCTCTTCCCCTCAGTCTCTTAGTTTAGAACCCACATTTTACAACCCCCAATTTTGGTTACTTAGACGAACCTAGTTCTAGCAGACAAATTCCTACCTCTCTGTGGATTCGACCCGACTTCCCTAGCTATATTAGTTAGTTGGCCAGTTGGTTATTTTTGAGTGTGTGACGCGGTACCGTGTCAAATTTTGGCGCCGTTCTTGGGAGGTGGTGCATATTTGTTGCTTTAATTAAGTTTGTCTCTCGTCTCAAGGAATTCATTCCCTGAGACTGATCTCATTTTCGCGAAGCTTTGATTAGTTTTGCAGGATAGCAGCCTAATTGCCAGGATGCCTACGATTACAGAGCATACAGAGCCATGTGGAAGATGCGGTGAAGAAGGACATGACCTTTACGAATGCACGGCAGGTGTAGAGCGTGCCCTTGCGTATAAGAAGTTCAAGCAGGGAGTTCCTTTCTCCTAGTTATATGAGGAGATAAAGAGCGTTTCCACTCCTTCCACGCCAATATCACAGCCGGGCTCTCCTTCTTCAAGAGAAGCAATTGCCGAACTGAAATCCATCATGTTGCAATCGGATACTGTTATATCGGAATTGAGAGAGCAAGTCGCGCAGTAAACACTCGCGGCAGACCAAGCCAAGACTCCTCCAAATTGCGATTCCGTCAGTGGGGTGAATTTCCACAAGTGACCTTATTCACGAGGAAAACGAGGTGTTGACGGTGATGATGACTCGGATGACGATTTAGACGAGTTTCGCAGGAAATGCTTGCTTGCGCGTGTGCAGAACTACTCGATCGAGCAACACATCCACTCGATCGAGCGGTTCTAACCACCGATCACTCGATCGAGTGACAATAACGATCGATCGAGAAGTGCGGGGGTCCAAGTTGGTCGATCGAGTGAATATTTGAGGAAGACACTCGATCGAGTGGCAAGATAGGTCGATCGAATGAAATTGAGGAAGAAAGCGGTCGATCGACCGTAAAAGTGTTCGATCCGATTCGTAAGTGGCGGGAATCCTAATTTATTATCTAATACCGCCACCGTGTCATCTCCCCCTTTGTGGAGACATCACGAATTGATAAGGGCAAAGAAAAGATTGCGGGACCACTCATCGCTACCAGGGTACCCTTCCCGAGCCGTCTGAAGGATGCAAGGATCGAGCAACAGTATGGTAAGTTCGTGGACATCGTGAAGAACCTTCGTGTAACGTTCCTTTTTCGAACTTGTCACTCAAGTTCCCACTTACGCTAAGTTTATGAAGGATATTGTGACGCGTAAGAGGAATTTGAGCGAATTTGAGACGATTTCATTTATGGAAGAGTCTAGTAACCTGTTGTTAAATAAGGCCCCTCCAAAAATGAAAGACCCGGGCAGCTTTTCTATTACCCGTGTCATAGGTGATTTGATTATTGATAAGGCCCTTTGCGACTTAGGTGCCAGTGTTAGTGTCATGCCCCTTCCCGTCTGCAAGAAATTGAAACCGAGTCACTTCAAAGTGACTAACATTACCCTACAGATGGCCGATAGATCTGTTAGGAGACCTTTAGGTGTCTTGGAGGATGTGCCTGTGAAAATAGGCAAGTCTGTATATCCCAAAGAGATTTCATTGTTTTGGATATAGGAGGACACCGGACCCGGATCATTTTAGGAAGACCGTTCTTTTGTACAGTGGGGTCGTGATTGATGTCGACAGGGCGCGTCGACCCTTGCGCAGAGGGGATGACGCTATCACATTCGGTTTGCCCACTACTTTAGCCCACCCAATGATAGAGGACACTTGTTATTCGGTCGATATCATTGATGAGTCTATTTATGACTTCTGGTCGGGTTCTTTTATGAAGGACCCACTAGAAGCTCTCATGCTTTTTGACGAGTGTACGAGATAACCCGAGGAGGACGATGACGCTGCGTTGGATTTGCTTGTCGATGATTTAGATGAGCATGAGGGAGAGCAAGTGGAACAAATGATCAGCACTCTTTGCTCCATTGAGGTAAAGGTACCGGAACGTAAGCCTCTCCCATCTCATCTTAAATATGCTTTTCTCGACGATACAGAAAAGATATCCAGTCATTGTTAGTGCCAAGCTTAGTGATGATCGGTGACTTCTTTGTTAGCATTTGTACTTAAGAAAAACAGAAAGCAATGGGCTATTCACTTTGGATGATATCACGGGGATTAGTCCCGATATTTGTATGCACAGGATAGAGTTGGAGGAGGATCACAAACCTTGCGGGGCGGGGTCGGCGGGTGAACCGGAAGATGCGAGGATGTTGTGATGGTGAGGTAATGAAGTCTGCTGGATGCGGGTATCATCTATTCGGTAGGTAATTCTAGATGGGTAAGCCAAAGACGGGTAGTCCCGAAGAAAGGAGGGACAAATCGTAGTTAAGAATGAGAAAAATGAATTAATACCTACCCGAGTAGTGACCGGTTGGCGGATGTGCATAGATTATGACAGTGAATGCCGCCACCAAGAAAGATCACTTTCCCCTTCCTTTTATTGATCAAATGGTAGAAAGGTTAGCTTCACATAAATTTTTCTGCTATTTAGATGGGTATTCAGGGTTCTTTCAGATCCCTATCCACCCGGACGATCAGGCTAAGACTACATTTACTTGTCCTAAGGGCGTTTTTGCGTATCGCAGAATGCCTTTTGGTTTGTGCAATGCCCCTGCCACCTTCCAAAGGTGTATGATGGGGATATTTTCAGAGTATATTGAGTCTATCATGGAAGTGTTTATGGATGACTTTAGTGTATATGGAAGTGATTTTTCTAACTGTCTGTCTAACCTTGAGAAAGTGTTGCAGCGCTGTATTGAGGTTAATCTTGTGCTGAACTGGGAGAAGTGTCACTTTATGGTCAACGAGGGAGTTGTCTTAGGGCACCTAGTCTCTGATAGGGGAATAGAAGTCGACAAGGCAAAGGTGGAAGTGATTCAGCAATTACCACCTCCTGTTAATGTAAAGGGGGTGAGGAGCTTCCTTGGTCACGCTGGCTTTTATCGCCGGTTTATCAAGGATTTCTCAAAAATTGCTAAACCACTCACACAGCTGTTGCTTAAAGATGCCCCTTTTGTGTTTTCGACGCTTGTCTTTTTCGCTTTTAACAGTTAAAGCAGGCCTTAGTCTCCGCGCCGATCATACTGACCTCCCAACCGGGACTTGCCGTTCGAGATCATGTGCGACGCGAGTGACTATGCACTAGGAGCGGTGCTAGGCCAGAGGAAAGACAAAGCCTTGAATGCTATTTACTATGCGAGCCGAACTCTGGATGAGGCTCAAGTGAAGTACACTACCACTGAGAAGGAGCTGTTAGCTGTAGTTTATGCCTTAGAGAAGTTTCGTACTTATTTAGTTGGGTCGAAGTCACTTGTTTTTACCGACCATGCAGCTTTGAGGCACCTCCTTGCTAAGAAGGAGGCTAAACCGCTGCGATTCTTGAGATGGATACTCCTTCTTCGGGAGTTTGACCTGCAGATTAAGGATAAGAAAGGAGCCGAGAACGTTGTAGCTGATCACTTGTCGCGATCGATGCGACAAGAAGGGGAAGATTCTCTACCTATTGATGATTCTTTTCCGACGATAGTTTAATTGCTGTTATATCGTCTATTGTTGACCAGGAACCTTGGTATGCAGATATAGCTAACTTCGTTGTTAGTGGCAAGTAAGCCGCCCGACCTTTCTTCTCGGCGAAGAAGCGTTTTCTCTATAACGCTAAGCAAGATTACGGGATGATCCTTACTTGTTTAAGGAATGTGCAGACGGTCTCTACGGACGGTGTATTCCGCAGTGGGAGACCAAAATAGTCCTGGAAGGCTGTCACTCCTCTTCATATGGTGGTCACCACGGTCCATCGCGCACCGTGGCTAAGGTACTTCATCTGGTTTTTCTTGGCCTTCTTTGTTTTTGCCGACGCCAAATCTTTTGTTTGACTTGTGATGCATGCCAACGATCGGGAATATTTCGAAGAGACATGAGATGCCACAAAACGGCATCCTAGAGGTTGAGGTTTTCGATGTCCGGGGCATTGATTTCCAAGGACCGTTCCCGTCCGATAAAGGTAACAGTACATTTTAGTAGCTGTAGACTATGTGTCAAAATGGGTTGAGGCGATTGCTTCACCTCATTGTGATGGTAAGACCGTGATAAAAATGTTCAAAAAGATCATATTCCCCCGCTTTGGTGTCCCTAGGGTCGTCATTAGTGATGGGGGATGCATTTTAAGGAAAAGAAACTCACTTCCATACTTGTCAGAGTTGGTGTCCAACACCGGCGTGGTTTGGGGTATCATCCCCAAACTAGTGGTCAGGTAGAGGTCTCTAACCGTGAACTGAAAGAGATCTTGTCTAAAGTAGTTTCTAAATCACGGAAAGACTGGAGTCTTAAGCTAGATGACACATTATGGGCTTATAGAACTGCCTTTAAGACACCAATTGGTGCATCACCTTATAGGTTAGTTTATGGGAAATCGTGTCACCTACCTTGTTGAGCTGGAATGTAAGGCCTGGTGGGCAATTCGTGAGCTTAATTATGATCCTAAATTGTGTGGTCAGAATCGTCTTTTGCAGCTTGATGAATTAGAGGAGTTTAGGCTTAATGCCTATGACAGCTCACGCATTTACAAGGAGAAGACGAAGAGATGGCATGATAAGAGAATCCTACCTCGGGAGTTTCATGTGGGGCAGAAGGTGTTGCTGTTTAATGCCCGGTTGAGACTTTTTCCTGGCAAGCTGAAGTCCAGGTGGAGTGGTCCATACACGGTGACAGCTGTTACCAAATTTGGATCCGTAGAACTTGAAGATTCCGAGGGCCACAGATTCAAGGTGAATGGCCAATACGTGAAGCATTACCATGAGGCGAGTGAAGCGGACAACCGCGTTGAAGTCCTGCGCTTCGACGAGCTCGACGCGCCAGTAACTTGATACCAGAAAGGTCGTGCGGGACCTACTAAACCAGCGCTCTCCGGGAGGCAGCCCGGACAGTTTTATTTATGCTTTTGTTGAACTATTTGTTTTAATTGTTTTTTTTTGTTTTCTTTAGCTTTGCGTCGAACTTTAGACGCTCTTTATGAACAATTTCTGTACTTTCCTTGCTTTCATGCGTCCTTTGCAGGCTAAAAGTACTCGATCGAAGGGTTTTTGAGCTCGATCGAGCACTTTCTGATGCGGCTACTACTCGATCGAGAGGTGATGTCCTCGATCGACCAGATCCCTACCCATGTCTATTCGATCGAGTGATTATGTGCTCGATCGAGTCCACTCCTACCCATGTCTAGTCGATCGAGCTATCCCAAGTGCTCGATCGACGGGTATTGACCTCCAGCCGCTGTTTCGCGTCTACAAAGCCACTGTTTGACTTCCTTTGACCTCCCATGTTCATGGTCGGTTTGGGGAGGTCCCGCTATATGACGTTTTGTAAGTTTCCCAACTCTACTTCTCCTTTTCCTTTCAGTTTGCATTTCTTTCCCTATTTTTAGTACAATGAGGGCATTGTACGGTTTGGTTTGGGGAGGTATGCATCCATATCTGTGTCTGCATGTTTCTTGCATTTTTGCTTGCACGTTTATTTATTTCCGCATGCATTGTTGTTTTAATTAATTCTAAAATCATATAAAAATCCCAAAATTCAACAAATTTTCAAAATTTTCATGTTCAAATTGAGTCGGAACGTTTGAACATTGACGCTACATTGAATCCTTATTTTGAGCCTTGCATCTTCTTGACATTTAGCTGGCGTGTTTATGTGCATAATATACGAGTTTTTATCTCTCTCTTATCTGAACGAATAGACTTGATTCTTTGTGTCGGCAAGCTACAATACATTCTGAGGTTAGAGCTTTACAAACTGGTGACATTCATGACCGGTTTCATTTAGGATGTGAGTAGTACTCTCTTTAAGACATGTAACATCAATTTGCATAAGCATGAGTCTAGTCTTCTTAATACCTGTATGCATTCGGTCTGTGGATGGTGACACGTGTTAGGAGAGGCAGTCCCCTTTATTTCATTCTACCCATGAGCCTCACATAGCCAAATTGCCTTTTTGTCCTATCAACTACTTTCTATAATATTTCCTACCCTAGCTAAGCTAGTAACGAGTAGTTCTTGGAATGTGTTATTGCAATATGGTTATTTCATCTGATTTCAGAAGTTGGCGGAAGAATTAAGGGGAAAGAAAAGAAATGTGTTGAATTGAAAAAAATGGAACGAAAAAAAAAGAAGAAAGAAAAAGTGCGAAAAGAAAAGAAAAGAAAAAAAAAAAAAAAAGAAAAATTCAAATGAAAGAAAAAAATGAGAATTGTGCGTTGTTTCACACTCCCATGCCTTATTTATATCCTATGGGGAGTTGACGATTTTTGGTATTTTGTGAAGTTTAGTGCATAGTTTTGCACCGTTTCATCTTGTTGTAATGAGTACGAAGTTGGGATGCAGTCGATTTTTGGATCCGTTGTTGCTAGCCTAGCTATTAACCCCACATATCCAAATTCATTTTTCGCCCCTTCCTACCCATTACCTCACTAACCCAATTGTAAGTCCTCGGCACGTGTCTTGGTCATTAGTATGGTTGGAATGCTTATGTACGGTTGTAGAGACTTTATTCATGTTAGTTGCATGCATGTTCTTATAGGTCGAGTTAGGTGAGTGTCTTGCTTCTTCCTATCTCTCACATATATACTCACCCTGTACCTGATTTTGAGTGACGAGCGACCCGTGAGAGTCCGACATCTTTGAATCTTGCAAGGTCGACGGTTCAGTAAGCTTGAAATATTAATTTAACTCGTTTGCACTTTTCGGCTGCCACTTTGTCATTTTGTTGCATTAAATTGGTTCTGATGAATGATTTGTAGCTGATGCGTTGGTCCCGTTCTATTGTTCACCCTTAGTTGCATTCATATTTGCTTGGGGACAAGCAAAGGTTTGGTTTGGGGAGATTTGATGCGTGTCTTTTATATAAGGTTTTCACCTCATTTTTACACGCATTTCTGTGCTTTTTATGTAGCATCTGGCTACAAATACCCCCGAATGTTCTACTTTGGTCCGTTTATTGTAATTTGCAGGAATTGACCGAGGAGGAGCTAAATCGAGCCTTAATTGTCCCATTTGCATGCATTCATGGGAAATAAGGAGCCGGAGTTTAGGAATCTTACACTTGGAGGACGTATGAGCTGGGTCAAGGAAGGAATTCAAGTCCTGATGCGCTCATATAGCTCGATCGTGTGCCTTTGTGCTCGATCGAATGCTTTACATACTCAAAGCTGCTCGATCGACCAGCTGAAGGAGTCGATCGAGGAGGTCCAGTGAGCAGTACTCGATCGAGAGGTTGCCCTAGCTCGATCGAGTGTCTTGGAGTTCGATCGAGTAATCTCTCTGCTCGATCGAGAGAATTTCGTGTGTTTTTGGTTTATTTCCGCCTAATCTTTTATGGGCTTTGTAATCAGTCCATAGATTAGGTTTTAGATGTTTTTACAGTATAAGACTGAGGGAAACATTACGTTACTCCGATCTCCTTTACTACGTACATTTCTACTGTTACTTTTGTCACAGTTCTTCGGATCTTGTTCACTACTTCGCTACTCGAATTCGGTATTATCAATCTATTTATTCCTTAATCGTTTTTATTGCTTTAATTCCTTTCCTTTCTTTTCTTCTACTTGTTCAATCAATTAGTTCATTCACCATGTTTAGTTTGAATTGTTTGGTTATCGTAATTGTTAATCTGATAGTTATGAGTAGCTAATTCCCTATGCTAAGACTATAGGGGATCCATGATTTGAAGGGAGAGTAATCGAATTACTGGGTTAATGCTAGTATCGTCCATGTTGTTAAAATGCTACATATAATTGTAATTGCCTAATTGAGTCGACGCAATTAGACCCTTATTCTTAGTGGACCTTGACCTGGACCGAAAGGTTGGAAGGGGGAGACTAGTAGCGAGCAATAGAGTATTGCAGCGAGGACGAAAGTTAAACTGTTTACACTTTAGGGTGAATTAAGGACCGAAAGGTGACGTTCGCTACCCCTTGGACTGTATTGCATTGACCTGGGACCTAGATTACTCGACCGGACGATTGTGGTGAACCGCTTGTCTTAGCTGTTCTCTTTTATCTGTTAAACCCTCTTCCTTTATTTCTCTTCCCCTCAGTCTCTTAGTTTAGAACCCACATTTTACAACCCCCAATTTTGGTTACTTAGACGAACCTAGTTCTAGCAGACAAATTCCTACCTCTCTGTGGATTCGACCCGACTTCCCTAGCTATATTAGTTAGTTGGCCAGTTGGTTATTTTTGACAGGTACGCGACAGCCGTGTCAATTGTCATAAACGAAAAACATGAGAAAAACGATAAAGTATTAGAAATAATCTCGGGTCCTTTGAGATGTGGCCTAAGAACAGAAATCAAAGTAGATTTCCTCCTAATCGATACACCCAAGACCGTCTGAGACTATGCCCTTGTGCTAGAAATGAATTCTCTAATTGCCTTGCAATATTGAGAGAATTGTTGTGAGTTTTGCTAGATGTGAGATCTAGGTTTAGAGAGGAAATGTTCTCCCAAAACCCTAATAATTTTGCAAATGAATGATTAGGTTAGAAAGGAGGAGAAGCTCTCCTTTTGTCCCTTCACTCGGCCAACCGTGAGCTTACATGGGGAAGTGGGCTTCCACTTCCTCTTAATTTTAACTCGTGGTCCGGCTCAAAAAATGCTAAATGTATATGACGCGGTTTTATTATAAATCGTCATCGGTTATCGGTTATTAAAACATCAACTAATAACTCGGATTAGTTGAAATATTAATACATGTCCGACAAAGACAATATTGTATAATTAATTCAATATACATTAATTAAATATAATCGTTTATATTTAATTTACGAATTAACTGTTTAATTCGCCTTAGCCCATTTTATTTAATCCGTAATAAATAAAATATCTCAACATCGCATTTTGACTAATTACTAGTCAAATAACTCGGACTAACTGCTTAGTCAATTTTATGGCATCAACATGACTGTATTTTCATACCGTCACATCTCTCAAACGTATCCTATAGGTGTGACTTTTAGGGACCAGTTGATCACCGCCATCTGTATGACAATAACGTCAAACTTATCTAGCAAGCCAACCGTTATTGATAAACGTGGACCAACTGATTATAATACAAAAGTATACCCTTTGATCCTTTTAGAGATTTATAAGTCGTTGCACTAACTGTAAAGGACACCAGCCCCAACAAGCTCCCACTTGTCCGTACAAGTGTATGTGCAATGACGTTATCCGCACTAAGCGGAGGACACGGCTCAACAAACTCCCACTTGTCCGTACAAGTGTATGTGCGATAACCGATTCTCATATTCATTTAAAATTTCTCCCACTCAATGTAAAACAATTTGCAGATCCGGATCCGCAAAGGTCGTATTTTACAACCGATCTGTATCTAGAGTGGTTTCCCCGACTAGAGAGTAACTCAACTGATAAAACGAATTCGTATTCGAGCATGGCCATGCATTTCGATTCTGACTCCTCGAGTGGCCCCGAGAAATATCGAGTACCTGATAAAGGCTGAATATTTCCTTCAACTCGACTTCTTCCGATCTAAGCACAGCATGAAATGACCCAGAAAAAAACTACTTGGCCCCCTGTTACGGATGACCGTGAGAAAGAAACCAAAGTCACCCAAAATCTGCCTTAGTCTCAAGAGACAGTCGATAGTCAAAAGAATCGACTCTTAGGATCACCATGGAGGTCCTATCCACGACCGGGCACCGAATGTTATAAAACATTTAGGACTCCACGTCGATGTCACAATTGTGTCCTAAGAAATATCCGTATAAATCGCCTCTGTGATTGGTCAGTCAACCTTTTGACTTATGGCTCGTTGAACCCACCATCAACCAACGTCACAAAATAATTACCTTGAGTTATCAGCTCACGTGGGCAATCAAGGACCAAAAATATAATGTTTGTTCAGTTCACTTTGTGGTGTTCAAAATTGTCGTACAAAACCACATGAAAAACAAAATATATAAATATCAAAACGATGATGTCGTATAGAGTACATAAGGGAATGAATCTAATCCATAAAAGAGTACTACAACTTAGGAACACGTTTAATTCCCATGGAATTAACGTGCCCTTCATGCTTATCTTGTCGTAATGGTTTAGTGAGAGGATCTGCTATGTTATCATCTGTAGCAATCTTTTCTATCACTACTTCCTTTTGCTCCACGTAATCTCGGATTAGATGAGCTTTCCGTTGTACATGTCTAGACTTGTTGCTAGACTTTGGCTCCTTAGCTTGGAAGATGGCACCTCTATTGTCGCAATAGATGGTGATCGGGTCATTCGAACTAGGCACTACTGAGAGTCCTTGTAAGAATTGACGCATCCATATCGCTTCCTTTGCGCCTTCGGACGCGGCATAGTACTCGGACTCGTCGTAGAATCTCTTTGTAACACTTTGTTTGGAACTCTTCCACCTGATCAGCGCCATTAAGAGTAAAAACGAATCCAGTTGAGATTTTGAGTCATCTCGATCCGTTTGGAAGCTAGCATCTGCAGTGCTTAGGTTGCGCATAGCTTTTGTTCGCCTCCATAAGTCAATGCCCAATCTTTAGTCCTCCGTAGGTACTTAAGAATGTTCTTGACAGCCATCCAATGTGATTCACCTGGATGCTGTTGGAATCAACTTGTCATACTCAATGCATATGCCACGTCCGGACGTGTGCATATCATGGCATACATGATTGATCCAATAGCCGAGGCATAAGGAATCCGTGTCATGCGCTCTTTCTCTTCCGGTGTCTCTGGCGCCTGAGACTTGCTCAAATGCACCCCTGGAGCCATAGGAAAAAACCCCTTTTTGGAGTTAGTCATGCTGAATCTCTCTAGGATCTTGTCTATGTAAGACTCCTGACTGAGATATAACATCCGACGTGATCTATCTCGATAGATACGGATGCCCAGAATTCTTTGTTCCTCACCCAGATCTTTCATCTGGAAATGGTTTTTCAACCATACTTTCACCGAAGTTAAGAGAGGTATGTCATTCCCAATCAGGAGTATGTCATCGACATACAATATTAGGAAGACAATCTTGCTCCCACTCGACTTGATATAAAGACATGGTTCCTCGACCGATCGAGTAAATCCATTTTCTTTAATCACTTGGTCGAAGCGATGATTCCAACTCCGAGATGCTTGCTTAAGTCCATAAATGGAACGCTTAAGCTTGCATACTTTCTTAGGATGTTCAGGATCGATGAAACCTTCGGGTTGTACCATGTACAACTCTTCCTCCAAAAAGCCGTTTAAGAAGGCGGTTTTCACATCCATCTGCCAAATTTCATAGTCATGAAAAGCGGCAATCGCTAAGATAATCCGAATGGAACGCAACATGACTACGGGTGCAAAAATTTCATCGTAGTGCAAACCTGGCACTTGGGTGAAACCTTTAGCAACTAGTCGTGCTTTATAGATATCTTGTTGACCTTCCACAGAATGCTTTATCTTGTAAAGCCATTTGCATTGAAGGGGACGAACCTTAGCAGGTAAGTCAACAAGATCCCATACGTTGTTCTCATACATGGAGTCCATCTCGGGTTGCATGGCCTCAAGCCATAGCTTTGAGTCAGAACTAGTCATGGCACCTTTATAGGTTGCGGGTTCACTACTCGTTAAGAGTAGAATGTCATCTATGTCATGTTCCTCGACCATACCAATGTATCTGTCCAGAGGAATAGAGACTCTTCCCGACCTCCTAGGTTCCTCAGGAATATTCACCGCAGCCGGGATTGAAGGAATTGGTTCCTCCAATGGTTGCTCGGTATTTGGTTCTGGAATCTCCGACAGGTCGAAGGTTCTATCACTCTTTGCATTCTCGAGAAATTCCTTCTCTAAAAATGTCGCACTAGCCGCAACAAAAACACGTTGTTCGGTTGGCGAATAGAAGTAATGACCAAGTGTTCCTTTAGGATAACCTATAAAGTATGTCTTGACCGATCGCAGGCCGAGCTTATCCTCGTGTCTCCACTTGACATAAGCCTCGCAGCCCCAAACCCGTATAAAGGACAAGTTAGGGACCGTTCCCTTCCATAGTTCATATGGAGTCTTGTCAATGACTTTAGACGGACTTCGGTTAAGTATTAGAGCGGTGATGAGAAGAGCATAACCCCACAATGAGTCGAGGCAACACGGTGTGACTCATCATGGATCGAACCATATCAAGTAGTGTTCGATTTCTCCGTTCGGACACACCATTCAACCGAGGTGTTCAGGTGGAGTTAAGCGTAGGGCAATCCCACGAGTCCTTAAGGTGTTGATCAAACTCGTGAGAAAGATACTCGCCACCACGGTGCGAGCGCGAGTGTTTTAATCTTTCGCCCATGAGGTTCGTACCCTATTCGGTATTCCTTGAATTTCTCAAAGGATTCACTTTTGTGTTTCATTAAGTAGACATAGCCATATCTACTTAAATCATCCGTGAAAGTGATGAAATACCTATAGCCTTCTCGTGCGGTGATTGACATAGGCCCACATACATCCGTATGTATGAGTCCTAATAGGTCAGCAGCGCGCATTCCAACACCTTTGAAGGAAATTCGATTCATCTTACCGATGAGACATGATTCACACGTGCCAAATGATTGAAAATCAAAGGCCGAGATAGCTCCATTCTTTATGAGTTGTTTTACGCGTTTCTCATTAATGTGTCCCATACGGCAGTGCCATAGATACGTTTGATCTTTGTCACCAACCTTTAACTTTTTATTCATTACGTGTAATATTTCGGTGGTCTGATCTAAAACATAAATTCCGTTCATGGAGACTGCCTTGCCATAAATCATATCGTGTAATGAGAAAATGCAAGAATTATTCTCTATTACAAATGAAAAACCAAGTTTGTCAAGTGCAGAAACTGAAATAATGTTTTTCGAAAGATGGTACATAATAGCAGTTATATTAAAATAACTCAAATCCGCTAGGAAGCTGGATCACGTATGTTCCCCTTGAGACGGCAGCCACTCGTGCTCCATTCCCAACACGCAGGTCCACCTCACCCTTTACGAGGGGTTCGATGTTTCGGAGCCCCTGCACATGATTACACAGATGAGAACCACAACCAGTATCTAGTACCCAAGTTCCGTAACTTGCGTGGTTAATCTCAATCATATGAATAAAAGTAGAAGAGGAAGAAGACATACCAACAGGTTTAACGCGACCTGCTTTTATGTCCTCATGATAAACAGGACATGTACGCCTCCAATGCCCAGTCTTGTGGCAATGATGGCATTCCATGTTTTCGGTTTTGCTCTTTGTCGCGCCTGATGAGTTACTTGCCTCACCAGGCCCACTCTTACCTGATCCCGACTTCTTAAACTTCGGTTTACCTACAGCTAGGTCTGCTTGAGCTTTGCCCTTACCCTTGCCCTTGTTTGACACAACGAGAACATCCTGTTTCGAGCTCCCACTGAACTTCATGTCCTTCTCGGTCTGTACGAGAAGGGAGTGCAGTTCATGGGGACTTTTCTTCAAATCATTCATATAGTAATTCGCTCTAAAGAGCGCAAAACCATCGTGGAGTGAATGAAGCATCCGGTCAATAACAATGTTCTCGCTGATTTTACAATCAAGCGCCTCCAATCTCTCGACATTCTCAATCATGCTGAGAATGTGTGGGCTAACCGGTTGGCCCTTTCGGAGTCTCGCATCAAAGAAGCGAGTGGTATGCTCATAGGTCACGATTCTCGGTGCTTTCGAGAATTCCTTGGTGAGCGTGGTGAAAATCTTGTTTGCACCTTGGGCTATGAAGCGTTTCTGCAAATTGGATTCCATTGCAAAAATGAGTACGTTTTTAATCGCACCCGCTTCCATGACGAAGTCGCTATACGTGGAGACCTCGTTAACTCGAGCCGTGGGGCCTGGGGCTGGCGGGAGGGGCTCAGTCAGATACTTGAGCTTCCCGTCGGCGGTGGCGGCATTCCGTAATCTTTGCCTCCCATTCCGCGAAGTTTGATCCATCATTCTTGATCTAGTGGTGATTCATCCGATTCATGAAGATCCGAAGCCAGGACTCACGGTCCAATGTGGCACTTGGCATTGGGTCATCGAGGATGCCAGCCATTATGTTATTAGCAGTTTAAAAAAACGTGATCTACGCTGAAAAAGAAAGAAAAACAAAAACGAAATAAGCAACTCATCGAGGTGATTTAAGTTTATTAAAAATTCATTTTAATCGTGTAGACTCATTGCACTTGCATAATTGATCTCCCTCAAGAATAATACAAGTGATCCCAAGACTCAATTTCCGTAAATTGATAAGCCAACTGTTTAGCTAGTTCTTCCGTAAGAACTCTTGGTCGATAGATTTCCGTAAATCCTATCTATAGTCCACCATAATCACAAGATCGTACGAGTGACCATAGTGTTAAGATAAAATAAGTCAATCAGTTCCAACTTACCCGACGTAGAAGGGGTCATATTATGCCTACCGACGAAGAAGGGATTCATTGGAGTTTGACCTATAAAGACTGTTCTCAATTTTTGTTTATACGAGGAAGATCCCATCAACTTAGTTTTAATTCATTTTAAGTGAACGAATAACTAGCATTACGTGAATGAATTAACTTAGGTGATGGCTTAAACTTGATCGTGTGACATAAGAATGTCATATAAAACTAACGCGTGACCTCTATATGAGTCAGTTTTCATGCAATTATTAGGTGGTTTGGTTTTAGGCGGAAAATGATGCAATCTATCGTTACGATAAAATAAATAAAAGAATGCAATACGTAAATAAAAATTCCTAGTGTGGCCTATCCTAGTAAAAAGAACATAATACAACTTTGGAATCCACCGTTGGACCCGAGAAGCTTGTCTTGATGTTCCATCTTAGTCCATGCAGCGGGAGTGAGCATCCGATCTCCATCTTTAGTCTTCTCAAAATTACAATTAAAATTTACAAAATATAAATCTATTTACATTCTAAATAAAAACTGTAATTACAAAAAAAAGGAGATACGAGATCTCAAAATACAACCAAGACCGTGTTCCATCATTACGGTAACACGTTCTACTAAGGCCACACTAAGTTACAACCGTTTGTAAAATTAAATAAATACGTAAATAAAAGCATTCAAAACAATCAAAATAACGATAAATAAAATGCATCAACTAAATTAAATTTATTCGTGACATAATTCCGTAATTATGTTAAATTTATCCAAACCACCTTTAATGATTAAAATTATGTGACAAAACCGCTTTAGTCAAGTTAATTTTAATCCGTGATAATCCGTTACTTTAAATCGTTTTAAAGTAACTAAATTGTACGTGGGTGAACCGTTTCACTATCAAGCGCATGCATAAATCCGTATTATGCAAAAATTAGCCGAAAAAAAACAAAACAATTTTTTTTTTCTTTTCTTCACGGCTGAGCGTGAACAGTACCAAAAAATTTTTTTTTTTTTTATTTCTGCTGCTGAAATGCCGAGAGCAACAAAAAAACAAAAAAAAAATTTCTCGGCTCAAAAAAACGTGAGCATCAATTAACAAGACAAAACGATTTGTTAAAACCCAATTGCAATTTAATCTAATCCGTATAGAATTGAAACTACAATTGGTAAATCTTTAACATATTGTTATGAATATCGATTACAATAACAATATGCAAAGAACGATTGAAAACAAAACATCGTCTGATCAGACGGAAACCAAAAAGCACGATTTCCTAAGCATAAAAAAAAAACAGGCCGTGACAAACAAAAAAATGCCGAGACCAAAAAACCACACGGTTTACAATTTTTATGCCAAGATTTATCGATTCAAATTCGTTTGATGAAAAACACATAGAAAAATTTACGTGGCCTCGCTCTGATACCACTTGAGGGGTAATATCCGTATAATACCCTATAAAATAAGGACTATAACGCAAATTTTATATGTGATTATTGTCATAAAACGAAAAACATGAGAAAAACGATAAAGTATTAGAAATAACCTCGGGTCCTTTGAGATGTGGCCTAAGAACAGAAATCAAAGTAGATTTCCTCCTAATCGATACACCCAAGACCGTCTGAGACTATGCCCTTGTGCTAGAAATGAATTCTCTAATTGCCTTGCAATATTGAGACAATTGTTGTGAGTTTTGCTAGATGTGAGATCTAGGTTTAGAGAGGAAATGTTCTCCCAAAACCCTAATAATTTTGCAAATGAATGATTAGGTTAGAAAGGAGGAGAAGCTCTCCTTTTGTCCCTTCACTCGGCCAACCGTGAGCTTACATGGGGAAGTGGGCTTCCACTTCCTCTTAATTTTAACTCGTGGTCCGGCTCGAAAAATGCTAAATGTATATGACGCGGTTTTATTATAAATCGTCATCGGTTATCGGTTATTAAAACATCAACTAATAACTCGGATTAGTTGAAATATTAATACATGTCCGACAAAGACAATATTGTATAATTAATTCAATATACATTAATTAAATATAATCGTTTATATTTAATTTACGAATTAACTGTTTAATTCGCCTTAGCCCATTTTATTTAATCCGTAATAAATAAAATATCTCAACATCGCATTTTGACTAATTACTAGTCAAATAACTCGGACTAATCGCTTAGTCAATTTTCGGCATCAACATGATTGTATTTTCATACCGTCACATCTCTCAAACGTATCCTATAGGTGTGACTTTTAGGGACCAGTTGATCACCGCCATCTGTATGACAATAACGTCAAACTTATCTAGCAAGCCAACCGTTATTGATAAACGTGGACCAACTGATTATAATACAAAAGTATACCCTTTGATCCTTTTAGAGATTTATAAGTCGTTGCACTAACTGTAAAGGACACCAGCCCCAACATACCCGTCGATCCGAGAGGAAAATTCAAACCCAACTGGGCCGGGTCATACCTGGTCAAGAAAATACTTTCGGGGAGCGCAGTGAGACTGAGTGACCTAGATGAGGAGGACTTTTTAAACCCGACCAACCTAGATCAACTCAAGAAATACTACCCTTGAACCCTAGCAACCAACGACCTAGCCTAGTTTTACAACTAGCAACGACCTCAACCCTTTTCAAGTCAAGTTCCTCAACGTGTTCTGATTTGAAACTGCATGTTTTATCGAGTCTAAGCTGCGGCATCTTGCTCGTTTCGAATGTCCTTTGATTTGTCAAAGGCAATGTCCATTTGCACTAAAACAAAAATCCCCCTGAACTACGAGCATGGTTTGATTTCACCTCTTCGAGTGGATACGTCGGCAGTCCCTCTTATGCCTGAGGGATACAACCACAAAACCCAAATCAAATTTACAAAGCATTTCGAACTACGATCATGGTTTGATTTCACCTCTTCAGGTGGATACGTAGGCAATCCTTCCTTACACAAGGAGGATACAACCATTCTCACAATCAAAAACATTACCCACATACAAAAACATCCCAAAAAAGAGAAACGGAAAACCATTCCCTTTCCCACCAAAATACAAAATAAGCCTTTCTCCTTTTCCACAAAATACCACTTTCCCAAGTGCAATTGTTTAGGACGATTCAAATCGAATTGCCTTTACCAAATGGATGGAAGAAATAAGTGTTCACAATTTTCGACACGGGCAATCCTCTTATTTAATTAATAATGGGAGGGATTACAATTTCAACAACAAATAAAGCTCGACGAGTCTACAACTTGTCAAACTAAGGTGTCAACTAACACACCTCACATAATAAAACTAGTACAAAACACACAATAACTAGCTAGTACAACATAATAAAAAAACTCACAACAATAATACAACATAATAATAAAGTGGGTAATGGAGGTCTTCACTCTTCCATTATACCCTTGCCTTTTCCTTCGGGGTACATCTTCCCCTTGCTCTTCTTGTTGGCCCGCCTAGCATGGACTTCTTCCTTGGAACGGATCCTCAACGGATCTAAGACGGCGATGGCCTTCGGTCTAGCACAAGACCCCATATTCGACCCAAGACGAGCCAATGCACGGCCCACCATATTCTTGGGACCGAAACTCCTCCTTTTCGGTGGTCTCATCACATCGGGAGTAGCTCCATCAACATACTCCTCAAAGAAGGCACGGTTGGCCTCGCCAACCTCTCGGTACTTCAAGTCGACAACCTCGTCCTTACGGAATTTGGATCTCTCTTCCAAGGACGGAGCACGCGACCATTTGACATAAGCGGGAGTCACCCATGTCGTAGCAACGGGGTTTGGTACCTCCCAAAGTGGCCGAGTGGCCCACCACCTTTCAAAGAACTCCACAAGCTCGTATTTCCGGAAAACATTCTCTTGGACAAGAGTATCTTGAGCGGGCACCTTTTGTTGACGCCCCATTTACCTCATGAGCCTTTCGGGATAAATGAAGGAAACAACCTTCAAGCCCACCACCATCAAAGAACGAGGACTAGCACCCGAAGCGGGCAACCCCGTGAAGGATCTCAAGTGCCACCATGGCACCACCCAACGGATATGAGGACCACCCTCCTCCGCCAATCTTGCGGCCTAATAGGCCTCGGTGGAAGCAAAATTATCTGGGTACAACTTCTTCCTCATAGTAAGGTGGCGGAAGGAGTAAGAAGAAGGATAAACCGGAGGCTCTACATACCTTAGCCTCTCCAATAGCCACACTTGGAGGATCCTTGGGGATCCGAAAGAGGGAGCTTCTCCACAAGAGCCTTCCTTGTCCAAAGCTTGGATAATCTCTCCAAGCACCAACCATGATGGATCTCTACCATGCTCCATTTGCTTAATCACATGGATGAGGGTCATGCTACCATGGCATCTTGGCCCCTCCTTCTTCAAGACATCAACAAAGAGGTACACATGGACAAGGAAAAATGCAAGAGCCCTTCTCCTAGCCACCTCCGAGACATTAGCATCTAATCGGTTTGAAAAGATGTTGATAAGAGCCAACATAGCCACACCATGTGGAGTAAGAAGAAAGTTGATTTGGCTTGTTGACAAGCCCAACATGGAGCACAACCGAGTCGGAGGAAGCACCGGAACACAACTCGGCCACCCACCAATGGCTCCAACTTCTTTGGCAAGAGGACAAAGCTCACCTTTCGGGAAAACGAAAACATGGTGTTTCGAATCCCAAAACCGAGAACATGCTTCAAGAAACGAAGGTTGCACCTTGACTTGATGAAGCACCAACAATTGACCAACTCCCATGCAAGCGAGTTGATACTTTTCGGGAGGCGACAAATCCCGGCACCATTGTCGCAAGGCGTTCTCAAAAGCATCCATGAAATATTTTTGTGGAAGAAGAAGAGGTTTTGTAGAGATGATTTTCTGTTTTGGATGATGAAACAATGAAGCGCAAACGTCGCTATTTATACAAAATGATCAGCGCATTTTTCAGAAAAAGAGGAGAGCCGCCCGGCTTCCATCGCCAGGCTGCTCGCGCCTCTTTGAGGCTTCTCCAGGATTTTTGCTGTTGACTTGTCTCTTTCAACATGTGTTTTCTCCTGACACCTCAAACCTCCCGCCAGGAAGCTCGCGCCTCTTCGGGATAATCCGGGACATTTTGTGTTTCCTCACACTCACATTTCCTTGTTTTCGCGGTTTACGAAATCCTACACGGTTTCCATGATGCAGCTTTAAA
This sequence comes from Silene latifolia, assembly GCF_048544455.1. Classification (NCBI taxonomy): domain Eukaryota; kingdom Viridiplantae; phylum Streptophyta; class Magnoliopsida; order Caryophyllales; family Caryophyllaceae; genus Silene; species Silene latifolia. The sequence continues at coordinate 120,000,967 of NC_133535.1, read as the reverse complement.
CATACGGATTTTTCTTTCTTTTTTTAAGGGGGGAAGGGCTAGTCGCCCCGATCCGCGATGGATCGTTTCCATGTCAGTCGAAATTCCGTAAATTTTCGCTTTTTCGCAATTCTCCATCAAAAATCAAAATCGAAGATTGATAACACAACAACAATTTTCCTCAAAAATTCAAGCACTCACAAATTCGAGTCTTAACCTCAAAAATCAAATGTACTCGCAAAAGCCCTTTTCTAAAATTCTTTCCTGACGGTTTGAGTTTGATTTTTTCAAGTCAATTTTCAATAGATTCGATGCAATTTAATTCACGAAACGAGTTAATTGCTCAAATTTTCAAATTAATTCCTTTTGAATTCCGAACATGACGATTTGTCACGGAATTTTCAAAATTCATTTCAAAATTTCAATTTTAACTTCAAGTCATCTTGGTTAATTTTGGTTTTTAATCAAATGCTTCTACGTGTTTGCATTTATGTATATGTGCTATCTATTGCCTACACTAACGATGCAGGAACTGGTGCAAACATCAAATGGAGAATCAGCAGCCGACAACGCTCCTCCGAAACACAACACAAAAAAGCCAAAAATCACAAAATAAACCACAATCCAAAAACACATATATACAAACCGCCTTACGCAAAATACATCGACAAATGTCTATCATACAGACACTGGCCTAAAAAAAACGTCTATCATACAGACACTGGCCTAAAACAAATGTCTATCATACAGACACTGGCCTAAAACAAACGTCTATCATACAGAGACTGGCCTAAGACAACGAACTGGGGGCTATCCGCTACCTACCGAACTAAGCACTCTCTATCCTCTCAAACGGAAAAGAAAGAGAGCAACATGGGGAACAGAGGAGCAACAATGGAAGCAGAGGTGATTACCATTATGGTAATACCCCGTTCCTGCTCCACAACAAAAAAGAAGACAGTGCCTTGCAGACTTTGGATGATGAGGAGGCCAAGAACCATGATGCGATGCACCACCCCGGTACTGAATCCCACTCATCAGCCACCCTATCTATGAGCCACAACGAAAAGGACAAGCCGGCCGTATCAGCCGCCTCTCCTCCTCTACGGAAGCATCCTCCACCACCGCCTCGAATACGGCAGCCTCCCCGGCCGCTACAGCCCCTCCAGGATCGACTTCCTCCTCCAAAGTCTCAATGACGGACCCCATAGGTCCCAGACGATACCCTGCGATAAAAAAAAAACAACAACAAACAAAAACGTCAGCCGGAATTTCGGCATTACGACGGCATGAAATGGATAAATCCAAAAACAACAACAACCTGCAATGAAAACAAGGGCAATCCCGCCCAAAATCCAACCAAACAAAACCATTCACAACAAACAAACAAAAATGACTCGCCCCTCTTTTCATGCAAAAGACGAGTCAAAACCACAAAAACGGCATTCCAAGACCTATACAAGGTCTGCCTATAAACCAAAATACATTCCCGACACAATGGGGTATTTTTTCTACGGCTCAAAAAGGCAATTCATACGCTAATTTGAGCCCAAACCGGTCAAAATTCAAAAAACGACCGCAAAAAGGCAAACGTGATTTTATCACGCCTCAAAATGACCTAAATTACCAATAAGGTCCATTTCAAGGCAAACTGACTCAATTCAAGCCCAAACAGGCGCTTATTTCGTTAGACGTAAGACCGTCACAAAATGCAAAAATCCAATTTTGCCCACAAATATCCAACGAAGGTCCATAAATGGCAAATACGGGTTTTCCCAACAACAATGCAACCTAGTAGGACCCACTACCCAAGCAAATAAACTTGGCATTGTGAAATGAGACGGTTTCTCGCCTCACTCACGTTTTTCGAGCATAGGGAGCGGGAACGGGGACCAAAATGCAAACTAAAAGCACCCCTATACTCCTAAACAGGTTTCTAACCTAATGCAAGCATCAATTTCACTCGAAATGGGCTCAATCAAAAACGCCCAATTCGATTTTTTTAGGGTAAAATCCGCCCTAAATCAATCAAGCTAAAGATCAACAAATTTGAATGGATTCAAGAGGAAATACTTACCTTGAGATGACATTGTTGATAGTGGCACGAGTAGAAGCTAGCAAAGGTCCTTCAAATGGCGATTTTTGCGGGTTTTTGGTATCGAAAGGAAGAAGATGAAGTGAGATTGATATGCGGACCAACCTCGCATCTTTTACAGAAAAATAGGGAAGCCCCTTTGGTTCGCCAGGTGGCTCGCGCCTAAACCAGGCCTCCCCTTTGCTCTTTCAGCGGATTTTGAGCTTTAGCCCAATTTCTCGTGATGAACTTCAAGTTTTCATTCGACGATATATAAGGTCGTCATTTTTCTCGAAAACAAATAGTGAAAACTTAAATTCACTATTTTCGAAGGCTTTAAACGACGGCACATAAACCGTCCCTCCAATCGAGTAGTGAAAATTTAAATTCGCTATTTTCAAAATTTTCAAGCAAACGGCGATCAAAACCGCCAATTTCAAAAATAATGGTGAAATCAAAATTCACCATTGCCCTTCAAAATTTCAAAAAATAATAATAGCGAAAATTCAAAAACCGCTATTTCTCCAAATTTCAAGCGACGACAATTAAAACCGTCATTTTCAAGATAATAGTGGAGATTCTAAATTCTCTATTTCCATCAAATGTCAACGGCGGCACATAAACCGTCACTTCAATTAATAGTGAAGATTCCAAATTCACTATTTCCATCAAATGTCAACGGCGGCATATAAACCGTCACTTCAAAACGCAATAGCAAACTCAAATTTGCTATTTTCCTTCAAAATTAAAACAAACGGCGATCAAAACCGCCACTTCAAGTTGAAAGAAGAACGACGAATGGTGAAGATGCCAAATTCACTATTCTTTAAAATACCAGCGGGGGGCTTCCTCGCGGAACCCGCTCATTCCAAAAACAGTGATAGTGAAAATCCATACTCACTATTCCCGCAGCGGCATCACGAGTTCGCTACTTTCAAAACAAGCCCATTCGATGCGGCTACTCCCATGGTCCATTAACCGACCGTACCCATTGGCTGGCGAGCCTTTATCCGCAATCCTTCAAGGACACATCCCGAAGATGCCTCGGGTACATTTCCTTACCATGGCTGGCGAGCCTTTGTCTGCAACCTTTCAAGGACAGATCCCGAAGATGCCTCGGGTACATTTCCTTGTCACTGGCTGGCGAGCCTTTGTCCGCAACCTTTCAAGGACAGATCCCGAAAATGCCTCGGGTACATTTCCTTACCATTGGCTGGCGATCCTTTACCCGCAATCCTCCAAGGGCAGATCCTGAAGATGCCTCGGGTACATTTCCTTGTCAATGGCTGGCGAGCCTTTGTCCGCAACCTTTCAAGGGCAGCTCCCGAAGATGCCTCGGGTACATTTCCTAACCATCAGCTGGCGAGCCTTTGTCCGCAACCTTTCAAAGACACATCCCGAAGATGCCTCGGGCACATTTTCTTCCCACAGCTGGCGAGCCTTTGTCCGCAAACACACGAAGACATATCCGAAGATGCCTCAGGTATGACTCCTTCTTATGGCTGGCGAGCCTTTGTACGTAGTCTAACGGACTTTAAACGACCCGCACGGACAGTCGACAGACTCTAAACTGTTCCAAACGACAAGTCCTTGACTCGTACCCTCGAGTCGCCTTGGCGTCGCCCTTCCCAACGGCAGGTCCTTGGCCCGAATCCTTTCGAGCCACCTCGACGTCGCTTGGGTCTCCAGGTTGTAATCTTCGATTGACTTGGGGGCTCTACTTTGACTTTCGCCCTGTCCAAGCCTCAGTCAAAGTGGGGGCTCTGTAGATACCCAATATCTGCTGAGACTCCAACAAACACCCGATGATTATCGGACTACAACATGTTTTGGAATCGCGGTGTTTGATCGACAGTTTGTGTACAACTTTACGCCGGAAAACTTAAAACGATTTCGAAAATAAAACATTTCAAAAATACCTGGAGTTTTTAATGCACGGCGACGGGGTCGCAATGACACTAACTAGAGTCAAAACCGACACCGGACCAAAAACCGACTCAAAAATTCAAATCCCGACTCCAACAACGAGTCAAACCAAGTCAACCACAAAAAACAAAAAATTTCAAACCTTCTACCTTAAGTTTTCCCGGATTCATGTTGGTCAAGTACCAAACAGGTGACTACAAAACCTAGGATAGAACAAATCATGATTGCGTTTGTTGTGAAAGTGACAACACAGCTCGAAGACCCGCGATGTGGCTCGCGCCTCTTTAAGCAACCCAAGTGGCCACGTCGCTCAAAACTCACACAACCACTAATTCTCCTATAAATAACCCTCAAATGCCACCCATTTGAGACTTACGCGAGTGTCCGCCCCCTCTTTTCTCCCTTAAAATTCTCGACTCGACTTCTTAAGTCACAACCCGACGCGTATTTATGACCTACCGATCGTAAACACGAGCCTTACACATTGTTTGGTACCATCATCGTGCATTAAACCACTTGACCGACCACTTCGACCACTATACCATCACTAAACTTTTAAAACACTCTTTTTACTTACCAAAACGGTTTTAAACCGAGTTTTTTCCGATCAAACGAGTTATTACACTTACGTCGGTCACTCGCCATAACCAAACATGTAAGTATGAGGGTGTAAAAATCCTCTTTTATTATGTTTTCATTTGTTTCATGACTATAACATGCTAAAACATGCATAACATGAACCAAAACATGGAATAAACGAGCCAAAACTGATTTTTGGTCTGAGGCAGAAGCCCCTTAGGTCACCAACTAGCCCACGCCTAAATGGAGTATTCAGACCAGAGATCAACCGTGTTTGTTCTCGTTATTTCCCTTAATCCATTTTTCATATTTGTAATTGGTTTTCACCATTTCAAGTATTTTCGAACCATTGTTATTTTATTTCACATGTTTTAACCATAAAGCATTTTTCACCCTTGGTTCCTCATACCATGACGGTTTAATCCGTGTTTCGGTGATAATATTTGGTTAATGACATTTAAAAGGTATTTTAAAGCCTTTTATTTCATTTCTTTACATTTTCAAACAAACACATTAGTCACCAACACAAAGTCATCCTTGGTTCTACATACCATGCCGGATTTTAACCCGGATACGATGATGAGTATTGACTAATAACATTCAAATGGACTTAAGACAATTAGTCCATAGTCATTTTCAAAACTATTCATGTCAAGTTTGTCAAATCGAGCCCGATACCGAATATTATCAAAATAATGATGATTATTCGAGTCTAGTTCTTCAAATCAACAAATGCGGTCTAAACGACCCCTTCAAATCAAACCGGATTCAAATACCCATTTTCAACACGTTTTATAACGTTTTCTAAAAGGTCAGAACACGGCACATAAACCGTGGGCTAACCCGCGCCTAAACAGGATCTCCATTTCTCATTTTCAAAACCAGAGGGAGGCCCCTTACACCGCCGGTTGGCTCGCGCCTCATATAGCCGTCTGGTACAGAGCCTGTTCCCTTCCAGCATTAGTCTAGGACGATCCCGACTCCGGTTAACCCGGATATAGAACGGATCAGATGACTATTTGATTATCCAAAACCATATTTGCAAAATTCCTTACTAAGACAAATGGATCATGTTATGCACCCTAAACCTAATACGGTAAATGGATGTTTAATTTCCGTCTTGCATGAAAATCAACCATTAATCCAACTCGACATCTTATACTTGATACTTGGATTAAATCAACTGACTTAGAAAGCTCTCACATGTTAGGTTTAAATTATTGGATGCGCATTCATGCATTTAAACCGTTTTATCAACTTTTGCATTCAACCAACCAAGATCGATCAGTAGAGGCCGCTAAACGCGGCCGGGATTGGGTGTCTGATTAAAGGGCTTCCCAATACGTACCTTCACCTCTTGCTCAGAAACTTTGTATAGTGGACGACCTTATCCAGGGCGTACGAGAGTCATTCTAGAGATAGGATGCTAAAGAGGGACGATTTCCTTATCTTTAGTACCTATGTCAAACGCTGCTTTGTGCTTCGATTTGACCGAGGTATAAAGTGGAATTCGAACGGGTTCCAGGCATCCTATAAATGCTTGGTGGCGACTCCGAACATCTCTAATCGTTTCGAGACCCTTACCGAGACGAAACCGACCGATCTAAAACGATCCGGTCGAAATCATTTTTACGCCGCCGAGCTTGGCTTTCAAAAAAGACCGCTATACGTCCACAGATTGGCCTGGCGTGTAGGTGGCTATGTCCACACTTTCACGGTTTCTTTCTTTCATCATTTTTTTCTCTTTTTTTTTGAATTTTTCTCAACTTCTTTTTTCTCTTTTCTTTCTTTTGTTTTTTTCATTTTCCAATTCTTTTCTTTTCATCCTCCTTCTTTCTTTTCTACCATCTCCAAATAATGCAATACAGACCAAACTTGGCACAATAAATTATATACCGCAAAAGCATACATTATACTAGCTTGACAAGGCAGGCTAAATTTGGATGTAGCTAAGGCTCAACAGGCAAATTTGGCTAATGTGGAGTTCAATGGGTAAAATGAAATAAAGGGGAAATTGTAAGCACCTCCCTCCATGTGACACCAACCACTAACCCAAATTTATGCAGGCAAAAAGCAATTGAATTTCATAAATGTGCAAATTAATAATACATGATATGCAAGGAGTAACTACTCACAATCCTACATGAAACCGGTCACAAATGACACCAGTTATATGAGCTTTATTCCTTAGAAATTATAAGTAGGTTGCCAAAATTCAGGTCAAGTCTATAATCCAGCAAATATTTTAACAAAAACTCGTAGGTATGCATATGTGATTCTACTAATAACATGTCAATTAAGCACGGCTTAGGCATAAACAGATGAAAATGCAATGTCATCATTGAAATACTACCGTTCCGACTCGACCTACATGCTAAAATAAACGTGCAATTTTTTGAATTTTTGAAATTTTTCAATTTTTTGAATTTTCTGTATATATAGGAGAAATGAAAAAAAAAACAAATGCAAACTGAAGTGCAATAAACATGAAACAGAAATGCAATAAAACATGTGAATGCAATGCAAAACCCTTCCCCAAACCAAATCACACAATGTCCCCATTGTGCAAAATCATATAATGAAGATAAGCAAAGGAAAAGGGAATTTGCGATAAATTATCTAAATAAGACATAAAGGTGACTCGGAAACTCACAAGACTTTAAGCGCAGAAGGAAACCTCCCCAAACCAGCGTGAGCTAGGAGGTTTCAGTAGCCAGCAGTGCTACCATAGGTACTTGAAAAGAAACCAAAGTACCGCGCGTAATTCCGAGAAAGCAATTTACGAAACGCAAATTTATGTGCAAAATAAGAAAACAAAAGAAAACATAAATGAATCGGAGAATGAAGTGGAGAAAAGACTCCCTCAACTCCGCAAATCGACCAAACACGGCAGGGGAATGGTCGTGAACAAGTACAGCAGCGAAGGCGGTCGATCGACCATACCTTCCAGTCGATCGACCAGGGTGACAGGAACAGAAGCCCCTAGAGTCGCGCCTCAGTCGATCGACCATAAAAGCCAGTCGATCGACTGAGATACCTGCTGTAAGTTTCTGATTTCTTCGAATTAGCTCAATAAATTGAGCTAATATGGTCTATGAACTTGCAAATACACATAATAACGCGCCCAAAATTGCACAAAACCCAAAGTAACAGTCTAAAGCCTAAATAAATCCTAAGAAAACCAAATTAAAGCGAAGTCTCGCGCACACCAAAACAATAAATAGTTTAACAAAAGCAATAAAATGTCTAAAACTTATGAAATAAAAAGTTTTCATCCGCGAAAAATGTGGAAAATCTCAGACCATGGCTTCTGACTATATGAAGTACCCTCTGTGTTTCTCAACTTCTCAGCACTCCAATCCACCACATCGTCCGACGGGTCAACATCAGAAGCATCTTCCCACACTTGGACAGCCTCTTCAGTCTCAAGCTCCAAGTCTGAAACTGTAACTCGAACTGGCACCTTCTTGGGTTCCTCATCTGGCTCCTCATCCGTGCCATAGCTAAGACATCCTAGACCGCCTCTTTGAACGATTGGCTCCTTCACAGCCGGAGCAATGAACGGCTCTTCCTCGTACTGTGCTTCTTGAAATAGCCTTCTCTTAACTCGCAAGGTCCTCTCTAGCTCGAGATCAAGGGGAAATAATTCGCCTTTTTGAGACCTACGCATAAGAATAAACTACAATAAGAAGATAAGAAAAGTTTAAGGAACAAAAAGTTCCTTAAACTAAGAAAAAGACTAAAATAAATAAACAACTAAAACTAGCGCTGCCTCCCCGACAACGGCGCCAAAATTTGATACCTGTCGATGTGAGTATCAAAAATAATATTTATAATTCCAAACTACAACTAGCAAGCGGTAGTAAGGGTCGATCCGCAGGGAGGTAGGGAGATAATAGTTGCTTTTATTTTTAGTCTAAGGGTAACAGTTTGAGAGGGTTTTGATTTGAATTAAATCTAAGTCTAATAACATAAATTAAATAAGCAAATAAAAGTAATGAAGGATGCAAACAATGATAAAAGAAATGCTAAGACGGTCGGTTCACTATAGCTGTGATGGCACATAATCCTAGGTAAGTCCGAAATATAGTCGCGCGGGATGGGTAAAACAAGTCCTCTCGGTCCAAGTTAACTAGTAGCTCCTTTAGGACTATGCTACTAGTCCCTAAGTCTCACTAATACTAGCTTTTGCCCCGATTAATGATTCCTAAAGCCTAAATTACATTATCTCTCGATCTCAGCAATCTAGTCGTCTTAATTCATTAATTAATGCCCTTCCCTATCTCTCGATCTACGGGTTGGTCAAAACTAAGCATCTAACAAGTCTCCTCTCGGTCTCATTGCTAAATATTGCACTTAACGAAACAAACGGTGCTAATCAGACGCGAAGTCGGTTGATCGACCAGCTACCCCAGTCGATTTACAAACCGGCTCAGTCGACCGACTAGTTAAGCCAATCGATCGACTAAACCCTAATTTGGGGTCACCTATTCTAATGCCATCTACGCTATAGCTTCCCTACATATTAGCAAAGGGTATTTAGCTACTCATACTGGAATTAATAACAAAAACGAAACTAAAGTTGCAAATGACAGAATTCATAATTAAATTAAATAAATAGTAAAACCGCATAAAAGAGGAATTAGGGCTTAGGGATTCTAACTAATCAATTCAAGTCTATAAAGACATAACAAATTCAGAACAAGAGATACCAGAAATAAGGGAAGCGGGACGAACAAATCCGGATGCAAAGAAGAACTTTATTAAAAGATACTTAAGAAAACTGTAAACTAGATAATGATAAGTCCCAACCCTGATATGAATGAATGAATAAAAGATTAGGAAGGGGTTACGTTATATAGGAATGTCACGTCTTCTAATTTCCGTCAGCTCGTGGGGTGGTCGATCGACCATGGACCTCAGTCGATCGACTGACCCTCGCTGAACAGTAGCTTCTGATCTTATTTAAGAATCGCGCTCTGGTCGATCGACCATGTAGGTCAGTCGATCGATTGCTTCTCTTTCCTGCAGACTTCTGTTCAGCACTCTGACAGTCTATAGACCATGTAGGTCAGTCTATAAACCACTGTAGCTGGTAATCCGCTTCAGCAGCTCTCACAAATCTATCTTTCAGGCTTTGAAATGCGCACCAAGTTCGCTTCTCGAGTCACTACTCCATGTCAAATGCAATGCTAAGTACTCGGGGACGGATTCGGCTCGATTTCCGCTAGATTCTTCACATTTCTGCAATATTATACAAAAACACGAAAGTAGACGGAAATAGGGAAAATAGTAGCATAAACTATATAATTGAGCTCTGGAATGCGTGTAAAATAAGGTGTAAAACATCATATAATTGACACGCATCAAGTACTTAACTAAATACCTCATCAACCTGCTCTTTCAATGATGAGGTAGTAGTAGCAGGTATGACTGGGGACTTAGGCTTATCCGTCTTTTTTGTCCCCTATACAAAATTTCCATGCTTTTAGAAATACAGAAAAAATATAAATAAGAGGTTTTTAAGAAAATGGAGAAGTTAATTAAATAGCTCATCAAGTTGTTGTCTGGACGAGATAGTTGGCATGTCCGGGGACTTAGGCTTATCCGCCTTATCCGGCTTTTTTGTTCCCTACAAAAAATTTCCATGCTTTTTAGAAATACAGAAAAAATATAAATAAAGGGAGGTTTTCAAAAAAAATGGAGAAGTTAATTAAATACCTCATCAAGTTGTTGTCTCGACGAGATAGTTGGGATGTCTGTGGACTTAGGCTTATCCGCCTTAGCCGGCTTTTTTGTTCCATACAAAAAAAAACATATAAATTTAACATATAAAAACATTCAACAATTAAAAATTTAACATATAAAGGTATTTTTTCTAACCCCAACTGCTTTGGGCTGAGGCGGAGACGAACGAGCCAGGAAGATGTGAGATTCAGGCCATTGGATGAAACTTCCAACCGCATCTCCCAGAATGCTAATGTCGTCACGAACTGGGACGGGCAGTTAAAAGTTTTCATGGCCTGGAAAGACTTCAGTTATCTCAAATTTTCTATGATTCGGCAAAAGTTTTTTGCCATGAACAACCACTACAGTTTCCGCTGCTGATTTGGTGGGCACTTCTACGAGAGCCCGGCCAACACGCACAAATGTGTCCGTGTCTGTGGCTGAAACTTCCAAGCAACGTCTTGTGTTATTTGTTGAGTGTCAAACTGTGTGTGTGTCTGTATCCGCCTATCATAAGCAGTGTCGTGGGCCTGTATGAAAAGGCAACTTAAATAAAGATAATGTGTAACCATGTGGTCTTGTAAGATTTCCAGTACGTTTGTATTAAATATGCAGTTCCTTCTACTAATCTGTTCAGTGGAGATAGGTATTTAAAAAAAAAAACTAAAAGGAAGATATATATATATATATATATATATATATATATATATATATATATATATATATATATATACTTAAAAAATAAAAATAAAAGCTACTATTTCATTATAAGATACAGTGGGTAGATCATATGAGAATGGAGGAAATAATAACTTACATTATGGACCATCTCAGGATCGGGGACGTTTCTTGGATGTCATAGTTTCTTTGTTAACCCAAATACCTTCACCATGGTCATCACGCATATAGATGCTTTCAGTGTCCTCGTGATCAGTGTCAACATCGTCGAAATAAGATACAGTGGTAGAGTGATCCATTCCCTCAAAAACGACATCCTGATCATCATCACCATTATTGGATGGACTACTCCTTCTACTCCTTATAGACAGTATAACAGATCACTTCTTATCCATAGGATCGGTGACATAGAACACTTGTTTAGCTTGGGATGCCATTATGAAAGGATCATCCTTATTATTGCCAACCTTACCCAGATTGACCAACGTAAATCCCATCTTATCCTTTCGGACACAATGGATGTTGTTATCAACCCAGTTACATCGAAACAAAGGCATTGTGAAATCAATGTAATCTAGTACCAATATTTCTTGAATAACACCATAATAAAGGCATTTTCCCTAAATAGGCTTTTTATGTTTTGAAGTAGCAAAGTGCATTGCCTCAAATTCAGAACTCACACCACTATTTTGCATTGTGCTCACCTCATCTTGCTCGCGGGTGTAAAAAGTATATCCATTAATGGCAAAACTGCTGTAAAAGGTGACCCTGACATTTGGACCTAAACCAAGACGTAGTAACCTAGGAGAGATGTCATCACCAGTTTGATCCGTACACTCTAGGACAATATTCCTAAACCACTCTGCAAACGTCTTCGTATGCCCGTTTGCAATCCACTTCTCGGTCTTGTTTGGGTGATCATATTTGAGCTCATCTTTGTGTTGTTGAATATAAGGTTGCAGCTCATCTTCGTTTTTTAGCACATACGTATGTGCTAAATACAACATTTCACGTGTCACAATTTTTTCAACCCGGCCCCTAATACCTTTCCGGTCATCCAGTCACTATGACGATTCTTAGGAACGCCAATCAACTCCTCAGGGGAGAGATGAGCGTAACAATATGAAAGAGCTTCGTCCAAAATAGCGCGTTCAACAATACAACCTTCAGGACGATACCGATTAGATGTATAGTCCTTGTAGACTTTCATCAATCTTTCGAAAGGATACTGGTATCTCAAGTATACGGGCCCAAGGTACAAAATCTCTCTAACTAAGTGAATGGTCAGATGAATCATGATAGTGAAGAAAGAGGGTGGAAAATACATTTCCAACTGACAAAGAGAGGTTACAACGAGGTCCTGCAATGAATCCGCGTCATCGGGATCGATGACTTTCTCGCATATGGACTGGAAGAAGAGACAGAATCTAGTTATAGCATATCTTACCTTTTCAGGTAAAATGGAACGAATAGCCACAGGTAGTAATTGTTGCATCAAAGTGTGACAATTATGTGACTTTAACCCGGTGAGTTTTAGGTTTTGCATCGACACTAGGCTTTTGATGTTCAACGAATAACATGTGGCACTTTAATTCCATTCAAGCATGCACATAACTCTTTTTTCTCATTCCGTGAAAGGGTATAAGCTGCTGGCGGTAAAAATGTACAATTACCTCTCTTCTGTGGTGCAACTCTAGCCTAATACCCATCATTTTCATATCTTCCATAGCCGCGACGTTATCCTTTGTTTTACCAGGAACATTCAGTAAGGTATTGATAATATTATCACAGACATTTTTCTCAATGTGCATGAAATCGAGGCAATGCCTGACCTCCAGGTCAGGCCAATATGGAAGTTTATCAAAAAATATGGATATTTTCTTATACCCACGAGTAGACAATTTAGAGCCGCTCTTCTTCTCATAATCTATCTCAATATGCTTTACTTTCTGATAAACTTCGAGGTTGACGAAGTTCTTGTCTTCCATTGAATGCTTTCTACATCTTGCGATAACAATGGTCATGATACAAGAACCTTCTATTTCTTATATACACATACTTACGAGAAGACTTCAAGTATTCAGACTCGATATCCTCCCCACACAATGGACAAGCCTCTTTTCCATGAACTGTGTGCCCAGAAAGGTCGCCATAAGCCGGATAGTCAGATATTGTACACAATAACATCGCTCTCAAATTGAAAGTTTCGTTCTTATATGCATCAAATACTTCTATCCCACAACATTCGCAAATCATCTAGAAGAGGTTCCAAATAGACATCTATATCATTTCCAGGTTGTTTAGGGCCGGAAATTAACTACGACAACATCAAATACTTTCTTTTCATGCACACATATAGAGGTAAATTATAAATAGCCAACACTACTGGCCAAGTACTATGTTGGCTACTCATGTTTCCGTGTGGGTTCATTCCATCAGTGGACAGCGCTAGACGCGAGTTTCTAGGTTCATTGCCGAACTCGGGATACTTACCGTCGAACGATTTCCATTGCATACCATCTGCCGGGTGTCTTAGCTTTCCATCATTTATTCTTCCTGTTTCATGCCAAGTTAACATTTTTGAATCATCGGGATTCACATAAATCCTTATGACTCTTGGTATCAATGGAAAATACCACAACACCTTAGCCGAGATCCCTTCCTTATCCTTATAACGCCACTCCAAACATTTAGGGCAATTGGTTAAGTTTTGGTATAATTTCCGATACAATATGCAATCATTTGGACATGAATGTATTTTCTCATATTTCATACCCACTCCTCTTATTAATTTTTTCGCCTCATACGTCTTAATAGGTAGAACATTACCATCTGAAAGCAACTCCTTTATCAAGGCTAAAAAACTAGTGAAACACGTGTCACTCACCCCATTTGTCCCCTTGATATTATACAACTTCACCACAGCCAACATTTTTATGAACTTACAACCAGGATACAGAGGTGCTTCAGACTCACACAACTTCTCATACATGTTGTTAAGGTCATCCCAATTAATAATGTCATCACCTACATCTTCAAAAGCATTCGACTCATCATCATTCTCTTCATTATCTATAGACCCAACATTCAACTTATCTGCTTCTAACTCTTCCAACTCAAAAAACTCGGCAAACTCAGAATCATCAGTTAGCCTTTCGTGTACCTCAACATTGTCTTCTTCAGAGCTATTCTCGTCCTCTAATGGTTCTCCATGAAAAATCCAACGTGTATAGGATCGACTAAATCTCCACTTTTCTAGGTGTATTTTAACGTCCAGAAAAACCATATAGCTAATATTACCACATCTTTCACAAGGACATGCAATACGAGAAGAACCTTTCAAATTGTTCGAAACGACTTCATAAAATTCAGCTAAACCATCCTTATAGTTGCGGTCACTCATATTTGCATCAATCATCCAAGTTCGAGTTATTTTTCTACATTCGTAATATATAGCCAACTAATTCAGAAAATCCAATAATAGGCAAACAAATAAACGAAATTCAGGAAAACAATTAAGCTAAATTATCAACAAATTAGATAATAACCCAAAAAATCCTATATCTATAAGCGTTGCTAAGAAACATATATACCTGATTGATAAACACGATGAGGGGAGAAACACGGTGACAACGATGACGGAGATGAAGACAGAGAGACGATCAGGGAGGAATGGAGGATGATATTTGTGTATAGTAGCAGTATTAGCTTGTGTTTGTGTTTTGTAGCGTATAGCAGAATAAAGCAATCTGTTGTTCTTAAGATTTGCATTACATTAATAACAACGGTTATTCAGTCTACTACCGTTGTTACAACCTAATAACAACGGGTTCTAAACAAACTGTTGTAATTACTTTTTACTAATTTTGCACCAAATTATTAACAACGGTTAAAATATATTACAGATTCAACCGTTGTTATTAGTTTTTATATTAACAACGGTTTTGAAAGTATGACCCGTTGTTAAAACCAATAACAACGGTTAACAACACAGAACCGTTGTAATTAAGTTTGGTAAAATTCGCGCCATCCATTCTACAACGTCTTATGATGATTTTCGTGAATAAGCGTTGTTAAAGGGCCGTTGTAGTTGCCTGTATTTGTAGTAGTGCTAATATGGTTAAATATTGTAGTACATATATTGTAAATTGGTTACAAATTCTAACGAAGATGGTAACGTTATGATGCTAATACAGTTGTCTGATTTCATAATATGGCTGCATTATTCTAACAAAAAAAAGAAAACTGGTTACATGGTTTTACAAGAATGACAACATATTCTCATCATCACACAGCCATGGTTGTTTTAAAAAGGTCAATATTCCACAAAATGGTAACATATTTCGCGTCTTTCATAAAAAAAATAGTTTATTGTTCAAAATACACATCTGGTAACATTGTTCAAGTCAAATGACCACATGTTTTTCATGATAAACAAATGGTAACATTGTTCACAAAAAATGGAAACGTGTTTCTCCTCATTCACAACAGATTTATTCTATTGGTGAAAATACCCTGGTCACATTGTTCAAGTCAAATGACAACATATTTTTCATGATATACAAATTGGTAACATTGTTCACATAAAATGATAACATGTTTGTCATCATTCACAAGAAATTTAGTTTATTGGTCAAAATACAAAATTGATAACATTGTTCAAGTTAAATAACAACATTTTTCTCATAATATACAAAATGGTGACATTTTACTCGTCAAAAAGACGAAGTGAGATGATGAAGATAAAGATCAATATAGAAACAACAAACATTTCAAAAATATATAGAACAAACCCATATTTTAAATTTTACAAAATCAAACATAAAAAGAATACAAAACATGCAACATAAAATTTAAAACCGAATTAATGTTTTTAGTTTTACTTAAAATGTAATCATATTAACGTAACAAGTTATAGTAACTTTACAAAAAAAAATCGTAAACGAAGTGACAAATATATATTACTAGAATGGTAACATGTTTATGTGAAATGAGAACATAAGATAGTGAAATGAAACAACTTTATATTATTTATCGAATCATTGTCATTGTGGATAAACCTTATTATGTTACCATTTATAAACTTACCAAAAACACAAAATAACGAAAAAAGAATGAAAATTTTTTAATGTGGAAAATTCCCCCAAAAGATTCAATTCCAAAATAAATCCTAAAAAAATACATCAAAACCCTAATTTACCAAAAACCTAAATGTAAAATATTAAAAATTTACTAATCAACGAAATGGGTAACGAAAATAGGAGGAAAATAACATAACCCATAAAATGAGAGATATGATGATGATGATGATGATGATGATGATGATGATGATGATGATGATGATGAATGCCATTAATAAGGAAAACTTATTTTCTATTGATTAGTGTTATGAATATTGAAAAAGTTTCATTATTTTAGTTTTAATTTAAATAAAAAATAAAATGAAAAGTGAAAATATGATAAAGTATGAATGTTGAAGTTATGGTATGAATATTGATAAGATGAACGAAAATGAATGAGAATGAATGATGAAATTGGAGGAAAAGTAAATAAACATGGATGATAGGAAAGGATGAATGCACAATAAAATAACAAGTTTGGCAAGTGCATTTAATGCTTTGTCTGCTTGTCTTCAATAAAATAATAAAAGGTTGTCAGCACATTAAATGTGTGACAGTGGGCAAAAACAAGTAACCGGGTAAAGTTGGGTGAATATGGGTTGGTTTGACCCGTCTTATTGTGTAAGACGGATACTCAAGTCTGAAATAAGAATTTGTGTTACATGAGTATTTGTTGGAGCACAAATTTTTGTTTCAGACGGACACTTTTCGTCTTATTTTTCAGACGGGCATATGTGACCATTTTATAGTTAAATGTAACCACAATGGTATAGTCAGTGTTACAGCTTATGGTAACCGGTTTTTCAATAATGGTTACATTTAACTGTAAAATGGTTACAAAATCCCGTCTTATTATTTCAGACCAAAAAGGCCCGTCTGAAACAAGACGCACTGTGGTTGGAGTATGATATATATTCTTGTTAGCTAAATTTTAGTTTCTACACTTTCTTGTTATTCCTCTAGTGGTTAAATAAAAGTCCGATTTGTGTAAAAAGAAACAAAATTACTTGGTTGAAAATTAACACAAAATTAGTGAAATTGCACGGGTTTAAAAAGTTACAAACTTATACAAATTGTTAAATCCGGTAATCATTTAGTCAAACCGTGCGCGAAATAAAATAAAGTGCATATTAAAAGTGAGAATTTTGACTTAGTATCATTGTATCTTATATAATTTTGAAAAACTGTATCGGATGTACTGCAATTCGACCTATACATATAACAAAACCATTTTGTATATTTTTGTTGACCTTCACTATCTATGAGCTTATAAAGTTATACATTTTGGTTATATACAATAATCCAAGCATGGGTCAATATACATTATCACCTATTACTTTTTTCGTTCCATTAAGTTCCTTACGTATAGACCTCACAAAATAATCCAACCCAAATTACCCGACCCGAAATTTTGACATGAGACTCGAAATTGACTCGAACTACAACCCTCGAATATGATCCGAAACACGAATTGACCCGGCCTGATACGAACATGACACGGGCTTTGTTGACCCGGAACTGACCCGACCCGAAATGACCCGATCTGAAACCAGCCAACCCGAAAATGACCCGACAAAACATAGCTCTAGTTGAACAAAAAAGACTTGAAATGACTAACTTAAAAGCACACTTAATATTATGGGATATTATCTCGTGTACCCTTCAACTTTTTCATTTTCTAAGGTATACCTCTATTTTCTTGTAAAAAAAACTTCAACCATCAATAACTCTTGGTTACAAGTTTAGAATACAATAAACGTTTTTTTTTTTTCAAATCGACCGTCTTTAAAGGTCTTCAGTTTGAAAAAGAATACGCCGACGTCTCAACTCGTAGTCGGGAATTATGGTCGGTCAAAATTTATTCGTTTAAAAAACTTTGACCAACCATAACTATAGGTTACGAGTTCAGCAAGTGGTGAATTTTTTTTCCAAAATCAAGGCCTTGACGAGATAATTGGTTTGAAAAAAAAATTACCGTTTTTTGAACTCGTAACATAGAATTATTGTCGGTCAACGGTTTTTTTGTGAAAAACGAAGGGTACACCTTAGAAAACGAAAAAGTTCATGGGGCACACGAGAGAATATTCCTAATAGTATTTACGTTCAAAATAAAGAATCAATTAGCAAAACTAAAATA
Organism: Silene latifolia; assembly: GCF_048544455.1. Classification (NCBI taxonomy): domain Eukaryota; kingdom Viridiplantae; phylum Streptophyta; class Magnoliopsida; order Caryophyllales; family Caryophyllaceae; genus Silene; species Silene latifolia. The sequence goes on along the minus strand of NC_133535.1, from coordinate 119,982,747 downwards.
AAAATAGGTAATAATAATAAACGTACTTTTTTCTCTTTAAATCATTGACTCGAAAATGACCCGAACCCGAAATAGCCCGACCCATCTGACACAAAAATGACCCGAAACTGAGGCAACCCGACCCGACCTAACTTGATACTATGACAGATCGGAAATGGACCCAGTTGACCTGTTTGCCAGATCTACTTACGTATTCCATTTTAGGTCGTACATTTGATCCTTATGTTTCTATTTTTAGTTACTTACAACCTTTCTAAATGGGTATGCACCCTGGACCTACCCCACTTGATTTGGGGGTAATAAAGTCTTTTTTTTGGTCAAATGTCTCCCTTCCTCATTTTGTTTTGACATCATCTTAATATTTGTGAAAAAAGTACAGGTAAAGAAATCAGTTTTTGGGTTGGGTCGTGTACTACATATACAAATATACTTCGTACCCAACTTGAAATTATCTAAAATGGACATTTAATAAAGACATGCATTCTGGTTTGGCCCCATATAATCACCATTAAGAAACCCTACTCTCATCACTCAATAAATCCTAGTTTAACCTCATAGGCCAAACTCCCAAATTGGTAAAAAAAAGTAGAGAGTGTTGGACAAATTGCTAAAAAAAGTAGCATATTGGACAAATTGGTAAAAAAAAATAACATGTTGGACAAATTGGTAAAAAAATATTGATTAAGTGATAAATTGGTAAAAAATGTTTAATTAAGTGATATTTAGGCCAAAATCTATAAATAAATAATATTATAAAAAGAACTTTTATTAATGAACATATACTCCGTGGTAAGTAATATATGCAGACAAAATTTTGACCCTTAATAGATTCTCGACTTAAATTTATTTCGACTTGAAATTACATTTACAATTGATTTTGGTTAATTAGATCGAGTTTGGGTCGGGTCATTCGGGTTTACTAGAACAAGTCCAAGTCGTATCAGATCATTTATAACTTTGGTCATTTTCGGGTCCAATATTATAAAGTTTATTAGGGGCAATGGTTATTTTACAACGATAAACATTCGTGTTAGGTCATATTGGTTAATATTAATTCGAGTTCATTGGTTGTTCTTGGCCCCTCAGTTCGGGTGTAGTATCAACTCGGGTCTTGTCTTTCGTTTCGGGCCAATTATTTTGATATTAACCAAAGATTATAAAAAATAGTATAAAAAATCATTAGTTATTTTCTCTACCAGAAATTTATATTAACCAGAGACTATAATAAAAAAAACTGAGCTGAACTGACTTGACCGAAAGATTTAATCAAACTGACGCGACACCTTAAATGAGGATCCCATCATGACATGTTATCGAATTGATCTGAACCAATATGACCCGACACAAATGTATATTATTTTAAACTAACAATTGCTCCAATAAACTTATTAATAATAGATCGCTAAATGACCCAAATTCGAAATGGTTCGACCCGACTCGACTCGACATATGTTATCCCCTATCTATAAAAGCCAAAGCATTTAGATGCTTTCTATTGGCTGCTTGATTTTAGGATAAATAACTCCATGATCATTTCTCTCATTTAATTACTCTCTCTTCAATTTTCATTTGTTTTCGATTTTACAAACTTCAGATTTCAAAATATTCATATTTATATTTTAAGTTTATAATAAAAATTTTATTCACATAAAATTTTATGCTAAACAAGAAAATAAAAAAAATAAAAAACGAAAATTTGTACAAAAATTCATTTGTTCAACGACTACAAATTAATAAATTTCAAACAAATAAATTAAAAAATAACAAACCGAATGAGTAATAACAAATAAAATATAGACAATTAAACTTATATCATTTTACACCAAATTTAACGAGGAGACTTGATGAAAAAACCAAAAAAAAAAAATTATTAAAATTAACTATCGGAAAAAAAGTATTATGAACAATTATTTTGCATGCGGAAAAAATCAACAGCATATATGGTCCGAGTTTTTTTGGGTAGTTAGAGGGCCGGAGTTTATATTATATGGTCGGAATTTTTTTTGGTAGTTAGAGGGTCGGCGCAATAATAATTTGGGTGAGTTAAGATGGTTAGGAACATAAGATTTAAACCGTAAGTATAATTTCAGATCTATATATATTTTTATCGGCTATTATCCATTTTAAGTTTAAAACGAGTCAATATCAACTCCTTGGGTATATAGGACAAATATTATACTCTTCCCATGCGTAATGCTTTTGTTTTATCTTATTAATTCTACACATATATATTTGACCCGTCTTAAATAAGATTATAAGAATTTGTTTATTTTTAAAATGTTGAGCTAACGCGTTGTTTTTACTTACGAGTTACGTATAAGTTAAGTGTATAAATTCTCTTTACTTTTTACATCAGTATAACTGTAATATTATGTTGGGGAAGCGTTCTGTAAACACGGTGCGGGAAGAGTCTCACCCAACAGTGATATTAGGATAGAACACAAACAACAAGTGTAAGTAAGAACAAATAAAGAGACACCACAATTTTACGTGGAAACCCCTTCTCAATTAAGGGTAAAACCAGGACCCTCCTCGGCAAATCAATCCACTAGTAAAGTGTAACAAATAATTATAGAGTACAATCACAACAAGTATTGTCACTCTCTCTCACAATTTGTAACACTCTTACTCTTTTCTTACAAAGGATGTTGAACACTTAATTTCTCCGAAAATTAATGTTCTCACCAATCCTATAAATAATGCCCCACGTATAATTTATACTTGCACTTATTTTAGGACTTTTTTCTCCACTCTACATAACTCCACAATGATGTTTATTTATACATGAAGAATAACACATTCACTCATGAAACTTCTCTAACCATTATGGCTGTAAATGTAACATTTTTACATTAGTTACTTCATTCAATTGATGCAATTGATAACAACTAATCCCATGAATATTAGTTTGCGTTTTATATTTGTTACGTTAATTATTTGTGGAGTTTGGGGAGATTAACCCAACAAATTCCTCCCTCGACCCAAATCTCCAAACATCTCAACTACATCGGAAAAACGGACCTTCTTTTTTATGTCGGCTTTTCTCACTTGGCCATCCTTCAAGCTTTGACCATCAACGTAACAAATATTCTTAACCTTTATCCCTTGTATCACCAAGCTTCTCCCACGATACACTTTGCACCATTTACCACTACCAACATATCGGTTCCCTTGAGTCGTCAACACACCCAAAGAAATAATGTTGGAACAAGCTTTAGGGACATACCTCACATCTTTTAAAGTTCTTATGGTGCCATTATAGAGTTTCATTCTCACACTCCCTATACCCTCAACTTTTAATTTGAGGCCGTCACCCACTTTGACTTGCCCAAAATCTCCATTAGTTTGCAAAGTATCAAATGATCCTTGATCTTTACACACATGCACAGAGGCACCCGAATCCATCACCCATTTTTCTTGACACTCTACCTCATCTTGAGTAGTCAAGAATATATCTTCATCACTACCATTACCACATACCATATTGGAAGAATCAGCTACATCATCAACCTTAGCTTTGCCCAACTTTTCTCTTAAAGACTTCACACTTTTCAAGTCTTCCTTCATTACTGGACAATTTCGTTGAATATGGCCTTTCTCATGACAATAATAGCACTCCACGCTATCCATGTCCCTAGCTCGCGACTTTGATCTACTTCTTTGACCATCTCCATGTCTTTGTGATCTTCTCCCTCTTTCACAACCATCTGCCACTAGTGCCCCATCACTTGATGATGCGTCTCCATCTATTTTTGCCATCATCCTCTCATTTTCTCTAACCACCGTTATTGCTTCATCTAAAGATATCTTCTCTCTACCCACGAGCATCGTCATCACAATGGGTCTAAAACTCTTCGGCAATGAAGCCAATTATAAGAGAGCTTGCTCTTGATCTGTTATCTTCTCATCGGTATTCAAGAGTTGACACACTAGTTGGTTGAATTTATTTATGTGGTCTTGCAAATTTGTATCATCCTCATCCATTTTGAGTTGATACAACTCCCACCGTAAACATAGTCGATTGGTGAGCGACTTTGACGCATACATGCCTTGTAACTTCTCTAAAAAGGCTCTCGGCTCCTTCTCGCTCAAAAGATTGTATTTAATCTCCGGTGCTACCGCCAACCTTATCATACTCACGGCTTTCTTTTTCTTTGACTCCCAATTAGACTCACTCATCTCTGATGGTTTAGTCAATTCCAAAGCCTCATCAAGACTCAACTGGACTAGCAAGTCTTCAACTGGTGCTCTTCCACACCATAAAATTCATTTTCCCATCAAACAATGGAACATGAAATTTCTCCGCCATCTTACTTATGATAAACAAGTTCCTCCCTAAATCGGAATCTCCCACACACCTCCCAGTATACAGAACCTTCAGCTCTGATACCACTGTTGGGGTAGCGTTCTGTAAACACGGTGCGGGAAGAGTCTCACCCAACAGTGATATTAGGATAGAACACAAACAATAAGTGTAAGTAAGAACAAATAAAGAGACACCACAATTTCTCACGTGGAAACCCCTTCTCAATTAAGGGTAAAACCACGGCCCTCCTCGGCAAATCAATCCACTAGTAAAGTGTAACAAATAATTATAGAGTACAATCACAACAAGTATTGTCACTCTCTCTCACAATTTGTAACACTCTTACTCTTTTCTTACAAAGGATGTTGAACATTTAATTTCTCCGAAAATTAATGTTCTCACCAATCCTATAAATAATGCCCCACGTATAATTTATACTTGCACTTATTTTAGGAATTTTTTCTCCACTCTACATAACTCCACAATGATGTTTATTTATACATGAAGAATAACACATTCACTCATGAAACTTCTCTAACCATTATGGCTCTAAATGTAAAATTTTTACATTAGTTACTTCATTCAATTGATGCAATTGATAACAACTAATCCCATGAATATTAGTTTGCGTTTTATATTTGTTACGTTAATTATTTGTGGAGTTTGGGGAGATTAACCCAACATATTAAAATCATATTTTTATTACATATATAAACTTTCTTATTGATTTTTCCAGTCGTGTATTTTTTGCACGGGCGTAAAACTAGTTTACCATTAAAACATTAAAGAAAAGACATTTAATATTATTTATTTATTTTGGCTTAAATGTCACTTAATCAACTTTTTTTTACCAATTTGTCCTATGCTATTTTTTTTTACCAATTTGTCCAACAAGCAACTTTTTTTACCAAATTGTCTTAGACTCCCTACGTTCTTTACCAATTTGGCAGTTTGGCATAACCTCATATAAATACATCAACCCACAATCAACCAAGTTGGCCAAAAAAATAACGCAGCTCACTCACTAATAGAGGTAATTTTTACTCTATCTCACTCCCCTTCCGTCGCTCCTTCTCCCTTCTCGTCACTCAAACTATATGAAATCTTAAACTCCTCCCTCCCTTGCTCAAAATCACCCTCAATCTAACCATTTGATTTTCATGCATGAAGGATAGATTATAAGTATTTGAAAAATAGTATGTATGGATCTCTTTTATAACGATAGCTGGCTATTGCAGACGATAATCCCCTTTTTCATTGATATTTTTGTATATGTACATTTTCGATTAACATTTTTTTATCATTTTTATTTCTCTAGGAAAATAATTCGTTCGCTTTTTTTTTTTTATCATTTCGGTATTCTTTCATTTCATGCAAATTTGGCATACTCGGTATTTACATGGAGTCCTTGACTTAAGTGTACAAAATATAAGTGCATTTTTTTGTTGGTTTTTAAGTGATTATTAATTTATTATTAGTTGTTTTTTAGTTTTCTTTCCGTTTTTAAGTCCATCGTATTTCTTTTTCCGTCAAATATGCAAAAGGCTATTTAACCGATTGGATTTTTTCAGCAGTCGATTATATTATTTTTTATGTCGTGATCAATTTTTTATATCATAATCATATTAAAAAAAATAATAGTTATAATCGTATTATTTTTTGAGGGGACGTTTTTTTTTGTTACATTTTGAGGGGAAGTTATAATCATATTATTAATCAAGTTAATAATGAGTCATCACATGAATCAAATTAGTTCTTCTGCAAAAAAAAAAGGAAGGATCAGAACGTGTGTACGTAGTGCATGAGCTGTATATGTAGATAAATAAAAAAAATGCCCTTTTAACCACAGGCTGACACATAGGATCTGTGGTTGTTCGTTTAATAAATAGGATTTTCAATTTTACGTGAATATTTGGTTAATAGGTCAACTATATGAGGTGAATATCTCATTGTTATGAATATATCAATTATGTGATTTGAATATATATGTGAGTAAAATTAAAATCACAAATTCTTATTTACAACCGTTGTAAACAAGAATAATTTACAACAAAAGTATAAATCCATCCCAACCAACACCTTTTTTAGAGGTGATAGGGTGATACATCCCTTCGTTATATTTTACAACGGTTACAAGCAAGACTAATCGAATTAAAATAAAGACCATATCAAATTTGATCTCTAATTATAGAGGAACAAAACTTATAAATGACAATGTACTTTTTATATTTTTCTACTTTATCAAATTTAAATTTAAATTTTATGTGTAATTTTAATAACTAACATACACGAGTATCCTACTCCCTACTCTGAGAGTAGGATATAATTTACGTACTGTCTTAGGTGAATGAGTAGAAGACTTGTTCAAATCCCATCTGACTTGTTTTTCAGGGTTAAGATTTGAAAATCTTGACCCGCGACTTATTCGACCAAAAATTTAAATGACCTATTAATTTAAGATAGAAAACGAATACGAACATGCCGATCCGTTACATAATCTTGAATTTTACTAAGACATTATTAATTATACATTATGTTAGAAATAATAGTTAAAAAGTTATTAATTTAATATTTAAAATTACACACAATCAAAAAATCAATTTTATATCACCACCCACCACCACAACCGTCGAACGACCACTCCTACCCACCTATCCCTCTCGTATGTGCCTTGCCACATCAAACAACGGACCACCGTCGAACCACTGACAACATAACCACTGACATACTCTGCCCATCTACCCATGTCGCCCGCGACATCCAAGTACACCAAACGCAGTGGCAATAACAAGACTAGCACTACAAAACAACGTCATATTAGGTTCAGGACAAAAACATATTTCATATATGGTGGACTATGTTGTTTCCTCGTACTGCAGGGCTTATGTTTGGGTTGAGTTTAGTATTGATGTTTATAAGTCTTGTTAGACTTTAAGATTCTTAAGTATGGCGATTATCCGATCCTTAATTAATTTTAACATAAATTTTAATTAAAAAAAATTAACTACCCTAATTTTAACATAAACCTTAATTAATAATGAGTCAATGAATTAAATACCTGCTCTACGCTCAAATAATCACCCTTAATTGAAGAATTTGAAGGAGATTAAATGAAATTAAGGATTCAACAATAAAAAAAAGTAGAGAGAATTATATTTGTGTTGTGAAATAAAGAGGAGCGACGATTGTAGAGAGAAGTTAGAGAGAAAGTAAGGAAGACAAAACTGTATTATTATTCCATTATGAGGGGTATATATACACATATACAATGGTAGAATTTTCATACGATAATACATACTATAATCCTATAAGATATGGACATCCATATAATAATAATATTTCATAACACTCCCCCTTGGATGTCCATTACTGAAGAACATGGCTCGTTAAAAATCTTACTAGAAAAACCCTATGGGAAAAATGCTAGAAAGGAAAAGAGTACAATAATGTTCAAACACACGTGATGATAGCTGCCTCGTTAAAACCTTTCCATGGAAAACCCAGTGGGACAAAACCATGGATAAGGAAAAAGAGTACAGCGCGTGTCAACTCCCCCTGATGGTTACATATCTTGATAAATCTTGAAATGAACCATGCTTTGACGTAACTTCTCGATCATTGAATAAAATCCATCATAGTTGATAAACTTGATATCTTCAAATCCTTGATAATTTCAATCTTCATATTTCTTTAATTCTCACAATATGGGTGTAGTCATTTGTGATGACTCTTGGATCATTATTTCAAATAATATTTCCACAATAGTGACAGGGAACTTCTTAATAGATGACATAACATTATAATTTTAAGAAAAACTCATCTTAATAATCATAGCGTATCAATGCGCTTATTGTGCTACCTCGTTAAAAACCTTGCTAGAAAAAACCCATTGGGACAAAAAAACCTAGTCGAAGGGAAAAAGAGTGCAACCATCATTCCTTAATTCCTTATCTTAGGGAGAATCAATCCGATAATTATTGAATAAATCATCCAATAATTTTGAGCGTTTTTCTTTGCTAAACCACATATGTATGAATTGGCATTCTCAGACTTTGACTACATTATTTTTCAATCGTTATGGTACTTCTGGACCATAAACTAATTTCACATGTTTAGCAAGAAGCTCGTTTAAATCTGAATTCTCATATGCTCAAACTTCAGGTTGAGACAATAATAATTTCCTTCCAGTAAACTCTACGGGAGTGAATATTCCATTTTGAAAATAATCACGATAACCTTTTGAATCGTGTCGTAGAGGTTCATATATAATCATGAGTTCCCAAAACTCAATTAATAAAACATCGTCATTTGATGATCGTTTATAAGAGGCTCCTATAGGGAGTTATCCCCGTTGAAATATCTCATAAGCTGCTTACTCGAGGTGGGCTCAGTCTTGGCAGCGTCCCTCTCAGCCTGCACCTTTGCCAAGTTAGCAACCCCTACAGCCAAATCGGCCCGAGCGAAATCCAATTCAGACTTCAGCTTATCATAATCAGATCTCATAAGATCAATCCTGGCCACCAAAGAGGTAGCCTGATAAGCATTGTGAAGACAAGCTGCAGCACCCTGAACAGAAACAGAAATAGTATAAATATTATATCATAATAAAGAACCTCTAATAAAATATATATATATATATATATATATATATATATATATATATATAGTATTAGGATCATGTAAGTCCTCCTCTTACATGTGAGTCCATAAGTCTCATTGTAAGCCTTGGATGAGAGAGTTAAAGGGCTGAGATTGAAAGGCCAAAATTGTGTTTAATTACACCCTCCCCCATACTCTACCTAATTAATCACTAACCTATCTAATTAAACACTCCCCTTTCTCTCATTTCCCTCATTAAATCATTATCACAAACCACTCATCTCTCTCTATACCACATTCTCTCTATAATTCCCAACAAAAAAAAAAACCAAAAAAAAAAAAAACCAAACCCTCATCCTCACCGGTTCACCAGCCTCGCACTAACCCTAAACACCGTAGCCCCACCACCACGTCAACCACCCCGACACTCTTTTTCTCCCTCACTCTCCACCCCTTCACCATGCAAACCATATAAAACAAACAAAACCACAACACCAACCACGCCACTACGTCACAACCACAACATACGCGCGACAACCGCAACACCAACAACGACGGCAGCGAAGTGTGACGGTTTTCGCAGATCTGGTTTTTTTGTGTGCTTTTTTTTCGTTTTTTTGGGTTTTTAGTGGTGGTTGGAGCCGTAGTGATGGGTGTTCGTGGTTGTTGGGCATGACGGTTCGCAGATCTGAATTTATTTTGTGCTGTTTTTTCCTTTTTTTGGGTTGTTAGTGGTGGTGGGAGCGGTAGTGGTGGGTGTTCGTGGTTGGGCATGGTTATCGACCACCACGCCAGGGGAGAGTGACAGTGCTATGTTGTAGCTTCCATGGCTGGATGAAGAAGCCATGGTTGGACATTATTGAAGAGGGGTACTAAAGACGTCACTTTGCTCAAATCAATTTGTCAACTCTTCACAATCTTAAATTTGATTCAAAAGTCACATTCAATTTTTCAGTCCGTCTAATTTTTTAGATCTGAGTTTTACACGTTTTTAAAATATCAAATCTGATATTTTTTTTGGTTGGGTCGGTTTTTAAGATCGGTTTTTGATATCAAATCTGATAATTTATTCATTTGATCTCGAAACAAGCTGATATTTTAATCTCAAACAAGTTGATTTTAATCTCATACATTTATTGTTTGACAGTAAATGGTTTTTAATCTCTATTATTAAAGTTACACTTTCCTCCATTAAAATTACACTTTGCTTTATTAAAGTTATACTTTTTTTTTAAAGTTACATTATTTCCTATTAAAGTTACACTTTTTTCTGTTAAAATTACACTTTTGTTGCTTAAAATTACACTTTTTTCTGTTAAACTTACACTTTTGTCTGTTAAAATTACACTTTTGTTAGCTAAAATTACACTTTTTTCTGTTAAAATTACACTTTGTTAGCTAAAATTACACTTATGTCTACTAAAGTTACCCTCTCATTTACTAAAGTTTCACTCTCAATGGACTAAAGTTACATTTTCAATGGACTAAAGTTGCACAATTTGGACAATTTGGACTAACTAATGGAGTTATTAATAATTTACACAAGACTAAAGTTACACAAATTTGGACTAAAATTCCACAATTTGGACTAAAATTCCACAAATTTGGACTGAAAATACAAAATGTGGACTATATTTGGACTAAAAATACACTATTTACAACTAAATTTGGACTAAAAAATACAAAATTTGGAATAAAAATACACTATTTACGACTATATATGGACTAAAAATACACTATTTACGACTAAATTCGGAGTAAAAATACACAGTTTGTACTAAAGTTACACAATTCATTTATTTTGAGTCATTGGGATTGTGCAATTTCAATCATTGTTCACTAAAGTGTAACTTTAGTAAATTAATAATGTGTATCTTTTATTATTTTATGAGTGTAATTTTAGTCCACAAAAGAGTAATTTTAGTACACAAAAGTGTAATTTTAGTCCAAGGAACTGTAATTTTAGTCCACAAATGTGTAATTTTAGTCCATAAAAGTGTAATTTTAGTCCACGGAAGTATAATTTTAGTCCATAAAAGTGTAATTTTATTCTACAAAAGTTTAATTTTAGTCCATAAAAGTGTAATTTTAGTCCATAAAAGTGTAATTTTAGTCCACAAATGTGTAATTTTAGTCCATACAAGTGTAATTTTAGTCCACGGAAGTATAATTTTAGTCCATAAAAGTGTAATTTTATTCTACAAAAGTTTAATTTTAGTCCATAAAAGTGTAATTTTAGTCCATAAAAGTGTAATTTTAGTCCACAAAAGAGTAATTATAGTCCACAAAAGTGTAATTTAGTCCACGGAAGTGTAATTTTAGTCCATAAAAGTGTAATTTTAGTCTACAAAAGTTTAATTTTAGTCCATAAAAGTGTAATCTTAGTCCATAAAAGTGTAATTTTAGTCCACAAAAGAGTAATTATAGTCCACAAAAGTGTAATTTTTGTCCACGGAAGTGTAAATTTAGTCTAAAAAAAGTGTAATTTTAACCGGAAAAAAGTGTAATTTTAACAGCAAAAAGTATAATTTTAACGGAAAAAAGTGTAATTTTAACGTTAAAAAAAGTGTAATTTAACAGAAAAAAGTGTAATTTTAACGGAAAAAAGTATAATTTTAACGGAAAAAAGTGTAATTTTAACAGGAAAAAAAACTGTGATTTTAACCGAAAAAAGTGTAATTTTAACGGTAAAAAGTGTAATTTTAACGGTAAAAAGTGATATCAACAAGAAAAAAGTAAAAAATGAGATTTAAAAAATCAAATCTGAAAAATGGTAAAACAAATCAAAGATCTAGTGAAAAAAAGTAAACAATGAGATTTCATAATTAATAAATTTAGTACTAAAATCAAACAAATAAAAAAAAAAGACCAAAACATCAAAATTGAAAAAATAAATAAAAAAACGCAAATGAAAAAAAAACGGGTTAATGAAAATAATATTTGATCTATTTTAGTAGATCTAAAATCAAAATAAAAAAAAACTCACAAATTTGAAACAAGATTGTATAGCAAAACGATATTTGTGAAAAAAAGAACAACAAAAAACATCTAAAAAATAAAATAAAAACTCGTTGGCGGTGTTGGTGACGGCGCCGGTGGCGGTGGTGGTGACGGCGGTGGTGGTGTAGGGTGGGTGGTGGTAGGTGGGTGGTGAATGAGAAATAGATGAGTAAATGATTTTTTTGGATTTTTTGGTTTTTTTTTTTGTTTGGTTTTTGGGTTTTTTTTTCTTGGGTTTTTTATTTTTTGGGGTTTTGAGAGAGAAAAGTAGTGAAATGTGTGAGATGAGAGAGAAGTGAGTGAGTGGAAAATATATATAGTGAATTAATGTTTAATTATGTTGTTAGTGATTAATTAAAATGTGTAGGAGAGAGAGTGGAAAATTAGTGTTAATGGTGCTTTTTGGTTTCAATCTCCACCATCCATATTGGATAATCCAAGGGCTATAGTGAAGACTTAGGGACTCAAAGGTATATGGTGGACTTATAAGAACTTTACACTATATATATATGTGTGTGTGTGTGTGTGTGTGTGTGTGTGTGTGTGTGTGTGTGTGTGTGTGTGTGTGTGTGTGTGTGTGTGTGTGTGTGTGTGTGTGTGTGTGTGTGTGTGTGTGTGTGTGGATCCGGTGAGAACCTGAGAACCGTGAGAACCTCTCCAACTCATAACCCCTTAATATTAAACAATGAACTACTGACATCATATTACATATTTCATCTTACCCCTCAACCCTCCGTTTAACCAAAACATTTTTTGTAGATACCCAGTATCTGCTGAGACTCCAACAAACACCCGATGATTATCGGACTACAACATGTTTTGGAATCGCGGCGTTTGATTGACAGTTTGTGTACAACTTTACGTCGGAAAACTTAAAACGATTTCGAAAATAAAACATTTCAAAAATACCTGGAGTGTTTAATGCACGACGACGGGGTCGCAATGACACTAACTAGAGTCAAACCGCACTAGGACCAAAAACCGACTCAAAAATTCAAATCCCGACTCCAACAACGAGTCAAGCCGAGTCAACCACCAAAAACAAACATTTCAAACCTTCTACCTTAAGTTTTCCCGGATTCATGTTAGTCAAGTACCAAACATGTGACTACAAAACCTAGGATAGAACAAATCATGATTGCGTTTGTTGTGAAAGTGACAACACAACTCGAAGACCCGCGACGTGGCTCGCGCCTCTTTGAGCAGCCCAGGTGGCCACGTCGCTCAAAACTCACACCACCACTCATTCTCCTATAAATACCCCTCAAATGCCACCCATTTGAGACTTACGCGAGTGTCCGCCCCCTCTTTTCTCCCTTAAAATTCTCGACTCGACTTCTTAAGTCACAACCCGACGCGTATTTACGACCTACCGATCGTAAACACGAGCCTTACACATTGTTTGGTACCGTCATCGTGCATTAAATCACTTGACCGACCACTTCGACCACTACACCATCACTAAACTTTTAAAACACTCTTTTACTTACCAAAACGGTTTTAAACCGAGTTTTTCCGATCAAACGAGTTGTTACACTTACGTCGGTCACTCGCCATAACCAAACATGTAAGTATGAGGGTGTAAAAATCCTATTTTATTATGTTTTCATTTGTTTCATGACTATAACATGCTAAAACATGCATAACATGAACCAAAACATGGAATAAACGAGCCAAAACTGATTTTTGTCGAGTGCAGGCGAAGCCCCTTAGGTCGCCAACTAGCTCGCGCCTAAATGGGGTATTCAGACCAGAAATCAACCGTGTTTGTTCTCGTCATTTCTCTTAATCCATTTTTCATATTTGTAATCGGTTTTCACCATTTCAAGTATTTTCGAACCTTTGTTATTTTATTTCACATGTTTTAACCATACCCTTGGTTCTTCATACCATGACGGTTAAATCCGTGTTTCGGTGATAATATTTGGTTAATGATATTTAGAAGGTATTTTAAAGCCTTTTATTTCATTTCTTCACATTTTCAAACAAACATATTAGTCACCAACACAAAGTCATCCTTGGTTCTACATACCATCCCGGATTTTAACCCGGGTACGATGATGAGTATCGACTAATTACATTCAAATGGATTTAAAACAATTAGTCCATAATCATTTTCAAAACTATTCATGTCAAGTTTGTCAAACCGAACCCGACACCGAATATTATCAAATAATGATGATTATTCGAGTCTAGTTCTTCAAAACAACAAATGCGGTCTAAACGACCCCTTCAAATCAAACCGGGTTCAAATACCCATTTCCAACACGTTTTATAACGTTTTCTAAAAGGTCATAACACGGCACATAAACCGTGGGCTAACCCGCGCCTAAACAGGCTTTACATTTCTCATTTTCAAAACCAGAGGGAGGCCTCTTACACCGCCGGCTGGCTCGCGCCTCATATAGCCGCCTGGTACAGGGCCTGTTCCCTTCCAGCATTAGTCTAGGACGATCCCGACTCCGGTTAACCCGGATATAGGACGGATCAGATGACTGTTCAAACCATATTTGCAAAATGCCTTACTAAGACAAATGGATCATGTTATACACCCTAAACCTAATGCGGTAAATGGATGTTTAATTTCCGTCTTGCATGCAAATCAACCTTTAATCCGACTCGACATCTTATACTTGATACTTGGATTAAATCAACCGACTTAGAAAGCTCTCACATGTTAGGTTTAAATCATTGGATGCGCATTCATGCATTTAAACCGTTTTATCAACTTTTGCATTCAACCAACCAAGATCGATCAGTAGAGGCAGCTAAACGCAGGCGGGATTGGGTGTCTGATTAAAGGGCTTCCCAATACGTACCTTCACCTCTTACTCAGAAACTTTGGATAGTGGACGACCTTATCCAGGGCGTACGAGAGTCATTCTAGAGATAGGATGCTAAAGAGGGACGATTTCCTTATCTTTAGTACCTATGTCAAACGCTGCTTTGTGCTTTGATTTGACCGAGGTATAAAGTGGAATTCGAACGGGTTCCAGGCATCCCACAAATGCTTGGTGGCGACTCCGAACATCTCTAATCGTTTCGAGACCCTTACCGAGACGAAACCGACCGATCTAAAACGATCCGGTCGAAAACATTTTTACGCCGCCGAGCGTGGCATTCAAAAAGACCGTTGTATGTCCACAGATCGAACCGGACTTGCAGGTGGGCCATGTCCACACTTTTTCTCTCCTCGATCACCAAACTGATTCCTCTAACTGAAGAACAAGCTTCAATATTTTTCTGCTTCCTTCATCAATGGAGACGTAAATCGAGCAAATTCAATGAGGTTTGTTTGATTTCTAAATTAATTTCCTTGGAATTACCACTTTATGTTTTTCAAATTTGTTAATTCGTAAAAAAATTAGGGTTGATAAGTTGTTGATTCGAGTTTATATACATATAATTGGAGTATATAATTGAAATTGAATGGTGATTTATCTACGTTCGCTAGCAACTGGACACACAATTGAAATTTGAGTTTGAAATCACGTCTTCATGACATTGGGAACTAAATTGGTTGAAATCATGAAATTCGCAGTTCAATTTCTTAAATTCGGCAGTCTATATCTGTTTGTAGCATTGATTAAGTTCATTAATTTACTTAGAGATATGGATGTTGCTAATGAAATTTATGTTTTTGGGACAGCTTGTACTGAGTGAATCGTTTTTGTGTTTGTTAATTGGCTTCACCTGATATGTTTTGCGATGCCTGACTATCTAAAATTGTTTTTATATTATTTACACTTCAATGCTTACTCCTCCGTCCTGGCCATGAGAAATTTTAAACAAATTGAACAAATAATTTGGTCATGGATTTACATTATTAAGAAAACTTAGTTATCCCACTCTCTTTGTCCCATTATATCTAGTAATTCGATTCGAATCTCAAACTCAAGTGGACTTATATGTCATAACATTGCATTGCACGTTATTTTATTTAGAGTTATTGTCGATTTTCGGAGTTATGGAGACATATAGTACTCACCTGTGGTGTAGGCAGAACTGTGGGAACATAAATTGGACAAAAAAATTAAATCACGTAGGAATGGGGTTTCTTTACGCTTCTTAGTCAGACAGCTGCTGATGGTGTTGACATTGAGTTTTGGTCGTTGAAGTGCATAATCAATATCTGCATCTTGCTTACTAATTGTGTTTGAACATTCGGCACCAAGAAAAGTCGATGCGAATGAAGGTTTTAAATTGATTAGCATAGAGAATAATATTGAAAAGTAGATTAGAAGATTAAGTTGAGCCATTTTTATTTTAAATTTTCTCTTGAAGATTTCATGAAATGATTTGATTACTGGTTTAACAAATATTTATAAACAGGTGTTAAATAGCCTTAACCATAACATAAAGTTCGAGTGCTTGAGTCGTAGATTTTGCAAAATTGACGACATAGATTACCTATTTGACTAACTTGATCCGAGACAGGAATAGTCGGATAACACAAAGTTCTAATTGATACAAATGATGTTGGTGTTGTGCACCACAGTCAACTTGCAGCTCTTCATTGTGGTGCTACCAGTGGTTTTGAGGTATGTGTGTTTACTGAATACCTTTTTCGTTGTTTTCGTTAATAATCATTAAAATGAATAATAAGAATAGCAAGCTAGTGAATTATTTAATTAATCACATTAAAATCGGTTATACCACTTGAAAGAAAACCCCAACCCAAGTTCTAAGTGATACAAATGATGTTGATGCGGATTTTCTCTATCTTTCCGTCACCGAAAGTGTCTGATGTTGTTGTTGAGCCTATAATGCAATCTTGCTGTTTGTGCATTAGCTTGTGCAAAAATGCGGATGAGTGTATGGTACTTGATAATGAAGCCTTGTACGACATTTGCTTTAGGATACCAAAGTTTACTACTCCTAGCTGTAAGTCTTATCTTTCCTGTTTGATCTCAATTTTGCTGATTTTATGTGTATTTGGAGTTATGTATTCAGAGTATTTGGGTATGAATTTCTGTTTGCTTTGGTCATTCTTTAACATTGTTGGTGTAATAACAAGTAGATTTTCTTTTACGTCAGCAATTTCTAATTTTGTTTCATTACTCTTTTGAAGCATTCGTGTTATTAATAGCAAATAGCAAATGCCAATATGTTTTCTCTAGTACATTGGAGTACCCAATTTATTGTTGAAGGTGTGTAGCATGAAGTATTGTTGAAGGGGTGTAGCATTAAAGTCATTGAGGTTCTGATGATTCATCATCAATTCGCATTCAAGTCATAATCAAGTTACATAAGTTTGGCTCACTTTAGAGTCCTGGGTTACGCTTATTGAGTTGGGTTAGTCATATTTAGGAGGAAAATTAATAATTTATTATTGTAATGCTTAATTTAGCAGTTTAATTGTTTTGACACATGACCCTAAGTTTACATATTTCATGCACATACAATGTAATTTCATACACATATAACGCTTTTTCATGCACGTATAAGGAAAGTATTAAGGAACATGAGAAATGTGATTAAATGGCATAGTAATGTATTTGTTTTGGGGACGGGATTAAAACTAGGGGAATAGTGTCCTAAAATTTAGGACGGGAAAGGGTTTAGGGTTGAATTAGGCGGATAGCGGTCCGCCTAATCTAACCCTAAACCCTTTCCCTTATTATAATTTGAACGGGCGCAAGACCAAAAGACACCTAGAGGGGCAGAGTGAACCCTTTTTAGGGGAGCGGGTATAAAACTAGGGAATGCACATATATTGCTTTTTCATGCATGTACAAGGTTGTTTAATGCACATATATTGTTTTTTCATGCATATACAAGGTTGTTTAATTTTAGGAGACAAGTATCCTAAATTTAGGACACGAAAGGGTTTAGGGTTGGATTAGGTGGACCGGTCCGCCTAATCCAACCCTCAACCCTTTTCCTTATTATTGTTCGAACTGTCGCAGGACCAAAAGACACCCTAGAGGAGAAGAGTGAACCCTTTCTAGGGGGACGGCTATAAAACTAGGGAATGCACATATATTGCTTTTTCATACATGTAGAAGACTGTTTAATGCACATATATTGCCTTTTCATGCATATACAGGATTGTTTAATTTTAGAGGAAGGGTATCCTAAAAATTTTCAGTTTATAATATCTTTGATATAGTCACTGCCATTTCTATTGCGCAAATATTACTTTTTCATGCATGTAGAAGGCTGTTTAATGCACATATATATTGCTTTTTCATGCATGTACAAGGTTCTTTAATTTTAGAGGAAAATTATCATAAAATTTTCCAGTTTATAATATCTTTGATATAGTCATTAACGTTTCTACATTGCACAAATATTGCTTTTTTATGCATGTAGAAGGTTGTTTAATACACATATATTGCTTTTTCATGCATGTACAAGGTTGTTTAATTTTAGAGGAAAGGTATCCTAAAATTTTTCAGTTTATAATATCTTTGATATAGTAATTATCGTTTCTACATTGCGCAAATTTACATTTTACTTATTTCGAGAGCCAATTAGCTCAAATGGTAGAGCGTTGTGGAATGCACAAGATGTGGGTTCGACTCCCATATTGGCTATAAAATACTAGCGTTTGTTTTACATTTAGATTGCCACAAACCGGACCTTGCAAATTGTAATCTTATTTCAAGTAAGGCATGCATGTATGGTTATAATTTCTACCTATAAGCTTGCCTTTTAAATTCTGATCACTATAAACCTACTACACTACCTAGGCGTTCTTAATGCACGCGCGAGTCTTATTATGGCCTGCTCGACTTCGCCGATGCATGATTATAACCCGCTTAATCTTACTGTATTGTCAATCATGAGATTTGTTATTTAATAGGTTATATGGGATTCGAACCTATACCTTTGTGCAAAACTGCACATCGCTCTACCATTAAGTTAATAGCCTTTAAAATACGATAAACAAATATGAAAGGGGAGGGGGGACATATTTAAACAATGAAAAAATAAAACAAATCCTAGAACCCCACTCAACCCAGCAAACAAATAAAACAGCAAAACACTCTCGTCATCTTCAACTGCATTGTCATGTACATTCTTAATACGCTTAAATGTCCTTCTAAAAGTAAGACGAAGCACAGTAGGCTAGATATGAATGTTGCTCCGAGCAATAACGCTTAAATATACACAGAACAAATAAAGAATTTGTATACTTCTAATTAATCTTAAAGAGAACATAATTATCACTCAATGGCTTGCTAAAAGCATAGACAAGTTATCTTTTAATGACCATAATAAAAATTCCGCCACAAATTGTGTATGTTACTTCACAATATAAGAGGCGCCCAACGTTTAATGAGTCATTTAAACTGAAAAACCGCGTGCAGAAGAATTAGACAGTATTATCCCACCGAAGAGTTTGATGGTAAATGACTTGTCCTTAAGTTTCATCATCGATTCTCGTCTCACAAACAGGCTCGTTAGAGGTATAAGTGTATAACAGTTACACAGTTAGTAAGCACAGTCTTAAGAGCTGAAAGCAACTATTTTACTAATTTCATGTCATGTACTTGGCTCATTACTGCCAAAAGACACAAAACATATAAGATCTTCAAAGGCTAAAACTAAATTTCATAAACTATGCCTGACTCACTACTCTTCGATTTCAAGAAAGAGGCATTAGATAAATGAAAACATTGACCATACACTCAGATATTATGAGTAATAGTCTTGAAACTAAAAAACTATTAACAGTCCTAAACGATTTGCATATTATTCTAGTTCATATACCACAAAATGGTTACGCTATTCCTTATTGTGAAGTGTGAGCCTAGTAGACTATAAGTAGTAATAACTTGACCAAAATTTAATAGTAAATACAGTTACATCATAGTCAGTCGTGTAAAGCAAGCACAATTGAATGAGAATCCATGATGTGAAAATTGAAGAAATCGAATACAAACCTTGCAACGCCACACGAAAGTAATCAACAAACATCAGTGTATATGCCTATAAGATCCAGGTAATTGAAAAAAATTAAATGAAAATTTAGTTTCTACCACATAGCCAAGTACTCGTTTAACAAGAATCCAGTTATAATAATAATGCAACACAAAATTAGGGTTAAGATTCTTAATAAAGAAATCGAAATCAGTAAAAACACAAGAGGTTATAGTGATATATCAATGATTAAGTACATACAATGAAGTAATTAATAGGTAATGAACGAAAAATACAAATAACTTGAATCGAACAACATTAGAAAGCAGCGAAAACAAAATAAACAATTACAAACCAGGAATACAACCATAGTCAACTAATTTGAATCATGAAAATTATAAAAACTGAGGAATAAGAAAGAAATTAGGGAAATTGAGGAATTACCTAAATTATAATTTACTCGAAATCAGGAAAATTGATGATGAAATCAGCGAGAAAGTAGCAAAATTGAAGTTGGATGTACGAAGTAATTTGGTCAGAATCACGGTATTGGCGCTCGAAGTGAAGGAGAATGTAGAATGGAAGCATGAGCAGAAGTTAGGCGGAAGAGAGAGTGTGATGAAGGAGGAGAGAGAGTGTAAAACGTATAATGATAGATGATTTGAGGGTGAGATGGGTTGGACCATGATCGACCTTTGATCTGTTTATAAAATCCAAGGGCTGTGGGTGGTTCTCATAGTTCTCATTATATTAGTGGTTCTCATAGGATCCCGGTATATATATATATATATATATATATATATATATATATATATATATATATATATATATATATATATATATATATATATATTTAGGATCCGGTGAGAACGATCACTCAGTGAGAACGGTGAGAACGAACTAACACCCTTAGATCAAATAATAGTCAAGGGCCTTGATTAAATCATTAAAACAACTAACTCAAAGTTAAACCCAAACTTCTTTCCAGCATTTGAGCCATACCCTCCCGACCGCCGACTGGCACATGCTACCTTCGTCGGCGTAACCCATCGGCGTAGCTAACTCTGTCAACGTAACTCGCCGGAGAATTCAACCCCGTCGACGATTATCAGGTATCACTTCCCACAGAAAAAGCAGACAATAGATTCCACAATCACAAAATGCTGGCCGACGACCTCGCTGTTACCGTCGCCGGTGGAAACTCGACGAGCCCGCCGCTTGTAGCTCGCCATTCCCTTTTGGTGGTTTCACATTTATTTTAATGTATCTACATCAACTTTTGATGTATCTCAGCTCTATTTTAATGTATCTTAACATTAATACGCAAAATTAGTTAATAGGTACATTGAAATTGGACTCAGATACATTAATATAGAAATCAGATACACCAACTATCGTTTAAATTAAATTGAGTTGTGGTGAAGGAAGTTTAAAGAAGAAGATCGTGTGACAGCCTTGTACACTTGCCTGCATTTATCCTCTACTCTATTTCCTCTCCTCGTCGACCGCTCCCTCGCCGGCGAACTCCCCAGCGCATGCAATCATAAGTCTTCGTCGACAACATACCAAAAGATCAGATCTGAAGCCGTCGGCGATTTCAGATGCGGAATAATGAAGAGGTGAGATGCGGGATAGAGACGAAGATGGTGGTGGTCCCTCCGCCAGCGTCTTGACAACGACGGTCTGTGCCGGAGCTCGGTGTTGGTAATGAGTGGTGCTCGCCGGACTCTGCTAGTGGTGGTCTAATCTAATAAAAGGATTGTGAATAAAAGGAAATTTTGGGGTTTGGTGAAGCTCAATGATGTCGCCGACGCTGGGATGTATCCCGAAGGTTCTCCGGCGTTGCTGGCGACGACGCATGCGATTGGTGTTCGTAGGTAGGAATGACAGATGGGTGATGAGGGTGCTGAGTGAAAATAAGAGGAGAGGGACGATGGATTGGGTTTTATTTAATGAAATATGGGCTTTTCATATGGTATAATCCAAGGTTGGTTATCGTTCTCACCGTTCTCACCGAGTGTTCGTTCTCACCGGATCCTATATATATATATATATATATATATAGGATCCGGTGAGAACGAACACTCGGTGAGAACGGTGAGAACGCACTATATACATTAGAATATATATATATATACACAAAATACACTTTTTTTTTTACCAAATCTCAGATAGACTTTTGACTATCGTAGGTACACTTTTTACCATAATTCTATATACACTTTTTAATAAAGTAGATGCACTTTTTTTTTGTTTTTACCAAATCTCAGATACACTTTTGACTATCGTAGATACACTTTTTGTCAGAATTTTATATACACTTTTTAATAATGTAGATACACTTTTTTTTTACCCCATCTCAGATACACTTTTGACTATCGTATATACACATTTTAATAAAGTAGATACACTTTTTTTTTACCAAATCTCAGATACATTTTTGACTATCTGTGGACAAGGCCCTCGGGAACTGCGTCCGCGGGATCCACACTAGGCATAATCGACTCGAGGTTCTTTCGAATCGAATTAAGACAAATTAGAGTCGCCACCAAGTTTTTTGGGAACTTGGAACCGTTCAAGTCAACTTTACACCTTTCATCGAAAAGCATAAAGCCAATCGACTACGAGTGATTAAAGATAAAGACTTGTACCCTATATCACTCGATTAGAATGACTCTCGTAATCCAATGGTATTTAGACGGATCCGCAAACCATAGATCTTGAGTAAGGGGTGAGGGTACGTGTTGGGAAGCCCATAAGGACACCCAACCCCGCCCGTCGATAACGGCCTCTACTAAGTCAAGTGTCGGATTTCAAACAAGGTCATAGCTACTACGATATATGAAATGCAAACGTTGTTTTAACCCTATCATGTGACAACAATTTCTATGTCGTTTTAGATGCAACTAAACTAACTTTGTCAAAGTTGTAATTTAGCATGTGGGTTGATTGATCTAACAACATACAAATGAAACACACAAGGCTTGATGGGAATGGGGGAGCCGTTGGGATCTACCTATTACAAACCAGGCATTTCATGCCGACGCAACAACAAATTAAAGATACAACTCGATCTAAATACAATTGCTACATACAACACTATACACGACAACACACACGGCCGTTTGGCCTAGAAAACCGTGCACATGAGGGGTGGCCCACGGCTCACATGACCCACGGCCTTGGGTCACTCCTCGTAATGCATGCTCGCGCTTAATCTCATCGAATTAGACATAGGGCTACGCACCAAAGCATGCATTAGCATAAACCGGGCCATGTTGCTTTAAACAACATGCGGTTTACTATGCTCCTACAAGCATTGGGGAACAACCGTCTAACCAAACAAGACTAAGGTTTTTAGAAATCATTTGACTCGATAAAAGAAAACAAACTTGAAATATTACAACTCGATAAACAAACTATAAATTACAAGCTACAAAACAACAAAGAACAAATGATAAAAAGAAAAGAAAAACGAAACGAGAAAGACGGGAAACACGACCCAACCACGGCCCAAACCAACGGCCCTAAACCAACGGCCAAGATAAGGTCCACCTAGTTCCTAAGTTAAATTCATTGGTTAGATCGAATGTTTGCGAAAAGGGATAGGAAACAAGTTAGGAAACGAGTTAGAAACAAAGTTGATTGATTGTCGCGCAAAGGTGTATTCTACACGGCCTAAAGGGTCCAATTAGGTCAGATATCATAAGATTAACGCTTACTCGTCGAGTGTTAATAGGAAGGTGCTAATCACGCACTCCTATGCTAGCGAGAAATCAAGTGATAAGAAAGATGCGTTCAATTATTTACAGAATTGTTAGTTGATTTTAAAAGCTATGTCGATGCACCCTAATGTGTCTAATTAGGTTATTAAATTAATTTAATGTCATCTAAATACGTCATAGGTTAACAATCAGAGGTTAAACTAACATACAACGGGTCCTAGGGTATGTCGATTTGGCCGAAACAATAAGGGGGTCGAAAGCGACGAAAGTTAGACAACTCGTTTTATTTATGCCCTACCTTGAACACGAGGATATGTAAGTGAGACGGGGGTGTACGACCGACAGAAGTAGCGGTTTCTTTTCCCATCTCAAGTCAACGCGGGTGTTCATGGTGGTACTTTAACTCATACTCGGACTAACTAGTTTCATAGTTAATTTAAAACAATCGATAAACAAAACGAAAACAAACAAAAAACAAACTAAAAAAAGCATAAGAAAACGAAATAAAAAAAGAGGAAAGAGAAGGGGATTTGATGCACCCTCAACCTACATGTATCGTTGACACCGTCTTGGGTCGTAATCTATGGTAGATTTTATCTCGAGAGGCCGTCGTCGACGAAGAATAAAGCAAACACGCGTTTTGGAAACTTTCTGGACAGCGATTTTAAAACAGTGATATCTCCCTCGTTTCACGACGAAAATTCGATTTAAAAGATGTTTTGGAAACTAGAAAGAGAGGAGAACAAGGATCTTAAAGCAACCCCTGCTCGTTTTGGGTTATTGGGCACGAAAAACGAGCACAAACAGAACTGGACAGACAAGAAGAAACCGCGAAAACAGAGTGTTATTTCACTCTGTTTTTCGAGGGATTTCGTGTACTCTCAAGGGCAATTTGGCTCGTAATTCTTTGTCTAATGTGTAGATGGATGTTATGTGGTTAATTAGGAACAAGAAACTCGAGTTTTTATGGAGGTTTGATGGAGGAACGAATGGGTTTTCGAAGAGGACACACAAACAGTTTCAGTTTGTGTGTCGGTTTTATTTAGGGTTTTTGGGAGGCAATTAGGGTTTGTTTCTGAGGTTTAAAGCTTGTGGGTGATGGTAGGATGTATGGATAACTTCGAGGAATGAATGTATGGTGAAGGGGTGGTATTTATAAGGAGTTAAAATAGGTTAAAAGAGAGGGGAGGCAAATCGGGCTAGCTCACGGATGGCTGCTGTCCATCGATTTTTGTGAGGGTTTGAGGAGGGTTTTATTGGTTATTAAGCTAGGATAATATGGGTAGGATACTAGGGTATGGGTTAGGGTTAATGGGTACGGGTCTTGGTAGTGTTTGGAGCGGGTTTGGGCTCGCGAATTGAGCTGCAAAACAGGGCATACGGGATTGGGTTGCGGGCTGCTTGTGAGGGGTTTGGGACGAGAATTTGGGCTGCTTGTGAGGGGGTTCGAACATGGGTTGATGGGTATTGGTCTAGGTGGGTTAATGTACTCGAGATTCGTGCCAATTCGCAAAGGAAACGGGCTTAAAAACCGAGCTAAAATCGAGCTCAAAACACACGGTTAAAAACGAGTTCTTCGCTTTTAAAATCGATTTTTCAAATCAATTAATAAATTAAAATAAATGACTTTTCAAATCAAATATACTCATAAAATGATTTTTCAAATCAATTATTTATTTTATTTTCAATAAAATAAACTTGGGAAAATAAATTCAAAATAAAATAAAATAAATTGAATTTACCTAAAAAACCATAATTTAAATATCATTCAAATTAACAAAATGAACTCACTAAAAAACATTAAATTAAATATCATTTAAAATAATAAAATGAATTCCCTTTTAAAAAAACATTAATTTAAATATCATTTAAATTAATAAAATACTTCATCGACGACGCCCATTCTACCTCGTAAAACGAGCTCCAAATAATGACAATGACAACTAAAGAATACATGTGTCCTATCATCATCGGGTGTTTGTCGGGTTCTCTATAAATTCCAATATCGACGGATACGGGTATCTACACTATCGTAGGTACACTTTTTGTCCGAATTCTATATACACTTTTTAATAATGTAGATACACCATTTTTTAATCTTAGGTACACTTTTTATTGTAATTCTATATACTCTTTTTTTAGAATATAGTTACAAAAATTGCAAAGCTCAGAAATGCTACATAAGGATTCATGCTATAATTCACAACCTTATACTCCGTAATTCAATAACTACATTAGTCAAAAATTGAACCCAAGTTCTAGTTTTGCAGGATTTAATTCACTCCAAAAAAAACTTTGAAACATGAATCAAATCAGCGAAAATAGACATTCCACAGAAACAATTCAAACAAATGAATACCAATTCAGGAACCCTCTTTATTGCGTCTTTTCCGGCCACCAACTACCGGCGTTGACATCATCGGAAGCACCGTACACCATTATCACGGACTAACACCACAACACTCCACTATCACCACCCCTCTATCAACGGATCCACAACCAATACCCATGAAACAATGATAATATCACCATCGACCACCACATAAAACCGCCTTCACAATCACCACCGCTGCTCACACTGTCACGCAACCGACCAGGCCCTCTTACATTTGAATTTGCCTTCTATTTATGTAGATCTATTATTCTGAAATTAGTAATTTCAATCAATTTATAAAACGAAAACCAAATCGGAATGCAAAATTAGGAAGGATGTCACAGGTAAATCACGCCCGCATCGTCGTCGTCGATAGAGGTGTGGGAATATGTGTTGAACGACGGCATTCTGCGTGTGGGGGGGTCGAGTCGTGCACTACCGGTGTGATGGTGGGCCGCTGGAGGGAGACGGATCTCCGGCAGCTTTCTTGGCTTCTGCGTGAAAGGGGTGAGGGACTGAGTAGTTGCGCTGGTATATGGAATTTCGCAACGGATCGTTGAAGTTGTTAGCGTGCATCGCCGGAGACGGCGAGAGGTGGTAGGCGGCGACGGTAGGGGTAGAAGGTGGTGATGGGGGAGTTTGAAGGGTGGTTAGAGTTTGAGAAGGGATATAATTGGGAGGGAATGAGAAATGAGGTTTGGTTGTAAGAAACAAGGACGCGCGTGATGTTGGATTATAAAGTCGTTCTCACCGAATGGTCGTTCTCACCGGATCCCACCTCTATATATATATATATATATATATATATATATATATATATATATATATATATATATATATATATATATATATATATATATATATATATATATATATATATACCTCTCTCGCAGCAGCCAAGGCACCTGCCAAAAGGCTGACGGCATGATCTACTGAAGCAACTGCCTGAGTAGCACTCTCAATAGGATCCAGGTTAAGCATAACATCAGATTTGGAAGTAGCATAATCACTGATTTTCACCCTGACAACCTCCAAATTATCCACCCTGACTCGCACCTCCCTGACTAGGGTAGATAAATCAACTTCTTCCACCTTCCTCTTCTAGGCCGCTGAACTTGTTTTAGCAGGAGCAACTGGAGCAGGAGAGACCTTGGGAGCGACAGGCAACTCAGTTAAATCAATGACAGGCCCAGTATCGCCACCACCCTGAGAACTCTCCTCTTTGACCTTGGCCAACCTGGTAGAAAGATCAGACATGCCAAACCTAACAAGGCGAGTGGATGATCTAGTGGCTATAACACAAGACACTATATTAGCAATAAAGACAGGCTATCATGAAAAGGCCAAAATAGAAAGAAAAACAAAACAAAAATAAAGAACAAAAACACTTACTGCCTGAAGTAGAAGCGCTAATAGCCTTTGAAGGCCTGGGAATTCTAGCAGCACCTTCAGTCTTCAGGCAACGAGGAAGATGATCAGCCACACAACAGAGAGGCCAAGTCCTCTCCAATTGAGGAATTGCAAGGAATGGAGAGATGCTTGCAGTAGGATACTCAATTTCAGAAGACCAATCATCAACTGCCTGAAGTAGAAGCGCTAACAGCCTTTGAAGGCATGGGCATTCTAGCAGAACCTTCAGTCTTCAGATAACGAGGAAGATGATCAGCCCCAAGGCAGAGATACTTGCAGTAGGATACTCAATTTCAGAAGACCAATCATCAACTGTAAGCAAGAGAGGTATGGGTCATTTAAATTTATTTATTTTCTTTAAAAACTAACAAATAAACATGCAGGATAAAGAAAAAAATTCAGGGTACCCACCACCAACACATGCATCATAATTCAAGTACGCCAGATCAGGACCCACAGAATTGGTCCTGATAAACATATACCCAGCAGCCCGGTTCTTGTCATGGCCGCTATCCAGATTGCTGAGAAGAGGAGCGGCTAAAGGCCTGGCCTTGAAACTGATCTGGCCATGACTGTTGGTCCTGACAGCATAGCAGGCCTTCAAGTCCTCTAGAGAGAAGGAAATATTGTGTTGTTTGCAGAGATATTCAACAGAGCAGACCACCTTCCATACCATGGGCATCAGTTGGTAGGAAGGCACACCAATTTCTTTAATAACATCCACCATAAGGGGAGAGAAAGGAAGCTTGCAACCAGCCCTGAAAGCCCAATCATGGATGCAGAACCAGCCAGGACATGACCAGTCTGCCCTGACAGGAGAATCTTCATGGATCCAGACTTCGGAATCAGCAGGAATGATTCCCTTATCCTTCAAGATTTTTTCAAATTCGGGTTTCAGACGATTTGGAAGAGATTGTTGATCTTTTAAAGCTTTTGTGGGTTTAAATTCAAATTCTATATGAAAAATAGAAATCATTTCAAGAGGGGGATTACTTGGTTTTTGTAGACACCTCAAAGTTGTCTGCTAGTCTTACGGTTATCCGATGATGAGGCTAAAATTAAATGACTAAATGAAAATTGATAATGTTATAATTAATGGCTCTTTACGCTTATTTCTCGAAAAACCACTTAAAATGGCATAAAACCATCTTTAAGCCCACCACTTCCTTTCAGTCCATTTCAACCCATTATATTATTCTTAGCTTTTTAATAAATTTCAGTGATTATATATTTGAAAATTATATAGACATATCACTCAAATGACGTATTGTTGGCCCAAAACCATCGACATGAAGAGCCGAAAGTATACTAGCGAGTAAATTATGAGGAAACAATAATTGGGTAAGTCAAGAAGTCCGTATGCATCTTATATATATATATATATATATATATATATATATATATATATATATATATATATATATATATATATATATATATATATATATATATATATAATCTAATCTCAAAATATTAATTACAGCTTAATAAGTTTTATTATAAAATTATATTAAATAATTACGGTGATTTGATTCTAAATTTATTAAAAAATTATTTTGATAAAAATCCTAAAATGTAAATAATTATGTTTATTGCGAAAAATGCTTCAAATTGAGTATAATTTTCATTATATTTATTGAAATATTTTTATTTGTAGAGATGATTAAAGTGAGTGTCTCATAATATTTTATGTTTACGTAAAAAGACATTTTGATAAAGTTATAAAACTTAGACCATTAAATCCTAAGAAAAATATATTTGGAAGAGTCACTGTATTTCTTAAAAACATAACTTAAACAAAACTACTACGAGGTAAGTTTTTATGTGGGAATGAAAAAAATTATATTGCGAGAAATTGAATACATATGAGATTTTGATAGGTTTAAATAGTGTGATAACGAGTATGTGTACGAGTATGTATGTACACAGTGATCACGAATGCATTTGAATAATCAAAACAAAAATAATGATTATTAAATATTATACTATTATAAAAGACATAAAAAGTAGAAGAAAAAAACTTTACATTTTTCTTTAATATCTTCAATTAAAATACGTATACGTCAAGTATAAATATTGATTATGACTAGATAAATATTACTTTTAGTTAAATATTTTATATGTTATATTTTAATTACTTTGAAGTTAAACCTCAAAAAATATTATTTGAGAAAGTTTAACCTATTTTATTTATAGGTAAACTTTTAAACATCATTTATATATAGTTGTTTAAAAATACAAAAGGTGAGATTTTTATAGATATGTTTGACACATAACAGATGCAAAACACAATCAAAACATTTGAATAAGTTGAGTTTGAACTCTATATGTGTGATACATAAATATCACACGCTATATATAAAAAAATTAAAAATTACATAAAATTTTATTCACATCATTTTGAACAAATATTGATTGATTTGGAACCTAACGTATTGTGAAATGATATCATTTGAAATCTTAATGTTGATTGTTGCATTATTCGAATAAATTTTATTTTAATTAATATGATATTTGAATTAGTCACAAAATAATTTATAAAACGTTGATCAGCATAATAAATTATCACTTATTAGTTTTAATTAAAATTGTATGTATTTTATTTTAAAATATTGAAAATAAACCTAAAAAAACTAAATTTGAGAAAAATTAATTTATTTTTATTTATAAGTAAAAATATTAAAGGTCATATATAAATTATGTTATTTTTCTTCAATTAGAATAATTAAATTTTAAAACAGATCGCGCGAAGCGCGGGATACTACCTAGTAAGAATTAGAAAGCTTGGATTCATACACGGACACATGTGTGAATGGGATAACTTTTGTATACAAGCAATTTGAATAGAACGCAAAAACGTGTGCATGAAAACACACACGAGTTGGCACATGAAATTGAACAACCAGCCACCCAAACTCATGGGCATAAAACTTTATCCTTTTTGATTTCCTAATCTAACCAGATTTCTGCATCAAATTACTATAAATACTCTTCGTTGTTAGCTCTTAGGAGGGACAAAAACGAGAAACTCACGGACGAGTTACAAGAAATATACCGAGTCACTTATTGAAATATTCAGATCCAAAAATTTCATACTCTCATACAAATTATCGTCTCAAATCTATTATCCCAATTTCAACATCAAACAAACCACAAATAAATTGTCCCAGTTTAATATAAGCCGTTAATTTACGACAAAGTCGAAATTCATTAATAGTCAACATCCACATAGGCCTGAGGGTACCAAATCAAATAAGTTTTCTTTACTCTTTTATTCATCTTTTATTTATCTTCTGTATTTATCATATAATTTGTATATAAACAAACCTATTTAACTCGTCCTTGTAAATAATTGTATAAAATTTGTTTCTAACTTTCTTTTCTCTGTCTTAATTTCGTCAAATATATAATATTATAAATAAATAGTAGAGGCCGTCAGTTTTATGGGCGGTCCGGGTGCCTAACACCTTCCCTGACCGTACCTTTACCCCCGAATCCGCAATCTTTGGTTCAGACCGGAGTGACGGATCAGTCTCAATATCAGGGATCAAAATGGGCCTTTTCCGTTAAAATTATTTTTGTATGTTTTTTTATAAAACCTACTGGCGACTCCCCACATTATTTATTTATTTTCAAAATGGATATTTTTTCAGGGATCTCACAGTTTTTCAACCGCAAGAGGTTGAATAATAGAAGGCCTTGGAAGACTTTCAGAAACAGTTTCCTCAGGATTGGAAACGAATGGAGTTCCAGGAGATATCACTCCCCTGGAAAATTTCTTTTTTGCAACCATTATTTAAGATTAATTGAGGATTAATTGTGGAAATTAAGAGAACTTGAAGATGATTTTTTTTGAGAATGATCGGGTTTTGGTGGAGTTAAAATGAATGAAGTGAAGGCTATTTATACTCGGTAATTCTAGGGTTTTCAATCGCAAGTTGCAAAAGTAATTATTGAAGAGTTGCAGTAATTAAACATGCGTCACACCCAACCGCTGCTAGCCATTACAGGATTTAATTAGACACAATTCAACCGTTGAAATCAGTATTCCAGAGTTCGAAGTTATCTCCTTATTTCTGGCCTGACCCAGCGCAAATAACAAGATAAGGGGCAATTGTTAGGCTTAGAAATTCGCACATATTTTAGGATAACATTTCACCCTGGCCTGACCATCAGGGTGTCAGGACATAAGGATACCAAAAGGCAGGCGCCAGCCAAGGAGAGGACAATGGTCAAAATATAAGGACAATATTTGACCAATTCAAAGATAATATTATTGTCAATATTCGGATAATAATTGGAGCATTAATGGAGAAGTTCTAGTAATAAAAGCCATGCAATTAAGAGAGTAATTAAGCACATTAAGGAGCATTAATCTGAGCAATTAAGGAGGAATATTCAGCATTAAGTACAAGATTTGGCAGCCGTTCAGCTTGGCTATATAAGGAGCACTTGAAGATTATTTGGACAAAACACATACTCGAGTATACAACATTCTCACACAAACTTAAGCTATTTTACAATCATTTGTGCTAATTACTCAATAATATAGTAAAATCATCTCCTGGCTTGGTGCCCGTGGTTTTTTCCCATTTAAGGGTTTTCCAAATACAAATTCCTTTTCTTATTTTTGCTTATTTATCTTACTTTACTTTTCTTGTTTCATACCCTACCCTGCATATTCACAGATAAGTTCAAGCTAGTTAACCTTGCCCAAACTTACCCTAACCTGATTTCATCCTGCGTAAAATCCATACAAAACAATAACATTTCTCCTTTTTAAACATTTATCAAAATATAACAATATAATTAATCGTGTGCATGCGATATGTAACTAATTATAACACCCCCGTTTAGAAAGGAGCCTTACCAAGGCATTCCTGGCTAAATGAGCGTGTTACCATCTCGGTAAACCGATGTAGTGAATAACAAAGTAAAGGACAATCCAAAAGGTACTTTAATATATATAGTTTACAATTAACCGAAAGAATAGCCAAAATGGCTATTCAACTCCAACCCAAGAATGAAATGTAAAAGTTTACAAGCTTTATTAACTCAAATGAATACTAATGCTCAAAAGACTCGTGAGACTAGACTCAAGCTCCATGACATGTCGCGATTATCCATTCCCCCAAGCACAGCATCAAATACAGCTACCACTGTGTACCTGCTTTATTAACTGCTCCCCATTCAATCGGAAATTATTGAATGGATCAACACAGGCCACCGGAAATTGGTGACATTTTGACATAAGACACAAACACGTCAACCACTGGTTGAGTAGGGATAAATAACAACAAAGTAAGTAACCAATAATAGATATGAAGCAACGAATGTGTATGACAATAAAATAATGAACAACAAAAGCAACAAGCGCTAGTCTCTCGTCTTATACGGGACGACCGCCACCTCTGTCAGCAAGTATAGCACAACTCCCTTAACACCGTGCATATACCAAAATATAGCACAACTCCATTAACACCGTGCTCATCACATCTCATCTCATCTCTGGCACAACTCCCTTAACACCGTGTCTCAACAACAGTATAATAACATCACAGTTATAAGTATACGAAATAAATATAAGCAAAGTAAAATAAATAACTAGAACAACAACCATAGTTTCAACCGTTACCAGTGTGTCGATCAACACTATACTGTCTGTCGATCGACAGCCATACATGGTGTCGATAGACACCTCAATAGATGTTCAGTAATTTTACCTCCTCTTTCATCAATACGTATACATCACGATTACAACACAAAACTTATGCAATAACAATGGTGAGTAGGGTGTCCCTACTTGAACGATTCCGCGATTAGCAATCAAACGAACTAGAACCGCTCCTCTACGAATCTCGCTCGAGTATTTAGGTGTGAATTGAGGCGAGCTAATGTCGAAATCCGCGTCCCCTTATTTTCCTTCTTCACTCGGCCTCCACAAGCAAAGGGTGTCGATGTGTTTGTGTTTTATTTTTATTTTTTTGTCGAAAGTGTTTAGGGTTGTGGGTATTAGGGTATATATAGGATAGGTAGTATAACAAGTTAACTGATTGAAGCCCAAACCCACGATGATGCCTCTGTCGATCGACAGGCTTTTCATGTCGATCGACAACCGAAACCCACGATGACGCCTCTGTCGATCGACAGGCTTTTCATGTCGATCGACAACCCAAACCCACGATGACCTCTCTGTCGATCGATAGGCTTTTCATAACGATCGACAACCCAAACCCACGATGACGCCTCTGTCTATCGACAGGCTTTTCATGTCGATCGACAACCAATGTCGATAGACAATGCCACACGACACAATAACCCACTCAGACACACTCAAAGCCTCTATCGATAGACAACTCAATAGGTCGATCGACACTCAGTAAAACTCGTTAGACAAGGTCTCACGATGTACGATAAGCTCACTAAATGAAGATACTTACACTTTTATATGCTAATGCAACTTAATAGTCTTATAAATACGGGGTATTACAGTCTTCCCCCCTTAAAATGAACTTCGTCCCGAAGTTCACATACCCAACAACTAAAACGAAATTCCCATCCACACACACCCATAAGCTAACTACACCCATTTGTAAACAACAACATATATAACTCACTAACTCGCGAAGTCTCATGATAAAACTTGGTTTATTACATATGTAAACAACAACATATTGTAAGACCCATACCAACTAACTTAGCATATCATCCTTATAATTTACGAGGTATTACAGTCTTTCCCCCTTAAAAAGAACTTCATCCCGAAGTTCGCGCATACTACATTAAATAAAACTCCCATACAATTCATACAATTACCAATAACATGCTATTGTCGTACTAAACCTTATAAATATAACTCGACTATCTAGCATACACAACTGAACACAAATATCATTATAACTCAACTTAACTCAACATGTACTTTGAGTATACTTATATAACTTTATTTACTCGGCATTATTACATTCTACCCCTGTAAAAAAAACAAGGTTACGTCCTCGTAACCGAATTCATGTCTGAACAACTAAAACAATTCATACCACCACAAGGGAAACATCATAAGGACCGCGTTACGAACCAACGATAGCAAACAAGGCCACAAGGAAGTATACCAATTAAATATCAACTAAACAAGGTTACTCCTTCACAACCATACTACTAGAACCTTTACCGCACCACAAGCCAGCGTTACACCAATATAACCCAAATCCTTATAGCTCTAATATAGCGAACTCGATCTAAGAATGACAACTTAGACAAATGCATCAGCTTAAACAAATGCATCTCCGAGAATGAAACCTTGAACAAATCCAAACAAATGCATCAAAGTAAACAAGATCAAAGCATGTGATAATTCAACACTCAAGCAGAGATATTATGCCAATAATCCATATCAGGAAGTATTAAGGACATGTAAAGTCACATAGTTATAAGAAATGTAAAGTCACCCCGGTAATGAAATAGTAAAATAACAGAAACAACACCCTCTACTCCCCTAAGCACAACTTCGCCCCAAAGTTTTCTGGCAAACACTTAACCATTCATACCATCACGTACTTATTCATTGCGTCGTTAACCACGATTTACTCATATCTCAATTCATACACGACTACACAATGCAAGTTAGGTATTTCTATTTCTTTAACATCCTTCATATCATGTTTCTTTAGTCATGCTAAACTTACATGCATAATGCACCACAAGCACCAATTAACGTCATTAAATATCAGACCATTTACGTATTGCTCACCATAAGATAAAATTACATATGATTGCATATTATCACCTTCTCTTTAGCATATTCATATTTCATTCATTTCGTTCTGGCAAATTACATATCGATGTTATTACTCACTCAGATAAACCATACATATTGGACTTGTTATGCAACAAACGTACTTTTAACACAATTACTATTTTCATCTCACCTTCAAACTTTCACATGCAATTTAAACAACAAGCCATCCCACCATATTATTCATGCTCATTAACTATCCCCAACTCTACATATAAATAGCATAAGTCATCAGTTCTCCCCACCATGCAGAAATTCGTACACATCATTAGACATAAGGTACCAATTACAAGTAGATTTCATATTCGCATCACTTTAACATGTATAGCATATTACATATTCTCGATTACGGTAATTTATAAGTCAAAACCTTATTAGTTCAAATTAGTAGCACATACCTAGCTTTTCATGCAATATTTTTTTTTTACCTCTAGAACAAGTTCTATTTTCCATTACTTCGATGAATTTATCAAATGCAATAAATTTATCAAATGCACGTAACCATTCACACATGTTCCACGTCATAGTCATTCAATCCCTTCCATTCCATGTCATTATCATTTCATTACATAACGTATTCATAGCAAAGCTCTGTAATATTCAATCTTATCATTGTTGGCCTTAATATATCTTTTTATATAAGCATAAATCAATGTAATGTAAACAACCAACATCATCCATCAAAATAAACTCGTTCATGTCGCTATACATGAATTTCAAATTATAGGTAGATCTCATACTTTGCACATAAGTTGCCAAAAATACATAAATCCATTTCAATCACAAGCACTATTCTCGTCACGATTATCATCATGCTCAAACAAGTTAAACAACAAAACCCATTCAACATGTCGCCAGGCATGCAATTCTAATCATGAAAATTTCATAAGCTACATTATGCCTATACCGTTTAGGATTCCCAAATTCGCCAACATTACTCACATACATGCTTGAAACTGCACGTCAATTATTCGTTGAATCATATATTGCACTTATCGACAAGATTAGACATGTACTCATATCGCTAGACATGGATATTATACTTGTATACAATTACGAAAAGGAACGAAACAAAATCTGGCCTAGGTCGATCGACTCACGCTTGAGGTCGATCGGCCCAAGTCTAGGTCGATCGACCGAAGTCCCAAGTCGGTCTACCTAGACCTCCCAACATGCGGTTAAACCAAAGTTTTCTATATTACGACAGTTCTTATGTAAAATTTACAATTTTTCACGAGCTAACACACCATATGTCAAACAACTTATAACACAAAAGTTAATTTACTTACAACACCTTAATACAATATAGCACAATTGTCATTTGCATCATAATTACTAACATGTTCTGTATGAATTCATACAAATTAAAATTTTCACTTATATGCATAAATTCTCGAATATTAGTTAACATGTTTTATTTACATCTCACCTTTCTATTATAAACACGAATATAGTTGCTAATAAATTCACTGTTAGCTACTCATGTCATCATGTAGGCTACCAATTCATGTTATCATTCAAGTATATCCATATCTCTAGACATGCCATACTAAATTCATTAAATCATATAATCCTTCCATGTCAACTTATTTCTAGTATATGGTACAATTACACCAATTAACATATTAACAATGTCATTAACTCATTATGCAGAATACTTGAAACACTCAAAGATATTATCTCGTTATAAAATATTTCATACCTACACAAAATCACTTTCCTAACAATTAGCATTATGCTCTGTAAACCAATATCATAAACCCGGTTCAAACATAATTAAATCGTCTCCCATGCCCATACTATTCTCATTCAACATTATCGCATGTTAAACGACGTAATATTCCATATTCTTCACCCATCTCCTTGTGAAAAATAATGCTTTGAGACTTTAAAAGCAACGTTTACTTGTCATTAAACACATTAAAACACACATCTGCAAGTACTACAAAACATGTTGCCACTTCGAAAGAAATCACGAATAAATAATCACTTAATCAAGTTCTGAGCTATTATACCTTTTAGAAAAATACAGAGAGTAGTAAGAGTGTGAGTCTTGGAATTAGGTCTAAAGCATCAATAATCAATTTATAAATATTTTTGCAATTCAATGGGTCCAACCATAATTTTATCAGCACTTTTGATATCGTCCTTTAGTACCAAAAATAAATGCCTAAAACAACTAACATAAGCTAGTGGAAGTAGGGTCGATCTCCACAGGGAGGCGGTCACAATCTACTTATTAATTCAGTCTGTCTGAGGTCACAAGATGGGGGTTTTGTTGATTTGTTATCAAAACTGGCTAACTAAAGCAGAGAAAAGAATAAAAAGGATTAACAATAAAGAGAGAGAACTAGGATTGTCGGGTCACCAATGAATGTCAGATAATTGCAGCTAAGGTCACAGATCGGCCACTTGTATCGGTCTAAGGGGCAACGAATATCTCCTTCCGGTCTCAATTCAACCTAAAACACTATTAGCTTAGCTTCCGCCCTCACTAAAGCATCATAATGTTCACTGCAGGTCTTACCCATTCCAATCTTCCGATCCAGGTCAAGGTGTACCAAGATTAATTATCTAATTGCGTCGACTCAAGTAGACAAGAACAATTAATTACAGTGATTAACAACAAAGACATGATTTTAGCAACAGATCTGCAAATCTAATTAGCAACTAACATCAACTCATTGAATCCCCTAAATCCTAGCAGGAGAATTAGCTAACCATAATAAAGAGTGAAGAAAAAGAGAAGGATAAAGCAATAGAAAGCATAGTGTAGAGATGAAAAGGAAGAGAAATAATACTAGAGTAAAAGGGAAAAAGGAATTACTAAAGTTTAGATCCCAGAATGAGAGAAAAACAGCGTTCAACAGTATCCAGTTTTCAAAAGAGAGAAAAGAAGAGAGATTAAACCTAATGACGTCTTTCCTATTTATAGGAAAGACAATTATTAAACCTAAAACACGAACTTAAGCTAAAAAGCCCGTGTCCATAGCAAGCTACTCGATCGAGCACTTTCATAACACTCGATCGAACAAATCCAAGGTAAAATCTCTCGATCGAAGACTTTAGGTACTCGATCAAACACTTATAAAAAAGGCACCATTCGATTGAGTGGAAAAAGGACTCGATCGAACAAGATAGTACTCGATCGAGTACTTTCCAGCGCACAATTCCTGCTTCGCGCACTGAACTTCAAACGACCGTCATTTCTTCGTTACTTAGGCAAACAGAGTGCTTCCGGTGGCGTTGGAAATCTAACACGAAAAGCTTTCATCCCCAATTAGAATCACTTGAAAATCAATTGTAGAACTCGAGATATGGCTCTTCAAAGTAGGCACTAGCGATATGAAATTTTTCCTTTGCTCGCCTAGCTATCTTACTTCTTTGCGCATCTCAAAATAGTAGTCTCCAAACTCCGAATCAACTCATCTCCTAAATGCATGCATAGGGACATGTTTTAGGCTTGATTATGCTCCTCTTTGGTTCATACCTGCAAATAATATAAGAGAAACCAAAGTAGACAATTCGGGGGACATTTGTAGCTAAACACTACTAAATATGCATAGAGATGCGTGCAAATATGATACAAAAAGTCTATATAAAATGCACGCATCAAACTTCCCCAAACCAAACCTTTACTTGTCCCCAAGCAAACTATATGCAAAACTAATGGAACAGAAAAGAAAACTCAGAGCTAGCTACAAATTGTCCACTTAAACCAATTTAATGCAGCAGACTAACACTTATAGCAAAAACTGTCAAATGCAAACGAGTTGTAGGATGTTTATAATAAAGCTGAACCGTCGACCTTGCAAGACCTTTGATGATGGACTCTTATGGGTCACTCTTCTCTCATGAAGCAAAGGGTAAGCAATTAAATGTAAGAGAGAAAGAATAAGAAGTCGCTCATCTAGACTACGACCCACATAAACATGCATGCAACTAATATGATAGACAATTCTAGCTACCATACACATAAATTCCAACCAAACAAGGTCCGTCACAACCGAGGGCTTACAAAAGTTATGGGAAAGTGAGGCTATGGGTAAGAAAAGTCAAAACAAGTATGGAAAATGTGGAGGTAAAGCGTCAAGCTAGCACCTAAACAATACCACATAACAACATCCAATTCCTAACCAATTATAAAATCAAACTCAAGTACCCTTCATATGGCACAAAAACTCACTCAACCAACACAACTCCTCAAAAGATATAGGTAAAGTATAGGAGTAAGACCGTCACAAACGAATTTTTCTTTTTACACAGTCTGTTTTTCTTTTTCTTTTCGTTCCCTTCACGCTTTTTTCTTTTTCTTTTTTTTTCAATTTTGTTTCTCATCCTCCTTTTCCATAAATTACCAACTCATGATAATACAATACAAACCAAACTTGGCACAATAAACAATATACCACAAAACAATCTAAACTACCTTGACAAGGCAGGCTAAATTTGGATGTAGTTAAGGGTCAACAGGCAAATTTGGCTAAATGTGGAGTTTAATGGGTAAAAATGAAAGGAAAAGGGGAATGTAAGCGCCTCCCTGCATGTGACACCAACCACTAACCCAAATGTATGTAGGCAAAAAGAAATTGCATTTCATATACGTGCAAATTAATGAACATGTTATGCAAGGAGTAACTACTCACAATCCTACATGAAACTGGTCATAAATGACACCAGTTTATACGGCTCTAAAACTTAGAATATATGAGTAGGTTGCCAAAATTTCAGGTCAAGTCTATTCGTTCAGCTAAATTTCAACATTAACTCGTAGATATGCAGAAGACAAAGCTAAAGATATTAATTTATGCAAGACTTAAGTAAAATGACTAAATGTAGTGCAATTTCATCATTGAAATGCACCTTTCCGACTCAACCTATATGCAAAAGTAAACGTGAAATTTTTTGAATTTTTTGAATTTTCTAATTTTTTGAGATTTTGATTTTTATAAAAATAAACAAGCAATGCATACAGAAATTAAACGTGATAACAGAAATGCAATAAAAACAACATGCAGACACAGATATGGATGCATAACCTCCCCAAACCAAACCGTACAATGCCCTCATTGTACTCAAAAATAGGGAAAGGAAATGCAAACTAAAAAGGAGAGAGTGGAGATGCGGAAAACTCACAAGAATACGCGAAGTAGGGACCTCCCCAAACCAGCCAGCAACATGGGAGGTCACAAACAGCTTCACAGTGGCGTCATTGGAAACAATAAAAAACAAGCCTACTCGTGGTACTTCGATCGAGAAGATAGAATACTCGATCGAGTACAATCAGCTGCCGAAGTGTTCGATCGAGGAGAACTGGTTACTCGATCGATATATCTGTTTCTGTAGGTGCTCGATCGAATGGTTCAAGCACTCGATCGAGTAAAAAGAACGCTCGATCGAGTGGTACCTGCAGACAAATGACGACCAAAAACCAATCCTAAATCGTTCACAGTCTATGGTTTAAAAACCAATTATTACACACACAACAAAAACTGAAATGGAAATCAGCCAAAAATTTAAACTCCGGGTTGCCTCCCGGACAGCGCTAGTTTCAGACAGGTCCCAGCTCGACCTCTTTTTCTCATCCAGCTGCTCCAGTTAGTCACAATCAAAGCAACTCAAAGCTCTTAACATAAGATCATAAATATGCGCATGTGCTACACAAGAGCATAAGTAGCACCAAAATAAAAAAGGAGCATATGAAAGCAATCTGAAGTACCGTCTCAGCCTAACAAATTTTCGATGACAAATATGGTGAAATTTTATAAGCGTATTTCTCCAACTGGGAGGAGGTAGAGTATTGAAATATAAAGCATAAGTTATATGAGGTAATTTACTATTTATCATAGCAATAATCATGAAGTTATCTTTAATTACCTCAGGTAGGTCGCTCCTAACGTCGGAATCTTTGATAAAAGAATATATTACCTCTACCGTGCTAGGAACCTTTCCGGACTCAGCTACCTTCTCATCCCCCTCCTTTGTGGATTCTGTCCCGTATATTGCAGACTCTAGAGCGTCCAGCTTGGCTTTCCAAATGGGGGATTCACCATAACCATTGTCTTCTTCAAAATCGTCATCTGAAAGGAACCCAGATGACATAGCAATGCTCTCCGTGGCCAAAGTGTTCGATCGAGCAAAGATAGAACTTGATCGAGAGCTTTCCTCCTGAATTTTACTCGATCGAACAAAGAGATTGGCTCGATCGAGTGGTTCCTCGTGCGAAGTGTTCGATCGAAAGGTGTAATCTGCTCGATCGAACTCATGTTGTTGTACAGTGCAGAAGTCTTCGTATTGAGCTATTTAAGACTCAAGTTCCTTGATACGAGCCTCTCTAAATGTATCAATTTCTTGCGCTCGAAGCACAAGAGCCTTCACCAAGGACTTCAATTCAGCAATCGCCTCTTTTTGTTTATCAGGAGGAGGAACTTGTTGTTGCGGTGGCCAGATGAATGGAGGCTTTTGATAGCCTCTTTGTTGAAACGAATGTGGCGGCACATAAGCAAAGGGTTGACTAGCTTATCTATGCTGCCTAAACACATAGACTTCGTCGTTCCCTGTCAAACAAGTAATGGCATTGTGCCCAGCAGCACCGCATCTCTCACAGTAAACCACCTATTGCGCCATAGGATGGAACATAGGTGGAAGATCAAAGGTACTCAAGCCTTTCCTTTGATGATCTTTTACCTAGAACTGTCTAGGTAGGACCTATCAAAACAATACTAGAGAAAAAGATAAGAACTGCCTCAAGGAATAAATTCCTTGAGGCTAAAGACAGACAGAAAGAAACAATTAGATAAAATAGTTGCCTCCCCGGCAACGGCGCCAAAATTTGATACCGTCGTTTAGTACCAAAAATAAATACCTAAAACAACTAACAGAAGCTAGTGGAAGTAGGGTCGATCTCCACAGGGAGGCGGTCACTATCTACTTATTAATTCACTCCATTTGAGGTCACAAGATGGGGGTTTTGTTGATTTGTTATCTAAACTGACTAACTAAAGCAGAGAAAAGAATAAAAAAGGATTAACAATAAAGAGAGAGAACTAGGATTGTCAGGTCACCAATGAATGTCATATAATTGCAGCTAAGGTCACAGATCGGTCACTTGTATCAGTCTAAGGGGCAACGAATATCTCCTTCCGGTCTCAATTCACCCTAAAACACTATTAGCTTAGCTTCCGCCCTCACTAAAGCATCATAATGTTCACTGCAGGTCTTACCCATTCCAATCTTCCGATCCAGGTCAAGGTGTACCAAGATTAATTATCTAATTGCGTCAACTCAAGTAGACAAGAACAATTAAT
The DNA here is from genome assembly GCF_048544455.1 of Silene latifolia. Lineage (NCBI taxonomy): Eukaryota > Viridiplantae > Streptophyta > Magnoliopsida > Caryophyllales > Caryophyllaceae > Silene > Silene latifolia. Next base: position 119,940,362 of record NC_133535.1, on the reverse strand, counting down.
TGCAGTGATTAACAACAAAGACATGATTTTAGCAACAGATCTGCAAACCTAATTAACAGCTAACATCAACTCATTGAATCCCCTAAATTCTAGCAGGAGAATTAGCTAAGCATAATAAAGGGTGAAGAAAAAGAGAAAGAGAAAGCAATAGAAAGCATAGTGCAGAGATGAAAAGGAAGAGAAATAATACTAGAGTAAAAGGGAAGAAGGAATTACAAAAGTTTAGATCCCATAATGAGAGAAAAGCAGCGTTCAACAGTATCCAGTTTTCAAAAGAGAGAAAAGAAGAGAGATTAAATCTAATGACGTTTTTCCTATTTATAGGAAAGACAATTATTAAACCTAAAACACGAACTTAAGCTAAAAAGCCCGTGTCCATAGCAAGTTACTCGATCGAGCACTTTCATAACACTTGATCGAACAAATTGGCCGGTTTGTCGTCGAAAGTTACCTAGACCAAAACAATATTTATAACTTCACAAACTACTCTACTCTTAGTAAAGAGGTAAGTAAAGGTCGGATCCCAAGGGACGGGTATTGATGTAGGATTTTCGATTGCAAATGGTTGTGTCTAAGGGTGTCACAATTTGGGTTGAGGTAGGAGATCAACTAAACTAATCAACAATATAAAAGAAAAGCAATGAAAACAAGCAAGATGATTAAAATGAGGTATAAACAATTGATTGAAAGCACTAGGGTGTCATAGGTTCATAGGGGATTCATGGGATTTGATCATACAAACATGTTCTCTACTAGATGCAAGCACTTATTGTTGTGATGGGATGGAGTTGGTTTATGTCTTACAAACCCTAAGAAGGTTTGGGTCCCGAAGCCGAATCGATTAGATTGTACAACACCTACAAGTCGACTTAATCCTCCCTATATCCAACTATATGCATGGTCTAATGAGACTCGAGTTGGTTTATGTCTTACAAGTCTCATTGAAAAGGTAAGTGATGGGTAAAAAATGCAAGGATTCATAGGCTCGCATTTCATCAAAAATAACATGTGCATAAGTTGGAATCACAACAAGCAAGCAAATTAATTATGAAAACATATTAGATTAAGCATGAATAAATCCCCATGTTGGTTTTCCCCAATTCCCCATTAACCCTAGTTAAGAAAACTACTCACTTATTATCAAGTTTTACATGCTAACAAGGTTGTCAATCATACTAGCAAGGCAAAACATGATGAACAAATGAAGATGATTAACAATAATTAAAAAGGGATTAAAAGAGAACTATACCTATAAAGATGATTCCAAATAATAAAGCAAAGAATAATAGAAGTACTTGATGATTGATGGAAGGTTGTCAATCCTCCAAATAAACCCAAATAATCTTCTAATTACCCAAAATAAATGATGAACAATAGAGAAATTAAGAAAAGATTAGGAAATGAGATTTGTATTAATGCTAAATTAAGAGTTGATTACAAGATTTAGAGAGTATTGAGACTTGATTAAGATAAGATTAAGATTCTACTAAGATGACATGCTAATCTAGGTAGTACAATGGGGTATTTATACTAGAGATTAGATACAAGAGTTAGGGTTACCAAGGGCTTAAATGACTATTAAGACCCTTAAGAAAAGTTGAGGAAATGCTCCTCTCCAAGGAGATGCTCATCTCCGTTTTGGTAGTCTTCAGGAAATCTGCACGTCTCGAGCGTCTAGGCAGTAGGCATGGTGGGTTCTGCAAGGGAATCCGAGAGGATCAGGGGAGAGACTCTCGGATCTGTTGGCCTCAAGACGAGCGTCTTGGCATCGGGACGCTCGGATTGGTGGGCAGGGAGACGCTCGTCCTGGGCAGGGAGACGCTCGGATCGGGGGTCAACACTTTTCTTTTCTTCTTTCCTCAACAATCCTCGGGGATCTTGTTGGGGATGCAAGGATCCTTTCATCATTGCCCAATCTACTTTATTATCTACATAGGCCTTCTAGTATCGTCTTTCCTTTGATGCTTGGTCATTGAATTTGATCAATTTAGCTCCATTTTGCCATGAAAATCCAAGGTTTGCACTCCTTTAATACCAAGGGAACAAAACCTCAAAGAATATGCAAAACGGGAAACTAAAGATAGTAAATGACCCAATTATGCACTAAAAAGCATAGGAACGAGGCTAATTCGGGGACTAAATATGCTTAAATATGAGTCACATCACAAATCCAAGCTAAAACCTCTCGATCGAAGACTTTAGGTACTCGATCGAACACTTATCAAAAAGGCACCATTCGATCGAGTAGAAAAAGGACTCGATCGAACAAGATAGTACTCGATCGAGTACTTTCCAGCGCACAATTCCTGCTTCGCGCACTGAACTTTAAATGGCCGCCATTTCTTTGTTACTTGGGCAAACAGAGCGTTTCCGGTGGCGTTGGAAAGCTAATAGGACAAGATTTCATCTAAAATTGGAATCACTTGAAAATCAGTTGTAGAACTCTATATATGGCTCTTCAAAGTAGGCACTATCGATATGAAATTCTTCCTTTGCTCGCCTAGCTATCTTACTTCTTTGCGCATCTCAAAATATTAGTCTCCAAGCTCCGACTTAACTCATCTCCTAAATGCATGTATAGGGACATGTTTTAGGCTTGATTATGCTCCTCTCCGGTTCATACCTGCAAATAATACTAGAGAAACCAAAGTAGACAATTCGGGGGACATTTGTAGCTAAACACTACTAAATATTCATAGAGATGCGTGCAAATATGATACAAAAAGTCTATATAAAATGCACGCATCAACTTTGTTGCAATAGAAGGTCAACTTGTAAAAATCATAATTAATTAACAACAAAACAATATCAAGTAAGGCTTATCAATTCAAAAACTTTTACGAGTCTTCAAATCAGGAGAGTTGGAATTATTCGAAAAGCATGTATACTTATTAAATGACAAGTTTTTCAAGTTCGAGGGTCAAAACTACCACCGTGCAGTAACAACCGACCACTGCTCACTAAAATATTTGTTTCTCTTAAACCGTATTTTTTATCACCATGAAACCAATGGCAAATGAAATCTAACTCACAGGGCTATCATACATAAACTTTCATGCACGTATAACAAACAAGTATAAAATGGCAGCCGGAACAATTAGGGGCAGAATCTGAGAAACGAGTAAAACTTGCAGCTTTTATCCTTTTGAATCTTTTGTGCTACCGTACTTGTTTTCCAAAGCATACATGGCAACACTCTTGTTATACTCAAGGTAACCAACTCAATATCATATTGGCAAACATTACGAAGACTTATTATACACTTTTTATACTAGTCAACACGATCATCACATTGCTAATTCATGCATATATGCTAAGTTATGTCACTCTTTATATTATTCGAACATGTTTGTCACAACAAATACGATCAAGCAAAATTTCCAATTCTCAAAAGAATGCTCAATTCAATCCACACTTATCAGTACCTTGTCCGTCTGTCACACATCACATAATATGGTACTCATGCGATTCTGTCACGTATTAATCACTCCTCATACACACACTGTCATGACCATAAATCAGGAAATGCACGATGGAATTTATCTCATTACTTATTTATTCGCGTCATAGGTAATAACTGCATTACCATAAAATCTCATTCCACAAATCTTTCATCATCGAATCCGTTCTCATCATTCACCTACAATTTCACATCATATACTCCTCGTATCCGTTTTCTAGCACAGCTAGCTTCATACACATATGAGCCCCAACGTTCACATGTCGTATCCCTTAGTCACGCACATATACCAATAAATATATAATCATAAGCATCCACTCTATCTACCCATCATTTACCCCTTTTCGTAGTGACCGGTTCAAAACGGGAAGGGCCAGACCGTGGGACGTCTCCCCAATCTCTTAAGAGGGCTCCTTACCAGCTTCTACCCGGGGTTCATTTTATTTTAGACCCAACCTAAGTTCATTGAATTCATTTGTTCAGGCCTTAGGATCGTTCGCTCTGATACCACTTTGTAACACCCCCGTTTAGAAAGGAGCCTTACCAAGGCATTCCTGGCTAAATGAGCGTGTTACCATCTCGGTAAACCGAGGTAGTGAATAACAAAGTAAAGGACAATCAAAAAGGTACTTTAATATATATAGTTTACAATTAACCGAAAGAATAGCCAAAATGGCTATTCAACTCCAACCCAAGAATGAAATGTAAAAGTTTACAAGCTTTATTAACTCAAATGAATACTAATGCTCAAAAGACTCGTGAGACTAGACTCAAGCTCCATGACATGTCGCGATTATCCATTCCCCCAAGCACAGCATCAAATACAGCTACCACTATGTACCTGCTTTATTAACTGCTCCCCATTCAATCGGAAATTATTGAATGGATCAACACAGGCCACCCGAAAATTGGTGACATTTTGACATAAGACAAAACCCGTCAACCACTGGTTGAGTAGGGATAAATAACAACAAAGTAAGTAACCGATAATAGATATGAAGCAACGAATGTGTGTGACAATAAAATAATGAACAACAATAGCAACAAGCGCTAGTCTCCCGTCTTATACGGGACGACCGCCACCTCTGTCAGCAAGTATAGCACAACTCCCTTAACACCGTGCATATACCAAAATATAGCACAACTCCCTTAACACCCTGCTCATCTCATCTCATCTCATCTCTGGCACAACTCCCTTAACATCGTGCCTCAACAACAATATAATAACATCACATTTATAAGTATACGAAATAAATATAAGCAACGTAAAATATATAACTAGAACAACAACCATAGTTTCAACCGTTACCAGTGTGTCGATCGACACTATACTGCATGTCGATCGACAGCCATACATGGTGTCGATAGACACCTCAATAGATGTTCAATAATTTTGCCTCCTCATTCATCAATAAGTATACATCACGATTACAGCACAAAACTTATGCAATAACAATGGTGAGTAGGGTGTCCCTACTTGAACGATTCCGCGATTAGCAATCAAACGAACTAGAACCGCTCCTCTACGAATCCCGCTCGAGTATTGAGGTGTGGATTGAGGCGAGCTAATGTCGAAACCCGCGTCCCCTTGTTTTCCTTCTTCACTCGGCCTCCACAAGCAAAGGGTGTCGATGTGTTTGTGTTTTATTTTTATTTTTTTGTCAAAACTGTTTAGGGTTGTGGGTATTAGGGTATATATAGGATAGGTAGTATAACAAGTTAACTGATTGAAGCCCAAAGCCACGATGACGCCTCTGTCGATCGACAGGCTTTTCATGTCGATTGACAACCCAAACCCACGATGGCACCTCTGTCGATTGACAGGCTTTTCATGTCGATCGACAACCCAAACCCACGATGACGCCTCTGTCGATCGACAGGCTTTTCATGTCAATCGACAACCAATGTCGATAGACAACGCCACACGACACAACGGCCCACTCACACACACTCAAAGCCTCTATCGATAGACAACTCAATAGGTCGATCGACACTCAGTAAAACTCGTTAGACAAGGTCTCACGACGTACGATAAGCTCACTAAACGAAGACACTTACACTTTTATATGCTAATGCAACTTAATCGTCTTATAAATACAAGGTATTACACTAATTCTGAACAACATTATAAAACAATGCAATAATGTATATTATATTAAAACTAAGATGCAAATGATTAGCTTAATCTCTAAATGCACATGATGATGACTCGATAATGCAAATTGTACAGTTTCTTTTTCCAACCGTCGAACGACCACTCCTACCCACCTATCCCTATTGTATGTGCCTTGTCATATCAAACAACAGACCACCATCGAAACACTGACAACATAACCACTGACATCCTCTGCCCATCTACGCAGTGGCAATAACAAGACTAGCACTACAAAACAACGTCATATTAGGTTCAGGACAAAAACATGTTTCATATATGGTGGACTATGTTGTTTCCTCGTACTGCAGGGCTTATGTTTGGGTTGAGTTTAGTATTGATGTTTATAAGTCTTGTTAGACTTTAAGATTCTTATGTGTGGCGATTCTCCGATCCTTAATTAATTTTAACATAAATTTTAATTAAAAAAATTAACTACCCTAATTTTAACATAAACCTTAATTAATAATGAATTAATGAATTAAATACCTGCTCTACACTCAAATAATCACCCTTAATTGAAGAATTTGAAGGAGATTGAATGAAATTAAGGATTCAACAATAAAAAAAAAAGTAGAGAGAATTATATTTGTGTTGTGAAATAAAGAGGAGCGACGATTGTAGAGAGAAGTTGGAGAGAAAGTAAGGAAGACAAAACTGTATTCTTATTCCATTATGAGGGGTATATATACACATACAATGGTAGAATTTCTATAAGATAATATATACTATAATCCTATAAGATATGGACATCCATATAACAATAATATTCCTATAAGATATGGACATCCATATAACAATAATATTTCAGAACAATTTCATATTTTTTTAGTAAATGGTAGACAAATGGAATTAACCGCCTAACGAAAATCGAGTATTTGCTGTAATTACTTCCAATTAATTTTAATTAACCGTCCGCACTTTAAATTGAATGAAGCAGTGTGCACATTCTCTTGTAATCAACCGAAATGTTGTAGTCTTCTGGAATATAAAGCCCTTCCTTTTACCATCAAACAATAGATTGTTTCTTGAACGGTGGTATAATCTTGGTGTTTTTGGAAAACAATCGTACGCGGAGTGGGTCGCCAACTTCGGGTGGCGTGGTGTAGAGGGGGTGTGACGAGGGCCGAGGGAGGGGCACCAGTTGAGGTGTTTATGGGATGGTGGTGGTGGTTATTATTGTGGACACAGCCACCCGCTCGTTGGTTTCGAGGCGGCGACACTTCTCCTACGGAATTCCGGCGCGAGCCAAAGCACGTCATGGGCCGTTACCGATTTGTAAGGCATTGAAACCGGTGAAAGGTTTGACAAGCCTGCATTTGTGGAGTCGCCACCAATTTTTATGGAAAATTGGAACCGTTAGAATACTTCGCGTCATGTCAAGACACATAGTAGTGACACGAACACTAAGAAATTCGTTACGCTTAGCATTCTATGTCTAGAATGACTCTCGTGATGCCAATGAACACGGATGTTCACAGAGATCTTAAGTAAGGGGTGAGGGTACATATTAGGAAGCTCTTTATTTGAAAATCTAATCCCGCCCTCCTCGATAGCGGCCTCTACTAATGATCAGGGAAGTTATTTATACTTGATATGTTGTCAATTGTATGCATGCAATGCAACATCCACGGGTTAATCCTAGCATGTGAGATTAGACTATGTCGGTAGACAAGCAATTTAGCACTCAATTGGGTCAAAGTTGGAATTAGATTAATTACATGTGAATATGCCAAGTAAGTAAATCATACAAGAACGATATGAAAAGACGATAAATTACATGATATAAATTACAATGGATTAACTGGAATTTACGTCATAAACATGCTCAAAAAGTAAGGATTTGAAAAGAAATAAAACAAAAGGGAATTAAAATATGAAAATATGTCAAATTATAAGCGATAGTAAGGATAATAGTCGATTAGAAACCTAATTAAGACCCTACGTGAAAACGAGAAAGAGTTTAGAGGTAGAAACCAACCCAGGTGCGTCCTCTGGAAGAGGCACATCAGTTCATATGACTATACTTGAGCTGGGTTTTGGCTGTGAAAGTCAAACCCGCGGGTTAGTTATTGTTCGTTAGTTAATTTATGTCAACTATTAATACATGACTCGGATAAAGGTGATTTAACATGTTTATGTATACTAATATCGTCGCAAGTTAGATTAAAGAACAAATTAAATAAATTATTAGGTGATTTACATAATTATGACTACATGATGTCGGGTTTATAAAGATTAAAACTTTGAACTAGAAAACGGAATTAGGTAAACGAATCTGGAAAAAATAAATAGACTATGTACAAAAGACGAATTCTAAAGACTCGATATGGGAAATTGAACCTTTAAAATCCGGGTTTCAATAAGATGCCGAAAACCTGCAAATATTGAATTATAAGGGATCCAAGTCAAAAAAAGGTTTGAAAAGAAATCATAAAAACTAATTTGAAAATTATTAGACGAAATAAGAGAAAGAAACGAATAAAGAAGATAAAAGACGAAAGAAACTAAAACCCGAGGAAGAAGAAGTAGTGCAATAACTGAAGGCAGCCTCAGGAAGAGACGCAGCAAAGGTTGCGGCCTTTCCAGAAGGCGCATCAGTTGATGCGATTCTTCTCCACGTCAGATCTCCGCTGTTTCCGTCAAAAGGTTTTAAAAAGAGTGATTTTAAAAACGGTTTTGAGCATGCTTATGATATAAACTAGTGTAGATCCACGTGCTACATCACGGTATTTTTTAGTTTTGTTTTATAAAGAGACATTTTCATTAAATTAATTTCATAAATTAACTGTACCTTTAATGTTATAATGTACTAATATAATCTTAGTAAGAGGTAGAAAATGAAAGTTTATTACAATCAAAAGACACTTTAAGTTAAGTTATTTTTGTCTTAAACCATTTTTACTTTACTATAAAAATTAACTCTATAATGCTATATCATTGCATGAAACTAATTTATGACATTAAATTACAATTAACTGATGTAAAAATATAAAATTTAATTAAAATGCATATAAACCTTATAACAAAAACAGATAAAAACAGTATACCACGCACTTAAAAAGACGATTTACGAATAATTAGACTGATATTTTTTTTTAATTAAAAAAATACATAAAAATTGTTACGTCCTTTAAAATAGACACCATATTGATGAAGGATAATATAAGAAACAGATTTAAGTAATTTTAGGGTGTAAGTGATGACAATAATTATGTTAAAGACTGCATAAGAAGAAGTTTGCGTAATTTTAGAGTGTAACTGATGAAACATAATATCTATGGAAATGGAAATGATTGGATAATAAATTATGGATTTTAATGAGAAATCATAAATATGAATTTTAATTAAAAGATTATTGTTTAATTATAAAAATATATTAATTGAAAAGATAATAATGTAATGAAAAAAAAATATTTATTACCTTATTTAGCTAGATGCCTTTTGGAGGAAAAATTAAGAGAATTTTTATTCTCTTAGTAGTAGGAGGATTCTTACATAATTATAAATACAAAAAATAAAAGAAATAAAATTGGAATTTACACCCTCAAACTTGCATGTTTAACGAAGCGAAATTAACTAAGTTGTCGTTAGTGATTGCTCAACTCGATGTATGATTAAAAGTGCCCTTAAAAAAGGATTTAAAACTAATTGATTAGATTTATTAGGTGGAGTTGGTCAAATTGGTCGGTCTATGCAACGTGACTGGTACTCAGAATGATCTGAGCTTACGTGGTCGCGTAGAGCAAGCACGTAGGCGTCGAAAAGCAAGAGCGTGGTCTTAGAATAAAATATGTGGGGCGGAGGCCTCTATTTATACTAATCACGAGGAGAAATTTAGGAAAAAGTTGGATTAGGAAAGAAATCCAGAAAGATTCTAGAAATTGAAGAAAAATAACCCAGGAAGGGGCGTAACAGGAACTGCGACCTTTCCAAGAAGCGCAGCTCCTGCTGCGTTTTCTCTCGGGTGGTTTCCTCCTCAGCAAGGAAGATTTCCGCGGTTTAAATTAAGAAGTAGGGAAGATGTATGCTTCCTTATTCCGTAAAGAAGATATTTTTCGATATTTAAACATAAAAGATAAAATTTAGGAATAAAACTCTAGAACATTCCGACTCGGCTTAAGACGGTGTTTAGAAAATGGAAACGTTTTTTTTACCCGGACTCCAAATGTACTCTAATTACTGTCAAAACGACCATATCGGCGCGTAGATGACGACCATGAGGATGACTCTACTGTTTGAGCTATCACTTGTCGACAAACTTATAAAACGTTATAAATCGCTTCGCGTGATAAACATGTGGGTCAATCAATCACTGGGTGGTTGGCGGAAGGTGCAGAAACGAGGTATCTATAGAGGCCCCACTTTGACTGTAACACCCCCTTCTTACCCGACCAAGGTAATTAGAAAATGTTGCCGTCTCGATTTCCCGAGGCAGTGAAATCGGAATTACAATTAAGAAACTTTATTAAATAAATGACAAGTTTAGTTATTACAAAACATGAATGAATAAATAAAAGAATACAACTCATGATTATTATCTATGTTATCTATCAACTATCCAAGTACTCGACTCCAAGTCCAAAGCACGGCCCAAATCCCGATCACGTCAACAAGCAAAACCTGTACTTAACCTGATCCCCATATGATTGTAAATATCATATGGATCGACACAGGCCACCCCGAAAATAGGTGACAATTACACAGACACAACAAACGTCAGTTTCAATAAATAAAGTGTGACACGACTCGAGTGTGTGAATATGCAACATGATTATGACATGAATGACATGATATCAAACAACCACCACCACGGTACCGGGACACGCCAGACATACCGATAACCACACTGGTACCAGGACATTCCCAGACATACCAACAGCCACAAACAGGTACCGGGACACGCACAGACGTACTGGGTTTGGAAGCCAACCGGATCCCCTGCCAGACGTCGTGTCTCAACCACACGAGTCCCTCCATAACTCAAGCCATTAATGTGCACATACCTCTTGGAGTGGAAAGCTCCAAGAGGCGACTTAAGCGTGAGATGGTCTCTCAACCGTCTTACGTCTCCTTAATAACCAAGTAACACCACCAAACAATCACAACCGTCATATTCTCCGATATACATGACAAATACAATAATGCAAGATTACACACAATATGCCAATTACTGACTCATCAAGTCATCTTAACCAATATCATGTTATAATGCAATCCAACCAACATACTTATCTCCTTAATGATACTATTAACCACTAAACATGTTATAATACAATTACTCTAATTATGTGACACTAATTACAACATTAACCACAACATATGTAATTACCACATTATTGAAACCGAGTAGGATTAACCTACCTTTTAGCATTCTTCATAAGAAATCCGAAACAACCAAGCATCCATATCATAAAACTGTCTCATCCTACATAATTCCATTACAACTATCACAAAGCATCCTACAACAATTAATACTACTAATTAACCATTCATTATTACCCATTAATTACTCCTAATACTAATTAAAACACTAATTAACACTACCCATGAGAATCCCCCAAATTCTAGGGTTTAGTCTTAAAACGAATTATCCAAATTAAAGGGAAAAAGGTAGTATAATACTCACCAAGTGATAAGGAACAAGAATATGTGAATGAATCTTCCAAATTCTTCACCCATAGTTGTAGATCTAGGATTTAGAGAAGGAGGGATTATAGAGAGAGGTAGGAGGGGTTTAGAGAGAAGGAATTAGGGTTTGGAAATGAGAAAAATCAGAAAATAGGGTATATATATGTCAAGGTCCATCAATAGAAAAGCCCACGCGTGAAAACTTAGCGGTTCCCGTAGCACTCGGTCGAGTGCTCGGTTCACTCGGTCGAGTGACGGCTCCACTCGGTCGAGTGACCCTCCACTCGATCGAGTGACCTGTGAATCAAAGGCTTTAACAACTTTGCAGGCTCACTCGGTCCCTCACTCGGTCGAGTGAGGTTTACTCGGCCACTCGACCGAGTACTAGGTTTAGAATTTACGAGGTATTACAATCTTCCCCCCTTAAAAAGAACTTCGTCGCCGAAGTTCACCTCATTCCCTCTTTTCTTCTAGTCTCATCACTGATTTTCATGCACTTTCTCTCGTCTCACATGATCGTTTACCGTATACGTTCCTTTAAACATCACACTCATCCCACGGTTCTTTGTTCAACTCTCATTACTTCCTTACATTCCGTACTTTCGCTTTCCTTAGTTTCCGAATTGTTACATTCACTCCCCCTAAAAGAGAACTTCGTACCGAAGTTCAATTATCAAACCTCACAGTGTGCTCTCACACGATCATTACTAAATTCCACAAATGACTATGATCCGGGTTCAATACTCTCTTTTATTCATTGCAAATCCGTAATAAAATATCATATAGTTATAATTCCATTGATATAATCCCCCATGTACAAGCCTCCCAAAGGTCAAGTGTCGGGTCAAACCCACAGTTCCGATCTATAATCCTATAAACAACACCCAATTCATGTTGGTTATGTGTATGTATCTATCGTGGGGTATAACTCGATTATTATTACGCATCTATATCACGTCTAATCTCATACATTAACATGTATGCACATCAATCACGAATATGCAGACTCCATGAAACAATCAATTAATACAAAAAATTACTCGTAATGTGACTCAACCATGATCAACATTTCCTTTTCCGGACATCATACCACGCGTATACCATGTCATATCCACCACATGATCACACATGTGTTTCCATATCCGTTCCCATACATCATCAACACTTCCGCTCAAACGGAAGACCACAATCACCATCATGCAAATGACCACTATGCAACACATAATATACACTATTCATCTTACTTTTACAAAACGAAATAAACTCACGTTAATTAACACACATCAAACAAGATTATCATATCATTTCTATCATTAATCCACTCATGTCGAATCAACAATTTCTATTTACTTGCAAAATACCACATCATGCAATAAAACGTAAACAATTCACAAATATCACCCATGTAAGGTCAACATGCTCATCCAAGCATAAATCAACTAATGTAAACCGCGAAATAAGGGTACATGCTCAATATTCGGTCAAATATCAACAAAATAAGGGTCAAGGCATGCCACTCGGTCAAGTGCATGGTGCACTCGGTCGAGTGTCACCTGGGGCGAGTATCATGGCCACTATGTTTACGCGATAGTGGAAGATGTGACGGTAGACACCTTGGGCGAGAGAAGGAGTGAGGAGCTTAGCACCCGGAGGGAGGAGTCGCCAGTAAACAATGAAGGAGCCATAGTCCGGTGGGTGAAGAGGCTTGATAAGAGGAGAAAGTCATCTTCTAAGTCTTGTTTGCTTTGAATAAACTTGTTTGATATTTGTGTCGGTTTGACACTTGAACTATTTATTTTAGATGTTGTAATTTTGGCATAAGGCCTAGAATTTGCTTGTTTTAGGATGTTGGATGATTTGGTAATCACCATGAGAACATATTTTACACTTATGTAGAAAAATGGACAAGTTAGGAAGCAAGGGTTAATCGAAAAGTTTCTGCCCAGCCTTCACTTGGTCGAGTGCTTGCTCCACTCGATTGAGTGCCCTCTTACTCGATCGTGTGGACTAGTTTCGTACGATTTTGGTTGTTTTCGACCAGTTATTTTATAGGTACCCCTATTTGGAGTCCTTAACGCCCTTCTAAGGATTGAATGACCATAGAAACATTGCGTAATTGGTTTTCATGAATTGTTTACGTTTGGCAATGTGCCTAGTATGATGATTCTGGCTTAGTGTATCATCCTTCAATATGGGTGATTAACACATAGTAATATGGCATGATTAAGTAGGTAACAAAGACAAAATGATGAACTTGGATGATATGCATTAATTTTGTGATTATACTTGGTAAAATAAAATGTATGTAGTGTTAGGTTAGTATAAAGTGTTGCCATATGACGTGTGATATATAATGATTTGCATGCATGTTTGAGTCTTTCATGGTTATAGGCGGGAATGATGGTATGAAACCGAGATAGAAATGAACACATGTGAGATCATGTGGTGGACTTGACGCGGTACATAAGGGGCATGTTGTGTACGGAAACGAGAAGTGAGCATAATAGAAGGGTCTAATTAAGAAAGGATTGGCCAAATTATGACAAATGTTTTAAATGATATGTTTGATCATGGTATGATGGAATGATTATTTTATTGCGTATATACTATTATTTTGAACATGATAACGAGCAATATTTAGGGATAGAACCACGAGTCGGAATTACCTATGAAATTAGAATGTAAGCCTTGAGCTTGACCCGTACTTTGACCATGTGGGGAACCGTAGTATGAAAACCATATAAACGATATTATGATCTAATGATATAATAAAAAAATACAATAAAACCCGGAAAAGCGTCGCGGTTAATTAACGGTGAACTTCGGGACGAGGTTCTCTTTTAGGGGGAGTGAATGTAACAATTAAGAAGTTAAAGAGTGAAACCAAAGGCATGAGAGCGACAATGGGAAACGGGTGTATGTAAAAGAGTGAACACGATAAGGCTTGGGAAAAAGAGGAGACTTGAGAGTGGTAGCAAGACAGAGAGAGAGACTTGAGAGAATGGTGGGAAAGAGAGAGTGAGGCGAGCTTCGGGGACGAAGTTCATTTTAAGGTGGGAAGATTCTAATACCCGTACCTATTGGGAGCCCATAGATGTACCTTGGATTGCGTGAGAGGACCATCGGACGAGATAAGATGTACTCGAGAGTGAAAGTATGATAGTACACTAGACCGAGTGAGACCTAAACTAGACCTAGTGTGACAATAATGGATCGAGTAAAGCGTTTACTCGACCGAGTGGTCTAACACTCGATCGAGTGGTCTGACACTCGATCTAGTAGATGGCACTCGGCCGAGTGAGTGACACTCGATCGAGTGTACTTGCACTCGGTCGAGTGGCGCTGAATCAGAAATCGGGATAAGAAATCTCAAACCTCATCTTTATTCATTCTACCTTATCCATTCACACTCCAAATCCTCCCAATTCTCTCTAAAACCCCATAAACACTTTCTTCCATGGATCCAAGCTTGCTCTAAGGAATCTCTCACCTTGTTCTTCATCATTCACACTTGTAACTCGAATTGCACTCATCCTTATTTAAGTCTTAACCTTAGTTTTTGGGGTTTTTCACTTGGGTTAATTAATTAGTAATTAGTACGTGTAATATGGGTAATTAGTCGGTAATAATAAGGGGTTTGTATTGTGTATTAGTGTATGATGTATTGGTGATGGTATTACATGATTGTTTAGGAATAAGACGGTCTTGCGAGACGGAACCATATGGGATTCGAGTAGCTTATGAAGAATGCTAAAAGGTAGGTTTATCCTACTCGGTTTCAATATTTTGTGTGCATACTTGTGTGCCTTTCATCATCATTTCATGTATGAGTCGATTTGGATATCATGTTGGTATTTGAGGAAATTTTATCCATGATATGTTGGGATTGAGTTCATGAGGAGTCATATAATTGGTGTTGTATTGCATTGTCCATGTGTGGTTATTATTGTGTTGTATTGGAGATAATTGGTGGTGTTACTTGGTTGTTGAGGAGACGTGAGACAATTGGGAAACCGTCTTACGCTCGAGTCACCTCTTGGAGCTTCCCACTCCAAGAGGGATGTGCACAGTAATGGCGTGAGTTAGGTGGCAGGGGATCTGGTTGGCTTCCGGACCCGGTACGTCTGGGCGTGTCCTGGTACCTTATGGAGAGATGTGGTGTCGTGGGCGTATCCCTGGCACCAATGGTTATGAGTATGTCTGGGCGTGTCCCGGTACCGACATGGTATTTGTATTTCATTTAAATTTGGCATATTGCATATTCATTTACTGCGCTGTGTCTCATATTAAATTATTGAAACTGACGTGCGTGTTGTGTGTCTGTGTAATTGTCACCTATTTCCGGAGTGGCTTGTGTCGATCCATATGATATTTCCGATCATATGGGGAGCAGGTTGAGTACAGATTGAGCTGCTGTCACGTGGGAGGCGGGACGAGTTTTGGACTTTGAGCCGAGTGCCGTCTCATTAGACTAGGATAGTAGTCATGAGTTGTATCATTTATTTCATTTATTCATTTAAGGTTATGTAATCCACAAAATACTTCACTTATATTAATTGTTTCTCAATTTCAACTCCGATTTCACCACCTCGGGAAACCGAGATGGTAATCTCTCCCAATTACCTTGTTCGGGTAAGAAGGGGATGTTACATTATCTATCTCCAGAGCCGTATTTGGAGGATTCGTTATACTGGAATGCTTCATCCAGTGGAAAATTTTCTATCAGGTCGGCCTTAACTCTTATTAAATCAGCCGAAGCATCCCCTGAAGTGGAGCCGATTGTGTGGCATGTTATTTGGAAACTTCCAGTCCAACAAAGAATCTGTATGTTTATCTGGCTTGCAGCACATGGTCGTCTTATGACAAATTATAACCGAGTAAGAAGAGGCCTCCATGACGATCCAGCTTGTCCGAGGTGTCTCGAAGAGGACGAATCCACCGACCATATTCTGCGTAATTTCCCATATTCGAGGGAGCTTTGGGGGCTACTTGGTAAGTGTGTTGTCTCTCCGTCTCTTTATACTTTACCTTTTACGAGCTTGATATCTAAAAATGCTAGTAACGGGGTCCCGCATTGCTACACATAATTGGTCTATGAAATTTGCGATAACCTGTTGATAGATTTGGCATTGGCATAATAATGTTGCATTTGGAAGGTCAGCTGATAATCCGTCTGATCCTATTCACTTCCTTTGACTTCAGTTTGATATTACAAGGAAAGCTCTCGACCCTTTCTCCCTCTTTATACCCATTCCTAGTACGGTTCACGAGGAGCAATTTATCCGCTAGAACTCGTCGCCTCACGGTTGGTTACTATTAAATACGGATGGTGCTTCAAAAGGGAATCCAGGTCCCGCTGGTTGTGGTGGAATTATCCGTGATGAAACTGGTAATTTTATAAATGCTTTTACCTTTTCTTGCGGTGTGTAATTCTATGAGGGCGGAAATGCGAGCTCTTGTGGTTGACCTTGAACGAGCTCGATCTCTGAAAATTAGAAGATTATTAGTGCATATGGATAACCCGTCTTGTGTGAGTTTTGTCCATCATGAACAACTCCTAAGTAATAGTTTACGGCTGCTTGTTCAACTCTACATCGATCTCACCAAGCTAGAAGGATGGACACTAAAAATCCACCATGTTTTCCGCGAAGCAAATAGAGCGGCTGATTGGCTCGCTAATGAAGGGATCACGACCAACACTACCGTCACCTATTTCGATCAACCTCCTAATGGTCTTCGTACGATTCTCCATAAAAAATTACTTGGTAGCTATTCCCCGTTTAGTTCCTGTTTAAGTTTTTTTTTTTTTTTTTTTTTTTATCGGGGTAGGCAATGGGCCGTGCTGGGCCGTCCCGCGTGCCGACCCGTCGTGCCTTCCTCCAAAATTGGCCCGGCCCAGGCACGGATATTGGGCTCCTCGGGCCGTGTCATGCCAGGCCCACTTATCCAAACCTACGTCGCGGCCCGCTCAAGGCACGGTCATTTTCGTGCTCGGGCCGTGCCTGACCCATGAGCTTTTCATGCCTTGTCCGTGGGCCGGCCCATGTGTTTTAATATTTTTTTTTATTTTAAAAAAAAAGTTATATAATTGATATATTTTTAGTACTTTTTGTTTAATAAATGATGATTAATGGTTTAAATATATATTTTATTAAATATTAATGTACTTTTTGTTTAATAAATGATGATTAATGGTTTAAATATATATTTTATTAAATATTAGTGTACTTTTTGTTTGATAAATGATGATCAACGGGCTATTCTTGGTAGGGCCGGGAACCGAACTAGGCCTCGTGTGCTGTGCGTCGGGCTGCCCACCGTGCTTGGGCCGTGCCGTGCCTGGGCACGGATTTCTGAAGAAAATCGCGTCGGAGCCCGTCTCAAGCCCAGTCGCGTCGTGCCATGTCGTGCTCGTGCTTCCTCGATTTTCTCATCGGGCCGGGCCGTGCCATGCCTGGCCGTATCGCCCACCAGCCCACGGCCCTTTATGCCAACTCTTATTCGAGGCTTTGCCCCTCTTTCGCAACAAAAAAAAAAGTTGGTAAACTTGGTAATCACCACAGAAAATTACAGTGTAATCTACTCGTGATTTGTGAAGTCAAGTACTATCAATCTTCAAATCATCAAACCCTAATTATTCACATCTCTACGTTCATCATCGCACTACTACTACTACTACTACTACTACTACTTCTACCTAGGTCAGATTTTCTTCTTTTCAATTTATCTTCCTTCTTTTCATTTCTGTTATTATTATTTTTGGAAGCTAATTGTTCTTTGATTAATTTGTGCAAAATTAGTGAAATTCGACGATGAATCGTAAATCAAGTTGTTGCGGAATATGTGAGAGCTCAAATATTCCTTCAATTTGTACTGTTTGCGTTAATTACAGGTATTTCTATGGAACTCAGCTTTGATTTGTTCGATTTCTAATTTTTGGGTTCTTAAAGCAACGAATTGGGTGTTTTTGATGAGGTTAATTAATATTTTATTTTTGTTTTTATTGAGTTCAGATTGAATGATTATTACACTTTGCTTAAATCGTTAAAAGGTCGTCGTGATCAACTCTACTCGATGCTTGCAGAGGAGTTAGGGGGCAAGGTTTGATTTTTTTCTATCATTGTTTTTAGTTAATTAATTTGTTGTGAATTATCCTACTGCCGAAATTTCGAAGCCTATCATCTAGTTTTTTTAGAAATGCAGCATCATATGTTGTGCATTTAGGGCAGGGCCGTAGCTAGAGAATTCAGGGTGTGCGGTCTTAAGTGTAGATTCAAAAACATTTAATATAAAATTCCCCCCTTCTTTAAGTGTAAATTCGAGAACAATCTATAAACCTCCAGTTTTATACTGGAAAGTTTCGAACTATGGCTCTATGGGGTATTGAGATCCTACTCCCTAAAAACCTGGAATATACCTTCGTTACTGTTGTGGGGATTGTTCAAAGTCTCTTACGTTGAGATATGTAAGTAAAAGCATTTGTATAGGCATGTTCTGTGTTGTTGCTTGAGTCGTTATAGAATAATGGTGATTATGGATGTCGCTTGTTATAAGCTGGCAGATTATCAGATGATAAAATAAGAAGTTTGTAGCAATTTTTCTCACTTATATGTTGTTTAAACTTTAATTAGATTAGGGGAAAAAGTAATCGGACTCTTTCGTAAATTAAAATGTTGCATTTGAGAGGGAAGAATCCTCCATTCGTAAATTAAAAACGATCGATCAGGTTTTAATTGATGAACGAGATCGAAAACCGTGACGACTGATACCATGTTAAGACTAGGAATCCTCCATTGTTATGTATCGATGGAGGTGTTTGATTATATGTTGATTGTATGTTAAAGGGGAAAACCAGAGGTAAATAAGAGTTTGTTATTGTATTGATTGAAATGGAATAATTAGATATGTACAGATGTGTTTGTTGCTATATATACAAATCCTAACTGTTTTGCCACATCAGCAATCCGTGTGCTCTTATTAGCACAACTAACACACTAACTCACACTGGTCGATGTAAAATATTGGAAATTCGGCCTGTCTCAGAAAAAAAAGTGTAGAAAGTAGAAAGCTTTGCTTCATAATTTGGTTGCAAATACCTGGTAAACTTGTAGATTTGACTATATTGAAATTATTTTTTCATCCATTGTCCTGTAGATTTGTTTGTATAATGGAATCATAAACATCCCGTGTTCTCTTTACTCAATCTGTGGAATACATTCACGAATTTATGAATTTCAGTTGTTATGCATTAGGGAAAGGCAGATAAGCAGCTTAATTGGAAAATTTCTCATAATGAGAAGATTTATGGGCTCAAAGAGAAGCTTCGTGATAGAAGTGAACAACTACAGCATGGTAGGGCCTGCTTAGTTTTTACACATCTAACTATGATCTATTGACTTTTATTCCCATTTATAATGACGTGATAAAATAATAGAGATTTTATTTATGACAGCCAAGACTAAACTTGAAAAGATGTCTAATGATCTCAAAGTCAGATATGGGTTGCTTGATTCGTCCAAAAATATGGTAAACCTACATTTAAGTATTATTAAGTATCTTTTGTTAGCTCAGTTTCTTTGTTTTGGTTCTTAATTCTTCATTATGCCAATTAATGTTCACTGGCCCCAAATTAGTTTGGTTTTCACCGTATAGGGCTTTCTGGTTATTGTATTGATTTTTTTTTTTGTCATAATGTTCCTTTCTGCTTCTTTTCTCCAGCTAGCGAAACATCGTGTTGAACAATTGGAGAAATCTTATCCTAATTGGATATACACACAGAGTCTAGGATATGTAAGTCTTCCAACCTGACCTTATTCTTTGTGGCTGACACTCCTACCAATTAATACATAGCAGATATACTGTAATCTTTTGTAATGCAACGTATTTGCAATTTTGTTTTCAAGGCGTCTGATGCTCCACCTTTGACTATAAACTGCAGATGGCAATAACCTCAGAACGGTTACATAAACAATCAGTTGTTGTAAAACAGATCTGCAAATTGTTCCCACAACGTAAGGTATGCTTCTTGAGAATTGTACTCCGTATAACTTATGTTGCATTTCTACATGTATATGTTGTCCTTATGTTTGCTTTATTATCCATTCTAGTTTAGTGAGATTCAATTGCAGGCTTCCACCTAGACATAAATTTTATCTGGCTGCTAGCTCAGTTTTTTGTCAAATATGTACCAGTTATTTCATTCCGTCTACCTGTCTTCAGAGTCTAATGGACGAGAATGACTTGAAATCTTATGCAGTCGCATGATTTTGTTCAATTACTACACTTGTTTAAAATTTTACGTCTGTGCTTGTACCATTGTCTGGTGAGGTGAAAATTAAACCTATGTTTCACACTTTCACCTATTTGATGACTACTTTTCTCTCTTCCAGCCGCCTTTGTAGCTAACCTCAGTCTAGATTGTTTCCTCAGTCTAGAAGATTTCTTAAAAATTATCTAGTAGCAGAGGGGCCAACAAACTTTTTTCTTTATTCCAAATTGATACCAAATTTTCTGTTGAATTATTCAGGAGTCCTTTTTGGTGTAAATTTACACAGGATTATCTGCTTAAAATATATGAATAGTTAATAACTTGATTTATCAATCCTCTTATTCAGTTTGCCTCATTTATTTATGGCATCTTATATTAGAGAAATAAATCTTTTTTTTTTTTCTTATTGTACATATGCTCGTGTGCTTATTTTGGACAGCGCAATGCATAATGATATCCGTTCCAGTTGGTCGGTGATGTGTTATTTTTTGTTTTTCCTGAAAGTACATATTTCCTCATCCCTTCAGGTCAAAGTCGAACATGAGAAGAGCGACGGCTTCAATGGCCAATATGATGTAATTTGCAATGCTCGCTTGCCACGTGGCTTAAATCCTCATTCTGTTCCTGCAAAGGAGCTTGCAGCATCGCTGGGGTATATTTATTTATGCATTTTTTTTTATTTATGCATTTTTTCCTCCTATACATTGAAAAGTTGTAGGCTTTAATGTTTTCTACTCAAATCATCGCCCTTCATCTGTATTTTATAGGTAAAGACAAATTTATGCATATCAGAACTTATAAATGAACAAAAAGAAGGCTACTAAAAAATTACCTACTAGTTGCTTTCACTATTACTGAAAATTTGGCTTGGCATGCACTTATGCAATACAAAAGATTACATCTCTATTGGACGAAAGATTGGCACTAGAAGACGAGTTCTAGTTTTTGTACTGTTCCTCCAACTACGACGCCATGTTTCATGGGGCGTACGGCATACCATATTCGTATATGCAGGATTGCTTAGCGTCCAAAGAACAGACGGTGACACACGCCATGATTCTGATCAACATGCCTTTTAGATCTGCAAATGCCAAAACCTTTTGTAGGATCTTCAGATTTCAATTATAGCATTTGGTTTCTCTAGTAATCCATGACCACTAAACTAAGCGACGATAGCTTAAGTCTTACTTCCTCCGTTCCATTGAGTTGCTTACGTTTGCTTTTTGCACAAGTTTTCCGGAGAGCCCAAATTAGGTGGGGTCATGGTGTTAAATGTCTTAGGATATCACTAGTTGGGTATATCACACAGTCCAACAACTTATACTAATAATATTATTAACTTTGTGCTGGCAAGTTGGAATACTTCAACATCACCGAGAGCAAAACTTAGACGGATTTTATATGCTGAAACCAAATTACTAATTTAGTTCGCTTTCATGAGTGCGTCTACACCTCCCCAAACACTCTTTCAGGGCGCTTCAGCTAGGTTTGTTGTTATTTTTGACGATGAGGAATTTTTCATGGTGTTATAATGTTGTCTGCATGTCTTACTGTTGACTAATATATTTCCCCAGGCTGTTTGCATTTCTTAGCAAATCCTATTATTAATTTAACTATACTCATATCAGGTACATGGTGCAATTGCTTAATATCATCGTTCACAGTCTAGGTCTGCCTGCACTTCACAACTCTGGTTACGCGGTAAGATGTTGGCCCATTTTTCTTCTTCTATTGGATCTTAAAATTTTGTTTCCCACCATGGTATTGAAATGAAATCTAGTTTATATATGGTTTTGGTATTAATTTCATTGGTTGATGTTTATCATCTTAATATTTGTTTTCTCTAGGGTTCCTGCTCTCGTATATGGCAACGGGATTCATACTGGAATGCCCGTCCTTCCTCTCCAAGGTATCCTCTTCGAATTCTAGCATCATAATTACTGACTACGACAATCAGTAGGAGTACACTGATACACTTCGGTATTTGTAGAATTAGGCACTGTGTACTTATAGTTTTAAAACAACAATTAGAGCATAATAAATTGTTTTATCCACAGCAATGAGTATCCTCTCTTTATTCCCCGACAAAATTACTGTGCCACTGGAGGAGAGAATTCATGGTCGGAAAGGAGCTCCGGCAACTTCGAAGTTGGAACAATGGAACCAGAGAGAACTCCCCATCTGGATCCTTCTGGAAGTATCAGTTTTAATTATTCTAGTGCTTCACCACATTCTGTGGAGACTCATAACGATTTGCAAAAAGGGATTGCCCTACTCAAGAAAAGTGTTGCATGTATAACAGCTTACTGTTATAACTCTTTATGCCTTGAAGTTCCAACTGATTCATCAACATTTGAAGCATTTGCAAAGTTATTGGCTATTCTTTCTTCATCTAAGGAAGTCCGCTCAGTTTTCTCTTTGAAAATGGCGTGTTCAAGGTTGTCTACTAATTTTTTTCTTTTTCAATATTCTCTATTTCATTTATTATAAGATTAGTATATGCCCATCTTCCTTTTGAAAAAACAACCTTCTATATTATGTAAGAAAAGACTAGAAGCTACCCTGTTGTTGATATAACCTACTCCGTATATAAATACATTCTAATTTATATGCGACCCTTGGACTTCAAAAATTGTTCCCCTCTTTGAAGTTACTTAGTCGTTTGACTACGTTTTTGCATGCTTAGGGGATGATCCATATATTTTACTCCCTCCCATTTATTGAACATGCATCATTTGCATATGGCACAATTATTAAAGTATGCAAATTTTATGCATACTTTGACCATATTGTCCTTGCAAGAGGATGTGGAGGGGTTGTGGGTGGTTGGAAAGGGAGTGTGCGACGAAGGTAGTGGTCTGGTCTAGGTGGTGGTCAGTGGTGGTAGCGGAGTTTGATGGTGGGATTGAGAGTGAAGGAGATAACAGTAGGAAGGAGGTGACTGTATGAGGGTAGGTAAGTTGTGACTCTTGTGAGTATACAACAAGAACATTACCACACATAAATTGTGAGGTAAGGGGGGTTCAGATGCGAGTATATAAGGGATATGTAGGTCATTTGGTGATTTTCGTTTTGCCATTTAAGGGAATTGTATGAATTCAGTGGATGAGCCAAAGATGTAAAATGATATAATCCAAATAATGAGAGGGAATACACACTATTTTACATATAACTTGGATGTGATAAGTCCCCCTCCCTTAGAAATACATAAGTATGTTGGTAACTGGAAATTTTGAAGCTATAGGTTTCCAATATTTCAGTTCGAATGAATTAAATCGTTAACTTCTTGTATTTATTGGGTTATGTTTTTTCTTATATTTTGGGTCATTTAAGATTCTTTTTGACAACCTTTTATTGATATTCCTCTATTACTTGTCAAAAAAAATATTCTCTTCGACATATTGTTTGATTCTTTTATATTCTCTTCTCTTATGTCATTGTTTATAAGATCTTGTAAGCAAGTTCAGCAGCTGAACAAATCTGAGTGGAACACGAATTCTATGATTGCATCAAGTACGATGTTGGATAGCTCACATGGACAACCTATAACGGTAATTATCTCAGCTTTGACTAATCTTATTTTTACCTCATTTTGAGATTTTCAAGTGTATTTTGTCCTTCACAAGTGCATCTATAGATTTTTATGTCGTTGCTAACTGATTTTTTTTTTTTTTTGGTCATTTGGGTTTCTTTCCAATTGAGACAAAGACTTGCTACTTCCTAGCTTAAATATGATGCAATTAAGTAGAATGGCTCACTAAGGTGTATGTGTTTCTTAAACTGTAGCGATTAGTCGATGTGGTTCTCAAAGCAGCTTTTATTATGAGTCAATAGAAAACTGTCCATTTGCATTTGCAATTGAAGGGTAAGAATGCAACTTTTATTATAGTTACTTGAAAACTGTCTCCTCCCGTCGGTAGCTGAATTATAACTCCCTCCAATTCATAGTGTTCTTCCCACGGCGTCATCTAGGGTGGGTGAGGGGGAAGGTGAAAATCGATATCCTTGGCTCCAGTATCCAGTCAGCGTTGTTTGCAGCTGAGGGCATGAAAATGGGACAAGCAGGTTACAATGGCTAAACTCTTTATTCAATGTGGTGAGATGTAATTATGACATTCCAATGTGTAATTTGCGCAGTTTTTGTATAATGGCCTAGATTTCTTCTTCTCACTTTTCATTAAAACTTCCAAATATTTTATAGCTTCTACTTGATATGTATACGTGAATTTACTTAACTTATTGTTCTTCTCTGAAACTAAATTAATTTTCGTATTTGTATTGTTTCTATTATCAAATTTGTATTCCAAGTGATGGAGTGGTGTTACTTCATCTAGCTTGTATACGAATTGGTTGCTGATACGTCTTTTTCTTCAATCAATGTTTCCATAATGCAGAGAAACATGTACGATATAAGCCGTCCAAATTCTCCTTCTAGCTGTATATATGCAGTTGACAGTGCTCATGCTGGGAAGAATGAAAATGATGGATGGGACTTCATAGAACATCCACACTTTCCTCCACCGCCATCTGAAACTGAAGACATTGAGCACTGGACTCGAGCCATGTTTACTGATGCCACCAAAAAGTAACTGTCAGCGTAAATTCTTGTAAGTTTTTGATACCTTAGCAATAAGATGTGAAATCTGTGATCGAGCTTGTAAGTCGTGGTATTGTTATATTTTGTGCTTGATTGAGAAGAATATATCGCATTGGGTTGGAGGCGTAGGCTTCAGGGTTTAGTAGTGCAGTCGCCACTTTCAGTCAAGTCAAAGACAGTTTACCGTGCTCTGTAAGACTAAGTATGATGCGGTGTCAGAGATGTAGACATATCTAAGTGTGTGACTTTGAGACAACGGGTCCCCATCCTAAATTGTGGATACGAGCACGGGGACACGTCTTCAGTAAGAAAATTAAGTAGAAGCATGAAAGTTTGGAGTCTCTTAAAGTCAACTAGAGAGATAATTGAGACTTGAGAGGCAAGGATAAAAATTGTCAAAAATTACATAATACTTCGTGTGTTGTATATATCCATACTTTTAACTCTTTTTCTATCTTTGCTAGAAGAAGTGTGGGACTCGTAAGTGTCGGTCAAGGATTTTAAACCCATATTCCCTACGAAAATAGTACCGCCTATTTGTGGGTGTATAGTATCTTAGGGTTGAGACTTGAGACTGCCTCTGAAGACTTGCTGGAAGTATGTAATGGTAATAGACAAACCCTCTCTCGAATTAGGGTATTCCTAGTTCTGTACAAGCCCTGTCCATATTTATTGGGGTTTTACGGAGTATTTTTTCTCACAGTATAACTTATTTTTGGCTACTGCAGGTACATAACTACGTGTATGACCAGAATATTAGGTCTATACTGAAGTGTAAATTAAAGATAATTTGGACCTAAACCAGTCCAACTGTAAATGCGTGCTCCTTCAAATGGAATGTCTTCCTGAGACCTATATATATAACGTTTAGAAGGGTAGGTGTTGCCGATTTGCTAGCTTGTGGAATATTGCAAGTAGTGTTTCGCGAAACTTCACATGTAAATACTTGCGCCCGTAAATGCCTGGAAGCTGTGTTGTAATTACTGGCAGGAAGGATCAGTTTACTCAGACGAGCATTTCATTGTTTATTATTCATCAGTTAAAAACATATTTTACATCACGCGTTAATGTAGCTGAAACACCCATTGTTCAAATGCTTGAATTTTGGCAATTTCATATTTATCCTGCTAAAACTTGTGAATCACAGGTAGTATAGTCAGTCCATAGGGGTGATAATGAGTTGAGACAACACATGAGCAACTGGAGATCTGCTTTGTTATTGATAACTCAACACTCAATTAGTAGTGCGAGGACATGGTTTGAACTTGCCCTGATGAGTTATTCGAAGCTCGAGTTCAAATTCCCTCCTTCCAAAGAATTAGTAGTAGGTTTCAAACTGAATATTCAAGCTCGGCTCAAGACCTTTGCGATTCAAGTTGAACAAGGCCAAGCCCGCCTCGGAAAGCTCGCGAGTCAGTTGAACAAGGCCAAGCTCGGATCGAAAAGCCCGTGAACACTCCAAAACGACACTCCCTCCATTTAAATCAATTTTATACATTTGTTTAAAATATAACTCATATTTATTCCACAAATGTATAGAAATGATCGGAAATTCCGGAATGGAGGGAGTATTTCCTTAAGAGCATCCGCAAAGATGGGAAGCTAACCTCCCCATATGCCCCCTCTCCTCAAATGGGGAACCCCCTTATTGCACACCCCCTCCCAACAAATGGAGCTCCTCTATTTGTAGGGAAGGTCCCCAAAGAAAAAGTAAGGTGTTTTGAGTTGCTTTTAGGGAGGCTCCCAAATTTTTGGGTGTAAATTAATATTGTTGGGGAACCCATTATTGCATAGATGTAAATATAAATTGGGGAGAGTAAATGGAAAAGTTAGTGGAAAATGAGGTGGACGAATAAGAGAAGGAAAGAGAAAATATGGGAGCCTCACCTTTGCGGATGCTCTAACGTCAATTTGCCTTTTTACTTCACGTCTTTGAATGTGTTGCAGTTTTCACTTGTTGCTAAATACTTGTACTCCCTCTGTCTCGGTCATTTGTTATCCTTTTTCATTTTGGGGTGTCTCAGTCATTTGTTGTCCTTTCTATTTTAATAATGGACTTGATGACTAATTTGATCATTCACACTCAATTTGTTCCACTTGTCATTTAATAATTGGCCCTCGCCTCTTTCCTTGGTCTTTTTGCCAAAACCAAAGGATAACAAATGACCGGGACGGAGGGAGTATGTATTATGGGCTTTTTTTTTATCTTGTCCGTTACAGTTCCCTTTAGCTTTGAACTTTGATAGAAGCTTTTTTTTTTTTTTTTTTTTTTTTTGGTCAGAAAGAAAAAGATTGCTTAACTTATTGTATAGCGGTTGATATACTATGAGCAATCCTATTAAGGGACCTGGGACAATGACTAAGAGAAAAACAATGACATGAAGATAGTAAGGAAAGAAGTGAGCCTATAATTGGGGCAATGGCACATTCGACAGTCGCGCCACCATTCAACTGGAGGACAAGGGTCAAACAGCCCGAAGTTGCATCAATATGTCGATATCCCATAGAGATGGCATCCCGGCAAGCAGACTTCAAAGCAATAGCCTCAGCCTGAAGAGCAGTCTTCGCCCAGAAAGTATTCTGTCCAATATGACACATAACACCATTCCTATCTTTGAAAAACCACCCGGCAGAAGCCCTCAGATTTGATTTCCATGAAGCGTCGCATTTAATACGAATATGCTCCGAACAAATTACTGACCCAATTAAGCAAATAGGGAAATGATTTCGTAAGAGAGCGGAAATTTGCATCTCATCAGGAGCATAAGGAGCGACCTCAATCATTACTGTACATTTCTCTTTCTCAACTTGTACATTATTGTTAGCATCCATACTGATAAGGTTGAGAAGACCATAATAATCAATTGATGTACCTTGGAAGGTAAGTCGATTACGCGCACACCAGATATGCCATAAAGTGCTCACAAACAAAGAGATAGAAAATGTAGAATTCACGGCTTTAGACAACATGTGTAACCAATTAATTACCCATTGTTGGATAGGGATATTATTCCCAACAGAAGTTCGAATACCCAGGGGTGAAGCAGCCCAAACCCGAGAAACAAGAGGGCAATCACGAAACAAGTGATCCAAGGATTCAAGTAACTTACAGGCAGAGGAACACGTATTGCAATAACAATACCACTGAAGATCCCATTTTCGCGCCTCCTCCCCACAAGGTAAGGAGTTGGCCAAGATTTTCCACAAGAAAATTTTCCATTTATTATGGATAGGAAGGTGCCATAGCCGTTTTCTACAGAAATCAAGAGATGAAGCAACCATACGAGTCTTGTCTTTGACGGTTGCATTTGCATTCCATAACTTAGAGAAGGCCAAAGCATACCCACTCTTGCTAGTATACTCCCCACTTGAAGTTAAATTCCAATATAGTTGGTCCGAATCATCTTTCAACGGAATAGGAGTCGAAAGTACAAAAGGTAAAACATCTGGTCCACACAAATTAAGCACTTTCTCATAATCCCATTCACCAGATTGGTTTTGCAAGAGAGAAACCAATAAACACGGTTTAAGCAAGAGATCCGAAGGATTTAGTGATAACATTTGCCCTAAAGAAGCACCATGGATCCACTTGTCTCGCCAAATATCCAAACTTGAAGGAAATCCAATTTGCCAGGCTAGGTTGTTTTTCAGCAAGTCAAGGCCCCATTGAATACCTCTACCACCCCATGAAAGGGATCCTTTCATAATGAAATATGGGTTCATGATATTAGTCTTCGTAATCTGATACTTAGAGCCTAAGACCCGTGAGAGCAAACAATCAGTCTTAGTAATAATTTTCCATCCAATTTTAGCAAGTAAACTTTGGTTGACACATCCAACATTCCGAATACCTAGGCCTCCATTGATTTTGGACGAATGCGTAAACAATTTACTGCACCAGTGAATTCCATTCCCTACTTGATTACCACCCCACCAAAATTGTGAAATCAAAGAATCAATCTTTGATGACACACTTACCGACATTTTAAATGCCGATAGAGAGTAAATAGATAGTGAGGATAAGACCGAGCAAATAAGTGTTAAACGACCAGCAACAGATAAAAAAGCATTCTTCCAACTAAAAATTCGCTTACAGACCTTGTTAATGATTGAAGCGAAGATCTCCCTCTTACTAGAACCAAACTCCGTCGGCAACCCCAAATACAAACCCATTTCTTTGCCACTAGAAATATTAAAGACTTTCAAACAATTAGTAACAGTACGAAGAGCACAATTTGGGCTGAAATTCATTGCAGACTTGTTGTTATTGATTTGTTGTCCCGAGTGATGACAATAAAGTTCCAAAGTGTCCCTTAATTGATGACACTCTCGTGTATCCGCGTGCATGAAAAAGATAGAATCGTCTGCAAACAGAAGATGAGAAATAGATGGAGATTCACAACATATCTTTACTCCAGTTATCCGATGTGAATCTTCTGCGTCGAGTAGTAGTTGGGAGAGGACTTTAGTACAAAGAGCAAATAAATATGGAGATAATGGGTCGCCTTGAGGAATACCTGCATTTGCAGCAAATGCTTTTCCTGGGTTACCATTGATAAGTATCTCATAAGAAACCGTTTTGATACATTTCATAATTAACCGAATAATATGATGTGGAAAACTCATAAAAAGCAGTTTAGCCTCAATAAAATTCCAACGTAATCTATCATATGCTTTGCTCATGTCCACTTTGAGGGCCATAATGCCTTTTTTTGCCAACAACCTTCTTGGTAATATGATGAAATAATTCATGAGAAATTAATACATTATCCATGATAGAACGTCCGGGAATAAAACCATTCTGAAATTCCCCCACGAGTTGTGGCATAAAACACTTCATTCGGTTAGAAATACATTTTGAAACAATTCGCATAATAACATTGCATAGGCTTATTGGACGATAATGTTCAACCTTCTCCGGACTATTAATCTTTGGAATGAGCGTAATAGAAGTTCGATTATGAGCCCTAAGGATATTACCCGTGTTTAACATAGATAATACCGCAGCTATCACTTCTTCTTTAATGTGAAACCATTATTTCTGATAAAAAAGACCAGGAATACCATCTGGGCCAGGCGATTTAGATGAACCCATTTGAAAAACCTCTTTACGTACTTCCTTCCTTGTAAAGAGCTTGGCCATAGCATCATGTTGATCGTTATTTAACTTAAACCGAAGCTTAGCAAATATAGAGTGAGATGCCTCAAGAAAATCAGCAAAGGGTTCATGAACTACTCCACTTTCATAAATATCCCGGAAATATAGTTCAAAAGACAAATAAATGTCAGTATCTTGAAAAGTCCAACTACCATCTTGTTTTTGGATTCCAAATATTTGATTTTGCTTGCGTCTTTCCCTTACACAATTGAAGAAATATTTAGTACAAGCGTCACCATCCTTAAGCCAATTTAATTTTGCACGCTGCTTCCAAAATAACATAGCTGCCTTGTTAAATTCCAAATAAATTTCATGACAATCCTCATAAGTACCCTCATCACCACCATCAAAAAATGTTGTAATTCAGTACCCAATTGTTCATCAAAATCAGTCCATTTCTGAGTCCATTCCTTCCTCTTGCAAAAAGTCCATTGTTTAAAAGCACCTCGTATTCGTTTCAACTTACGAAGAAGCCTAAATGAAGGTGATCCTTTATCCCTCTTAAACCACTCATTTTTAAGAATTTTAAGACAGTCATCATAATTAAAGCACCAATTCTCAAGTTTAAAATGAAACCGTCCTTGATTAGATAACATTTCCGTATCCAAAATAATAGGTGCGTGATCAGAACATTGAATAGGAAGATGTAGAATACCTGTATTGGGAAAATGAGAGTACCACGTCAAGGAAGTAAGTCCTTTGTCAAGTCTTTCATACACTCGTACACCACCCTTCCTATTATTACACCACGTGAATTTTGGACCTTTGGAAGCAATGTCCGACAAGAGATTCCTGCCTTTCCATTCAAGAAAAAACTGTGCTCCAAAAATAGTGCCCTTACTACCACCCAGTTTATCCTCATTATCGTCTACTTGATTAAAGTCACCAACGAGAACAAAATGAGAATCAAGGAGGCCCAGTTGATGTTGAAGCTCCAGCCATACACCAACTCGTTTTTCTTTTTTGGGTTGACCATAGATACAACACAAGTACCAAAAGCTAGTAGGACATACATTAATCTTAAGGATAACAAAGTTTTGACACTTATAACTACAACTAATATTCTAGAAAGCCTTCCAACCAATCCACAGGCCACCCTTAGTATCTAAAGCATCAACTCCTTCAGAGTTTACAAAACCAAAACGACCAAATAAAGAAGAAACAGTAGCACTACTACACTTAGTTTCGGAAAAGAAAAGCATATCATACATACTACTAGTAATCAACGCTCTAATTTTGGCAATTGCAGGAGCGAGCGGATCATTGAGACCCTTGCAATTCCATGGAAAATACTTCATAAAGCAAGAGAGGATTGAGTTGGGTCAATCCCCGCAACACCATTCGAAATAGCAGCAGATCCATCATCACTTGAACTGCTACTGGACATAAAGACCTCATGATCACGGATAACCAAATGAAATCCTCTTGCAGGAGCAGTATTCTCACACATAGCAACCCTTCTTCGTTTCTCTGTACTCGTTGTAGCTGATAGATCAGCATAATCATATAGTGCATTAGAGAGCTTCTTAGAAATACCCGGTTCCGAAAAAGAATTCCTCTTAGGAGTTGCTAATAGACAATCAGTATTATCCTGTAAAGTGGCAGCCAAAAGAGACAAATCCTTGCCCCTACCCTGATGAGAAGTTAAAGCACCTGCCAAAGATGAGGAGGGTATACCAGTAGGAAAATCATGTGCATTTAGAAGAATATCATTGGACACACGAGGAGGTTGTGAAGATATTAGAATTCCTTCACTCTCAAAAGAACCAGCAGGATCTCTAGAATTAAGCAGAACAGCTAAATCATAAACGGCATCATGAAATAGCTCATCATCATAATTAGAATAACTAGAAGATGGAAGAACAGCTGCAATAGTGTCAGAACTCGAGGAAAATAAGGGCCATTCAGGAGTCGATGCATCACTACCATTTGAAGAGTTCTCAGGAACAAAAGGATCCGGTTCATTCGAATCCATAGGATTCACATTATTTACCATAGGATCATGATACATAACCGGTAAAAACGCTGGTGCGTCCAAATATTGCTCATAACCTCGAGCATCATTTTCAAGGAAAGCTCTATGAGGTTCCGGTTGAACCCGTATTCGAATTGAGTTTAAAATAAAATCATTTTCATTAAAAGGATATTAGAACTCACCTTGTCCACGATACACATTATACGGGTCACCATGAGGCCACTGAGCATGCCCACCCTGATTCGTGTCATTACCCGGTGGATCCATATCCTGTTGGTGCAGATGTCTTTCATTTGGTAAGGTGATAGTAACCTCCTGTTCAATCAAGTCAGCATTATTATCCAAAATATTATCATTAGGAGGAATGATATCATCATCATCAGCATGCGGGACGGCTTGTAAAGTAACAGGGACTGAAATTGGAATTTGAATGTCCCCATTTGTATTTAGATACCCATTATGCAAAGCCAAATTTAAATCTGGCTCATGTACAGGTTGTTCCGCAGTATTGATAGCAGCAGAGACATTTGGAGGCATCATAGGGGCTGGTGGCATCTCCAGATCCACCTCCATGCCCCTTCCTTCCTCGATATTATGAATATGTTGCATAATAGGAATAAAATCAGTTACACCCTGAACATCCACATCGACCACAGCTTCAGTTGTTGTAGCTATGAGGTCACCATTCTCCTGAATGCTGTGGACGCGGGCCCACGGGGGCGCCTGGGAGGAGAACAAGCGTTTGCATTTGTGGAGTCGCCACCAATTTATTGTGGAAAATTGGAAACCGTTCGAATACCTCGTGCCATGTCAAGACACAAAGTAGTGACATGAACGCCAAGAACTCGTTACCCTTAGCATTCTATGTCTAGAATGACTCTCGTGGATGCCAATGAACACGGATGTTCACAGAGATCTGGAGTAAGGGGTGAGGGTACGTATTAGGAAGCTCTTTTGATCGAACACCTAATCCCGCCCGCCTCGATAGCGGCCTCTACTAATGATTAGGGAAATTATCTATACTCGATATATTGTCGATTATATGCATGCAATGCAACATCCAAGTTTTAATCCTAACATGTGAGAATTAGACTAAGTTGGTGAACAATTAATTTAGCAAACAATTAGGTCGAAGTAGGAATTTAAGCTCAATTACATGTGAAGGCATACAAGTGGTACACCAAGGTTCCTCTGTGATTTCCTCTTCATCGGTGATTTGGCGGACATAAGCTGGCTCTGATCGTCGTTCGATACATAAAGGCATTTCCACCATGTCATCTGGCATATTAATCAAAGATGCAAGTTTTGCAAGAGCATCTGCAAATTGATTTTCTTCCCGGAGGTAGGTGTAGGTAGGTCACGTGATCAAAGAATTGGGCAACTTGGTCTATTCTGGCTTGATAAGGTGCTAGGCTTTCGCTTCATATTTTCCAAGATCCCGTAACTTGATTGATGATCAGGGACGAATCCCCATGCACTCGGTGGTTTTTAATGCCTAAGATCACTGCCGCTTGTAGTCCAATTAGACAAGCTTCGTATTCTGCAGCGTTATTTGTCACCTCGAAGTCGATTTTGACAGAGATCGGTGTATGCTCGCCTTCGGGAGAAATGAGCAACACTCCTATTCCAAATCCTCTTAAGTTTAATGCTCCATCGAAGTAAAGGTCCCAGGAGTCTACATCAGTTTGGAGTATATCCTCGTCTGGAAATGACCAAGTATCTATTGTTTGTGCATCATTGATGGGATTTTCTGCAAAGAATTCGGCAACGGCGCGCCCTTTTATAACTTTCAGAGGCACGTATTTGAGATCGAATTCGAAGAGCATCAAGGTCCATCTTGCTAGTCGTCCGTTGAGGACGGGTTTCTCAAAGAGGTATTTGACAGGATCCATTTTGGAGTATATTTTGACGGAGTAGCTAAGCATGTAATGAAGTAGCTTCTTCGTTGCCCACACAAGAGCGAGGCATGTCTTTTCGAGTTGTGAATATTTGCACTCGTACTCCAAGAACTTCTTACTAAGGTAGTAGATAGCCCTTTCTTCCTTTCCTACGGTTTGAGCTAGCATGGCGCCCATGGTCTGTTTGCCATTCTTGTGAGATATAAACCAAGAGGTTGATCTCGTTGAGGTGGCATGAGCACGGGTGGTTTAGCTAATATCTCCTTGATTCGGTCGAATTCCTTCTGACAGTCATCATCCCACATGGTGTGATCTGTTTTCTTGAGCTTTTTGAAGATAGGTTCACAGATCATGGTGAGTTTCGATATGAATCAAATTATATATTGCACTTTTCCCAGGAATCCTCTGACTTCTTTTTTCGTTTGAGGTTGTGGCATTTCGATCAGAGCTTTGATCTTAGAAGGGTCTATTTCTATACCTCGTTGGCTAACGACGTATCCCAGGAGTTTGCCAGATGTTACTCCGAATGCGCACTTTTGAGGATTGAGCCTCATGTTGTATTTTCGTAGCCTTGAGAAAAATTTGCGAAGGTTCGCAATATGCCCCTCTCTATCCTTGGATTTGACAATCATGTCGTCTACGTATACCTCAACTTCTTTATGCATCATATCATGTAGGAGTGTAATTGCGGTGCGTTGATATGTAGCTCCGGCGTTGATTAACCCAAACGGCATGACCGTATAGCAATAGGTTCCCCATTGAGTGACGAAGGCGGTCTTATGCATGTCTTCCATGGCCATCTTGATTTGGTTATAACCCGCGTACCCATCCATGAAGGATAGTAACGCGTGATCTGCGGTATTGTCCACCAATATGTCGATATGTGGTAGAGAAAAGTCATATTTAGGACTTGCTTTGTTTAAATCCCTAAAATCAACACAAACACGGATTCTCCCATCCTTTTTGGGTACGGGTACTATGTTGGCTACCCAGTCAGAGTACTCGGAAACTTTGATGAACCCGACTTTGAATTGCTTATCGACTTCTTCCTTAATTTTGAGAGCCCATTCTGTTCTCATTCGACGAAGCTTTTGTTTCACGGGCTTGAAAGTTGAAACCTGGCTTAATTGGGATTCTATGTTCGGCGATATCCCTGTCGATCCCTGGCATGTTTTTGTAGGACCAAGCGAAAACATCTTTGAACTCGTGTAGGAGGTCTATGAAACTGGCCCTTTCGGTGGGGCTTAGGGTTGTCCCTATCCTAAGTTCTTGGAGCGTTCTAGTTCGGTTCCTACATTGATGGGTTCGGTGTTCTCTATTACTGGCCCCCCTTCCCCCTCTTATAGTATTTCCTTGGCTATGTATGGAGGTATCTCAATTGAGTCTGGGTCTGGGTCATCCTCAGTATCATCGTAAACTGAATTGCATTCAAGATAACACAAAGAGTAAGCAGAACCTGATTTATTCATATTAAAGTTTGAGAAAAGTTGAAACAAATAAGCCATCTGATCTGTGGTCAGCGGCGGTAAAGGGACAGTTGTTGGGACATTTCCCGAACTACTGTTACTATTTGAGGCTAAGCTAGGAGAAACAAAGGGAATGGGGACGACGACAGAAGGAGACTCCCTAGTGACTTCTCTAGACTCCGACTCTGACTCCGACTCTGACTCTGACTCGAATTCATCGTCTTCTGGTTCTCCTTTGAACATCTTTCCTTCTCCAGTGGTGAGCTTGAAGAGTCTTCCTTGATTGTTGGTCCATTTGATTAATTTCTCCATCCTTTCTGCTGGTTCGCGCTTGTTTCTGTGATTAACGCGGTAGGGTTGAAGTGATTGTCTTGAAGTATCATGGTAATGATCTCATCCTGCGCGGCTCTAACAAATCGATCTTCTCCAAACAGTAGACTAACAGCTTGTTCGTCTAAGCAAGGTGCTTGACGTGCTTTAACGGTAGGAACCGTTTCTGGAGGAATGAAGTAGCAATCGTGAAAGATCTCGATTCCGGCTAGCTTTCTTCCGAGGTAGTGCCAAGGTTCGGGAAATTCGTGAAAGAGTTCTTGACTTCCTTCCCTAACAAAGTATCCATTTAGGGTAGGGAAATATGGTCGCATCTCGAGAACTTCCTCTTTAGTGGGTTTGTATCCTAGGCCAAGTGGTATTCTTTTTGAGTTGCCTTCCTTGTAGGGTGCGAAGGTGTTTCTTCGGGCAGGGTTCAAAGGCATTCCCGGGAAGTATCTCCGGGATTTGAGTATGTGGTTGACCACCAAGTTGGAGTAGGGATCGTAGTATAGGGGTGCCAACTCACTCTCTATGACGCTTATGCTTTGAAAGCCCTCAAGTTCATATACTGGATCCGCAAGGACTTGATTATTTGACTTCTTTTCGATTATTGCCTTGATGGGCGACGAAGTGATCGTCACCACTTTGCCATTTAGTGGAATTTTGATCTTTTGGTGAAGGGTGGATGTTACCGCTTTAGAAGCATGAATCCAAAGTCTTCCCAGAAGTATGTTGAAGGAAGCTTCAATGTCCACTATTTGGAAGTTAACCTTTCGCTCAATTGGCCCTGTGGCTATGGTTAGGTTAACGAGTCCTACTACCTTTCATCGTGTACCATCATTTGCACGGACACCTTGATTGGTAGGGGTCCAATCCGACTCTTTCATGCCTAGTTTGTATGCCGTTTTCAGTTGTATGTCGTTGACCGCGGAGCCATCGTCCACCAAGGTCATTGGCACATTCTTCTTTAAGCAAATGACAGTGATGTAAAGAGCCAAGTTATGATTAGCGCCAAAGGGCGGCAAATCTTCGTCTGAGAAAGTAATATGACTAGCGCCAAAGTCGACTACATCGTCGGGTGTGGAGTTATGTGCTACATTTAGTTTGGCCAAAGCTTGCAGTAAAGCTTGGCGATGTGGGAATGAGCTTGCTACTAATTGCCAGACTGAAAGATCAGCCTTTGTTTTCTGCAATTGCTTGAACAAATGATCAGTAGAGTCATCTTCGTTATCATTTGGTGTGATAACGTTGGTTGGACCATTTTGAGTAGTACTTTGATATGGACGCCCCGAACGAGTTAGGTGGTCCACATCTTGGTCTTCACCATTTTGGACTATTTCTTTGACTAGGGAGTGTTCAATGAGATACTCGTCTTCATCATCATCGGCCCATACTCCATTGACTGTAGCTAGTTCCCTCATTCTCATGGTCTCGTCCTCTAATTGTGTGATTTGGTCGACTAGTTTATCAACCACGACGACTATTTCTTGCATAGTAGCATTTTGGGAAAAGATTAGTGGCGCATGTTCTTTAGGTGTCGCGTTGGGGTCATGTAAAGTTGTCACCACGTTTTCCAATTCCGAAACTTGCCTATCCACACTCCTTGCCCATGCGATGAAGTCGGTAATGGTAGGGGAGATTGTAGAGTAGAACCCTTCATTCTCGATCGCGTGGATCTCATCTTCGACTGGAGAAATGAGGTGTGAACAATCTAAGGTAGATTCTTCACTTGTGATCACTAGAATTCCAAGAGGATTCTGAGTGTTGTTGGGCTTACCTCCCGGCGGTATTGGTAGTCGACCATCCTCAATCATGTCTTGAAGCACATTTTTCAATTTAAAACATTTTTCCGTGTCATGCCCCTTACCCCTATGATATTCGCAGTATGAGTTCTCGTCCCAGAACTTGGATTTCTTTTCAGGTTCGGGCGTAGGGCCTATGGGTTGGAGTTTGTCTTGTTTCATTAACCTTTTTAGAGCATTGGAGTAAGTGTCCCCGAGATTTGTAAATTTCCTTGGTGGGGTACTCTTCTTGGATGGCTCGAGGAGGTTAACTTCATCGGTCTTGCTAGTGGAGCCGTAAGAACGACTTGTTGAGCCTTGATATCCTCGGCCTACCGTTTTGGACAAGAGCCCTTTACGGATGTCATCTTCGATCTTCGTTCCTAGTACGGTTAAGTCTTTGAAAGTTTTGATGTTTTGGTATCTCAAATGATTTGCATAGATGGGCTTTAGGTTGTCCACAAATTTCTCCACAAGGGTAGCCTCATCCGGGCGTTCAACTAGTTGGGTACTAGTCTTCCTCCACCTACTTAGGAAATCGGTGAAACCTTCTTTGTCATTTTGGTAAGAACCTCTAAAGTGCGCATGTTGACTTGGATCTCAGCATTATCCGCATATTGTTTAGCAAACTCGATCGCGGCGTCTTCCCAAGTAGCGATCTTCTTATGTTCTAGAGAGTAGAACCATTGCTTTGGGATAGTGTCAAGAGATGAAGGAAAGATCCTTAAGAACATCTCGGGTTTGATACCTTTGTTAGACATGTAATCCTTGAAGGCACGGATTTGATTCAAAGGGTTTTCATGCCCCTTGAATTTAGGGATATCCGTCATATTGAAGTTGGTTGGCAACTTGGAACTCACGGCCTCATACTTGCGATTATTCTCCCTATAAATGTCATCCCATTTAAGATACATCAATTGCTCCTCTAAGTATTGGAGTCGTTTCTCAGCTGCAGTCATACCCATGGGAGGGTTTTCGTCCCCGAAGTCATTCACGAAGTCATCAACGATTTCACTTTCCCGAGGAGGCAACCTCGTTTCTACGATATAGATTCTGCCCTCGATGGTGTCAAGGCGATCATACACTTGGTCTTGAGTAACTTGGAGCTGAGCTAGCGCGGTTAGGATTCGATCATTACCATCCTGGAGTTGATTGAAGTTCACGTCGCTTGTTTCAGGCATCTTGGAAACTGGATAAGAGATTGACGACGAATCAAAACACGATCGACCATTCTAACACACTTACTAAGAAAGAGATGTTTTGACTCGTGAAGTGGGTGTGTGCCACTTGTGAAGAAATGACAAGATTTGAAAAATGTTGGTCCTAGTCAACTTTAGTGTAGTTGTAGGAGTGGACTCGAAGTGAGGTTTTGAAATGGGCTTGGGCCCGAAATTTGACTCGACAAATGGACAAAGTTTTTACTCGGTTTTGCGCTAATCATTGGCCTTTTTTCGAAATTTACATTTTAAAAGGATTTTGATTTTACAAAAATCGTCATGGTTTCGTTTAGAAATGGTGATTGAAGAGTCTATCACACCCGAAATACTCGAGAGGGGAGGGGGGGGGGGGTGAATTGAGTATTTAAAAATTATACCTACTTTTTATTTTGTCTCAAGGTAATTAATTACTTAAAGTTTATTGATTAAACTTTAACTAATTAACTAATTGATTACGAACGTAATGAAATGATTGAAATAAAAGATGCAAGGACACACGATTTTTGAAGTGGTTCAGCTTCACACATCGAAGCCTACGTCCATTATTCTCGATTAATAATTTTAGTACCTTACTCCGGATTACAAAATTATCAACCCAACTCGTATAGTTAACACTAACTATAACTCAATTTGAATATCACTAGATATTCGATTTGACTATCTTAAGTTACTAAGAAAGCACTTGATTGTTCTTCTAAGTGTTCACACAATTGAACGAGTAAGAGACAATATAAAGTACTAATATCTTATGACGTAATCTTAAGAAAGATAAGCAATTTAAAGAGCACGACTTTTCGCAATATTTTCAAAAACAAAACAATAAGACAATTAAGATTTAAACTCAAATATGTTTTGCAAGGATGGTTGTATTTCGAAAGGCTTCCTTGAATAAGGAATGATCAATTGTATTTATAGTAGAAGAGAGAACTAGGGTTTGCACGAAACCCTAGGTGCCGTGAGATAGGCGGCAAGGATTACAAGAGATAAATCTTTATCTCTTTCCTATTTTAATCCAAGATATTATAGTTTAGGTAAATAAGATAAAAGTAAATCTTATTGGTTTTCCAAAACTATATCTTTAAGAAGTTTAAATAAGCAACCAAATCAAATCATATATTATTAAGATAGGAAAATATCTTATATAAATATAAGCTAGATTTGATTAGATAGTTTACTTAAGCACAACAACTTTACATGCCCCAACGGTTTACGGCTCATGGCCGAAACCCTAGGCCCGTGCTTATCTTAGATAAAACCTATCTTCTTAAATTAGGGTTAGGTTAAATAGACTAGCAAACCCTAGGTAGCATGACGACTCATAAGTCGTTTTACTAACCAATAGAGATATGCAAGTTACTAATTATAACAACCCATAATTCAACTCTACTATATGCACAAATAATTTCGAAATGTGTTTAAAGAATTTTATCCTTTGAAAAATGATTTTAAAACTATTAAAATCGTGCTATTAAAATGCTACCTAAAGTTATAGTATAAACAGCTATAACTTTAAGTTTGGTTAGTAAAGTTATAGGTGAAATAGCTATAACTTTACTTACCCAATATTCTTATCTTAAGATACCGTCATTAGATGAAGACCTATACTAACTAATCTTCCTGGAGATCTTCAGTAAAGGATCTTCTCTTTATCTTGACCAAAAGCTCTTCATTTTGAGCTTTGTTAAAGACTTGATCTAGCCTTTTGCTTGAATGATCATCATACTTGAAACTTGTTACAGTTGCTAATGATGCTTTAAGAATCTTCAATGTTATAGCTCAAGCTGCTATAACATTACTTGATAAACTTGTAAACCTAAGTTAATCTAACAAAGACTAAACAAACGATTACGAGCAAGAGTATATACAAAACGAAGTACATACTTGTCATTATCAAAACTTAATCATATATATATATGGTCCAACAAATTTCCCCTTTTTGATGATGACAAGTCTCTTACGATTTGTGACTAAGTGTAAGTTCCCCCTCAACATAATACTATAAAAGTCATAGACAGTTGAACGCAAGAACAATCACTTATATACAAAGTATAGCATCTAAGGACCTTAAGAGATTAAAGGTTCCGACAAGGAGCAAGCTTAGGCAAATACTTAAGTCACAAGAATTTTTTTCCCCCTCTTGACATCATCGAAAAGATGAGAAAAGACATAAAACAACTAGAATGATATTAGTCGAGACACGTATTAAGCATGCAAAGAAATATTAGAAAACGAGAAAGAAATCTACATTAACATGCCAAACATAAAATAAGTGTACTATAAACCAAACTAGTCTAATTGCCAATGGGCCGAATAAGAACAAGTGTTTAAGCCAAATGGGCCGAATGAAAAGCAAGCCAAAATGGGCCGAATTAGACAATTATTCAAAAGATAAAGTCTAACAAAAGAAAAGGCAAGGAAAAGAGGAGGACGGGTTTAAGGAATGTCACGTTTCACGACATTGGGGTTGACATAACCAGGACGGGTCCTAAACTCAAGAGAGTCAAGACGATCAAAGCATGAACGGACATGGTTAGCTTGTGTCGTGAGACATCGCTCAAAATTAAGCACTTTCAATGACAAGGCTTGAGTAGCCTCGTACACAACCCGCATATCCTCATGCATAGCCTTCCCTTCCTTCCACAAAGCCCCCCCTTGACTAGCTAAGTTAGCCAACGAACTAGAATGACGAACACACTCCTTGGCCGCCCTAGCCGCATCCTTAGCCATAACATCAACCCGTGCTTCTAGCCCATGCAAATAAGACACGACTTCACCAAGATCTGAACCCTTCAAACCAGAAGCCTCATTCCTGTCTTTTCCCAAACCCGAGACCAACTCCGCAACCATATTATTTTGCGCATCCATTTTTTCACAAATACTTGCCATAAACAATTCCAATTTTTGTTCAACAACCGAGACCACATCCGACGATTTCTCCACCACATTCTCTTTTGCCAAAAACACCAAATCGGGTCCAATGGCACCCATTTTCATCAATTTAAGATGAGTGTCACACATATCATCTTTCACCTTTACACCATAGCTAGAAATCCCAATCACCCCTTTTTGTTCCAAAAGCCGAGAGACCCACATACCATATGGCAAATCCAAAGTTGTATAAAACTTTTCCTCAGTGACACAAACACTTGTTTGAACGATTTTATGAAACACAAGACGAGGAAGACTAACTTTGGACCCTTCAAGCCATTTAGACAACAACACCATCTCATAACTCGACAATTTATCACGACCACCCCTCCTTGGAACAACCGCGTTCCAAATGAAATTAAGAAAGAATTTCAATTTTAGGGTAAATGACCCCGCAAGCATGTTACTTGACCCCGTAGCATCAACATCAAACGAGTTCTTAATTTTAAGCTTCTCTTCCTCCGTCACATCTCCCCATTCCGCACTCGGATTTATTTCGATCCCATCATCAGGGACCGAAAACAGAGTACAAAAATCAGCAAGGGAGATTTTGACTTCGGTATCATTCACCACCGCATGCAACACATTATTTTTGACAGAGACGGAAGAATAAAATTGGATTACCTCAATAGGATAAACCGGACCAACAAAGGAACACACTTTCTTCCATTCTTGAAAATTCAAAAAATCCTTAAAGAATTGCAAGGCTTTGATTTTTCCATACCACTTTTCGGAATAAAGACGACCACCATGAATACCGTACTGCATAACATAGTTGACACGGGTTCTTTCATCCGCGGTGAGTCGAAGCTTATCAAGCCCCATTGATGTTGCATTCGGCATGTATTCTCGAAACATCGTCCTTTGATGACCTTCTTGAGTAGCTACAACCTCGGTCTCTTCCACCGAATCTTCAAACCCCACGGCCTTCTTTTTCCCTTTATTTAACTTCCGTCTTTTCCCTTCTAAGTTAGGATCAACCCGGTTATGATCGGGGTTAGTTGGTTTTTGGGTTGATGAAGGTGAGGGAGTTTTGATAGGGACATAGGTTTTATTGCATGAAGGTTTGGAGGACCCAGTCCGAGTTGTGGACCTAGTTGAGGGCGAGTGGAAACGGGTTGAAGGAGGAGTCATGATGAGTATAGGATTTTGGAGTTTGAGTGTGTAGAAAAGTCTAAAGGAAGGTCTTTGGATTTTGTGTTTGTGATGGTGACGGTAGGAGGGAGTATTTATGGGAGTAGTAAATTAATTATGGTAAAAGAGGTTTAAGGGAAATAGGAAAGTGAAGGTGGCGTGTTTGGGTTAGGTAAGTTTTCCTTTTTTTTTTTGTTAAAAATACCATAAGGTGTACAAGTGGTTAGGGTAGATTTAAAGGAGATATGATAAGATATGGTAAGATATGACAAGAATTATAAAGTGGTGAAGATTTTCGGTTAAGGCAAGAAATTGGAACAATTGGTTACGACTTATTTGGTTCATAATAAAACTTAAAATATATATGACTAGAAAATGGAATATTCTCATAATATAATATAAATTTGACATAAATAAACTTGCAACGAAAAATACGGACACAGTCATACAATCTCGTCAAATCTAGTCAATCATATAGAGAATAAA
Source organism: Silene latifolia (assembly GCF_048544455.1). Taxonomy (NCBI): domain Eukaryota; kingdom Viridiplantae; phylum Streptophyta; class Magnoliopsida; order Caryophyllales; family Caryophyllaceae; genus Silene; species Silene latifolia. Next base: position 119,896,899 of record NC_133535.1, on the reverse strand, counting down.
ATATTTGTGACAAGTTTAGTTGCCACCAATTAAACCAATTTCCAACCGTAAAATCTCAAAACGTTCTCTAGCCAATGCTTTGGTAAAAATGTCAGCCCATTGTTTTTCTGTACTACAAAATTCCAGTCTTATGTTGCCCTTATCTACATGATCCCGTAGAAAATGGTGTCTAATGTCTATATGCTTAGTTCGTGAGTACTGTGCAGGATTTTTAGATATAATTATAGCACTTGTGTTGTCACATAAAATAGGTATACATCCTACATTAACACCGTAATCACATAGTTGTTACTTAAGCCATAAAAGTTGAGAACATACCAGCCCAGCGGCAATGTATTCGGCTTCAGCAGTAGATAACGCAACAGAATTTTATTTCTTTGACCCCCACGTGATAATACACGGTCCAACAAATGTAGCTATGCCAGAAGTACTTTTTCTGTCAAGTGAACAACCTGCATAATCTGCATCTGAATACCCTATGAGATCGAAATTACACTCAAGAGGATACCACAGATATAATTTAGATGTACCAATTAAATACTTCAAGATTCTCTTAACTGCAATCATATGCGATTCTTTAGGGCACGATTGAAATCGAGCACATACGCATACACTAAACATAATGTCTGGACGACTTGCAGTTAAATAAAGAAGTGAGCCAATCATACCTCGATAGGTCGTCTCATCGACAGACTTACCGTTTTCATCCAAAGTCAACTTCTTCTCAGTACCCATAGGAGTTGGCTTAGAATTAGAATTTTCCATACCGAATTTCTTGATTAGCTCTTTGATGTATTTTTGTTGGTGTATCATAATCCCTTCAGGAGTTTGTTGGATTTGGAGTCCAAGGAAGAACTTGAGTTCTCCCATCATGCTCATCTCGAATTCTGAGGTTATTAAATTTGAAAAATACTTGCATAAACGATTATTTGTTGAACCAAAAATAATATCGTCAACGTATATTTGTACGACTAATAAATCGGAAACTTCAGTTTTTAGGAATAGGGTTTTATCGACAGATCCTCTTTTAAAACCACTTTCTAGAAGATATTTTTACAATCTGTCGTACCACGATCTCGGAGCTTGTTTCAAACCATAAAGAGCTTTATCTAATTTGAAAACATATTTTTGAAACTTGCTATCGAGAAATCCTGGGGGTTGTTCAACGAAAACCTCCTCATTCAAATAACCGTTAAGAAAAGTTGTTTTAACGCCCATTTGAAAAAGTTTAATTCCTTTATGAGCAGCAAATGCTATTAATAATCTAATAGCTTCAAGTTTGGCTACAGGAGCGAAGGTCTCATCGTAATCAATTCCTTCTTGTTGGTTATATCCTTGTACAACCAATCTAGCTTTGTTTCGTACAATAACTCCTGTATCGTCCAGCTTGTTCCTGAAAACCCATCTTGTACCGATAACCGTTCGGTCTTTAGGTCTTGGAACCAAATGCCACACTTTGTTTCGTTCGAACTGTTGAAGTTCTTCTTGCATAGCAACGATCCAATCTGGTTCGGCAAGTGGTTCTTTGATATTTGTTGGCTCAATGGTTGAAAGAAAGGAGTAAAATGAGCAAATGTTGTTAAGTCTTCTCCGAGTTCAAACGCCTTCATTCAGACTTCCTAGGATGGTTTCCATTGGATGGGAATCCTTATATTTCCATTTCTTAGAGACAGGAGGCACATCTTCATCTGAACTCGTCTCGCCTTCTTCGAATGATTGGGGTTCAAGCCTTGTTCCCCCTGAATCCAAGTCTGGGGTTATAACAGAATCAGTTATAACATTAGACTTAGTTCGTTGATTAGAGGTTAAAGTTATAGCTTCATCAGTTATAACTTTGTCCTCCAATTGCTTAGATTGAGAAGAGGTTTTAGTATCATCAACTAAACTCTCGGTACTCTTTCCTTTATCATTCGAAGGGCTTCCTTGTTCATCATTTGTGCCCTCAATTTCTTTACCTTCATCATCCAATTCTGGAAGTTCATCCCTGGATAGTTGGAAATCAGGTTCGTTCAAATCTTCTTCCTCATCCTGTTCAGCTTTGTCAAACATATTATTCTCATCAAAAACAACATGAACACTTTCTTCGATGCATAAGGTTCTTTTATTAAAACCTTATATGCTTTACTATGATTAGAATAACCGACAAACACCGCTTCGTCACTTCTGGGATCGAATTTGCTTAATCTATTTTTGCCATTATTATGGACAAAACATTTACTCCCGAAGCAACGTAGATGTGATATGTTAGGTTTACGTCCCCTAAGAAGCTCGTAAGGAGTCTTCTTGAGAATAGGTCTGATCAAAGCTCGATTATGAACATAGCATGCAAGATACTAATAGCTTGACCCCAGGAAATTTCGAGGTAGGCCACTACACAATAACATCGTGCGTGCCATATCCTCCAATGTTCTATTCATACGTTCGACAACACCGTTTTGCTGTGGGGTTCGTGGTGCCGAGAAGTTATGCCCAACACCATTCTCCCTACCATATTGTATGAAAGCATGGTTATCAAATTCGGTGCCGTGATCCGTACGAATGGAGACTAATTTTGATTTATATTTATTTTGGGCAAGCTTCATTAGAACTGCAAATTCTTCGAAAGTTTCATCTTTTGAAAAGAGAAATATAGGCCAAACATATCTAGAGTAGTCATCAACTAGAACGAAGACATACCTGGATCCACCTCTACTTCTTACCTTCATTGGGCCACAAAGATCCATATGCACGAGTTCTAGTGGTTCTTTGGTACTTACTATTCTCTTGGGTTTGAACGATGATCTAACGTGTTTGCAACGAGCACAAGAATCACATAGGGTTTCTTGATCAAATTTGATTGATGGAAGTCCTTCAACCAAATTCCATTTCTTTAGCTTATTCAACGTTGTTGAATTTATGTGAGCAAATCTTTTGTGCCAAAGGCACGGATCATCTGTCGTTACTTTCATGCACGTGAATGAATTACTAGGAATATTATTTAAATCAATCATATAGACATTCCTTCTACGGTGTCCTTCAAGCACAACACTACTCGTTCCTTCAATTATTATTCGACAGGAATCTGAATGAAAGACAACTTTATTTCCTTTGTCGCATAATTGAGAGATACTTAGTAAATTGTGCTTGAGACCACTAACAAGATAAACATCACTAATTGCATGAGAAGATGATATTCCAACTTTACCAACACCGATGATCTTACCCTTCTTGTTATCACCAAATGTGACCTTACCTCCATCAAAGGGTTCAAGTGAAAGAAACAAATTTACATCTCCAGTCATGTGCCTTGAACATCCACTATCAAGATACCATAGGTTATTTTCTTTCACCACAACCTGCAAAATGATTAGATATAGTTTTTAGGTACCCAAGCTAAGTTGGGTCCTTTGACGTTAGTCACTCTAAAAACTAGATCTTTTCTAACCCAGACCCTCCTTATAACTTTTCGTTTAGGAGCCGAATGGGTTTGTTTAGGAACCGTCTTAGGTTTAGTTGTGGGTTCCTTATGTCTTGGTCTTTCAGGTTGTTTTGGGGGAGCTTTGGTTTTGACGGGTTCTTTAGGTTTTGGTGTTTGATTAACTTTAGTAGCCTTATTTAAATTAAAGCTCATGTCATAGAACCAACGATGATCGTTGTTGCGTTCTTCACTTGTACTTGGTTCTGATGGGGTACAATCATTATCCTCGAAAATCGTGTCGGATGCTTTAACAAAGTTGATTCCTTTTCTTAAATCCTGAGAATATTTGACACAATTTTCTTGGATATGTCCAGTATGACCACAATAATTGCAAATCAAATATTCTGGTAAATTTGTATATTTTCTCCTTCTGAAATCTCGTTCGGAAGGGGTTGATTTGCATTTAGAGTGATCTCTACGACCATAGCACTCGTGCCCTAATCCCATTTTCATGTTGTTATCTGATTGCTCAGTTAGGAAATTTAGAACACGTGTGCTACCTTCCCATTTCTCATGAACCTTTCTAGCATGCAAAAGTAATTCTTTTAAGGACTCTATTTCTTTGTTGCATTTAGAATGATCTGACTCTATGATTTTGGGAGGATGAGTCTCTTCATAATTGTTACGAAAGTTTTGGAATCTATCATTAAGAACTCGAACTGTCTCGGTATGCGTTCTTTTAGTATTTGAAAGAACGGTTTTAAATTCCTTTAATTGCTGAGTTAAAGATTTGATCTCCTTCTTTTGATCTGAGATTACGGCCTCTCTAACCGTAGCCTTGGACTCAAGAAGCTCTTTGACTTTCCTCAATTCCAATGTTATAGCTTCACTAGCTATAACTTTGGCTTGAAGATGCTTAATGTTCAGTTTTAGGTCTGAGGTTATAGCTTCATTAGCTATAACTTTAGACTCAAGAGCCTTCTTCTCAGCATTTGTCGTATCTGAAGTAGTAGCCATATTAGCCGTAACTTGAGATTTGAGCTTTTTGGCCTTTGCTTTAAGGAGTTGATTCTCTTCAGCAATATCGAGAATTTGTTCTTTCAAGTCTTTCAATTCCATTTCTTGTTCGTGACACTTATCAAGAGATTGCTCAAAATATTCTATTAAAGCATTTTTAGACAATTTCATAACATTCTTCTTAAGTTCAAGATAACTTACCTCTTCTTCTTCTTCTGAATCGGAATCTCCTAGGAAGCAGCAGTAGGAGTCCACACTATCTTTATCATCGTCTGAGAAGAGGTCAAGACTGACGTTGCTTAAGCATAGGTTAGCAACTTCTTCTTCTTCTTCTTCTGATGCTTCGTCGTCCTCAGGGTCGAGATCTCCCCAGCAAGATGCTATCATAACTTGCTTAAATTCCTTCTTGGTCTTCTCCCGTTTTGATTTGTCTTTGATTCTCTCCCATGTGGGACAGTTCTTAATCATATGACCGGATTCTCCACACTTGAAGCATCCTCTATTAGCAAACGTATTCTTTGACTCTGAAATTTTCTTATTAGAGAACTTATTATTATTATTATTGAACGATTTTGCTTGCTTATTTCTGAACATGCGTTTGTTGAAACGTTTAGCAAACAAGACCGTTTCGTCCTCTATTTCTACATCTTCTTCTTCCTTAGCAGAAGCTTGTAGAGCCATGCTCTTCTTATTACTGGACTCGGCCTCATCGTCATCCAGGACGAGTTCATGGGCCATGAGAGCACCAATAAGTTCTGCATAGGGAAGGGAAGTGAGATCCCTGACTTCTTCCATAACCGTGACCTTGGGACGCCATTTCCTGGTTAGACTCCTAAGTACTTTTCTAGCAATATCTTCGGACTTAAAAGTTTTACCAAGATTTTTGAGCTCATTGACTATAGTAGAAAATCGTGCTGACATGCTATCAAGTGATTCATTATTTTCCATTCTAAAAAGTTCATATTTTTGAATCAGCAAATCAATGCGATATTTCCTTACAGCCGATGTTCCCTCATAAGCCAACTCAAGACCATCCCATATTTCCTTGGCCGAAGTACAAGAAGAAAAACGATCGAATTCAGTCGATGTCATGCCGTTTTGTAACAGGCTTATCGCTTTCGAGTTTTTCTCAGCCTTCTTGTAATCAGCCTCAACATAGTCTTCTTCTTTTTTTTCATAGGTAGTGCCTTCCGAAGATGCGACCAAAATTTTATGCGGTCCGTTCTTTATAATCGTCCAGCACTCCCAATCATTTCCTTTTATGTAGTGTGTCATCATGTTTTTCCAAAGTCCATAATTCTTCCCATCAAAGACGGGACACTTAAGATACTTGGAATCCATTTCACACGTGTAAAGTAGCGGAAAAAGATAAAATAAAAAGATAAAAAGATAGACGGATCTAGCCTCTTTGCGGTTAGACAATCAAGAGCACGAGGCTCTGATACCAATTGAAGAGTCTATCACACCCGAAATACTCGAGGGGGGGGGGGGGGTGAATTGAGTATTTAAAAATTATACCTACTTTTTATTTTGTCTCAAGGTAATCAATTACTTAAAGTTTATTGATTAAACTTTAACTAATTAACTAATTGATTACGAACGTAATGAAATGACTGAAATAAAAGATGCAAGGACACACGATATTTGAAGTGGTTCAGCTTCACACGTCGAAGCCTACGTCCACTATTCTCGATTAATAATTTTAGTACCTTACTCCGGATTACAAAATTATCAACCCAACTCGTATAGTTAACACTAACTATAACTCAATTTGAATATCACTAGATATTCGATTTGACTATCTTAAGTTACTAAGAAAGCACTTGATTGTTCTTCTAAGTGTTCACACAATTGAACGAGTAAGAAACAATATAAAGTACTAATATCTTATGACGTAATCTTAAGAAAGATAAGCAATTTAAAGAGCACGACTTTTCGCAATATTTTCAAAAACAAAACAATAAGACAATTAAGATTTAAACTCAAATATGTTTTGCAAGGATTGTTGTATTTCGAAAAGCTTCCTTGAATAAGGAATGATCAATTGTATTTATAGTAGAAGAGAGAACTAGGGTTTGCACGAAACCCTAGGTGCCGTGAGATAGGCGGCAAGGATTACAAGAGATAAATCTTTATCTCTTTCCTATTTTAATCCAAGATATTATAGTTTAGGTAAATAAGATAAAAGTAAATCTTATTGGTTTTCCAAAACTATATCTTTAAGAAGTTTAGATAAGCAACCAAATCAAATCATATATTATTAAGATAGGAAAATATCTTATATAAATATAAGCAAGATTTGATTAGATAGTTTACTTAAGCACAACAACTTTACACGCCCCAATGGTTTACGGCTCATGGCCGAAACCCTAGGCCCGTGCTTATCTTGGATAAAACCTATCTTCTTAAATTAGGGTTAGGTTAAATAGACTAGCAAACCCTAGGTAGCATGACGACTCATAAGTCGTTTTACTAACCAATAGAGATATGCAAGTTACTAATTATAACAACCCATAATTCAACTCTACTATATGCACAAATAATTTCGAAATGTGTTTAAAGAATTTTATCCTTTGAAAAATGATTTTAAAACTATTAAAATCGTGCTATTAAAATGCTACCTAAAGTTATAGTATAAACAGCTATAACTTTAAGTTTGGTTAGTAAAGTTATAGGTGAAATAGCTATAACTTTACTTGCTCAATGTTCTTATCTTAAGATACCGTCATTAGATGAAGACCTATACTAACTAATCTTCCTGGAGATCTTCAGTAAAGGATCTTCTCTTTATCTTGACCAAAAGCTCTTCATCTTGAGCTTTGTTAAAGACTTGATCTAGCCTTTTGCTTGAATGATCATCATACTTGAAACTTGTTACAGTTGCTAATGATGCTTTAAGAATCTTCAATGTTATAGCTCAAGTTGCTATAACATTACTTGATAAACTTGTAAACCTAAGTTAATCTAACAAAGACTAAACAAACGATTACGAGCAAGAGTATATACAAAACGAAGTACATACTTGTCATTATCAAAACTTAATCATATATCTATATGGTCCAACAGTGATCACGTAAGGTACAAACATTTATACAAGCATTATAACGAGATGCTGAGTGCATTTAAAAGGTTTTGGTTTAAAGGGTGGGTTGCCATACCGAACGATCAAACTCGAACTCTGTGGAGAGGCTCGTACCAAACAAGAGTAAGGCCGATTCCTAGTCCATTTCCTCAAGTAGTAAAAGTCCTTGATACAGACAAGAGTAAGTACCATGGTATGGATGACGTCAATCGCTATCCATCCTTAGGCCCAAATAAGAATTAGGACCGTTTAGACGGGACGATTGGTCGAATGGGTTGGGTTGGGCCTAGGAAGGCCGATTAAAACGATCTAGGAAGACCGAGTTATGAAAACCGACAATTGTCTTGTACAAACTATTCCCTAACCTTGTTCAAGTTTCACCCTTGGCTACACGTAAGTGTATTATCCCCAGCGGAGTCGCCAAACTGTGGACGCGGGCCCACGGGGGCGCTTGGGAGGAGAACAAGCGTTTGCATTTGTGGAGTCGCCACCAATTTATTGTGGAAAATTGGAAACCGTTCGAATAACTCGTACCATGTCAAGACACAAAGTAGTGACATGAACACCAAGAACTCGTTACCCTTAGCATTCTATGTCTAGAATGACTCTCGTGGATGCCAATGAGAACACGGATGTTCACAGAGATCTGGAGTAAGGGGTGAGGGTACGTATTAGGAAGCTCTTTTGATCGAACACCTAATCCCGCCCGCCTCGATAGCGGCCTCTAATAATGATTAGGTAAATTATCTATACTCGATATATTGTCGATTATATGCATGCAATGCAACATCCAAGTTTTAATCCTAACATGTGAGAATTAGACTAAGTCGGTGAACAATTAATTTAGCAAACAATTAGGTCGAAGTAGGAATTTAAGCTCAATTATATGTGAAGGCATACAAGTGGTACAATAAAAGAAATACAATAAATACAATAGAAAATTACAATAAATACAATAGAAAATTACAATAATTACATTGGATTCATGATCTATGTCGAAAATACTTTCAAAACGGATAATTAACGAACAGGACTCAGACGATAATACGAATAATAGTTAATTAAGTATGTAAACTAATTAAACTAGGTCAAGGCAGAACGGAAGTTCAGAGACAGAAGTCAACCTGGAACAGGCGCAGCTGGAAGAGGCGCAGCAGTTGCTGCGTCTGTTCCAAGGCTGAGTTCTGGCTGTGAAGCCGGAACTGCAAATCGTTAATATTCTTGGGTGAATTTAATGATTGATTATGATATTTGACTCAGATGAAAGTGATTTAATACATTAATTACACGTGAATGAGTCATAAAAGCGATAAAACATGGATGAAACGAATGTGGATGAATTAATTACATGAATGAAAGACTGATTAGTGACATGGGTGAACTAATTAGGTTAAGTATGACGAATTAATGAAAAACTAATGACGGATAAACAGATAGAAATATACCAAAGATCGAATTCCAGAAACTCGATATGAATGAATCGAATCTCTACAACCCGGATTGATTTTAATGACGAAAACCCGCAAATATTGGATTACTTGGGATTTAAGTCGGGATTTAATGACGAATTATATGATAACAATGACTAATAATATGTTAAAGTTATTATACTTAAAATTATCGTGTTAAAGAAACAATGAACAATTGATAACGAAACAAAACAATCGAATTATCAAAAGACGAAGGAAGAAGAAAGGAAGCAGGAACTGCGGCAGCCTCACGAAGAGGCGCAGCAAGTGCTGCGTCCTTTCTCGACGTCTGTCCTCTGATAATCCGTAAAAAGGGTTTTTAAACATGGTTTTACAAATCGGTTTTAGAAGTATTTTCGACATAAATCTTACATTAATGATACAAAAAGTAAATAACAATAAATAAAGAAGGATTTACACCCTCAGATTTACATGTTTGACGAAACGAGATGAACTAAGTTTATGTTTTAGCGATGCTCGACTCGAATGTAACGAAAGTGCCCTCGTAAGAGGAAAACGATTAAGATTAATTAAGTTGATTATGGTGGAGTTGGTCAAATTGGTCGGTCATGCAAACGAGGCTGGTACTCAGAAGGATCCGAGCTTACGTGGTCGAAAGTTCAAGCACGTAAAAGCCAAAAAGTAAGAACGTGGTCTAGAATGCAAAGGGAGAAGAGAAGGGCGGACACTCGCGTGAGAAATATGAGGAGCGAAGGCTCCTATTTATACTAATCACGTGAAGGAATTAGGGTTTTCAGAGAAACTTTGGAAGTGAATCTCGAAAAGATATGAAAAGATACGAAAAATACGCAGAAAATGACCTGGGAAGAGGCGTAGCAGTCACTGCGTCCCTTGGAAGAGGCGCAGCACCTGCTGCGTCTATTCCCAGGTGGTTTCCTCCTGCGGAAGAAAAATTTCCGTGTTTAATTTATGGAATAACGGAATAATCTTATTTTCCTTAATATTTTGTATGAATATTACGGGAAATTATTTACCAAAGATTAAAAGATTGTGAAATATGGAATAAAAATATTCGGAACATTCCAGAACATTATGACTCGGGTTTTTAGCGGTTATCAGAAAATGAAGACGGTTTTAGGCCCGGACTCCAAATGTACTCTAATTACTGTCAAAACGACCGTATCGGCGCGTAGATGACAATTAAGAGGTAGACATCGGTGTTTGAGCAATCACTTGACGATAAACTTACGAACTGTCACAAATCGTTCCGCGTACCAAACATGCGGCCCAATCATCACCGGGTGGTTTGCGGGAGGTGCAGAAATGAGGTATCTACAAAAGCCAATAAACACCTCCTGATTAGTTTGAGCATTAGGAGTAAACATAAAGCCCCCATTCTCCAGGTGTTCCTGATTCTGATCATCTGTTACATGATCCATATGTATATGCGGGACCATACCCTCCCCATGCAAACCATTAGTATCATGAAAACCATTTTGCATGGTATGCAGAGTCTGAGGAATAACTCCAATATGAACTTCATTCTGATCCAATGCACCATTAGCATGAGGTACTTCATCCAAAACCATTTCAGGATTTGCATGCCCTAAATCCACATGTAACTCCCCTACAAGAGCATGAAAACCATTTTCCTGATCCATAACATCAACTTGTGGATTATTATGCACTGGAAAGTCCCTACCCTCTTCATCCATACCATGCAAACCTCCCCCACCAACGTTCTCAGTCTGCATGTTGTTGTGGAAGGCATGCATGTCTTCATAAATAATAGGACTAGCAAAAGGGAGTGCCGTCACAGCGAATTCCATCCCCGGATACATTCTACCACCATCAATGAGACCCAAATCGAAGTCGATAACATATTCCTCCAGAAAATCAGCAGGCACATACTCACCACGGCGATTCCCTAACCTGACCGTCGACGTAATATATCGAGATGTTGATGGTAAAGCACAAAGGTTGAGATTAAACATATTATATTGATATCGGGTTTGAAAAACTACAAAACCACGATCAATAGCTCGCTCCAAAGATGTATTTAAAGTAGACACAATATCTTCAATTCGATCAACACATATACCCATTTTGTGTCCAATACGACCACATCGAGTACAATACTTAAAAACCTCTTCGTATTTGAACTGTATCCAAAGAAGTTTATTATTATTGCAAGCCAGAAAGAAGCCCGGATTAAGTGGGTCACGCAAATGAACAGTAACCCTCATACGAAGATAATCCTGATCAGGAATAATATGAAATTCTTCAATAACAGTGTCATTGCCTGTGTTACTCAGACACGGCGACACGTGTCGGTGTCCGACACGTGTCAGCGTGTCTGACACGAAGTTTTTAAAATTTTTGGACACGCCGACACGGTCAACGGTGTGTCTTGACCGACATAATGGACACGACACGACACGTCAAAAATTCCCTGCAAATTTTTTATAAAGAAAAATAAAAAAAAAACAGTCAAATAAAAAAAAATAACCCTATTAAAAAAGAAATAAATATAAAAAAGAAGATTGGTTAAGCACATGAGACTAGTACCCTACCATTGAATAAAAAAAAAGAAGTAAATATGAAACATCAGCCTGACACCCCACTACCTCAGTACCCCCACTATTGAATAAAAAAAGAATTTATTTAAGAGGAATAAATAAAGTAGAAGCCCAAAGCCCCAAATTCATTAAATTTTGAAACCCAACAAAATCAATCAAAGCCAAACCCTAATATTTGTAACACCAGCGCCGTCCTCTGCCATAGATGAAGAAGTGTATCAACTCGCCAACATTGTTCATCAGAAACAAACTCATTCATAGAGAATAGTTCCATGTAAGTTGTCGAAGCCTTCACAGAGTGTCAGTGTCGTGTCCGGCATGGCTGTGTCGGACATGTGTCACGTGTCGTGTCGGCCGCCGTGTCGTGTCCGACACACGACACGCCACCTGGCGGCCGTGTCGGAGTAACACAGGTCATTGCCAAATAACCGCGCAATGATTCCTGCCATATTCATATTTAAATATTCGAAAGGTAATCCGCAAACTCGAACCCATATTCTCGCTGAAGGGAATGTAACACACCTTGGAACCATGCCTGGCCTCCATTTACGAAGGACCATTAATGCACCATCAATAACAAGAACACTTCTTTCCAGCACATCATGAAGATCAAGCAAATCCTCAAAATGAATGACATAAATACCTGCCATTCTTTTAACATGCACATGCCCCCTCGTTGCCCAATTATCTTCAATAACCCAATTAACACTATGAGCACGAAGCAGACGATAATCCACAAAATAACCCAACAAGCAATGAGACCAAAACTCGATTGAGTCATCCAAATTATCCGGATGTGGAGACACAACACTTCCCCTTCGAGGAAACCTCCACTCATTTAAAAGCCCTAGATTTTGGGAAGCCTCCGTTCTAAAATTTATATTATGAAAAATCAATATATATATATAAAAGAGGCTTTTTTCAGGCAATTCTAGAGACTCCAACTTTTTAAAATTACCTAATTAATTTTTATTTAAAATAATATTATGTATAATTATCCCAATATTTATGCAAATTCTATCTACATACGATTTTATTATTTTTTATTTAATATAATTTTATGTATAATTAGTTATCCCCAATATTTGTGCAAATTCTATCTAATATTTGTGCAAATTCTATCTAATAGAATTTTATAAGTTATGTACCAGTGGAAAATCATAAACTTATATGGCTATCAAATTTTGGTAATTATTTTAGTTATAAAATATTGAAATAAGATAAAGAATACTTCGTCTCAACAAAAAAAAAAAGAAAAAAAAAAGAAAAGAAGAACAAGAGTACTACATAAACTCATCAAGAAGTCAACAACTACTATTATAAATTGTCAAAAACAATGTTAGTCATCCCTAATTATCAGCTCCAAGTTTTTTCTTATGTAATTGTGTTAACATGTGCTTTTAGTTTAGTTTTAATTGTGAAACTAACTATAACAATTTGTTTGTTTGTAGATTTTAACCGCAAAACTTATTACGGAGTATCAATGTATCATACTCGATTTTCTTCTCATACGGTTCGTTTTTTTATTTGTGTCGTTAGCCTTTAATTTGTTTCATAATTTCTTCTATTAAGTTACATTAATTATTCTGGCTATCAATTTAATTAGTCTTACCTTCATTGTTTGTTTTTATGCAACTTATTTGATATTTCGTAAAATTTACTCAGCCCAATATATAGTTGGTTCAAAGTTCTAATTATTTATGATTTTATAGGACGTAAAGATATGAAAGATCGATCATTCATTTAGTTAGCTAAAAGTATAATGTTATCGACGAGGTTAATTCTACGACCTTAAATGCATTATTAGCCATAAATATGACTTCTTTTATCCTATCTAAAAATACGGAATTGTAAAAATTTACAGGCAAAATCCAACTTTGAGATCATTAATTAATATTCGAGGCGTTACCAAATGATTGAATAACTCTTACTTGAATATGTATTTCTCTTTTGGTATCATAGGGATTTAATTTGGTATGGGAGTTGATGGTTGAGAATAGTTAGTGTGTCTTGCACACGTACAATAGCAACATGATTGATTAATACAGAGTACTATATTAAGAATGAATAATAATGTGACTCCAATTTTTATTGAACACCTTAAAATAAATAAAAAAAAGAGAGATAAAAAATATTATTGATAAAATTTGTATATTGATAAGAGTTTTGAGAATCAAGAGGCCTTGGGTGTAGAGTGTATACGTAACTACGTACGTTATTAGCAATCAATTAGTGTTCAATATTTGCTAAAATACTCATAGCATCAATTGTATACATATGGGATTGTACCATGATGCTTTTGCAGCACTATCGTATTGTTTGATAACTTGATTTTTTTAATTTGTATATTATGTTTACTGATAATGTTTGGTTGTTTTACTTTCTGATGGTGTTAACACTACCGCTTGCTGTCGTGTATACATATACTGATATACATGCAGATATAAATGCCTTATGCTCAATTCAATATTGCATTCTTAGATTGATTAATACATGGTACACGTATGTACTACGCTAGAGCAATATTGTATTTTCCAAATTATACGGAGCACTTGATAGTTCCGCTTTACTTATGCCCCTAATATTGTTTTCGCAGGAAGCAAGCACGTAACGTGGATCACAAATCGCAAAATCTATATCAATGGCACTATATATCATAATTCTCAAGAAAGAATGTCGAACTAGCAATAATCATAGGGTTTGTTAGGCAATATATATAATTATATGCGGATTCTGAGTACTCCCTCCGTCCCAGTGAATAATTTACATTTGCTATATATCTCCCTACCAAGATTAGATATGGCAAACGGGTTAACCGGGTCGAGTTCGGGTTGTGTCATATTGGGTCAGGCTACTTTCGGGTTGTAAGAGTCGAGGTCGAATCGGGTTATTTCGGGTTCAGATCAACGAATATCAAGTTATTTGCGGTAACACTCCGTTTATAACAATTAACAAACATTTGGACCGAGTTATATTGGTTAGATTAACTCGAGTTTAGGCAAACTCTTTCTATTATATTTTCTTAATAAATCATTCTTATAGTTGAGATAATGGCTTAAGTGTTGAATATAACTCAAAAGATTTTGATATTAAGTACACTTCAGTGTCTTGTGCATTGTCCGAGCAATATGACATTCATATTAATCTTAGTCTCATATTATTGTAATCTTGCTCCGTCACGGTGTAAATCCATATGACTCAGACATTGAATTGTAAAATTCCCTCTACTTTTCCTATGCAAATGACAATTATTCGCAATCAAATCGCTAAAAAACGAGAAACCCATTTGCAAAAACCAATTACCCTGCAAAATTAACCCTAATTCACGTCCTAATTTAGCAAAATTAACACCCCTTTTGCCCTAATTAATCTCAATAAAAGACCTCTCTCATAAAAGAAATTATCACTTTATTATCATTTTATTTTAGATTTTTCCTTGAACACAATTAGAGTAATATTTTATTGTATTTTTCCATTTATCTAAAAAATAAAAATACATTGTTAGAAGAAGCTCCTCCCGTTAAGTTGACATTTCTACAGTTCTACCGTTCTAATGCTCCTTAACTAACCAAAAAGTCCAAAGAAATTGGTAAACAGCTACGAGTTTTAAGGGGTTTGTACATTTATTAATTTGATATGGAGATAAACAATGGGGATAGCTAACATAGTAAGGTAAACGACTTGCAGTTTTGAGGAGTTTACATTGTATAACGAGGTGATGACTATCGTTGAGCTAAATATTTGGGTGATAAGCAAAGCATTCAATGAAAGTACAGTTTTATTTACTATAACTATATGGTGTTTTAAATACGGATAACTAACTTAATTTACAAATTATTAAATTATATTTCATTAAAAAATTTATCTATAAATGTGAAAAGTGAAAACTTAAAAGATAAAACTTTAAAATAATTTGTAATTATCCTCTTATTCTAACAAATTGTAATTCTTATTCCTAGAATTCTTACATAACGTACTTCCTAATCTTATTAATAAGATAAATTTTTAAAAAGAAAAAAACTTTTTTGAAAGGTGTTCAAATTAATAAGATAGGAAGATTTATACGGAGTACCTTATTTGAGTAATTGAAATACTTCCTCCATTCAACTCCACTCTACCATATTGAGATTTGCACAAGTATTAAGAAAGAATTAAATAGCTAATAAAAGTACAATGGAAGCAAAGAATATATTGTCATTTAGTAGCAATTTATGTAAACTTGTGGGCCATTTAATGGCAATTTGTGTAAATAAGATGTTGTTATTAGGACAAAAGAGTTATTTGGCATTGTTTTTTTGGGAAAGTGGTAGAGTGGAGTTGAATGGATAAAAATGGAAATATGGTAGAGTGGAGTTGAATGGAGGAAGTACAACTTTTACGTATAATTCAAAATAATATTAAAAAGTCTAAACAATTAGAGGAAGGAGAAATTTGAAACCCGTGCAACGCACGGGCACAAAATCTAGTTTGTTCTAAAGTAGAGAGCTCATCCTCAACATAGAAGAAAGGATTATTTTCCATAGCTAGAAGTGTAAGATGAAAAGTTTGGAGAAATAAAACAAAACAAAGGTTTGAAAATAACAAAGATAAGCGACACCTTTTTATTGTCAGTTGCCACAACTATTTTTTGCATAACACCCTAGCGCGTTGCTTTAAATTCATAAAAAGAAAATAATTTAAACAACTTGAGTGGCCGGGCTCAATTCTAGCCACAAGCCGAGCTCGAGCCACGCTAGTCTAAGCTTTTCGAGCTCGAGCTAAGCAACCCTAGGTTCGCGCTCAACTCGAATCATTATCACCCCTATACAGTCACCTGATGTACAAAACTTGCTTTAGTATTATGGAAGATATTGCCTAGGGCATAATTGTTGTCAATTTTAAAATATAATGTACAGAAACTTTACATGAATATTTTTTTTTTTTTTTTTTTTTTTTTTTTTTTTTTTTGGCAGCAGTAAAGAAAGAGTTTTACATTATAGTGGTACGGTTCAGTAAACCATACCTATAAACTACAACATAAAACACCATAGATCTACTAATAACATAAACTAAAGGTTGGTAACAATTGCATCGGTAAACAACGTCGTGTTGATGGCGTACGACGAAAGTCGGAACACGCTCTTCAAACTCACAATCCACCCCATTCTCTAATGGATGAGCAACGCTAGCCAAAGGAAAACACCCATCTTTGCTTGTCTTGATTGATGTAGCTTCAGAGAAATACCTTTAACAAGACCCAAAAAAGGGTCTCGGAGATTCATCTCCTTGGCTGTGAAAGTCTTCCTCAGAAAACCAACGAGCTTCCACAAACTCATTTTTACTCGTCTTAATCAAAACAGCTGCAGAGAAATACCTACAACAAGACCCAAGAATGCGTCTCGGAGATTCATCTCCTTGGCTGTGATACACCTTATCTGGACACCAACAAGCCCCTAAACCCAACGAGAGAAAACAAAGTGCACTTACGCCCCAAGGACGTAGAAAGAAAAGACGGAAAGCAGACCACAAAAATCTGACTCCAGAGGAGAGAAAACTCCTACATTTTGTAACACAAACCCCGTTGACCAGGACCCCATAGCCAGGTAAATCGAGTAAATAGGTGGGAACAAAAGGAGGAAACCACTTGAAATTCCCCCTAATCAAAACCTTCTCTGCCGACCGCAGAGAGTTATGCTCAACACAGACCCAATGCAAAGTACCAGTCGTCCTAATTAACCCGTGGATAAGAGGACAGGACACCCCAAACCACCAAGAATTTATTAAATAATAAAGCAGAAAATACACAAACCACAAATTAGACATGAGTTAAAGATGGAATCCACCGCATCCGACCCGCACCAACGACACAGCCAACACCCGACTCCACTTCACCATACCCCACACATCTTAATCGAAAAAATCCCCAACCACAACCTCAGACACAAAAACAATTGACGGAATCGACGGAGCACCACCGACCTTGACCGATGAAACGGAACAGGCCGAAACCAAGACCCAACAACAACAACACCCGACACCAAACAATACTCCCCAGGACCATCGGCCTGCATGCAACTAGATCAACCTTAAAAGACACATAAACAGACAACAACCGGACTCAGACATGGACCAAAACAGGAGGACGGGAAAGGGAACACAAGACTGACCCAAAACCGCGACCACAAAAACACTAGCAAACAGAGCTAAGCTCATACACGCCAACCGACAAAACACAAGGAAGATTTCTACCGGGGGTGGGGGGAGGGGCGGGGGAAGGGGAGACACCCCTGGGTTGCATGCGAAGCTTTCAATGACAGGACAGAGCATTGAAAGAGCGGAAAAGACAGGAAAACAAACCAGGCCACCGAAACGATCATCTACGGTCAAACCAAGCTCCGAACGCCGTCAATAGTCGAGGTCAATCGGAGGACAGAGGAGCGATGCGATGAATCGCCGGAGATAGGCCTTTGGATGACCTCATCTCCGGCGATTGGGAAGGGGAGACGGGAATGGCCGTGCGTGGGCGGAGGATGCGGCGGAGCAGATTAGGGGATTTTGGGGTTTTTTTTGGGAAAGTTAGAGAGAGAGAGAGGAGGAGAGAGAGGAGGATTTTAATTACTTTACATGAATATTGAAGCCTAAATAAGTGCAAAAATATTGGAAAACAAATTGAAGAACCACAATTATAAGTTGCTCTAGTAAACCTTTGTTACAATGAAAACCGCATTGAACGGCCCTTCATTCCACGGTTTCACATGTATAGTATAGCAACGCCTTAGTTTTCACCGCCAGGAAGCTCTGACCGAAGTGACATTTCAATTTCCTCAAGTGATCGTCCTTTAGTTTCTACTATGAAGAAATAACAAAACGCAGCTGAAACGAAGGAAACTACACCAAAACCCAAGTAAATTGGAGCAACCCCGAAAATCCTCACTAATTCAAGGAAGAACAGTCCTACCATGAAGTTGCACACCTGAGCCACAAGCCGTAAACAAAGAAAAGATGTTTAATAATGAAAGTAGAAAGTAGGTCACATTGGAGTAATTTAACTACAATAAGGTCCCTAAACCATATACACTATCAGCTTAATTCAGATGAATCTTCATGTGATCAGAGAGACCTCGCTGAATGAGCAGCTGAGACAGAAAGACGGGAAAAAGCTATCAGGAGTGACTTATTGCATTATTGACATTAAAGTAGGGTAATGTTAACGCCACTACCATTTTTGTTAATGCCACTCAATTACAAGTCAATTCTATAGGTATCTTACTATTCATTCTCTCACAATTTGAGTGGCATTAACAAAAATGGTAGTGGCGTTATCACCGCCCTTAAAGTAAGGTAGATTGTGCTTGTAGATATCTGAGTGCAATATACAGCAGGATACGAATCAATGAAATCAAAAAATAAATTGGTCAGAAAATTCATGAAAGATGGCATCAAAATAATCTCTAGCCCCCGCCCTATTTTTTTTTTTTTTTTAAATAGACCAAGAGAGTCATTATTACTCAGCAAAATGGTTTACTGAAGTGACTTAGGGTTCATATTGTGAAGTAGCACTCACTCATGTTATTCTTAACACATGCTGTTCATATTCTTCGGGTCAGGGACAGTTGTATCACAAAAGAACACACAGATAACTCTGATTACAAGACCAGCTCTTACCCTTGTATGAAAACATATAAGATCAACTAATAAGGCTATTAGTAATTAGCTAGAAGTTGTAAAATAAATCCTATTGTCCAGTCCATGACTTCTACGACAATTATAACAAAAAAAAAAAGCTACTCTCTCCGTGCCGGTCAATTGTTGTCTTTGATTTTGGCACAAAGACCAAGGAAAGAGGAGAGGGTCAATTATTAAATGACAAGTGGTCCAAATTGAGTGTGAATGATCAAATTGCTCTTCATGACTGAGACACCCCAAAATGGAATAAGACAAAAATGACCAGGACAGAGGAAGTAATAATTTTCTGGAGAATCAGAGTCAAACATACCCAGTGAACAGAGAAACTGAAACTCATTATCTTCCCACGCATTCTACTGCTGCTGAGCTCGGGAATAATAATGCCAGTTACCGGGCCAGCTCCAATTGCGAACGAGTATATGTAACTAGAGTACACAATAAAAAATGTAGTAATGTTCCTTATCTAATTTAGATGTGCGCAAATACAGCGGCAAGCATATTGTCTTAACATAGATATATAATAGCGCGTCAGCCAAATACTTGTTCTTTGATTTTGGAATATGATGGAATAGAGCAAAGTAGCTCACTGAACAAGATATGCTTCTAAATACTACAGAGTAGTAAATAATATTCGGTCTATGAGAATCCCGATGCAAGTTTTAGATGAAGAGACACGGCAATGCACATACGACTCCACCTCCCCACCCACCTTGCTCTTGGAGGCATTAGGGTAAAGCGATCACACACAAAAAAGGACTTCAATTCTTCACATTATCCAACTTAAGCCATCAAAAAGGCAAAGGTGAAGGCATAGGTTTTAAAAGGAATTCACAATACATATTCTTTTTGGACAAAAACTCGTAACACACCATAGTATGCACACAAGTCCCATATCATTTTTTATTACTCATTTCATAATTGTGGTATTGAGTTGTAGTCATACAATGGTCTACACAATATTAATTGTTCTTTAAGGCTCTATTCACTTCCCAATTTCCCTAATGCTTTTGTTACGGACGCACGACAGACTATGACCATTTCTCCAGAACACCCAAAGATATCCAAAGAAGTGTGTAAATCATGCATTAGAAACACAAGCAACGCATTTAGCAGAATGTATCACTTGAAAATCACAATATTATAGGCACGTAAGATGAGAAATGCCGTCTCTTAACAGGTGAAAATCGCAAATTAAGTTGGCAGAAAGACCTACCTCAGTGTGCCGATAATTGAAAGGTTGTTTCCAAAATCTTCGTCTGAAGGCAATGCGACTGCATATGCTATGAGACACATAGAAATGGCCTGCAACGAACAAAGGTAACTATTTGGCATCATCCTAAAACCCATAAAATGCTTATTCCTCAATACATTCGTTGCTTTTTGCTCTATTCAGCCCGGAAAAATGGATTATACCTCCAGATGTAATACAAAATACTTAAATCTAATTGAGCTTATACATATTGTTTATAAGTTTTCTAAAGTTTCCGAGTTACATTGTAATTTTTTGAACTTAAAATTTATGTGAAGGAGCTCGGAAACTCTACGTCAAAACTCAAACTTTACAACAAAGCTAAAAAACTAAAACCAGTTGTACATAGAGCTACCCCCAACTGATGGTATAATCCATCAATTGATTCAGCCCGTGTCATACCACCGGGTCACAAAAATAGTGAAAACATCTGAAAAAAAAAAAAAAAACAATCTCCTACATCACAAATTCTCAAACAAAGCAGTTTCACACAGAAACATATTGAGAGACCGCTTCATTTATCGACTAGTTACCTAGTAAAACAATTTAATTAAACCCTTATTAATATTACTGAATACTCCTATGTCTTAAAATTTTTCATGTGAGACGGTCTCTCACCATTCCGAAGTAACTTCCAGTGAGAAGTCTCCTCCTCCCCTGCTTATCAATCAAGTACAGCGCAGAGAGAGCACCTGGAGTCCACAAAGAGTGTTAATCAGTTACGAAGTTATAGAAATCCATTTGCCAAACCATATTGGCATTGTTATTTATTTTTGAATTAAAATAAGAACACAAGCAACACTTCTCGGACCATAATTTCGATCTTTGCATCAAGGAAAAAATGCTGTTAGACAAACATTAATTATCAATATTTATTCATTTTAAGATTAATTACCCGAGTCTTCAACTCTATGAATTTAAGTAAGCTATAGAAAGTTTATGAACCTGCAAAGTTTGTGACACCAACACATAGGCTTGCTAAAGCAGCACTAGTTATCCCGACGTCTTGAAAGGTCAAAGAAGAAAAATAAAGAACTCCATTTATGCCAGCAAATTGTTGTAGTAGAAAAAGAGCACCTCCAATAAGGGCGACTGCAGGAATATATATATATAGGTAAGAACGCTGATGGAAAATATTCAAGCTTTGATATTCTTCAAAGATAAGTCTGCACTGAAGGAAAAGTAGAAGACGGAAAACACCGTTAAATAAAGCTTAAATAACTTGAATTAATACATTTTCATATATATACCATAGAACCATAGATACAAGAGTCTTATGAATTACGAGTACGTTACTTGACAAAAAGATTGGGAGAAACGTGACTCGAACCTTTATAATTAGGCTCCTGGAAGAGTTCTGACCATTTAGAGTCAGTATCCACTTCAGTACTGGTGAACACCGACTGAAACTCCTCAACAGCTTTGTCAACTTCGGTGGGTCCCCAAAGGTTACGAACAACAGTTTTGGCATCGTTTAGTCTCCCCATCTGCATAGATGCCATAGTTGTGGGATTTAAATTAATTAAGAGAACCAAGGGAACAAGAAAATATAAATTCAGATAGAGAACATACTTTACATAGCCACCGAGGGCTTTCTACTGCAAACTGCATGCCAATTGTGAGAATAAATCCCGGGATGCTTGCGACATAAAGCATTGTCCTCCACCTGAAAAATACGTGTTCTGATTGAATCAAATGAAAATTTGAGCGAATCAAAGCAAAATAGACATGTAGAAAAAGTCCAACTTAAGGGATAAGTTCACTGCGTAGGCACGCGATGACCATTTTGAATGTACTTAACAGACACATATATCTCACATGTTTAGGTTATACAGACAAATAGAAATAGTAACTGTTTCTAGTTAGAGAATTCACCAATGTGGATCATTTTCTGAAGGAATTCCTATGAAAAGTGATGCAATTATCCCAAGGCATGTGCCAATCTGACACAGAGATCCCAATGAACCCCTATATCTGGTTGGAGCAACCTACAGCAAGAGTTTTGGTAATTAAATATACGGCCAGAAAGTAAGTGCTGCAAAAACAACATTGCACTTAACATAATTTGTCTTCCTTTGCCTTCAACGTGATATGAGATGTGCTGTTTCAATAGTTGTATAAAACAGAAGAAAATTAACTAAACTTAAAATCACACATTTCCCTTGCGGCGCAATTCTGGCTCAATAACCCAAGATCTCGCAATGAACCAACCAGTGTGTGAAAAAAGGAATCAGTTAGAAACTCATAGAAAAACTTTACTATCACTAAAACAGCACAAAAATATTTCTTACGGAAATGTTGGCATGTGTAAAGATGCCTCATAAACCACGTCAAGAGTACCTCTGATATATAAATTGGAACCAAGACAGTGTTCAAGCCTATGCCAAGGCCTACAAGAAATCTTCCCCATAGTACTTCGTCAACCGAGTGGGCTTGTGCACTGTCAAATAATGAGAGGGACAGCCTAATCAGTAGCTTGTCTGAATTGCTTTAGAGTTTAGACGCTATAGACTGAACAAAGATACATATCTTATGCCAATACTCACTTACAGTTCATTGAGCAATTACCTTAAGATCGCACCAATAATCAGCGGTATTGTATCTATCTGCAGTGTGCGCCTACATCCAAATTTATCAACTAAAGAACCGGAAACGAAGCTACCAATAAAGGCACCGACAATGAATATGCTCACCACAAGCCCCTCCAGAATTGTACTTCCCTCAAAACCAAGTTCTCGTGCCACTGACACAATCGGACCATTCATGACTCTACACAACATCATAATTCACAAAGCATGATGCTATCAGCCTACTCATCAATAACGACAAAAAACGGTGAAAAATCAAAGTCAAATAAACATCCACTACTTTAAATTGGCTTATTTGGCATGAGGTCATAAAATGAAAAAAGTAAATGAATATGTGCACATTTATATTTGGAATGCTCCATTTGAATTCGATGGTATTTTTTCTTCACTAGTTTGGATGATTTGGTCTTCTTTTTTTCCATTATCACCTATGAGTGTGGTAATGAATACAAACAAAAAAATACTACGAGTTTGGCGAAAGAGCTCTCTTGCCATGAGTATCCGCTAGAACATTCCAAATTGAATTTCGCAGACCTCTCTTTCCACAATGATAGCTCAACAACCGAGATCAAGATACGATGATAGATTCTGATATCAAGCCTCCAATCAAGATTAAAACAGTGAGGTCACTGAATAGCTTGATCACAGCTATAGTCGATTCCATTTTATAGTCAAGCACCAAAGTTTACAGCATCTTCTACATTCTACTCGGTGAAACAATATATAATCCAGAAGTACACCTTGATTTTTCGAATCAAATCAGTCTCAAATTATGTAGGATTCTAAGAATATATGATAAGAGTAGGACAATACTCTCACAAGAAACAGGCTTCAATCAGTACAAATATCTTAGCTTTCAGAAAACAAACAGTTTCTGAGAGACTTACCCGATGTGATAGCCAAATAGAAAATTCGCCATAGAAGCCGTCAAAACATGGGGAAAAGCAGGTAGCCATCCCAAATCAACTTTGCTCACACTGGCATCCTTCCCTTTAAGTAACTGCTCTTGTTCACCATCTACATATGAATGATATGATCAATTCAAATAATCATCATTTATGGGTGCAAACCCATGTTGAGTTAAGAGGGTCTGCCAGTCCGGATGCACACAGTCTTACCTGTGTTGGTTCAAGAAATAGAGGCGGTCAACGATTAGCCATGATGAAAATTGTATCATGGAGCATATTGATTGAATATTGATCCATTGTTACTCCGCAATATCACAGGTGCATATAGTTGTTTGATTCCATCATATTCAAAACCCATATATGCATAAGAACTTTTTACTCTTATTCTTTGGATTTTCACTAATTTTTAAAATTCTCCGCGCATATTTTGAAAACCACATTTCTTTATACTACTTCTGTTAGACTGAAAACCACATTTCTATTTTGAGGGGAGAATTGTGCAATCAAAGAATGAGATAGACTGAAAACCACATTTTTTATATTCATTAAGAGGTTATTTTGCTGAAAGCAGCTTGAGTAATCCATTAATATACTAAAACAAAAATAAGCATAAATAGAGGGAGCAGTTAAAAAAAAAAAAAAAACATGATCAAGCATCAATATTCTCAAACATAGAACTTCAACAAGAACACTATTGTTATGGGGCGGAGCCCAGGTAGGGGGTAGCAGGGACGGTCTCCCCCAAAACGACAAATCCTGGTTCCGCCACTAATCATAACTTTAAAGTTTAAACCCAGAATGATTTGGGGTCATCAATATTGATAGATAGACATACAGCTAAGACACAAACCTGGGTTTGAGCCCAAATTTGGAGGGTTTTGGTCCGTTTGCTTGTGTGAAGCCCAAACTGAGAAATGTTTAATGGGTTTGCAAGTGCAAAAAAGCAGTGATCTTTGAGGGTAAAACACAAGTTTATTCGATAATTTGAAGCTAAGTTTTGATGAGGATGAAGATGATGATATTGAAGGATGTAACAGAGTAGCAGTAGCAGTAACTACTGCTTCCATTGTTGTCAGTGTTTAACACCTTATTTTCCTGAATTTTAATTTTTGTTAATTGTTTTGCGTGCATTAGAAAATTTAGAATGATCCAAGTTTCCTCAATCATGGAAGGGAAAGGAATGAAATACTCTCACTTGATCATTTCTTTTCTTGTCTTTTGTTTGGTATCCTACTAGTCGTGCAATTCCTCAATCATGAAAGGGGAAAGGAATGAAAGGAGTCGTTTGGTTGCATGCAGGAATTTTCATTGCCTAGGAAGTGAAAGATCACATGAAGTTAGAATTCATGTGAATTAGAAAATGTTGTTTGGTTGCATATATGAATTGCAATTCATGTGGGCATTCCCACTTATCTAGGGGGACCTAGGTAAGCAACTTCCTCCATTATGGAGGAATTAGAATTCATGGGAAGTTCCAATTAATGTGAATTGGGGTAACCAAACAAGTTACCCATTTTGCAATTCACATGAATTGTACTTCATGTGTTTTTTAGTGGGTAACCAAACAATCCCAAATACTCTCAGTTATCATTTCTTTTCTTGTTTTTTACATAAACTAGTTTTAAGCCCGTGTAAAAAATGCACGGGTTATTTTTAAAATTCTTTTGTGTTGGAAGTATATTACTACCTCCTATTCTATATGATTTTCCACATTGGTTATCTATTAGAAGATCTTTGTGAATTTTCCGCTTTAGAAAATGTGGAAGATGTTAGTGAATATGAGGGAGTAATTGATTAGATATAAGAATAAGATCAACATGAACATAGGCAGGTGATGACACCCGTCTTGTTTATCGTCTCATTTCAACTAATATGTAAGATATGAATATTAAACAATGTATACATCCATGTTTCGTATTAAATAGCTTTAAATTTTATGAATAATGTCAATTAAGTTATTAAAGTTTTATTGAATAAGTTTTTGACGTATTAAACGCAAATGACGATAATAAAATAATTCTACATGTTACCTGCAATTAATGTTAACTAACAATAATAATTAGCATGAAGAGTAATAATGTTACAAATAAGCGTTTAGCAAAAGTATTGTGGCAATCTGTCTCATCCATAAAAGCAATGCAATGTAATCCATTTATATGTAGAAAAAATACATAGTAGTCTTCTTAATCTTGGCCTATTTATAGAAGTTAAACATTGTGTATTTGTTGAGGCGAGCAAAATATCCAATTATCAGGACCAATTCGATAACTGATCTGAAAATAATTCCGAATCGAATATCCATAATTTTCGGATACAGATATTGGTTTTCGAAAAACCGAATATACATATCCGATCCAAAATATTGTTAATATAGTATACGTAGTTTTGAGTATTTCTAATCTTTGGGCCACTGTCAGCCCACTCCATATAGACCAAGCAAGTCATATATAATAATATAATCCAAATTTTCATCAAAAACCTAAACTTACCCAGCTAAGCTTACTTCTGCCGCCTTCCATCTTTCCTCCCTATTTTTTTTATCTCTCTTGTCTCATAAGTCATATCAAAGGTCATAAATTCCTCTTCATATTTTTTTTTAGTTTCAATTCCACCATTTTAAAGTTCATCTTCTCCACTTTACAACTTTTAGCTTCACTGTTTTTCATCTGATCTTGCCTTTTAAATTTGAACGCGTGAAAATAGTTGTTATTACTATAATTAGTTTCAATTGAAAGAGAAAAAGAAAGAAGCAAACAATAAGATTAAATTTGTGCATGGTACATTAGAGAGAAAACTCTTATGTAACAAATTCAAATTTTGATTAATTTACGACAGTTTTAAAATAAGTTTTATGGCATTATTTCATCTACAATTACTCTTTTATGATGTTATTTTTCTGTTTATATATTTTTTTTATGGGTTTTTCTAACGTGTGCCCTAAGGGCATACATTAAGAAGATAAATATGGGAAGATTCACAACATGAGAAAAAGAAAGAAGCAAACAATAAGATTAAATGTTTCTTTCATGTCTATGTGTTAGAATATGAGTATCTATTATCTATGTGCCTTGTTTTGGGAACATTTTATTTGAGGTAAATATTTTTATTTTTGCCAAATTCAATGTATAACTTTTTTTTTACATTTTTAAAATTTGTGGTCTTATTTTTTTCCTTTTTACGATTTTTTGTCAAGGAATATGATTTTTTTTTATTATGTTATCTACTAATTTTATCAACGAAAAAATAAAAATGATTTTCGGACTTTCTTATTTTATTTTATGTTTTCTCAAATATAGATCTAGCAACCAAAAAATATTCGGAGTATAATTCATAGTTCATACTTCATAGTTCATACTGTTCATCTCATTGAGTTTATTGATAAAAAAATGTTATTCTACATATTTAATTTACGTAATTTATTTTCGCAACACGTTTTTTACTCATCTCAATACTTTTTACACGAAACTTTCCATTTGATACCCCTAACTCCCTTTGACTAAGAAAAAACACAATCAATTTCTCTCTATTTTCAGCTCTTCAATTTATCAAACAAATCAATTTCTTCATCAATGAATGAAAATTTGAACATTAAAAAATATGCTTGATGCGTAAATTGTAAATTAATCAAATAATTGATGTTCTTCCCATAACTTTATTAATCTGTTTTACGGACTTATATAGTTTTGGGTTATTTAGAGTTTGATGGTGGTTGGAAGTTGTACACTGGTGGTTGGCCGCCACAGTACGGATGAGTGACGGGCGGCGCCCCTAATAGGAGGCGGCGGAAAGGGAGGGATAGAGAGGGATGGTATTCAGGCTGTAGGGGCGATGGTGAACGTAGGGGATGGTGAAAGGAGGGAGTTGGGTTGGTAATCGACTACGGATTGGAGGGTGTTGGTTGATGTTGGTCGGTTGGGGGTGGTCGTGGGTGAATTGCGACGCGGTAGTTGTGGTGTTCATTAGAGGAGGGCAAGGCCCAAGGCTAGTGAGAGTGATAGGGGTGGTTGAGAGGTAAGGGATGACGGTGGTACGGTGATTGGGTAGTACGTAATGTTGGTGTTTCCTTTTCAAAAGTTTTCCATTGAATGTAGTACAGAATGGTAGTGAATGACAAGGGTAAAATTGTCAATTGTGTACTGTAATGAGTAATATGTGTACTGCGAAAATCAATACCCTTAATTTATTATTTTGTAATTATTTAGTATTTTGTTTTGTATTCTTATTTCATGTTTTTTTTTGGGATAATTTTTCAACTTTTTAACGCTCACAATTATTTCTTTCTAGGTGATTTGTGTATGTATTGAATTGAGAGGACATAGAAAAGAAATTAAATCACCTAGAAACTCATGTTTGATAGGGGGGCCCACCTTTTAAAATCTTTTTTTTTTCCTGGATTTTATGAACCAATAAGAAATCTTGAAATAACCTAGCTTTTATACTAGGTAGATTCTCATTTGTGACGGAGAGTATCCGTCACAAGCTGAAGACGGGTCGAATCATACCCCTTTAGAAGGAAATGGGTCGATTTTCATACCAAATAAGATGCAAGTGGCTGACATAAGGAATTGTGTAGGGTTGGCCTATCAAGCACTTTGTTGATTATTTTATTCCTCAATCATTTCCTTTTCAGAGAAGCATGCTAATTTGCATAAGAAACACCACCAAGTCTCTATCACCTCTATCATCCGTAAATCAACCTCCATTATCCATCATCCACCACTATTCATCTCTAGTTTTACATCCCAGATCTCCTCTAAAATACCACTATAACATCAGAAAAAAATGGCGGAGGATGTTGTCAGTTGCACGATTTGAGAGGAGCAAAATTACGATGGCGAAAAGAAGGATGACGCCATGTGTGTTGATGTTTTAGACAATAGTATTGCAAATAATGAGAAGTTGTGATGACTATGATGATTTTTTTTTTTTTTTTTTTTTTTTTTTTTTTTTTTTGACAGCTGTAAAGAAAGGTTTTACATTCGTATGGCCTGCCGAGCCAGACCATGAGCCACACTATTAAGTTGTCTCGGAATAAAATTAAAACATAAGCAATGAAATAAACTCGCAAGACCACGCATCTCCTCCAAAATACCAGCAATCAAATGATCTTCCTTCGCAACGCCTGCGAGTTCGTTGAGAAGTTGTAGACAATTCGATGAGATATCCAGGTGAAGAAAGCCCCCGGAACTTGCCCATACAAGAACATCACGAATAGCCAGTGCTTCCGCTCTAGTTCTCACCTGCCTGCGCATACGCTCTCGTCCCATCTCATCATAAGCCACCCATCCAACGACCGCCTTAAAAGATCGTTCCCAACTAGCATCCACCTTAACCCGGATAACATTACAATGATCCGGCTTACCAATCATCTGGAAGGGGTGCCCGTCTCTTATATCCATTTTATTCTGCTCAACCAGCTCCCCGACACTCACTCTTGACCCTTTTATCAACCCCTTGCCATCCACCTGATCATTTAAGGTACGAACCTTCTCATTGATTGAGTCAAATAAAATTCCAGACATTACGTGTGGGTTCCTAGCCAGCCCTTCAAACTTAACCTTGTTTCGAATAATCCATAAACCCCAGAAAATGGCAATGAAAAGGATAACCCTTTTCACCCCTCCTTCCTGCTTCCCCAGGTACCGAATCCAATCAATAATCCAATCAGTCATATTTAAGGACTTTGCACCTTCAACCTTAATACCTAAATCCGACCCAGCCCAGATCCTAGCAGATACCTCACAGTCCCTAAACAAGTGTTCTACGGTCTCCAACTGGGTATGGTAATCTCCACACAGTCCACAGGACACATCCGTCGCCATATTTCGTTGTTGTAATTCCTTCCCTACGGAGAGCGTGTTCGTAATGATTCTCCAAATAAGAATTTTCCAAGTGTTAGGGACCGGAAGAGTCCATAACTGCTTTCGACAGAAGGCCCTACCTCGATTACCAATTCTAGTGCTATCTTTCAGAGTACCCTTCCTAGTCATATACTCCTCAAAAATCAGACCATAACCACTCTTAACCGTAAAAACCCCATCTTTAGTGAATGGCCAATAAACCTCATCAACCAGTTTCGTAGACCTCACCCGAGTTGCCAGAATCCTCTCCGCATGTTCCTCACGAAACAAAGCCCGGACGAAATGTTCATTCCAATTCCCATTAGGTAGCAATAAATGCCTCACCTGTAAGTTAGCCATATGCACATCCTCATGACCTAGCCAACTATCCTTTGGCTCCGGGTACTCTCCCCCCACCCATCTTGATGTCCAGACATTTAAATTCGAATTGCGACCTGGCTTCCAACCCAAAAAATCTTTGATCTTTTGAAAACCATGAAGAATGCTACGAATTCCCCACGAACAACTGGTTCCTTTACACGGCATTATCCCAGTAGTAATGACATGAGTTCCAAACAATTTCTGTCGAAAAACCCTACTGAATAGAGACGTATCTCCCGAAACTAATCTCCACCCATGCTTCGCCAACAGAGCCTGATTCAAACATTCAATGTTGCGGATTCCTAGACCTCCCGCACTTTTTGGGAGACTCAGGAAGTTTTTACTACACCAGTGAACATTTTTCCCTAACTTACAACCCGTCCACCAAAATTGTGCCAAAAGAGAATTAATCTTTTTCGCCACACTTACCGGAATTTTAAAAACCGATAGAAAGTATTAAAGATTGGATAGAACCGATGAAATTAGGGTTAATCGCCCCGCCGGTGAGAGAAAAATACCATTCCATGAGGAAATCCGCTTTGTTATATGATCCACCAATGCTTGAAGGATATCTTTCTTCGACTCCTGAAACTCTACTGGAATACCGAGATATTTACCAATTCCTTTATTATTCCGAGCATCTAAAACTCGGAGAATTTTTTGTGCCTTTGCAAGAGTCGTATTCGGACTGAAAATGATCCCCGATTTTGCCGGATTTATCTTCTGTCCTAAGGCCTCACAATAGTCACTGATAAGACTCATGAGATGAGAGGCCCTCTCTCCCTTATCCTTGAAGAAAAACACCGCATCATCAGCAAAAAACAGGTGTGTCATAGGCCGTACCCCTCTGCATAACTTAAAACCATGCAACCTTCTTGAATCCTGGGCATGTTCAACATTCGCCGAGAGAACCTCCATACAGAGAAGAAAGAGATACGGAGACAGAGGATCCCCTTGTCGTAATCCACACTGTGGCTTGAATTGAGGTAAAGGTGTCCCATTGAATAGAACCTCACAGTTTACCGATGTAACACAATTCATAATAAGTCTTACCATCTTTTGTGGGAAGCCAATTTTGGAAAGTGTCAATTCTAAGAAATCCCACCTTATCCTATCATACACCTTGCTCATATCTGCTTTAAAGGCGCATTGCCCCTGTAAGCCTTTCTTATGTCTCGAAATACTGTGGATTGCTTCGTGAGCCAACAAGATATTATCACTGATACTCCTTCCCGGCAGAAAAGCATTTTGAGACTCACTAACAAGGGAGCCCATAACCTTTACAAGCCGATTGGCAATACACTTTGTTACCACGCGCATGATCACATTACAAAGGCTAATGGGCCGGTAATCTGAAACTCCTTCCGGGGCATCATTCTTTGGAATAAGAGTAATAAAAGTTCTATTTATTTCCCGTAGAACCCTCCCCGAATTTAAGATGGACAACGCTGCCTTTGTAAAATCATGCTTAACCATGGACCAACATTTTTGATAAAAACAAGCAGGAATACCATCTGGTCCCGGAGCTTTAAAGGCCCCCATCTGAAAGACAGCGCCACGTACCTCTTTTGCTGTGTAAGGCCTGGTTAACCGGTCTGCCTCGTCATGAGCCACCCGTAGCTTTAAATGCCCAATGACCCGCTCTAGATCCGTAGTATCTCTCGAGGTCACACCATTGCTTGAAGCCCGATATAACTCCATATAAGCACTTTGAAAAGCTCCACTGACTGATTCATCATCATACCTCCACTGGCCATCCTCCCCTTTTAAACCATGGATAAGGTTCTTTCCAGTCCTACCTTTGACCCAATTAAAGAAAAATTTTGTACAGGTATCTCCCTCTACTGTCCACCTAACCTTTGCCCGTTGCTTCCAATACATTGTTGTAGCTGTCGCAAAATCCCGGAGCTCCTCATTAACTCTCGTATACTCCTCATCTCCTCCCCCAGTACAAGCTACATTTATCCCATGTTCTAACTTCCGATCAAAGTCATCCCACTTCGCATGCCATTCCGCCTTCTTATCCAAAGTCCATTTTTTAACGCAACTCCGAACTCTTGCCAGCTTCCTAGTTATACGATAAGCCGGGGAGCCACATTCAGCTATAACCCACGCATTCCGAACCTTTTCCAAACAATCCTCAAAATTCAAAGCCCAGGCATCAATTTTAAAGGGTCGTTTCCCTGTGATGCGAGTGAGATTTAGGTCAGCCTCAATCGGGGCATGATCCGAAATTTGAATTGGGTAGTGTTTAATGCCCGTATCCGGAAAAAGGGACAACCAATCCTTAGATCCCATAGCTTTGTCCAGCCTCTCATAAACCCTCTTGTCTCCTTTTCTATTATTACACCATGTAAAATGCAGTCCCTTATAGAGGATATCCACTAGTTCATTCCTTATTTTCCAAAGATTAAATTCCTCCGTACCCTCAATTGGTCGTTGGCTAACACTTAGTTTATCACATCTATAATCAACCTGATTAAAGTCCCCAACTATAAGGAAAGGAAGAGTACATGTTTCAAACCAATTCTCCAAGTCCAAAAAAACCGATGCCCGCATATTAACACTCGGAGCACTATAAAAGAGAAGAATATACCATAACCGTCCATTATATTTTTCTACTAAAAGGATGATATAATTATTACAAGCCTTGATTAACTTAATTTTTGACTCCCTTCTCCACCCAACCCACAAACCACCCGCTGTCCCGACAGCATCCACCCCAAAATTCTCCACAAACCCAAAGGATCGAAACATAGGAAAAATATGACTCGTACTACATTTAGTTTCCATTAAAAACGCAAAATCATAGAACTTACTACCTAATAACGCTCTTATTTTTGGAATTATAGGGGAGAGCGTGTTATTGAGGCCCCTACAATTCCACTCGAGTCCCATCATGGTGAAAGAGGAGGTTGTGAATGCCCAACCTCCGCAAAGCCATCCATATCAGCTGCCCCACCGTTCACAGAAGGAATCGAGGAGTCACTCGAATCCACCATAATCACATCTTCAACATTAACCCGAA
The DNA here is from genome assembly GCF_048544455.1 of Silene latifolia. NCBI lineage: Eukaryota > Viridiplantae > Streptophyta > Magnoliopsida > Caryophyllales > Caryophyllaceae > Silene > Silene latifolia. The sequence continues at coordinate 119,863,735 of NC_133535.1, read as the reverse complement.
ATCCCCAAGTCTGTTGTGTAAGTTCTGCCCCTTTCCTTCCTTGGTCTTCCCATGCCATTCCTTGGTACAACTTACTCCTCTTAGCCAGCCTGTGCAGATAAACCTTTGCATTTCCCAGCGACAATTTGGCCTCCTTAGAAAGTATATAGTCCCCTGCTTCAGTACAACACTTTCTCTTCCTAGCAGCTCCTATGTCTTCCTTATAATCCCCACGCAGATCAGAAAAATGGTACACATCAGCCAAGCCAAGGCAGCCATCAGAAGTTCCCCCAACTGGTATCGCAGCAATCATTTTAACTTTATTCCCAATAGCAGGAATATAAAAAAACCTCAGCTCTTTACCTCTACCATAGACATATTGAACCTGACTAACCTCCCTTTCATAGGCACCCTGCAGCATTTTTTCAAGAGGTGCCAAATTAGAGGACCCCTCATCCATCTCTTTCCCTTTTTTGTTGATAGCAGCTGAAGCAAAAAGAGGTTGCTGATTTGCCTTCAGATCAATCCCAGTATCAGGTGTAGTTCCAGTTGAACCCTGATGCCCAGTTTCAGCACCCTCACCCAAAGACAACTGCATCTTGGCAGTACCAGCAGATGTGTCATTAGAAGAGATAACAATAATCTCCCTTTCCCTGTCACTAGCCGACTCCTGAGTGGAATTAGCCTCAAAATCAATGGGCCAATGGTTAACATGCCCCTCAGAACCTGGTGAAGCCTCATCATCAGCATCAACCATATCATCAGAATCATTCTGTGATCCTCCCTCAGCCACTTCAGTAGACCCAGCAACATCCTATGAACCAGCTAACATACCCATCATCTCCTCCTCAGTTGTAGTCTCCTTAATAGGTCTAGAACTTTGCCCCACCTCCCTAGTTGTGTGACCATCTGGATAATGGTACCAATTAGGCAGACCCCCTTCAGGTGGTTCAAAAGTCTGGTTATATCCCCGTTGTTCATCCTCCACTCTTGCCCAATCTAAATCTCCTTCAATTCTACTCAAAATAGCATCCTGCAACCTCTGATCCCTATCAACCAAGCCACTCAAGCAATCCTGATTTGAGTAAATTACATAGGGATCCTCAGCCTGTAACTGCACAAGAACGCCTTGTTGAAGTAGATTGGGATCAGCAGACCCCTCCAGTTCCTCCCTTGCACTGTGAAACTCATCATTATTCATAGCATCTTCATCCAGCCATCCCCCTGCTCCAGAGACACCCCCACCATTAACTAATTAATTCTCTGTTATCATTTCCACATCCTGTGACTGTCCAGCATCCACACCTCCCCTTACAACCCCATTCCTTTCTCCCTGAACCTCACTCATCACAACATCCTCATTTGTCCTAATCCCATTACTAACAGCATTATTTTGTGGCCCATTTGAATTACCACCACCCCCAAGCCCAACATCAGTGTTTCCATTACCAACCACACCAACCCCTTGATCTCCTTCATCAGCTCTAACCTGAAACACCACAGGCCCAGCAAAGGGCTGGGCAGTAACAGCAAACATCATCCCAGGTAGAATCCTTCCCCCTGGAGTAATCCCTAAATCAAACTCAACTGCCCTCTCTGGGGATTCCCATCTTCTCCTCCTCCTCCTAGGCATACCCCTAGGATTACCCAGTTTAACTCTTGAAGACAGAAACTTAGTAGTGGAAGGTGTAGCTCTAAGGTCTAAATTGAACATCGTATGATTACTGTTTGCCTGGTACACAGGGAACCCTTTTGCCACGGATCTATCTAACATTCCATTAACACTCGACACCACAGTCATTAAGGACTCCCTACATTGTGATCCTTTATGACCAATTTTTCCACACCTGATGCAATACTTAAAGACTTCCTCGTATTTAAATTGTACCCATAATAGGTACCCCCCCCCTCCATGGCTAAGAAAAAACCCGGCATTAATGGTTCATTCAGCCTTAAATACACCCTCAACTTCAGATAATCCTCGTCTGGTACCAAATGAAAAGGTTCAATATGGTACTGATGACTAAGAAGCTTACCTGCAATCTGGGCAACCTCCATAGTCAAGTATTCAAACGGCAGCCCACAGACACGGACTCCAATCTCAGCATAAGGGAACCTGACAGTGCGTGGTACAGTGTCAGGGAACCACTTCGAGAAAACCATCACTGCACCATCAATGGTAGCAGTAGTCCTTTGCAGTAAAGCCTCCATGTCTTCCACCTCTGAACAGTGGAAAACGTAAACCTCCCCCATACGAAAGGCAGTAACCCTACCGTTTGTAGTCCACTTACATCTAATGACATCATTTAGAATTTCAGCTTCAAATAATCGATAATCCACAAGAAACCCCAGTACACATCTTCCCCAGAACTCCCTTGACTTTCCCAACTCAGACGGGTCAATGTTGATGACACCTCCTGACCGTGGGTACCTCCAAATATTAGCATGAAGAGGGTTAGTGGGGTGGAATTCGGTAGAAGGAAACGGCCGGTGCACATTCTGATGCTCCGCCATGTGATGGTGATCCCCATTTCCATTCACTCTCTGATCATATCCATTGCCCCCAGAATTGAACTCACCCTCCATACTCTGACTTAAAAATGACGTTAAGGAAGAAGAAAGTGAAGAAGAATTTTTTTGAAGCTGATTTGTGTATCTAGACTTTTTGTTTGAATGTATAAGATTAATGAAATGAGACGATTGGGATGAATATCCAACTGCCATCAGGACTGCTTTAAATAGGAAATCTCAAAGGAACTAGCACACGTTACTAAACGGAATTAGCAGCGTCTAAGCTAATCAATGCAGCCAGAAGACCAATGAATTCACTAATAAATCCTTGAGCCACCCAAAAACAAAAAAACCCCAATAACAGCAACCTTATTGTAATGATTATAGGAGAGCTGGAAAGATTTTTACGAAACAAGCTCCACCCCTTCAAATCAGCCAATAAATTAGGGTTTCCTCCCCCAATTGAAATCACTCTTTAGTAATTATTTCTGCAGCTTTTGAAGACGGAAAACAGAGGGGTTTACAACCCCCAATCAATGAGCTGAATGACTGAAACTTAAAAGGAATGAGTAAGAAAAATTGATTGGCAAAGGCAAAGAGTAATAAGCTTAATTAGGTAAGATTTTCCAGAAAAAGAAAAACACTTTAGAATTATACCCAAACAACCAATTAAATTCACTTGCCAATAATCATTAGCTAGCTAGAGCTTGAATATTCGAGATAAATAGGAGAAGATTGATCGAACAATAGGTTTCTCAGGCGAATTTTTGGGTATCGTGGAAAAAAAAGCTCCCCTATTTGGGAGAAAAGCTCTCTAGCTAGAGAGAGACAAAAGATTGATTTTGATGATTAAAGGTTTGTATTCTTTTACTTTGAGGGTGTTTTTTAATTTTTTTTAATTCTTGATTACTATGTGTTGTTTGCTTTGTTTTGAAGTTGTTGGTATTGTGTTGTTGGCAGATATTGATGTTCTTTTTTTCAATTTAATAACAATGGTTTTCTAAAAAAATTTGTATCATTTGGAAATCAATTGAGAAAATTTACTAATTTGGGCATAATTTATTGACATTTAATTAGTTTTAACTTAATTTTCTGATACATTGAGGTCAATATCAAGTCTCGGATTTGTATGCTTACATTTCAGTCTAATTGGAGATGAAATTTAACAATGTATATAAATGTATATGAATGCAATATTATTATAAAACAATCTCATCTAATTAGGTTTTCATAACATAGATTTGCTTGAAAATCATTGAGTTGCATAAACGGTTATGTTTGCTTGAGCATTAAGATTGGTTGATAACATAAAGCTCTTCTATTATTCATAATACGTATGAATATGTATGAATTTACAGCATGTATAAGAGACATTTTGTAATGATAATTGGTCAAAACGTTACCATTTTACCTCATTATGTGACCAGTTTAACAAAAATATGTTACCATTTTAGTAACCATTGAATTGTTAGCAGTAGAACATAATTGCAGACCAATTGTATTCAAATGGTAACACTGTACTCTAAGATGATAACATTTTACACATACCCTCATGTCACCATCTATATCCATATATATTTTCATTTTAAGAGTCTCTGAAGAGGTTACATTTCCAGACTTAAGTGATAACATATTTAACATCAACTCATATGTCACTGTCTGAGTTCATTTATGTTTCCATTTTAAGATTAGTTCAAATTAAATCACTTATTCTTCAAAATGGGTCGTATCCTTACTTAGATAGTAATGTGCTACACAAACCCCATGTTTATTCAGATATGTTATCATTATTATCCAAACAATCATATAAGAAAATGGTTACATTTTAGTCTAATATGATAACATTTCTACACAGACCTTCATCTCCATGTCACAATCTGAATGCTTATATGTTTCTATTTTAAGACTGTTCAAATCAAATGAAACATATTTTAAAATGGTTACATTTACGACTAAGATAATAACATTTTACTCAAACCCTCATGTCACCATTTGTGGTTAAAAATGGTTACATATCCAGACTAATGTGGTGACATTTTTACCAAAAACCAATATGTCACCATGCCTATTCCTATATGTTGTCATTATGAGATCCGTTCAAATCCAAACAAATATATAATATAATGCTTACATTTCAGATTAATATGATAACATTTGTACATAAACACCCCCCCTGTCACCATTTGAATGAATATATGTTTCGATCTTAAGACTCTTTCAAATCAAGTCACATACTTTTTAAAATGGTTACGTCTCCCCAACTAAGATGATCACATTTGATTAAATATTCTTTGTATAATTAGATGATAATATTGTTACTGAGTTGGTAACATTCTAACCATTCACTGGTTACATTAAATATTAATGTGTAAACATTTGAGTAGGTCTCCTGAGAGACGGTCTCTTAATAAGCTTTATTGAGAGACCATTCTACAATTTTAAGAAAAAGTGGTACTAAAGGTAGTAAAATAGGTACAAATCATGATTAATGATAAAATGGGTACATTTATTATGTAAATAGGTACGAAATTACTATGTCACGATCAATAATAAAAAGAGTACAAAATACAAATAAAAGGGTACAAAAGATTAGTCTCTCAATAACTTAGTGAGAGACCGTCTCTCCCAAGTTTTAGTGTAAACATTTTAAGCTTATATGCTAAAAATAGGTTCAGATTTACCCTGCAACCAGACATTGGCTGTTTCAAAATCTATTCAACAAATGCCTCAACGATTGTTTCAATGAGACTGGATTTGAAGATACGTGGTCAAAAATGCTGAAAGACTATGGGTTAGAGGATCATGCATGAGGTCAAAATTTAAACATAGAGCCAAATAGTGGAGTGCATTGAACAACCAATATTTCTCGGCCGTGATATTATTTTCCTAAGGAGTGAGAGCAAAAACCATGCAATGGGTTTCCAAGCGTCCAAAACAACTTCTATGACAGTGAAAAGATGGAGAGGAGAGGGGGAGAGCATAGTGATCTTATTTTGATAAAAACTTTTTGGGTTGTACATGCTTTGTACTTCTTCCATTCAACTCCACTCTACCTGTGGACAAGGCCCTCGGGAACTGCGTCCGAGGGATCCACACCCGGCATAATCGACTCGAGGTTCTTTCGAATCGAATTAAGACATATTAGAGTCGCCACCAAGTTTTTTGGGAACTTGGAACCGTTCAAGTCAACTTTACACCTTTCATCGAAAAGCATAAAGCCCATCGACTACGAGTGATTAAAGATAAAGACTTGTACCCTATATCACTCGATTTGAATGACTCTCGTAATCTAATGGTATTTAGACGGATCCACAAACCATAGATCTTGAGTAAGGGGTGAGGGTACGTGTTAGGAAGCCCATAAGGACACCTAACCCCGCCCGTCAATAACGGCCTCTACTAAGTCAAGTGTCGGATTTCAAACAAGGTCATAGCTACTACGATGTATGAAATGCAAACGTTGTTTTAACCCTATCATGTGACAACAATTTCTATGTCGTTTTAGATGCAACTAAACTAACTTTGTCAAAGTTGTAATTTAGCATGTGGGTTGATTGATCTAACAACGTGTAAAGCAAACAAACAAGGCTTAGGGGGAATGGGGGAGCCGTTGGGATCTACCTATTACAAACCAGGCATTTCATGCCGACGCAACAACAAATTAAAGATACAACTCGATCTAAATACAATTGCTACATACAACGCAATACATGACACCACACACGGCCGTTTGGCCTAGAAAACCGTGTACATGAGGGGTGGCCCACGGCTCACATGACCCACGGCCTTGGGTCACTCCTCGTAATGCGTGCTCGCGCTTAATCTCATCGAATTAGACATAGGGCTACGCACCAAAGCATGCATTAGCATAAACCGGGCCATGTTGCTTTAGACAACATGCGGTTTACTACGCTTCTACAAACATTGGGGAACAACCGTCTAACCAAACAAGACTAAGGTTTTTAGAAATCATTTGACTCGATAAAAGAAAACAAACTTGAAAGATTACAACTCGATAAACCAACGATAACTTACAAACAATGAAACAACGAGAAAACAAACGGTATAAAAACAAAACGAGAAAGGTAAAGAAAACGGCCACCTCACGGCCCAAACCAACGGCCACCCTCACGGCCAAGACGAGGCCAACCTAGTTCCTAAGTTAAGTTCATTGGTTAGATCGAATGATTGCGAAAAGGGATAGGAAACAAGTTAGAAAACGAGTTAAAAACGATGTTGATTGATTGTCGCGCAAGGGTGCATTCTACACGGCCTAAAGGGTCTAATTAGGTCAAAATCGCTAATTAATTTAACTCATCGAGTGTCAATAAGAAGGTGCTAATCACGCACTCTTATACTAGCGAGAAATTAGGTGAAAGAGGGAGATGCATTCAATTATTTACAGAATCGTCGATTGATTTTATAACTTACGTCAAAAACCACCTATCGTGTCTAATTAGGTTGTTAAATTAAATTAATGTTATCTAAATATGTCATAGGTTAACAATCAGAGATTGAACTAACATACAACGGGTCCTAGGGTATGTCGATTTGGCCGAAACAAAAGGGGGTCGAAAGCGAAGAACGAAGTTAGACAATTGTTTTATTTATGCCCTACCTTGAACACGAGGATATGTAAATGAGACGGGGGTGTACGACCGACTGATGTAGCGGTTTCTTTTCCCATCTCAAGTCAACGCGGGTGTTCATGGTGGTACTTTAACTCATACTCGGACTAACTAGTTTCATAGTTAATTTAAAACAATCGATAAACAAAACGAAAACAAACAAAAAAACAAACTATAAAAAGAGCATAAGTAAACGATGTAAAAAGAGGAAAGAGAAGGGGATTTGATGCACCCTCAACCTACATGTATCGTTGACACCGTCTTGGGTCGTAATCGATGGTAGATTTTATCTCGAGAGGCCGTCGTCGACGAAGAATAAAGCAAACACGCGTTTTGGAAACTTTCTGGACAGCGATTTTCAAACAGTGATATCTCCCTCGTTTCACGACGAAAATTCGATTTAAAAGATGTTTTGGAAACTAGAAAGAGAGGAGAACAAGGATCTTAAAGCAACCCCTGCTCGTTTTGGGTTATTGGGCACGAAAAACGAGCACAAACAGAACTGGACAGACAAGAAGAAACCGCGAAAACAGAGTGTTATTTCACTCTGTTTTTCGAGGGATTTCGTGTACTCTCAAGGGCAATTTGGCTCGTAAATCTTTGTCTAATGTGTAGATGGATGTTATGTGGTTAATTAGGAACAAGAAACTCGAGTTTTTATGAAGGTTTGATGGAGGAACGAAAGGGTTTTCGAAGAGGACACACAAACAGTTTCAGTTTGTGTGTCGGTTTTGTTTAGGTTTTTTGAAGGATGTTTAGGGTTTGTTTCTGAGGTTTAAAGCTTGTGGGTGATGGTAGGATGTATGGAGAACTTAGAGGAATGAATGTATGGTGAAGGGGTGGTATTTATAAGGAGTTAAAATAGGTTAAAAGAGAGGGAGGGGCAATCGGGCTTCATCCCGTATGGCTGCTGTCCAGCCGTTTTTGTGAGGGTTTGAGGGGGGTTTTCTTGGTGATTAAGCTAGGATAATATGGGTAGGATACTAGGGTATGGGTTAGGGTTAATGGGTACGGGTCTTGGTAGTATTTGGAGCGGGTTTTGGGCTCGGGATTGAGCTGCCAAAACAGGGGGCTGCTCGGTTTGGTGCGGGCTGTTTGGGGCCTGTTTTGGACGAGAATTTGGGCCGTGGTTGGGGGGTTCGAACAAGGGTGGATGGGTAGAGGTCTAGGTTGGTTAGTGTACTCGAGATTCGTGCCAATTCGTAAAGGAAACGGGCTCAAAAACCGAGCTAAAATCGAGCTCAAAAACATGTTTAAAAAACGAGTTTTCTTCGCTTTTTAAAATCGATTTTTCAAATCAATTAATAAATTAAAATAAATGACTTTTCAAATCAAATATACTCATAAAATGATTTTTCAAATCAAATACTTATTTTATTTTCAATAAAATAAACTTGGGAAAATAAATTCAAAATAAAATATAATAAATTGAATTTACCTTAAAAAAACTTTAATTTAAATATCTTTTAAATTAATAAAATGAACTCACTTAAAAAAACATTAATTTAAATATCATTTAAATTAATAAAATGAATTCACTTAAAAAAACATTAATTTAAATATCATTTAAATTAATAGAATACTTCATCGACGACGCCCATTCTACCTCGTAGAACGAGCTCCAAATAATGACAATGACAACTAAAGAATACATGTGTCCTATCATCATCGGGTGTTTGTCGGGTTCTCTATAAATTCCAATATCGACGGATACGGGTATCTCCAGAGCCCCCACTTTGACTGAGGCTTGGACAAGGCGAAAGTCAAAGTATACCCCAGTCCCTTTCGACCGAGGATTCTTCCGGTCGTTTATAGTCCATTAGACTTGCGTATATAAGCTCGCCAACCATAAGAAGAGATCATACCTGAAACTTCGTTGGGGATTGACTCTTGCTTTACATTGCGTCGAATTATCGTCGTTAGTCATCGACCCATAAATTGCATAAATGGTGGGTTGAGCCTTATCCTTAGGCGCCTACGTATCCGTTTCTGACGGAATCAAACCGCGTCGTAGTTCGGCAATCGCCGACACATGCCCAAAGTTTATCATCTCTTTGGCGTTTGTCCAAAATTCATCATCTCATTTGCCGACCTTGCCCAAAGCTTATCATCGCGGCGGGTGCCCAAATGGGACGGGACTTTCCAAGGAGGTTGCCGCCGCTTTCATCATTTGCTTTCAGCTACGGAATTCTTCCATTTCATACTCTTGTATTGAATTGAATTCTTGGTGGATATCATCCTTTACATCTTGATAATGGTCTCTGAAGCCAACGGCCTCGAGCCCCGATTCTAATGGCTCTAAAGTCGAAGACTTTAGAGCCCCGATTGAAGCATATCCTGCTATATTTGAAACATAGAAAATGTACAAGCGATAATCATCACATAAGCACATTTGGATCATCGATCTTGAAATTGGATCATTTGAAATACTGGGTCATCGACCCGAAAATTGAATTTGAAAATTTTGAATGATTGGGTCATCGACCCGAAAATTGAATTTGAAAATTTTGAATGATTGGGTCATCGACCCGAAAATTTTGAATTTGAAATGAATCCCTTGGATGTTGGGTCGTCGACCCAAAATTTGATGCAAAAAGTTTTTGAAATTTCGGAATTCTGAAATCTTTGGCATTTTGAAATCGAACCTTGACGGGTGAGCAAGAAATACGACTCAGATACTCTGTATGACCCGCAAACAACGTGGGCGTAGCCCGCTACCGTAAAACAAAAAAGGAAAATAAAACCGTAAGTGTGCACGAGTTTTAATTCAATTATGGACTTGTTAGGGGTAGAAATGTAGATTGGCCATTCTGGCGCCAAAAGATGGCATGGGCGTGCTCCCGAGGGCACATGGGAATCAAGATCACTTGACATTGACAAGGTGGATTAAACTCACGGAGCAACAATGTTGGCTTCGCCCAGACACTAAACACAGACTGATTTTACGAGAACACTTAGACATCACACATGACTTTTGTTGGGAACATTCTGTCACTCTTCTCCTCGCCTCCTTTCTTTTCAGTGGGTTTTTCATTATTTCTTGCCACCGCCTTCTTTCTTTTCAGCGGGCTTTTACTATTTTTCTTCCACGCCTTCTTTCTTTTCAGCGGGTTTTTCATATTTTCTGTTCCCAACACAAACCTACATCTATATGACTCGGCATCTTTGCCTAAACCGTTCGATAAAGCTCATTCTGAGACTCGATACTATTCATCCGAACCTGTATCCTCATCCTAGCCTACATCGAGTGCTAAGACCGACTCAAACAAAGGTGGCTTCATTTGGACTTGGTTAAGACCCATAAGAAACCGACAAGATGACAACTTGGTTGATGAGTGGATTGAATCCCTTATTCTGAAGGACTGCCTACGTATTCGCGTGGAGCGAAATCAAATCCGACGTAGTTCGATCATGGTGCATAAACATGGCATTTTGATTGTGTGTACACACTCGAAGGTTTCACCTAAGATATCATGTCGTATCCCATTCTAGCACTGTAAGTCTTTGTTAAATCCCGTGTCTAGGGTTGGTACAAAAGGCTTGGATCTTTTGGGATGTGGAGCTTGGTAATAACAAGTTGGAATGGTTAACCATCATTCTGAAGGTTTGTTTTGTGGTGCTAAGGCCAAGGTCTATGGCTGCTGATGTGGTTGGAATGGGTGTCTCGGGTTTGATGAACCACGAGTGCGAATGGGTTGAAAAATGATGTGGGTTCAAATTTCCATGTCTGGAGCCTAAAGGTTGGGTGTAACAACACAAGCGGAATGATTCTCAAAATTCCCGACTATCCCCTTGTAACTATCTCAGGAAGGACTTAGGGTTAAAGAGGTTACTACTTAAGCTTTTGGGCTTCGCCCATTGAACTTCAACTATGGGTACTTGACTTGACTTCTGGCTTCCGTAACTTCGTCATTCAACCAAAAGCGTTCTGCAATGACTTCAACATCTTTTTTCCTTTTTTCCTTTTTCTTTCATCTTTTTTTTTCATTTTTTTTCATTTTTCCAAATTTTCTCTTTTTCTCATTTTTCATTCTTTTTCATCTTTTTTCTCTCTTTGAAAATGATCTTCTATTCATTCTCTTAGTCATAAATGAATACACCTTGAAAACTGGGCTTCGCCAACTAATTTGGGTAGGAACTAACAATTCCTTGTTAGAACGGGTTGATATCTTCTCTCTTCGAGATGGGATGATTTTGTTGGGGAAAAGGCTTGCCTTCCATCATCGATAGGGGAAACAAGGAGCTAGTCCGGGTTTGTCATAGAATCATCTAAAAGCTTGTCACAAACATTGGTTTTGATGGAGGTTTTCTACCGCCAGACATGGAATAGGTAAAGGAATCAAACACGGGATCCTAGTGTACCTTACGTTTTGAAACATGACATATTTCTAGCCCAGGGATTCCTTTGAGTGTGTTGTGCGTTTTATCATATTTCGGAATGATTGAGGATGGGAAACAAGACATATTTGGAAACGAACTGCAACTTTTTATTGGAAAGACAAATGCTTAACAGACTCGAAGGAACGATTCCTAGGACACACCCTAGGTCATCGCGGAACAAACGACTCAACTTCAGGAAAAGAAAGTCCTAGACTCGACTCGACTAAGAAAAGAAAACAGATCCCGACTCATAATTTGTCAAATCTGGTCTTGATCTTTCCCTTGTTCAGCTGTCAGCTTAGATGCTCGGCTCTTGTCCTTGATTCCTTTGATGGTCGGCCTCCATCCCGAGGTAGTCCTCTGAGGATCTACGCCAGTGATGAAAGTTGGTGAATCGAATTGTCTTTTATTAACTTCGTTAACGAGAGGAGTACACTCTAGAGCAAGACTCCCGACTTGAATTTCATTCTTCGGGTTTGGAAAGAATTCAAAGCAATCCATAAATATTTTCCCGATAAACACCCCTTTCAAGTGACATGGGCGGATAAGATGGGAATAATCGACATTGTCTTCGACAGAAACAAAGTTGGCGTGATCGCCAAATGGATTGGTGATGTTATTGGGTTTAACAGCTGGGATCGGGAGTGTTCCATTCTCAATCATGTCTTGGATTTCGTGCTTCAGTCGATAGCACCTTTCAGTATCATGGCCTTTCCCTTGATGAAAGGCACAATAGGCATTTGGTTTATACCATTTACCTTGTTGATCAGCAGGAGGGTCCGGAGTTGGACCAATAGGCTTCAGCTTTCCTTGGGCTATGAGTTTTTGGAGAGCGTATGTATAAGTGCATCCGATATCGGTGAATGCCCTTGGAGCTTGGCGCTGCGACTTCTTCGATTGCCCTTCTAAGAGATTGATGGCTTCATCAATATGGGTCGTTGCTGGGGCCTTGGCCTTAGACGATGAGGCCCCTTGGTACCCTTTCGGCCTTTCAGCCTCTGCCCTTATGACATCATCTTCTACCTTTATCCCGATTCTTATCAATTCTTTGAAAGAACCAAAATTTTGGTATTTCAGAGCATTACGGTAAACAGGTCGTAAATTCTTCACGAACTTATCTACCATTTCAACTTCATCAGGCTTCTTAGCTAGTTTCACGCTTTCAGCGCGCCATCTTGCAAGGAATTCAGTAAAGCCTTCTTTTTCTTTCTGTGTCATCACCTCCAATGTTCTTATGTTGGTTTGAATTTCGACATTATCAGCAAAGTGCTTGCAGAACTCCACTGTAATATCTTCGAAAGTGGGGAAGTTCTTAAGGTCCAGATTGTAGAACCACGCCTTCGGGTGTTCATCAAAAGATTGGGCGAAAATTTCAGAGAGCATGTCAGCAGGTACTCCCTTCAGTGCTAAGTATCCCTTATAGGCCTTAACATGGTGGACTGGATCTTCTGTGTCCTTAAATTTTGGGATGTCAGTGAGTACCATGTTCGTGGGCAGCTTGTCCTGAACTGGGGCATAGGCCCTAGCATTCTCATAGTGGATGTTCTTCCCCTGGGAGAGCTTCAAACGGTCCTCAATGAACTTGAACCGTTTTTCCAGATCAGTCAGTGGTGGAGGGGAATCTTCACCCAGCTTAGATTCGATTGCATCCATTCGGGTCATCATGAGGTTCACGGCCTCGGTGAGCTTGTTAACAGCGTCTTCCATTGCTTGACGTCGGGTTTTTGGCGGCCTTTCTACAAGAAAACCCCGTACTGAGTCAATATTTAAAGTAAGAGCCCCTGCACACTTAAGGACACGACCCCAACTTGACTCAAACAAAGACTCGACTTGAGATTGATTAAACAAGGGTTCGACTCACGGTTTGATTTAGACATCGGTTCACTTTAGACTCGACAAAACGACATGACTCAAACTGTCATAACTCGATTCTAAACTGGACTTGGTGTGACTAAACCCGTGATTGGGCTAACATAGCCCATGGGTTCGTGTGAAACGTCCATAAGGGCCTAGCTTGGACGTTTTTTGTGGACTATCCTAGACCAAAAGGTCGACCAACATGACTCAAAGCCCAAGAGGTGAGCTTGGGTGACCCAACAAGGTCGTGTTCTAGACTCTTGGAATGAAAAAACGTCTAGCCTAACACGGCCAGGACCCGGACACGACTTGACGCATTTCATGCTTGGTTAAGGTTCGAGAAACATTTTGGATCGGATTTGAAAAAAAACGAAGGATTGATTTGAAAATGAGATTTGAAATGGGCAAAGCATCTGCGGCTATAAAAGCTCATTTTTGGGCCGAAAATTCTAGTCCTATTTGGGCAAAGCATTCGCGTTTTTAAAACCATGCTAGTTTGAAAGTAAGTTGTTCAAAAGTTCGGTTTTGAAAAGGACATGGGAATTTTCGAAAAAAAAGACTTGGGAAAACAAATTGCACATTGTCATTCTCATGTTATAAGGATGTATGCTCCTAGACATCTCTAAGTCTCGGCAAGTCTTCTACAAGAAGGTCTATGCCCTCCATCCTTTTGCGGTCTTATAGAGCAAGGTGTCTTAAGGTAAAGTACCTAGAAGATCGTCCCCACCCTCAAGAACCACGCGAGGCGAAGTGGAAGCGAGCAATGTGCAGCTTCCTGGCATAGTGGGACGTCGCCCCCCACGCATCACGAAGAAACGCTGGGACGGCCCGGGCAAGTCCTTAAGGGTTTATGCATGAATCGTAGCACTATGAGTAATGTTTTACTTTCCAACACTTTCTTTTCAAGTTTCACCTCGGAGGAAAAGACCCTAGAAACACAGTGTAACTAGTCCTCTTTTCCCAATGAGTCGCCAAATCGTGGACAAGCCCTCGGAAGGCTGCGTCCGCGGGATCCACACTAGGCATAATCGACTCGAGGTTCTTTCGAATCGAATTAAGACATATTAGAGTCGCCACCAAGTTTTTTGGGAACTTGGAACCGTTCAAGTCAACTTTACACCTTTCATCGAAAAGCATAAAGCCCATCGACTACGAGTGATTAAAGATAAAGACTTGTACCCTATATCACTCGATTTGAATGACTCTCGTAATCCAATGGTATTTAGACGGATCCACAAACCATAGATCTTGAGTAAGGGGTGAGGGTACGTGTTAGGAAGCCCATAAGGACACCTAACCCCGCCCGTCAATAACGGCCTCTACTAAGTCAAGTGTCGGATTTCAAACAAGGTCATAGCTACTACGATGTATGAAATGCAAACGTTGTTTTAACCCTATCATGTGACAACAATTTCTATGTCGTTTTAGATGCAACTAAACTAACTTTGTCAAAGTTGTAATTTAGCATGTGGGTTGATTGATCTAACAACGTGTAAAGCAAACAAACAAGGCTTAGGGGAAATGGGGGAGCCGTTGGGATCTACCTATTACAAACCAGGCATTTCATGCCGACGCAACAACAAATTAAAGATACAACTCGATCTAAATACAATTGCTACATACAACGCAATACATGACACCACACACGGCCGTTTGGCCTAGAAAACCGTGCACACGAGGGGTGGCCCACGGCTCACATGACCCACGGCCTTGGGTCACTCCTCGTAATGCGTGCTCGCGCTTAATCTCATCGAATTAGACATAGGGCTACGCACCAAAGCATGCATTAGCATAAACCGGGCCATGTTGCTTTAGACAACATGCGGTTTACTACGCTTCTACAAACATTGGGGAACAACCGTCTAACCAAACAAGACTAAGGTTTTTAGAAATCATTTGACTCGATAAAAGAAAACAAACTTGAAAGATTACAACTCGATAAACCAACGATAACTTACAAACAATGAAACAACGAGAAAACAAACGGTATAAAAACAAAACGAGAAAGGTAAAGAAAACGGCCACCTCACGGCCCAAACCAACGGCCACCCTCACGGCCAAGACGAGGCCAACCTAGTTCCTAAGTTAAGTTCATTGGTTAGATCGAATGATTGCGAAAAGGGATAGGAAACAAGTTAGAAAACGAGTTAAAAACGATGTTGATTGATTGTCGCGCAAGGGTGCATTCTACACGGCCTAAAGGGTCTAATTAGGTCAAATTCGCTAATTAATTTAACTCATCGAGTGTCAATAAGAAGGTGCTAATCACGCACTCTTATACTAGCGAGAAATTAGGTGAAAGAGGGAGATGCATTCAATTATTTACAGAATCGTCGATTGATTTTATAACTTACGTCGAAACCACCTATCGTGTCTAATTAGGTTGTTAAATTAAATTAATGTTATCTAAATATGTCATAGGTTAACAATCAGAGATTGAACTAACATACAACGGGTCCTAGGGTATGTCGATTTGGCCGAAACAAAAGGGGGTCGAAAGCGAAGAACGAAGTTAGACAATTGTTTTATTTATGCCCTACCTTGAACACGAGGATATGTAAATGAGACGGGGGTGTACGACCGACTGATGTAGCGGTTTCTTTTCCCATCTCAAGTCAACGCGGGTGTTCATGGTGGTACTTTAACTCATACTCGGACTAACTAGTTTCATAGTTAATTTAAAACAATCGATAAACAAAACGAAAACAAACAAAAAAACAAACTATAAAAAGAGCATAAGAAAACGAAGTAAAAAGAGGAAAGAGAAGGGGATTTGATGCACCCTCAACCTACATGTATCGTTGACACCGTCTTGGGTCGTAATCGATGGTAGATTTTATCTCGAGAGGCCGTCGTCGACGAAGAATAAAGCAAACACGCGTTTTGGAAACTTTCTGGACAGCGATTTTCAAACAGTGATATCTCCCTCGTTTCACGACGAAAATTCGATTTAAAAGATGTTTTGGAAACTAGAAAGAGAGGAGAACAAGGATCTTAAAGCAACCCCTGCTCGTTTTGGGTTATTGGGCACGAAAAACGAGCACAAACAGAACTGGACAGACAAGAAGAAACCGCGAAAACAGAGTGTTATTTCACTCTGTTTTTCGAGGGATTTCGTGTACTCTCAAGGGCAATTTGGCTCGTAAATATTTGTCTAATGTGTAGATGGATGTTATGTGGTTAATTAGGAACAAGAAACTCGAGTTTTTATGAAGGTTTGATGGAGGAACGAAAGGGTTTTCGAAGAGGACACACAAACAGTTTCAGTTTGTGTGTCGGTTTTGTTTAGGTTTTTTGAAGGATGTTTAGGGTTTGTTTCTGAGGTTTAAAGCTTGTGGGTGATGGTAGGATGTATGGAGAACTTAGAGGAATGAATGTATGGTGAAGGGGTGGTATTTATAAGGAGTTAAAATAGGTTAAAAGAGAGGGAGGGGCAATCGGGCTTCATCCCGTATGGCTGCTGTCCAGCCGTTTTTGTGAGGGTTTGAGGGGGGTTTTCTTGGTGATTAAGCTAGGATAATATGGGTAGGATACTAGGGTATAGGTTAGGGTTAATGGGTACGGGTCTTGGTAGTATTTGGAGCGGGTTTTGGGCTCGGGATTGAGCTGCCAAAACAGGGGGCTGCTCGGTTTGGTGCGGGCTGTTTGGGGCATGTTTTGGACGAGAATTTGGGCCGTGGTTGGGGGGTTCGAACAAGGGTGGATGGGTAGAGGTCTAGGTTGGTTAGTGTACTCGAGATTCGTGCCAATTCGTAAAGGAAACGGGCTCAAAAACCGAGCTAAAATCGAGCTCAAAAACATGTTTAAAAAACGAGTTTTCTTCGCTTTTTAAAATCGATTTTTCAAATCAATTAATAAATTAAAATAAATGACTTTTCAAATCAAATATACTCATAAAATGATTTTTCAAATCAAATACTTATTTTATTTTCAATAAAATAAACTTGGGAAAATAAATTCAAAATAAAATATAATAAATTGAATTTACCTTAAAAAAACTTTAATTTAAATATCTTTTAAATTAATAAAATGAACTCACTTAAAAAAACATTAATTTAAATATCATTTAAATTAATAAAATGAATTCACTTAAAAAAAACATTAATTTAAATATCATTTAAATTAATAGAATACTTCATCGACGACGCCCATTCTACCTCGTAAACGAGCTCCAAATAATGACAATGACAACTAAAGAATACATGTGTCCTATCATCATCGGGTGTTTGTCGGGTTCTCTATAAATTCCAATATCGACGGATACGGGTATCTACACTACCACTTTCCTTTTTCACGTTAGATATTTTTTAATGTACTCGTAAAGACGAATCAAACAAGATCCCACATGAATATATTTTCACTTACGCATCGAGAGAAAATTGAAACTGAATACTCACTCGTGAATAGTGTTCAAAAATGAAATAGGTAGAGTGGAGTTGAATGGAGGTAGTACAAGGTTGTTATAACATTTACAAAGTACGTTTTGTAATCCGAATTGCTCAAATTTTACAAATTCACTTCAATAACGTTGTACTCAACGTAATCCTTCGTATATGTTAACATTTAAATAAAGTTGTAACCATCTAATCATAAATTTATATACACTCTCAAATGGTGACATTTTACTATCCCATGGTAACATTAGAAATTAAATGAATCCATTTTATAGTACTTTAGAACTGAAGGTTACATATAAAACAACAATAATCTCAAAGTACATTATGTTACCATTTAAACTAAAATTGTTACCACCTAATCACAAAATTATATACAATCTCAAATGGTGACATTGTACTCCCTTATGATCACAAATGAAAAGAAACAAACAAATTTTGAATTATTTTAGGCTAAAGTGGTCACATCGTCTTAGAAACAATTTGTAACATTTATGGATATTTTTTGTGATAGTTAAAAATGATAAAATTAAATGCGCACATTTAAATAGATAATAATGTCATCTCCTATCTACTAAGAGAAGGATTCTCAAAAAGTTTTCCCTCTAAAGTGCACAAATAGGATTATACATCCAGTTGTACCATAAGCATTGTACAACCAAGGTATAAGAATCCGAGCTTATATGTATTTTTTCTAAGCTAATTCAAAATTCATTTTTTTAATGTGTAAATGGATGAATTCAATACTTTCTAGTAAAGCTCATATTATTTAACATAAAGCTTGGATACTTTATCACAAAGCTCAGATTCTACACCGTACAACATATACAACTGGTTGTATAATATATGAATTGTCTAAAGTGCTTTAACTTAAATATGGAAACAAATAAAATTTTCTTTCATTAAACGTGATAACAAAACATACATTGTCTTAGATTGCTGACATCATGACAAACTAAAATTGTTTCCAAAATAACATGTCTTCAAACCAACCACCAAATACTAAACATAAGGCTTACTTATTACAAACAATGGCAGTAAGTCAGTAACACACAACATAGTCCTCAAATGGCCGCCTCCATTCTTATTTTTACTTTGCGGTAGTGGATAGCCCAAGTTAGTTGTTCCCTTCTTCGCTGTAGAACGAGTGTGCCTAAGATGGTACTTGAAATCTAACGCCGAAGATTTTTTTAACCACGTTTATCGGCTGGGGTTGCATACTAATTTCTGCGGAATGAGTATCAATATGTTACCATCACATTACATTTCAACACCAATAAAATATATGGCAACACATTCTAACTGATATTAAAACATTTAAAGACAAACTTATATGTAACGTTGTTGATTCATTATGTAAAATGGTTACATTTCCTCACAAAGATAGTAACATTTTATTACAAGCTCATACGTCAACATGTTCATTCATATATGTTATCATTATAAAATTTATTCAAATCAAATGAACATGTTGTAAACTGGTTACATTTACTCATAAAGATGATACCATTCAATATAGACCTTCATGTCACCATTTGTATTTATATAAGTTATTATTATAAGATTCATTCAAATCCTAACAAACATATTGTATAATGGTTACATTCTTATTTAAGATGATAACAATGCTACACAAACACTCGTCACCATTTTTAATCATATATATTTTCATTATAAGAAAATTTCAAAAAAAATCACGTATTCTGTAAAATGGTTACATTTCCTCCCTAAGATAGTAGCATTTTAACACAAACTCATATGTCATTGTAGATACCTAGTATCTGCACCTTCCAAAAACCACCCGATGATGATCGGACTACAACATGTTTTTGATATGCGTGCGTGGATTGGCTATACATGAGACGGTTTAATGCATTACTCGGATGTGAAAAATGATTTCAAAAATGGTTTTCTAACTTCATTTGCAAACAACACTATTTAGAGTTAAAACCGTCTTCGGACCCAAAACCGACTCAGAAACCCGCAACTCGAGTTAACCTGAGTCAACCCGAGTCAACCCAAATCTCGAATGTCAAAAATTGCCATGAATGTCTTTATCATGTCATTTCCATTAAAATGACCCTAATTAGAGTCAAAACCGACACCGGGCCAAAAACCGACTCGAAATTCAAATCCCGACTCACACGGGTCAAACCCGAGTCAAGAACACAAAATACCTACCCCAAATAACACCCAAGATCAAGCTTACACGGCTAAGCAATCACCTAAGACCACAAATCACAACCAACAAAACATTGGTTAGAACAAATGAAAAATCCAAATTTCTGAAAGGGACAGTACACCCCTTTCAGTCACTAGGTGCCTCGCGCCTCAATGGGGTGTCTGCTTAGCCTCTAAGCAAACTCAACCGACCTACAATCCCACATTTCTCTACAAATACCAACCTTCACACACCATAATTCTCACGCGAGTGTCCGCCCCCTCACATCTCCCTTAAACTTCTAGACTCAACTTCCTAAGTCACAAAATCGATACTTGTTTACGACCTACCGATCGTAAACACAAGCCTTACACATTTTGTTTGGTACCGTCGCCGTGCATTCGACCAACTCAATTCATCAATAAACATGTTTTAATTAACATATTTTCAAAACAAAATCCTTTTTAAGGCACTCTTTTAAACTTCTTTGATCGCGAATAGTCACAACGAGAAAACCGTCTCTAAAGTCGTCTACGTCGCAAACATCAATACACGTAAGTTTGAGGGTATATAAATTCCACTCATTTCATGTCTTTACTGTTTTTACAAGTTTATAAACATGAACAATGCATAACACGATTCAAATATAGGTTAGACGAGCCAAAACCGAGTTTTGGCCTGAGACAGAAGCCCTTTGCTATGCAAAGAGGTTTGCGCCTCTTGTGGGTTCTCAGGTCAGACTCAAATGTGTTTGAGTTCGTCTTTCCTTCAACACTTTCTTTTATTTTTACTTCTTTCCTTTTACGGTTTTTACCATTTTAATCCATTTTTATGTCAAATATTTTAACCATAAATGTAATCACCCTTGGTTCCTTATACCATGACGGTTTAATCCGTGACTCGATGATATTATTTGGTTAATTACAAATTAATGAGTATTTTAACACCTTTTTCTTTTACTTTACCATTTTTCTCATTTGTTTACATTTGTAAATATATTAGTCATTATTCATAATCATCCTTGGTTCTTTATATCATGTCGGTTTAATCCGAGTACGATGACAAACTTGACTAATTACAAAGAAATGAACTTAACATATTTAGTTCAAATCAAACATTTTACATTTTTATTTGTAAACTATGTTTTTCAAACTTGCAAATCCGACAACGAATATTACTAACACAATAGTAATTATTCCGAGTCATGAAAATCATATTTGCAATCATTCATCACAAATACGGTTTTAAATAACTTTTTCAAGAATGTTTTAAACAACCTTTTTACAACCAGGAGACGCCCCTTGGGTCGTCGTCTGACTCGCGCCTCAAGAGGCCGTCTATCTTCATATTTCAAAACCTGGACAGGCTGGTTCCCTCGCCTAATGGCTCGCGCCCCAATGGGGTTGCTTGGCACTGTTCTGTTTCGTTTTAGCACTTGTCTAGGACGATCCCGATTACGGTTAATCCAAATACATGACGGATCAGATTGACAAGCTTTTACACTTTGTCATTCGACACCCTTTTCAATAAATGAATCATGTTAAGCATCATAACCCGAACTTGGTAAATGGAGGTTTAATTTCCGTTTTCACATGCAAATCAATCTAAATCCAACTTTGACACCAATTTCTTGGTACATGCATAAACAACCGACTTAGGAAATATTCACATGTTAGGTTAAGACTTTTGGATGCGCATTCATGCATTTAAACCGTTTTATCAACTTTTGCACTTAAACAACCACGATCGATCAGTAGAGGCCGCTAACGCGGGCGGGATTGGGTATCCGATTAAAAGGCTTCCCAATACGTACCCTCACCCCTTACTCAGAACCTTTGGATAGTGGATGGCCTTATCCAGGGCGTACGAGAGTCATTTTAGGCATAGAATGCTAAAAGGGAGACGAGTCCTTATCTTTAGTACATATGTCAAACTGTAGATATCCAGTATCTGCTGAGACTCCAACAAACACCCGATGATTATCGGACTACAACATGTTTTGGAATCGCGGCGTTTGATCGACAGTTTGTGTACAACTTTACGTCGGAAAACTTAAAACGATTTCGAAAATAAAACTTTTCAAAACATTTCAAAAATACCTGGAGTGTTTAATACACGATGACGGGGTCGCAATGACACTAACTAGAGTCAAAACCGACACCGGACCAAAAACCGACTCAAAAATTCAAATCCCGACTCCAACAACGAGTCAAACCGAGTCAACCACCAAAAACAAAACATTTCAAACCTTCTACCTTAAGTTTTCCCGGATTCATGCTGGTCAAGTACCAAACATATGACTACAAAACCTAGGATAGAACAAATCATGATTGCGTTTGTTGTGAAAGTGACAACACAACTCGAAGAACCGCGACGTGGCTCGCGCCTCTTTGAGCAGCCCAAGTGGCCACGTCGCTCAAAACTCACACAACCACTCATTCTCCTATAAATACCCCTCAAATGCCACCCATTTGAGACTTACGCGAGTGTCCGCCCCCCTCTTTTCTCCCTTAAAATTCTCGACTCGACTTCTTAAGTCACAACCCGACGCGTATTTACGACCTACCGATCGTAAACACGAGCCTTACACATTGTTTGGTACCTTCATCGTGCATTAAATCACTTGACCGACCACTTCGACCACTACACTATCACTAAACATAAAAACACTCTTTTTACTTAGCAAAACGGTTTTAAACCGAGTTTTTTCCGATCAAACGAGTTGTTACACTTACGTCGGTCACTCGCCATAACCAAACATGTAAGTATGAGGGTGTAAAAATCCTCTTTTATTATGTTTTCATTTGTTTCATGACTATAACATGCTAAAACATGCATAACATGAACCAAAACATGGAATAAACGAGCCAAAACTGATTTTTGGTCTGAGGCAGAAGCCCCTTAGGTCGCCAACTTGCCCGCGCCTAAATGGGGTGTTCAGACCAGAGATCAACCGTGTTTGTTCTCGTCATTTCCTTTTAATCCATCTTCATATTTGTAATCGGTTTTCACCATTTCAAGTATTTTTGAACCCTTTTTATTTTATTTCACTTGTTTTAACCATAAAGCATTTTTTCACCCTTGGTTCCTCATACCATGACGGTTAAATCCGTGTTTCGGTGATAATATTTGGTTAATGACATTTAAAAGGTATTTTAAAGCCTTTTATTTCATTTCTTTACATTTTCAAACAAACATATTAGTCCCCAACACAAAGTCGTCCTTGGTTCTACATACCATGCCGGATTTAAACCCGGGTACGATGATGAGTATCGACTAATAACATTCAAATGGATTTAAAACAATTAGTCCATAATTATTTTCAAAACTATTCATGTCAAGTTTGTCAAATCGAACCCGACACCGAATATTGTCAAAATAATGACGATTATTCGAGTCTAGTTCTTCAAATCAACAAATGCGGTCTAAACGACTCCTTCAAATCAAACCGGGTTCAAAATTCTCATTTTCAACACGTTTTATAACGTTTTCTAAAAGGTCAGAATGTTGGAGCTTGTGTCCTCCACAAATTAGTGTGATAACATTTGTAAATCTCTTACAGGTTCACAAGGGTATACTTCGTATATTTAACCAGTTGATTAACGTTTACCTAATAACGGTTGGCTTGCTAGAAAGTTTGACGTTATTATCATACAGATGGCGGTGATCAACTGGTCCCTAAAGGTCACACCTATAAGATGTGTTTGAGAGATGTGGTTATAGAAATATGATCATATTGATGCCTAATATGACTAAACAGTTAGTCAATGTGTTGATGAGACAATTATTTAATGAAGATTAAATAATATTAGTTGAGACGAATTAACTGTGAATTCGTAAATTAAATATAATAAGTTATATTTAATTAAATGTATGTAATGTTAGCTTGGACGAATTAATCTGTTAATTCGTAATTAAATGTAATCAGTTATATTTAATATCAACAAGTTGAATGTGTCATAGTGGTAATAGTGAGGGTACACAAACCAAGAGGTCATGGGTTCGATCCTCACTAGATGACAATTTACACATTTTATACATTTTTTGTAAAAACCGAAAAAAGAAATGGACCTCTCTTATTTCGGTCAGCATATGGGCCGGAAAAATAAAACAAGAAAATCTACCCTAATTATCTATATACTCGGTTGTATAGGGTGATGAGGGTGGGAATTTTTAACCTAATTTTTCTACTCATTGCTTTTGCCTCTTCTCATCAGAAAAAACACAAAAACCTAAATTTTACAGAAAATTTTGGATCGATTTCTAGCATAATCAGAAGAGCATATCTCATATCGTCTTGGGTGCAACTGATAGGCGAATATCTACTTTGATATTGTTCTTAGGCCATATTTGCTAGGACCGAAGGTTATTTCTGAATCCTTTATTTTGTTTATGTATTTTATTTATGACTTGTGATCGTCTTAATTAAATTCGTTATAATCTCTTAATTTTAAGGGAAGTATACAGATGATTTCCCACAAGTGGTATCAGAGCAAAGACCACGAATTTTAATTTTGATGATTTTCATAAAAATTGTATGTAAACTTTTGGGTTTCCGAAAAAAAATTAGGGCACGACTGTTTTTTTTTGTTAATGCCGATTGAAAAAAATGTTTGCAGCCGATGTTTGTTCTTTTTGATGCGAGATTTCCATTTTTATTTTTCATAATGTTGTTTTAATCAGTTAAAATTATCATATGAAGAATTGGTAGATGTTTGATTTGATGCAGATTAAGTTAAAACATAAATGGAATCGTCATGTTTGATTTAATGCAGATTAAGTTGAAATTAAAAAGGCATTAGGGTCCTAATTTAAAAACCGTGAAATTTTTGTTGTTTCTGTACTGTTCACAGATGAACAATAATAAAAAAAAATTTGCTGTTTTTTTGCTCTCGATTTTTCTAAGAAAAACCAATTAAAGTTTTTTGCGGTTGTTTTGTTTATGCCGTTTTGGAAAAGCATCCGAATTTTTTTTTTGTTGTTGTTGTTACTGTTCACGTGCTACTGTTCACAGGGGACAGAATTTTATAAAAAAAAAAATTTTTTTTTTTTGTTTCGGTTTTTTACAGATAAAACCGTGTATAAAATAAGAAACATGCTTGTTTTGTTTATCTTTGTTTATGCCGAGACCATATAAAATAAAAAAAAAAGGATTTTGTTTTTGTTTTGATTTTGGCCAATTAGTTATTGTGAAACGGTTCAGAATTAAAAGATACCGAATTATTTTAAAGCAGTTTAAAATTTTCACGGATTGAATTCATATTACAAGTTTAATATGGATTAAGATTGAAATTAATGTGATTAATTGAGGAATTGTCACTTAATTTTATTTAAATAGGTGGTTTGGATAAATTAATCAACATAATTAAGGAATTGTGTCATGTATGTTTAATTTATTTTAGTTGATGCATTATATTATATTTTATTTTTGTTGAATGAATCGATTAAATGGATTTAATTTACGTATTTTTGCAATCAGTTGTAATACTTAGTGTGGCCTTAGTCAAATTATGTTTTCGTAATGAAGGAAACATAGTTTTTAATGTAATTATGAGATCTCAAATCTCCTTTATTTTTCTTTAGTTTTTGGGTTTTGAAATTAGAATGTAATAAATAGGTTTATTATGTAAATTTTATTTATTGTAATTTTCAAAAGAAGACTAAAGATGGAGATTGGAGCTCACTCCCGCTACATGGATCAAGATGGAACATCAAGACAAGCTTCTCGGGTCCAAGGAGGATTCCAAACTTGTATTTATTGTTCATTTTGATAGGATAGGCCACACTAGGACTTTTACTGCTTTTACGTTTTTCATTCTTATTGCTTTTCATTAACATGTTAGTTTATGCATCATATTCCGCCTAAAACCAAACCACCTACTAATAAAATGCATGAAAATTGACTCATATAGGTTGTATGTTAGTTTTCATGGACATACAGATGTCACAGTCTTTAAGCCATCACCTTAGTTTATTCATTCTCGCATGCTAGATATTAGTTCACTTAAAATGAATGAAAATAAAGTTGATGGGATCTTCCTCTAAAACGGAAATTGAGATTAGTCTTTATAAGGGCAAACAACTATGAATCCCTTCTTCGTCGGTAGGCATAATATGACCCCTTCTATGTTGGGTAAGTAGTTGTGTTGACTTAGTTTACCTCAACATCATAGTCCGAAGAGTTTCTCGTGATTATGATGGACTAAAGATAGAATTTACAGAAATTTATCGACCAAGAATTCTAACGGTAGAATTAGCTAAAAGGTTAGCTTATCAATTTACAGAGAATTGAGTCTTGGGATCATTTATATACTTCTTGAGGGAGGTCAATTATATAAATGTTTTGAGTCTTCGCGTTATGACAGTAGTTCATTAGACTTAAAAATATAAACGATGCACATGCTTATTATTTTTATTCTTCTTCTCATGATGTAGAACACGATTATTTTTTCATAATCTTTGTTACAACGAAATGGCTGGAAATAACGCAATCCCATTGCCTAGTGCCACACTTGATCGCGCGTCTGGTGAAAGTATTCATGGACCGGATGAATCGGTTCACACGCCCGAAAAATGATGGGTCCAACTGCGGATCGGGAGGCGGCACTACGGAATCTTTTGCCATTGCCGACGGTAAGCTCAAGTACTTAATCGAGCCAATACCGGTCAACCAGGCCCCAATGCGCAGAGTCAACGAGACACTCGCTTATAGTGATTTCGTTATGGAAGCGGGTGCGATAAAGAACGTACTCATCTTTGCAATGGAAACCAATTTGCAGAGACGCTTCATTGCCCAAAGTGCAAACAAGATTTTCACTACGCTCACTAACGAGTTCTCAAAAGCACCGAGAATCGTTACATATGAGCATACCTGTCGCTTCTTGGATGCGAAACTCCAGAAGGGCCAACCGGTTAGCCCACACATTATTCACATGATTGAGAATGTCGAGAAGCTAGAGGCACTGAATTGTAAAATCAGTGAGAGCATTGTCATTGACCGAATGCTTCATTCTCTTCACGATGGTTTTGCCCTTTTCAGGGCGAACTATTACATGAAGGACTTGAAAAAGAGTCCTCATGAGCTACACTCCCTTCTCGTACAGACCGAGAAGGATATGAAATTGAGTGGGAGCATGAAGCAGGATGTTCTCACGATTCACAACAAGGGTAAAGGTAAGGGCAAGGCTCATGGCGACCTAGCTGTAGGTAAGCCAAAGTTCAAGAAGCCAGGAAACGGTAACTGTGCGCCTGATGAGACTAGTGGCTCACGGGGCAAGGCAAAGAGCAAGGGCGGTGACATAGAGTGCCACCATTGTCACAAGACTGGACATTGGAGGAGGAACTGTCCCGTCTACCGTGAGGACATCAAAGCAGGCCGCGTCGTTCCTGTTGGTATGTCATCTTATATTCATATGATTGAGATTAACCATGCAAGTTTCGGAACTTGGGTACTTGATACTGGTTGTGGTTCTCATCTGTGTAATCATTTGCAGGGCCTAAAGAACATCATACCTCTCGAAAAGGGTGATGTGGACCTGCGAGTCGGGAATGGAGCACGAGTTCTTCTTGTCTCGAAGGGAACATATGTAATCCAACTCCCTAGTGGTTTTGAGTTATTTCTAAATAACTGTTACTATGTACCCAGTTTGTCTAAGAACATTATTTCTGTTTCCGTACTTGCTAAAGACGGTTTTGCATTTTCAATAAAGGATAATAGCTGTATTTTCTCTTTCAATGAAATGATTTATGGCAAAGCAGTTTCCATGAATGAAATTTATATCTTAGACCAAACCACAGAAGTATTACACGTGAATAATAAGAAAATAAAGGTTGGTGACAAAGATCAAACCTATCTATGGCATTGTCGAATGGGACACATAAATGAGAAACGCGTGAAGAAACGCGTCGATAATGGGACCATTCCCGCATTCGATTTTTTTACATTTGGCACGTGTGAATCATGTCTCATTGGCAAGATGACTCGAATTTCCTTCAAAGGTGTTGGAATGCGCGCTAGTGACCTATTAGGACTCATATATACTGATGTTTGTGGACCTATGTCAATTACCGCTAGAGATGGCTATAGATATTTCATCACTTTCACGGACGATTTGAGTAGATACGGATATGTCTACTTAATGAAGCATAAAAGTGAGTCCTTTGAGAAATTCAAGGAATACCAGAATAGGGTACAGAACCAACTGGGTAGAAAGATTAAAGCACTTCGTTCAGATCGGGGTGGCGAATATCTTTCAAATGAGTTTGATCAACACCTGAAAGACTGTGGAATCGTTCTGCAGTTAACTCCACCTGGAACACCTCAATTAAATGGTGTGTCCGAACGGAGAAATCGAACCTTACTTGATATGGTTCGATCCATGATGAGTCACACGGTAGTGCCTGATTCATTATGGGGTTTTGCTCTTTTGTCAGCTGCTTTTATACTTAACCGAAGTCCGTCTAAAGCTGTCGACAAGACTCCATATGAAATGTGGAAGGGAACGGTCCCTAACTTGTCCTTTATTCGGGTTTGGGGCTGCGAGGCTTATGTCAAGTGGAGACACGAGGATAAGCTCGGCCAGCGATCAGTCAAGACATACTTTATAGGTTATCCAAAAGGAACATTTGGTCGTTACTTCTATTCGCCTACCGAACATCGAGTTTTTGTTGCGGCTAGTGCGACGTTCTTAGAGAAAGAATTTCTCGAGAATAAGACGAGTAATAGAACCTTCGAGCGGTCGGAGATTCCAGAACCAACAACCGAGGAACAGATGGAGGAAGTTGTTCTTCCAACTGATGATACGGTTAACATTCCTAAGGAACCTAGAAGGTCGGGTAGAGTCTCTCATCCTCCGGACAGATACATTGGTATGGTCAAGGAGAATGACGTTTTACTCCTAGAGAGTAATGAACCCGTTACCTATAAAGGTGCTATGACCTGTTCCGACTCAAAGCTATGGCTCGAAGCCATGCAATCCGAGATGGACTCCATGTATGAGAATGACGTATGGGATCTAGTTGATTTACCTAATAAGGTAAAACCTCTACAGTGCAAATGGCTTTACAAAATAAAGCGTTCTGTAGACGCGCAACCAGATACCTATAAGGCACGACTTGTGGCAAAAGGTTTCACTCAAGTGCACGGATTGCATTATGATGAGATTTTTGCACCTGTAGTCATGGTACGTTCCATTCAGATAATCTTAGCGTTTGCCGCATTTCATGATTATGAGATTTGGCAAATGGATGTGAAAACCGCCTTCTTAAACGGTTATTTGGAGGAAGAGTTGTACATGGTGCAACCAGAAGGTTTCATAGATCCTGAACATCCTAAGAAAGTATGCAAGCTTAAGCGTTCCATTTATGGACTTAAGCAAGCTTCTCGGAGTTGGAATCATCGTTTCGACCAGGTGATAAAAGAGTATGGTTTCACTCGATCGGTCGAAGAACCATGCTTATATATCAAGTCGAGTGGGAGCAAGATTGTATTCTTGATATTGTATGTCGATGACATACTCTTGATTGGGAATGACATTCCTCTCCTATCTTCGGTTAAAGAATGGTTGAAGAACCATTTCCAGATGAAAGATCTGGGTGAGGCACAACGCATTTTGGGAATCCGTATCTACCGAGATAGATCACGACGGACGTTATCACTTAGTCAGGAGTCTTATTTGGATAAGATTCTTGAGAAGTTCAGCATGACCAACTCCAAGAAGGGGAACCTTCCAATGACGACTGGGATGCAGTTGAGGCAAGTCTCAGTCACCCACGACGCCTGAAGGGATTGAGCGCATGAGTCGTGTTCCTTATGCATCTGCAATAGGATCGATCATGTATGCCATGATATGCACACATCCAGACGTGGCATATGCATTGAGTATGACGAGTCGGTACCAAAAGACTCCAGGTGAAACACACTGGGTAGCTGTTAAAAACATCCTCAAGTACCTACGGAGGACTAAGGATTGGGTATTGACTTATGGAGGCGATTCTAAGCTATGCGCAATCGATTCTGTGCAGATGCTAGCTTCCAAACGGATCGAGATGATTCAAAATCTCGGTCCGGGTTCGTCTTCACTCTTAATGGTGCTTCGGTCACTGGAAGAGTTCCAAACAGAGTGTTGTAGCAGATTCTACTACTGAATCGAGTATTATGCCGCTTCGGAGGCAAAGGAAGCGATATGGATGCGTCAATTCTTACAAGGACTTACGGTAGTTCCTAGTTCGAATGACCCGATCACCATCTATTGTGACAATAGAGGTGCCATCTTCCAGGCTAAGGAGCCAAAGTCTAGCAACAAATCTAGACATGTACATCGGAAAGCTCACCTGATCCGTGATTATGTGGAGCAAGAGGAGATAGTGATAGACAAGATTGTGACGGATGATAACATCGCGGATCCTCTCACTAAACCGTTGAATTATGATAAGCATGTAGGGCACGTTAATTCCATGGGAATTAAACGCGTTCCTGAGTTGTAGTACTTGATTATGGATTTGATACATTATCTTTTTCATATATACTATTTATAACTTCATCGTTTTATATATAATATTTTGTTTTTCATGTGGATTGTACTGACAACATTGAACGCCACAAAGTGAACTGAATTACATTATATTTGTTTTGGTCCGTAATCGCCAATGTGAGCTGATAACTCCGGCTATTATATTGTGCAGTCGATTGATGGTGGGTTTAACGAGCCATAAGTCAAACGGTTGACTGATCGATCACAGATGCGAGATTATAACGATACCTCATAGGACAACTTTTTGTGACAAAGTAATGGAGTCCTAAATGTTTAAAAACATTCGGTGCCAGGTCGTGGATAGGACATCCATTGTGTTCCTAGAGTCGATTCTTTTGACTATCATTGTCTCTTGAAATTAAGGCGAGTTTTGGGTGACTTTGGTTTCTTTCTCACGGTCTGCCGAATCGGAGGCTAAGTAGATTTTTTTCGGGTCATTTCATACGTGCTTACATCTGCAGGATTCGAGTTGTGGAAAATATCCAACCCTTATCAGGTATAGTTATTTCTCAGGGCCACTCGAGGAGTTGTAACTGAAATGCATGGCCATGCTCGAATGTTGATTCGTTTATCAGTTAAGTTACTCTCTAGTCGGGGAAACCACTCTTGATAATGATCGCTTGTAAAATACGACCTTTGTGAATGCGGATTTGCAAATTGTTTTACATTGAGTGGGAGAAATTTTAGGATATGAGAATCGGTTATCGCACATACACTTGTGAGGACAAGTGGGAGTTTGTTGGAGCTTGTGTCCTCCACAAATTAGTGTGATAACATTTGTAAATCTCTTACAGGTTCACAAGGGTATACTTCGTATATTTAATCAGTTGATTAACGTTTACCTAATAACGGTTGGCTTGCTAGAAAGTTTGACGTTATTATCATACAGATGGCGGTGATCAACTGGTCCCTAAAGGTCACACCTATAGGATGTGTTTGAGAGATGTGGTTATAGAAATATGACCACATTGATGTCTAATATGACTAAACAGTTAGTCAATGTGTTGATGAGACAATTATTTAATGAAGATTAAATAATATTAGTTGAGACGAATTAACTGTGAATACGTAAATTAAATATAATAAGTTATATTTAATTAAATGTATGTAATGTTAGCTTGGACGAATTAATCTGTTAATTCGTAATTAAATGTAATCAGTTATATTTAATATCAACAAGTTGAATGTGTCATAGTGGTAATAGTGAGGGTACACAAACCAAGAGGTCATGGGTTCGATCCTCACTAGATGACAATTTACACATTTTATACATTTTTTGTAAAAACCGAAAAAAAGAAATGGACCTCTCTTATTTCGGTTAGCATATGGGCCGGAAAAATAAAACAAGAAAATCTACCCTAATTATCTATATACTCGGTTGTATAGGGTGATGAGGGTGGGAATTTTTAACCTAATTTTTCTACTCATTGCTTTTGCCTCTTCTCATCAGAAAAAACACAAAAACCTAAATTTTACAGAAAATTTTGGATCGATTTCTAGCATAATCAGAAGAGCATATCTCATATCGTCTTGGGTGCAACTGATAGGCGAATATCTACTTTGATATTGTTCTTAGGCCATATTTGCTAGGACCGAAGGTTATTTATGAATCCTTTATTTTGTTTATGTATTTTATTTATGACTTGTGATCGTCTTAATTAAATTCGTTATAATCTCTCAATTTTAAGGGAAGTATACAGATGATTTCCCACACAGAACACGGCACATAAACTGTGGGCTAACCCGCGCCTAAACAGGCTCTCCATTTCTCACTTTCAAAACCAGAGGGAGGCCCCTTACACCGCCGGCTGGCTCGCGCCTCATATAGCCGTCTGGTATAGGGCCTGTTCCCTTCCAGCATTAGTCTAGGACGATCCCGACTCCGGTTAGCCCGGATATAGGACGGATCAGATGACTATTTCGATTATTCAAAACCATATTTGCAAAATGCCTTACTAAGACAAATGGATCATGTTATACACCCTAAACCTAATACGGTAAATGGATGTTTAATTTCCGTCTTGCATGCAAATCAATCATTAATCCAACTCGACATCTTATACTTGATATTTGGATTAAATCAACCGGCTTAGAAAGCTCTCACATGTTAGGTTTAAATTATTGGATGCGCACATGCATTTAAACCGTTTTATCAATTTTTGCATTCAACCAACCAAGATTAATCAGTAGAGGCCGCTAACGCGGGCGGGATTGGGTGTCTGATTAAAGGGCTTCCCAATACGTACCTTCACCTCTTACTCAGAAACTTTAGATAGTGGACGACCTTATCCAGGTCGTACAAGAGTCATTCTAGAGATAGGATGCTAAAGAGGGACGATTTCCTTATCTTTAGTACCTATGTCAAACGCTGCTTTGTGCTTCGATTTGACCGAGGTATAAAGTGGATTTCGAATGGGTTCCAGGCATCCCACAAATTCTTGGTGGCGACTCCGAACATCTCTTATCGTTTCGAGAGCCTTACCGAGACGAAACCGACCGATCTAAAACGATCCGGTCGAAAGCATTTTTACGCCGCCGAGTGTGGCTTTCAAAAGACCTTTGTATGTCCACAGATCGGCTGGGCTTGCAGGTGGGCCATGTCCACAGATTGGCGACTCCGCTGGGGATAACTAGGACACTTACGTCTTTGTGATCCCTAGATGGTGAGACTCGAACGAGGTCTTGGTTGGAATAGGAGGACCACCCTCCTCCGCCAATCTTGCGGCCCAATAGGCCTCGGTGGAAGCAAAACTATCCGGGTACAACTTCTTCCTCATGGTAAGATGACGGAAGGAATAAGAAGAAGAATCAACCGGAGGCTCCACATACCTTAGCCTCTCCAATAGCCTTCCTTGTCCAAAGCTTGGATGATCTCTCCAAGCACCAACCATGATGGATCTCTACCATGCTCCATTTGCTCAATCACATGAATAAGAGTCATGCTACCATGGCATCTTGGCCCCTCCTTCTTCAAAACATCAACAAAGAGGTACACATGGACAAGGCAAAATTCAAGAGCCCTTCTCCTAGCCACCTCCGAGACATTAGCATCTAATCGGTTTGAAAAGATGTTGATAAGAGCCAACATGTCCACACCATGTGGAGCGAGAAGAAAGTTGATTTGGCTTGTTGACAAGCCCAACATGGAACGGAATTTCTCCTTATAGCACAACCGAGTCGGAGGAAGCACCGGAGCACAACCCAACCACCCACCAATGGCTCCAACTTCTTCGGCAAGAGGACAAAGCTCACCTTTCGGGAAAACGAAAACATGATGTTTTGAATCCCAAAACCGAGAACATGCTTCAAGAAACGAAGGTTGCACCTTGACTTGACGAAGCACCAATAATTGACCAACTCCCATGCAAGCGAGTTGATACTTTTCGGGAGGCGACAAATCCCGGCACCATTGTCGCAATGCGTTCTCAAAAGCATCCATGAAATATTTTTGTGGAAGAAGAAGAGGTTTTGTAGAGATGATTTTGTGTTTCGGATGATGAAACAATGAAGCGCAAACGTCCCTATTTATACAAAATGATCAGCGCATTTTTCAGAAAAAGGGGAGAGCCGGCTTCCATCGCCAGGCTGCTCGCGCCTCTTTGAGGCTTCTCCAGGATTCCCGCTGTTGACTTGTCTCTTTCAACTTGTGCTTTCTCCTGACACCTCAAAACTCCCGCCAGGAAGCTCGCGCCTCTTCGGGATGATTCAGGATATTTTGTGTTTCCTCACACTCACATTTCCTTGTTTTCGCATTTTACGAAACCCGACACGGTTTCCATGACGCAGCTTTAAACATACGGATCTTTCTTTCTTTTTTTAAGGGGGGAAGGTCTAGTCGCCCCGATCCGCGATGGATCGTTTCCATGTCAGTCGAAATTCTGGAAATTTTTCGCTTTTTCGTAATTTTCCATCAATAATCAAAATCGAAGATTGATAACACGACGTCAATTTTCCTCAAAAATTCAAGCACTCACAAATTCGAGTCTTGACCTCAAAAATCAAATATACTCGCAAAAATCCTTTTCTAAAAAATTCTTTCCTGACGGTTCGAGTTTGAATTTTTCGAGTCGCAAATCAATTTCAATAATTTCGATGCAATTTAATTCATGACACGAGTTAATTGCTCAAATTTTCAAGTCATTTCCTTTTGGATTCCGAACGTGACGATTTTGTCACGGAATTTTCAGAATTCATTCCTTTTTTTCAAGATTTCAATTTTAACTTCAAGTCATCTTGGTTAATTTTGGTTTTCGATCAAATGCTCTACGTATTTTCAATCAAACACTTTTACATGTTTGCATTTTTTGAATATGTGCTATCTGTTGCCTGTTTTTCTACACTAACGATGCATGAACTGGTGCAAAGCGAAAGGAGAATCGACAGCCAAAATCGCTCCTCCGAAACACAACACAAAAAAGCCAAAAATCACAAAATGAACCACAATCCAAAAACACATATATACAAACCGCCTTACGCAAAATACATCGACACACGTTTGATACGGACAACTGACCGTACAAACAAGATCTAGTACAGACGTCTATCATACAGACACCGGCCTAAAACAACCGTCTATCATACAGACACTGGCCTAAGACAACGAACTGGGGGCTATCTGCCACCTACCGAACTAAGCACTCTCTATCCTCTCAAACAGAAAAGAAAGGGAGCAACACAAGAAACAAAGGAGCAACAACCGAAGCAGAGGTGATTACCATTATGATAATACCCCGTTCCTGCTCCACGACAAAAATAAAGACAATGTCTTGCAGACTTCGGATGATGAGAAGGCCGAGAACCATGATGCAATACACCACTCCGGTGCTGACCCCCAATCATCAGCCATCCTGTCTATGAGCCACAACGAAAAGGACAAACCGGCCACGTCAGCCGCCTCTCCTCCTCTATGGAAGCATCCTCCACCACCGCCTCAAATCCGGCAGCCTCTTCGGCCGTCTCTTCCCCTCCAGGATCGTCTTCCTCCTCCAAGGCCTCAACAACGGACTCCATAGGTCCCAAATGATACCCTGTCATCAAAAGAACAAACAAAAAACGTCAACCGAAATTTCGGCATTACGACGGCATGAAATGGATAAATCCAAACAAAAACAACAACAACCTGCAATGCAAAACAAGGGCAATCCCGCCCAAAAATCCAACCAAACAAAACCATTCACAAAAAAAACACAAATACAAAATGACTCGCCCCTCTTTTCAAGCAAAAGACGAGTCAAAACCACAAAAACGGCATTTCAAGACCCCTACAGGGTCCGCCTACAAACCAAAATACATTCCCGACACAATGGGGTATTTTTCTGCGGCTCAAAAAGGCAATTCATACGCTAATTTGAGCCCAAACCGGTCAAAAATTCAAAAACGACCGCAAAAAGGCAAACGTGATTTTATCACGCCTCAATGTGACCTAAATTACCAATGAGGTCCATTTCAAGGCCAACTGACTCAATTCAAGCCCAAACAGACAATTATTTTGTCAGACATAAGACCGTCACAAAAGGCAAAAATCCAATTTGACCACAATATCCAACGAAGGTCCATAAATGGCGAATGAGGGTTTTCCCAACTAAAATGCAACCTAGTGGGACCCACTATCCAAGCAAATAAACTTGGCATTGCGAAATGAGACGGTGTCTCACCTCACTCACGTTTTTCGAGCATAGGGAGCGGGAACGGGGACCAAAATGCAAACTAAAAGCACCCCTATACTCCTAAACAGGTTTCTAACCTAATGCAAGCATCAATTTCACTCGAAATGGGGCTCAATCAAAAACGCCCAATTCGATTTTTTAGGGTAAAATTCGCCCTAATTCAATCAAGCTAAAGATCAACAAATTTAAATGGATTCAAGAGGAAATGCATACCTTGAGATGACATTGTTGATGATGGCACGAGTGGAAGCTAGTGAAGGTCCTTCAATGGCAATTTTCGCGGGTTTTTGTGTCGAAAAATGAAGAAGGCGGAATGATGAATGAGATGCAGTCCAACCTCGCGTCTTTTTACAGAAAAAAGGGAAGCCCCTTTGGTTCGCCAGGTGGCTCGCGCCTCAATCAGGTGTCCCCTTACTTTTTCAGCGAATTTTGGGCTTTAGCCCAATTTTCACATAACAAGATTCGAATTTTCATTGACGATATTGAAAATCGTCATTTCCTCAAAGACAAAAAGCAAATAATGAAAATTTAAATTCGCTATTTTCAAAAATTTCAAGCAAACGGCGATCAAAACCGCCAATTTCAAAAATAATGGTGAAATCAAAATTCACTATTTTCCTTCAAAAATAATAATGAAAATTCAAAATTGGCTATTTCTTCAAGTTTTCAAGCAACGGCAATTAAAACCGTCATTTTTAAAATA
Organism: Silene latifolia; assembly: GCF_048544455.1. Classification (NCBI taxonomy): domain Eukaryota; kingdom Viridiplantae; phylum Streptophyta; class Magnoliopsida; order Caryophyllales; family Caryophyllaceae; genus Silene; species Silene latifolia. Next base: position 119,826,924 of record NC_133535.1, on the reverse strand, counting down.
ATAGCTGGATATTGAACTCCACTATTTTCACCACACATGTCAACGGCGGCATATAAACCGTCACTTCAATCAATAGTGAAGATTCCAAATTCACTATTTCCATCAAATATCAACGGCGACACATAAACCGTTGTAGATACCTCATTTCTGCACCTCCCGCAAACCACCCGGTGATGATTGGGCCGCATGTTTGGTACGCGGAACGATTTGTGACAGTTCGTAAGTTTATCGTCAGGTGATTGCTCAAACACTGATGTCTACCTCTTAGTTGTCATCTACGCGCCGATCTGATCGTTTTTGACAAAGTAATTAGAGTACATTTGGAGTCCGGGCCTAAAACCGTCTTCATTTTTTGATAACCGCTAAATCCCGAGTCAGAATGTTCTGGAATGTTCCGGATATTTCTATTCCATATTTTATAAATCCTTCACAATCTTTTATTCTTTGGCAAAGAATTTCCCGTAATATTCATACAAAATATTAAGGAAAATAAGTTTATTCCGTTATTCCATAAATCAAACACGGAAATCTTTCTTCCGCAGGAGGAAACCACCTGGGAACAGACGCAGCAGGTGCTGCGCCTCTTCCAAGAGACGCAGTGACTGCTGCGCCTCTTCCCAGGTCCTTTTCTTCTTTCTTTTCGTATCTTTTCATATCTTTTCGAGATTCTCTTCCAAAGTTTCTCCGAAAACCCTATGCCTTCACGTGATTAGTATAAATAGGAGCCTTCGCTCCCCATATTTCTCACGCGAGTGTCTGCCCTTCTCTTCTCCCTTTGCATTCTAGACCACGTTCTTACTTTTTGGCGTCTACGTGCTTCAACATTCGACCACGTAAGCTCGGATCCTTCTGAGTACCAGCCTCGTTTGCATGACCGACCAATTTGACCAACTCCACAATCAATCAACTTATTTAATCTTAATCGTTTTCCTCTTACGAGGGCACTGTGACACCCCGCGATAAAGCGGAAAATATAACTAATAAAATGCGGAATTTTAAGGAATTTTTAAAACTTTTAAAATTTAAAGCGCGGGTTCACCAAAATCTAAAACATAAATAAAGAATGCGGAAATAAAGTTTAAATTATACAAACGTGATAATCAAGGTGAGGGAAAAGATATCCCTCGAATGACAATACAATAAAAGGGGAGTCTAAACCATCCTAATAAACCGACTAAAAGGCCAAAGTACTCGCTAGCTCACACATGTCTTCACCCCACGAATGCACCAACTAATACCTGTCATTCATGTAAACATGAACGCCACGATCGGTGGGGAGTAACTCAAAGGTTCTCCCAGCCACAAAATGTCAAAACGAACATAACAAAGAACTAAAACAGGTAAGTCATATAAGATGCATACAAAAGGTAAGAATGTCAAGTTTATATGTAAACATGGCAAATAATTGAGATGGAACAAGATAGGCCAACATTAGCATAATAAAGATTCAACTGATCATGTGGGACAATTAAATAATATGAAAGACAAGAATACGGCCATTTATACAAAAGCACGCATTTCAAGGAAATACAACATAGATATGAGATTGGAATACGAATCATGTGAAACTGATAAGTAAGAGATCAACCAATGCAAATTACAAGAATAAAAACCGCAGCCATTATTTGGAAAACCACTTAGCAAACATTGCACGGGACGTGGCTACTAATGTCACGTTCATACTTATGGCTTGCATCTCACCATAAGAACGGATGGGAACATCAATCCCGACGATCAGATCGCAACTAGAGGGCTTATAGCTCACCCCTAGTATCCGATAGGACCAAGACAAACAACACAAGGCATAACTCTTACCTTGAAAGACAAATACCAATATCTATAACCAAGCAAGACCTTTACTACTCATATATAAAAATATAATTCCCCTGGTAGGACGACAATGGTACTCCCAAGACTCAGTCCTAGTCTAAATCGCCGAGACTCTCGGGGCGAACGGTCCCCGATTCGACATGCGGCAGAACAGTCCGCATCCAAGACTCGAAGACAGATCGGAAATCGAGAACCCACAATCGGCAGAACAGTCCGAAAGAGGCGGAAAATATGAGCTAAACCCACAATCGACAGGACAGTCCAAAAGAGGCGTAAAGATAAGTCAAGCAATACGGTATAGTATAAAGGCATTATCAAGAATACGACTCAACCAAGCGATACGAATCAACTTGGAAAGAGACTACTACAAGTAATGAACCGATAATAATCCAAGTGAGACATTATTTCATGCCAAATCATAATCATGAAAATGAATAAGTAACCCATTTCCTCAATATTGTCACTTGAATAAAAAAAAATGTAGCTAAATGGAAACGGACCATTTAAGGTAAGCAAAACAAGAATTTGATTATAAATAATTCAAATGTAAGATAAACCATTTACTACTCACAAGGCATGAATAATCAAATGAGGTTCATACTAAAAGGGGGCATGTCATTTCATATACACATGAGATAATAGTGAATGTATTCCACAAGTATAAACCATGTGAGAAGAATATAAAAATGAATGACATTTAACGAATCACGTTATATAAAACACGAGACGGATATTTAATTATTTCAAAAGACCAAACTCGGCGTCAAAAGCACCATAACCACGACCCTAAGCAGCCATTGGACAACCCCTTACATGATACCCCAACGACCAGCCGTGACCAAAGGCCACAACAAGTCAACCGAGGTCACTCTGCCAGGCTACAAATTCGCCCAGCCAGTCCCTGCCCAGGCCATAAGAAGTTCCCTGCCCAGACCTTAATCAGCCTCCTACCCTCGCCCAAACAGTCACCGTTACCCACCCAGCTCAGCCTTGCTCAACCCAACTAAAACCCATAATTGAAACAGGCCATAGCTCCTCAAAGACAACTAGGCCACACACGCTGCCCAAGCCGAGGCCAACAGCAATTCACAAGACGGGCTTAACACATAGTACAACCACCCAGCCAACAATACTATCGACACGAAATCTAACAAGGTAAAAGCACGCACTTATATACATGAAACGGGAATTCCTTACTCACTCGTCACAACACTCAACACCAGTCACAAAGACACCCAAAACTGTGCAACATCAGTCCACAGACCATTATTTTCAATCGCTCAAACAGACCACACAACCCCTCATTCTAACTACTGAAAAGACCATGAAGTACCCGTAAAGCTGAGTCAAAAACGGTCCCAATTTCCGTCTTAAAACGGTCCCAAAACAGCATAATTTCGTGCCTAAGAACAACACTACACATACCCTACTCTCATCCCAAAACAGTTCGTATAAACACCATAATTTCATGCCCAAAACAGTCCCAAAGACAGCACCAGTACCTGCTGAAAACGACACCCATACCGAGTCCATTTAAGACAAGAACAAAACGAAAAGAATTAACACTTTACAAATTCCAGCAAGCTCATTCTTTTCCTTTCCAAACCGTCCTCAGTTTGGCCGATCAAAACAGCCCATTGCAAAACAAATTTAAGACGAATTTCTAAGCATAAGCAAGACAAAATTAATCATATAAATTATCCAATTCATACATATACACTGCCAAGGAACTATAAGTCATGTAATTTCTACAATTGAAGTTGGAAATCTCGTAGTGCTCCGTCACAATCAATCACTCAAAAACAATCCAAGAAAAAGATGCAAAGATTCACACTTTAACACTACTAGTAACAAACTACAGCATATAAACACGAATTCTTGACATAATGTCGAGTAACCTATCACCGTTACCTTTTTGCCCTTCAAATCTCCGAGGAAAACGTCTAAAAAGTACGAGCCTTCCCTCTGGGTCTTCAGTTTCTTCAACTAGAAAGATGAAGGAGGAAGTAAGGAGCAGAATGGAGCAAGAATTAAGGAAAAAGGTTGGAAAACGAAGTCGGGATCTGAGCTTGGAAGGTCGAAAAATGGTGTTGCTTGAGTTTTGTTGTCTCTGAGTTATTGTTGTTTTGCTGATGAATCGACAAAGAAGGGGAAAATGAAAGGGGGTGGGGACAGCTAAGGATAATAATAATAATAATAATAATAATAATAATAATACTAATAATAATAATAATAATAATAATAATAATAATAATAATAATAATAATAATAATAATAATAACAAGTTAGAGATAAAGTGAGTGCGATTATGTGTAGTAGGAATCGGATTGGTCCAAAAATTTAGCCTCAAAAAGAAAATGTGACGGTCTTATGCTAGATGGGAATACGTGTCAAACCTATTATAATTTAAGACGAAACTTAACTGTTATTAATATTATCATTATTATCCTACTCGACTAACAAAATATACTTTTATATAAACAGGCTTATAAGAATACAGTTTTTATAAAAATCGTGTTTAAAATAAAATTAATTAAGTTAAATAATTTAAAATATAACATAAAGTAATTAAACGGTTAAATAAAGTATAAACGTCAAAATGAGAAATTTGCGGGTGTTACAATCACCCCGCCTTTTTAAAAAGTTTCGTCCTCGAAACTTGAAAGTAGAAATGAAAAGTTATAAAAAAATAAAACTGGACTTTTTGAAATAGGTAACTAAAACATTAAAAGGTTACTCATTGTAAGAATTAAAATTTCCTTCAAAACTTTCAAGTAAAATTTTCCAACAGCACCAGATTCTCGTCAAAGGAACGGAAGTGTTCTCGATGCGCATTCAAGAACATCACACTCCAAATCGAAGATAAGGTCACATATCAAATCATTGGTAGAAATCCAAAATCAAAATACTTCCAAAAAATTTTTATGGACGAAAATGTTTATGAAGAGTTTTCAAAAGTATAAGTCTCATTCATGGAACGAAATTGCTCTTGTCGTGCACACAAGAGCGCTAACTTTCCAAGTCAAAGACAAATTTAAAATAAAATCATTCGCCGATAAGCGCGGGGCAAGTTATTAGACGCCTTTAATAACGAGCCCTAACTTCCCATCAACGTTAAAACCAGAAGAAAAAGGCAATCCACTCAAATTTTCTTTTGCAAAAGCCAAAATAAAAATAAAAGTTTCACTTTTAAACTCAAAAAGGAGTCAAGTTCGTGGAAAGGTAACATCAAACTTTGACAAATAAATCATAAATAGATCAAAGTTAGTTAGAATTTGAGCAAAATTAAAAAAAAACAACTCGGGTATAGCAACCAAAATCATGATAAAGAAATCTATACTCAAGGAACAAATAGGGAACTAAATCAATTTTTATTTTCAAACCCTTAAAAGAAACAAAGTTTTGTAGAAGTAACATAAATTTTTAACAACGAACCAAAAATGGTAGCTTGAAAAGTTTAGAAATTGGTCAAAAGGAAAGTAACTTAGACCTCATAAATACAAAGTACACTAAGAGAGTCCAAATTTAACCAACAAAGGAAACATGATGAACTTCCTAGGGGTAAGAATCGAAGTAAGGTCAACAAGGATGTCAAAGATGAAGTTTTATAGGTTACCAGCATCCAATTTAAAGGAGGAGCATGATGAAGTGAGAAAGAGCGGTATGAACGGTAACGCTTATGGTCAAGGAAAAGGGAAAATTAGACAGCAAGGAAACGCCAAGTACTCAAATCTCAACCACTACCTCATCCCAAACAGTTTCGAAAACTTCCTAATAAAAATCAATCTCTCAACCACATTACTTCCAAGGATTCCTCAAGATAACTTACGCTACTCTACATCTAATCTATTTCATGAAACAAGGTACTTCACCACACTTGTGATTCAACAATTCACAATCACTAAACATTCACAACGACTTCTACAAAACAAGATCAAAATTATTAACAAGGATATACTCATACCCAACAAACGTCAAAAGGAAACACCAATCTATGTATGGCTATCAACATCCTAAAGGTATATCTTTCCAAAATCACATCATAAACCTTACTCCATATTTACTTCTAAGGTAACAACGCTAACCTACTAAGCTTTCAAATCCCAAACAAAAATAACAAAGCCAAGTCCTATAACTTCAGTAACATAGGCAACTCACACTTGACACACAAAATCCACCAATCAATTATATTCACTTTATCAAGGAACTAGGTATGGGAATCACCAAGTATGTCTCATCACACTACCCAGGTCTTTCTAGCATCACAACCTCTCAAAACCAGGGTTATGGGTCAACCACAAACAATCTCCTCAAAAGTCAAATTCTTCAACCAAGGTTAACATTCCACAAAAGAAAGAGAAATATCTACAAGGCGTCAAGGGAGGATAAACAAGGAACCAAGGACATTAGAAGAGTACAAAAGTAACTTCCAAGGAAAAAGAAAACAGAGTTTAGAAGCACCAAGAGGTAAATAATAAGGCACGATACACAATGAATAAGGAACATCTTCAAGGAAGAAAAAGCATTCTTCAAAAGGTTGAACAAACCTTCCATCTTCAGCAATAAGCACCAAGTCTTGATCGCAACGCGGGTAAGCTCACGGTCATTGATCAAAGGGTACAAAAATAATTGACAATCAACAAACATGTTAGAACCTACCACGAAGCATACACAAAGAGACTACCAACTTAGGTCCTTATTTCTACCCATCTCTCATTTATTATTCAAGGTCAAGTACAAATTTAAATTTGGGGTACACGTGTGTGCGTCGGGAGCAACATAGGCTCTGATACCAACTGTGACACCCCGCGATAAAGCGGAAAATATAACTAATAAAATGCGGAATTTTAAGGAATTTTTAAAACTTTTAAAATTTAAAGCGCGGGTTCACCAAAATCTAAAACATAAATAAAGAATGCGGAAATAAAGTTTAAATTATACAAACGTGATAATCAAGGTGAGGGAAAAGATATCCCTCGAATGACAATACAATAAAAGGGGAGTCTAAACCATCCTAATAAACCGACTAAAAGGCCAAAGTACTCGCTAGCTCACACATGTCTTCACCCCACGAATGCACCAACTAATACTTGTCATTCATGTAAACATGAACGCATACACGGTCGGTGGGGAGTAACTCAAGGTTCTCCCACCACAAAATGTCAAAACGAACATAACAAAGAACTAAAACAGGTAAGTCATATAAGATGCATACAAAAGGTAAGAATGTCAAGTTTATATGTAAACATGGCAAATAATTGAGATGGAACAAGATAGGCCAACATTAGCATAATAAAGATTCAACTGATCATGTGGGACAATTAAATAATATGAAAGACAAGAATACGGCCATTTATACAAAAGCACGCATTTCAAGGAAATACAACATAGATATGAGATTGGAATACGAATCATGTGAAACTGATAAGTAAGAGATCAACCAATGCAAATTACAAGAATAGAAACCGCAGCCATTATTTGGAAAACCACTTAGCAAACATTGCACGGGACGTGGCTACTAATGTCACATTCATACTTATGGCTTGCATCTCACCATAAGAACGGATGGGAACATCAATCCCGATGATCAGATCGCAACTAGAGGGCTTATAGCTCACCCCTAGTATCTGATAGGACCAAGACAAACAACACAAGGCATAACTCTTACTTTGAAAGACAAATACCAATATCTATAACCAAGCAAGACCTTTACTACTCATATATCAAAATATAATTCCCCTGGTAGGACGACAATGGTACTCCCAAGACTCGGCCCTAGTCTAAATCGCCGAGACTCTCGGGGCAGAACGGTCCCTGATTCGACATGCGGCAGAACAGTCCGCATCCAAGACTCGAAGATAGATCGGAAATCGAGAACCCACAATCGGCAGAACAGTCCGAAAGAGGCGGAAAATATGAGCTAAACCCACAATCGGCAGGACAGTCCAAAAGAGGCGTAAAGATAAGTCAAGCAATACGGTATAGTATAAAGGCATTATCAAGAATACGACTCAACCAAGCGATACGAATCAACTTGGAAAGAGACTACTACAAGTAATGAACCGATAATAATCCAAGTGAGACATTATTTCATGCCAAATCATAATCATGAAAATGAATAAGTAACCCATTTCCTCAATATTGTCACTTGAATAAAAAAAAATGTAGCTAAATGGAAACGGACCATTTAAGGTAAGCAAAACAAGAATTTGATTATAAATAATTCAAATGTAAGATAAACCATTTACTACTCACAAGGCATGAATAATCAAATGAGGTTCATACTAAAAGGGGGCATGTCATTTCATATACACATGAGATAATAGTGAATGTATTCCACAAGTATAAACCATGTGAGAAGAATATAAAAATGAATGACATTTAACGAATCACGTTATATAAAACACGAGACGGATATTTAATTATTTCAAAAGACCAAACTCGGCGTCAAAAGCACCATAACCACGACCCTAAGCAGCCATTGGACAACCCCTTACATGATACCCCAACGACCAGCCGTGACCACAGGCCACAACAAGTCAACCGAGGTCACTCTGCCAGGCTACAAATTCGCCCAGCCAGTCCCTGCCCAGGACATAAGAAGTTCCCTGCCCAGACCTTAATCAGCCTCCTACCCTCGCCCAAACAGTCACCGTTACCCACCCAGCTCAGCCTTGCTCAACCCAACTAAAACCCATAATTGAAACAGGCCATAGCCTCAGCACAACTAGGCCACACACGCTGCCAAAGCCGAGGCCAACAACAATTCACAAGACGGGCTTAACACATAGTACAACCACCCAGCCAACAATACTATCGACACGAAATCTAACAAGGTAAAAGCACGCACTTATATACATGAAACGGGAATTCCTTACTCACTCGTCACAACACTCAACACCAGTCACAAAGACACCCAAAACTGTGCAACATCAGTCCACAGACCATTATTTTCAACTGCTCAAACAGACCACACAACCCCTCATTCTAACTACCTGAAACAGCCATGAAGTACCCGCAAAGCTGAGTCAAAAACGGTCCCAATTTCCGTCTTAAAACGGTCCCAAAACAGCATAATTTCGTGCCTAAGAACAACACTACACATACCCTACTCTCATCCCAAAACAGTCCGTATAAACACCATAATTTCATGCCCAAAACAGTCCCAAAGACAGCACCAGTACCTGCTGAAAACGACACCCATACCGAGTCCATTTAAGACAAGAACAAAACGAAAAGAATTAACACTTTACAAATTCCAGCAAGCTCATTCTTTTCCTTTCCAAACCGTCCTCAGTTTGGCCGATCAAAACAGCCCATTGCAAAACAAATTTAAGACGAATTTCTAAGCATAAGCAAGACAAAATTAATCATATAAATCATCCAATTCATACATATACACTGCCAAGGAACTATAAGTCATGTAATTTCTACAATTGAAGTTGGAAATCTCGTAGTGCTCCGTCACAATCAATCACTCAAAAACAATCCAAGAAAAAGATGCAAAGATTCACACTTTAACACTACTAGTAACAAACTACAGCATATAAACACGAATTCTTGACATAATGTCGAGTAACCTATCACCGTTACCTTTTTGCCCTTCAAATCTCCGAGGAAAACGTCTAAAAAGTACGAGCCTTCCCTCTGGGTCTTCAGTTTCTTCAACTAGAAAGATGAAGGAGGAAGTAAGGAGCAGAATGGAGCAAGAATTAAGGAAAAAGGTTGGAAAACGAAGTCGGGATCTGAGCTGGGAAGGTCGAAAAATGGTGTTGCTTGAGTTTTGTTGTCTCTGAGTTATTGTTGTTTTGCTGATGAATCGACAAAGAAGGGGAAAATGAAAGGGGGTGGGGACAGCTAAGGATAATAATAATAATAATAATAATAATAATAATAATAATAATAATAATAATAATAATAATAATAATAATAATAATAATAATAATAATAATAATAATAATAATAATAATAACAAGTTAGAGATAAAGTGAGTGCGATTATGTGTAGTAGGAATCGGATTGGTCCAAAAATTTAGCCTCAAAAAGAAAATGTGACGGTCTTATGCTAGATGGGAATACGTGTCAAACCTATTATAATTTAAGACGAAACTTAACTGTTATTAATATTATCATTATTATCCTACTCGATTAACAAAATATACTTTTATATAAACAGGCTTATAAGAATACAGTTTTTATAAAAATAGTGTTTAAAATAAAATTAATTAAGTTAAATAATTTAAAATATAACATAAAGTAATTAAACGGTTAAATAAAGTATAAACGTCAAAATGAGAAATTTGCGGGTGTTACAGGCACTTTCGTTACATTCGAGTCGAGCATCACTAATCATAAACTTAGTTCATCTCGTTTCGTCAAACATGTAAGTCTGAGGGTGTAAATCCTTCTTTATTTATTGTTATTTACTTTTTGTATCATTAAAGTAAGATTTATGTCGAAAATACTTCTTAAAAACGATTTATAAAACCATGCTTTAAAATCCTTTTTACGGATTACCAGAAGATGACCGTCGAGAAAGGACGCAGCAACTGCTGCGCCTCTTCGAAGGGACGCAGCACCTGCTGCGCCTCTTCGTGAGGCTGCCGCAGTTCCTGCTTCCTTTCTTCTTCCTTCGTCCTCTGTCAATTCATCGTTCGTTATTTGTTTTCGTTTGTTTTTCAATTCTTTGACATAATAGCTTAATAAATCCACATGTATGTAATTTATCGTCATTAACACGTTTCATTCATCATTAAATTCCGACTTAAATCCCAAGTAATCCAATATTTGCGGGTTTTCGTCATTAAAATCAATCCGGGTTGTAGAGATTCGATTCTTTCATATTGAGTTTCTGGAATTCGATCTTTGATATATTTTCATCTGTCTATTGTCGTATTCGTCATTAATTTGTCATTAATTTGTCGTGTTTAGCCTATTTAGTTCACCTATGTCACTAATCAATCTTTCATTCATGTAATTAATTCGTTTGCCTTCGTTTCATCCATGTTTTGTTGTTTTTTATGACTCATTCGCATGTAATTAATTTGTTAAATCACTTTCATCCGAGTTGAATATCATAATTAATCCTTAAATTCACCAATTAACATTAACGATTTGCAGTTCCGGCTCCACAGCCAGAACTCACCCTTGGAACAGACGCAGCAACTGCTGCGCCTCTTCCAGAGGGCGCAGCCCTGCTGCGCCTATTCCAGAATGACTTCTGTCTTTGAACTTCCGTTCTGCTTTGACCTAGTTTAATTAGTTTACGTATTAATTAACTATTAATCGTATTATCGCCTAATTCCTGTTCGCTTATTTGTTTATTTCGTTCCTTCTCAAATTATACGTTTTGAAAGTATTTTCGACATAAATCAATTGGATCCTTTGTAATCATTGTAATTTTCATTTTTTTGTTGTATTTCTTTTGTTGTATCATTTGTATGCTTTCACATGTAATTGAGCTTAAATCCCTACTTTGACATTTATTGTATTCTAAATTAATTGTTCACCGACTTAGTTAATTCTCAGATATTAGGATTAAAACTTGGATGTTGCATTGCATGCATATAATCGACGATATATCGAGTATAGACGATTTTCCCTAATCATTAGTAGAGGCCGCTATCGAGGCGGGCGGGATTAGGTGTTCGATCAAAAGAGCTTCCTAATACGTACCCTAACTCCTTACTCCAGATCTCTGTGAACATCCGTGTTCATTGGCATCCACGAGAGTCATTCTAGACATAGAATGCTAAGGGTAACGATTCTTGGTGTTCATGTCACTACTTTGTGTCTTGACATGGCACGAGGTATTCGAACGGTTTCCAATTTTCCACAATAAATTGGTGGCGACTCCACAAATGCAAACGCTTGTTCCCAAGCGCCCCCGTGGCCCCATGTCCACAGTTTGGCGACTCCGCTGGGGATAATACACTTACGTGTAGCCAAGGGTGAAACTTGAACAAGGTTAGGGAGCAGTTTGTACAAGACAATTGTCGGTTTTCATAACTCGATCTTCCTAGATCGTTTATTCGGCCTTCCTAGGCCCAACCCAACCCATTCGACCAATCGTCCCGTCTAAACGGTCCCAATTTTTATTTGGGCCTAAGGATGGATAGCGATTGACGTCATCCATACCATGGTACTTACTCTTGTTTGTATCAAGGACTTTCACTACTTGAGGAAATGGACTAGGAATCGACCTTATTCTTGTTTGGTACGAGCCTCTCCACAGACTTCGGGTTTGATTGTTCGGTATGAAAACCCACCCTTCAAACCAAAACCCTTTTAAATGCACTCAGCATCCCGTTATAATGCTTGTATAAATGTTTGTACCTTACGTGATCACCATTTCTAAACAAAACCATGACGATTTTTGTAAAATCAAAATCTCTTTTAAAAACGTAAATTTCGAAAAAGGCCAATGATTAGCGCAAAACCGAGTCAAAACTCTGTCCATTTGTCGAGTCAAATTTCGGGCCCAAGCCCATTTCAAAACCTCACGTCGAGTCCACTCCTACAACTACACTAAAGTTGACTAGGACCAACATTTTTTCAAATCTTGTCATTTCTTCAAAAGCTCACTAACACGAGTGGCACACACCCACTCCACGAGTCAAAACATTTCCATCTTAGTAAGTATGCTAGAACGTTCGATCGTGTTTTGATTCGTCGTCGATCTCTTATTCAGTTTCCAAGATGCCTGAAATAAGTGACGTGAACTTCAACCAACTCCAAGATGGTAATGATTGAATCCTAACCGCGCTAGTTCAACTCCAAGTTACCCAAGACCAAGTGTATGATCGCCTCGACACCATCAAGGGCCGAATCTATGCCGTAGAAGCGAGGTTGCCTCCTCGAGAAAGTGAAATCGTTGATGACTTCGTGAATGACTTCAGGGACGAAAACCATCCCATGGGTATGACTGCAGCTGAGAAACGACTCCAATACTTAGAGGAGAAATTAATGTATCTTAAAGGGGATGACATTTATAGGGAGAATAATCGCAAGTATGAGGCCGTGAGTTCCAATTTGCCAACCAACTTCAACATGACGGATATCCCTAAATTCAAGGGGAATGAAAACCCTTTGAACCACATCCGCGCTTTCAAGGGCTATATGTCTATCAAAGGCATCAAACCCGAGATGTTCTTAAGGATCTTTCCTTCATCTCTTGACACCATCCCAAAGCAATGGTTCTACTCTCTAGAACACAAGAAGATCGCTACTTGGGAAGACGCCGCGGTCGAGTTTGCTAAGCAATATGCGGATAATGCTGAGATCCAAGTTAACATGCGCACTTTAGAGGTTCTTACCCAAAATGACAAAGAAGGTTTCACCGACTTCCTAAGTAGGTGGAGGAAGACTAGTACCCAACTAGTTGAACGCCCGGATGAGGCTACCCTTGTGGAGAAATTCGTAGACAACTTAAAGCCCATCTATGCAAATCATTTGAGGTACCAAAACATTAAAACCTTCAAGGACTTAACCGTACTAGGGACAAGGATCGAAGATGACATCCGTAAAGGGCTCTTGTCCAAAACAGTAGGTCGAGGATATCAAGGCTCAACAAGTCATTCTTACGGCTCCACTAGCAAGACCGATTAAGTTAACCTCCTCGAGCCATCCAAGAAGAGAGCCCAACCAAGGAAATTTACAAATCTTGGGGACACTTACTCCAATGCTCTAAAAAGGCTAATGAAGCAAGGCAAGCTCCAACCCATAGGACCTACTCCCGAACCCGAAAAGAAGTCCAAGTTCTGGGATGAGAACTCATATTGCGAATATCATAGGGGTAAGGGGCATGACACAGAAAAATGCTACAAATTGAAAAATGTGCTTCAAGACATAATAGAGGATGGTCGACTACCAATACCGCCGGGAGGTAAGCCCAACAGCACTCAGAATCCTCTTGTAATTCTAGTGATTACAAGTGAAGAATCTACCTTAGATTGTTCACACCTCATTTCTCCAGTCAAAGATGAGATCCAAGCGATCGAGAATGAAGGCTTCTACTCTACCATTTCCCCTACCATTGTCGACTTCATCGCATGGGCAAGTAGTGTGGATAGGCAAGTTTTGGAATTGGAAAATGTGGTGACAACTTTAAATGACCCCAATGCAACACCTAAAGAACATGCGCCACTAATCTTTTCCCAAAATGCTACTATGCAAGAAATAGTCGCCGTGGTTGATAAACTAGTCGACCAAATCACGCAATTAGAGGACGAAATCATGAGAATGAGGGAACTAGCTACAATCAATAAAGTATGGGCCGATGACGATGAAGACGAGTATCTCATTGAACACTCCCTAGTCAAGGAAATAGTCCAAAATGGTGAACACCAAGATGTGGACCACCTAACTCGTTCGGGGCGTCCATATCAAAGTACTACTCAAAATGGTCCAACTAACGTTGTCACACCAAATGATAACGAAGATGACTCTACTGATCATTTGCTCAAGCAATTACAGAAGACAAAGGCTGATCTTTCAGTCTGGCAATTAGTAGCAAGCTCATTCCCACATCGCCAAGCTTTACTGCAAGCTTTGGCCAAATTAAATGTAGCACATAACTCCACTCCCGACGATGTAGTTAACTTGGTCTTCCAAGAATCACCGAAGTTAAGTAATCCTATTACTTTCTCAGACGAAGATTTGCCACCCTTTGGCGCTAGCCACAACTTGGCTCTTTACATCACTGTCATTTGCTTAAAGAAGAATGTGCCAATGACCTTGGTAGATGATGGCTCCGCGGTCAACGTCATACCCCTCAAAACGGCATACAAACTAGGCATGAAAGAGTCGGATTGGACCCCTACCAATCAAGGTGTTCGTGCATATGATGGTACGCGACGAAAGGTCGTAAGACTCGTTAACCTAACCATAGCCACATGGCCAATTGAGCGAAAGGTTAACTTCCAAATAGTGGACATTGAAGCTTCCTTCAACATACTTCTGGGTAGACCTTGGATTCACGCTTCCAAAGCGGTAACATCTACCCTTCACCAAAAGATCAAAATTCCACTAAATGGCAAAGTAGTGACGATCACTTCGTCGCCCATCAAGGTTATAATCGAAAAGAAGTCAAATAATCAAGTCCTTGCGGATCGAGTACATGAACTTGGGGGCTTTCAAAGCATAAGTGTCATAGAAAGCGAATTGGCACCCCTATATTATGATCCCTACTCCAACTTGGTGGTCAATCACATACTTTAATCCCAGGGATACTTCCCTGGAATGCCTTTGAACCCTGTCCGAAGAAACACCTTCGCACCTTACAAGGAAGGCAACTCAAAAAGGATACCACTTGGCCTAGGATACAAACCTACTAAAGAGGAAGTCCTCGAGATGCTTGCCCAAGTTCAAAACCGTAAGCACGTAGGAGTCCAAATGCGACCATATTTCCCTACCCGTAAATGGATATTTTGTTAGGGAAGGAAGTCAAGAACTCTTTCACGGATTTCCCGAACCTTGGCACCACCTCGGAAGGAAGCTAGCCGGAATCGAGATCTTTCACGATTGCTACTTCATTCCTCCAGAAACGGTTCCTACCGTCAAAGCACGTCAAGCACCTTGCTTAGACGAACAAGCTGTTAGTCTACTGTTTGGGGAAGAACAATTTGTTAGAGCCGCGTAGGATGAGATCATTACCATGATACTTCAAGATAACCACTTCAACCCTACCGCGTTAATCACAGAAACAAACGCGAACCAGCAGAAAGGATGGAGAAAATCAATCAAGTGGACCAACAATCAAGGAAGACTCTTCAAGCTCACCACTGGAGAAGGAGAGATGTTCAAAGGAGAACCAGAAGACGATGAATTCGAGTCAGAGTCAGAGTCGGAGTCGGAGTCAGAGTAGGAGTCTAGAGAAGTCACTAAGGAGTCTCCTCCTGTCGTCACCCCCATTCCCTTTGTTTCTCCTAGCTTAGCCTCAAATAGTAACAGTAGTTCGGGAAATGTCCCAACAACTGTCCCTTTACCGCCGCTGACCGCAGATCAGATGGCCTCTTTGTTTCAACTTTTCTCAAACTTTAATATGAATAAATCAGGTTCTGCTTACTCTTTGTGTTATCTTGAATGCAATTCTATTTATGATGATACTGAGGATGACCCAGACCCAGAATCAATTGAGATACCTCCCTACATAGCCAAAGAAATACTACAAGAGGGGGAAGGGGGACCAGTAATAGAGAACACTGAACCCATCAATGTAGGAACCGAACTAGAACCCCAAGAACTTAGGATAGGGACAACCCTGAGCCCCACCGAGAGGGCCAGTTTCATAGACCTCCTACACGAGTTTAAAGACGTTTTCGCTTGGTCCTACAAAGACATGTCAGGGATCGACAGGGATATCGCCGAACATAGAATCCCAATTAAGCCAGGTTTTAAACCCGTGAAACAGAAGCTTCGTCGAATGAGAACATAGTGGGTGTAATACTCCGTATTTATAAGTCTTGGGGTACTCTATCGAGTAGGCCTTACTCTGTCGAGTAAGGGTAAGTTGCGAAATAAAATAGTTTCTGACCTGTTGGGTACTCGATCGAGTAGCTGGGGCACTCGATCGAGTAGGGGGGTACTCGATCGAGTACCTTGGGTACTCGATCGAGTGTCCGGCTTTTACGGGGAGTTTTCTCGGGTTTTGTTAATTATGCGATTAAGGTATTTAAGCTTCGTCGTCATTATTCTAAATCACTTTTACAAAACCTAAATTTCTGTTTAAGAGAGAAAGCAAACAAGTTCATCTTCTTAATCGCATTCTTAGCAATTCCCGGAGTTCAGACGGTCAGTTCTTGTCGTTGTTTATACCGTTGAGTTCCTTGCGTCGAGGGTAAGATCTATGTACCCTTTTTATTGTCCTTCCTTTAATTTGGTTAAACCCTAATTTTGGGATTGGGGGTTTTTATGATTTGTTATGGTTAGATTGTGATTATGTGATTATGTGATAAGAGAAGGATTTGTAAAGGAGAGGTTTTGAGACAATTTTGCTAGATCGTCGATGATTGTGTTGCTTTCCGGCAGGATTTCCTACTCAAGTATTAGTCCCATAATGGGATATTGGTGATGTGTTGTAATTGGATGTTTGATATAATAATTGTATTGTGATTGTGGTTGTGATTGTTGTTGATTGGTTCTCGAGATGCGTTCTCGGCTGAGTGGGGTCACTTGCGGGAGTGGCTTCACGTCCTAGTTTCGCCCTTCGTGGAACCCGCCACGGAAGGGGATGTGCACATTAATGGACAGGGTTATCGCTCGGTATTATGAGCGGGGCTTAGGTGGGAACGGCTGCGGTCCCCCACTGGCAGGGCTGGTCCAGTGGACAGTTAGTGATTGAGACGATTGGAGTTGGGTTGGTTGTGTATGTGTGACAGTTAAGCTGTCTGCTTATCTTATTGTGACATGTATGTTAATTGTGTGATTAGTACTGACCCCGTTTAAATGTTTTAAAAACTGTGGTGATCCATTCGGGGGTGGTGAGCAGTTGCTTGGCAGGTATATCTTGGATACGCGTGGGATCTAGCTGGGGATGGAGTCATCACATGTCAGAGTCTTTAGTCTTCCGCTGTGTTTGTTAGGACAGTTCCTTTCAGTGGTTTATAGTTTGAGGACAGTTGTATTTTGCTTACAGTTGGTTTTGTAATGTAATCACTTAAACTTATTTAATAAAGTATGTTTCTTCATTGTCTTATGATTATCATGCCTCGGGTAACCGAGATGGTGGCATTCTTATACCTGAGTGGTCCTGGTAAGGCACTTAGAGTATGGGGGTGTTACAAATGGTATCAGAGCGATGATCCTGAAACCTGTAACCAATGAATCTAATGAATCTAGGGAGTCAATTAAAATGAACCCGGGGTAAAGGTTGTAGGAGCTAATGCAAAGACTTGGGAGACGTCCTAAAGTCGCGAACTCGCCCTACAATTTTGAACCGGTCACCATGGGATATGTGTCGGGATCGTTATGTGCTTATTGTGTGTTGTGTGTATCTATGTAGTAGTATGTTGTATGAATTGATGGATGCATGCATGTGGAGGATGGGGGGATCTGAATTGAAAGATGATGATGACGTGAATTGTATGTTGGTTGACTGTAAAGCATGAAAGTATAAGGATTGATACATATAATTTGGCATGTTATAGTTATGTAAGGAAAAGTGTTTTGTCTATATATATATAAAGCGATGTGTAAGTCTACATGTTGTTGTTGTCGTGTTGAGTAAAAGTACAGAAGGTTGGGAGTGTGAATTGAACATGTGCTGAGTGAATATGTTGAACGAATATGGTGGATAAATATGTGGTATGATGGATGAATTAGTGGAAAAGATGAATCATCGTGGTAGTAACATGTGAATAGGGGACTTGATGTCATGTATTTGTGATTTTGTTTACGAAAAGTGATAGAATAAAAACATGTGGGTAAGTCATAATTGGCAAGTTAGATAAGCTATGTGCATGATGAATGTTGTTGTTTGGCTTTTGAAAATAGTAACATATGATTATGAATACTGGTTTTATGAGTTTTGGACTGGTTTTGTTTGCTTGGTTGTTGTTTAAGCTGTTTGGAAGTAAAAATCAAATAGTTATGTCATCGTCGATTACAGCAAAGTTGTCTTTAAACTGTTATAACTTGAGATGCATAAATGATTTTGATGTGATTCCAATTGGAGGTGATAGCTTGTCCTTTTACGATTCTAACGATAGGTCACACGCCCAAAACGACCAAGAAATGAGTGAGTTATGACTGTTTTACGAAAACTGGACAGTGCTGAGAATTGGGGTACTCGATCGAGTATCCTTGGTACTCGATCGAGTAAGGGGGCACTCGATCGAGTACGTTAGTTACTCGATCGAGTAGCCCTGGTGATTTGTTTTACGTGCTTCTGATCTTGACCTACTCGATCGAGTAAGTCCCTTACTCGATCGAGTGGCCTCAGTACTCGATCTAGTGACCCCTGTTTTGGGTCACATGCTTATCTTTTGACTTCGTTGCATGTTATGTTTAATTCAAAGTGGTTATTTTGCTTCTTTATGCATTGTTTTACATGTATGTTAGTCTTGATACGTAAGTTACCCCATCCTATGGGGTGGTGAGTGGCACCTTTTGGTGAGCATGAGTTTGGTGGGAGGAGATGAGCTATATGTGGTTGTGATAGATAGTGGAAAAAGAAAAGAAAGATCGTTATGGCTTAATTGAGACATAGAGCATGTTTTGTGAGATGAGATGAGCAATATGTTTGTATGTTGAGTAATGTAAAAGTAAATGAATGTGGGCAAGGGATGATGTGAGTTTATGGAACGTGAGAATGAAAAGATTGAAATGAGGGACGCAAATGGTGGCAGCTTGAGATGTGTAAAGAATCATGGAGGGGGATGGTTAGGAGTCGTGTGGGTTAAGAATATACATAGTGAAAGTTCGTTTTAAAGGGGTTGAGAAGTGGGGTATATAGTGAACTTTGTGGAGACATGTCGCGAGGTGGATTTGTAGACAGTTGATGCTGTCGTTTCGTACCAAAAATAAAATACCTAGATACTGCTAACAGAAGTCAGCGGCAAGTAGGGTCGATCTCCACAGGGAGGCGGTGTACTATCTATTTGTCTATCTATCTGTCTAATGTCACTAATGGGGGTTTTGATTGATTCAACTAAACTAATAGGCGAGAGAGGAAAATAAAAGGAATTAACAGCAAGAAAGGAAGAAGTATGCTAAGAGTCGGTCCACCGTGGCAGCTATCAGATCTATACTATCGGGAATATTAAGGCGATTAGACTATTGATAAGAAGAGCTATGGTCGTCACCTTTCGGTCCTTAAACCGCCCTAGAGTGTAAACAGCTTAACTTTCGCCCTCACTGCAATACCCTATTGTAATTAAGCAAGCCTTCCCTTCCAATCTTTCGATCTAGGTCGGGGTTAACTAGAATTATTGGTCTCCTGCATGCATTCATTTGACCGGATAACAATTAAATTGCCTAATACAATTCCTATCGCAAGGCTAATCTATTTAATACAGTTAAGGCATGCTACCACGGCTTCCCTAATCCTAACATACTAGGGGAAATTAGCTAGACATGGGAATGGGGGAAACAAGAAATAAAGGAGAAGGAATAAACATAAATAACAGTAAGAAAAGAAGAGAAAGAGTTAATACTAATTATTGATCCGGAAATAAAAGCAACAGTAGCAAAGGTAAGGAGAAGAATAACGTGATCCCTGCCTCCGGGTAAAGAGAGATGATTACAAATGAAATCCTTAACTCCTATTTATAAGAAATTAGGAGTAGGATTAAACCTAATGACGGAATATAACTAAAAAGCCCAGCCCGTCAGCAATATCCACTCGATCGACCACTTAAATCACTCGATCGAGTGAACTTCACTCAGAGACAGCTCGATCGACCTAGAATAGTGCTCGATCGAGTAAGGGCATATAGAGAACTGGTCGATCGACCATATAACTGCTCGATCGACTGTTTATTCATCCTAAAACCACTCGATCGACTAAGAATGTCCTCGATCGAGTGATTTTTAACTTCAGCAGCTTAGAATTCTTGTTAGTTCGCCTTGACTTGTCCTTTTAGCTCCCGGAACACCTTCACGCATCTCAAGACAGCAACATTTCCTGCTCCAAATCATCTCTTCCTCCAAATGCATGCAAAATGGACGGTAAATGGCTTGATTTCACTCCTTTCGGGTCCATACCTGCAAATAAGACATAATAACCCAAAGTAGCATATTCGGGGCATTTCGTAGCATAAAACCACGATAAAAGCATAGAAATACGTGCATAAAATAGGCTAAAAAGACTACATAAAATGCACGTATCAAATCTCCCCAAACCAAACCTTTACTCGTCCTCGAGTAAACTAAAATGCAACTAAAGGAACGGAAAAAGATAATTCAGAGCTAGCTACAAATGCCCACTTAAGCCAATTTAATGCAAGCAAACTAACACTTATAGCTAACAGTCAAATGCAAACGAGTTATAAGATGTTTATAAATAAAGCTGAACCGTCGACCTTGCAAGACCTTTAATAATGGACTCTCACGGGTCACTCTTTCTCTCATGAAGCAAAGGGCAAGCATATATATGTAAGAGAGGAAGAAAAATAGTCGCTCACCTAGACTACGACCTACATAGCATGCATGCAACTAATATGATAGACAATTCTAGCTACCAAACGTACATTCCAACCAAACGAAGTCCTGTCACAGCCGAGGGCTTACAAAAATATGGTAAAGTGAGGCAATGGGTAAGAAAAGGCAAAACATGTTATGGGAATGTGGAGGTATAGGTGATCAAGCTAGTACCTAAACAGAACCATATGAGACATATCCATTTCCAACTCAATTATGAAATTAAGCACATGCCCTTCAGTTGGCATAAAATCTCACCAAACCAAACTGAACTAACTCCTCAAAAGATATAAATAAAACATAGGAGCAGAAACCGTCAACCATTTTTTCTCGTTTTTCTTTTCTTTTTCTATTTTTTTTTCTTCGGTTTCTTCTTTTCTGATTTTTTTTTCCTTTTTTTTTTTTCGTTTTTCATTTCTGTTTCTTTTTCACGTTTTTTTTTTTCTCATCAACCCCCTTTTCTTCATAAATTACCAACTCCAAATCAATATGATATGAGCCAAACTTGATACAATAGACAATATACCGCAAAACAATCTAAACTAGCTTGACAAGGCAGGCTAAATTTGGATGTAGCTAAGGGTCAACTGGCAGATTTGGCTAATGTGGAGTTTGTGGGTAAAAATGAAAGAAAGGGAAAATGTAAGCACCTCCCTGCATGTGACACCAACCACTAACCCGAATGTATGAAGGCAAAAAGCAATTGAATTTCATATATGTGCAAATTAATGATACATGTTATGCAAGGAGTAACTACTCACAATCCTACATGAAACTGGTCATAAATGACACCAGTTTATAAGGCTCTAAATCTTAGAATTTATAAGTAGGTTGCCAAAATTTCAGGTCAAGTCTATTCGTTCAGCTAAATTTAAACATAAACTCGTAGATATGCAATAAGACAATGCTAAAAGATAACAGTTTAATGCAAGGCTTAAGCAGAAAGACAAATGCAGTGCAATATCATCATTGAAATCTACCGTTCCGACTCAACCTATATGCTAAAATAAACGTGAATATTTTTGAATTTTTAACAATTTTCCAAATTTTTATGTGATTTTATATTTTAATAAGAATAAACAACAATGCAAACGGAAATTAAACGTGACAACAGAAATGCAATAAGGACAATATGCAGACACAGATATGGATGCATAACCTCCCCAAACCAAACCGTACAATGCCCCCATTGTACCAAAACATGGAAAGGAAATGCAAACTAGAGGAGAAAGAGAGTAAATACGGAAAACTCACAAGATACGCTAAATAAGGGGACCTCCCCAAACCGACCATGAAATGGGAGGTTGCTAAGGGCCCGGAAAACCGTCTCAGGAAGCTAATCCAAGTCAATAACACTCGATATCCGTCCAACAGTGGTTGATCGAGTGAGTGGGCGTCCACGAACTGCTCGATCGACTGGAATAGTGGTCGATCGAGTGGTTCTCTAATATGCAGGTGGTCGATCGAGTGGATTAATTACTCGATCGAATGAATCCCTTAGCTACAGTGTTCGATCGAGTAGAATGACTACTCGATCGACTGGTCCTCGATGAATTCCTGCAAAATGAAATTAAAACAGCCCGCAAACTAACAAAAACAAGCTTACTGAGATAGTTTATGGTATAAAACCATTTATTACAACCGAAAGTAAATAAAAAAGTGAAATTAAAATCGCCGGGTTGCCTCCCGGGTAGCGCTAGCTTCAGTCAGGTCCCAGCTCGACCTCCTTTTTCTTCGAGCCTTATAATTAGTTACAATCAAAGCAACTCAAAGCGCGCAACAACCTGTCAAATAGCTGCGCATGTGCTACACAACAGCATAAGTAGCACCAAAGTGGAATAGCAAAATAGGAAATAAAAATGTGTAAACATTTAAGTCTAACAAATTTCCTATGGGCGCTCCTAAATTTATCCACAAAATATAGGAGCGCGGGAGCAATTGTCAATAAAGTAGGGCTCCATTTCAGATTGACAAAATTGAGACGACAAGGACGGTGAATAATTGCTAATTTATTCGTCCACGTGGGAGGGGGTATAGCATAAAAAGGAATAGCATGAGTCAAACGAGGTAGCATATTTTGATTAATAACAATAATAAAATTATCGCTAATTACCTCAGGTAGATTGCTCTTGATGGAATCAATGATAAAAGAGTGTAATACCTCATCCGTGCTAGGAGCAAATACCGATTCATTGTCCTTTCGTCGCCCTCGGTGGAATTCGTCCCAGTAAATCTCGGCCTCAAGCGCATCCATTTCGGCTTTGAATAAGGGAGACTCACCGTAACCATTATCATCGTCAAAGTCGTCATCTAAATCAAGCCCAAATGATGAATTACTGACTCCCGATGACCAAATCGATCGATCGAGCGAATTATTACTCGATCGACCAATTTCTTCCCGCATTTCACTCGATCGAGTGGCAGAATCACTCGATCGAGGACTATCCTCCTGCATTCCACTCGATCGAGTTGTGATATCACTCGATCGAGCAAGTTCTTCTGAAAAATCACTCGATCGACCAATAATTGTCACTCGATCGAGTGATACCTCCTATCTACTGTTGAAATCTTGGCGTGGGGTAGTGAAATATGATAGGAACTCGTCGTCCGAGTCATAGAAGTCATCCTCATCATTGGGCAACACGGTTTCCTTACGAGAAAAACTGCTCTCGAAGATAAACCTCTTCTTCTTGCATCTCACCGCTAACCGAGCTATTTGTGACTCATTCGGGATTCGAGTGTCCATATATCTATCACTCTCTTGCATTTGTGATACAAGCATTCTCGTTAAATATGTCACTCGCGATCTCTTCTCTCTCCATCTCATTTGCTAATTGAGCAACTGCAGACTCGAGCTCATCAAATCGCGAGACATATTCTTGCACTTGGAATGCAAGTTCCTCCATCAAGAATTTCAGCTCCGCAAGGTCTTCTTCTTGTATATCGGGGAATCTGTTGCGGTGGCCATTGATAGGGCGGATGTGGCGGCACAACTACAGCTGCATTGTGCTCGGCAGAACCACATCTCCCGTAGTAAATCACCGTCTGTTCCATAAAATGGGACATCGGTGGTGGGTCAAAGGTACTCAAGTCTTCCCTTTGACTGTCTTTCACCTAGAACTGTCTAGGTAGTACCTGTAAGGCCTATCAAAACAGCACTAAACAAAAGATTAAAACAGCCTCAAGGGAAAAATCCCCTGAGGCTAAAAACAGATAAAATTAAACAAATAAATAAATAGATTGCCTCCCCGGCAACGGCGCCAAAATTTGATGCTGTCGTTTCGTACCAAAAATAAAATACCTAGATACGCTAATGAAGTCGGCGGCAAGTAGGGTCGATCTCCACGGGGGGAGGCGGTGTACTATCTATTTGTCTATCTATCTGTCTAATGTCACTAATGGGGGTTTTGATTGATTCAACTAAACTAATAGGCGAGAGAGGAAAATAAAAGGAATTAACAAAGAAGAAAGGAAGAAGTATGCTAAGAGTCGGTCCACCGTGGCAGCTATCAGATCTATACTATCGGGAATATTAAGGCGATTAGACTATTGATAAGAAGAGCTATGGTCGTCACCTTTCGGTCCTTAAACCGCCCTAGAGTGTAAACAGCTTAACTTTCGCCCTCACTGCAATACCCTATTGTAATTAAGCAAGCCTTCCCTTCCAATCTTTCGATCTAGGTCGGGGTTAACTAGAATTATTGGTCTCCTGCATGCATTCATTTGACCGGATAACAATTAAATTGCCTAATACAATTCCTATCGCAAGGCTAATCTATTTAATACAGTTAAGGCATGCTACCACGGCTTCCCTAATCCTAACATACTAGGGGAAATTAGCTAGACATGGGAATGGGGGAAACAAGAAATAAAGGAGAAGGAATAAACATAAATAACAGTAAGAAAAGAAGAGAAAGAGTTAATACTAATTATTGATCCGGAAATAAAAGCAACAGTAGCAAAGGTAAGGAGAAGAATAACGTGATCCCTGCCTCCGGGTAAAGAGAGATGATTACAAATGAAATCCTTAACTCCTATTTATAAGAAATTAGGAGTAGGATTAAACCTAATGACGGAATATAACTAAAAAGCCCAGCCCGTCAGCAATATCCACTCGATCGACCACTTAAATCACTCGATCGAGTGAACTTCACTCAGAGACAGCTCGATCGACCTAGAATAGTGCTCGATCGAGTAAGGGCATATAGAGAACTGGTCGATCGACCATATAACTGCTCGATCGACTGTTTATTCATCCTAAAACCACTCGATCGACTAAGAATGTCCTCGATCGAGTGATTTTTAACTTCAGCAGCTTAGAATTCTTGTTAGTTCGCCTTGACTTGTCCTTTTAGCTCCCGGAACACCTTCACGCATCTCAAGACAGCAACATTTCCTGCTCCAAATCATCTCTTCCTCCAAATGCATGCAAAATGGACGGTAAATGGCTTGATTTCACTCCTTTCGGGTCCATACCTGCAAATAAGACATAATAACCCAAAGTAGCATATTCGGGGCATTTCGTAGCATAAAACCACGATAAAAGCATAGAAATACGTGCATAAAATAGGCTAAAAAGACTACATAAAATGCACGTATCAACAGTGAGGGAGTTTGGGGAGATTTGGTTTATTAAGAGGTGAAACCACTGTGGGATTTCCTTGGGCAATTAACGGTATAAAAAGAATTTTGATTTCTAGAGATGTAAAAAGGGAGATATAATTGTTTGAACTTTAAACGTTGATTTTTATGGACAAATTAGCGATAAGTGCGAGTGAGTGATAGCATAATAAGAGAAGATCCATAGTAAGAAAGAGTGAGATGATGTCGGTAGAAAATAATGGAATTTGAGTTTTGGAGCAACGAAAGGGTAACTGGATTACTAAAGAGTTAGCTAGAAGGAATAAGGAGTTGAGCTATTAATTGTTATTGTTGAGTGTAAAGAGAAAAGAAGGATAAAAGTAAGCTGAGAAAAAAAAAAATGTTGACCAGAGTTATGTGATATAGAAGTAAGGAATCGTCGAGATTTATGATATTATCATTAGGATATTAGCTAATGATTATATAGAAGTTTCAGGACAATATGATTGATAATGAGTTTCGAGGAATTAAGGGAGTAATAAGTTGGTGGAGTATTGGCAGGATACGAGATATTTGGTGGAGAGTTGGATGACAATACAAATAAGACAGTATTGGGAATGATGTTGATGTAAATTTTGTTGGTGAATTTGATGATAGTTATTTGGAATATTAACCGAAGATTGGAAAGAAATCGTGATGTTTAGAGATGAGTGAAAGAGGTTTGATGTCCGGACAGTGGTGGTGTTATGGTTTGTGACTAAGGGTTAAGAGTGATGGTATATTAGAAAGGTAGCAATTCAAAAGAGGTTGATTTGGTAGGGACCTGATTGTTGTGTATAGTTGTGAGAAGGTATAAGATGTGGTTAGATGAGGCGGATGCTAATAGTTGAATAGTAATGGTATGGTTATACTTGGCAAGAAGTGATGGTTGTGCGAATAGGGGAAAATGTTGTGAGGGGCATATGAGTTAAGCTCGGGCGGCAGGTAACCTATGTTGAGTGGTAACTTACGCGATCAGGATTGACTGGTTGGATGTGATTATGGGTCTATGATGTCTATAAATGTTTGTGTGAGGTTGTGACCTCACGAGAAGCGGTATGGTGTGATAGTTATAATGTTGTTATCTGAATTTTCTGTAATACATGTTGGATACGAGAACGTAATGGAATGATGTTTAAAAAGGGTAATAATTTGACTGATTTGGCATGACTAGTTATGCTTGTCTGTATTCATGATACATGTCAATCTGTGATATGGTAAGGGGATGATATTCACGAGGTTATTATCTGTTTAATTCATAAAATATGTTGTGTTATGATTTAGTAAAGTGGATTTGAGTAAGTTTTTCTTGTCTGAGAAGTTATGCTGGGTCAGTGTTTATGGGTTTGTGTAAGTTGTGATGTCTATCGGTGTGGTTGTAGTGCATCGGGTGGTGATCCGGGCACGGTACTTCGTGATGTGATGCGGGTATTTTCGCACTGCGGTGCGGCAGATGGTGACGGTGTTGTGATGCCGTCACCGGTTGTGGTGGAGTAGGCGAGATGATTGTGATACGAGTTTTCGAAAGTACATACCAGTTATACATAAATTGTTGTTTTATTTGTTGTTGTTTCCTATGAGTTTCGGTTTGATGATAGATCGTTGTTTTGTTTCTTTGATGTTTCTTACAAGTTTCAGTTTGAGAAGGAGGGTAGAGTTTAATATAAAGAGAGTTGTATATATTTTCGTTGTTGTCATGGTATATAAGTGTTCTGTTGATGGGACACAGTTGTCAGGAGTTGTTACAGTACTTTTGATCTTGTTCTAGATAAGGCTTTAGTGGACATGGTAATGACAAGTGATTCGTAAAGCATGTGTGGTAATGATCTGATATATGCAGGTGGTTCATAATCCTTTGTTGAGACAGTGAGTGTAGGGCGTTGAGTAATTAGTGTCGTGTTAAGTTATGTATGAGGCTTGCGGTAATAAAAGAAAGGAACTTGAGGATCTAGGGTGAGTGTACGTAACGAGCGTGGATCGTGAGTTATGCCTTTGGGTGATAGGTGCTTTACATAAAGAAGTATGTTGTTTTGCAGTAATAATGGAGAGTTAGTATGGTGATTTTGCTACGAGCCTTATGGTATAGGTTAGGGGTGTGCAGAGTGATTTGAAGTATGAGAACTGTTGAAGTAAGAGAGCCTTGAGAAATAGGAGTGGTTATGGAAATGAGGTTATAGGCGGTTATCTTTGACATGTGGTGGTGATGAGGATAATGAGATAATATAGCTAAGGATTTAGTATCAGTGAGTTACGAGGACGTAACATTTATCTTAAGAGGAGTAGGATGCAATAAAAGAGAGTTTCATGGTGGTGCATGTTGTAATATAATTGGAAGTAGAGTGTTAGCGTAGCGTAAAGGAGGGATTTGTTTTGTGGATAATACTTATAAAAGGCCATGGCCGTGCTTGTAGTAGTGTGATGCTTCAGAGTATGAGAATATTTTATATAATGTTTGAGTTGGAGGATGATGTTATGAGTCTGAGTAAACTTCGAGGACGAAGTTCCTTTTAAGGGTGGTAGAATGTAACATTCCGTTTGATGTCTATGAGTGTCTTGATTTTGGATTTGATAGTGGATGATATTATGGAGCTAGCAGTGTTAGTGGTTGGTGGTTGGTTATGTATGAAGTTGGTGTCGTGAGAGATATATATGTGGTGGATACGATATCGTGAGTCATGTTAAGGAAGTAAACATAGTTGGTGGAGTGGGTGTTAAGAGTTCATGTTTTATGTTTGGTCGAGTTTTTGAGTTCTTAGTTATGTTGTTGTGTCTTGGTCAAGTTAGTATGGTTGTTTTTAGAGTATGGGTTGAACTTCGGGGACGAAGTTCTTTTTAAGGAGGGAAGACTGTAATACTCCGTATTTATAAGTCTTGGGGTACTCTATCGAGTAGGCCTTACTCTGTCGAGTAAGGGTAAGTTGCGAAATAAAATAGTTTCTGACCTGTTGGGTACTCGATCGAGTAGCTGGGGCACTCGATCGAGTAGGGGGGTACTCGATCGAGTACCTTGGGTACTCGATCGAGTGTCCGGCTTTTACGGGGAGTTTTCTCGGGTTTTGTTAATTATGCGATTAAGGTATTTAAGCTTCGTCGTCATTATTCTAAATCACTTTTACAAAACCTAAATTTCTGTTTAAGAGAGAAAGCAAACAAGTTCATCTTCTTAATCGCATTCTTAGCAATTCCTGAGTTCGACGGTCAGTTCTTGTCGTTGTTTATACCGTTGAGTTCCTTGCGTCGAGGGTAAGATCTATGTACCCTTTTTATTGTCCTTCCTTTAATTTGGTTAAACCCTAATTTTGGGATTGGGGGTTTTTATGATTTGTTATGGTTAGATTGTGATTATGTGATTATGTGATAGGAGAAGGATTTGTAAAGGAGAGGTTTTGAGATTTTTGCTAGATCGTCGATGATTGTGTTGCTTTCCAGGTAGGATTTCCTACTCAGTATTAGTCCCATAATGGGATATTGGTGATGTGTTGTAATTGGATGTTTGATATAATAATTGTATTGTGATTGTGGTTGTGATTGTTGTTGATTGGTTCTCGAGATGCGTTCTCGGCTGAGTGGGGTCACTTGCGGGAGTGGCTTCACGTCCTAGTTTCGCCCTTCGTGGAACCCGCCACGGAAGGGGATGTGCACATTAATGGACAGGGTTATCGCTCGGTATTATGAGCGGGGCTTAGGTGGGAACGGCTGCGGTCCCCCATCGGGCGTGGTGGGTCCAAAGTGGACGATCGAGTGATTGAGACGATTGGAGTTGGGTTGGTTGTGTATGTGTGACAGTTAAGTCGTCGTTCGCTTATCTTATTGTGACATGTATGTTAATTGTGTGATTAGTATTGACCCCGTTTAAATGTTTTAAAAACCGTGGTGATCCATTCGGGGTGGTGAGATTGCTTATTTTAAGGGTATATCTTGGATACGCGTGGGATCTAGTGGGGATGGAGTCATCACATGTCGAGTCTTTAGTCTTCCATTTGTGTTTGTTAGGGACAGTTCCTTTCGGTGGTTTATAGTTTGAGGACAGTTGTATTTTGCTTACAGTTGGTTTTGTAATGTAATCACTTAAACTTATTTAATAAAGTATGTTTCTTCATTGTCTTATGATTATCATGCCTCGGGTAACCGAGATGGTGGCATTCTTATACCTGAGTGGTCCTGGTAAGGCACTTAGAGTATGGGGGTGTTACAGTGGGCTCTCAAGATTAAGGAAGAAGTCGATAAGCAATTCAAAGCCGGGTTCATCAAAGTTTCTGAGTACTCTGACTGGGTAGCCAACATAGTACCCGTACCCAAAAAGGATGGGAGAATCCGTGTTTGTGTTGATTTTAGAGACTTAAACAAAGCAAGTCCTAAAGATGACTTTCCTCTACCACATATCGACATATTGGTAGACAATACCGCAGATCACGCGTTACTATCCTTCATGGATGGGTACGCGGGTTACAACCAAATCAAGATGGCCATAGAAGACATGCATAAGACCGCCTTTGTCACTCAATGGGGAACCTATTGCTATACGGTTATGCCGTTTGGGTTAATCAATGCCGGAGCTACATATCAACGCACCGCAACTACACTCCTGCATGACATGATGCACAAAGAAGTTGAGGTATACGTAGACGACATGATTGTCAAGTCCAAGGATGGAGAAGGGCATATTGAGAACCTTCGCAAATTCTTCTTAAGGCTACGAAAGTACAACATGAGGCTCAATCCTCAAAAGTGCGCATTCAGAGTAATATCTGGCAAACTCCTGGGATACGTCGTTAGCCAACGAGGTATAGAAATAGACCCTTCCAAAATCAAAGCTCTGATCGAAATGCCGCAACCTCAAACGGAGAAAGAAGTCAGAGGATTCCTGGGAAAAGTGCAATACATAAGTCGATTCATATCGACACTCACCATGATCTGTGAACCTATCTTCAAGAAGCAAAAGAAAACAGATCACACCATGTGGGATGATGACTGTCAGAAGGCGTTCGACCGAATCAAGGAGATATTTGTAATACCCAGGATATTTAAGAACGCTGTTGACCGACCTTGTTGACCAAACAGACCTTAGGGATGAATGTGTAAGGGATCAGGCTTGTAACACGAGCTTTATAGGATTGTCTAATCGACCTAGCTGAGGCTACTCGGCCGAGTATCACCTATACTCGACCGAGTAGATCCTACTCGGCCGAGTACTCCCGTACTCGACCTAGTATGGCTGCCGTCGACACGTTAATATAAAATGCAAGTTCGCGTGATTCATTTCATTTCCCATTTCCTCGACAGTTCCTCTTTCTCTAACCCTAGCCTATGTCCCTCTCCTATCACCCCATATCTTCACACTCTAATGTATATGGCGTAAACCTCCACCATGGGAAGGACGGGATTCGCTAGGGAAGGATGACGTGTGTGGTGGCTGTCTATGTCACCGCCGATACGTACTATTAGGTAAGTCTCTGCCTTGTGTTCCTTTGGGTGATTCTTTGAGTATAGTTGTGTAATAGGAGGTGGTTATCATTGTTAGGATGCTTATTGGAGTCGTGCGCGGCTGTGTATGGATGTCTTACATGCTTTGCGATGAGGTAGGTTTCCGACTTAGTTTTACTGTTAATTGTTATGGCATGATTGTTTCATGATTATTGATAACTGCTGATCATCGGAGTATGGGCGTTGTTGTGACGGTGTTGGTGTGGAGAGGTTGTGACAGCTGTGATGCTGTGTGTTGTGATTGTGGTGGAGTCACTTGCGAGAGTGGCTTCACACCCTAGTTCGCCCTCCGTGGAACCCGCCACGGAAGGGGATGTGCACATTAAGGGACAGGGATTTGTTAGTCGCTCGTTGATGAGCTGGACTTGGTGGGATCGGCTGCGGTCACCCACTGGCGGCGTGGATTACCTGTTGCGATGGGTAATCTGGCAGGGCTACACACTTCGGTGTGTAGTCGGTTACTGTGTGAGATCGGGAGACCGGGGAGTGTGGATGATCAGCTAGTTACCTTATTTGCTTGCCTTATATTGATTGAGTAATACTGACCCCGTGTTGTGTTGTAAAACCTGCGGTGATCCATTCGGGGATGGTGAGCAGTTGGCTTAGCAGGTACTGTTGATTGTGGCTGCTAGGATTGGAGGGATCGAGTCTCCATGTTACCAGTCTAGAAGAGCTGTGTCACGAGTTGTTGTAGTTTTATCTTTGGTATTAAGAGGTTGTTGTGAGTTATATTGTATATGGTACATTAATCTTTTATAATTGTTCTTTTATTGTCTAATTTGATCTACTTCCTCGGAAAACCGAGATGGTAACACCTTCATACACTGAAATGGTCCTTGGTAAGGCGTTCTGGTGTACGGGGGTGTTACAAAGTGGTATCAGAGCCGACGATATTGGAACCTGAACCAATGAATCTAATGAATGTAGGGTGTCAACTAAAATAAACCTGGTGTATGTGCGTTGGGAGCCCCAGCCGATGCTAGATTTTGGGTGAGAAGGCGCCCTCATTTCAAGATCATGGCCCCATCGAACTTAAGCCAGACACGGGAAAAAGGGTAGCTAGTAAGAGTCGTCGATTGCTTAATGATGATTGTTGTGTGCATCTATGTTTATGATAATATGTGTCAAGGTGGGTAGATGGAATGGTTGCGATGTGCGACCAGAGGTAAGTTAATCAATTGTTAACGGTGATTGCGTTGTGTAGTGATTGTTACCTGGTAAATGTGGTTAAGTGTACATTTTGTGAGTAGCGGAATCTGTGATGATGTGTTATAGGAGCTAAACCATGCAGGTATGGTAATTAAATTGCTAAGTATGCAAAAGGGTAGGGTGTAGTCGTTATATAGCAAAGTGAGGAATGAAGGTAGAAATGATGATCGAATTGGTAGTGGATGTACAAAATACGTGTTAATATGTGTTTGTGTGGTAGAACTAAGCTCTAATAGTGACGAGCCGGTTGCACGGAACTCCGAACGATGTTATTTATTTTGCAGGAACAATGAAAATTTATGATTTCCTCTTCACTTTTGGGAACTCGACCGAGTAGAGTACTGTACTCGACCGAGTAGACCATACTCGGCCGAGTATAAAGCCACTCGACCGAGTAGCCGTTTGGTGCAAATTTTAATCGCTAGTGTCCTTGAAAACTCGACCGAGCAAGGATGATACTGTAACACCCCCATACTCCAAGTGCCTTACCAGGACCACTCAGGTATAAGGATGCCACCATCTCGGTTACCCGAGGCATGATATTCATAAGATAATAACGAAACAACTTTAAAAGTATATAAAGTTTAAAGTGATTACATAGCAATTCCAAACTGATAAAAAGAAATACAAGATTCTCAGACGGTCTACTGCTAAAACTATCAAAGCTACAAAACATCGTCTGACACATCGGAAGACTTCTAACTGCCACGTGATGACTCATCCCAGCTATCCCATACGCGTCATATCATACCTGCTCAATAACTGCTCACCACCCCCGAATGGATCACCACAGTTTTTAAAACATTTAAACGGGTCGATACTAATCACACAACTCAATATATCAACAATAAGATAAAAAGACAGCTTAACCGTCACACACACACAATCACGCCAATCCCAACAATCTCAATCACCGACGATCGTCCCCTTTGGACCACCACGCCGATGGGGGACCGCAGCCGTACCCACCAAATCCCCGCTCCTCATAATGAGCGATAACCCTGTCCATTAATGTGCACATCCCTTCTGTGGCGGGTTCCACAGAAGGCGAAACTAGGGCGTGAAGCCACTCCCGCAAGTGACCCCACTCAGCCGAGGACACGCCTCGAGAACCATAGACAAACAATCACAATCACAATCACAGCCGTCACAATACAATTACTATATCAAACAATCAATCTCAACACATCAACAATCATCCCATTATGGGACTAATACTGAGTAGGAAATCCTACCCGGAACAAAGAACACAATCGACGGTCTCAACAAATTTGTATCACAAATCCTTTTCTACGAATCCTCCTCCTAACATATAATCACATAATTACTAACAATCACAAAACTAACACAAAACCCCTAATCCCAAAATTAGGGTTTAACGAAACTTGACGAAATACTATAAAATTGGTATGTAGATCTTACCCTCGACGCAAGGATCACAAAGGTATAAAGAACGATGGAATCCGACCTCTCAAGCTCCGGGATTTGTCAACAACACGGATGAATGCGAAGAACGTAACTTGAATCTCCCTTTTAATGTTATTAGGTTTGTAAAAGTGTATTATGAAAGTGACGGAAAGATTTATATATTAATCCGTGTTATTAACAAAACCCGTCGAATTATCACTCGCTAACCGAGCTACTCGATCGAGTAGCTAAGGTACTCGATCGAGTGCCCCCTTACTCGATCGAGTATCCTAGTTACTCGATCGAGTACCCCACAGGTCAGAAACTATTTTAAAATGCAACTCACCCTTACTCGACAGAGTAAGGCCTACTCGATAGAGTACCCAAAGACTCATAAATACGGAGTATTACTGTCTTCCCTCCTTAAAAAGAACTTCGTCCCTGAAGTTCAACCCATACATAAAAACAAACATACTAACTCGGTCAAGACGCAACAAAGCTACTAAGAACTCAAAACAAAACCCCAACTTACAGAACATGAAACCATGAACTCTTAACATCAACTCTACCAACTATTCCTACCTCCACACCTCGCTCACGATGTCGTATCAACTACATCATAAACTCTCCCGACACTAACTCCATACATAACCAACTAGCTCCTTAATACATCATCCAGGGCCAATCCAATATCAAAATACCCATAACATCAAACGGAATGTTACATTCTACCACCCTTAAAAGGAACTTCGTCCTCGAAGTTTACTTACACTCATAAACATCATCACGCCACTATCAAAACTCTCGAACTCCTAAACATCACACTACTACAAGCACGGCCATGGCCTTTTAACAACATCAACCACAAAACAAATCCCTCCTTTACGCTATGCTAACACTCTACTTCCAATTATTTTACAACATGCACAACCATGAAACTCACTTTTATCGCATCCTACTCCGCTTAAGACAAATGTTACGTCCTCGTAACTCACTAATACTAAATCCTTAGTGAAATCATCTCATCCTCCTCATCACCACCACATGTCAAAGATAACCGCCTATAACCTCATTTCCATAACCATTCCTATTTCCAAGGCTTTCTTACTTAAACAGTTCTCATACTTCAATTCACTCTGCACTCCATCTAACTAATACCGCAAAACCCTTAGCATAACCAATACTCCAACTCTTCCACATTACCGCAACATGACATACCTCTCTATATAGACTATATAAAACTTATATCGCCAAAAGCATAACTCACGATCCACACGTGTTGCGTACACTCACACAAGATCCTCAAGTTCTTTTCTTTCATCACTGCAAAACTCATACATGACTTAACAAGACACTAAATCCAAACACCCTTCCCTCACTGGCCCAACGAAAGATTAAAACCACTTGCAGCTTTCAGATCATTACCACACATGTTCTACGAATCACTTGTCATGACTATGTGCACCGATGTCTCATCTACAACAAGGTCAAATGTTCTGTACAACCTCTTACAACTGTGCCCTATCAACAGAAAATCACTATACCATCACAACAACAAAACATACACAACTTTCTCCCATATCATGCTCTACCCTCACACCCAAGTTGAAACTGGTAAGAAACATCAACAAACAAAACAACAAATCTACATGTTCAACCAAAACTCACAAAGAACAACAAAGAAACAAAACAACAATCTATGTATAATGGTATGCACTTTCGAAAACTCGTATCATAATCATCCCGCCTAATCCACCACAACCGGTGACGGCATCACAACACCGTCACCAACAACCGATGTGATGCGAAAATACCTGCATCATAACACGAAGTACCGTGCCCGGATCACCACCCGAGGCACCACAACCGCACCGATAGACATCACAACTTACTCAAACCCATAAACACTGACTCAGCATAACTTCTCAGACAAGAAAACTTACTCAAATCCACTTTATTAAATCACAACGCAACATATTATATGGATAAACAGATAAGCACCTCATGAACATAATCTCCACCATTTCACGGAATACGCATGTGTTGTCAATACACCTAAAATTATAACTAGCCATGCCAAATCAATCAAATTATTACCTTTTTAACCTCATTCCATCAGATTGTCGTACCCTACATATATCACAAACATTCATATAACATCTTTATAACTATCACACCATACCGCTTCTCGTGAGGTCAGAACCTCACACAAACATTTATACACATCATAGACCCATAATCACATCCAACTAGTCAATCCTGATCACGTAAGTTACCACTCGATAAAGGTTACCTGTCGCCCGAGCTTAACTCATATGCCCCTCATAACATATTTTCCCATTCGCATAACCATCACCTCATGCCATACCATTAATATTCAACCACTAGCGCTCGCCTCATATAACCACATCTTATACTCCCTTACAACCATACATATCAATCCGGCCTTTGTAAAATCAACCTCTCTAGGACTGCTGTCTTTCTTATCTATCATCACCCTTAACCACTAGTGACAACACCACAATACCACCACTGCTCGTATATCCAACTTCTTACACTCATATCAAAACAACACGGTTTTTCTCCTATCTTTGGTTAACATCCCCAAATAAAGAACATCAAACCCATCAACAAAATTACCTCAACGTTATTCCCAATATTATATTAATTGTATCGTCATCTAACTTTCCACCAAAATTCTCATATCGTGCAGATATTCTACCAACTTATTATTCCCTTAATTCCTCAAAACCCATGAATAATCATGTTGTCCCGAGACTTCTATGTAACCGTTAACTCAAATCCCCATGATAGTATCATACATCTTGACGATTCCTTACTTTTATATCACATAACTCTGGTCAACAGTTTTCCTAGTTTTACTCCCCTCATTCTTTTCTTTTACTCTCGACAAAATCAATTAACCATAAAACTCGTTATTACTTCTTCTTAACTCTTTAGTGTTCCGGTTGCTTTCTCATTGCTCCAAGACTCACATCCCATTATTTATATCGATATCATCTCATTCTTTCTTACCATGGATCTTCTCTTATTATGCTATCACTCACACTTGCCACTAATCTATCCATAAAATCAACCTTCACTGTTCAAACAATTGCATCTCCTTCGTACATCTCTAGAAATCAAAATTTATTTCATACCGTTAAATGCCCAAAGAAATCACATGTAGTTTCACCTCTTAATAAACCAAATCTTCCAAACTCACTCACTGTCTACAAATCCACCTCGCAACATGTCTACATAAAGTTCACTATATACCACTATTCTCAACCCCTTTTAAAACGAACATTCACTACTTATATTCTTGACTCACTCGACTCCTAACCATCTCCCTCCATAATTCTTTACACATCTCAAGTTGCCACTATCCACATCCTTACTCTCAATCCTTTCATTCTCACGTTCCTTAGACTCACATCATCCCTTGTCCATATTCACTTACTTATTACATTACTCAACATACAAACATATCACTCATCTCATCTCACAAAACATGCTTTATGTCTCTATAAACCATACCAATCTTCCTTTTCTTTTTCCACTATCTATCACAACACATATAACTCATGTCCTCCAACCGAACTCCTACTCACTACAGGTGCCACTCACTACACCATAAGATTGGGTAACTTACGTATCAAGACCAACATACATGTAAAACAATGCATAAAGAAGCAAAATAACAACTTTGAATTAAACATAATATACAACGAATGTCAAAAGATAAGCATATGACCCAAAACAGGGTCACTAGATCGAAATCAGGCCACTCGATCGAGTAAAGGACTTACTCGATCGAGTAGGTGAAGATCAGAAGCACGTAAAACAAATCACCAGGGCTACTCGATCGAGTAACTAACGTACTCGATCGAGTTCCCCCTTACTCGATCGAGTACCAAGGCTACTCGATCGAGTACCCCAATTCTCAGCACTGTCCAATTTTCGTAAAACAGTCATAACTCACTCATTACTTGGTCGTTTTGGGCGTGTGACCTACCGTTAGAATCGTAAAAGGACAAGCTATCACCTCCAATTGGAATCACATCAAAATAATTTATGCATCTCAAGTTATAACAGTGTAAAGACAACCTCTTTATAATCGAAAAAACACAACTACTTGATTTTACTTCCAAACAACTTAAACAACAACCAAGCAAGCAAAACCAGTCCAAAACTCATAAAACCAGTATTCATAATCATATGTTACTATTTTCAAAAATCAAGCAACAGCATCCATCATGCACATATGTTATTTAACTCATTAGTCATGTACTAACCGCATACTTTAAATTTTATAACTTTTCGTAACACAACATTCTCATACATTACAAATCCTATTTCCATGTTACTAATACAACAACATTACAAATACACTTCGTCACTTAAACATATTCATAATCACAAAATTCATATTCTCATGCAATTGCTACCCCATCTTTTCCAATCAATTCATCCATTTCCAACACATTACTCATCATTCTCATACACTTTTCTAACAATTCCAACCAACATTGTAAACCAACTATCATGCAACATGCTTTCAATCAACAACATACGAAATCACATTATCACCATCTTTTCTACACATTCCCCATTCTCCACATACATACATCCACTGATTCATGCCACACATCACCATATAGGTACACAATTCACAAGATAAACACATAGCGATCCCGACTCATATCCCATGGTGACCGGTTCAAAATGTAGGGCGAGTTTGCGACTTTAGGACGTCTCCCAAGTCTTTGCATTAGCTCCTACAACCTTTACCCCGGGTTCATTTTAATTAGACTCCCTAGGTTCATTAGATTCATTGGTTACAGGTTTCAGGATCGTCGCTCTAATACCATTTGTAACACCCCCATACTCCAAGTGCCTTACCAGGACCACTCAGGTATAAGGTTGCCACCATCTCGGTTACCCGAGGCATGATATTCATAAGACAATAACGAAACAACTTTAAAAGTATATAAAGTTTAAAGTGATTACATAGCAATTCCAAACTGATAAAAAGAAATACAAGATTCTCAGACGGTCTACTGCTAAAACTATCAAAGCTACAAAACATCGTCGACACGGCGGAAGACTTCTAAGCGCCACGTGATGACTCATCCCGGCTATCCCATACGCGTCATATCATACCGCTCAATAATCGCTCACCACCCCGAATGGATCACCACGTTTTTAAAACATTTAAACGGGTCGACTAATCACACAACTCAATATATCAACAATAAGATAAAATTAGCATGACTTAACCGTCACACACACACACAATCACGCCAATCCCAACAATCTCTCAATTGACCGATCCTTTGGACCCGACCGCCGAGTGGGGGACCGCAGCCGTACCCACCAAATCCCCGCTCCTCATAATGAGCGATAACCCTGTCCATTAATGTGCACATCCCTTCTGTGGCGGGTTCCACAGAAGGCGAAACTAGAGCATGAAGCCACTCCCGCAAGTGATCCCACTCAGCCGAGGACACGCCTCGAGAACCATAGACAAACAATCACAATCACAATCACAGCCGTCACAATACAATTACTATATCAAACAATCAATCTCAACACATCAACAATCATCCCATTATGGGACTAATACTGAGTAGGAAATCCTACCTGGAACAGCAACACAATCAGACGGTCTCAACAGCTGTATCACAAATCCTTTTCTACGAATCCTCCTCCTAACATATAATCACATAATTACTAACAATCACAAAACTAACACAAAACCCCCAATCCCAAAATTAGGGTTTAACGAAACTTGACGAAATACTATAAAATTGGTATGTAGATCTTACCCTCGACGCAAGGATCACAAAGGTATAAAGAACGATGGAATCCGACCTCTCAAGCTCCGGGATTTGTCAACAACACGGATGAATGCGAAGAACGTAACTTGAATCTCCCTTTTAATGTTATTAGGTTTGTAAAAGTGTATTATGAAAGTGACGGAAAGATTTATATATTAATCCGTGTGATCGGAGCCATTTGGTGTTCACAATTAAGCATATGTGGTCGTTGGTCAATGGTCGATACAAAACACAATTTATACTTCACAAACAACTCTACAATTAGTAAAGAGGCAAGTAAAGGTCGGATCCCAAGGGACGGGTATTGAAATGAAGATTCTATTGTAACTAGTGGTGTCTAGGGGTGTCACAAATTGGGTTGATGTAGAAGGTTACTAAACTAAAATAGCAATGAAAATAAACTAACAAGATAAATGAAATAAGGGTGTAAACAATTGATTAAAAGCACTAGGGTGTCATGGGTTCATAGGGGAATCATGGGATATGATCATACAAACATGTTCTCAAATTATAAGCAAGCAATTATTGTTGTGATGGATTGAGTTGGGTTATATCTTACAATCCTAGGAAAGTTTGGGTCCCGGAGCCGAATCTCTTGGATTGTACAACACCTACAAGTCGACTTAATCTTCCCTACTTAACACATGCATGGTCTAACAAGACTCGAGTTGGGTTATGTCTTACAAGTCAAGTTGAAAGGATAGAAGATGATAGTAAATGCAAGGATTCATAGGCTTAGCATTTCATCAAATATAACATGTGCATGTATTAAGATCAAAACAAGCAAGCAAATAAGATATGAAAGCATATTAATTTAAGCATGAATCATTCCCCATGTTGGTTTCCCTAATCACCCATTAAACCCTAGCTAAGAGACTACTCACTCATTATCATATTGATCATGCTAGAAAGGTTGTCAATCATACTAACATAATGAAACATGATGAATAAATGAAAGTAATTAGCAATAATTAAAAAGGGATTAAGAGATTATACCTACTAATGATTCCAATAACAAAGCAAGAATAATAGAAGTACTTGAATCCTAGATTGAGAGGTTGTCAATCTCCCAATAATAACCCAAATAATCTTCAATTACCCAAAATAAAGTAAGAACAAGAGAGAGATTAAAGAACTAAAACTTGGATTAAAACTTGATTAATATTTGATTACAATATTGAAGAGAGATTTGATTGATATTAACTACACTAATTATTGATAAGAAGAACATGCCCCTCTAATTAGACTAATGGGGTATTTATAGTGAAAATTAGGGAGGATGCATTAGGGTTAACTAAGGGCTAAAATAGTAATTACACTTTTTAAGTTGAGCAAGGAGCCTCCGGGATTATCCGAGAGAAGGGCTTCTCCATTTCGTAGCTTGAAGAACGAGCGTATTTGTCTTTGTAATCCGTGCGGTGGGAGTCGGGACGGCCGGATCTGGGATGGACGATCCGAGCGGATCAAGGAACAAGACGCTCGGACTGGGCATGGGGAATCCGAGCGGATTCTGGTGAGGACGCTCGGACTGGCGAGGACGGACGGATTCTCTACAATCCGTTCGGATTGTAGTCAAAGCAGACTTTCCTTCTTCTTTTTCTTCCCTTTTCTTCATGAATTCCTTGGGGATTTCCTTGGGGACTCAAGGATCCTTTTCTCAACAATGCTCTTCTACTATGCTATGTACAAAGGCCTTCTAGTCTTGTCTCTCCTTGATGCTTGGTCATTGAATATGATCAATTTAGCCTTGTTTTGCCATGAAAATGCAAGATTCTTACTCCTTTCCTACCAAGGGATCAAAATCTCAAAGAATATGCAAAACAAAGAACTAAAGATAAGAAATGACCCAAATAGGCACTAAAAAGCATGGAAACAATGGTAATTCGGGGGCTAAATATGCGCCAATTATGGTCGCATCAAATATCCCCAAACCGAACCTTTGCTCGTCCCGAGTAAAG
Organism: Silene latifolia; assembly: GCF_048544455.1. NCBI lineage: Eukaryota > Viridiplantae > Streptophyta > Magnoliopsida > Caryophyllales > Caryophyllaceae > Silene > Silene latifolia. The sequence goes on along the minus strand of NC_133535.1, from coordinate 119,785,437 downwards.
AGGTGACAAAGACTAGGACCAATACTAACCTAACCTAATAATAATAGCCGATATGAGACAATTAGCGGGTCTCACTCCGCCCCTTCAACTCACAACAAGACAACCATGAGGTAGGATGCCTTCTTGCAAGGCAAGGTGGGTCTTGCCAAAATGGCGACACATCCAAACTTTAAAGCACACAAAATCACATAATGGATGCATCTACAAAAAGAATAGCCACTTTCCTCATCTAAGTGGCGGAAATTATCTACAAGGGAAGCAATTCAAGGGTACACAATCCTTCATAGATGCAATTTGTTCAAACTACTAAGCCTAGAAGGATACCAATAAATCACCTCCAAAAGGTGTCAAGCTAGGGTACCTTTGTCCTCAATCGTTAAATGCTTTTGTCAAGAGTAGACTCCCTATGGTGTTAGAAACACTGGAGGATCGCGGAATTCCCCCTCTTGCCTAGACAAGAAGAAGGGTCGTCCCCTCTCTACCATGCACAAAAATGGATATGATGGATAAAGGGATCAATAGATGTTTGAGTTTCATTTTGGGAGTTTGTTTTTGTTTTTGTTTTTCCCCCCAATTTCTTGTGGCATTTGACTTTTTGAGAACACTTTCTTTGCCATTTCTTTTTGATTTTTGGCATTTCAACACTTGACAACTTTTTGCATTTCTTTTTTTGAACATTTTCAAAGTCACCCCAATTAGTAACGAGGGTGCCTTGTATTTGAAGCTTAGGAGTTCTATTTTTGCTCCTCTTTTCATTTGATGCATTTTTGCAAACTTTCTTTCACTTTTCATTTCATTGAACTCAAATTGATTTCTTTTTGTTTTGTGCCCATTCCCTTTGATGACAAAAATGTGGTAGAACATGGATGAATGATAGAAGTATGCATGGTTTCAAGGGTCACCTTGGAATAAACGGTAGCCAAGGAGTTATCACACCACAAGGTACTCTTGACTAGGCCTTAAACCATGGGTCAAAGGATACTAGCATGACACATCCTAGGGTGTTTTACAAGTATTCTAACAAGCAAAGTCTTAAGAATAAAAAGCATCTACTAGGGCCTATATACACTTGTCAAGCTTCCCAAATAGACGGTTTCGCAAAATTTTTCTAACATGCAACTACATGCCATGATGCAACTAACATATACACATCCTAATGCAAATGATTCTACCAACTAATATGCCAAATAATTCTAGATGCGATCCTAAGTTCACATTGTTTTTACCGCATCAATCAAAATAAAGCCACATAGTCATTAACATAAAGAGGAAAAAGGAGATTGGAAAGATCATACCATGCGGTCTTCAATATCCTCATGTCTCGGATGTGGCGTAGTCAATCAAAGTGAACAAGGATGAAACAAACACAATATATACAAGACAATATATACAAAGGAAATGAACTTGTTTTTGGTTTTTCAATTTTTCGAATTTTTATGATTTTTGAAATTTTTCAATTTTTATGGTTTTTGAATAAAAGTTAAGTGTTAGAATTCCCATCCCCACACTAATATGGGCATTGTCCTCAATGGCCAAAATGATGGAAATTATGCAAAGAATGATGCATGATTTCTATACTAAATGCAATTCTACACTAAGCTATACTACATGATGCATGGTTTTTGTTATGACGGAGAGGATAATTTAAATTACCTCCCGTTGCGTATGCATTAACTTCCCCAAACCAAGTAAGACACTATTGCTAATGTCAAAGCATGGGGGAGTTCATGCACATGCTATGCTATGCATGAAACTAGATTGTCATTTTGGATTTTACAAAAGTGGGAACAATGAAGAACACCTCAAAGGAACCGAGGTGTGAGTCCTTTGATGTTGCTAGGACTAAACCAACAATGATCAAAATGAAATAAAATACAAAGAGATATAGACAAACCATGGGAGTGTAGGAGTCTCCAAGGCTAGTCTTCCATCATGCTACTATCATCACCACTTCCCTCATGAGAAGTGGTCACATTGCCACTTTCCTTGGCACTTTCTTCTTTGCTTTCTTCACCATCATCTTCCTCATCATTATCTTCACCATCTTCACCATCTCTTTCTTCATCTCCACTTGCTTCTTCCTCAATATTATCATCAATCTCCTCATCATTTCCAACAACCTCATTGTCTTCCACCACGTCCCTAGATGCACCCGGAAACAAGGCTTCTCTATCCGCCCAACTAGGCAAAGGACAAGATGGATCAAGGAGTCCTTGCCTAGCTAGATGTAGGAGGGGAGGATATTGAGCTAAATAAGAATTCTTCCGATCTTCATAAGCTTGCTTGTGCATGGCTTGCATTAGAAGAGTTACATAGTCTTTCCCAATTTCAACTCCTTGTGGTTTGAACTCTTCATAATCATAGGGGTAAGGTGGTATAACAATGGAAGAGGAGGGAGTTTCATGATCACCCTTTTGTTGTTGAATGATGTACTCGGCTTCTTCGGATAGGGGAAGTAAATAGTTGGTCCGGTGGACACTAAGACGGCAAATCTTTGCGGGTAAAGTGAATGATCGAGCCTCACTTGTAAGCCACCCATACTTTGTATCAAGGGAATTGTGAACAACCCACTTAAACTTGTTAATCAAGGTGGACATATCAATAAGATGGCCACCATCCTTAGCCTTGTACTTGCTATCCTTATTGAAATTAGGATCAAAGTGCTTGGCTAGGACCGTGACAAGGCCGCCATTAACAATTACGGTTTGACCCTTCTTCCCACTATCTATATGGAGCCATCTATCAACCAATAGCCTCAAAGAATTGTAAGGCTTGGTGTGAATTCTTCCAATATTCAAAGTTGATTCAAGGAGAATAAAATCGAGTCCCGTGAAATGATTGGTGTCTTTCCTAGCAATTATGGTATTTCCCACAACTTTGTGCCATATTCTTATGCCCGGATGATGGACCAAAAGAGCACGACAAGCTTTAAAATCTTCAAATTTCTTCCCGGAGATTGCCTCCCAAAGAGGCTCGGGATCATACTTCCCATATTGCTTATAAAAATTATGTTCATCGCTAAGACCCAAAATTTCACCCAATTCCGGAAAGGTAATGCGTCTACTAGTGTTAGCTAGACGAAACTCAATATTTTCCCTATTCTCAACTTTTGTCACTTTTAAAGAACTTAAGAATTCCAAGACAAGGGAGGGGTATGTTACTTCCTTCATATCAAACAATTTCTTTAAACCCATGGCATTGAAAAAGACTCTTGTTTGTTCAAGAACACCCAACTTCTCTAAAGTATCTTGGCATATGAATTTGGTGGATTGAATTTGTCTCATAGCAAACTTGACAAATGTATTTCTATGGGAGTCGGAAATGAATGTTACCTCCGGATAATGCAAGAGTTGATTAATTACCGGAGTAGAGGGTGATGCTTCCATAGAAATTTGTTGAGGTGGTTGCACTTCCAAGCTTGGTGTTGATACCACCATTGCCAAAGCTTTCTTCATTTGTAGAGCTTTTTGCCTTTGAGAGAGAGTTGTAGTCTTTGGTGCCTTTGTTGCCTTTGCCTTTGCTTTTGTTGCTCCCTTTGTTCTTGCCATTTGATGAGCTAACCAAGAAAAAGATCAAAAATCTTCAATTTGTAGAATGCCCAAATCGATTTTGAAAGTGAAAGGCTTTGCCTTTATGAGAACAAAAATCAATTCAAAGGTGAAGATTTTGTTCTTGGTTTTGATTGTTAATGAAGATGGAGTGATTGATTTGTTATTTGAAAGATGGTTTGATTTGATTTTGGTGAGTTTTGTTGAGGGTTTTTGTTTTTGAGATGGAGAGGATGAGGGTTTTGATGTTATGGGTAGTGTTTATGAGTGAATGAATGAATGAATGAAGGTGGGGTGGGTATTTAAAGAACTCGACAATATTAGGACGCAGGGACAATCCGTGCGGATTAGGCGCAATCCGCTCGGATTCTTCAGCTTCAAATTTTCAAAAATCCCGCCTAGAGACGGGCGGATTCTGGGGAATCCGCTCGGATTCATTTTGGATGAGACGGGCGGATTTCGCTTAAGACGGACGGATTCTTGTACAGAGATTTTTCTTTGTTTTTCTTCAGCTGCAAGACGGGCGGATTGTCTACAAGACGGACGGATTCTGTGAGACGGGCGTCTTTCCAGGAATCCGCTCGGATTCTTCAACAGTCAAGAATTTTGCAGTTTTCAGCTCAGCCCAAGACGGGCGTCTTCTCAGCAGGACGCTCGGATCCTCTGCAGACGGGCGGATTCTCAGGAATCCGCTCGGATTGGTCCTTGTGCATACGGATTCAGTTCCATCCGTGCACCAACGCATTCCCTTATCATTCTTTCTTTCTTTCTTTCAAATCTTGTGTTCTTCATTGCGGGGGCACTACTAAGGCATGAATAGCCTAGGCAATTGCCATCCCCACACTAAGGTAAAGCACTACACATCAATTAAAATCATTAGTCCCTCCCTCACTTCTCTCTTTTCATGACAATTATTTTGATCAAAGTAAAAATAAATCCAAAAATGACAAAAATGCAATACAAAAATTAAATGTAAGTTAGGGAGTTAGAAATATTTACAAGTGGTGGTTTAGGGAGGACTCCACCAAACTCTCATTCTTGATGAGATGTCAAGGAGGCATGTTCAAGGTGTTGTTGATGTTGCTCAACACCTTGAAGAAGTAATCAAAAGCTTGTTCATTGTTATGGTAGAGGTCCTCAATAGACCGTGGCCCTTGTTGTTGATCATGATCGATGGCATGCCCAATGTAGGGATTAAAGATCCCTTCAAATTCGTCGTCCCAAAGACCACAAACTTCATTGAGTTGATCATTGAAAATCTCTTGCTTGGATGGAGACAACTCTCCCAATTTCTTCTCTTGGCCAATGAGGCCATCATCTTCTTCCTTGGTTGATTTTGATGAGCTTTGCGAGCTCTCCTTGTCACAATTCACTTGCTCTTTGAATGGAGCATCTTCAACTTTCTTCCTCCATTGGAGTTCCGATTTCTTCTTCTCATCTTTCCGGCTATAATGATCAATCATGAAACATGGCTCATGCAAACGAGGAGCTCTCATGGTCTTGTCAAGATTAAAAGTTATGCTTTCATCTCCCACTTCTAGAGTGAGCTCTCCATGTTTCACATCAATCACCGCACCCGCGATGTGTAGGAAAGGTCTTCCTAAGATGATTGGAATGTTGGAATCTTCCTCCATATCAACAATGACAAAGTCCACCGGGATGAAAAACTTCCCAATTCGCACGGGGACATCTTCCCATATCCCTAGCGGTGTCTTCGTCGATCTATCGGCCATTTGAAGAGTGATATTGGTACATTTAAGCTCTCCCATTCCCAACCTTTTACTTACCGAGTACGGCATGACACTCACACTAGCCCCTAGATCACATAAGGCTTTGTTGATTGTTGTGTCGCCAATGGTACACGGTATTGAGAAGCTTCCCGGATCCTTTAACTTTGGAGGTGAACTCCCTTGAAGTATTGCACTACTCACCTTAGTGAAGGCGATAGTCTCAAGTTTCCGGATCGACTTCTTCTTTGTGAGGATATCTTTCATGTACTTTGCATAGGCCGGAACGTGATTGATTAATTCCGTGAAAGGAATTAAGACTTCTAAGTTCTTCACAATTTCCATGAACTTTCCAAGTTGATCATCAAATTTAGGCTTGGCTTGACGACTTGGAAAAGGAAGTCTAATCACAATGGGCTCCTTTTCTTTGGCTTTGTCTTCATTTTTCTTTGAGCTTTCTTCTTTTGATGATTCCCCTTCTTTGGGACCTTGCACCACAACTTCATTCTCACTAGCTCTCACAACTTCATCCTCAACTTGCTCCTTCGGTGCTTCATATCTTGTACCACTTCTCAAGTGAATGGCACTAACCGTTTCATGTCTAGGGGATTACTTTGAGGTGGTAATTGCCCCTTTTGTCTTTGTGAGCTCGAAGATGCTAGTTGGGTCAATTGTGTTTCCAACATCTTGGTGTGAGCTAGAATGTTGTTGATGGTGGTGTCTTTTGCTTGGCTATCTTTTTGCATTTGGGTGAAAAATTCTTGTTGATTCTTTTGCATTTGAAGGACCGCTTTTTGGACATCAAAACTTTGGTCATTGTGGTGATTGTATGGATTTTGATTTTGGTAACCTTGGTTTTGATTGAAAAAGGGTTTTTGATTTTGATTTCTCATGGGTGGTGGAGTGTATGTTGTTTGAGGGTTTTGGACATTTTGGCTTTTGTATGAGAGATTTGGATGGAACTTGGTGTTTTCATTGTAAAAATTTGAATAAGGGGTACCACTTTTGTAGGCTTGGAAAGCATTGACTTGCTCGGTTGTTCCCCTACATTCGCTTAAGTCATGACCTAAGGTTCCACAATTCTCACATATCCCGCTTGGGATTGATGAGGATGCCGTCATGGCATTGACATGATGCTTTGATGATTTTGAGCTTTCCTCAAGTCTAGCCATAGCTTGTTCAAACTTCAAGTTGATTGTGTCAATGTGAGCACTAAGTTGAGCACCCAATTGAGTAACGGTGTCCACTTCATACTTTCCTCCTCTAGTAGCCTTGCGAGGCCTACTATATTGCGAATTATGGACCGCCATTTCCTCAATCTTGTTCCATGTTTGATTGTCATCAACTTCGGTGAACATTCCATTTGATCCCATATTGAGAATGTTCCTTGAATCTTCATATAAACCATTCCAAAATTGTTGCACTAAAAACCATTCGCTAAGTCCATGGTGAGGACATGAGCGACAAATACCTTTGAACCGCTCCCAAGCTTCATACAAAGATTCTTCATCCCTTTGCTTAAAACCCGTAATTTGAGCTCTTAGCATATTGGTCTTTTCCGGTGGGTAGAATTTTTTGTAGAAAGCTAGAGCTAGCTTCTTCCAAGAATCTATTCCAAGGGTGGCCTTATCAAGGCCCTTCAACCATTGCTTTGCGGTGCCGATTAACGAAAAAGGAAATAAGACCCATCTTATTTGGTCTTGAGTCACGCCCGTTTGAGAGATAGCTTCACAATAATCACAAAAGGTTTCCATATGAGAATGAGGGTCCTCACTAGGCATTCCCCCGAATTGGCTCCTCTCAACTAGTTGAATGAAGGCGGACTTGGCAATAAAGTTTCCGGTAAGATATTGTGGGGTAGGAGTACCATTTGGTAGATCCTCCTCGGTGGGTATAGAGTGTGACGAGAATTTAGGCATTGTAGGTGGATTTTGTGTGGTATTGTTTAATGGGTTCTCTTCTCCTTCTATTGCGAAAGGATTGACAAACTCACTAGTGGGTTGAACAACTTCACCAACACCTCCCAAATTCCTCCTAACAAGTCTCCTATTATTCGTCAAGGTTCTTTCGATTTCACGGTCAAAAGGTAACAAATCTCTTTGTAACCTTCTAGACATGCAAAATATCAAACAACTCGAAAACAATTAGAACAATCCTTGAGGAGTTTTACTTCCCCAAGGTGAAAAAGACACAACTAAAAACAATAAAAGAAATCTTAAATCAATTAAACACCGTCCCCGGCAACGGCGCCATTTTTGATCGGAGCCATTTGGTGTTCACAATTAAGCATATGTGGTCGTTGGTCAATGGTCGATACAAAACACAATTTATACTTCACAAACAACTCTACAATTAGTAAAGAGGCAAGTAAAGGTCGGATCCCAAGGGACGGATATTGAAATGAAGATTCTATTGTAACTAGTGGTGTCTAGGGGTGTCACAAATTGGGTTGATGTAGAAGGTTACTAAACTAAAATAGCAATGAAAATAAACTAACAAGATAAATGAAATAAGGGTGTAAACAATTGATTAAAAGCACTAGGGTGTCATGGGTTCATAGGGGAATCATGGGATATGATCATACAAACATGTTCTCAAATTATAAGCAAGCAATTATTGTTGTGATGGATTGAGTTGGGTTATATCTTACAATCCTAGGAAAGTTTGGGTCCTGGAGCCGAATCTCTTGGATTGTACAACACCTACAAGTCGACTTAATCTTCCCTACTTAACACATGCATGGTCTAACAAGACTCGAGTTGGGTTATGTCTTACAAGTCAAGTTGAAAGGATAGAAGATGATAGTAAATGCAAGGATTCATAGGCTTAGCATTTCATCAAATATAACATGTGCATGTATTAAGATCAAAACAAGCAAGCAAATAAGATATGAAAGCATATTAATTTAAGCATGAATCATTCCCCATGTTGGTTTCCCTAATCACCCATTAAACCCTAGCTAAGAGACTACTCACTCATTATCATATTGATCATGCTAGAAAGGTTGTCAATCATACTAACATAATGAAACATGATGAATAAATGAAAGTAATTAGCAATAATTAAAAAGGGATTAAGAGATTATACCTACTAATGATTCCAATAACAAAGCAAGAATAATAGAAGTACTTGAATCCTAGATTGAGAGGTTGTCAATCTCCCAATAATAACCCAAATAATCTTCAATTACCCAAAATAAAGTAAGAACAAGAGAGAGATTAAAGAACTAAAACTTGGATTAAAACTTGATTAATATTTGATTACAATATTGAAGAGAGATTTGATTGATATTAACTACACTAATTATTGATAAGAAGAACATGCCCCTCTAATTAGACTAATGGGGTATTTATAGTGAAAATTAGGGAGGATGCATTAGGGTTAACTAAGGGCTAAACTAGTAATTACACTTTTTAAGTTGAGCAAGGAGCCTCCGGGATTATCCGAGAGAAGGGCTTCTCCATTTCGTAGCTTGAAGAACGAAAAGCGTCTTTGTCTTGTAATCCGTGCGGCCGGGAGTCGGGACGGCCGGATCAGGATGGACGATCCGAGCGGATCAAGGAACAAGACGCTCGGATTGGGCATGGGGAATCCGAGCGGATTCCTGGTGAGGACGCTCGGATCGGGCGAGGACGGACGGATTCTCTACAATCCGTTCGGATTGTAGTTCAAAAGACTTTCCTTCTTCTTTTTCTTCCCTTTTCTTCATGAATTCCTTGGGGATTTCCTTGGGGACTCAAGGATCCTTTTCTCAACAATGCTCTTCTACTATGCTATGTACAAAGGCCTTCTAGTCTTGTCTCTCCTTGATGCTTGGTCATTGAATATGATCAATTTAGCCTTGTTTTGCCATGAAAATGCAAGATTCTTACTCCTTTCCTACCAAGGGATCAAAATCTCAAAGAATATGCAAAACAAAGAACTAAAGATAAGAAATGACCCAAATAGGCACTAAAAAGCATGGAAACAATGGTAATTCGGGGGCTAAATATGCGCCAATTATGGTCGCATCACCGTGTTATTAACAAAACCCGTCGAATTATCACTCGCTAACCGAGCTACTCGATCGAGTAGCTAAGGTACTCGATCGAATGCCCCCTTACTCGATCGAGTATCCTAGTTACTCGATCGAGTACCCCACAGGTCAGAAACTATTTTAAAACGCAACTCACCCTTACTCGACAGAGTAAGGCCTACTCGATAGAGTACCCAAAGACTCATAAATACGGAGTATTACAGATACTCAACCGAGTAGTCGACACTCGGCCGAGTATGCCCAACACTCGACCGAGTATTGCTGTAGCGGGACTTACACGGGTTATACAAAAATCCTATTTTCGTCCCATTCTTTCTTATTTCTGCCTCCCATCTTCACATCTCCTTCTCTCTAAAACTCCATACCCTTCCTTTCTCAAGCTTTTGGGGTCAATCCTTGGTGATTAATTCATTCTCCCTTGCTATAAACCAATCTAAGGTAAGGTTTTAAGTTGATTTCTCTCTTTATTTTCAAAGTTATGGTATAATTTCAGCTATACTTCGAATTCTCTTTGGGAGCATCTGAAATCGAGTATTTATCTTACTAATTCTTGGATTTACTCGTATATAAACCTTGTGTATGCCCTTGTTTAAGCAATTGCATGGTTTAAAATTTGATTTTTATATCCTAGGGTTGCTAAAAACGAAACCCTCTTTGTTTGATGTTTATCCTTTGGTTTGAGGCAACTCAAAGCTTCTAATCATATAATTTGTAAGGTATTTGGTGATTTTCTGATAAAATTTGTCTTAAAAGATCGTTTCAAAATCTGTATACAATTGAAAACAGACCGTCTTTTACTATAAGAGTTGTTGTGTCAATCCCTTGTTAAAAACTTGTTCGTTTGCAGTATGGTGAATACCAGAGGCTTACCCAGCAAAAGAACTCGTGTTAATGTCCAGCTTGTGACGGGTCAGTCCAGCCGTGAACCTATAGTTCCACCGGTGGAGGCACATCCATCGGTAATATTCTCTGATTTCAATCACCGTAAGGCTTTTGTGGCCCTTATGCGTCGTCCATTCCGCCCCGCCCGCTGTATTAATCCTGGAATTCATGAGACTTTAGGATTAAAGAGGACATATTTCACATCTTTCGGATTCTGGGTATGGAGGAGTTATATCACCTGAGGAAGAAATCCTACCCCCACTTAACCTTGGAGTTTTTGAGCTCCTATGTTTATGACAAGAAGGGAAAGACTGTCTCTTTTCGTCTCATGAATGAGGATCATGAGCTTACCCTAGACGAGTTTGCTGACCATTTGGGTCTAGAGGCCGAGGGGGAGGGGTACCTTAGTGATGTGGCCAAGAACAGTGGTGCACCTCTTTACCTTCCATATTTGACTGGCAAACCTGCCCCTAGTGTTAGTGCCATACTGATCAATAATGTGCAGCACGTTTCCCTTCGTATGTTTCTGAGGATGTTGACCTGTTTACTGTACTCGAGAGACGACGTGAGCAAGCTTAATTCTCACGAGGTCATGTTGCTTATGTCTTATCTTAACCTACATCGTCAGAAACCGTTCTACTACAGTGCTCCAGGGGTAGTGTGCTCTAGTCTTGAGCGCATGGCACAGTCCGATACCCGACATATTGCTTACGGGGCTATAGTGACCCGCCTAGCTCAGCGCCTGACAGATTTTGACGCCTCACCTCCGGAGAGGGATGAGTATGTAGAGACTGTTCCTACCATGGATGCTCAGTACTTGTGTCAGAACAGATGGTTGAGGAGGATGGATGACAGGTCTTATGCTTGGAGGGTGAGGGGATCTATGTGGGTGGTGCTTCCAGACCCAGCTCGCCTCCCTGTTGTTGACTATTTGGCTGAGTGGGAGCCTTGTGCTATCCCTAGGCCTGTGCCCCAGACCTACCTGATTGACCCACGGATCCTCTTGGACCTACCTGAGCCTGTCACCGTGCCTGAGGGGCAGCATAAGGCACCTCCCCCACCTCGAGAGCGCCGTAGGGTGAGGCAGTCTAAGGTAGACCCAGTTGTACCTGAGCCCTCTTACTCTACCCCTGACTTCTACCCTTACCAGTACTCGCTCTACCCCATAGTGCATGACCCCAGGATGCAGCCGAGTGACCTGGCTGAGCGGATCTCCACTACTTTGGTGCTCCGCAACATGTGTGAGATGGCCCTTAACCAGGGCATAAGGACACAGCTAGCACAGCCTGTCTGGTGGAGGGGACCGGGAGTGGACACGGGAGTATTCCACAGTTACGGAGTTGACCCGAGTTACTGGAGACTTCCGGAGGAGACTGAGTTTGGTTGCCTTGCGGGACCGTGGGGAGCCAACTATGGCAGTCAGCTAGGAGGAGATTCATCAGCAGCAGCAGCAGGTTTTCCAGGTGTGGGCAGTTCAGGCGCGGGAACTTCTGGCGCAGGTGGTGATGATGACATGGAGGAGGGTCCTCGTTATTGACCTTGTGACGTTAGTTTACTTGGATTGACTTCGTAGGTGTTGGATTTATTTCTTTTGTGTTAGATTTATGACTTTTGCGTTGGATGTTCACTTTCAGGATTTATTATTTACTGTTGGATGACTATACTCGGCGATAAGGCCGCTATTTACTTAACTTATGGTGTGGAGACGTGTTGGATTTCGTGATGATAGGAACCAGTTATGTATGGTATTGTTGTGGAGAGTTAGGTTGCAGGTAATTTGTGAATGCTCTATGTAATGGCGTTAAAAGCCTTCTGCCTGTCATAACTCGACCGAGTATAACCACTACTCGACCGAGTAGAGCTTACTCGGCCGAGTATACAAATATACTCGACCAAGTACAGCTTACTCGATCGAGTATCCGTTTATAATTGGCCGATTATTGCTGATACAGAGATCATGACATGTGATAGTATGAATCGCAAGAGTCATGTGAATACTTGTATGTAAGAGTCTGCAGGTGCCTTATATTGTCGTTTTGTGTAATCAATTGTCCAAAGGATGAACTATGATCTATGATCACGTCACAGGTATGCAATTGCTTTGATCATATACTAATGGTGAATGTTTAGTTAATTGGGCAGCGGTTAATATCAGGGTATACATGAGTCTTTAAATAATATGGAAAGGTGACACAATGCCAGACGATATTACAGCTGTCACCAGCCTTACACGTGTATATGTTTGGTTGTTTGTCGTCGCGTCACAAGTATAGCAAATCCAACTGGATAAGTGAAACAGGCGGTTAGTATATGACTAAAATGACAAGTTAAAGAATAAAGCTGTTAATATTCGATAACATTATCTTTGGATATAGAATACTTAATTGCCATATTATTCTGTTGTTATGGGTCACGAATGAGTAATATCGTAGGTTAAGTGTTATAGCATGAATCAAGTCGTGCAGTCTGTGAGTAATGTCGTGTTTGGGATGTATGTGTTAATTATGGGTGTGGGAAGTGATTCGCGGTGAACTTCGAGGACGAAATACCTTTAAGAGGGGAAGAGTAATATCGCGGAAATAAATGTTTAATTATGTCTATAATATTTGGAATCACGTGTATATTATGTATATTAGTATTCAGAATTGCATTTATGTTTCCTTGAAGTTGTATCCATAGTGTACTCAAGTGATATGAATGTTATACTTTGTACCTATGTTATACTGTGTATGGGTGTATGGGATGTTGTGGTTGGGTATTGTTTTGTAGTTGTGTATGGTTGATAAGTGTTGTATTGCTTTTAACAAGAGAGTGCGGATGAATTCATTAATTTTCGTAAGTTATGTGTAATAGTTAGTGATTGGTATTGCTTGGAGGAATAGCTGTGGTAGATAATTGTTGCATGAGCAATGTGTTGTGGCGGTAGTGTCAGAATGGTTTGAGGCCGTACACCTTTAGGTAGGTGGAAGGTGTCACAGTGCGTGATCCTGAGGTGAGCGAATTGTGGACTGAACTTCGGGGACGAAGTTGTTTTTAAGGGGGGGGGGGGGGAAGACTGTAATACCCAGGATATTTAAGAACGCTATTGACCGACCTTGTTGACCAAACAGACCTTAGGGATGAATGGGTGAGGGATCAGGCTTGTAACACGAGCTTTATAGGATTGTCTAATCGACCTAGCTGAGGCTACTCGGCCGAGTATCACCTATACTCGACCGAGTAGAGCCTACTCGGCCGAGTACTCCCGTACTCGACCTAGTATGGCTGTCGTCGACACGTTAATATAAAATGCAAGTTCGCGTGATTCATTTCATTTCCCATTTCCTCGACAGTTCCTCTTTCTCTAACCCTAGCCTATCTCCCTCTCCTATCACCCCATATCTTCACACTCTAATGTATATGGCCTAAACTTCCATCATGGGAAGGACGGGATTCGCTAGGGAAGGATGACGTGTGTGGTGGCTGTCTATGTCACCGCCGATGCGTACTATTAGGTAAGTCTCTGCCTTGTGTTCCTTTGGGTGATTCTTTGAGTATAGTTGTGTAATAGGAGGTGGTTATCATTGTTAGGATGCTTATTGGAGTCGTGCGCGGCTGTGTATGGATGTCTTACATGCTTTGCGACGAGGTAGGTTTCCGACTTAGTTTTACTGTTAATTGTTATGGCATGATTGTTTCATGATTATTGATAACTGCTGATCATCGGAGTATGGGCATTGTTATGACGGTGTTGGTGTGGAGAGGTTGTGACAGCTGTGATGCTGTGTGTTGTGATTGTGGTGGAGTCACTTGCGGGAGTGGCTTCACACCCTAGTTCGCCCTCCGTGGAACCCGCCACGGGAGGGGATGTGCACATTAAGGGACAGGGATTTGTTAGTCGCTCGTTGATGAGCTGAACTTGGTGGGATCGGCTGCGGTCACCCACTGGCGGCGTGGATTACCTGTTGCGATGGGTAATCTGGCAGGGCTACACACTTCGGTGTGTAGTCGGTTACTGTGTGAGATCGGGAGACCGGGGAGTGTGGATGATCAGCTAGTTACCTTATTTGCTTGCCTTATATTGATTGAGTAATACTGACCCCGTGTTGTGTTGTAAAACCTGCGGTGATCCAATCGGGGATGGTGAGCAGTTGGCTTAGCATGTACTGTTGATTGTGGCTGCTAGGATTGGAGGGATCGAATCTCCACGTTACCAGTCTAGAAGAGCTGTGTCACGAGTTGTTGTAGTTTTATATTTGGTATTAAGAGGTTGTTTTGAGTTATATTGTATATGGTACATTAATCTTTTATAATTGTTCTTTTATTGTCTAATTTGATCTACTTCCTCGGGAAACCGAGATGGTAACACCTTCATACACTGGAATGGTCCTTGGTAAGGCGTTCTGGTGTACGGGGGTGTTACAATATTAGCTAAACCACTCGTGCTCATGCCACCTCAACGAGACCAACCTCTTGGTTTATATCTCACAGTAACCGAAACAGCCATGGGCGCCATGCTAGCTCAAACTGTAGGAAAGGAGGAAAGGGCTATCTACTACCTTAGTAAGAAGTTCTTGGAGTACGAGTGCAAATACTCACAACTCGAAAAGACATACCTCGCTCTTGTGTGGGCAACGAAGAAGCTACGCCATTACATGCTTAGCTACTCCGTCAAAATATACTCCAAAATGGATCCTGTCAAATACCTCTTCGAGAAACCCGTCCTCAATGGACGATTAGCAAGATGGACTTTGATGCTCTCAGAGTTCGATCTCAAATACGTGCCCCTGAAAGTTATAAAAGGGCGCGCCGTTGCCGAATTCTTTGCATAAAATCCCATCAATGATGCACAAACAATAGATACTTGGTCATTTCCAGACGAGGATATACTCCAAACCGATGTAGATTCCTGGGACCTTTACTTTGATGGAGCATCAAACTTAAGAGGATTTGGAATAAGAGTGTTGCTCATTTCTCCTGAAGGCGAGCATACACCGATCTCTGTCAAACTCGACTTCGAGGTGACAAATAATGCTGCAGAATACGAAGCTTGCCTCATTGGACTACAGGCGGCAGTGAGCTTAGGCATTGAAAACCTCCGAGTGCATGGGGATTCGTCCCTAATCATCAATCAAGTTACGGGATCTTGGAAAATCCGAAGCGAAAGCCTAGCACCTTATCATGCCAGAATAGACCAAGTCGCCCAATTCTTTGATCACGTGACCTATCTTCACCTACCTCGGGAAAAAATCAATTTGTGGATGCTCTTGCAAAACTCGCATCTTTGATTAATATGCCAGATGATATGGTGGAAATGCCTTTATGCATCGAACGACGATCAGAGCCAGCTTATGTCCACCAAATCACCGATGAAGAGGAAATCACAGAGGAGCCTTGGTTCCAAGCAATCCTAAAGTTCAAGCTCAACGGTACATATCCGCCGGATATGGACAAAAGGGGACAACGTGCTATACGCCTACTAGCTTCCCAATACGTTCTCATGCAAGAGGAGTTATACAAAAGAACACCTCTTGGCGTAATCCTACGTTGCCTTGATCATTCACAGGCGCGAAAAGTGATGGAAGAAGTTCATGATGGAGAATGCGGTCCTCACATGAATGGGCCCATGATGGCAAAGAAAATCACACGCTTGGAGTATTATTGGACCACAATGGAATCCGATTGCATCAAATACGTAAGACATTGCCACAACTGCCAAATCTTCGGGAATGTACAGCATGTCCCTCCATCATTACTCTATAGGATGACATCTCCTTGGCCATTTTCTGCCTGGGGAATTGATATAATCGGGAAGATAACTCCAGCTGGAACAGGAGGTCATTGTTTCATCCTCGTGGCAATTGACTATTTCACCAAATGGGTAGAAGCGACTTCCTACACTAGTCTCACAGCTAAAAACGTGGCAAAGTTCATACAAAACAACATCATATATCGATACGGTTGCCCACATGAGATCATTAGTGATAATGGGTCACATTTCCAAGCCGAGACTGAGCAATTGCTAGCCAAGTACAAAATTAGGCATCACCACTCCTCGCCATATAGACCACAGACTAATGGCGCGGTAGAGGCGGCAAACAAGAACGTTGTCACAATTCTCAAGAAAATGATTGACAATTATCGGGATTGGCCAAGCAAGATACCCTTTGCTTTATGGGGATATCGTACATCTGTAGGACGCCCACTGGGGCCACCTCTTTCTATTTGACCTACGGCATGGAAGCTGTACAGCCAGTCGAGTTAGAAATACCATCATTGCGTATCTTACTCGAGAGTCAAATCCCAGAAGCCGATTGGAAGAGAGATAGATATGAAGAACTCATCCTCCTGGATGAACGTAGGCTACGTGCATTAAATAATGTCCAAACATATCAAGCACGTATCAAACGAGCCTTCAACAAAAGGGTTAAGCCAAGGAACATCAAGGAAGGAGACTTGGTACTCAAGTCAGTTAGAGCTCTTTTACCTGTCGATCCACGGGGAAAATTCAAACCTAATTGGGCTGGGCCATTTCTAGTCAAGTCCATACTTCCAGGGGGTGCGGTTAGAATCACAGACCTAGATGGGAATGAATTTGCCAACCCGATAAACCTTGACCAACTAAAGCGATATTATGCCTAGAATAGGAACTAAAACGCGCCTCGCGTAACCTCACGTGCCGCTCTTGTGGCAATAAATAAACGGCCCCTGGCCAAGCTGAAATAAGCTAATGTCACTTTGCTCTAGCATTTTGACAAATTGTCATCCTCATATCATCAAACAAACTAAATTGCATCTTAAGAGTAAGTAAAAAGCTCATGCTTATCTTCTAAAGTTCATTACAAGCTCTTGCTTAGAACAATTATTCTTTTACATTTACTCGAACTACGCGCAAGGGTTTGATTTCATTTTTAAATGAATACGTAGGCAATCCTTCACAGGATACAACCCGTTAATTTCAAAATGTAAATAGAAGGACATTTGCAGTTGCACTTGGAATTCGACAAGAATAATGAATAGAGAATCATAATGGTTTCATAACCAATTAACCTCTTTTATTTCATTCATTTCATCTAATAATAATAATACGTCACATAATAATAATAATAATAATAATAATAATAATAATAATAATAATAATAATAATAATAATAATAATAATAATAATAATAATAATAATAATAATAATAATAATAATAATAATAATAATAATAATAATAATAATAATAATAATAATAATAATAATAATAATAATAAATAGTAGGCTAGGATTCTAAAAACCCCACCTTCTTATTACATTAAAAATAATAATAAATAATAATAAACACTTGGGCTATTCCTCCATTTTCCCTTTGCCCTTGTCATTTTTGTCGTACTTCTTGTCACGACCTCGAGCCGGACGCTCCTGCGCCACTTTGGGCCTAATCACCAACGGTCTTTCTCGAGGCCTAGCCTTCCCATTATTGTCAATCACTTTGTCCACGACAGGAGAGGTCTTCGGTTTCTTCGAAGGATGAACAACTCGAAACCCGGCTTCCTCCTCTAACTCAGTCAGATGCTTCTCTTCCTCCTTTTCCACTTCGCGCACTTTGTAGTCAACGGGCTCGCGCTTCCTCAATCTCTCACGCTCCTCCGGAGTAGTAGCTTTCCTCCACCGCAGATAGGAGTCCGACACCCATAAAGCACTAACAGAAGAGTTCAAGAACCATACGTTTCTTTGAGCCCATTTAATGCCCCACTCCCTTCGACTCTCAGTAGTAAGCGCCAGGGCAGTCTGCGGGACAGTGTCAAGCTTCGGGATCATCTGCTTCAATCCAACCTGTCTCATCAACCTCTCCGGGAAGATGCATACCCAATGTTGTCAGGATCGGGATTCTACTTTGAATCGATGGGGAGGGTAGGATCGAATCAGTAGAATCGGATCGTAGAATCGAAAGATTCTAAAAACTCACTAAATATACTTTTTTATTTGGTAAAAACATATAATTGAAAATTAAAACACTTATTTATTAATATTTATTCATAAAATAATGGTAAGTAATGATTTTAGTGTCATTGTATGAAGATTTTCTAGAACTTACACGAAATTTGAGTTTCCGGCGTCATTATATAAAAATATATATTAATTTTTTTATTATGGAATTGGATCGTAGGATTGTAAAGTCGTAGGATCTCGTATTATGATCCCATCTCTAGAAATTTTCAAATTAACAGGATCGTAAGATTCTACAACTATGATGGAATCGTAGGATCCAGGATCGGTCAAGCATTTTTGGATCGTAAAATCGTAGAATCGTTGGATCGAATCGCGATTCTGACAACAATGTGCATACCATGAATTCCAAGCCAGGAATGCGCACAGATCGGGTAGGATCCAAGGAAGATACTCCAGTGACAGATTTGAGATGCCACCATGGTACAACCCATCTAATCAAAGGGCCATCATCGCTCTTTAGTTTGTTTTCCCAGTAATTGCAGACCCGAGTGACGTCCACCATGTAAAGCCTGGTCCTCATTGCAATCGAGCGAGCATGATAAGAAGGAACATGAACTGGGGGCTCGATCAATCAGAGACGCTCCATAAGCCAGACCTACCAAAAGCGGGTATTAAAAAAACGAAAAAAAAGAAAAAAAAAAGAAAATAACGAAACAAGAAGAAAAAAAAGAAAAAGAAAAGTGTTCTTTTACCTGCAGAATAATGGGACTTCCCAAATAAGGTAGGTCGCGATTGGCTTTCCTATTATCCAAACCCAATAGGAACTCTCCTAAGCATAAACAGACTAGGCTCCTGCGCAGTTCCATTTGCTCAACTAGGCCCAGGAGACGGGGATTACCTCTCAAATATTCATCAACATGCCCTTGAAGGACATATACATGTAACAAGCAAAATCCGAAAGCCCTTCGCCTAGCAACATAAGAGACGGTGGGGTTAGCCTTGTTAATGAATCGATCAATAAAGTCCAACATTCGCACTCCTTTCGAGGTCACTAGACGATCCACCTCAATTCTTGTCAATCCAAGCAAGTCTCTAAATTTTTTCTTATACCCTTGTGAAGTAGAAGGAATAGCGGGCAAGTGTTCTGGGTCCCACCCACCGATAGCGGCAATTTCTTCGGGAAATGGGCAAATGTCACCTCCGGGAAAAGCAAAAACATGATAATTCAGGTCCCAATAATCAAGACAAGCATCTAGGAATGGTTTGACCACCTTGATAAGCTTCAAGCTCAACAATGATCCAAGATTATAAGCACCCATGTCGTGTTTCTCCATGTTGGAAAAATCGTTGGTCCAGTCTTTTAGACGAATCTCTAAAGTATTCATGATGAATGTTTATTTTGAGAACTTTATGTGATAAGACGAGAAAGAGACGGAAGAATTGTGTGAATAAAACCTCTATCGACGTCTCTATTTATACTAAAATCTGTTTCGAGGCAATATCAGCATTTTCGCACACTTATATATTTTTTTTTTATTTTTTCTTTTTCGAGGAATCATTTCTCCAAATTTGACGCAATTTATTTCAAACTTATATATTTCTCTTATTTATTCCTTTTTGGGGAATCATTTCGCTCCCATCCACATTACATTTCTAACTTATAGATTTCTATTGTTTTCATTTTTTTTGGGGGTAATCCTCCCTACCGTCCGGTCATTTACGGCAAATTTTTTGCATTTTTTGCACTTTTGAGTCATTTTCTTTGCGCTAATTTAGGCCATACATCATCAAATGTATGTTTTACGTGAACTTCTATGTAAATTTCGGCAGCATGACGGCATAAACCGTCATCTACCAAACCTGTTCAATGCTAACCTGCAGGTACAAACAACACAACCCAGCAGCA
Organism: Silene latifolia; assembly: GCF_048544455.1. Lineage (NCBI taxonomy): Eukaryota > Viridiplantae > Streptophyta > Magnoliopsida > Caryophyllales > Caryophyllaceae > Silene > Silene latifolia. Next base: position 119,765,423 of record NC_133535.1, on the reverse strand, counting down.
AAGGCACTCAGGTCATCATATACAACCAAAAAGAGGGATATGTGCACCAAACTGGGGGCTCGAGCCCCAAGCAAAATTCAAAATGTCCAAAACACAGGTCCTAAAATGTACAAATGTGCAAGATACACCCAATAAAAACAAACAACAACAAAGCTACTGCTGGTCGCCGCCTAACTCCGCAACTCTCGCCTCGAGAGCAGCAACCTCGGCGTCACGAACCTCGAGCTCCCTCAACAAGCGAGCTGTCTCCTCCCGAGACTGGGCAAGCTCTCGCTCCAGCTCACGCTCCCTCTGCAAGCAACAAAATTGACTCATGTCAACCATTTCAAACAATCATAAGAAAATAAGCAAATTCAAAAATGAAGAAAGGTTCATACATGACGACCTCGACTACCGACAAGTGCCTCGACTACAGTAGCTCGCAGCCGGTTGGCCACCCTCCATAACGCCACGAATCGGCACGGCACAACCTGCATTTTCAAAAAGAAGTTCTCAATAATGGGATAAGTCCAATCAAATGTTTTCTTACACAAAGATCATGCGAATTAGAGGCTCACCCTCCGAACCAGATGCTGCCAATCGTCCAGACCAGCATCCGTCACAGCCACGTCAAAGTCACGCAGCTCGGAGATCGTCGTCCTCCCGGTCGCGTCAGTGTACTCAAGGGTCTCGGGGTACTCTGGGGCTCGATGCCCGCCGCCTCGACCTCCTGCAAAGTCAAATGGTTCTCATTAATCGGTGATCTTTCATCGTATTCTCAAAAATTAAAAATAAAGAAGGATAAAGCACTTACCACAACCAGCCAGTATGCCAACCTCCTGTAGAGGAACGCCGAGTAGTCCTCGCCAGGAAGCAGGAGGGCGTCACCACCAACGCCAGCCAAGTCAGCCTCCCTCTCAGCCTCAGAAGGCTCCCTGAACATCGTCCTAAGAGGATCGATAAGAACCGTCAGGACATCCCGAGAGCACTGACAAGCCAAGCGCTCGCCCAAGTACCACACAGGACCCATCGACGTCCTCAACAACAGCCAGCTCGAGCTCCTAGATCGAAGGACCTCAGCCACAAAGGGAGGGGCGCCAGCGTACTCCGCCCAAGGCCTGGGCGCCCACTGGAAAAAGACAAGCAAGAGATCATTCTTATGATCATTTAAAAAGTAATAAAGAAGCAAAATGAATATAAGTGAGATGCTCACGCTGTCCAGCTGAAGAGCGTTCACGTCCCGCCGGTAGACACCGTGAGAGGAACGCTTGCTCCTCGTGCGACACATCACCCAATCCCTCACAACGGGACAAGCCTTCTCCAGCGACTCCGTCCTCTTGGGCGAGAGGCTCGGAAAGTAGGAGTACACACACGCATGTGAAGCAAGATAGTCAATAAACGATCTTTCGTAATTCGATAAGGAAAAGAAGTGATTATTAGTCCAAATGAAGGTTCATACCTCCAACAGTAGTCCAGGGCCGACAGCACCAGGAGAAGTCCCCTTCTCCATCAACTCCGGGCGAACCATGGCCCTCATGAAGTGGATGAGGACCACAAAACCAGCAGTGACCCAGTCCCAACGCCCTAGGGAGCTCAGGTCAAAAAGGAAGGGAAGAAGCTTCGTCGACAGCCTCCCTCCCTTGTCTCCGAGGTAGATCGAAGATAAGAACCACCAGAACCACAAGCGGACTCTCTGCTCAGCTGTACAGGAAGGAGGAGCCGTCTCTCTCCCGTCGATCACCACCAGTGCCGGGGTCTTCCCCGCAAAGTAGTCTCGGACATAAGAACTAGGCACCAAACCAGGCACTGTAACAGCCTTCAGCGCCAAGTTCCAGTCGATCAACCTCCTAGCCTCGGCCGAGTCCACCCTCATGGCAGTCTCCGGCCACCCCACCACCTCAGTCCCACACGGCAGCCCAGAGATCATGCCGTAGTCCTCCAACGTGACTCCCACCTCACCAAAAGGCATGTGAAAAGTGGAAGTCATATCCCAGAATTGGTCTGATGCGTGTCCTAAATATGACGTTATACACCCTATTTTACACGCATTTCAAAGCTCATTTGTGTAGTTTAAGCTACTATTTTCCCTATTTCCGTCTACTTTCGTGTTTTTTGTGTAATATTGCAGAAATGTGAAGAATTCAGCGGAAATCGAGCCAAATCCGTCCCTAAGTACTTAGCATTGCATTTGACATGGAGTAAAGACTTGGGAAGCGAACTTGGTGCGCGTATCGAGGCCTGAAAGACAACTTTACGAAGTTTTTGGAGCCAAGTACCAGCTAAAGCAGTCGATCGACTGACCTACATGGTCGATCGACCAGAGCACGAAGATCAGAAGCTACTGTTCAGCGGGTCTTGGTCGGTCGACTGAGCTGTATGGTCGATCGACCAGACCGTGATTCTGACGGGAATTAAAAGAACGAGAATTCCGAAGCCCATTGTAATTAGGTTTTAGGAATAAAGTTACGTAACATTCCTATATAACGTAACCTGATGTTTTGAGAATATTATCAAGTCTTTATCATAGAATTTTAAGGAATCAAATTAATTAGGGTTCTTTAGATTAACTTTCCGTCAATAAAGTTTCCTTTTGCATTGGTTTTGATCTTGTGTCTGCAATTCTTCTTCCCTACGGTATTTTCTGTTCCTTCGTTTAATACTTGTTGCTTCAATTCGTTCATAGTTAGAATTGCTAGTTTAGATTTCCCAAAGCCAAAATATCGTTTCATGATAGTTAATTATTTTGTTAATTTAAGTATGAATTCGTTTGCTTTATTAGTCAATTTTATTGCTGTTATTACTTCCAGTATGAGTAGCTAAACCCCATGTGCTAGGATGTAGGGGATCTGTAGTATAGGCGGCGTAGAAATTCGTAGGTTTGAGTCGCGCCATGGTCGACCGACTGGCCTACCTGGTCGATCGACCGGCTCACGTGAGAATACCTTCGGCTTAATTATTTTAATTGCTATATTTGACGAATCGAGTGCACGCGACTAGTTGAATGCTTAGAAATTGACCGACCCGATAAGATCGAAAGATAGGGGAGGGAGATAGACTACTTAATTAAGACGACTAAATTAATAAGATCGAGAGATGAGTTAATTTAGACTTCTAAATCGCTTTTCAGGACGAGAGTCAGCATTAGTGATATTAGGGACCCGTAGCTAGATCGAAAGATGATACCTGTTAAGAATGGACCGAGAGGACTTCCTATTTTCCCGTCTTACGTGATTATTTTAGACTTACTTAGGATACTGCCGCCGAAACTACAGTGAACCGACCATCTTAGCACCCTTTTAATATTTGATTTCATACATTTTCATTCATTGCTCAGTTATTTGCTTAGTTTACTTTTAAATTTCATTGCCATTAGTTATAGAACAATTCAAATCAAACCCCCTCACAACTGTTACCTTGGACTAAAATTAGACAACTAGTAATTGCATCGCCTCTATGTGGTTCGACCCTGACTGCCACTAGCTATAGTAGTAGTGTGGATTATAAATTTATCTTTGGTACTCTACGACGGTATCAAATTTTGGCGCCGTTGCCGGGGAGGCAATTGTTTAAATTTTTAGTTGTTTTTATTTTAGTCTTTATCTTAGTTTAAGGGACATCTGTTCCTTCAACTCTTCTCATATTCTACTTGTAGTTTCCTCTTCTGCGCAGATCACAGGGTGGTGAATTGAGACCACTAGATCCTGAGATCGAAAGGACTTTGCGTGAGTTGAGACGATCATCTAGAGTATTGCCGACAGAGGAAGAGTTGAGTACTCTGTCCAGTTACTACGAGAACGAGCTATTTGAGGAGGATCCACCTTTTTCTCCTATTTCTACTTCTTCAGCTGAGACCGTCACATCACCAGATATGGCTGAAGAAGCAAGTATAGCCAGTCACTCAGAGCCGTAAGCTGAGAATCTCTATAAGGGATTCGCATTACCAGGGACGGATAGAAAATTCGAACCGAAACCGTCTTACATCAACTTGGTTGAGAGAAACCAATTTGGGGGAGCTGCAAATGAAGATGCAGCTAAACATATGGAGATATTCATTGACTACTGCTGTTCCATACCCCCACAAGCAGGTGTGACCCAGGACCAGGTAAAGGAGACGATGTTCATATTCTCACTCCGTGATGCTGCTAGGGAATGGTACCGAGATCTGGATCGAGCTGCTAATGGGATAACTGACTGGAATTCTCTGGCCCTAGCGTTCTATAAGAAGTATTTATCTGCCTCGAAGACCAATGCGATTAGAGCTCAGATCATGAGTTTTAAACAGGGTCCAGATGAAAATTTTCATGAGTCATGGGTCCGTTTCAAGAAGCTGGTGCGATCTATTCCGCACCATGGGTTCGAACAATGGAGCCTATGTAATCAGTTCTATAACGGGCTTTATGACGATCAGAGAGCTATCCTGGATGCTGCAGCTAATGGCAGATTCCAGGAGAATGTTGGAGAGACTAAGGGGTGGAAGATTATTGAAGACATGGCCACCCATAGAGCTGAGCATGGAAATTCCCGAGGTAATCAAAGGAGAGCCGCTGAATCCCCTTCTGTAGCTGCATTAGAAGCTCTCACGGCCAGATTTGATAAGTACGAGTTGGGAGGAGCTTCAAAAGGAGGGATCTATCATGTGAATGCTGTGTCAGACGGTCCTTTCGTCTGCAAGAGATGTGGAGGAGAAGGACATGTTGCATATTTCTGCAGCAGTCCCTATGAGGCTTGTGCTGCTTTTCAACATTATAGGCAGACAAACACTTATTTTGAGCCGAATGTCCATCCAAACTTGAGGCGGAGTAGCCAAAATGTCCAAAATCCGACTCCACCTCCACAACAGCAGAACTATGTGCCCCCTCATAAGCAGCAACAGCCATACCAAAAGCCTCCGTATGTCCCACAGCAGCAGCAGCAGTTCCAAAACTCCGATGTTACGGAGTTGAAAAATTTGTTGCTAAAGGAGTCTCAAGCTAGAGAGGCCGGGATGAAAATGTTGGAGTCTCAGATCGCTCAACTGGCTAGCAAGAGTGCAACTCGAGTTAAAGGGAAAATTACCGTCGCAGTAGGATCGAGAAAGAGACCTTAAATGCGATCACTTTGAGGAGTGGGTCTACACTTGATGGGCCCTCTATGGTCGAAGATGTCACTGAAAAAGATGAGGCGGAACCAAGCAAGAAAAAAGCCGGAGTGAACAGTAGCAAGAAAAAGACGATCAGCAGGTATATAAGTCGATCGACTGACATACCGATCGATCGACCGACGATCCGCGCAACCGTGACCTACCTCAGTTCGAGGAAGTCGATCGATCGTGACCAACATGGTCGATCGACTGAAAACGCTGCTGATAATGAACCTTTTCGTCCTCCAATGCCGGACAACTTGAGGGACCACTTATTTCGGGGTACGACAACTCCGAAATTATTGAGGCAAGATCCAAATGCTGATGGGTCAGTTCCGGTTCCAAAGTATGACCCTATGACGATTAATGGTTCATTTCTGAGACGGTCTGAAGAAGGTTCGAGCTACAACAAGGACAAGGTAGTGGATTTTCAGCCTAAGTCCACTGATGCCGGTATGAGAGACCTAGAGGAGAGGGCTAAGTTGCTTCTTACAGCCCCGTACCCAGAGAGATTGGTGCCGACAAAGGAACAGGTATCGTTTAACAAATTTGAAAATGTTATTTGTATTTTAAATGTGCAAGTTCCTTTCCTTGAATTAGTTAATCAAGTGCCTGCTTACACGAAATTTATGAAGCAGCTGTTGTCTAAAAAGAAGTCACTTGATAATGTGTAATCTGTCGCACTAACTGAGGAGTCATGTTCCTATTTGACTCATAGCACCTCATAAGCTAGCAGACCCGGGTAGTTTTTCAGTCCCATGTAATATTGGCACCTTTTCTATTGAGAAGGCCTTGTGTGACCTAGGAGCCAGTATTAGCGTTATGCCTTTGAGTCTTGCTAAGAAATTGAAATTGACTAGGTTTGCAGTTACTAACATGACAGTACAGATGGCTGATCGTTCTGCGGTCTAGCCTATAGGAGTCTTAGAGGACATTCCTGTGCAAATAGGAAAGTTCTTTTTCCCAGTTGACTTCGTTGTACTAGATATACCCGAGGATGCTCACATTCCTATCATTTTGGGTAGACCATTTCTGCACACCGCTGGTGCAGTTATAGATGTTGGCTCAGGGACATTGACCTTTAAAGTAGGGAAACAGTCCATTATTTTTGCCCAGACCGCTAAGAAGAAAGATCCTATGTGGCCAGTCACTTCTAATACGATTTTTGAGAAGAAATCTTATTTTGTGCTTTCTGATATGCCTACCACTATGCCTGTTTCTGCTATAACACCTCCGCCCCACATTGGGAGCAAATTGGAGGAAGATTCTTCTGTTTTGGATATAGCAAGAAATGGTTTGGGGAAGGAAGAGCCGCATGTTGCTCCAGCTGTGAAGGAGCCAATCGTTCAAAGAGGCGGCCTAGGATGTCTTAGCTATGCAACTGATGAGGAGCCTGATGAGGAGCCAGTCAAGGTGACGAAGTCCGATTTTGATTTTGATGAGCCAGACGAGGTCATTGACTGGGAAGATGTTCGAGATGTTGACCCGTTGATTTCTGGGGATGTTGGAGATGATAGGAGTGCAGCTAAGGAAATAAGCACTGTGGAGGCTACCTCTTGTAGCCAGAAGCCGATCAAGTGGGCCATTCCGTGGCCATTCTTGATCAACTATTAGTTGATCAAGACTTTTTACAAAAACATTCATTTTATTGCTTTGTTAGACTTTTTATTGTTTTGGTTTGCGCGAGACTTCGCTTTAATAAGTTTTCTTAGGATTTTTAAAGACTTTAGACTGTTACTTTGGGTTTTGCGCAATTTTAGGCGCGTTATTATGTGCATTTGCAGGTTCACAGACCACATTAGTTCAATTTAATGAGCTAATTAGACGAAATCAGAAACTTACAGCAGGTTACTCAGTCGATCGACTGGCCTATGTGGTCGATCAACTGACTGCTACAGCTACATGAGCTTCTGTTCATGTCATCCTGGTCGATCGACTGGATGCTTTGGTCGATCGACCATTTTCCGCTGTTGTACGTGTTTTCGATCATTCCCCTACTGTGTTTGATCGATTTACAGAGTTGAGGGAGTTTTTTCTCCACTTTATTCTCCGACTCATTTCTGTTTTCCTCCGTTTTATTATTTTGCACATAATTTTGTGTTTCGTAAATTGTTTTCTCGGAATTATGCGCGGTACTTTTGTTTCTTTTTAGGTACCTATGGTAGCACTGCTGGCTACTGAAACCTCCTAGCCCACGCTGGTTTGGGGAGGTTTCCTTTTGCTGCGCTTAAAGTCTTGTGAGTTTCCGAGTTTAACTTCATGTCTTATTTCGTTAATTTAACGCAAATTCTCGTTTCCCTTTTATTTCCTTACATGATTTTACACAATGGGGACATTGTGTAATTTGGTTTGGGGAAGGGTTTTGCATTGCATTCACATGTTTTATTGCATTTCTGTTTCACGTTTATAACACTTCAGTTTGCATTTGTTTTTCATTTCTCTTATATATACAGAAAATCCAAAAAAATTGAAAAAATTTCAAAAAAAATTCAAAAAGATGCACGTTTATTTTAGCATATAGGTCGAGTCGGAACGGTAGTATTTCAATGATGACATTGCATTTTCAGCTGTTTATGCCTAAGCCTTGCTAATTGACATGTTATTAGTAGAATCATATATGCATAGTCTACGAGTTTTCGTTAATTTATTCGCTGAACTTGAGACTTGACTTTGATTTTTGGCAAACTACATCATTTTCTGAGATTTAGAGCCTATAACTGGTGACATTCATGACCAGTTCATTTAGGATGTGAGTAGTACTCCTTATGAGACATGTTATATCAATATGCATAAATATGAACTTAATCTGCTTAATACCTGTATGCATTCGGTTTGTGGTTTATTGACACATGTGGTAGAGGTTTCCCTTTATTCATTTTACCCATGAGCCCCTCAAAGCCAAATTGCCTTTTTGTCCCATAAACTACATCCTATATTTAGCCTGCCCTTGTCAAGGTGGTAGTATTAGTTTTTGGGAATGAGTTTATTGCAGTTTGGTTATACTACTCTTTATTGAGATGTTGGTGAAATGGTGAAAGGGAAGGAAGAAAAAAAAAGGTTTGAAAAAAAATGAAAATGAAAAAAAAACAGAATACGAAAAAAAGAGAGTCGAAGAAATTGAAGTTGGTCGATCGACTAGTTCCATTGGTCGATCGACCGTTGACTGCAGTAGTGAAAAAGAAAATTCGAAAATCACATGCTACAATTGTTATGAGTTGGTGATTTACACTCCCATGTTGTATTTATATCATTTGGGGAGTTAAATCTATTGGAGATTGTGAATTTAGTGCTTGATAATTAGCACTGGTTTTATTGAAAATCTTGAGCAAGAAGTTGGGTGTTGTCATATGGTTTTGTTTAGGTACTAGCTTGATCACCTATGCCTCCACATTCCCATAATTGTTTTGCCTCTTCTTACCCATACCTCAAATATCCAAATTTTACCTCGGCATGTGTCATGGTCATCTGTTTGGTTGGAATGCATATGTACGGTTGTAGAGATTATTTTCATATTAGATTGCAGGCATGTTCTTATAGGTCGTAGTTAGGTGAGTGTCATTACAATATTACTTCTTTCTATCTTTTACATATATTCACCCATATTTATTGTGTGATATGAGCGACCCGTGAGAGTCCATAATGATAAGTCTCTACAGTTGACGGTTCAGCAGTTTTTGACGACTTCATAACTCGTTTGCATGATTCATATTGCTAATTGATTGTTAGTTGTTGCATTAAATTGGTTTAGGCTTAATAGTTGCATTTCGCTCTGAGATTGAACTCGTTCCATTAGGTTTTAGGATCGAGTCTAGTTCTTGCTTGGAGACAAGCAAGGGTTTGGTTTGGGGAAGTTTGATGCGTGTCCTAAATATGACATTATACACCCTATTTTACACGCATTTCAGAGCTCATTTGTGTAGTTTAAGCTACTATTTTCCCTATTTCCGTCTACTTTCGTGTTTTTTGTGTAATATTGCAGAAATGTGAAGAATTCAGCGGAAATCGAGCCAAATCCGTCCCTAAGTACTTAGCATTGCATTTGACATGGAGTAAAGACACGGGAAGCAAACTTGGTGCGCGTATCAAGGCCTGAAAGACAACTTTACGAAGTTTTTGGAGCCAAGTACCAGCTAAAGCAGTCGATCGACTGACCTACATGGTTGATCGACCAGAGCACGAAGATCAGAATCTACTATTCAGCGGGTCTTGGTCGGTCGACTGAGCTGTATGGTCGATCGACCAGACCGTGATTCTGACGGGAATTAAAAGAACGAGAATTCCGAAGCCCATTGTAATTAGGTTTTAGGAATAAAGTTACGTAACATTCCTATATAACGTAACCTGATGTTTTGAGAATATTATCAAGTCTTTATCATAGAATTTTAAGGGATCAAATTAATTAGGGTTCTTTAGATTAACTTTCCGTCAATAAAGTTTCCTTTTGCATTGGTTTTGATCTTTTGTCTGCAATTCTTCTTCCCTACGGTATTTTCTGTTCCTTCGTATAATACTTGTTGCTTCAATTCGTTCATAGTTAGAATTGCTAGTTTAGATTTCCCAAAGCCAAAATATCGTTTCATGATAGTTAATTATTTCGTTAATTTAAGTATGAATTCGTTTGCTTTATTAGTCAATTTTATTGTTGTTATTACTTCCAGTATGAGTAGCTAAACCCCATGTGCTAGGATGTAGGGGATCTGTAGTATAGGCGGCGTAGAAATTCGTAGGTTTGAGTCGCGCCATGGTCGACCGACTGGCCTACCTGGTCGATCGACCGGCTCACGTGAGAATACCTTCGGCTTAATTATTTTAATTGCTATATTTGACGAATCGAGTGCACGCGACTAGTTGAATGCTTAGGAATTGACCGACCCGATAAGATCGAAAGATAGGGGAGGGAGATAGACTACTTAATTAAGACGACTAAATTAATAAGATCGAAAGATAAGTTAATTTAGACTTCTAAATCACTTTTCAGGACGAGAGTCAGCATTAGTGATATTAGGGACTCGTAGCTAGATCGAAAGATGCTACCTGTTAAGAATGGACCGAGAGGACTTCCTATTTTCCCGTCTCACGTGATTATTTTAGACTTACTTAGGATACTACCGCCGAAACTACAGTGAACCGACCATCTTAGCACCCTTTTAATATTTGATTTCATACATTTTCATTCATTGCTCATTTATTTGCTTAGTTTACTTTTAAATTTCATTGCCATTAGTTATAGAACAATTCAAATCAAACCCCCTCACAACTGTTACCTTGGACTAAAATTAGACAACTAGTAATTGCATCGCCTCTCTGTGGTTCGACCCTGACTGCCACTAGCTATAGTAGTAGTTTGGATTATAAATTTATCTTTGGTACTCTACGACGGTATCACGATCCAAGAAAGCGCGGACCAGGCTAAGGTTAGCCCGCAGCTTCGTCTTCGCGATATCCCTCCAAGCCTGCACCAGGGCGCCGAATGCTCCCCGCTCGATCATGGCTCGCTCCTCCGCCGACAGCCTCTCGTAGCACTCCATAGCCGTCGTGTAGCCCGAGAACGATCTGATGTTCCTGGCCTCCTATTGTGATTTGAAACAAAAGCTATCTTTATTTTGAATGAAATTGAAAAAAATTGGAGCAAATGAAATGAAAGAAGATGAGTGATGAGTAATGAATTCAAGGTTACCAAGCTCTTCACCGTCCTGTAGGACAGGTGACCCTCCGCAGCCCAAAGCAAGTGCCTGCTGTCCCAGGTCTCAGCCCACGCAGGTGCTCCCCTCAGCTGACGACCTCCTCGCCCAACATTGGCCCGTCGCGGGGCCTCCTCCTCCTCAGCAGCCTCCTCCTCCTGGACCTCGTCCTCAGCAGCCATCACCGCAGCAAAAGCCTCCTCGAGAGCACGAGAAGCGACAACAGCAGTGTCTATCTCCGTAAGAGCTCTCCCAGAAGTAGAAGCCTCGTCACCTGTAAAATTAAGGAAATTTTAGGCCGCGTCAAGTGACGACGAGCCTTGATTAGGGGATTTTCAAGTTTTTAGAAGCCCGAAGTCGCTCTTTTCTCGTCATCTTTGGCAATTTTCCCACAAACCCGATCGCTCGTGTGGTAATTTGGGTTAAGTAAAGCCTAAATTGAAGCCTAGACATGGGTTCGAGTCGAAATTTCGGCAGCATTTCGTTATAACGGCGATTATGCCCTAGAAAAGTGCCCTGAAAAAGCCGTCACAAATCAAAATTCCGATATGGTAGGAAGTTTACCCATCATCCAAGGATTTCGAATATCAAGTTTCATCGCAAATGGGCAATCCTAAGGCCATTTTCGAAGCAATTTACGGTTTAGCTGTGAAACCGTCTCAATTTCACTCAAATGCTCAAAACTCAACGAAAATTCGAAACAAATACATGGTTATGATCCTTATACTACCAATTAGCCATTTACATGGTCAATTTTACAAGGCACGATCATTTGGTGGAAAAGCCCCAAATGTTCGACATTTTAGGGTTGAAAACCCTAAATTTTGTCGATCCAATTCGTCCATTATAGAAGATTAATGCAAAAATGATATACATACCTCAATTAGTCATGGCAAATGCAAGCTTTTGGATCAAATTTTGGCGGAAATGATTGAAGTTTGAGAGAGAATTTGATGATTTGTGTTTCGAAACAAATGAAATGAAACCCTCTGTTTCATCGCGTTTTTACGCAGAAAAGACACACAAAGGAACAGACGCAGCAGGTGTTGCGCCTATTCCAAGAGACGCAGCTCTTGCTGCGCCTCTTCCTTAGTTTCCCTTCATACGAATTTTCAAAAATTCGTTATGAGTTCGTTATTTGTGGGCCCATCTTTGGTGTGCCTCTTCCCCGATGCCATTTTATCTTTTTTTTTTGGTCCGTTTGACGATATTCTTCATTCAGACCCGCATTTCTAAGCCAACTACAGACTGTCATATATTATTTATCGCTTCCAAGACCTTGTTTGTCACAACGAGTAAGTATTCTCTGACAGGTGTTTCGACACGCCTTCATTATATTCCCCCAGCGAGAGTAAGCGGATAGACAATCCCTCTCGAGACATGGAGATAAGTTCCTGGTAAGGTTTCCCCAACGAGAGTTCACGACATACAATCGTCCCTCTCAAGTTCTTCCGAAGTTTGTTTGAAGACGACCCAAGCAGATTTCTCCCAGCAGTTCCCGCCTGTGTCCTGCTACTCACGACATTTCTTGTTTCCGCGCGGAGTGCGATAAAGGTGTCGTTCTCCAGAAGTTCCCAGACCAGCAAAGTTCTTACACTCATGCCTTAGTTACATCTCAGTTTGACATTATATTTTGGGCCTCCTTCCCATTGATGCTTTCCTTTAGGGTCCCACACCCTAGCACAATCCTTACTTATCTTTTAGGTCTTATCTCTTAGCTCTTACGCTTACCCCTTAGCTCCTACGCTTAACCTTAGCTCCCATGCACCTCCGGAAGTATCTCGAGAAAGAATTTCAGATATGGTCTCTTCTAATGGCTGGCGAGCTTCCTTACGTAGTCTAATGGACTTTAAACGACCCTCCCCGATAGTCGACTGACTCTAAAATGTTCCCGACGACAGGTCCTTGGTTCAGACCCCTTGAGCCGCCTCGCGTCGCCATAGTCGTCAGGTTGTAATCTTCGATTGACCTGATAGCTATACTTTGACTTTCGCCTTGTCCAAGCCTCAGTCAAAGTGGGGGCTCTGTAGATACCTTATTTCTGCACCTCCCGCAAACCACCCGGTGATGATTGGGCCGCATGTTTGGTACGCGGAACGATTTGTGACAGTTCGTAAGTTTATCGTCAAGTGATTTCTCAAACACTGATGTCTACCTCTTAGTTGTCATCTACGCGCCGATACGGTCATTTTGACAGTAATTAGAGTACATTTGGAGTTCGGGCCTAAAACCGTCTTCATTTTCTGATAACCGCTAAATCCCGAGTCGAATGTTCGGAATGTTAGGATATTTCTATTCCATATTTTATAAATCCTTCACAATCTTTTATTCTTTGGCAAAGAATTTCCCGTAATATTCATACAAAATATTAAGGAAAATAAGTTTATTCCATAAATCAAACACGGACATCTTTCTTCCGCAGGAGGAAACTACCTGGGAACAGACGCAGCAGGTGCTGCGCCTCTTCCAAGAGACGCAGTGACTGCTGCGCCTCTTCCCAGGTGCTGTTCAGCGTATTTTTCGTATCTTTTCATATCTTTTCGAGATTCACTTCCAAAGTTTCTCCGAAAACCCTATGCCTTCACGTGATTAGTATAAATAGGAGCCTTCGCTCCTCATATTTCTCACGCGAGTGTTCGCCCTAATCTTCTCCCTTTGCATTCTAGACCACATTCTTACTTTTTGGCGTCTACGTGCTTTAACATTCGACCACGTAAGCTCGGATCCTTCTGAGTACCAGCCTCGTTTGCATGACCGACCAATTTGACCAACTCCACAATCAATCAACTTATTTAATCTTAATCGTTTTCCTCTTACGAGGGCACTTTCGTTACATTCGAGTCGAGCATCACTAATCATAAACTTAAGTTCATCTCGTTTCGTCAAACATGTAAGTCTGAGGGTGTAAATCCTTCTTTATTTATTGTTATTTACTTTTTGTATCATTAATGTAAGATTTATGTCGAAAATACTTCTTAAAACCGATTTATAAAACCATGCTTTAAAATCCTTTTTACGGATTACCAGAAGATGACCGTCGAGAAAGGACGCAAAGAATCGCCGCGCCTCTTTGAAGGGACGCGCGGCCGCCGCACCCTTCGTGAGGGCCGCGCATGATTTCTCGCTTCCTTTCTTCTTCCTTCGTCCTCTGTCAATTCGTCGTTCGTTATTTGTTTTTGTTTGTTTTTCAATTCTTTGACATAATAGCTTAATAATTTCACATGTAAGTAATTTATCGTCATTAACACGTTTCATTCATCATTAAATCCCGACTTAAATCCCAAGTAATCCAATATTTGTGGGTTTTCGTCATTAAAATCAATCCGGGTTGTAGAGATTCGATTCTTTCATATTGAGTTTCTGGAATTCGATCTTTGATATATTTTCATTTGTCTATTGTCGTATTCGTCATTAATTTGTCATTAATTTGTCATGTTTATCCTATTTAGTTCACCTATGTCACTAATCAATCTTTCATTCATGTAATTAATTCCTTTGCCTTCGTTTCATCCATGTTTTGTTGTTTTTTATGACTCATTCGCATGTAATTAATATGTTAAATCACTTTCATCCGAGTCAAAAATCATAATTAATCCTTAAATTCACCAATTAACATTAACGATTTGCAGTTCCGGCTTCACAGCCAGAACTCACCCTTGGAAAGACGCGCAAAGAATTGCTTTGGGCCTCTTCCAGGGGCGCTCTCTTTGCGCTACTGTTCCAGGATGACTTCTGTCTCTGAACTTCCATTCTGCTTTGACCTAGTTTAATTAGTTTACGTATTAATTAACTATTAATCGTATTATCGCCTAATTCCGGTTCGCTTATTTGTTTATTTCGTTCTTTCTCAAATTATCCGTTTTGAAAGTATTTTCGACATAAATCAATTGGATCCTTTGTAATCATTGTAATTTTCATTTTTTTTGTTGTATTTCTTTTGTTGTATCATTTGTATGCTTTCACATGTAATTGAGCTTAAATCCCTACTTTGACATTTATTGTATGCTAAATTAATTGTTCACCGACTTAGTTAATTCTCACATATTAGGATTAAAACTTGGATGTTGCATTGCATGCATATAATCGACGATATATCGAGTATAGATGATTTTCCCTAATCATTAGTAGAGGCCGCTATCGAGGCGGGCGGGATTAGGTGTTCGATCAAAAGAGCTTCCTAATACTTACCCTCACCCCTTACTCCAGATCTCTATGAACATCCGTGTTCATTGGCATCCACGAGAGTCATTCTAGACATAGAATGCTAAGGGTAACGATTCTTGGTGTTCATGTCACTACTTTGTGTCTTGACATGGCACGAGGTATTCGAACGGTTTCCAATGTTCCACAATAAATTGGTGGCGACTCCACAAATGCAAAGGCTTGTTCCCAAGTTCCCTCGTGGCCCCATGTCCACAGTTTGGCGACTCCGCTGGGGATAATACACTTACGTGTAGCCAAGGGTGAAACTTGAACAAGGTTAGGGAATAGTTTGTACAAGACAATTGTCGGTTTTTATAACTCGATCTTCCTAGATCGTTTATTAAGCCTTCCTAGGCCCAACCCAACCCATTCGACCAATCATCCCGTCTAAACGGTCCTAATTCTTATTTGGGCCTAAGGATGGATAGCGATTGACGTCATCCATACCATGGTACTTACTCTTGTTTGTATCAAGGACTTTCACTACTTGAGGAAATGGACTAGGAATCGACCTTACTCTTGTTTGGTACGAGCCTCTCCACAGACTTCGGGTTCGATTGTTCGGTATGGCAACCCACCCTTCAAACCAAAACCCTTTTAAATGGACTCAGCATCCCGTTATAATGCTTGTATAAATGTTTGTACCTTACGTGATCACCATTTCTAAACAAAACCATGACGATTTTTGTAAAATCAAAATCTCTTTTAAAAACGTAAATTTCGAAAAAGGCCAATGATTAGCGCAAAACCGAGTCAAAACTCTGTCCATTTGTCGAGTCAAATTTCGGGTCCAAGCCTATTTCAAAATCTCACGTCGAGTCCACTATCCTACAACTACACTAAAGTTGACTAGGACCAACATTTTTTCAAATCTTGTCATTTTTTCAAAAGCTCACTAACACGAGTGGCACACACCCACTCCACGAGTCAAAACATTTCCTTCTTAGTAAGTGTGCTAGAACAGTCGTTCGTGTTTTGATTCGTCGTCGATCTCTTATCCAGTTTCCAAGATGCCTGAAACAAGTGACGTGAACTTCAACCAACTCCAAGATGGTAATGATCGAATCCTAACCGCGCTAGTTCAACTCCAAGTTACCCAAGACCAAGTGTATGATCGCCTCGACACCATCGAGGGCCGAATCTATGCCGTAGAAGCGAGGTTGCCTCCTCGAGAAAGTGAAATCGTTGATGACTTCGTGAATGACTTCAAGGATGAAAACTCTCCCATGGGTATGACTGCAGCTGAGAAACGACTCCAATACTTAGAGGAGCAATTAATGTATCTTAAAGGGGATGACATTTATAGGGAGAATAATCGCAAGTATGAGTCCGTGAGTTCCAAGTTGCCAACCAACTTCAACATGACGGATATCCCTAAATTCAAGGGGCATGAAAACCCTTTGAACCACATTCGCGCTTTCAAGGACTATATGTCTATCAAAGGCATCAAACCAGAGATGTTCTTAAGGATCTTTCCTTCATCTCTTGACACCATCCCAAAGCAATGGTTCTACTCTCTAGAACACAAGAAGATCGCTACTTGGGAAGACGTCGCGGTCGAGTTTGCTAAGCAATATGCGGATAATGCTGAGATCCAAGTTAACATGCGCACTTTAGAGGTTCTTACCCAAAATGACAAAGAAGGTTTCACCGACTTCCGAAGTAGGTGGAGGAAGACTAGTACCCAACTAGTTGAACGCCCGGATGAGGCTACCCTTGTGGAGAAATTCGTAGACAACTTAAAGCTCATCTATGCAAATAATTTGAGGTACCAAAACATTAAAACCTTCAAGGACTTAACCGTACTAGGGACAAGGATCGAAGATGACATCCGTAAAGGGCTCTTGTCCAAAACAGTAGGTCGAGGATATCAAGGCTCAACAAGTCGTTCTTACGGCTCCACTAGCAAGACCGATGAAGTTAACCTCCTCGAGCCATCCAAGAAGAGCGCCCCACCAAGGAAATTTACAAATCTTGGGGTCACTTACTCTAATGCTCTAAAAAGGCTAATGAAGCAAGGCAAGCTCCAACCCATAGGACCTACTCCCGAACCCGAAAAGAAGTCCAAGTTCTGGGATGAGAACTCATATTGCGAATATCATAGGGGTAAGGGGCATGACACAGAAAAATGCTACAAATTGAAAAATGTGCTTCAAGACATGATAGAGGATGGTCGACTACCAATACCGCCGGGAGGTAAGCCCAACAACACTCAGAATCCTCTTGGAATTCTAGTGATCACAAGTGAAGAATCTACCTTAGATTGTTCACACCTCATTTCTCCAGTCAAAGATGAGATCCAAGCGATCAAGAATGAAGGCTTCTACTCTACCATTTCCCCTACCATTGCCGACTTCATTGCATGGGCAAGGAGTGTGGATAGGCAAGTTTTGGAATTGGAAAATGTGGTGACAACTTTACATGACCCCAATGCAACACGTAAAGAACATGCGCCACTAATCTTTTCCCAAAATGCTACTATGCAAGAAATAGTCGCCGTGGTTGATAAACTAGTCGACCAAATCACGCAATTAGAGGACGAAATCATGAGAATGAGGGAACTAGCTACAATAAATGAAGTATGGGCCGATGACGATGAAGACGAGTATCTCATTGAACACTCCCTAGTCAAGGAAATAGTCCAAAATGGTGAAGACCAAGATGTGGACCACCTAACTCGTTCGGGGCGTCCATATCAAAGTACTACTCAAAATGGTCCAACCAACGTTGTCACACCAAATGATAACGAAGATGACTCTACTGATCATTTGCTCAAGCAATTACAGAAGACAAAGGCTGATCTTTCAGTCTGGCAATTAGTAGCAAGCTCATTCCCACATCGCCAAGCTTTACTGCAAGCTTTGGCCAAATTAAATGTAGCACATAACTCCACTCCCGACGATGTAGTTAACTTTGTCTTCCAAGAATCACCGAAGTTAAGTAATCCTATTACTTTCTCAGACGAAGATTTGCCACCCTTTGGCGCTAGCCACAACTTGGCTCTTTACATCACTGTCATTTGCTTAAAGAAGAATGTGTCAATGACCTTGGTAGATGATGGCTCCGCGGTCAACGTCATACCCCTCAAAACGGTATACAAACTAGGCATGAAAGAGTCGGATTGGACCCCTACCAATCAAGGTGTTCGTGCATATGATGGTACGCGACGAAAGGTCGTAGGACTCGTTAACCTAACCATAGCCACAGGGCCAATTGAGCGAAAGGTTAACTTCCAAATAGTGGACATTGAAGCTTCCTTCAACATACTTCTGGGTAGACCTTGGATTCACACTTCCAAAGCGGTAACATCTACCCTTCACCAAAAGATCAAAATTCCACTAAATGGCAAAGTAGTGACGATCACTTCGTCGCCCATCAAGGCTATAATCGAAAAGAAGCCAAATAATCAAGTCCTTGCGGATCCAGTACATGAACTTGGTGGCTTTCAAAGCATAAGTGTCATAGAAAGCGAATTGGCACCCCTATATTATGATCCCTACTCCAACTTGGTGGTCAACCACATACTCGAATCCCAGGGATACTTCCCTGGAATGCCTTTGAACCCTGTCCGAAGAAACACCTTCGCACCCTACAAGGAAGGCAACTCAAAAAGGATACCACTTGCCTAGGATACAAACCCACTAAAGAGGAAGTCCTCGAGATGCTTGCCCAAGTTCAAAACCGTAAGCACGTAGGAGTCCAAATGCGACCATATTTCCCTACCCTAAATGGATATTTTGTTAGGGAAGGAAGTCAAGAACTCTTTCACGGATTTCCCGAACCTTGGCACCACCTCGGAAGGAAGCTAGCCGGAATCAAGATCTTTCACGATTGCTACTTCATTCCTCCAGAAATGGTTCCTACCGTCAAAGCACGTCAAGCACCTTGCTTAGACGAACAAGATGTTAGTCTACTGTTTGGAGAAGATCGATTTGTTAGAGCCGCGTAGGATGAGATCATTACCATGATACTTCAAGACAACCACTTCAACCCTACCGCGTTAATCACAGAAACAAACGCGAACCAGCAAAAAGGATGGAGAAAATCAATCAAGTGGACCAACAATCAAGGAAGACTCTTCAAGCTCACCACTGGAGAAGGAGAGATGTTCAAAGGAGAACCAGAAGACGATGAATTCGAGTCAGAGTCAGAGTCGGAGTCAGAGTCGGAGTCTAGAGAAGTCACTAAGGAGTCTCCTCCTGTCGTCGCCCCCATTCCCTTTGTTTCTCCTAGCTTAGCCTCAAATAGTAACAGTAGTTGGGGAAATGTCCCAACAACTATCCCATTACCGCCGCTGACCGCAGATCAGATGGCCTCTTTGTTTCAATTTTTCTCAAACTTTAATATGAATAAATCAGGTTCTGCTTACTCTTTGTGTTATCTTGAATGCAATTCTGTTTATGATGATACTGAGGATGACCCAGACCCAGAATCAATTGAGATACCTCCCTACATAGCCAAAGAAATACTACAAGAGGGGGAAGGGGGGCCAGTAATAGAGAACACTGAACCCATCAATGTAGGAACCGAACTAGAACCACAAGAACTTAGGATAGGGATAACCCTGAGCCCCACCGAGAGGGCCAGTTTCATAGACCTCCTACACGAGTTCAAAGACGTTTTCGCTTGGTCCTACAAAGACATGCCAGGGATCGACAGGGATATCGCCGAACATAGAATCCAAATTAAGCCAGGTTTCAAACCCGTGAAACAGAAGCTTCGTCGAATGAGAACAGAGTGGGCTCTCAAGATTAAGGAAGAAGTCGATAAGCAATTCAAAGCCGGGTTCATCAAAGTTTCCAAGTACTCTGACTGGGTAGCCAACATAGTACCCGTACCCAAAAAGGATGGGAGAATCCGTGTTTGTGTTGATTTTAGAGACTTAAACAAATCAAGTCCTAAAGATGACTTTCCTCTACCACATATCGACATATTGGTAGACAATACCGCAGATCACGCGTTACTATCCTTCATGGATGGGTACGCGGGTTACAACCAAATCAAGATGGCCATAGAAGACATGCATAAGACCGTCTTTGTCACTCAATGGGGAACCTATTGCTATACGGTTATGCCGTTTGGGTTAATCAACGCCGGAGCTACATATCAACGCACCGCAACTACACTTCTGCATGACATGATGCACAAAGAAGTTGAGGTATACGTAGACGACATGATTGTCAAGTCCAAGGATGGAGAAGGGCATATTGAGAACCTTCGCAAATAATTCTTAAGGCTACGAAAGTACAACATGAGGCTCAATCCTCAGAAGTGCGCATTCGGAGTAACATCTGGCAAACTCCTGGGATACGTCGTTAGCCAACGAGGTATAGAAATAGACCCTTCCAAAATCAAAGCTCTGATCGAAATGCCGCAACCTCAAACGGAGAAAGAAGTCAGAGGATTCCTGGGAAAAGTGCAATACATAAGTCGATTCATATCGAAACTCACCATGATCTGTGAACCTATCTTCAAGAAGCTAAAGAAAATAGATCACGCCATGTGGGATGATGACTGTCAGAAGGCGTTCGACCGAATCAAGGAGATATTAGCTAAACCACTCATGCTCATGCCACCTCAACGAGACCAACCTCTTGGTTTATATCTCACAGTAACCGAAACAGCCATGGGCGCCATGCTAGCTCAAACTGTAGGAAAGGAAGAAAGGGCTATCTACTACCTTAGTAAGAAGTTCTTGGAGTACGAGTGCAAATACTTACAACTCGAAAAGACATACCTCGCTCTTGTGTGGGCAACGAAGAAGCTACGCCATTACATGCTTAGCTACTCCGTCAAAATATACTCCAAAATGGATCCTGTCAAATACCTCTTCGAGAAACCCGTCCTCAATGGACGATTAGCAAGATGGACTTTGATGCTCTCAGAGTTCGATCTCAAATACGTGCCCCTGAAAGTTATAAAAGGGCGCGCCGTTGCCGAATTCTTTGCAGAAAATCCCATCAATGATGCACAAACAATAGATAATTGGTCATTTCCAGATGAGGATATACTCCAAACCGATGTAGATTCCTGGGACCTTTACTTTGATGGAGCATCAAACTTAAGAGGATTTGGAATAATAGTGTTGCTCATTTCTCCTGAAGGCGAGCATACACCGATCTCTGTCAAACTCGACTTCGAGGTTACAAATAATGCTGCAGAATACGAAGCTTGCCTCATTGGACTACAGGCGGCAGTGAGCTTAGGCATTAAAAACCTCCGAGTGCATGGGGATTCGTCCCTAATCATCAATCAAGTTACGGGATCTTGGAAAATCCGAAGCGAAAGCCTAGCACCTTATCAAGCCAGAATAGACCAAGTCGCCCAATTCTTTGATCACGTGACCTATCTTCACCTACCTCGGGAAGAAAATCAATTTGCGGATGCTCTTGCAAAACTCGCATCTTTGATTAATATGCCAGATGATATGGTGGAAATTCCTTTATGCATCGAACGACGATCAGAGCCAGCTTATGTCCACCAAATCACCGATGAAGAGGAAATCACAGAGGAGCCTTGGTTCCAAGCAATCCTAAATTTCAAGCTCAACGGTACCTATCCGCCGGATATGGACAAAAGGGGACAACGTGCTATACGCCTACTAGCTTCCCAATACGTTCTCATGCAAGGGGAGTTATACAAAAGAACACCTCTTGGGGTAATCCTACGTTGCCTTGATCATTCACATGCGCGAAAAGTGATGGAAGAAGTTCATGATGGAGAATGCGGTCCTCACATGAATGGGCCCATGATGGCAAAGAAAATCACACGCTTGGGGTATTATTGGACCACAATGGAATCCGATTGCATCAAATACGTAAGACATTGCCACAACTGCCAAATCTTCGGGAATGTACAGCATGTCCCTCCTTCATTACTCTATACGATGACATCTCCTTGGCCATTTTCTGCCTGGGGAATTGATATAATCGGGAAGATAACTCCAGCCGGAACAGGAGGTCATTGTTTCATCCTCGTGGCAATTGACTATTTCACCAAATGGGTAGAAGCGGCTTCCTACAATAGTCTCACAGCTAAAAACGTGGCAAAGTTCATACAAAACAACATCATCTGTCGATACGGTTGCCCACATGAGATCATTAGTGATAATGGGTCACATTTCCAAGCCGATACTGAGCAATTGCTAGCCAAGTACAAAATTAGGCATCACCACTCCTCGCCATATAGACCATAGACTAATGGCGCGGTAGAGGCGGCAAACAAGAACGTTGTCACGATTCTCAAGAAAATGATTGACAATTATCGGGATTGGCCAAGCAAGATACCCTTTCCTTTATGGGGATATCGTACATCTGTTAGGACGCCCACTGGGGCTACCCCTTTCTATTTGACCTACGGCATGGAAGCTGTATAGCCAGTCGAGTTAGAAATACCATCATTGCGTATCTTACTCGAGAGTCAAATCCCAGAAGACGATTGGAAGAGAGATAGATATGAAGAACTCATCCTCCTAGATGAACGTGGGCTACGCGCATTACATAATGTCCAAACATATCAAGCACGTATCAAACGAGCCTTCAACAAAAGGGTTAAGCCAAGGAACATCAAGGAAGGAGACTTGGTACTCAAGTCAGTTAGAGCTCTTTTACCTGTCGATCCACGGGGAAAATTCAAACCTAATTGGGCTGGGCCATTTCTAGTCAAGTCCATACTTCCAGGGGGTGCGGTTAGAATCACAGACCTAGATGGGAATGAATTTGCCAACCCGACAAACCTTGACCAACTAAAGCGATATTATGCCTAGAATAGGAACAAATATGCGCCTCGCGTAACCTCACGTGCCGCTCTTGTGGCACTAAATAAATGGGCCCTGGCCAAGCTCAAATAAGCTAATGTCACTCTGCTCTAGCATTTTGACAAATTGTCATCCTCATATCATCAAACAAACTAAATTGCATCT
Organism: Silene latifolia; assembly: GCF_048544455.1. Classification (NCBI taxonomy): domain Eukaryota; kingdom Viridiplantae; phylum Streptophyta; class Magnoliopsida; order Caryophyllales; family Caryophyllaceae; genus Silene; species Silene latifolia. Next base: position 119,742,520 of record NC_133535.1, on the reverse strand, counting down.
TAAGAGTAAGTAAAAAGCTCATGCTTATCTTCTAAAGTTCATTACAAGCTCTTGCTTAGAACAATTATTCTTTTACATTTACTCAAACTACGCGCAAGGCTTTGATTTCATTTTTAAATGAATACGTAGGCAATCCTTCACATGATACAACCCGTTAATTTCAAAATGTAAATAGAAGGACATTTGCAGTTGCACTTGGAATTCGACAAGAATAATGAATAGAGAATCATAACGGTTTCATAACCAATTAACCTCTTTTATTTCATTCATTTCATCTAATAATAATAATACGTCACATAATAATAATAATAATAATAATAATAATAATAATAATAATAATAATAATAATAATAATAATAATAATAATAATAATAATAATAATAATAATAATAATAATAATAATAATAATAATAATAATAATAATAATAAATAGTAGGCTAGGATTCTAAAAACCCCACTTTCTTATTACATTAAAAAAAATAATAAATAATAATAAAGACTTGGGCTATTCCTCCATTTTCCCTTTGCCCTTGTCATTTTTGTCGTACTTTTTGTCACGACCTCGAGCCGGACGCTCCTGCGCAACTTCGGGCCTAATCACCAACGGTCTTTCTCGAGGCCTAGCCTTCCCATTCTTGTCAATCACTTTGTCCACGACAGGAGAGGTCTTCAGTTTCTTCGAAGGATGAACAACTCGAAACCCGGCTTCCTCCTCTCCCTCAGTCAGATGCTTCTCTTCCTCCTTTTCCACTTCGCGCACTTTGTAGTTAGCGGGCTCGCGCTTCCTCAATCTCTCACGCTCCTCCGGAGTAGTAGCTTTCCTCCACCGCAGATAGGAGCCCGACATCCATAAGGCACTAACAGAAGAGTTCAAGAACCATACGTTTCTTTGAGCCCATTTAATGCCCCACTCCCTTTGACTCTCAGTAGTAAGCGCCAGGGCAGTCTGTGGGACAGTGTCAAGCTTCAGGATCATCTGCTTCAATCCAACTTGTCTCATCAACCTCTCCGGGAAGATGCATACCATGAATTCCAAGCCAGGAATGCTCACAGATCGGGTAGGATCCAAGGAAGATACTCCAGTGACAGATTTGAGATGCCACCATGGTACAACCCATCTAATCAAGGGGCCATCATCGCTCTTCAGTTTGTTTTCCCAGTAATTGCAGACCTGAGTGACGTCCACCATGTAAAGCCTGGTCCTCATTGCAATCGAGCGAGCATGATAAGAAGGAACATGAACTGGGGGCTCGATCAATCGTAGACGCTCCATAAGCCAGACCTTCCAAAAGCAGGTATTAAAAAAACGAAAAAAATGAAAAAAAAAAAAAAAAAAAAAAAAAAAAAAAAAAAAGAGAGAAAAAAACGAAACAAGAAGAAAAAAAAGAAAAAGAATAGTGTTCTTTTACCTACAGAATAATGGGACTTCCCAAATAAGGTAGGTCGCGATTGGCTTTCCTATTATCCAAACCCAATAGGATCTCTCCTAAGCATAAACAGACTAGGCTCCTGCGCAGTTCCATTTGCTCAACTAGGCCCAGGAGACGGGGATTACCTCTCAAATATTCATCAACATGCCCTTGAAGGACATATACATGTAACAAGCAAAATCCGAAAGCCCTTCGCCTAGCAACATAAGAGACGGTGGGGTCAGCCTTGTTAATGAATCGATCAATAAAGTCCAACATTCGCACTCCTTTCGAGGTCACTAAACGATCCACCTCAATTCTTGTCAATCCAAGCAAGTCTCTAAATTTATTCTTATACCCTTGTGAAGTAGAAGGAATAGCGGGCAAGTGTTCTGGGTCCCACCCACCGATAGCGGCAATTTCTTCAGGAAATGGGCAAATGTCACCTCCGGGAAAAGCAAAAACATGATAATTCGGGTCCCAATAATCAAGACAAGCATCTAGGAATGGTTTGACCACCTTGATAAGCTTCAAGCTCAACAATGATCCAAGATTATAAGCACCCATGTCGTGTTTCTCCATGTTGGAAAACTCGTTGGTCCACTCTTTTAGACGAATCTCTAAAGTATTCATGATGAATGTTTATTTTGAGAACTTTATGTGATAAGACGAGAAAGAGACGGAAGAATTGTGTGAATAAAACCTCTATCGACGTCTCTATTTATACTAAAATCTGTTTCCAAAAATCCGCCAGGACGGAAACACCAGGGAACAGGCGCAGCACCTGTTGCGCCTCTTCAAAGGGACGCAGCTCCTGCTGCGCCTCTTCCTCATTATTGTTTCTGTGAATTTCCGCGTTGGATCTTTCCTAAATCCCTTAACGAATAATTTCCTATTCATACGGGTTATTATTTTGGTAAAGACGTCGAAAATACCATATTTCGCGTTTCCTAATTCCGCGGGCACGCGTTTCGAGGCAATCTCAGCATTTTCGCACACTTATATATTTCTTTTTATTTTTTCTTTTTCGGGGAATCATTTCTCCAAATTTGACGCAATTTATTTCAAACTTATATATTTCTCTTATTTATTCCTTTTTGGGAATCATTTCGCTCCCATCCACATTACATTTCTAACTTATAGATTTCTATTTTTTTCATTTTTTGGGGGGTAACCCTCCCTACCGTCCGGTCATTTCCGGCAAATTTTTTGCATTTTTTACATTTTTTGCACTTTTGAGTCATTTGTTTTGCGCTAATTTAGGCCATACATCATCAAATGTATGTTTTACGTGAACTTCTATGTAAATTTCGGCAGCATGACGGCGTACACCGTCATCTACTAAACATGTTCAAAGCTAACCTGCAGGTACAAACAACACAACCCAGCAGCAAAGGCACTCAGGCCATCATATACAACCAAAAAGAGGGATATGTGCACCAAACTGGGGGCTCGAGTCCCAAGCAAAATTCAAAATGTCCAAAACACAGGTCCTAAAATGTACAAATGTGCAAGATACAGCCAACAAAAACAAACAACAACAAAGCTACTGCTGGTCGCCGCCTAACTCCGTAACTCTCGCCTCGAGAGCAGCAACCTCGGCGTCACGAACCTCGAGCTCCCTCAACAAGCGAGCTGTCTCCTCCCGAGACTGGGCAAGCTCTCGCTCCAGCTTACGCTCCCTCTGCAAGCAACAAAATTGACTCATGTCAACCATTTCAAACAATCATAAGAAAATAAGCAAATTCAAAAATGAAGAAAGGTTCATACCTGACGACCTCGACCGCCGACAAGTGCCTCAACGGCAGTAGCTCGCAGCCGGTTGGCCACCCTCCATAACGCCACCAACCGGGACGGCGCAACCTGCATTTTCAAAAAGAAGTTTTAAATAATGGGATAAGTCTAATCAAATGTGTTCTTACACAAAGATCATGCGAATTAGAGGCTCACCCTCCGAACCAGATGCTGCCAATCGTCCAGACCAGCATCCGTCACAGCCACGTCAATGTCACGCAGCTCGAAGATCGTCGTCCTCCCGGTCGCGTCAGTGTACTTAAGGGTCTCGGGGTACTCTGGGGGCTCGATGCCTGCCACCTCGACCTCCTGCAAAGTCAAATGATTCTCATTAATCGGTGATCTTTCATCGTATTCTCAAAAGTCAAAAATAAAGAAGCATAAAGAACTTACCACAACCGGCAAGTACGCCAACCTCCCGTAGAGGAACGCCGAGTAGTCCTCGCCAGGAAGCAGGAGGGCGTCACCACCGACGCCAGCCAAGTCAGCCTCCCTCTCAGCCTCAGAAGGCTCCCTGAACCTCGTCCTAGGAGGATCGATGGGAACCGTCAGGACATCCCGAGAGCCCTGAAGAGCCAAGCGCTCGCCCAAGTACCACACAGGACCCATCGACGTCCTCAACAACAGCCGGCTCGAGCTCCTAGGTCGAAGGACCTCAGCCACAAAGGGAGGGGTGCCAGCGTACTCCGCCCAAGGCTTGGGTGCCCACTGGGAAAAGACAAGCAAGAGATCATTCTTATGATCGTTTAAAAAGTAATAAAGAAGCAAAACGAATATAAGTGAGATGCTCACGCTGTCCAGCTGAAGAGCGTTCACGTCCCGCCGGTAGACACCGTGAGAGGAACACTTGCTCATCGTGTGACACATCACCCAATCCCTCACAACGGGATAGGCCTTCTCCAGCGGCTCCGTCCTCTTGGGCGAGAGGCTCGGAAAGCAGGAGTACACCCACGCCTGTGAAGCAAGATAGTCAATAAACGATCTTTCGTAATTCGATAAGGAAAAGAAGTGATTATTAGTCCAAATGAAGGTTCATACCTCCAACAGTAGTCTAGAGCCGACAGCACCAGGAGAAGTCCCCTTCTCCATCAACTCCGGACGAACCATGGCCCTCATAAAGCGGATGAGGACCGCAAAACCAGCAGTGACCCAGTCCCAACGCCCTAGGGAGCTCAGGTCAGAAAGGAAGGGAAGAAGCTTCGTCGACAGCCTCCCTCCCTTGTCTCCGAGGTAGATCGAAGACAAGAACCACCAGAGCCACAAGCGGACTCTCTGTTCAGCTGTACAGGGAGGAGGAGCCGTCTCTCTCCCGTCGATCACCGCCAGCGCCGGGGTCTTCCCGGCAAAGTAGTCTCGGACATAAGAACTAGGCACCAAACCAGGAACTGTAACAGCCTTCTGAAGGAAATGTAGATCTATATACATACTAACATACTCATATATGTTAAAATTAATTTGTCATAAAATTAAAGGTGGAACTTATGCATGCAAACATTAATTAAAGAGATGGAAAAATCTATATCTCACCATGTGATTTTCGGATTTATGGGCACAAGTGAGTTCACCTACTCACTTGTTCTTGAGCTCTCCAATTGGAAGAACAAGGATTCAAGTGTAGAATCCCTCCCAAAAGCATATACCCAAGGAATACATCTTAATAACCAATATTATTTAGATCTAGTAATAATATTAGTTTTTGCTATAAAATTGATACAAAATAAATTGTAATTTTGCTCTTGAAAATTTCGGTCAAGAGATGGAGTAATTTTGTGAGTTTTATTTCTCTAGAATTATCTTAAATTGTAGAGAGTTTTTGATGAATTTTATTACACTAGAAAATTGGATGGGAAGAATGAATCATCATGTAAGAGAAAAGCTCTTCTCTCTTTGCTTGTGGAGTGGCCGAAAATTAGGCTTGGGTAGGATGCCCAATACCTTTTCTTTTTGCTCTTCTCAAAAGCTTAGGTTTTGCATGCCTACTAGTTAGCTTTTATCATTGTGTTTTATACTTAAACAATTAACACAATTTCCACTAACTCCCTCCAATTATTTCGGTACACTCACATAAAATGGATGAGTCCATTTTATTTGTGATTTTGTCAATATGTCACATGTGACACATTTCATGGCATCTTATTTATAAAATGTATTTTTAACCATTAAAAATCAACATATTAATAAAATATGTCACTTATAAAAATTATCATTGTAATTCATAATTACTTGTACCAAAAGTGTTTTCGGAATTATAAATTACAACATTCTCGTTATTTATAATAATTTATTCATTCCGATTCAATTGTTTCGTAAACAATAATTTCATCTAAGTAATAAAATAATTCGATTACTTAGACCGTGTCTCATTTAATCATATTTACAATAAGATACGTAAATTATACTCACAAAATCATCCGTCAATTTTAAGCAATTTAATTAACTCGATCGGTATACGATTAATTAAATAATCAATTAAGAGTATTTCCCTATAGGTATGACCTAAGGGGATCAATAGATCACCACCGTCGCACGACAATAATGTCAAACTCTAGTCACCAATCATTACCGATATGTGTGGACCCGGTTGACAAGTAAAAATATTACATCCCAAATGTATTCTTAAAATGAGATTTAATAATGATATTTAAATCATGTGATCGCACTATTGTTGAGGACACATTTCCCAACAATCTCCCACTTGTCCTCGACAAGTGTGCGTCACCAATTCTCTTGTCCTATTACTATCTCCCACTCAATGCAAGGTGTCTTTCAGGTCGTACTTGCAAGTGATCATATCGAGAGTGGTTTCCTCGATCTGGAGAATAACTGATTGACCGGATTTATCTATCATAGATACCTTCCGAGTGTGGCCACGCATTTCCAGTTCATTACTCCTCGAGTGGCCCTGAGATATTGTTATAACCCTGACAAGGGGGTGGACAATTCCTATCGCACTTATTCCCTTCGACTAGCCACAGCCATCATAACCCAAAATATGCCCATTTGACCCCATTTACGAAGGTCGTAGTAACACAAATCAAAGTTAATCTGAAACTGAGCCATCTTAGGTGAATAGTCTTTAGTCAAAAGAATCGACTCATTAGAATACTATAGCAGCTCTCGCCACGACCAGGCTATATAAATTTGCCAGAACTCTATAAGCGGTCATTAGGCCCGACAAAAAGTTCCTAACAGTCTGCCTATGTGATCGACTAGTCATCTCACATGACTCTATGGCATTTGAACTTGCCATCAATCGCATCACACTCTAGTCACTTCAAGACGTCACCTCATACAAGTGACTATGGGCGAATACCATGCTAATCCGTGTTCACTTTAACGGGGTTCAATTGTCTCTACAACCCGTTTGGATGTAACAAGGTATAATAAAAGAGTTTTAAAGTAAAACTCGAACGACAAATGCGATTATCACATACGAATAGTCGATGCTTGATTACTATTTCATGTTCTACAATCTAATTTGATCTTGTATGTAGTTGTTTATTTCAATTCAGTTGAAATGGCATGACTCATCATGTTTAGCCTTTGAGAAGGCTTTGGTTAGTAGGTTTTATCAACTTCTTGTACCTTACTCAACCTTACTACATACTCGTTTTCCTTTGTAATGTATACATTTGCATTACAAAACTTTCTGAGTACGTGTCGAGATCCAATCAAGACATAGGTCTTCTAGCCTAAGAATAGCTCCCACTGTTTTCACAGTGTGCGGGACTCATCCTTCTTGCACATCTCATGATTGCAAGTGTACTCAATTTCCGTTATAAATATCTCTCATTGTTCTTTATTACCTAGAACGATTCTAGAAAATCTACTTCTTAATTAACATAGCCATAATGGTATCTTAACCATCCTAATGTGTTTTGATTATGGTTTTGTCGGAAATCATGCGCAACCTCAATTGTCAATTGTCACTTGTGTAACACCCTTACACAAAATTGCATCATAAACACTTTGCTTTACTTCCTTAATGCTTCTGCATGCACTTAAGGGTAATCTTTATAGCTTACTTGGTAAAGATCACTTAAATTCGATTTTGAAAACAATTCATCATACTCAAAGCATATGAAGTGTTACACATCATTTCTTTTTAATTGATTCGGCAGCGGAAGCAAATGAAATCAATCAAATATGTTCAATTTAATTGAACTAGTCATGAATCTTATCAACATAAGACTTCTTACTGACGCTAATATCATGTGGATTTATCTTCATAAATCCGGATATTCAAGATGTATTATAATACTCCAAAAGTCTTAAATCATTCTCAACGATCAATATGTCATCCACATATCGGACTAATTAAAAAAATTTCGTAACTCCCACTAAACTCCATGTATCAACACAACTTCTCGACTTATCGAAAAATGTTTTATCACATGATCAAAATGTTGATTCCAACTCATTGATGTCCTACTTAAGATCCTCTCTTAAGTTTCACATTATCTTAGGATTGCAAGAATCCATAAAACTCATGACATGTATTGAATACATTCCTTCTATTGAAGAAGTGGGTTTTAGATTCACTTGCTGTATGCATATCCTCATAATGAAACACAATCCCTAAGAAGATCCAAATAGACTTAATCATTTCAATTAGTGCAAAAACCCTTTGCAACCAATCTTGCTTTGAAATATCTCTTTATTAGTGCAAAACCCTTTGTCACTAATCAAGCCCTTTTGATTCGGATTTTCATGACTCTAAGCCTTGTATTGAGTTGTGACTTAAACACTCTTATGTAAGTCATATGTTCATTACTTTCTAGAAGTAATCAACTTGAATCAAACAATTTCTTTTGCAAGTTATAAGCTCTTTACTTTCTTAAAAGTAGCATGAATTCATCATTAGTGACAAGTGACGAATTTAACCTCCTAGGTTTTAAAGAAACAATATTTTACACAAAACGTCTCATGTAGCCAAGAAAGACCAGTTTCTTGCGACATAACATTCTTTGTGGCTCTTGAATAATTTTCTCCCACTCTGTCTTCTAGAAATAAACTTGTATTTTAGAAAGACAGTTTCACGAGCCACAAACCCGGTGTACTCGTGATAATTGAAAAAAGGGAAAAATGAGCATTTGTTTCTTGTGAAAACTTACAACCATGGTACTCTTACCATTTCATATCTCATATGATTCGATTTAGTGGAAAAATAATTTAGACAAAAATGATAAAATCCCCAAAAGGATCAAGTAACTCAAAGTAACTTGATTGAAGTCCAAACCATATCAAATAGCGTTTGATTTCTTATCCATCCACACATTATTTCATTATGCGTGCTAAGAGAGATTAACTTGTGATACTATATCACATTTCCTTTGGCTTATATCAAAGTCTTCACTTTGATAATCCCATCACGACTAAATCGTGATTCCATGAACTCTTGAACTTCTTCAATGATTTCTCTATTTACCTTATTAAGTGAACACACTAGCGTCAACTTAAATCGTTGGTAAAAGAGAATGATCAACCTATTATGGATCAATGATTTATAACCTCGATCTCCTTTTCAACCAAAAGGCACGAGACATCTTGCTTTGAATACAAGATACGCATATACCATTAACAATCTAATGGTTTCAAGAGTACTCGATAACTCTTTGCGTTCATTATTCCAAAATTTTAAGGTTTAATCTTGGGTTACCAATTTGAGTCTTGCATCATCTTCATGATATATTATTCTAGTTTGGTTTAGAATATAATCACCTTGATGATGGGCTAGCCATACATCAAATCATGGTGTATAGGGTCACAAAAGTGAAACCTCTTTTGTATCTATAACAAATTGTATTCTTATTTAGAGTTTATGTACTTAATAGTCACAATTAAGTACAACTCCAAACCCGAAAACTAGATTTAGTACACAATGACTCTATCTCTTGACTTTATTGTTGCTAGTCGTCATATTCTAATCATCCTATGCATCAAACATAATGATGAAAATCACCACCGGTTTCTAATATTGACGAAGTAATACTAGCAAAATTTATGTTTAATCAAATAAACATTTAACGAAGAAGGTCCCATTAGATGTCCCACAACTAACTTGTTGATTCTTCAATAATTTGGGTTGTTTCCTTTCTCGTGTCCAACATTTAAGACAATGGAAACTTATCGGTCGGGATTGATAGGTTTAGTATCGTCATTCTCAACAACTTTACCTTTAACATTACCTTGTATCAATTCCATTACAATCTTTACTTCTTGAACCTCGTCCTCATCTTAACGGTTTAAGAGAATGCTCCCACTTATTTCAATGAGTCTTTGCTTTGAGAAGCAAAATTGAATTCACGAAGATCACTCTTCATTTGTTCGTTTTAGTCTTAAAACTTTCATTGAAGTGGTTGCGTTATTTTGGTCAATTAAGAATTCTGGACAAAACTAATTACCAAAACAATTTATCGCTTCAAGGTACTTAATTCATTTAAGTACATGAAAAACAATCCATTGTAAGTAGATGTGTTAGTCTAGAATCAAAAACCTGTTTGATAATGAATAACTTTAATATATTCTCTTTACAAGAGATCCTTAGCAATGGTTCGTTTGAGGTTTTAGAAGCAAATTCAAATTTTGTCTTTAGTTACGATGTTTTAATGGAGATTTGTATCAAAATCGAAATGATATCGTATATGAATTGTGGTAAAGAAATAGAACAATAATAACGGAATAGTGGAAAATTTAACATTTATCGTTATAATAATACTTGTAAATAACAAGTAAAGCATTTACATAGTGACCTCTACCCAACTATGATAAATGATTCCAAGACCCAAATTCATATTGACTTAGGCACGGTGAGGCCGATACATCCTTTATCAATATAACTCGGTGGATTAACGTTTAATCGATTCTACTTTTAGAACTCTTGGTCGATAATATTACATTAACATTTATCTTTAGCCCAAAACACATTCGACAAGGGCACGGTGGGGCCGATACATCCCTTATCAAAAACTTTTGTTGAGTTCAATCCAAATTTCGAATAAATGTGTCCATGATCCAAACCCACATTAACTTGGGCACGGTGTGGCCGATACATCCCTTATCAACAAGAATTCGGTGGATAGACATTTATCACCCACTTCCCCTACGTAACAAGGTTTGTACCCCGGTGGGGCCGAGCGCACTCCCTCGCGAAATAGGTTTTCATGGTTTCTACTATTTGGTAAGGCTATGTCTCAATTAATTGTTTTAGCGAGAGGTCATGTCAATTTATTATCTATCACGTTTTAAGTGAACTAAAGCGGTGAACTACGATAATTCTAATTGACACGGTCGAAAAATTCGATAAAATAAGGATGCATGTTTTAGTTATGGCGATTTAGCGATGCATGTGACATAAAATAAAATGCAAGCATAAAAATAAATAAATAAATCCTAGTATGGCCTTCCTAAAATAGAAAAACTATTTAACTATTACATATTCGGAAACCAACTCCATTGGTCCCTTGAACTTCGGTTGTGACACGCATCTCGAGGTAACACCGTCTTTATGTATCGCCATTCTGGAAGAAATCCGTCTTTGGGAACTCCGGAATGAATAAAATTACATAATATCCTATTATAAATTTGTAACTAAAATAAAATAAATCTATTAAATTACAAAACGGTGATACGAGATCACAATAAAATTACAACCGAATCGATATTCCCATACATTTCGGGAAATACCAATTAAAATCTAAGGCCATACTAAGTAAAATTACATAATTCAAAATTACATAAATTAAAATTATGACAATCATAAAGAAAAATGCAGCATTATAATATGTATAAACATGCTCAATTTTATGCTAAATCGCCTTTAATTAGCCCATATCGTATATTACTCGGTTTTTACGGATTTGCGTGATTTCAACATTTTATAATCACAAAAATTACATAAATTCATATTTATGCATAAGTTAATTACCCTAACCTCTTATGACTCAAAATTTAGTCTTCACTAATAATTTGACCATAATTAACCCATATTATATAAAATTGTTCATAAATGGACCAAAAATTACAAAAATAAGCTATAAACTTCAAATAAATCACAAAATTTCAAATAAATTCAAACTTTGAGATTTAAACTCATGAACATTCTGGAAAAATACCATGACACTCATAATGTTCAAAATCTTAGGTTAAAAATTTCGAAAATTTTCCGGAAAAACAATGTTGCGGTTTATCGGTTTTAACTAAAATAATCATAAAATCATGGAAAAATTATATTCATTAACTTTTCAATTTTAGATCTGAAAAAGATAATAAAATGCAACATTAGACGTTTTTCCCAAGTCATAGATTATGTTTTATTAATTTTACACTAATAATGTCACTATTTATGCTATTTTTCTTCAAAAATCCATAAATCATGCAAAAAGACTTCTTTATAGCCAATTATTTTACACACATCTTGTAAAATTGCATGTGACCACATATTAAATTTCTATGACCAGATTCGAAATTTAACTCATATTAACCTATTTTTCACCTAAATCCGAATTTAATAATGAAAAATCCATTTTTCGAGCATAAAAACTCATAAAATTATGAAAATTTCCAGATCATCTAAAAATAATATATGTGAAAATATATCCAAAAACCACTGGAAAATTCGAAGTTTAGCTAATTTTCGTCCAAAAATGACATTTTTACTCATAAAATCATATTTAAATGCCATTATTGTATAATATGAACAATAAAAATCCGTAAAATTAACCAAAATATCCTAAAACATTTTAGGACCAGAAATATTAACATGCATGAATTAATTTCGTGATATATCATAATAACACAAATTTTACAAGTTTTATATGTTATTCTTATAACTCGGAAAAACTTTTAACCGATTTGCATGCAAACAACCGTGGCTCTTGATACCGATTGAAGGAAATGTAGATCTATATATATACTAACATACTCATATATGTTAAAATTAATTTGTCATAAAATTAAAGGTGGAACTTATGCATGCAAACATTAATTAAAGAGATGGAAAAATCTATATCTCACCATGTGATTTTCGGATTTATGGGCACAAGTGAGTTCACCTACTCACTTGTTCTTGAGCTCTCCAATTGGAAGAACAAGGATTCAAGTGTAGAATCCCTCCCAAAAGCATATACCCGAGGAATACATCTTAATAACCAATATTATTTAGATCTAGTAATAATATTAGTTTTTGCTATAAAATTGATACAAAATAAATTGTAATTTTGCTCTTGAAAATTTCGGTCAAGAGATGGAGTAATTTTGTGAGTTTTATTTCTCTAGAATTATCTTAAATTGTAGAGAATTTTTGATGAATTTTATTACACTAGAAAATTGGATGGGAAGAATGAATCATCATGTAAGAGAAAAGCTCTTCTCTCTTTGCTTGTGGAGTGGCCGAAAATTAGGCTTGGGTAGGATGCCCAATACCTTTTCTTTTTGCTCTTCTCAAAAGCTTAGGTTTTGCATGCCTACTAGTTAGCTTTTATCATTGTGTTTTATACTTAAACAATTAACACAATTTCCACTAACTCCCTCCAATTATTTCGGTACACTCACATAAAATGGATGAGTCCATTTTATTTGTGATTTTGTCAATATGTCACATGTGACACATTTCATGGCATCTTATTTATAAAATGTATTTTTAACCATTAAAAATCAACATATTAATAAAATATGTCACTTATAAAAATTATCATTGTAATTCATAATTACTTGTACCAAAAGTGTTTTCCGAATTATAAATTACAACATTCTGTTATTTATAATAATTTATTCATTCCGATTCAATTGTTTCGTTAAACAATAATTTCATCTAAGTAATAAAATAATTCGATTACTTAGACCGTGTCTCATTTAATCATATTTACAATAAGATACGTAAATTATACTCACAAAATCATCCGTCAATTTTAAGCAATTTAATTAACTCGTATCGGTATACGATTAATTAAATAATCAATTAAGAGTATTTCCCTATAGGTATGACCTAAGGGGATCAACTGATCACCACCGTCGCACGACAGTAATGTCAAACTCTAGTCAGCCAATCATTACCGATATGTGTGGACCAGTTGACAGTAAAAATATTACATCCCAAATGTATTCTTAAAATGAGATTTAATAATGATATTTAAATCATGTGATCGCACTATTGTTGAGGACACATTTCCCAACACCTTCGGCGCCAAGTTCCAGCCGATCAACCTCCTAGCCTCGGCCGAGTCCACCCTCATGGCAGTCTCCGGCCACCCCACCACCTCAGTCCCACACGGCAGCCCAGAGATCATGCCGTAGTCCTCCAACGTGACTCCCACCTCACCAAAAGGCATGTGAAAAGTGGAAGTCGTATCCCAGAATCGGTCCAAGAAAGCGCGGACCAGGCTAAGGTTAGCTCGCAGCTTCCTCTTCGCGATATCCCTCCAAGCCTGCACCAGGGCGCCGAATGCTCCCCGCTCGATCATGGCTCGCTCCTCCGCCGACAGCCTCTCGTAGCACTCCATAGCCGTCATGTAGCCCGAGAACGATCTGATGTTCCCGGCCTCCTATTGTGATTTGAAACAAAAGCTATCTTTAGTTTGAATGAAATTGAAAAAAATTGGAGCAAATGAAATGAAACAAGATGAGTGATGAGTAATGAATTCAAGGTTACCAAGCTCTTCACCGTCCTGTAGGACAGGTGACCATCCGCAGCCCAAAGCAAGTTCCTGTTGTCCCAGGTCTCAGCCCACGTAGGTGCTCCCCTCAGCTGACGACCTCTTCGCCCAACATTGGCCCGTCGTGGGGCCTCCTCCTCCTCAGCAGCCTCCTCCTCCTAGACCTCGTCCTCAGCAGCCATCACCGCAGCAAAAGCCTCCTCGAGAGCACGAGAAGCGACAACAGCAGTGTCTATCTCCACGGAAGCTCTCCCAGAAGTAGAAGCCTCGTCACCTGCAAAATTAAGGAAATTTTAGGCCGCGTCAAGTGACGACGAGCCTTGATTAGGGAATTTTCGAGTTTTTAGAAGCCCGAAGTTGCTCTTTTCTCGTCATCTTTGTCAATTTTCCCACAAACCCGATCGCTCGTGTGGTAATTTGGGTTAAGTCAAGCCTAAATTGAAGCCTAGACATGGGTTCGAGTCGAAATTTCGGCAGCATTTCGTTATAACGGCGATTATGCCGTAGAAAAGTGCCCTGAAAAAGCCATCACAAATCAAAATTCCGAGATGGTAGTAAGTTTACCCATCATCCAAGGATTCGGAATATCAAGTTTCATCGCAAATGGGCAATCCTAAGGCCATTTTCGAAGCAATTTACGGTTTAGCTCTGAAATCGTCTCAATTTCACTCAAATGCTCAAAACTCAACGAAAATTCGAAACAAATACATGGTTATGATCCTTATACTACCAATTAGCCATTTACATGATCAATTTTATAAGGCAAGATCATTTGGGGGAAAAGCCCCAAATTTTCGACATTTTGGGGTTGAAAACCCTAAATTTTGTCGATCCAATTCGTCCATTATAGAAGATTAATGCAAAAATGATATACATACCTCGATTAGTCATAGAAAATGCAAGCTTTTGGATCAAATTTTGGCGGAAATGATTGAAGTTTGAGAGAGAATTTGATGATTTGTGTTTCGAAACAAATGAAATGAAACCCTCTGTTTCATCGCGTTTTTACGCAGAAAAGACACACTAAGGAACAGACGCAGCAGGTGTTGCGCCTATTCCAAGAGACGCAGCTCTTGCTGCGCCTCTTCCTTAGTTTCCCTTCATACGAATTTTCAAAAATTCGTTATGAGTTCGTTATTTGTGAGGCCATCTTTGGTGCGCCTCTTCCCCGATGCCATTTTATCTTTTTTTTTTTTGGTCCGTTTGACGATATTTTTCGTTCAAACCTGCATTTCTAAGCCAACTACAGACTGTCATACATTATTTATCGCTTCCAAGACCTTGCTTGTCACAACGAGTAAGTATTCTCTGACAGGTGTTTCGACACGCCTTCATTATATTCCCCCAGCGAGAGTAAGCGGATAGACAATCCCTCTCGAGACATGGAGATAAGTTCCTGGTAAGGTTTCCCCAACGAGAGTTCACGACATACAATCGTCCCTCTCAAGTTCTTCCGAAGTTTGTTTGAAGACGACCCAAGCAGATTTCTCCCAGCAGTTCCCGCCTGTGTCCTGCTGCTCACGACATTTCTTGTTTCCGCGCGGAGTGCGATAAAGGTGTCGTTCTCCAGAAGTTCCCAGACCAGCAAAGTTCTAACACTCAAGCCTTATTTACCCCTCAGTTTGAAATTATATTTTGGGCCTCCTTCCCATTGATGCTTTCCTTTAGGGTCCCACACCCTAGCACAATCCTTACTTATCTTTTAGGTCTTATCCCTTAGCTCTTATGCTTACCCCTTAGCTCCTACGCTTAACCTTAGCTCCCATGCACCTCCGGAAGTATCTCGAGAAAGAATTTCAGGTATGGTCTCTTCTTATGGCTGGCGAGCTTCCTTACGTAGTCTAATGGACTTTAAACGACCCTCCCCGATAGTCGACAGACTCTAAAATGTTCCCGACGACAGGTCCTTGGTTCAGACCCCTTGAGCCACCTCGCGTCGCCATAGTCATCAGGTTGTAATCTTCGATTGACCTGATGGCTATACTTTGACTTTCGCCTTGTCCAAGCCTCAGTCAAAGTGGGGGCTCTGTAGATACCTCATTTCTGCACCTCCCGCAAACCACCCGGTGATGATTGGGCCGCATGTTTGGTACGCGGAACGATTTGTGGCAGTTCGTAAGTTTATCATCTAGTGATTGCTCAAACACTGATGTCTACCTCTTAGTTGTCATCTACGCACCGATACGGTCGTTTTGACAGTAATTAGAGTACATTTGGAGTCCGGGCCTAAAACCTGTGGGAAATAATCTGTATACTTCCCTTAAAAGTGAAGGATTATAACAAATTTAATTAAGACGATCACTAGTCATAAAATAAATACATAAACAAAGTAAAAGATTCAGAAATAACCTTCGGTCCTAGCAAAAACGGCCTAAGAACAATATCAAAATTGATATTCGCCTATCAGTTGCACCCAATACGATATGAGATATGCCCTATGATTATGCTAGAAATCGATCTAAAATTTTCTGTAAAATTTAGTTGTTTTTGTGTTTCTTGTGATGAGAAAGAGAGGCTAGGTCAAGAAAAAGCATTAGGGTAGAAATAATTCTCTCCCTTTGTTTTTATACAGACCGAATTACCAAGTTAATTAGGAAAGATATCACTCTCCTAATTTTCGGCCAATGTTGACCGAAATAAGGAATAAAAATTTCCTTATTTTTGGTCTTTCCAAAAATATATAATATGTGTTGAATTGTCATCTAGTGAGGATCGAACCCATGACCTCTTGGTATGTGTACAGTGTACCCTCACTATTACCACTATGACACATTCAGCTTGTTGATATTAAATACAACTGATTATATTTAATTACGAATTAACAGATTAATTCGTCCAAACTAACCTTATATATATTTAATTTAAATATAACTTATTATATTTAATTTACGAATTGACAGTTAATTCGTCTCAACTTAATATTATTTAATTTTCATTAAATAATTATCTCATCAACACATTGACTAACTTTTTAGTCATTTTGGGCATCAATGTGATTATATTTCTATAACTACATTTCTCAAACACATCCTATAGGTGTGACCTTTAGGGACCAGTTGATCACCGCCATCTGTATGATAATAACGTCAAACTTTCTAGCAAGCCAACCGTTATTAGGTAAACGTTAATCAACTGATTAAATATACGAAGTATACCCTTGTGAACCTGTAAGAGATTTACAAATGTTATCACACTAATTTGTGGAGGACACAAGCTCCAACAAACTCCCACTTGTCCTCACAATTGTATGTGCGATAACCGTTTCTCATATCCTTTAAAATTTCTCCCACTCAATGTAAAACAATTTGCAAATCCGAATTCACAAAGGTCGTATTTTACAAGCGATCAGTATCAAGAGTGGTTTTCCCGACTAGAGAGTAACTTAACTGATAAACGAATCAACATTCGAGCATGGCCATGCATTTCAGTTACAACTCCTCGAGTGGCCCTGAGAAATAACTATACCTGATAAGGGTTGGATATTTTCCTCAACTCGAATCCTGCAGATGTAAGCACAGTATGAAATGACCCAGAAAAAATCTACTTAGCCCCGATTACGGTGAGACCGTGAGAAAGAAACCAAAGTCACCCAAAAGCGCCTTAATCTCAAGAGACAGTTGATAGTCAAAAGAATCGACTCTAGGAACACAATGGATGTCCTATCCACGACCTGGCACTGAATGTTATTAAACATTTAGGACTCCATTACGTTGTCACAAAAAATTGTCCTACGAGGTATCGTCATAATCTCGTATCTGTGATCGATCAGTCAACCGTTTGACTTATGGCTCGTTGAACCCACCATCAATCGACTGCACAATATAATAGCCGGAGTTATCAGCTCACATTGGCGATTACGGACCAAAACAAATATAATGTAATTCAGTTCACTTTGTGGCGTTCAATGTTGTCAGTACAATCCACATGAAAAACAAAATATTATATATATAAAACGATGAAGTTATAAATAATATATGAAAAAGATAATGTATCAAATCCATAATCAAGTACTACAACTTAGGAACATGTTTAATTCCCATGGAATTAACATGCCCTACATGCTTATCATAATTCAATGGTTTGGTGAGAGGATCCGCGATGTTATCATCCGTCGCAATCTTGTCAATCACTATCTCTTCTTGCTCCACGTAATCACGGATCAGGTGAGCCTTCCGAAGTACATGTCTAGATTTGTTGCTAGACTTTGGCTCCTTAGCCTGGAAGATGGCACCTCTATTGTCACAATAGATGGTGATCGGGTCATTCGAACTAGGAACTACCGAAAGCCCTTGTAAGAATTGACGCATCCATATCGCTTCCTTTGCTTCCTCCGAAGCGGCATAGTACTCGGATTGATAGTAGAATCGCTACAACACTCTGTTTGGAACTCTTCCAGCTGACCGCAGCAGCATTAAGAGTGAAGACGAACCCGGACTAAGATTTTGAATCATCTCGATCTGTTTGGAAGCTAGCATCTGCGTAACCGGTTGCGCATAGCTTAGTATCGCCTCCATAAATCAATACCCAATCCTTAGTCCTCCGTAGGTACTTGAGGATATTTTTGACTGCTATCCAGTGTGTTTCACCTGGAGTCTTTTGGTACCGACTCGTCATACTCAATGCATATGCCACGTCTGGACGTGTGCATATCATGGCATACATGATCGATGCTATTGCAGATGCATAAGGAACACGACTCATGCGCTCTACCCCTTCAGGCGTCGTGGGTGACTGAGACTTGCTCAACTGCATCCCAGTCATCATAGAAAGGTTCCCCTTCTTGGAGTTGGTCATGCTGAACCTCTCAAGAACCTTATCCAAATAAGACTCCTGACTAAGTGATAACGTCCGTCGTGATCTATCTCGGTAGATACGGATTCCCAAAATGCGTTGTGCCTCACCCAGATCTTTCATCTAGAAATGGTTCTTCAACCATTCTTTAACCGAAGATAGGAGAGGAATGTCATTCCCAATCAAGAGTATGTCATCGACATACAATATCAAGAATACAATCTTGCTCCCACTCGACTTGATATATAAGCATGGTTCTTCGACCGATCGAGTGAAACCATACTCTTTTATCACTTGGTCGAAACGATGATTCCAACTCCGAGAAGCTTGCTTAAGTCCATAAATGGAACGCTTTAGCTTGCATACTTTATTAGGATGTTTAGGATCTATGAAACCTTCGGGTTGCACCATGTACAACTCTTCCTCCAAATAACCATTTAAGAAGGCGGTTTTCACATCCATTTGCCAAATTTCATAATCATGAAATGCGGCAATCGTTAAGATTATCCGAATGGAACGTAGCATGACTACAGGTGCAAAAATCTCATCATAATGCAATCCTTGCACTTGAGTGAAACCTTTTGTCACAAGTCGTGCCTTATAGATATCTGGTTGCGCGTCTACAGAACGCTTTATTTTGTAAAGCCATTTGCACTGTAGAGGTTTTACCTTATTAGGTAAATCAACTAGATCCCATACGTTATTCTCATACATGGAGTCCATCTCGGATTGCATGGCTTCGAGCCATAGCTTTGAGTCGGAACAGGCCATAGCACCTTTATAGGTTGCGGGTTCATTACTTTCTAGAAGTAAAACATCATTCTCCTCGACCATACCAATGTATCTGTCCGGAGGATGAGAGTCTCTACCCGACCTCCTAGGTTCCTCGGGAATATTAACCGTATCATCGTTGGAGGTACGACTTCCTCCATCTGTTCCTCGGTTGTTGGTTCTGGAATCTCCGACAGCTAGAAGGTTCTATTACTCGACTTGTTCTCGAAAAATTCTTTCTCTAAGAACGTCGCACTAGCCGAAACAAAAACTCGATGTTCGGTTGGCGAATAGAAGTAATGACCAAATGTTCCTTTTGGATAACCTATAAAGTATGTCTTGACCGATCGCGGGCCGAGCTTATCCTCGTGTCTCCACTTGACATAAGCCTCGCAGCCCCACACCCCAATAAAGGACAAGTTAGGTCTTTGTTCCCTTCCACATTTCATATGGAGTCTTGTCGATGACTTTAGACGGACTTCGGTTAAGTATAAGAGCGGTGACAAAAGAGCATAACCCCATAATGAATCGGGCACTACGGTGTGACTCATCATGGATCGAACCATATCAAGTAAGGTTCGATTTCTCCGTTCGGACACACCATTCAATTGAGGTGTTCCGGTGGAGTTAATCGCAAAACGATTCCACGAGTCTTTCGGTGTTGATCAAACTCATTTGAAAGATATTCGCCACCCCGATCTGAACGAAGTGCTTTAATCTTTCTACCCAGTTGGTTCTGTACCCAATTCTGGTATTCCTTGAATTTCTCAAAGGACTCACTTTTATGCTTCATTAAGTAGACATATCCGTATCTACTCAAATCGTCCGTGAAAGTGATAAAATATCTATAGCCATCTCTAGCGGTAATTGACATAGGTCCACATACGTCCGTATGTATGAGTCCTAATAGGTCACTAGAGCGCATTCCAACACCTTTGAAGGAAATTCGAGTCATCTTGCCAATGAGACATGATTCACACGTGCCATATGCAGAAAATCCGAATGAGGGAATAGTCCCATTATCGACGAGTTTCTTTACGCGTTTCTCATTTATGTGTCCCATTCGACAATGCCATAGATAGGTTTGATCTTTGTCACCAACCTTTAATTTCTTATTATTCATGTGTAATACTTCCGTGGTTTGATCTAAGATATAAATTCCATTCATGGAAACTGCTTTGCCATAAATCATTTCATTAAAAGAGAAAATACAACTATTATCCTTTATTGAAAATGCAAAACCGTCTTTAGCTAGTACGGAAACAGAAATAATGTTCTTAGATAAACTGGGTACATAGTAATGATTATTTAAAGATAACTCAAAACCACTAGGAGTTGGATTACATATGTTCCCTTCGAGGCGCAGCCTACTCGTGCTCCATTCCGACTCGACTCGCAGTCCACATCACCTTTTGAGAGGTATGATGTTCTTTAGGCCCTGCAAATGATTACACAGATGAGAACCACAACCAGTATCTAGTACCCAAGTTACGAAACTTGCATGGTTAATCTCAATCATATGAATATAAGATGACATACCAACAGGAACGACGCGGCCTGCCTTGATGTCCTCACGGTAGACGGGACAGTTCCTCCTCCAATGTCCAGTTTTGTGACAATGGTGGCACTCTATGTCACCGCCCTTGCTCTTTGTCTTGCCCTGTGAGCCACTAGTCTCACCAGGCGCACTCTTACCGTTTCCTATCTTCTTAAACTTTGGCTTACCTACAGCTAGGTCGCCATGAGCCTTGCCCTTACCTTTACTCTTGTTGTGAATCGTGAGAACATCCTGCTTCATGCTCCCACTAAATTTCATATCCTTCTCGGTCTGTACGAGAAGGGATTGTAGCTCATGAGGACTCTTTTTCAAGTCATTCATGTAGTAGTTCGCCCTAAAAAGGGCAAAACCATCGTGAAGAGAATGAAGCATTCGGTCAATGACAATGCTCTCACTGATTCTACAATTCAGTGACTCCAGTTTCTCGACATTCTCAATCATGTGAAGAATGTGTGGGCTAACCGGTTGGCCCTTCTGGAGTTTCGCATCAAAGAAGCGACAGGTATGCTCATATCTAACGATTCTCGGTGCCTTTGAGAACTCGTTAGTGAGCGTGGTGAAAATCTTGTTTGCACCTTGGGCAATGAAGTGTCTCTGCAAATTGGTTTCCATTGCAAAGATGAGTACGTTCTTTATCGCACCCGCTTCCATAACGAAATCACTATAAGCGAGTGACTCGTTGATTCCTGCATTTGGGCCTGGGTTGACCGGTATTGGCTCAGTTAAATACCCGAGCTTACCGTCGCAGCGATGGCAAAGCATTCCGTAGTGCCGCCTCCTAGTCGCAAAATTGGACCCATCATTCTTGATCGAGTGGACTGATTCATTTGGTCCATGAACATTTTAAGCCAGGATGAACGATCTAGTGTGGCACTAGGCATTGGGATTGCGTTATTTCCAGCCATTTGTTGTAACAGTATTATTGATAATAAGCGTGTTCTACACTGCGAAAGAAGAATAAAATAATAAGCATGCATCGTTTTTATTTTAAGTCTAATGAACTAATGTCATAACGCGAAGACTCAAAAACATTTATACAATTGACCTCCCTCAAGAATTATATAAATGACCCCAAGACTCAATTCTCTGTAAATTGATAAGCTAACCTGTTAGCTAATTCTACCGTTAGAATTCCTGGTCGATAAATTTCTGTAAATTCTATCTTTAGTCCATCATAATCACGAGAAACTCTTCGGACTATGATGTTGAGGTAAACTAAGTCAACACAACTACTTACCCAACGTAGAAGGGGTCATATTAGGCCTACCGACGAAGAAGGGACTCATAGATGTTTGCCCTTATAAAGACTAATCTCAATTTTCGTTTTAGAGGAAGATCCCATCAACTATTTTTAATTCATTTTAAGTGAACTATAATCTAGCATGCGAGAATGATTTAAACTAAAGTGATGGCTTATAGACTGTGACATCTGCATGTCCATGAAAACTAACATACAACTATATGAGTCAATTTTCATGCATTTGAGTAGTAGTAGGTGGTTTGGTTTTAGGCGGAAAATGATGCAATTACTAACATGTGAATGAAAAGCAATAAAAATGAAAAACGTAAAAAAATACAGTAAAAGTCCTAGTGTGGCCTATCCTATCAAAATGAACAATAAATACAAGTTTGGAATCCATCCTTGGACCCGAGAAGCTTGTCTTGATGTTCCATCTTGGTCCATGTAGCGGGAGTGAGCTTGAATCTTCATCTTTAGTCTTCTTTGAAATTACAATAAATAAAATTACATAATTGACCTATTAATTACATTCTAATTTCAAAACCCAAAACTAAAATAAAGGAGATTCGAGATCTCATAATTACATAAGAAATCATGTTTCCTTCATTACGAAAACATAATTTGACTAAGGCCATACTAAGTATTACAAATTACAACCGATTGCAAAAATTAAATACGTAAATAAAATTCATTCATTCGATTCATTCAACAAAATTAAAAGCATCAACTAAAATAAATTAAACATACATAATACAATACATTAATTATGTTGATTAATTTATCCAAACCACCTATTTAAATTAAATTAAGTGACAATTCCGCAATTTAATCACATTAATTTCATACTTAATCCATATTAAACTTGTAATATGAATTCTATCCGTCAAAATTTTAAACTGCTTTAAAATAATTCGGTATCATTAAATTGTGAACCAATTCACAATAACTAATTAGCCAAAAACAAAGTAAAAACCTATTTTTCTTCCTTTTGGGTCTCGGCAAAAGAAAAAAAAAAACCATCCTTTTTTTTTCTTTTCGGCAAAACAACAAAACAAAACAAGCCTGTTTCTAATTTTATACACGGTTTTATCTGTAAAAACCGCAACAAATTTTTTTTTTAAAATTCTGTCCCCTGTGAACAGTAACACGTGAACAGTAACAACAAAAAAAAATTCGGATGCTTTTCAAATCGGCATAAACAAAACAACTGCAAAAAAAAACTTTAATCGGTTTTTCTTAGAAAAAACCGAGAGGGAAAAAACAGCAATTTTTTTTTTTTTTAAACATTGTTCATCCGTGAACAGTACAGAAACAGCAAAAAAAAAAAAAAATCACGGTTGCCTTTTTAATTTTAACTTAATCTGCATTAAATCAAACATGACGATTCGATTTTTGTTTTAACTTAATCTAAATCAAATCAAACATCTACCAATTCTTCATATGATAATTTTAACTGATTAAAACAACCTTATGAAAAATAAAAAAGCAAATCTCGCATCAAAAAGACAAACACCGGCTGCAAACAATTTTTTTTTAATCGGCATTAACAAAAAAAACAGCCGTGCCCTAATTTTTTTCGAAACCCTAAAAGTTTACATACAATTTTACGAAAATCATCAAAATTAAAATCTGTGGCCTATGCTCTGATACCACTTGTGGGAAATAATCTGTATACTTCCCTTAAAAATGAAGGATTATAACGAATTTAATTAAGACGATCACTAGTCATAAAATAAATACATAAACAAAGTAAAAGATTCAGAAATAACCTTCGGTCCTAGCAAAAACGGCCTAAGAACAATATCAAAATTGATATTCGCCTATCAGTTGCACCCAAGACGATATGAGATATGCCCTATGATTATGCTAGAAATCGATCTAAAATTTTCTGTAAAATTTAGTTGTTTTTGTGTTTCTTGTGATGAGAAAGAGAGGCTAGGTCAAGAAAAAGCATTAGGGTAGAAATAATTCTCTCCCTTTCTTTTTATACAGACCGAATTACCAAGTTAATTAGGAAAGATATCACTCTCCTAATTTTCGGCCAATGTTGACCGAAATAAGGAATAAAAATTTCCTTATTTTTGGTCTTTCCAAAAATATATAATATGTGTTGAATTGTCATCTAGTGAGGATCGAACCCATGACCTCTTGGTATGTGTACAGTGTACCCTCACTATTACCACTATGACACATTCAGCTTGTTGATATTAAATACAACTGATTATATTTAATTACGAATTAACAGATTAATTCGTCCAAACTAACCTTATATATATTTAATTTAAATATAACTTATTATATTTAATTTACGAATTAATTGATTAATTCGTCTCAACTTAATATTATTTAATTTTCATTAAATAATTATCTCATCAACACATTGACTAACTTTTTAGTCATTTTGGGCATCAATGTGATTATATTTCTATAACCACATTTCTCAAACACATCCTATAGGTGTGACCTTTAGGGACCAGTTGATCACCGCCATCTGTATGATAATAACGTCAAACTTTCTAGCAAGCCAACCGTTATTAGGTAAACGTTAATCAACTGATTAAATATACGAAGTATACCTTTGTGAACCTGTAAGAGATTTACAAATTTTATCACACTAATTTGTGGAGGACACAAGCTCCAACAAAACCGTCTTCATTTTCTGATAACCGCTAAATCCCGAGTCAGAATTTTTTGGAATGTTCCGGATATTTCTATTCCATATGCCTCGGGTACATTTCCTTACCATGGCTGGCGATCCTTTGTCCGCAACCATTCAAGGATAGATCCCGAAGATGCCTCGGGTACACTTCCTTACCATGGCTGGCGTGTTGGAGCTTGTGTCCTCCACAAATTAGTGTGATAACATTTGTAAATCTCTTACAGGTTCACAAGGTTAAACTTCGTATTTTATCAGTTGATTAACGATTACCTAATAACGGTTGGCTTGCTAGAAAGTTTGACGTTATTATCACACAGATGGCGGTGATCAACTGGTCCCTAAAGGTCACACCTAAAGGATGTGTTTGAGAGATGTGGTTATGGAAATGTAATCACATTGATGCCTTATATGACTAAACAGTTAGTCAATGTGTTGATGAGACGATTATTTAATGAAGATTAAATAATATTAGTTGAGACGAATTAACTGTCAATTCGTAAATTGAATATAATAAGTTATATTTAATTAAATGTATGTAATGTTAGCTTGGACGAATTAATATGTTAATTCGTTATTAAATGTAATAGGTTATATTTAATCAACAAGATGAATGTGTCATAGTGGTAATAGTAAGGGTACTCAGACCAAGAGGTCATGGGATCGATCCTCACTAAATGACAATTTATACATTTTATACATTTTTGTATACTATCAAAATAAGAAGATTTACTAAGATCAATAACAAATTGGATGAGAAAAGAGCTGCAGCAAAAGTGACACAGGCATATAAGGAAGTCCAGAAACCATCTGAAACAACTCAACAGATTTCAGTGAACTCTGGAAGTCATAAGCTAGGCCAATCTCCTCCTACATTAGAGACTGATCCTTTGACTGAGCTGGCAGATATGAGCTCAGGAAGCCATGGGCTAGGCTCTGTCTCCCCAGTCTTAGTCCAGGATTCTTCTACTAATGGTCAGGGGGAAGGCTCAGAATGCTATGTGCCAGGTGGTCAGGGGGAAGGCTCAGAAAGCTGTACCATCCCTTTTTGTAATACTGGGGCTCGGGTTACTGAAATAACAAGGGGAGAGCAGGGCAGTACCAGTATTTCTTTGGGCAATTCTTTCACTATCTTACAGGAAACTGGGACTCTTCATGATACAGAAATAGGGGGTATGATGGGACCAGAGGAGCCTCCAGATCCAGGCCCACATGATAGTCTCCTCCTGGAACATTAGGGGATTTAATGATCCTCTCAAGCAGCAAGAGATTAGAGGGTATTTACATTCCAATAAGATAGAGGTCTTTGGACTTCTTGAAACTAGGGTTAAATCAAATAAGTTTGCTGCTATTTCTAGGGCTTTTTCTTCTTATAGTATTCTCAATAATTACACCCACCACTATAATGGGCGTATCTGGGTTTTCTTAAATAAAAGGCAAGTTACTCTTATTTCTTCTAGGATTCATGAGCAAGTAATTCATGTGGAGCTCTTGCATCATGTCTCAAATCAAACTTTCCATCTTTCTTTCATTTATGGAAGTAATGATGGGGATCAAAGAGAGAGGTTATGGGAGGAGCTAAGGGTCATTGCTCCTACTGTTACTACTTGGGCTATTATGGGTGATTTCAACATTGTCAGGAATATGGAGGAGAGATTGGGGCCTAATCCACCTTCATTAACTGAGATTATGGCTTTCAACAAATGTTTATTGGATTGTTCTTTGGAAGATATTCAAAGCTTTGGTTGTGATCATACTTGGACTAATAAGAGGGAAGTGAATACCAGAATTTGGTCTAAACTGGACAGGGTTTTAATCAACCCCCTCTGGTTAGTAAATCACCCTACAACACAGGTGACTGTACTTCCTTCTGGTATATCCGATCACTCACCTCTTTTGGTAGAGATTCAGGAGACTTACAAGATGAAGAGAAGGTTCAGTTACTTAAACTGCTGGGTAGAGCAGGAGGGTTATGATAGTATCATTCAAACTGCTTGGAATGCTCCTGTTAAAGGAAATGCCATGTATAGATTATTTTCCAAGCTAAGGACTACCAGGGAGGCTTTAATTAAGCATCATAAAAGTCATTTTGTGGGGATTTCTCAGCAAGTGCAATTGGCTCATCAAGCTCTGAAGGATTGTCAGCTCAAGATTCAATTAGATCCTTTAAATTCTGATCTATTGTCTCAGGAGAAGGACTATCTGGAGCACTATATGAGGGTTAGGGGAATTGAAAGGAGTTCTTTACTGCAGAGGGCAAAAATTCAGGCTATTCAATACAATGATGCTCCAACGAGATATTTTTTTGCCAGAATTGCTGCTAGGAAACACCAAAGCATTATAGGGAAAATCAAAGACAGGCAGGGTCAGATTCAGGAAGGAGTTCAGAATGTCAATGCAGCGTTTGTGGACTATTACAAATGGTTACTAGGGGAAAGGAAAGCTACTGACCCATTGGATCCTGATCTTTTGGCTGGGCCAAAAGTTGATGAAGCAGATTGGCCAAATTTATGCAAGCCTGTTGAGGAAGGAGAAATCAGGAAGGCCCTCTTCTCTATAGACTCCAACAAGAGCCCTGGTCAAGATGGGTTCTCCTCTCATTTCTTCAAACATTCCTGGGAGGTTATTAAGGGAGATTTCTGTAATGCTATTCAGGATTTCTTTAGGAAAGGATAAATGCAAAAGCAAGCTAACACCACCCTTTTGGCATTGATACCTAAGAAGGCAGTGGTCTCTACAGTCATGGACTATAGACCCATTGCTTCTTCGCTCCGTAATATACAAAACTATCAAGTAAAATTCTTTGTGAAAGACTCAAGCCTTTCTTTTGCCAAGACTTGTGGGCAAAGAGCAGGGTGCTTTTGTGAAAGGGAGAAGTTTATATGAAAATATTATGCTTACTCAGGCTTTGGTAAAGGGATACAATCAACATGGAATCTCCCCAAGATGTATGATCAAAGTGGACATTAAGAAAGCTTTTGACTCTTTGCAATGGGAGTTCATTGCTCAGATGCTCAGGGTGTACCATTTCCCTCCTCAATTTCAGAGTTGGATTCTTGGTTGTCTCACTTCCACTTGGTTCAGTATCAAGGTTAATGGTGATGTAACTGGTTTTTTCAAGGGAGGCAGTGGGCTAAGACAAGGGGATCCATTATCCCCTTTCATATTTGTCATGAGTATGGAGATTTTATCAAGGTTACTTCGAGGTGTCCACAAGGAGGCTCAGGTTTCCTTTCACCCAAAGTGTGGTAGACTGGGATTAAATCATTTAATATTTGCAGATGATTTAATGATATTTAGTAGGGGTGATTTACCTTCTATTGTGGCCATGACTAATACTCTGAATACCTTTGCTAAAGTATCTGGGTTACAGGCAAATCCAGATAAAACTAATATCTATATGGGAGGAGTTAGAGGTGAGGTTAAACAGTTGATACTGGACACTACTGGTTATATTGAAGGGTACTTCCCATTTCGTTATCTTGGGGTGCCACTCAATGCAGGCAAGTTGAATAAGGAGATGTTTGCTGACCTCCTTGCTAAGATACAACAGTCTTTGCATCATTGGTCAGATTATAAATTGTCTTATGCTGGCCGGATTAGTCTTATAAATACTGTCATTTTTGGTTTAGAGCAATTTTGGTGTTCCACTCTTCTAATTCCTAAAGGGGTTCTAAAAATGATCACAAAGTTTTGTAGAAACTTTCTTTGGAATTCAGAGGAAGGTACTCGGAAGCTGATTTGGAAAAGTTGGGTATCCTGCTGTGCACCCCATCAGGAAGGAGGATTTCACATTAAAGAAGTTCTTGCTTGGAATAGAAGTGTACTATGCAAATGGATTTGGAGTATTGTGAATCATTCTGAAAACTTATGGGTCAGTTGGAACTATGAGTACAATATCAAATATGAAAGTTTCTGGGAACAGGAGATTAAGTCTTGGCATTCTGAAAGTTGGAGGAACATCTTGCAAGTTAAAGATATGCTTATAAAGCAGTTTGGCTCAGCTGATGTAGTTCTGCAGGCTTTGCAGTCCTGTGTCAAGCATGGGAAGCTGCGAATAGATTTGATCTATGAGCATTTCAGGACAAAGTTTGAGACAGTCAGATGGTCTAAAGCTGTGTGGAATAGAGCGATTCGCAAAGCATAGCATTATCACGGTGCTTGCAATGCAACACAAATTAGCAACAATTGATCAGCTCACTCGAAGGGGTATATGTCTGGTGAATTGGTGTGTGTTGTGTAAGCAGGCTGCTGAAACTCATGATCATTTATTCTTTAGGTGTTCTTTTTCAGCAGCTATTTGGTCCATGCTTCTCTATTGGATGAAGATACAAGGAAGATCTATGCAGCTTAAAAGGGAACTAAATTGGATTGTAAGTAGGAGAGCCAAGAAGCATTGGAAGGCTCTATGGTTCTCAGTTGTGTTTTCTTTGGTTTATAGTATTTGGGAAGAGCGTAACATTCGCATTTTCCAGGGTATTGATCATGATATGCAATATGTTGTTAGGAGGATACAGTTTATTGTAAGTACAAGGATTTTACATGTCTTACCTACGAGTAGGCATGTGATGTTCCGGGTAGCTTGTAATGGTTGCTAGGTTTCTTTGTTGGTTCTACTTTGTAAGATTCGGCCTATTTATTCCCTTTATGGAAGAATAAAAGTGGCTTGCCTTTCTTGCAAAAAAAAAAAATAAGAAGATTTAATCTCCTTATTTTGGGTAAGTAACAAAACCGGAAAAGAGAAATTATTTCCTCTTAATTTCGGAAATAATGGGCCGAAAATAGGAAAGGAAAAATCTACCCTATTTCATCCTTATATCCGGTTTTATAAGGTGGGAGTGGGTGATTTTTCTTAACCTAATTCTTTTCCCATTCTCTTGCCTCTCATCTAAAAATACAAAAACATAAACCCTAATTAATTTTTACAGAAAATTTGGGGGATCGATTCTAGCAAAATCAAAGGGCATTTCTCGGAGCATCTTGGGTGCAACTGATAGGAGAATATCATTGCAATATTGTTCATAGGCCATAAAAGCTAGGACCGAAGGTTATTTCTTAATCCTTTACGTTTTGTTTATTCAATTTAGTTTTATGACTCGTAATCATCACTTTATAATTCGTTATAATCCTTAAAAATAAAGGGATGCATACAGATAAATCCCACAAGTGGTATCAGAGCAAAGGCCACGAATTTTAATTTTGATGATTTTCATAAAATTGGATGTAAACAATTTTTAGGGTTTCGAAAATTTTTTGGTTCGGCTGAAATTTTTTTTGGCCGAGAGAAAAATTTTTTTCAGCGTTTTTTTTTTCTCCTTGTTTGATGATTCATTTACATTTTTATTTTTCATATTGTTGTTTTAATCAGTTAAAATTATCATATGAAGAATTGGTAGTTTTTTGATTTAATGAAGATTAAGTTAAAATTGTAAATGGAATCGTCATGTCGATGATATAGAAATTTGTTTTTGCTATATAGTTTTTGGCATATACGATTAATCATGTTTTATTAATTACTATGCTAATCATGTTCTAAATAGCAACCATAAACGATTTTCTTCATCGAATTTTTGTTTTAGGGCATTTTTGCCGCAAAAGAAAAAAAAAAAGGAGGCATTAGGGTTCTTGATTTAAAATGAGCCGTGTAAAAAAAAAAATTATGTTTCGGTTACTGTTCACAGTGGCCAGATTATAAAAAAAAAAAAAAATTGTTTTGTTTCGGTTTTTACAGAAAAACCGTGTAGAAAAGAAAAAAAAAACGCGGGCTGTTTTGTTTTGTCTTGATTTTACCGAGATAAATTTTAAAGAAATTTTTTTTGTTTTTGGCAAATTAATTATTGTGAAGCGGTTCATAATTCATAGATACCTATTTATTTTAAAGCAGTTTAAAATATTGATGGATTAAATTCATATTACAAGTTTAATATGAATTAAGATTAAAATTATTGTGATTAATTGAGGAATTGTCACTTAATTTGATCAATTAAATAGGTGGTTTGGATAAAATTAATCTACATAATTAAAAAATCATGTCTTGCATGTTTAATTTTTTTTAGTTGATGCTTTCCTTTTGTTGAATGAATCGTTGAATGAATTTATTTACGTATTTTTGCAATCGGTTGTAATTTGTAATACTTAGTGTGGCCTTAGTTAATTATGTTTTCGTAATGAAGGAAACATAATTTTTATGTAATTATGAGATCTCGAATCTCCTTTATTTTTCCTTTAGTTTTTGGGTTTTGAAATTAGAATGTAATAAATAGGTTTATTATGTAAATTTATTTATTGTAATTTTCAAAGAAGACTAAAGATGGAGATTGGAGCTCACTCCCGCTACATGGATCAAGATGGAACATCAAGACAAGCTTCTCGGGTCCATGGATGGATTCCAAAGTTGTATTAATGTTCATTTTGATAGGATAGGCCACACTAGGACTTTATTATTGTTTTTACGTTTTCATTCCTATTGCTTTTCATTCACATGATAGTTTATGCATCATATTCCGCCTAAACCAAACCACCTACTACTAAAATGCATGAAAATTGACACATATAGGTTGTATGTTAATTTTCATAGACATACAGATGTCACATGTTTATTAAGCCATCACCTTAGTTTATTCATTCTCACATGCTAGATATTAATTCACTTAAAATGAATTAAAATAAAGTTGATGGGATCTTCCTCTAAAACGGAAATTGAGACTAGTCTTTATAAGGGCAAACAACTATGAATCCCTTCTTCGTCGGTAGGCATAATATGACCCCTTCTACGTTGGGTAAGTAGTTGTGTTGACTTAGTTTATCTCAACATTATAGTCCGAAGAGTTTCTCGTGATTATGATGGACCAAAAGATAGAATTTGCAGAAATTTATCGACCAAGAATTCTAACAGTAGAATTAGCTAAAAGGTTAGCTTATCAATTTGCCGATAATTGAGTCTTGGGATCATTTATATAATTCTTGAGGAAGGTCAATTGTATAAATGTTTTGAGTCTTCGCGTTATGACATTATATCATTAGACTTAAATTAAAATCGTTGCACATGCTTATTATTTATTCTTCTTTTCGCAGTGTAGAACACGTTTATTTTATTGTTACAACAAAATGTCTGGAAATAACGCAATCCAAATGCCTAGTGCCACACTTGGACGCGAGTCCTAGCTGAAAATATTCATAGACCAAATGAATCAGTTCACACGTCTGAAAAACGACGGGTCCAACTTTGCGGACTGGGAGGCAGCACTACGGAATGCTACCATTGCTGACGGTAAGCTCAAGTACTTAACTGAGCTAATACCGGTAAACCCAGGCCCCAATGCGGGAGTTAACGAGTCACTCGCTTATAGTGATTTCGTTATGGAAGCGGGTGCGATAAAGAACGTACACATCTTTGCAATGGAAACCAATTTGCAGAGACGCTTCATTGCCCAAGGTGCGAACAAGATTTTCACCATGCTCACTAACGAGTTCTCAAAAGCACCGAGGATCGTTACTTATGAGCATACTTGTCGCTTCTTTGATGCGAGACTCCAAAAGGGCCAACCGGTTAGCCCACACATTCTTAACATGATTGAGAATGTCAAGAAGTTGGAGGCACTTGATTGCAAAATCAGTGAGAGCATTGTCATTGACCGAATGCTTCATTCTCTTCACGATGGTTTTGCCCTTTTCAGGGCAAACTATTACATGAATGACTTGAAAAAGAGTCCTTATGAGCTACACTCCCTTATCGTACAGACCGAGAAGGATATGAAATTGAGTGGGAGCATGAAGCAGGATGTTCTCACGATTTCCAACAAGGGTAAAGGTAAGGGCAAGGCTCATGGCGACCTAGCTGTAGGTAAGCCAAAGTTTAAAAAGCCAGGAAATGGTAAGAGTGGGCCCGGTGAGACTAGTGGCTCACAAGGCAAGGCAAAGAGCAAGGGCAGTGACATTGAGTGCCACCATTGTCACAAGACTGGACATTGGAGGAGGAACTGTCCCGTCTACCGTGAGGACATCAAAGCAGGCCGTGTCGTTCCTATTGGTATGTCATCTTATATTCATATGATTGAGATTAACCATGTAAGTTTCGGAACTTGGGTACTTGATACTGGTTGTGGTTCTCATCTGTGTAATCATTTGCAGTGCCTAAAGAACATCATACCTATCGAAAAAGGTGATGTGGACCTGCAAGTCGGGAATGGAGCACGAGTTGCTGCTGTCTCTAAGGGAACATATGTAATCCAACTCCCTAGTGGTTTTGAGTTATTTTTAAATAACTGTTACTATGTACCCAGTTTGTCTAAGAACATTATTTCTGTTTCCGTACTTGCTAAAGACGGTTTTGCATTTTCAATAAAGGATAATAGCTGTATTTTCTCTTTCAATGAAATGATTTATGGTAAAGCAGTTACCATGAATGGAATTTACATCTTAGATCAAACCACGGAAGTATTACACATGAATAATAAGAAGTTAAAGGTTGGTAACAAAGATCAAACCTATCTATGGCATTGTCGAATGGGACACATAAATGAGAAACGCGTAAAGAAACTCGTCGATAATGGGACTATTCCCGAATTCGATTTTTCTACATATGGCACGTGTGAATCATGTCTCATTGGCAAGATGAATCGAATTTTCTTCAAAGGTGTTGGAATGCGCGCTAGTGACCTATTAGGACTCATACATACTGATGTTTGTGGACCTATGTCAATTACCGCTAGAGATGGCTATAGATATTTTATCGCTTTCACGGACGATTTGAGTAGATACGGATATGTCTACTTAATGAAGCATAAAAGTGAGTCCTTTGAGTAATTCAAGGAATACCAGAACAGGGTTGAAAACCAACTGGGTAGAAAGGTTAAAGCACTCCGTTCAGATTGGAGTGGCGAATATCTTTCAAATGAGTTTGATCAACACCTTAAAACTGTGGAATCGTTTTGCAGTTAACACCACCTGAAACACCTCAATTAAATGGTGTGTCCGAACGGAGAAATCGAACCTTACTTGATATGGTTCGATCCATGATGAGTCACACGGTAGTGCCTGATTCATTATGGGGTTTTGCTCTTTTGTCAGCTGCTCTTATACTTAACCGAAGTCCGACTAAAGCTGTCGACAAGACTCCATATGAAATGTGGAAGGGAACGGTACCTAACTTGTCCTTTATTCGGGTTTGGGGCTGCGAGGCTTATGTCAATTGGAGACACGAGGATAAGCTCGGCCCGCGATCGGTCAAGACATACTTTATAGGTTATCCAAAAGTAACATTTGGTCATTACTTCTATTCGCCTACCGAACATCGAGTTTTTGTTGCGGCTAGTGTGACGTTCTTAGAAAAAGAATTTCTCGAGAACAAGACGAGTAATAGAACCTTCGAGCTGTCGGAGATTCCAGAACCAAAAACCGAGGAACGGATGGAGGAAGTTGTTCCTCCAACTGAAGATACGGTTAACATTCCTGAGGAACCTAGGAGGTCGGGTAGAGTCTCTCATCCTCCGGACATATACATTGGTATGGTCGAGGAGAATGACGTTTTACTCTTAGAGAGTAATGAACCCGCTACCTATAAAGGTTCTATGGCCTGTTCCGACTCAAAGCTATGGCTCGAAGCCATGCAATCCGAGATGGACTCCATGTATGAGAATGACGTATGTGATCTTGTTGATTTACATAATAAGGTAAAACCTCTACAGTGCAAATGGCTTTACAAAATAAAGCGTTCTGTAGACGCACAACCAGATACCTATAAGGCACGACTAGTGGCAAAAGGTTTCACTCAAGTGCACGGATTGCATTATGATGATATTTTTGCACCTGTAGTCATGCTACGTTCCATTCGGATAATCTTAGCGATTGCCGCTTTTCATGATTATGAAATTTGGCAAATGGATGTGAAAACCGCCTTCTTAAACGGTTATTTGGAGGAAGAGTTGTACATGGTGCAACCCGAAGGTTTCATAGATCCTGAACATCCTAAGAAAGTATGCAAGCTTAAGCGTTCCATTTATGGACTTAAGCAAGCTTCTCGGAGTTGGAATCATCGTTTCGACCAAGTGATAAAAGAGTATGGTTTCACTCGATCGGTCGAGGAACCATACTTATATATCAAGTCGAGTGGGAGCAAGATTGTATTCTTGATATTGTATGTCGATGACATACTCTTGATTGGGAATGACATTCCTCTCCTATCTTCGGTTAAAGAATAGTTGAAGAATCATTTCCAGATGAAAGATCTGGGTGAGGCACAATGCATTTTGGGAATCCGTATCTACCGAGATAGATCACAATGGACGTTATCACTTAGTCAGGAGTCTTATTTGGATAAGACTCTTCAGAGGTTCAGCATGACCAACTCCAAGAAGGGGAACCTTCCAATGACATCTGGGATGCAGTTGAGCAAGTCTCAGTCACCTACGACGCCTGAAGGGATTGAGCGCATGAGTCGTGTTCCTTATGCATCTGCAATAGGATCAATCATGTATGCCATGATATGCACACGTCCAGACGTGTCATATGCATTGAGTATAACGAGTTGGTACCAAAAGAATCCAGGTGAAACACACTGGATAGCTGTTAAAAATATCCTCAAGTACCTACGGAGGACTAAGGATAGGGTATTGACTTATGGAGGCGATACTAAGCTATGCGCAATCGGTTACGCAGATGCTAGCTTCCAAACGGATCGAGATGATTAGAAATCTCAGTCTAGATTCGTTTTTACTCTTAATGGTGCTGCGGTCAGCTGGAATAGTTCCAAACAGGAAGTTGTTGCAGATTCTACTACTGAGCCATTGAAATATGATAAGCATGGAGGGCACGTTATTTTCATGAGAATTAAACGTGTACCTGAGTTATAGTAGTTGATTATAAATTCGATACGTTATCTTTTTCAGATACTATTTATAACTTCATCGTTTTAATATAATATTTTGTTTTTTATGTGGATTGTACTAACAACATTGAACGCCACAAAGTGAACTGATTACATTATATTTGTTTTGGTCCGTAATCGCCTAAATGAGCTGATAACTCTGGCTATTATATTGTGCAGTCGATTGATGGTGGGTTCAACGAGCCATAAGTCAAACGGTTGACTGATCGATCACAGATGCGAGATTATAACGATACCTCATAGGACAAATTTTGTGACAACGTAATGGAGTCCTAAATGTTTAATAACATTCAGTGCCAGGTCGTGGATAGGACATCCATTATGTTCCTAGAGTCGATTCTTTTGACTATCGACTGTCTCTTGAGATTAAGGCAGTTTTTGGGTGACTTTGGTTTCTTTCTCACGGTCTGCCATAACTGGAGGCTAAGTAGATTTTTTGTGCGTCATTTCATACTGTGCTTACATCTGCAGGATTCGAGTTGAGGAAAATATCCAACCCTTATCAGGTATAGTTATTTCTCAGGGCCACTCGAGGAGTAGTAACTGAAATGCATGGCCATGCTCGAATGATGATTCGTTTATCAGTTAAGTTACTCTCTAGTCGGGGAAACCACTCTTGATAATGATCGCTTGTAAAATACGACCTTTGTGAATACGGATTTGCAAATTGTTTTACATTGAGTGGGAGAAATTTTAGGGTATGAGAATCGGTTATCGCACATACACTTGTGAGGACAAGTGGGAGTTTGTTGGAGCTTGTGTCCTCCACAAATTAGTGTGATAACATTTGTAAATCTCTTACAGGTTCACAAGGGTATACTTCGTATTTTATCAGTTGATTAACGATTACCTAATAACGGTTGGCTTGCTAGAAAGTTTGACGTTATTATCATACAGATGGCGGTGATCAACTGGTCCCTAAAGGTCACACCTAAAGGATGTGTTTGAGAGATGTGGTTATGAAAATGTAATCACATTGATGCCTTATATGACTAAACAAATAGTCAATATGTTGATGAGACGATTATTTAATGAAGATTAAATAATATTAGTTGAGACGAATTAACTGTCAATTCGTAAATTGAATATAATAAGTTATATTTAATTAAATGTATGTAATGTTAGCTTGGACGAATTAATATGTTAATTCGTTATTAAATGTAATAGGTTATATTTAATCAACAAGACGAATGTGTTATAGTGATAATAGTAAAGGTACTCAGACCAAGAGGTCATGGGATCGAACCTCACTAAATGACAATTTATACATTTTATACATTTTTGTTTACTACCAAAATAAGAAGATTTAATCTCCTTATTTTGGGTAAGTAACAAAACCGGAAAAGAGAAATTATTTCCTCTTAATTTCGGAAATAATGGGCCAAAAATAGGAAAGGAAAAATCTACCCTATTTCATCCTTATACCCGGTTTTATAAGGTGGGAGTGGGTGATTTTTCTTAACCTAATTCTTTTCCCATTCTCTTGCCTCTCATCTAAAAACACAAAAACATAAACCCTAATTAATTTTTACAGAAAATTTGGGGGATCGATTCTAGCAAAATCAAAGGGCATTTCTCGGAGCATCTTGGGTGCAACTGATAGGAGAATATCATTGCGATATTATTCATAGGCCATAAAAGCTAGGACCGAAGGTTATTTCTTAATCCTTTACGTTTTGTTTATGCAATTTAGTTTTATGACTCGTAATCATCACTTTATAATTCGTTATAATCCTTTAAAATAAAGGGATGGATACAGATAAATCCCACATGGCGAGCCTTTGTCCGCAACCTTTCAAGGGCAGATCTAGAAGATGCCTCGGGTACATTTCCTTGTCACAGCTGGCGAGCCTTTGTCCGCAACCTTTCAAGGATAGATCCCGAAGATGCCTCGGGTACATTTCCTTATCATGGCTGGTGAGCCTTTGTCCGCAACCTTCCAGGGACAGATCTCGAAGATGCCTCGGGTACATTTCCTTGTCATGGCTGGCGAGCCTTTGTCCGCAACCTTCCAGTGTTGGAGCTTGTGTCCTCCACAAATTAGTGTGATAACATTTGTAAATCTCTTACAGGTTCACAAGGGTATACTTTGTATATTTAATCAGTTGATTAACGTTTACCTAATAACGGTTGGCTTGCTAGAAAGTTTGACGTTATTATCATACAGATGGCGGTGATCAACTGGTCCCTAAAGGTCACACCTATAGGATGTGTTTGAGAGATGTGATTATAGAAATATGATCACATTGATGCCTAATATGACTAAACAGTTAGTCAATGTGTTGATGAGACAATTATTTAATGAAGATAAAATAATATTAGTTGAGACGAATTAACTGTCAATTCGTAAATTAAATATAATAAGTTATATTTAATTAAATGTATGTAATGTTAGCTTGGACGAATTAATCTGTTAATTCGTAATTAAATGTAATCGGTTATATTTAATATCAACAAGATGAATGTGTCATAGTGGTAATAGTGAGGGTACACAAACCAAGAGGTCATGGGTTCGATCCTCACTAGATGACAATTTAACACATTTTATACATTTTTGGTTTAACCGAAAATAAGGATATGTACTCCTTATTTCGGTCAAATGGGCCGAAATAAAAAGAAGATAATCCACCCTAATTAGTTCTATATACACGGTTTATAGGGATTGGAGGGGATTATCATTATGACCTAATTTCTTTTCCCATTCTTGCCTCTCATCAGAAAAACACAAAACCTAAACTTTTACAGAAAATTTTGGATCGATTCTAGCATAATCAGAAGGGCATATCTCATATCGTCTTGGGTGCAACTGATAGGCGAATATCTACTTTGATATTGTTCTTAGGCCATATTTGCTAGGACCAAAGGTTATTTCTGAATCCTTTATTTTGTTTATGTATTTTATTTATGACTAGTGATCGTCTTAATTAAATTCGTTATAATCCTTCATTTTAAGGGAAGTATACAGATTATTTCTCACAAGTGGTATCAGAGCAAAGGCCACGAATTTTAATTTTGATGATTTTCATAAAAATTGTATGTAAACTTTTAGGGTTTCCGAAAAAAATTAGGGCACGGCTGTTTTTTTTTGTTAATGCCGATTAAAAAAAAAATATTTGCAGCCGGTGTTTGTTCTTTTTTATGCGAGATTTCCATTTTTATTTTACATAATGTTGTTTTAATCAGTTAAAATTATCATACGAAGAATTGGTAGATGTTTGATTTGATGCAGATTAAGTTAAAATATAAATGGAATCGTCATGTTTGATTTAATGCAGATTAAGTTGAAATTAAAAAGGCATTAGGGTCCTAAAAACCGTGGAATTTTTTTTGCTGTTTCTGTACTGTTCACGGATGAACAGTATTAAAAAAAAAAATTTGATGTTTTTTTTTTCTCGGTTTTTCTAAGAAAAACCGATTAAAGTTTTTTGCGGTTGTTTTGTTTATGCCGTTTTGGAAAAGCATCCGAAAAAAATAAAATTTTTTTTGTTGTTACTATTCACGTGCTACTGTTCACAGGGGATAGAATTTAAAAAAAAAAAAAAAATTGTTTCGGCTTTTACAGATAAAACCGTGTATAAAATAAGAAACATGCTTGTTTTGTTTTTCTTTGTTTATGCCGAGACCAAATAAAAAAAAGGGATTTTGTTTTTGTTTTGATTTTGGCCAATTAGTTATTGTGAAACGGTTCACAATTAAAAGATACCGAATTATTTTAAAGCAGTTTAAAATTTTGACGGATTGAATTCATATTACAAGTTTAATATGGATTAAGATTGAAATTAATGTGATTAATTGAGGAATTGTCACTTAATTTGATTTAAATAGGTGGTTTGGATAAATTAATCAACATAATTAAGGAATTGTGTCATGTATGTTTAATTTATTTTAGTTGATGCACTATATTTTATTTTTGTTGAATGAATCGATTGAATGAATTTAATTTACGTATTTTTGTAATCAGTTGTAATACTTAGTGTGGCCTTAGTCAAATTATGTTTTCGTAATGAAGGAAACATAATTTTTAATGTAATTATGAGATCTCGAATCTCCTTTATTTTTCTTTAGTTTTTGGGTTTTGAAATTAGAATGTAATAAATAGGTTTATTATGTAAATTTTATTTATTGTAATTTTCAAAAGAAGACTAAAGATGGAGATTGGAGCTCACTCCCGCTACATGGATCAAGATGGAACATCAAGACAAGCTTCTCGGGTCCAAGGAGGATTCCAAACTTGTATTTATTGTTCATTTTGATAGGATAGGCCACACTAGTACTTTTACTGTTTTTACGTTTTTCATTCTTATTGCTTTTCATTCACATGTTAGTTTATGCATCATATTCCACCTAAAATCAAACCACCTACTAATAAAATGCATGAAAATTGACTCATATAGGTTGTATGTTAGTTTTCATGGACATACAGATGTCACAGTCTTTAAGCCATCACCTTAGTTTATTCATTCTCGCATGCTAGATATTAGTTCACTTAAAATGAATTAAAATAAAGTTGATGGTATCTTCTTCTAAAACGGAAATTGAGATTAGTCTTTATAAGGGCAAACAACTATGAATCCCTTCTTCGTCGGTAGGCATAATATGACCCCTTCTACGTTGGGTAAGTAGTTGTGTTGACTTAGTTTACCTCAACATCATAGTCCGAAGAGTTTCTCGTGATTATGATGGACTAAAGATAGAATTTACATAAATTTATCGACCAAGAATTCTAACGGTAGAATTAGCTAAAAGGTTAGCTTATCAATTTACAGAGAATTGAGTCTTGGGATCATTTATATAATTCTTGAGGGAGGTCAATTGTATAAATGTTTTGAGTCTTCGCGTTATGATAATAGTTCATTAGACTTAAAAATATAAACGATGCACATGCTTATTATTTTTATTCTTCTTCTCGCAGTGTAGAACACGATTATTTTTTATAATACTGTTACAACGAAATGGCTGGAAATAACGCAATCCCAATGCCTAGTGCCACACTTGATCGCGCGTCCTGGCTAAAAGTATTCATGGACCAAATGAATCAGTTCACACGTCTAAAAAATGATGGGTCCAACTTTGCGGACTGGGAGGCGGCACTACGGAATGCTGCCATTGCTGACGGTAAGCTCAAGTACTTAACTAAGCCAATACCGGTCAACCCAGGCCCCAATGCAGGAGTCAACGAGATACTCGCTTATAGTGATTTCGTTATGGAAGTGGGTGCGATAAAGAACGTACTCATCTTTGCAATGGAAACCAATTTGCAGAGACGCTTCATTGCCCAAAGTGCAAACAAGATTTTCACTACGCTCACTAACGAGTTCTCAAAAGCACCGAGAATCGTTACATATGAGCATACCTGTCTCTTCTTTGATGCGAAACTCCAGAAGGGCCAACCGGTTAGCCCACACATTCTTCAAATGATTGAGAATGTCGAGAAGCTGGAGGCACTGAATTGTAAAATCAGTGAGAGCATTGTCATTGATCGAATGCTTCATTCCCTTCACGATGGTTTTGCCCTTTTCAGGGCAAACTATTACATGAATGACTTGAAAAAGAGTCCTCATGAGCTACACTCCCTTCTCGTACAGACCGAGAAGGATACGAAATTGAGTGGGAGCATGAAGCAGGATGTTCTCACGATTCACAACAAGGGTAAAGGTAAGGGCAAGACTCATGGCGACCTAGCTGTAGGTAAGCCAAAGTTCAAGAAGCCAGGAAACGGTAAGAGTGCGCCTGGTGAGACTAGTGGCTCACAGGGCAAGGCAAAGAGCAAGGGCGGTGACATAGAGTGCCACCATTTCACAAGACTGGACATTGGAGGAGGAACTGTCTCGTCTACCGTGAGGACATCAAAGCAGGCCGCGTCGTTCCTGTTGGTATGTCATCTTATATTCATATGATTGAGATTAACCATGCAAGTTTCGGAACTTGGGTACTAGATACTGGTTGTGGTTCTCATCTGTGTAATCATTTGCAGGGCCTAAAGAACATCATACCTCTCGAAAAAGGTGATGTGGACTGCGAGTCGGGGAATGGAGCACGAGTTCTTCATTGTCTCGAAGGGAACATATGTAATCGAACTCCCTAGTGGTTTTGAGTTATTTTTAAATAACTGTTACTATGTACCCAGTTTGTCTAAGAACATTATTTCAGTTTCCGTACTTGCTAAAGACGGTTTTGCATTTTCAATAAAGGATAATAGTTGTATTTTTTCTTTCAATGAAATGATTTATGGCAAAGCAGTTTCCATGAATGGAATTTAGATCTTAGACCAAACCACAGAAGTATTACACGTGAATAATAAGAAAATAAAGGTTGGTGACAAAGATCAAACCTATCTATGGCATTGTCGAATGGGACACATAAATGAGAAACGCGTGAAGAAACTCGTCGATAATGGGACTATTCCTGCATTCGTTTTTTCTACATATGGCACGTGTGAATCATGTCTCATTGGCAAGATGACTCGAATTTCCTTCAAAGGTGTTGGAATGCGCGCTAGTGACCTATTAGGACTCATACATACTGATGTTTGTGGACCTATGTCAATTACCGCTAGAGATGGCTATAGATATTTTATCACTTTCACGGACGATTTGAGTAGATACGGTTATGTCTACTTAATGAAGCATAAAAGTGAGTCCTTTGAGAAATTCAAGGAATACCAGAACAGGGTACAGAACCAACTGGGTAGAAATATTAAAGCACTCTGTTCATATCGGGGTGGCGAATATCTTTCAAATGAGTTTGATCAACACCTTAAAGACTGTGGAATCGTTCTACAGTTAACTCCACCTGGAACACCTCAATTAAATGGTGTGTCCGAATGGAGAAATCGAACCTTACTTGATATGGTTCGATCCGTGATGAGTCACACGGTAGTGCCTGATTCATTATGGGGTTTTGCTCTTTTGTCAGCTGCTCTTATACTTAACCGAAGTCCGTCTAAAGCTGTTGACAAGACTCTATATGAAATGTGGAAGGGAATGGTACCTAACTTGTCCTTTATTCGGGTTTGGGGCAGCGAGGCTTATGTCAAGTGGAGACACGAGGATAAACTCGGCCCGCGATCGGTCAAGACATACTTTATAGGTTATCCAAAAGGAACATTTGGTCATTACTTCTATTCGCCTACCGAACATCGAGTTTTTGTTGCGGCTAGTGCGACGTTCTTAGAGAAAGAATTTCTCGAGAACAAGACGAGTAATAGAACCTTCGAGCTGTCGGAGATTCCAGAACCAACAACCGAAGAACAGATGGAGGAAGTTGTTCCTCCAACTGATGATACGGTTAATATTCCTGAGGAACCTAGACGGTCGGGTAGAGTCTCTCATCCTCCGAAAAGATACATTGGTATGGTCGAGGAGAATGACGTTTTACTCTTAGAGAGTAATGAACCCGTTACCTATAAAGGTGCTATGACCTGTTCCGACTCAAAGCTATGGCTCGAAGCCATGCAATCCGAGATGGACTTCATGTATGAGAATGACGTATGGGATCTAGTTGATTTAC
The DNA here is from genome assembly GCF_048544455.1 of Silene latifolia. Lineage (NCBI taxonomy): Eukaryota > Viridiplantae > Streptophyta > Magnoliopsida > Caryophyllales > Caryophyllaceae > Silene > Silene latifolia. The sequence goes on along the minus strand of NC_133535.1, from coordinate 119,699,255 downwards.
CTAATAAGGTAAAACCTCTACAGTGCAAATGGCTTTACAAAATAAAGCGTTCTGTAGACGCGCAACCAGATACCTATAAGGCACGACTTGTGGCAAAAGGTTTCACTCAAGTGCACGAATTGCATTATGATGAGATTTTTGCACCTGTAGTCATGCTACGTTCCATTCGGATAATCTTAGCGATTGCCGCTTTTCATGATTATGAAATTTGGCAAATGGATGTGAAAACCGCCTTCTTAAACGGTTATTTGGAGGAAGAGTTGTACATGGTGCAACCCGAAGGTTTCATAGATCCTGAACATCCTAAGAAAGTATGCAAGCTTAAGCGTTCCATTTATGGACTTAAGCAAGCTTCTCGGAGTTGGAATCATCGTTTCGACCAGGTGATAAAAGAGAATGGTTTCACTCGATCGGTCGAAGAACCATGCTTATATATCAAGTCGAGTGGGAGCAAGATTGTATTCTTGATATTGTATGTCGATGACATACTCTTGATTGGGAATGACATTCCTCTCCTATCTTCGGTTAAATAATGGTTGAAGAACCATTTCCAGATGAAAGATCTGGGTGAGGCACATCGCATTTTGGGAATCCGTATCTACCGAGATAGATCACGACGGACGTTATCACTTAGTCAGGAGTCTTATTTGGATAAGATTCTTGAGAAGTTCAGCATGACCAACTCCAAAAAGGGGAACCTTCCAATGACGATCGGGATGCGTTGAGCAAATCTCGATCACCCACGACGCCGCTGAAGGGATTGAGCGCATGAGTCGTGTTCCTTATGCATCTGCAATAGGATCGATCATGTATGCCATGATATGCACACGTCCAGATGTGGCATATGCATTGAGTATGACGAGTCGGTACCAAAAGACTCCAGGTGAATCACACTGGATAGCTGTTAAAAACATCCTCAAGTACCTACGAAGGACTAAGGATTGGGTATTGACTTATGGAGGCGATATTAAGCTATGCGCAATCGGTTACGCAGATGCTAGCTTCCAAACGGATCGAGATGATTCAAAATCTCAGTCCGGGTTCGTCTTCACTATTAATGGTGCTGCGGTCAGCTGGAAAATTTCCAAACAGAGTGTTGTAGCAGATTCTACTACTGAATCCGAGTACTATGCCGCTTCGGAGGCAGCAAAGGAAGCGATATGGATGCGTCAATTCTTACAAGGACTTACAGTAGTTCCTAGTTCGAATGACCCGATCACCATCTATTGTGACAATAGAGGTGCCATCTTCCAGGCTAAGGAGCCAAAGTCTAGCAACAAATCTAGACATGTACATCGGAAAGCTCACCTGATCCGTGATTACGTGGAGCAAGAGGAGATAGTGATAGACAAGATTGCGACGGATGATAATATCGCAGATCCTCTCACTAAACCATTGAATTATGATAAGCATGTAGGGCACGTTAATTCCATGGGAATTAAACGCGTTCCTGAGTTGTAGTACTTGATTATGGATTTGATACATTATCTTTTTCATATACTATTTATAACTTCATCGTTTTATATATAATATTTTGTTTTTCATGTGGATTGTACTGACAACTTTGAACGCCACAAAGTGAACTGAATTACATTATATTTGTTTTGGTCCGTAATCGCCAATGTGAGCTGATAACTCCGGCTATTATATTGTGCAGTTGATTGATGGTGGGTTCAACGAGCCATAAGTCAAACGGTTGACTGATCGATCACAGATGCGAAATTATAACAATACCTCGTAGGACAACTTTTTGTCACAACGTAATGGAGTCCTAAATGTTTAAAAACATTCGGTGTCAGGTCGTGGATAGGACATCCATTGTGTTCCTAGAGTCGATTCTTTTGACTATCGACTGTCTCTTAAGATTAAGGCAGTTTTTGGGTGACTTCGGTTTCTTTCTCACGGTCTGCCGTAACTGGAGGCTAAGTAGATTTTTTCTGGGTCATTTCATACTGTGCTTATATCTGCAGGATTTGAGTTGAAGAAAATATCCAACCCTTATCAGGTATAGTTATTTCTCATGGCCACTCGAGGAGTTGTACCTGAAATGCATGGCCATGCTCGAATGTTGATTCGTTTATCAGTTAAGTTACTCTCTAGTCGGGGAAACCACTCTTGATATTGATCGCTTCTAAAATACGACCTTTGTGAATGCGGATTTGCAAATTTTTTTACATTGAGTGGGAGAAATTTTAGGATATGATAATCGGTTATCGCACATACACTTGTGAGGACAAGTGGGAGTTTGTTGGAGCTTGTGTCCTCCACAAATTAGTGTGATAACATTTGTAAATCTCTTACAGGTTCACAAGGGTATACTTTGTATACTTAATCGGTTGGTTAACGTTTACCTAATAACGGTTGGCTTGCTAGAAAGTTTGACGTTATTATCATACAGATGGCGGTGATCAACTGGTCCCTAAAGGTCACACCTATAGGATGTGTTTGAGAGATGTGATTATAGAAATATGATCACATTGATGCCTAATATGACTAAACAGTTAGTCAATGTGTTGATGAGACAATTATTTAATGAAGATTAAATAATATTAGTTGAGACGAATTAACTGTCAATTCGTAAATTAAATATAATAAGTTATATTTAATTAAATGTATGTAATGTTAGCTTGGACGAATTAATCTGTTAATTCGTAATTAAATATAATCGATTATATTTAATATCAACAAGATGAATGTGTCATAGTGGTAATAGTGAGGGTACACAAACCAAGAGGTCGTGGGTTCGATCCTCACTAGATGACAATTTAACACATTTTATACATTTTTGGTTTAACCGAAAATAAGGATATATACTCCTTATTTCGGTCAAATGGGCCGAAATAAAAAGAAGATAATCCACCCTAATTAATTCTATATACACGGTTTATAGGGATTGGAGGGGATTATCATTCTGACCTAATTTCTTTTCCCATTCTTGCCTCTCATCAGAAGGGCATAAGGGAAGTATACAGATTATTTCTCACATCCAGGGACAGATCCCGAAGATGCCTCAGGTACATTTCCTTACCATGGCTGGCGAGCCTTTGTCCGCAACCGTTCAAGGACAGATCTCGAAGATGCCTCGGGTAAATTTCCTTATCACAGCTGGCGAGCCTTTATCCGCAAACGTGCAAGGACATATCCGAAGATGCCTAAGGTATGACTCCTTCTTATGGCTGGCGAGCCTTTGTACGTAGTTTAACGGACTTTAAACGACCCGCACGGACAGTCGACAGACTCTAAACTGTTCCCGACGACAGGTCCTTGACTCTTACCCTCGAGTCGCCTTGGCGTCGCCCTTCCCGACGGCAGGTCCTTGGCCCGAATCCTTTCGAGCCGCCTCGACGTCGCTTGGGTCTCCTGGTTGTAATCTTCGATTGACCTGGGGGCTCAACTTTGACTTTCGCCCGTCCAAGCCTCGTCAAAGTGGGGGCTCAGAGATACCCAAGATCTCGCCGAGACTCCAACAAACACCCGATGATTATCGGACTACAACATGTTTTGGAATCGCGGCGTTTGATCGACAGTTTGTGTACAACTTTACGTCGGAAAACTTAAAACGATTTCGAAAATAAAACTTTTCAAAACATTTCAAAAATACCTGGAGTGTTTAATGCATGACGACGGGGTCGCAATGACACTAACTAGAGTCAAAACCGACACCGGACCAAAAAAACCGACTCAAAAATTCAAATCCCGACTCCAACAACGAGTCAAACCGAGTCAACCACCAAAAACAAAACATTTCAAACCTTTTACCTTAAGTTTTCCCGGATTCATGTTGGTCAAGTACCAAACATGTGACTACAAAACCTAGGATAGAACAAATCATGATTGCGTTTGTTGTGAAAGTGACAACACAGCTCGAAGAGTGTCCGCCCCCTCTTTTCTCCCTTAAAATTCTCGACTCGACTTCTTAAGTCACAAGCCGACACGTATTTACGACCTACCGATCGTAAACACGAGCCTTACACATTGTTTGGTACCGTCATCGTGCACTAAATCACTTGATCGACCACTTCGACCACTACACCATCACTAAACATAAAAACACTCTTTTTACTTACCAAAACGGTTTTAAACCGAGTTTTTTCCGATCAAACGAGTTGTTACACTTACGTCGGTCACTCGCCATAACCAAACATGTAAGTATGAGGGTGTAAAAATCCTCTTTTATTATGTTTTCATTTGTTTCATGACTATAACATGCTAAAACATGCATAACATGAACCAAAACATGGAATAAACGAGCCAAAACTGATTTTTGGTCTGAGGCAGAAGCCCCTTAGGTCGCCAACTTGCCCGCGCCTAAATGGGGTGTTCAGACCAGAGATCAACCGTGTTTGTTCTCGTCGTTTCCTTTTAATCCATCTTCATATTTGTAATCGGTTTTCACCATTTCAAGTATTTTCGAACCCTTTTTATTTTATTTCACTTGTTTTAACTATAAAGCATTTTTTCACCCTTGGTTCCTCATACCATGACGGTTAAATCCGTGTTTCGGTGATAATATTTGGTTAATGACATTTAAAAGGTATTTTAAAGCCTTTTATTTCATTTCTTTACATTTTCAAACAAACATATTAGTCCCTAACACAAAGTCATCCTTGGTTCTACATACCATGCCGGATTTTAACCCGGGTACGATGATGAGTATCGACTAATAACATTCAAATGGATTTAAAACAATTAGTCCATAATTATTTTCAAAACTATTCATGTCAAGTTTGTCAAATCGAACCCGACACCGAATATTGTCAAAATAATGACGATTATTCGAGTCTAGTTCTTCAAATCAACAAATGCGGTCTAAACGACCCCTTCAAATCAAACCGGGTCCAAATACCCATTTTCAACACGTTTTATAACGTTTTCTAAAAGGTCAGAACACGGCACATAAACCGTGGGCTAACCCGCGCCTAAACAGGCTCTCCATTTCTCACTTTCAAAACCATAGGGAGGCCCCTTACACCGCCGGCTGGCTCGCGCCTCATATAGCCATCTGGTACAGGGCCTGTTCCCTTCCAGCATTAGTCTAGGACGATCCCGACTCCGGTTAGCCCGGATATTGGATGGATCAGATGACTATTTCGATTATTCAAAACCATATTTACAAAATGCCTTACTAAGACAAATGGATCATGTTATACACCCTAAACCTAATACGGTAAATGGATGTTTAATTTCCGTCTTGCATGCAAATCAATCATTAATCCAACTCGACATCTTATACTTGATATTTGGATTAAATCAACCGGCTTAGAAAGCTCTCAAATGTTAGGTTTAAATTATTGGATGCGCATTCATGCATTTAAACTATTTTATCAATTTTTGCATTCAACCAACCAAGATCGATCACTAGAGGCCGCTAACACAGGTGGGATTGGGTGTCTGATTAAAGGGCTTCCCAATACGTACCTTCACCTCTTACTCAGAAACTTTGGATAGTGGACGACCTTATCCAGGGCGTACGAGAGTCATTCTAGAGATAGGATGCTAAAGAGGGACGATTTCCTTATCTTTAGTACCTATGTCAAATGCTGCTTTGTGCTTCGATTTGACCGAGGTATAAAGTGGATTTCGAACGGGTTCCAGGCATCCCACAAATGCTTGGTGGCAACTCCGAACATCTCTAATCGTTTCGAGACCCTTACCGAGACGAAACCGACCGATCTAAAATGATCCGGTCGAAAGCATTTTTACGCCGTCGAGCGTGGTTTTCAAAAGACCGCTGTATGTCCACAGATCGGCTGGGCTTGCAGGTGGGCCATGTCCACACAAACAGCGCTTTTTGCCTTGGTTGACCTTGGTATAAAGTGGATTTCGAACGGGTTCCAGGGATCCCCTAATTGCTTGGTGGCGACTCCGAACATCTCTGCTTCGTTTCGAGACCTTTGCCGAGACGAAACCGACCGACCGAAAACGATCCGGTCGAAAGCATTTTTACGCCGCCGAGCGTGGCTTTCAAAAGTCCGCTGCATGTCCAAATTTGGCTTGGCGTGCAGATGGCCCGTGACCACGGATCGGTAGGCGTCTCTCACTCGCGAACCGGTGTGTGGCCCATGTCCACAGATTGGCGACTCCGTTGAGGAAAACTAGGACACTTGTGTCTTTGTGATCCTTAGAGGTGAAACTCGAATGAACTCGTGGTTAAAGTGCATTAATTGATATTACAGTCATAAGCCGGGTTCCTTGTCCGGGCCCACAACCTAACCTTTATCAACCAATTGGCTTGTCTCGTCGGCGTGAGTTTTCTCATCCCCGCGTTTTGAATCCCGATTGAGTCAATCATACCGTTGACGTTACACATTTCTGTTTCGTCAAAGAGCTTTCATCACCTTCGAGCACGAGGCTAGGGCACCCTCCTTACATATTTTGTTTGGATTGGTATCCCTCTCGAAAATCGGGGTTTGATTGCTTGGTGTGTAACCCACCCTTTTAAGCCAAAACCCGTATCAGCATTATGCATAATATATTGAAGCTGCGAGTGCTTATGTATTATGTGATCATAAGTCCTTCCGTGTCATTTCAAAAACACCCTTTTTGCGCCGTTATAATGGCCGTTTCAAACCTCGGTCTTTCGCCGACCGTTGCACGCCTTCTTAGGCCGTCATAATGACGACTTTCAAAACCGGTTTTTTACAACCGTTCAAAACACCTTTTTGTGTCGTTATAGTGGCCATTTTAAACCTCGGTCTTTTGTCGACAGTTGCACGCCTTATTAGGCCATTATAATGACGATTTTCAAACCCGGTTTTTACAACTTTTTCAAAGCACCTTTTTATGGCGTCATAATGGCTATGTCAAAACCCGGTTTTTTTTACAACCGTTTCAAAAAAAACATTTTAGGCTGTCGTAATGACTATTTTCAAACCCGGTTTTTCACAACCGCTTCAAACCTCGGTCTTTCGCCGACCGTTGCGCATCTTTTTATGCCATCGTAATGACGATTTTCAATCCCGATTTTTAACCATTTCAAAAACACCTTTTTAAGCCGTCGTAATGACGACTTTCAAAACCGGTTTTCTACAACCGTTTCAAAAACATAGTTCGTGCCGTTATAATGGCCAATTCAAAACCCGATTTTTATAACAATTTCAAAAGCACCTTTTCATGCCGTTGTAATGACGATTTCAAACTCGATTTTCACAAACCATTTCAAAAACCCCTTTTACGTCGTCATAATGGTCGTTTCAAACCTCGGACCCTCGCCGACCGTTACATTCTCAAAGCGCCCTTTTTACGCCGTCGTAATGACAAATTCTACCCTCGAAATTTTAAAATTCGAAATCAAGTTTCAAACAAAAACGTTTTTCAAACCGTCGTAATGACGATTTCAACCAATGCAACTTTCCAAATTTCAAATCTAGCTTTCGAAATCAAATTTGGCTTTTCTAAGCCGTCGTAATAACGATTTCAATTTTCACACTTTTCGATTTGCATACAGCCTATCAAAGGTTAAAACGGTTTTCTAACCCGTCGTAATGACGAATTCAATCCTCACAATTTCCAATTTCAAATCATTTGAAAACAAATTTAACCGTTTTTAAAGCCCCAAATTTCAAAATCAAATCATTTGAAAACAAATTTAATCGTTTTCAAATTTCAAATTCAAAATCAATCATTTGAAAACAACTTTAACAGTTTTCAAATTTCAAATTCAAAATCAAATCTTTGAAAACAAACTTAACCGTTTTCAAATTTCAAATTCAATTTCAAATCATTTGAAAACAAATTTAACCGTTTTAAAATTTCAAACCCAATTTCAAATCTTTGAAAACAAATTTAACCGTTTTCAAATTTCAAATTCAAAATCAAATCTTTGAAAACGAATTTAACCGTTTTCAAATTTCAAATTCAAAATCAATCATTTGAAAACAACTTTAACCGTTTTCAAATTTCAAATTCAAAATCAAATCTTTGAAAATGAATTTAACCGTTTTCAAATTTCAATTCAAAATCAAATCTTTGAAAACAAATTTAACCGTTTTCAGATTTCAAATCAAAACTCAATCTTTGAAAACAAATTTAACCGTTTTCAAATTTTCAACCCAATTTTAAATCCTTTGAAAACAAATTTAACCGTTTTCATGGCCATTGTGATGACAATTCCAAATACGATTTTTAGATCCGTGATTCGGAATTTCAAAAACCGTCTTCGGAAATAACACTTTGTTTTTAGAGCCGCCGCAATTTCAACTCAAACCGTCTTTTGAAAACAAACCTAACACAACCCTTTCAACTGGCCGACCTTCTAAAGATCCCTACTCTTCGGAAGCCGTCCATAAAAATAAAATCCTAGTATGGCCTTCCTAAAATAGTAAATCTAATAAACTATTACAAATGCGGAAACCAACTCCTTTGGTCCCTTGAACTTCGGTCTTGGCACGCAAAACGAGGCAACACCGTCTTCTTCGGGAACTCCGGGAAATTACATAATTTCCTATTATACATTTGTAATAAAAATTAAATAACTATTAAATTACAAATTGGTGATACGAGATCACAAAATTACAACCGAATCGATATTCCCATATATTTCGGGTAATATCGACTAAAAACTAAGGCCATACTAAGTAAAATTACATAATTCAAAATTATATAAACCAAAATTATGACAATCATAAATAAAATGCAGCATTTATAATATGTATTAACATGCCAAATTTTAAGCTAAATCGCCTTTAAAGAGCCAATATCGTTTATTAATCGGTTTTTACGGATTTGTGTGATTTAACTTATTAAATCACAATTTGTTACATAAACTCTTATTTATGTTCAAGTTAATTATCCTAACTCACTTAGGACTCAAAATTAGTCTTCACTAACACTTTGACAATAATTCAACTTGATTTGATAATATTGTTCATTATGGACTTAAAATTACAATTTTATAACATAAACTTCAAATTAAATCAAAAATTTCAATTAAATTCAAAATTTGAAATTCAAACTTATGAACATTCTGGAAAAATACCATGACTCTCATAATGTTCAATACTTAGGTTAAATATTTCGAAAAATTATCAAGAAAAACAATGTTGCGGTTTATCGATTTTAACAAATATGACCATTAAAATATGAGAAAATTTATTTTCATCAACTTTTCACTTTTAGATATGAAATATATGATAAAATACAACATGTGACGTTTTTCTTTAGTCATGAAGTATGTTTTAGCATTATAACTAATTATAGTCACTATTTATGTGATTTTTCATCAAAAATTCATAAATCATGCAAAAAGACTTCACTATAGCCAAAAATTTTACACACATCTTGTAAAATGGCATATGACAACATACTAAAATTTCATGATTAAATTCGAAATATAACTCATATTAACCTATTTACCCATTTAAATACGATTTTAACTTATAAAATTCATATTTCGAGCAAAACAACTTATTTTAACATGAAAATTAACAGAACATCAGTATGTATTACATGTGAAAACATATCCAAAAACCACTATAAAATTCGAAGTTTAAGTAATTTTCGTCCAAAAATGACATTTATATATACAAAATCACATTTTTATGTCATAAATTAACAAAATGAACAATATAATCCATAAATGAACCAAAATATCCCAAATACATTTTAGGACCAGAAACTTTAACATGCAAAGTGATTTCGTGATATATCATAATAAACACAAAATTACAAGTTTTGTTTGTTAATAAGATTAACTCGGAAAAACAATAAACCGATTTGCATGCAAACAACCATATATGTTTCCCATGTTGGGATTGGATTCATCTTAGTCCATTTTCATCCAGAATTGAAAACTCAAATACTTCTTTGTGAAAGACAGTACTAGCTCGTCATTCTCAATGAGTTATAAATTTTACAAGATGATTGCTCCCACTAAATTTCATGTCTTCACATGAGAATTTCAAACTCCCACTCAATTCCACATGTTTCGTATTTGACTACTCAATCGAAACATTTCAAGAATTGAAATCAATTTTACTTTGCCAAGTTATTAAGATAAAACCATATATGTTTCCAACATATCTTTTCAAAATACCTATTTTGAAAAGGTTTCAATCTTAAACTTATGGAAAGAGATTTTAATCACTAATTCATTCATTTTTATAATGATGCGTAGCAATGTCATTACTTAAATGTGAAATCCCATTTAATACACGTCCTTCTCAAAATACCCTTTTCGGAAGGAGGTTTAACCATTTCATTTTCATAATGAGGTTAAGTAACGACACTAGCGTGGTTAACAATTAACGTAGCTCTTGTAGACATCGGCATATCTTTCTTTGCAACTTTTAATCATAAATCTCATTTATATTCAAGGATGCAACTTTGTTTCATTTAGGCTCTTAAGTAAATATCAATTTTGAAACTCTATTTATATATAGGTCATAAACTAGCAAAATCTCTTGTTGAGACTTTTCCTTAGTCATTTTCTTTCAAGAACTTTCTTTTGGTCTCCTCGTGTAGTTATCTTAAGAACATATTCTTTTGATTACTTCACTTGGTCTCTTTTGTTATGTAGATCTCATCTATTCATGTATACTATCTATTTTGGTATACAAATCATTCTTTCTTTCGTATATCTCATTTACTCAAGCATACAAATTCTTCTTTGTATTCTTTGTGTCTTCATTTTTCTCCCACTCTATCTTTAGAATAAATACACTAGATATTCAAAGATAGCTTATGAGACACAAATAATGATTTTGAAGTAGAAGGAGGATTATCTCATAGATTGACTAATAGATTTTAGATTTGATGAGTGTACTTGGTAATTGACATTCCTTTAGGAGAGTTCATCAACTCAACATCACTTTATAATTGATCATACACAAGTTTCAAGCTTGTGGACATATAAAGAATCCTATCATTATAATTGTCTATTGGTTCTCTTTAAGTAGATGTTCATATGTTTCTATGTGCAAGCATATAAAGACGGATTTTTAGAACAAACAAATACGATAAAAGGGGTGACTTGGGTTGCAAGCCAAGCCACCAAAATCCAAAATACAACCATTGTTTAAAAGGATCACACATTTTCATGTCGGACAAGAAAATCAAAATAGTTCTAAAATCCATAACATTAAAATAAAGACAATAATAAAAGTCAAGCTTCATTGGTAGTTACTCCTAGCTCCTTCATGATTTCTTAAGCTTGCTTCTCTTTTCCCTTGTCTATGCTTGGAGGAGGCCCTATTTACAATAAAAAGGGGATACATTATCACAACTTGTATCAAAATACCATAGTTGAATTAGAAACATAAAAGAAAGGATAGTCATTTACCTACTGGAGTGATCTTTCCAGCTTTGATGTCACCAAGATACTTGGAACAATTCCTCTTCCAATGTCCAACATCATTACAATAATGGCATTTATCAAGAGGACCCTTCTTGGGTTTGGAAGTGCTAGCTTCAAAAGTCCTAGCCTTGGTGTTCATGGGAGCTTGCCTCTTACTCTTTTTCCCATTCTTCTTGAACTTCCCCTTGCTCTTAGTGCTTATATTTAGCACATCCTTAGGTGGGCTAACATTTAGCCCCATGTCTCTTTCGGCTTGCACAAGTAACTTGTGCAACTCCTCAAGAGACACATCCTTGTCTTGCATATTGAAATTCACCCGGAATTGCACATATTCTTTGACTTTGGATAAGGAGTGAAGAATCCTATCAACAATGAGCTCCTTGGGGTTTTCAACCTTTTGAATTTTCAATGTCTCAACTAGCTCCAACAATTTGAGCACGTGAGGGCTAACCTTTTGGCCCTCCTTGAAATCGAGATCAAAGAATGCCGAGACCGCCTCATATTGGACGATCCTCGGTGTTTGTGAGAACATTGTCACAAGTTTGGAATAAATTTCACAAGCGGTGCCAGTTTTGAAAGCTCTCCTTTGGAGATCCGCCTCCATCGCAAAAATTAACACATTTTTAATTGCGGCGGATTCCTTATGGTAAGCTTCATTGGCTTCCCTTGTTGCGGCACTCGACCTAGCATTAGGTTCGGGTGGAGAGGCCTCCATAAGGTAACGAACCTTATCGTAATCTTGGGCGGCTAGCTTGAGTTGGGCATCCCAATCGGAAAAGTTTGACCCATTCTTTTCAAGTTTACAACGATCCATGAAGGATCGGAGCCATGAAACATTAGTGAGAGCGTGAGCATTGTTGTTTGGTGCGGCCATTTGTTATGAGAAATAAAAGTGGTCTACAAAACAAAAATAGAAGGAATAAAACACTTGTCGTTTTTAAAATAATAATAATACTCGTAAATTTTAATTTAAACAAGTTTTATTGCATTTATCTAGTGACCTCTACCCAACTTTGATAAATGATTCCAAGACCCAAATTCATATCAACTTGGGCACGCTTTGGCAATACATAACTTATCAATATAACTCGGTGGATTAACCCTTTAATCGATTTTACTTTTAGAACTCTTGGTCGATAAAATTACATTAATTTTTATCTTTAGCCCAAAACACATCCGGCTACGGTCGAGAATACTTTTGTTGAGTACAACCCAAATTTCGAATAAATGTGTCCATGATCCAAATTCACATTAACTTGGGCACGCTTTGGCGATACAACCCTCATCAACATGAATTCGGTGGATAGACATTTATCACCCACTTCCCCTACGTAACAAGGTTTGTACCCCGGTTTGGCCGAGCGCACTCCCTCACGAAATAGGTTTTCATGGTTTCTAATTTTTGGTAAGGCTAAGTCTCAATTGTTTATTTAGCGAGAGGTCATGTAAATTTATTATCTATCACGTTTTAAGTGAACTAAAGCGGTGAACTACGATAATTGTAATTGACAGGGTCGATAAACTCGATTTAAAAAAATGCATGTTTAGTTATGGCGATTTAGCGATGCATGCAACATATAAATAAAATGCAAAGCATAAAAATAAAATCCTAGTATGGCCTTTCTAAAATAGTAAATCTAATAAACTATTACAAATATGGAAACCAACTCCTTTGGTCCCTTGAACTTCGGTCTTGGCACGCAAAACGAGGCAACACCGTCTTCTTCGGGAACTCCGGGAAATTACAAAATAAATACATAATTTCCTATTATACATTTGTAATAGAAATTAAATAATTATTAAATTACAAATTGGTGATACGAGATCACAAAATTACAACCGAATCGGTATTCCCATACATTTCGGGTAATATCGACTAAAAACTAAGGCCATACTAAGTAAAATTACATAATTCAAAATTATATAAACCAAAATTATGACAATCATAAATAAAATACAGCATTTATAATATGTATGAACATGCCAAATTTTAAGCTAAATCGCCTTTAAAGAGCCAATATCGTATATTAATCGGTTTTTACGGATTTGCGTGATTTAACTTATTAAATCACAATATGTTACATAAACTCCTATTTATGTTCAAGTTAATTATCCTAACTCACTTAGGACTCAAAATTAGTCTTCACTAACACTTTGACAATAATTCAACTAGATTTGATAATATTGTTCATTATGGACTTAAAATTACAATTTTATAACATAAACTTCAAATTAAATTAAAATAATTTCAATTAATTTCAAAATTTGAAATTCAAACTTATGAACATTCTGGAAAAATACCATGACTCTCATAATGTTCAATACTTAGGTTAAATATTTCGAAAAATTATCGAGAAAAACAATGTTGCGGTTTATCGGTTTTAACAAATATGACCATTAAAATATGAGAAAATTTATTTTCACCAACTTTTCACTTTTAGATCTGAAATATAGATAAAATGCAACATGTGACATTTTTCTTTAGTCATGAAGTATGTTTTAGCATTATAACTAATTATAGTCACTATTTATGTGATTTTTCATCAAAAATTCATAAATCATGCAAAATGACTTCACTATAGCCAAACATTTTACACACATATTGTAAAATTGCATTTGACAACATACTAAAATTTCATGATTAAATTCGAAATATAACTCATATTAACCTATTTACCCATTTAAATACGATTTTAATTTATAAAATTCATATTTCGAGCAAAACAACTTATTTTAACATGAAACTTTACAGGACATCAGTATTTATTACATGTGAAAACATATCCAAAAACCACTGGAAAATTCGAAGTTTAAGTAATTTTCGTCCAAAAATGACATTTATATATACAAAATCACATTTTTATGTCATAAATTAACAAAATGAACAATATAATCCATAAATGAACCAAAATATCCCAAATACATTTTAGGACCAAAAACTTTAACATGCAAAGTGATTTCGTGATATATCATAATAAACACAAAATTACAAGTTTTGTTTGTTAATAAGATTAACTCGGAAAAACAATAAACCGATTTGCATGCAAACAACCTAAGGCTCTGATACCACTTGTTAGGATTCATTAATTCCATTTCTATACATTTCATACAAATGTGATTATTTAGTCATAAAATAATAACTAGATCTTATGCATGCAAACAAAAACAAGATTAGAGAAGAAATCGTCAATCTTACTTTGGGATTTCGGATCAAAAGGGCACCAACAAATTCACATATTTGTTAGTTCTTGAGCTTCCTTATAATGGATAAACAAAGGTTCAAATTAGAACCTCTCCCAAAAGCTTATACCCAAGGTGTTACTCTTAATAATTAATAATATTATGAACTAGTAATATTATTAATCCCATTTGTAGGGATTATCTTTGGCATGAGAAAACAGAAAGTGCTAGCCCTGCCTTAGTAGCTTGGGACAGAGTGTGTAGGCCTAAGAGACAAGGAGGGTGTGGGCTACATAACTTGATGGTTTGGAACATGGCTGCTGTTGCAAAATATGTATGGTGGATTGAGATTAAAGCAGATCACCTTTGGGTGAAGTGGGTTCATGCAATTTACATAAAGGACAGGCGTTGGAAAGATTATGAACCAACTATCAACTCAAGCTGGGCATGGAGAAAGATTTGCCAGATAAAAAATATATTCAAGGAGCTTCTAATGCCTAGCTCAGGTATGTCTGAACCATATTCTACTGCTTTGGGATACAAATGGTTACAACCTCATGATGCTGACTGTGAATGGTACCCCTGGACTCTTAACGCGTGGGCAGTCCCAAAACATGGGTTTATCAGCTGGTTAGTGGGTCATAACAGACTCCTTACTCAAGATAGGTTGCTGAGCATGAAGATTATTCAGGCTAATCTGTGTTTCTTATGTGGGTTCAAATAGAAACCCATACTCACTTATTTTTAAGTGTGACTACGAGGTGAAGTCTTTGTTGGAGGTAGTATCGATTGGTGTCTTTGAGTCTTTGCGGATGAAGATTGCATCAAGTGGTGGTGCAGGAAACGTTACAGAACTCTCAGTAAGAAGAAAATTGTAGGAGTCATATTAGCAGGATTAATCTAACATATTTGGATGGCTAGGAATAAGTGCAGGATGGACCAGGTAGTGCTACGTCCAGAAAAACTTGTTAAGCTTGTTCAGCATGATGTTTGTAATAGAGTAAAGAAATTTCAATCTAAGTGTAAGTCTGTTAGTGTTTTGAATTGGTTAGAAACAATTGCTAAGTCATGAAGGAAGTTAGTATCACTATGCCTTCTAATTGTATGTAATTGGAGATTATGATCTTTAATGAGAAGCTTACATTTTCCCCAAAAAAAAAAAGTAATATTATTAATCTAGCTTAAAAATGACCCAAAATATTATTTTTGTCTCTCTTGTTTCGGTAAGGAGAGGGAGGAATTATAGAGTATTTTCTCTCTTAAACTTCTCTAAGTTTTTATGTGTGTAGAATGAATAATAATACACTACATTATAGTGGTGTATTTAGAAAGAATAAGAGTGAAAACCCTTGGCTTCCTCTCTTGTCCAAAACCGGGTGGGGTGGGAATCACAAGGCCAATGCATGGCCATTGCTTCTACCCACAAAATGTAGGCATGTAAGGCTATATAAAAATGTAATCATTGTGTTTGATTTAAAATAAAACACAATAAAACCCTACTACTCACCCATTATTTCGGTACACTTATATAAAATGGAGGAGTCCATTTTATTTTGTGATTTTGTCAATATGTCATATGTAACATATTACATGACATCATATATATATAATGTATTTTTAACAATTAAAAATCAATATATTAATAAAAATATGTCATATACAAAAATCGACTAGTAATTCATAATTACTTGTACCAAAACGGTTTATCAATTATAAATCACAACGTCTTGTATTTATAATAAAATATTCATTAAGTTTCAATTGTTTCGAAAACAATAATTTAATCTAAGTAATGAAATAATTTGATTACTTAGACCGTATCTTATTTAATCGAATTACAATAAGACCCGTCAGTTATACTCACAAAATCGTCCATCAATTTTAAGCAATTTAATCAACCCGTATCGACATACGATTAATTAAATAATCAATTAAGAGCGTCACCCTTTAGGTATGACCTAAGGGGATCAACTGATCACCACCGTCGCACGACAGTAATGTCAAACTCTAGTCAGCCAATCATTACCGATATGTGTGGACCAGTTGACTGTAAAATATTACTTCCCACATGTATTCTTAAATATGAGATTTAAACATGTGATCATTATGATCGACAGTTGTGATCGCATTATTGTCGGAGGACACTTATTCCAACACTAGCTACCGTGGAAAGCTTGAGCACTCGTGTCTCCCAAGTTGAGGACAAACTGATAACCGGGAATTTTCCCTCTTCTGATATTGAGCAAAGGGTTAAGCTCCTTGAAAGCCGACTATATGCCAACGACAAAACCAACCCTAATTAGAGGGCTATCAAAACCACTGAAGCCAATTCCTTAGGTGCTCCACCAACCAAAACCAGACAACCTCATAGGTCCTTCCCTGATCTGGGTATGCCTTATGCCACAGCCTTGGAAAGGCTAATCTCCAAAGGAAAGCTCAAACCGATTGGTCCAACTCCAGACCCTCTACCAAACAAGCGAGGACGTAGATGGGACGGAAAACTGTTTTGTCAATATCACCAAGGTCGCGGACATGGCACTGAAATGTGTCTCCCCCTAAAATGCACCATTCTTGATATGATCGAAAAGGGCGAGCTACCATTACCTCCCTCAGCAAACAACAAAAACAACCCTCCAGAAAACCCTAATGGATACAGTCAGGAATCTTCCCTAGACTGCTCTCATCTCGTCTCTCCTAACGATGAGAAAATCCATGCAATTGATGAGGATGACATACAAAGCGCTATAATGATGCTCTCCGTCTCCATAAACAACATATTCTCAAAGCTTCAAGTGGCTATCGATGATTTTAACACTCGAGTAGCTAATTTGGAGAAGAGGTTTGGTAGTACCGAAAATGGACCTGACCATCAAGGAGAAAACCAACCCTCCGTTCACCAACCAACAGCTTTTTCAAAATGACGAGTCATCAAATGGTTCACACACCCATGAACCCACTAACAAAGAACACGAAATTGCCTCACCAAAATACCCTTCAAAATATCAAGCAATTTCCCCAAAACTTCCCATTGACAATGATCAAATCCTGCTTCGGCCCAGGATTGACAAAAACAAAAACAAAACTCACAAAAACATCCCAAAAAACACCAATGTTGGAACCATGGGAAAACATCAAAGGGTTTTCACAGATCTGGGAATAACATACGGCACCGCTCTGGGATACTTGCTTCAGAAGGAATGCTTCAACCCATTGGTCCGACCCCGGACAAACTTGAACACAAAATATATAACCCGTTTCTGGAACGACAATGCTTATTGCCAATATCATCAAGGCAAGGGCCATGACACCGAAACTTGTTTCAAACTCAAGCATGTCATTCAAGATATGATCGAATCTGGTAAAATCATAATTGCACCTCTCAGTCAAGACAATCCTCCTGGATGTCTTAAGTCAAACAGCAAGGTTGAACATTCTCAAAGGTCATTCACCAATCTCGACACAACCTATGCCGCAGCTCTTCAAAAGCTTGTAACTGAAGGGAAGCTACAACCAATCGGGCCCACTCCGGACCCGTCTGAATGCAGGAAAACCCATTTTTGGGACGGCAGTGCCTATTGCCAATATCATCAAGGAAAAGGTCACGACACTGAAACATGCTTCAAACTCAAACATGTTATTCAAAATATGATCGACAACCATGAACTGATAGCTTCATCCCTATGCCAACCAAGTGATGAAGATAACCCTAATGAACATCTCTTTCTGCAAGGGGATGAAAGCCTCATCGACTATTGTCCTCATATCATTCCCAACAACGAGAGTGAAATGCTCAAGTGGGTTAATGCCCAAAACCAAACAATCAAGTCGTTGGATGTTGCGAAAGAAATCTTCGAAGAGGGAAGTGATGATTAGGAGTCCTTATCTACGATTGAGTCTGAGTCCGAGTCCGAGTCTTAGGCTTTCTCATATCTATCCTAGTGTCTGTCCTTTTATTCCTAAGTGACAAACTGGGGGGCTGTCCCTATGAGTCACACGTATTCATCGAGTCTGTGCCAACATCTTATTTATTTAAATAAAAGCAAAATTTCAAACTATCATATATTCTCCTCTTTACCATTTCCCGTTGACAACGAGAATTGATTTGAGAATTGATTTTTTTTCAAAAACAAATACAACATGTTCCAATTCAATGTGAGTACACTCGAGTGACGTTCCGTACCGAGTAAGCAAAGGACTCAAAACTCTGTGTCCATTCTCTTTACCTATTCCATGTCTGGCAATAGAAACCATTCATTAGCACCCAATTTAGAACGAGCTTCTATCAAAGGGATCCTACGACGAACCTAGATAACAAACCAGAACATCTCCTTGTTCATGATCAATGACGGAAGGCAAGCGCATTCCCCACAAAAACATCCCATCACCAAGTATCAACCTCTCACCAACGGGTACATCCCCGTCTGCACCTTTACCTCTCTCGAACGAAGGACAGCAAAGAACCAATAGCTCCAAGCCAAAACAAAGGCGAAAACCAATGCCAAAGCGAAAGCCAAGGCTAAAGCAAAAAAAAAAAAAATAGTGAAATTCAAAATTCGCTATTTTCACAAATTTCAGACGACGGAAATTAAAGCCGTCATTTTCAAATCAAAAAACAAGATAGTGAAATTCAAATTCGCTATTTTCACAAATTTCAAACGACGCAAGAAACCGTCATTTTCAAATCAAAAACAAGATAGTGAAATTCAAATTCGCTATTTTCACAAATTTCAAATGACAGAAATAAAACCCGTCATTTTCAAATCAAAAACAAGATAGTGAAATTCAAATTCGCTATTTTCACAAATTTCAAATGACATAAATAAAAACCGTCATTTTCAGATCAAAAACAAGATAGTGAAATTCAAATTCACTATTTTCATAAATTTCAAATGACGGAATTAAAACCCGTCCTTTTCAAACAAAAAATGAAATAGCAAAATTCAAATTCGTTATCATCACATAAACTCAAACGACGGAATTAAAAAAAACGTCACTTTTCAAACACAAAATCCCAGGACCCATAAGTCCAACACACCAAGTCCAGGACCAACAAGTCCAAAGCCCAGGACCGATGAGTCCAACATACAAAATCTCGGACCAATGAGTCCAAAACACCAAATACAGGACCAACAAGTCCAAAGTCCAGGATCCATGAGTCCAAAACATCAAGTCCAGGACCAACAAGTCCAAAGCCCAGGACCCATGAGTCCAACATACAAAGTTCAGGCCCAACAAGTCCAAAGCCCAGGACCAATACGTCCGAAACACCAAGTCCAGGACCAACAAGTCTAAAGTCCAGGACCCATGAGTCCAACACACCAAATCCCGGACCGACAAGTCCAAAACACCAAACACTAAAACCTCAACCAACAATGCTTCACCGCTAAGTCCTTCTAGAGACTGTCACAAGGAGACCTATCTAGGCTTCTGAGGATTCCCATCAAGCTCGTAATATCACACCTTAATGTTTAAGGTCCAGACATGGGATTCTGATCCCACATTACTTACCAACCATTTCGTGCTCAGGCCACATCAAGCTTGAGACCCCATTTCGCACCACATTACAAGCCGTAACCCGTCGGGCTAAACACCACAAACTACAAACTCCAGATTTTTATCTGTCAAACAAACCTATTATTACCAAGCTCCACATTCCATAATGTCGAAGCCATTTTCATCCTGACCCAGATACAGAGTCTTCAAAAAACATTGCTCCCCGGAGCGGGACATGCCCATTTCATTCTTAGAGTCCACTTTTTAGTGTGCTCACGTAACAAGAAATATTTTTCAAACTATGCCTCTTCGATTTATGATCAAGAGGGAATTCTCTCCAACCAACTTTCGAGTCACCAAACGGAATTTACCGCCGTGACCCTCAGCTCCAAATTTTTAACTGTCAAACAAACCTAGTATTACCAAGCTCCACATTCCATAATGTCGAAGACATTTTCACCCTGACCCAGATACGGAGTCCTCAAATGCTTTGCTACCGAGAACGGGGTATACCTAATCTACCCTTAGGTCCACTTTTTAGTGAGCTCACATGATAAGAAACATTTTCACAAACTATATCTCTTCGACTCATAGTCGAGGCGAATTCTCTCAAATCAAATTTTCAAGTCGCCAAACGGCATTTACCGTCGTGACCCTCGCACTTTAAGGTCCTAACAACTCGCTTAGACACACACTCAGAACTACGATTTGGTTTGATTTCACTTCACGTGAATACGTAGGCAGTCCTTCAAGGACACAACCATACAACTCAAAATCAATTATCAACACACATTCAGAACTAGGATCTGGTTTGATTTCGCACACACAAGAATACGTAGGCAGTCCTATTACTAGGACACAACCACACCCCCACACACATTCAATTTTCACACCTTCAATTTTCAATCCATTGCACACACACGCAGAACTACGATCTAGTTTGATTTCGCAAACACGCGAATACGTAGGCAGTCCTATTACAAGGGCACAACCGCATACTCATTTCCTAACATTTCCAATTTTCAATCCTGAATAACCAACTCAGAACTACGATCTGGTTTGATTTCGCAAACACGCGAATACATAGGCAGTCCTATTACAAGGGCACAACCGCATACTCCTTTCCTAACATTTCCAATTTTCAATCCTCGATAATGATACATGCCTAATGTATAGTCTTTTTAGCCTATTTCAGCACGCATTTCTATGCATTTCTATACTGTTTTTATAGTATTTTGCCCCGAATTGGCTACTTTGGTGTATTTTGTCCTTCTTGTAGGAATGATCGCGGAAGTAGCGGAACCATACTCCTTTTCGTCCTTTTTGCATGCATTTAGAGGAGACGGGATTGTCCCAGAGCGAGATGTTGCACTTGAAAGTGTCGTTGCACGCATTACGAGGCATTTGGGTGAAGACGTGAGCTGAATTGAAGACCCAAGTGGTCTATCGCATTTGGTGGTCGATCGAATGGTTCCTAGGCTCCCTGAGGCTCGATCGAGCTATTCCTTACTCGATCGAGTAAGATGCACATGATCAAGCCCTCGATCGAGTACCCTTTGGTCGATCGAGGGACTTCTCCGAGATATTGGTCGATCGAGTGTTTTAATCCACTCGATCGAGAGGATTTCGACATTGTGGGCTTTAATCGGTCGTGCTTTATTTATTTCCGCATGAACACTTTGCGGTTTGGCTATTTAACCTATGATTTACTAGGTTATTAGGCATTCTTTTTATCATCTCTTTTACTATCTTTCACATTAGAAACTACTGCTACTTTCCTACGTTACTCTTTTCCTTCAACTGTTGCTTTCATTTTGGGATTATTTCACTCGGACTCGGTTGTTCTTTACGCCGGAATCGCTTAGATTGTAATCTCCTCTCTTCCCTTAATAATAATTAACCTTCTTGTTGCCTTTAATTCCTGTTTATGTTATCGTTCTTTCTTGCCCTAATTTCCGTTATTGCGTTTTATTATTATTTCATTATGTCTTCACGGAAATTTATATCTTTGTTAGTTTAACAATCAACATGAGTAGCTAATCTCCCTTCATGTTGGGATTAGGGGATCTGCGGTAGAATAATGACGACGTAGTGAATGAATTGGACGAATTGATTAAGAGACTCTGTCACTATAGCAATTTAAGCGTAATTCCCGACCTAGTTGAGTGCACGCTTCTATGTCACCCATTAAACTGGCTACAATTAATCCTGGATCGAAAGATTGGACTAAATAGGCCTGCTATAAACAGTAGACTACCCTAATGAGGGCGAAAGTTAAGTTAGTGGTACTTTAGGGTGGGAAGTGGACCGAAAGGACCTTCTAATATCCGTCTCGCATTAGTTAAATCGAGTCATTTCTCGCCAAGTTATTGAACTACCGTAGTGAACCGAATTCCCGACATGTCCCCCTCTTATTGATAGTTTTAATTCACTTTCCTGCTTTACTGCGCTCTGCTTTATTTCTCTTTCCCTTTAACTCCGTAGTTTAGAAACCAAAAACTCAATCAACACCAACTGTTACCATAGGATTAGAAATAGATAGTTGTAGTTGCATTACCTCCCTGTGGATTCGATACTCGACGCCTCTACTACATTTTAGTTGAGACCGTTAGGTTTTATTTTTGTGGTCTGCGCGATGGACGTGTCAAATTTTGGCGCCGTTGCCGGGGAGGCAATTGTTCAATTTACTAGTTGTTTTATTTTTAATTCTTCTTTTAGTTTAAGGAACATCGTTCCTTAGACTATTCTTATATCTTGTCGTAGTTCCTTCTTATGCGCGCAGTCGCAAGGTGGGCCACTACTACCTTTTGATCCCGAGATTGAGAGATCTCTGCACGTAAAAAGGAGACTATTCCAAGAGCAACAGGAAGAGGAAGAGCCTAGTTCTCGTGGTAGCTTTTACGAGAACGAGCTTTTCGAAGACAATCCACCGTCTTCTCCAGTTTCCAATTCATCGGTTGAATCTATTACTTTTCCAGAATTTCCCGAAATGGCCGAGGAAGCAACCATTGCTAGTCACTCCGAGCCCACGGCTGACAATCTCTATAAAGGGTTCGAAGCTGCAGGGAGATGCTAGGAAGTTCGAGCCCAAGCCTCGCATACATCAATATGGTCGAGAAAAATCAGTTCGGGAGCGCAATCAAGACGCAGCTCAAAGATATGGAGACTTTCATTGATTATCGCTGCTCCATACCTCATCCCACCGGCGTGATGGTGATCGATCAAAGAAACTATGTTCATCTTCTCACTCGCGATGCGCAAGGGAGTGGTATAGGGATTTGGACCGAGTGCTCACGGCATAACAGATTGGAATACGCTAGCATTAGCGTTCTATAAAAAGTATTTCTCTGCTTCGAGAACCATCGCCATTAGAGCTCAGATAACAAGTTTCAAACAAGGGCCCGACGAGAACTTTCACGAGGTATGGCTTCGATTTAAGCAAAGTGCGGACCATACCGCATCATGGTTTCGAGAAATGGAGTTTGTGCAACCATTTTTACAACGGTTTATATGATGATCAGAGGGCCATTTTAGATCTTTGCACCAACGGTCGATTTCTTTGACAACTTGGGAGCGACCAAGGGATGGAAAATCATAGATGATTTAGCCACTCATAGGGCTGAATATGGGAATTCAAGAGGAAACCAAAGGAGAGCCGCTGAATCCTCTTCAAAAGAGCCGCATTAGAAGCCCTTACCGCGAGGTTCGACAAGTATGAACTAGGGGGGCTCTCAAGGGAGGAATGTATCAGGTTAATGCTATGATGACGGTCCTTTCGTGCAGTACACGGTGTGGGGTAGATGGACATGTCGCTGAATATTGTCCTAGTCCTTATGAGCAATGTGCTGCCTTTCAACATTACAGGCAAAACAACACTCATTACGAGCCGAATATCCACCCCAATTTGAGGTGGAGTAACCAGAACGTGCTCAACCCCACCGCCCCTCCAAATCAGCCCGCAATGACCCTATATTCCTCCACACCGAAGCAACAAGGCTATCGAAGCCTCCGTCCTTCAACCCTCCTAACCAAGGTGCTTCGTCATCTGGTGGGGTGAGTGAGATAGGTGAGTTAAAGTCCATGATGCAGTCCATTGCAAAGCAATTACAACAGAAGGACACGGCATTCAAGGCACTTGAGACTCAAGTTGCCCAACTGGCTGAAAATCAATCTTCAAGGAAACCCGGTCATTTACCGACTCAAAATGACAAGAACCCCAATGAGACGGTACATCTGATAGAGTTGAGAAGCGGTCTCTCTTATGAAGGACCGAATACAGTAAATCGGACCGAGGAAGTCAGAATCGATGATGGACAGTGTTCTGTCAAGGAAAAAGGGCTCACGACAAAACAGCTACTCGATCGACTAAAGGCTGGTGTTCGATCGAGTGGAATTGGTGAGGAAAGCCCTCGATCGAGTAGTCGTTCTGCTCGATCGAGTGAACTGGAAGCTGAAGATGGTCGATCGAGTGGGAATGTTGCTCGATCGGGAGTTCTTGAAGAAAGTGCTCGATCGAGTGAGCATGATACTCGATCGAGTGATATTGATGACGGGAAGCTTATACGAGAGCCTGCTAGTGCTCGTTTAAGCGAGGAATTACCAGAAAGGCCTCGTTCGAGAGGTAAGAAGCGTCCGAAGGATATTGAACTTGCTCCGGAAGACACTTTGGAAGCGAGAAACAAGGGGCTCGAAATACCAATTACGGTTCCTTTCCCGAGGCGGCTGCAGAATACCAAGGTTAATCAACAATTTGGTAAATTTGTTGAACTTTTGAAGAGCTTGGAAGTTTCCGTGCCGTTCACTGAATTGCTGACTAAGGTACCCTCTTATTTAAGATTTATGAAAGAGATTTTAGCACGTAAGAGGACCATTAATGACAATGAGACCGTAGCTTTGACTGAGGTGGGGTCAGCCCTATCTCAAAATAAGCTACCTCCTAAGCAATCAGACCCGGGTAGTTTTTCGATCCCTTGTCACATCGGTATGCAATTGATTGATAATGCGCTATGCGATTTAGGCGCTAGTGTAAGTGTTTTACCCTTGTCTCTAGCTAAGAGACTTGGTGTGACAAAGCTGAGTTGCACCAACATGACTGTCCAGATGGCCGACCGTAGTCTATCACGGCCACTAGGTGTAGCAGAAGACGTACCTGTTCAGATCGGGAAGTTCTTTATTCCCGTTGATTTTGTCGTCTTGGATATCCCCGAAGATGTACACACCCCTAGTATTTTAGGGAGACCATTTCTATCCACCGCCCCGCGCGGTGATAGATGTCGTGGGAAGACTTTGACATTTCGGGTAGGGGATGAGGAGCGACTTTTCATCGGTCCAAGTTCGGAGGGCTCCCATGCAAGCTCGGCCTTGCAATGCCCTCTCTTTCGTTGACCCTATTATTGACACTCCGGATGAAAATTTGGAGAATATTTCGTTATCGCTAACCCTCCGCCTCACACTGAGAGCAAGAAGGAGGCAAATTCGTCTGTTGTCCTTACTGCAGGTACAGATGAAAGCAAGGATGGGACTATCAAAGGAAGTGGTGTGGCCCTTATCAATCAAAGTGGCAGCAAGGATGCCAAGGAAGATGACAGAGGAGCGAGAACGAAGAAAGTTCGAACCTACATAGATCGGAACTACATTCCTCCTACATGCCGCAAATCGGTGATTCAAGTTCTGGAAATCAAAGAGGACGGTCGATATCGCCAAGTGACGTCCTCCAGTCAGAAGCCCACCAAGGGGCTACTGAAAGCTGATGGGAATTAAACGGGGAAATGCCCCGTGTAACAACCTGTAATAGATATTTGTTTGAATCTCTTTTGAATTTCTTTATTACGCTTTTAATTAGGACAATTAGTTTAGACAATTCTTTAGTTTAGACTAAGACTATAGACTGTGTTTTCTGCGTATTTGGTATTTTGGGATGTGTTTGGATATGTTTTACGCAGGTTTGGGGAAATGTCACGCATTTCGAGGAAGTAAAGACGAAAATCAAGGAGCCTACAAGAGGAAGTCCTCGATCGAGTACTTTTTGTACTCGATCGAGTGGAAGTTGGTTCGATCGAGCTGTCTGGTTACTCGATCGAGAAGGGCCAAAGAGGAGCAGGTCGATCGAGAGGGTTCTTACTCGATCGAGCAGCAGGGACATCAAAAGTCCTCGATCGAGTGACTTAAAATCACTCGATCGAGTGAAATGAATAGGACACGGGAGTTTTTCTATCTTAAAACCCTTATTTTCCTAATTCTTTTTTCATTTATCCCTAATCCCGTCTAACCCCTTCCCTTATTGCGATTCCCATTTTCCCCCAAATCCCCAATTTTTGCCCAAAATCATCAAATCCACCACCTACATTCTATCACTCACACTTAATTCTTCAATAGCCCCTTGTTTTTCCCCTCTTTTGTGTTCGTTTTCACGGTTTTCAAAGGGAATTAGGGTTTGCGGTTTTTTCGATCAAAATCCGCCTTTGTTGCTTGTTATTTGAAGTTTAATTGCTTATTGTAGGTTAATCATCATCAAGTAAGTGTTCCTTTCATACTCTTTGCAATTTCCCTTCATTTATTTCGAATTTCGTGAGGTAAATTTGAATTAGGGTTCGGAAATCCATGCCTAGTCGATCTGTTTCGATTTAATTGTGTTTATATGCCCTTAATTAGCTTGTTGATGATCTTATCCCTATCCCTCACTGTTTCTACATGTTTAATTCGAATGCGCACAAGATTTCCGCGATTAGGGCCTGTAAGTCGACATATGTCGACTGTCAGACGGTCTTTTTCTGTTGCTTTGCTTGCTTAACTTCAGTTCTTTCCCACTTATCACTGTTGTTAACTGCTGTTACCGTCCCCTATCGCCATTACTCGATGTGAATTACTGGGAAATCTCGTACTGTGAGTAGAAATCTTCGACTGGGCCATCTTTTGCTGTCACATGCTGGTTAACGCTTTATTTTAGCCACGGTTAACAGCCCTTCTTTCTTATTAAGCCCTTGAATTAATTGCAGGATGGACGCGAGTTCTTTGCCTTCTACTAGTACGTCCTCCAGCTCGTCTGTGAGCGAGTCAGTGGTCCCTGCTGTTGCCACTAGCTCCGCCTTGGTCACCACTGCAGCACCAGTCCTCCTTGTTTCAGCTGCAGGGACAGTGTACGCCGCAGCCAGCTCAGCCGGGAGCTCAGTTCAGGTTACACCGGCCACTACTCCTACCAGGCCTTTCTCTCTGCTAGACTGCGGATTTACCCCTCGTCTCCCGCAGCCCGGTATGGTGCCACCGAGGCCTAACCAGCAGGCTAGCCAGTTAGCCATCACTTCCAGCCCTTCTGAGGCTGATGTTACGGGAGAGGGCGACCTCACACCTTTACATCGGATGCCCACGGTACGTTTTACTTCCGCGGCTCACCGGACTCGGTTAACCGCTTTACTTCGTTGCCCCCTCTCCTCCACCCGTTTCCTTGCACGGACCGACCTAGAGACCTTAGGCATTTACGAGGAGGTCTGTAGTTTGTTGAACGGGACGGGTATGTCAGGTCTGATTACCATGCAGGAGGCTACTATCCGTACCCTTACGTACGAGTTCTTTAGCTCCTATTCCTTTGACACCGACTCTTACGCTGCTGACCACTCCGGTTCTTGCATTCACTTTCGACTCCGCAATGAGTCACACCACTGGACTTTGGCCAAGTTTGGACAGGTTTTAGGCCTAGTTAGTGACGGTCCCACCGCCCCACCTCGAGACCTCCTTCAGCCACTTTGGGCTGCTCTTTCTCACACCCCCTTCCACTCACGGAAGGGAGCTCACATTCACTTACCTACGCCCCGTTACTACTTGCGTCTGTTAGCAGAGACTATTTTTGGGCGCCCTGAGTCCAATAACATGACCAACACTGAGCTAGCAATCCTCGCGGGGTACCTCAACATTGACTACGGTACCCCGTTTGTTCTAAACATTGCCTATCGGTAGCTCAAAGCATTGGAATGGAATTGGGACTCGGGTCAAGACTGTTGTTGTCTCGTGGCGGGCTAGTGACTAGGATTGCCCGCCACCTTTACCCCACCGACCCTTCACTTACATGCACCCGATAGGGAGGCTTCTTACCTTGACTGGGAGCCATGATCGACTTCGCCTGGTTCCCAAAGGCGAAGGGGAGCGCGAGGACGTGGAAGATTTGTGGTTCCACGTCTGTTACCTTGCCGTGCTCTACCCTTCCGCCACTTTTACCGCTCCCTACTGCTGCTGAGGGAGCGAGGCCACCTCCACCTACCCACCACCTTACCCTCACTCCGCCTTCTTCTTCTAGGAAGAGGAAGCGGGAGGCCGGAGCATCCTCTAGCTCTCGGGCTCGACTCAGGCCCAGCCGGACCGACCCCACGCCTCGGCCGCACCCACTCGGACTCCCACACCTCCACCCTCACTCACTTCACCTCC
The DNA here is from genome assembly GCF_048544455.1 of Silene latifolia. NCBI lineage: Eukaryota > Viridiplantae > Streptophyta > Magnoliopsida > Caryophyllales > Caryophyllaceae > Silene > Silene latifolia. The sequence continues at coordinate 119,670,874 of NC_133535.1, read as the reverse complement.
TTATGATCCGGCCTTTCCGGCCAATTTTGTCCGCCCTCTGTCTTAGAGGCGCCCGAGGTCATGGACCAAGGGCGTCGTGATGCCGTGCTTTCGGATATGTGCGGTACATTGCGAGATGAGACGGGATATGGCTTTGGCTGTATTCCCGCTCTACGAGTTCCATATCCGAGCCCGGCGACCGATTCCAGAGGGGTGGCCGCATCCTTCCTTCTACCGATACCCGGCGGACGGGTACCCTCCACTACCTTCGACTCGGAGGAGGAGCCGGAGGAGACGGCGGTAGCACGAGAGGTGCGGATTACGGGAGAGCAGGGGCACAAACGAGCCGCCGAGAGAGGAGGAGAGTGACCCTCGTTCGTCCGGTCCGGGAGGATCGGCTGGAGATGACGACCGAGTCTCCCCCTTGTTTGTTCTTTGGTTTGGGGAGACCGTTTTGTTGAGTCGGAGTACCTAGGAGACGGCGGTGCCGACGACGAGTAGCTACTGGTCTACTCACTTCCCCAGTTTTCTGGCTGGTTTGGGGAAGTTCGCTTTTGTATGTACCTTACTCCTTTTTTATTTCGTCTCCTTTATTTATTTTTCTTTTGATTGGTTGTATACCCCCATCCCCCATTTTTCTGCTGGTGTATGCTGGAGGACAACGAGGGCGTTGTCCGTTTTGGTTTGGGGAGGGTATTGCATCCTTTTGAGTCTGCATTTGCATTTGTTTTGCAGGGTATTGCATCCTTTTGAATCTGCATTTGCATTTGTTTTGCATTCACGTTTAATTTTTCAGTTTGCATTTGTTGTTTATTTTCATAAAAATCCAAAAAAAAATAGAAAATTTCAAAAATAATTCAAAAAAATTTCACGTTTATTTTTGCATTTAGGTTGAGTCGGAACGGTAGATTCCCATGATGACAATGCACTATAACTTGTCAATTTACTTGAGCCTTGCACCTTATTGATGGTTTTTAGCCTTGTCATACGCATAATCTACGAATTTCTGTTCAAATAATAGCTGACTGTCTAGACTTGACCTATAAACTGGCAAACTACTTAAAAATTCTGAGTTTTAAAGCCATAACTGGTGACATTCATGACCAGTTCATTAGGAATTTTGAGAGTAGTACTCCTTGCATAGCATGTTTGTCTCATTTGCACATTTATGGCATTCAATTTCTCGTCAAGTGCACATATTCGGGTTTGTGGTTGGTGTCACATGCAGGGAGGGTCTTGCAAAATTTCCCTTTCTTTACATATTTCACCCATTTAGCTCCACATTGACCAAAACTTGCCTTTTTGACCCATTAGCTACATTCCAAACAAGCCTGCCTAGTCAAGCTAGTTAGTCTGTCCTTTTGTGGTATGTTTTCCATTGCAGTTTGGTCCGTAATTCCTGTTTGGAGTTGGTGCTTGTGTTGAGGAAGGAGGAAAAAAAAAAAAAAAAAAAAAAGAGAAGGAAAACGTGAAAGTAAAGAAAAAAAAAAGAGAAAGAAAAAATGAAAAATGAAAAATATGAAAAAAACAGAAAAAGAGCTGATAAGCAAAAGAAAGAAATAGAGATTGTGTAAAAAGTTGTCCCCTCTTGTCAGAGTTGAGAAGATGTTCGAAGATGTACAATCGACAAGAGGGTTGGTTGTTTCAGTTAGTTGCTTCAGACGATGTGTTTAAAAAAGGGAACTTTGTGACCGTCTGACTCCTCCGTTTTATTCATATCTTTTTGAGGAGATTGTGTATTGGGTAGTGAGTTTTGTGCCAACGAAGGGCACTTGTGTTTGTTTTTCAGTCAGTTTGAGATCCGGATGGTTTAGTATGGTCCTGTTAGGAACTAGCTTGACGCTTTTACCTCCACATTTCCATAACTTGTTTTGCCTTTTCTCACCTGAACCTCATTATTCCCATATTATTTGCAAATCCTCGGCTGTGACGGACATTGTTGGTTGGAATTTGTGCATTAGTACTTGAATTGTCTTTCATTTTTGTTGCATGCATGCTATGTAGGTCGCAATTAGGTGAGTGATTTGTCCTTTCTTCTCTCTTTTACATATAACATTTGCCCTTTGCTTCATGAGAGAAGAGTGACCACGTGAGAGTCCAGTTTTGTTGGTCTTGCAAGGTCGATAGGTCAGCTTTATTTCTGAACAGCTTATAATTCGTTTGCGTATTGACTACTTAGCTTTAACTGTTGATTTTCGTTGCATTAAATCGGTTCAAGTAGACAAGTTGAGCTAGCTCTGAGTTATCATTTCCGTTCCATTAGTTTAGTTTTGAGTTTACTCGAGGGCGAGTAAAGGTTTGGTTTGGGGAGATTTGATTCGTGCCTAATGTATAGTCTTTTTAGCCTATTTCAGCACGCATTTCTATGCATTTCTATACTGTTTTTATAGTATTTTGCCCCGAATTGGCTACTTTGGTGTATTTTGTCCTTCTTGTAGGAATGATCGCGGAAGTAGCGGAACCATACTCCTTTTCGTCCTTTTTGCATGCATTTAGAGGAGACGGGATTGTCCCAGAGCGAGATGTTGCACTTGGAAGTGTCGTTGCACGCATTACGAGGCATTTGGGTGAAGACGTGAGCTGAATTGAAGACCCAAGTGGTCTATCGAGCTGTTTGGTGGTCGATCGAATGGTTCCTAGGCTCCCTGAGGCTCGATCGAGCTATTCCTTACTCGATCGAGTAAGATGCACATGATCAAGCCCTCGATCGAGTACCCTGCTGGTCGATCGAGGGACTTCTGCTGAGATATTGGTCGATCGAGTGGTTTAATCCACTCGATCGAGAGGATTTCGACATTGTGGGCTTTAATCAGTCCGTGCTTTATTTATTTCCGCATGAACACTTTGCGGTTTGGCTATTTAACCTATGATTTACTAGGTTATTAGGCATTCTTTTTATCATCTCTTTTACTATCTTTCACATTAGAAACTACTGCTACTTTCCTACGTTACTCTTTTCCTTCAACTGTTGCTTTCATTTTGGGATTATTTCACTCGGACTCGGTTGTTCTTTACGCCGGAATCGCTTAGATTGTAATCTCCTCTCTTCCCTTAATAATAATTAACCTTCTTGTTGCCTTTAATTCCTGTTTATGTTATCGTTCTTTCTTGCCCTAATTTCCGTTATTGCGTTTTATTATTATTTCATTATGTCTTCTGCTGGAAATTTATATGCTGTTAGTTTAACAATCAACATGAGTAGCTAATCTCCCTTCATGTTGGGAATAGGGGATCTGCGGTAGAATAATGACGACGTAGTGAATGAATTGGACGAATTGATTAAGAGACTCTGTCACTATAGCAATTTAACTGTAATTCCCGACCTAGTTGAGTGCACGCTTCTATGTCACCCATTAAACTGGCTACAATTAATCCTGGATCGAAAGATTGGACTAAATAGGCCTGCTATAAACAGTAGACTACCCTAATGAGGGCGAAAGTTAAGTTAGTGGTACTTTAGGGTGGGAAGTGGACCGAAAGGACCTTCTAATATCCGTCTCGCATTAGTTCGTCTGAGTCATTTACTGCCAAGTTATTGAACTACCGTAGTGAACCGAATTCCCGACATGTCCCCCTCTTATTGATAGTTTTAATTCACTTTCCTGCTTTACTGCGCTCTGCTTTATTTCTCTTTCCCTTTAACTCCGTAGTTTAGAAACCAAAAACTCAATCAACACCAACTGTTACCATAGGATTAGAAATAGATAGTTGTAGTTGCATTACCTCCCTGTGGATTCGATACTCGACTGCCTCTACTACATTTTAGTTGAGACCGTTAGGTTTTATTTTTGACAGGTACGCGACAGACGTGTCAGATAACTAGCTCAGAACTACGATCTGGTTTGATTTCGCAAAAACGCGAATACGTAGGCAGTCCCCCAACAAGGACACAACCGCACACCCATTTCAATCTCAACCATCACCATCAATCCTCAAAAGCCGCCCACCCAGCTACAAAAATTAATCTTATACCTTTTTACTGGGGGCTTCTTCCTTAAGACGTCACCCATTCCCTGTTTTGTCAAATTCCCACCTTCTCACTCTGGGGGCTTCTCTTTCAAGACGCCACCCGTCCTTTATCCTCAAACATCTTTTGAGTCTCCACTATAGTCCAAAATAAAATCGCCCATAGCCTAGTGCTTGGTTTGGACGATGATAAGGTCTTGGTTCCGCTCTCCGAATCATCATACCTCGAGAAGGGATCTCCAACAAGCAAACGGGGGCAAAGATGTCTGGAGAAGATAATCAATTCGTGTTCCCCAGCCGGGTGGGCCTTCTACCTCAAGGATTTGATACGCGTTGTCACCCTTTCTTTGCTAGGAGTTGCACACACATAAGCAAAATCTGTCAGAGTCACCCCCGTGTCGTGTCGATACTGAGTTTGTATCACGTTCACGACCGTCTGCTTATCAGTGTGTCAGTATGCGTCTATGTGAGTCAATGTCACAACGGTCACGTGTCTCCGATCTATCAAATCACGGATCTACGAGTAACAAGACTCAATTTTAAGCTTCACAACTTTCAAAAATTTTATCTCCCCTCGCGTGAGATATTACATGCTAGTTGCTTATGTGCTAATTTCTCACATGCTTATGTGCTTACATCCTTATATGCTTGCATTCAACGTGCTTGTCTATGCGACTGCGGATTTGTGTGGTCACTAACCATGTAGGTAATCTTGAGAAGACAAACTCACTCCAACTGAGTTCTGGGTTCTTCCCAACAAACGGCGATCTGTCAAGTCCAAGGGGTTCAGCCACATCAATTACAAGGCATACGCTACCTTCCAACGAACAACAACTCATATCCCCGGTGAGTCCTGAGAAGTTTCTAACTCCCCAGCGAGTGCCTATTTTCAAATGGATATCACATAAGTCTTTCAAATATCCTCACAACATCATTCATGATCTCGACGCAACGCTCTCCCTAAATGGTTTTCCATAGAGCTTTGATTATATGATTTATCCCCACGGAGTTCATTTAGGACCCCCCAACAAGTTGGAGTTCGTTGCTTCCTAGCCGAACCTATCAACGTCAACCTGGTTGGAAGTCATTACCAAACAATATCTTCAAATAAGCCCGATGTTTCAGGATATTTCCCCACAGTCGATCATTCGACTATCAACATGGCTGGCGAGCCTTAGAACGTACCTTCAACATAGCTAGCGAGCCTCAAAACGCACCTTTAACACGGCTGGCAAGCCTTTGCGCGCAAACAAGAAACAATTCAAGGACATATCCCGAAATGCCTCAGGTATGACTCCTTCTTATGGCTGGCGAGCCTTTATATGTAGTCTATTGGACGTTAAACGACCCAAATCGAAAGTCGACAGACTTTAAAATGTTCCCGACGGCAGGTCCTTGACTCGAATTCTCGAGTCGCCTCGACGTCGCCCTTCCCGACGGCAGGTCTTTGGCTTAAACCCTTTTGAGTCGCCTCGACGTCGCAATGGTTTTCAGGTTGTAATCTCCGATTGACATGGAGGCCATACTTTGAATTTTGCCCCGTCCAAGCCTCAGTCAAAGTGGGGGCTCTTTAGATACCCAGTATCTGCACCTTCCAAAAACCACCCGATGATGATCGGACTGCAACGTGTTTTTGATATGCGTGCGTGGATTGGCTATACATGAGACGGTTTAATAAATTACTCGGATGTGAAAAATGATTTCAAAAATGGTTTTCTAACTTCATTTGCATTGAAACAACACTATTTAGAGTTAAAACCGTCTTTGGACCCAAAACCGACTCAGAAACCCGCAACTCGAGTCAACCTGAGTCAACCCAAATCTCGAATGTCAAAAATAATGCCATGAATGTCTTTATCATGTCATTTCCATTAAAATGACCCTAATTAGAGTCAAAACCGACACCGGGCCAAAAACCGACTCGAAATTCAAATCCCGACTCACACGGGTCAAACCCGAGTCAAGAACACAAAATACCTACCCCAAATAACACTCAAGATCAAGCTTACACGGCTAAGCAATTACCTAAGACCACAAATTACAACCAACAAAACATTGGTTAGAACAAATGGAAAATCCAAATTTCTGAAAGGGACAGTACACCCCTTTCAGTCACTAGGTGCCTCGCGCCTCAATGGGGTGTTTGCTTAGCCTCTAAGCAAACTCAACCAACCTACCATCTCACATTTCTCTATAAATACCAACCTTCACACACCATAATTCTCACGTGAGTGTCCGCCACCTCACATCTCCCTTAAACTTCTAGACTCGACTTCCTAAGTCACAAAATCGACACGTGTTTACGACCTACCGATCGTAAACACAAGCCTTACACATTTTATTTGGTACCGTCGCCGTGCATTCGACCGACCCATTCGACCAACTCAATTCATCAATCAACATGTTTTAATTAACATATTTTCAAAACAAAATCCTTTTTTAAGGCACTCTTTTAAACTTCTTTGATCGCGAATAGTCACGAGAAAACCGTCTCTATAGTCGTCTACGTCGCAAACATCAATACACGTAAGTTTGAGGGTGTAAATATTCCACTCATTTCATGTCTTTACTGTTTTTACAAGTTTATAAACATGAACAATGCATAACACGATTCAAATATAGGCTAGACGAGCCAAAACCGAGTTTTGGCCTGAGACAGATGCCCTTTGCTATGCAAAGAGGCTCGCGCCTCTTGTGGGTTCTCAGGTCAGACTCAAACGTGTTTGTGTTCGTCTTTCCTTCAACACTTTCTTTTATTTTTACTTCTTTTCTTTTACGGTTTTTATCATTTTAATTCATTTTTATGACAAATATTTTAACCATAAATGTAATCACCCTTGGTTCCTTATACCATGACGGTTTAATTCATGACTCGATGATATTATTTGGTTAATTACAAATTAATGGGTATTTTAACACCTTTTTCTTTTACTTTACCATTTTTCTCATTTGTTTACATTTATAAATATATTAGTCATAATTCATAATCATCCTTGGTTCTTTATACCATGTCGGTTTAATCCGAGTACGGTGACAAACTTGACTAATGACAAAGAAATGAACTTAACATATTTAGTTCAAATCAAACATTTTACATTTTTATTTGTAAACTATGCTTTTCAAACATGCAAATCCGACAACGAATATTACTAACACAATAGTAATTATTCCGAGTCATGCAAATCATATTTTCAATCATTCATCACAAATACGGTTTTAAATAACCTTTTAAACAATGTTTTAAACAACCTTTTTACAACCAGGAGACGCCCCTTGGGTCGTTGTCTGACTCGCGCCTCAAGAGGCCGTCTATCTTCATATTTCAAAACCTGGACAGGCTGGTTCCCTCGCCTAATGGCTCGCGCCCCAATGGGGCTGCCTGTCACTATTCTGTTTCGTTTTAGCACTTGTCTAGGACGATCACGATTACGGTTAATCCAAATACATGACGGATCAGATTGACAAGCTTACGTTTTTACACTTTGTCATTTGACACCATTTTTCAATAAATGGATCATGTTAAGCATCATAACCCGAACTTGGTAAATGGATGTATAATTTCCGTTTTCACATGCATATCAATCTAAATCCAACTTTGACACCAATTTCTTGGTACATGCATAAACAACCGACTTAGGAAATATTCACATGTTAGGTTAAGACTTTTGGATGCGCATTCATGCATTTAAACCGTTTTATCAACTTTTGCACTTAAACAACCACGATCGATCAGTAGAGGCCGCTAACACGGGCGGGATTGGGTGTCCGATTAACCCTCAATCCTTACTCAGAACCTTTGGATAGTGGATGGCCTTATCCAGGGCGTACGAGAATCATTTTAGGCATAGAATGCTAAAAGGGGGACGAATCCTTATCTTTAGTACCTATGTCAAACACCGCTTTTTGCCTTGGTTGACCTTGGTATAAAGTGGATTTCGAACGGGTTCCAGGCATCCCATAATTGCTTGGTGGCAACTCCGAACATCTCTACATCGTTTCGAGACCTTTGCCGAGACGAAACTGACCGACCTAAAACGATTCGGTCGAAAGCATTTTTACGCCGCCGAGCGTGGCTTTCAAAAGTTCGCTGCATGTCCACAATTTGGCTTGGCGTGCAGGTGGCCCGTGACCACGGACCGGTAGGCGGCTCTTGCCCGCGAAGCGGTGTATGGCCCATGTCCACAGTCACCATGTTCATTCATATATGTTATCATTATAAAATTCATTCAAATCAAATGAACATGTTGTAAACTGGTTATATTTACTCACAAAGATGATAACATTCTGCAAAGACTCTCATGTCACCACTCGTATTCATATAAGTTATCATTATAAGATTATTCAAATCCAAATAAACATATTGTATAATGGTTACATTTTGTCTAAGATGATAAAAATGTTACACAAACAACCATGCCACCATCTTTATTCATGTATGTTTTCATTTAAGAATCTTTCCAAAACATTCACATATTCTGTAAAATGGTTATATTTCTAACTAAGATGATAACATTTAGACACATTCCCAGACAAAGGTGGTAACATTTTAGCACAAACTCATATGTCACGGTATTCATTTATGTATGTTACCATTAAAAGATTCATTAAAATCCAATAAACATGTTGTAAACATCTCGTATAGTACAAATATTCGTCAATTAAGGTGGTAACATTTTTATCACAAATACATATTTCACCATGTTTACATATATGTTATCATGTTAAGATTTGGCCCAACCTAAACAAACATAAATATAATGGTAACATTCTGAATAAGATGACAACGCACTCAGCAGGCAACAAACTAAGCAGGCCACAAACGTTAATATAGTGGTTACACTTCAGACCAAAAATGATAACACTTGTTTATATAATGGTTACACGCTCTAACTATGTTACTATTTCAGATTACAGTGTTACCATTCCATGCTCCTACATACACTAATATGAAATTCGTACCGTTTCTTGCTCCTACAAACATAAATATAATGGTAACATTTTGAATAAGCAACCTGTTTCTTGCTCTTTGTCTTTTTCCCAAGTGCAATTGCCATGTTAACAATCCGGAAAAAAAAAAACGAATTAAATCAAAGAGAAATTGAAGTGGAAAAGATGATAATATTCTACACACAAAAAACCTAATTAAATAGATTGTTTTGGACACAAAAAATAATTAAATAAATTAAACACAATATCTTTGGAGAGATTGGATATAACAACAATTAATTAACCAAATGTCACTGTTTTTACCAGCACTTAATTAAACTCGTTGTCAATTTTTTTAGCAACATAATTAATTAACCTAATGTGACCATTAATTATAAATTTGAGCAATATTTTACAATAATTTACGAAACCAAAAATACCACCATAAAATCAACATGTTAAACACAATACCTTCCACATTTTTTGCGGAGTTTTCTTTTTAACCACTGTTTTTTTCCCATTAGCTTGATGAAGCTCCAAAAGATGAAGATGATACCGCCTTGGTTTTAATTATTTTGGTGAGGATGATGAAGATGAAGATGAAGCTCCAAAAGATCAATGAAGATGGTGAGGATGAAGATGATAGATATTTTAATTATTTAAGGTTTTCTAGAGAGATAATGGAAAAAGCTACAGAGAGGGTGGAGTTTTCAAAAATGCAATGAAAAAAGCAAAAGTGAGGATGTGATACACTTATGAGCCGCCTGACTCAACATGGGGAGTTCCCCATTTTTCCTTTTTTTAATCTCTATTGTCAAATCATCTTTTCATTATATTAATACCAAAAACGGGTCACTACTATCCATATTATCTAATCTGGTTGATATTCGCTCCGTCTTCATCTTGTGACGGATAGCATCCGTCACAAGGGAGACTAATTGTGTCTTTTATTTGGTATCCTATTAGTCTTAAACCCGTGCAAATTGCACGGGTATAGTATTTCAATTTTGTTACTATAAAAAGTTCATAACATTTTAGATCATTTGTATATAGGGACGTGCTTTTCACATACAGATTTTACTCTTTCACATACGATTTTTACCATACTACCCTTATCATTTTTTTTATCACTCACCCAATTGGATTTTTCTCTCTTCCTTCATCTCCCTTCACCACCAAGTCACTAGCACCAACCAACCACGTACTCAGTTGACCGCCTCCGGTCACCAACTCCGACCAACCTCTTACTGGCCGACTTCATACCCCTTGCCCTGCACTTCCCCTCTCTCTACATCACGCCCCTCCCCCGCACTCCTTCTCCCCTGCTCCAACCACCCTACCGTCGACCCATACCCGCACTCCCTTCCCAAATCTGGCCGATTAATACACCACTGCTTGGACACGGACGATGGTGGGTTCTCGGTCGTCGGCTTGGGTACAGGTGAAATAGGGTGGTGCGAACGGTTGGAGGCTGGGGTGGTTGGTCTGGTGGTGGTCCGGTGGTGGTGAAGAAGGGAGATGTATTGTGCCGTGTTCTTGTTTTTTTTTTTTTTAATAATATCAATTAATTTGTTCTTTTCTCAATAATAATAATTAATTTTTTCTTTTTTAGTTTTTAGTTTTTCTTTTTTCCTATTCATTAGTAATTTAATTTAATTTTTTATCAATTAACTATAATAGTTTAATTTTTTATTTATTCTAAAGATGTATATATAAGAGTTATTTTGATTATTGTTAGGAAAAAGGGTAGGAGATAGAAATTTTGTGGAAAAATGTATGTGAAAGAGTAAAGTTCGTATATGAAAACGTAATTCCGTTTTTTATATTGATTAAGTATCTCATTTTAAAGTTAACAATCTTTTGAAATAAAGTTCTAATATAAAGTAATCAAATATTTCTATGTTTTGTTAAGTAATTTTAAATTTAAATTGAAGAATATTTAAGTTTTAGATTTGAATCATAAATTGCATGGTTGAAAGGTTGTTTTTATTTTTTGATAATGTAATAAAACTAGATTGATCCTCTAGGGTAGGACCAACCTATCTCATCATTTCGAATGATTCAAACCACCTCGAAAGAGTTGGAAATGAATGTCCAATAGAAGTCATAAAGTCATCAACTTTGTTGGCTTCACGAAAACAATGTTTAATTATCACTTCATCGAACAAATGAAGGTCTAATTTCACATCCTTGATAATACTAAAGATTTCCCAAGGAATTTGCCAAGTATTACGAAGTGAGTTAATAACACATAAATTATCACCCTCCACAATTAACTTTGAGATTCCTAACTGTTTAGCGGCTAAAACACCTTCTTTTAAAGAGAGAGCTTCTGCAACAAGAATACTATTAGATCCGCACTTTTTTGCTCCTAACACAAGGACTTTACCATTATGATCTCTTATACAATATGCTAAAGCAGCTTTATTGCCTTCTATTCTTGAACCGTCAAAATTTAACTTTAGGAAATCGTTTCTAGGTTTCTCCCACCAGATTTCTTACCTACTAGAATTGATTCTAGTTGACTTGTCTTTTTCAGGATTGTTGAGATCCTTATGTCTAGTCTCATTCCAGATCTTAATGCTATTATTACATAAAATAATAATTTTGCTGATATTGAAATGAACATTGTTAAAGATAATGGCATTTCTATAAAACCATGCATTCTACCAAATAGAGATAATTTTAACGAAATCATCTTTTGGAATTAAATCTTTGAGATAATTGAGTTTCATAAGAAAACTTTGACTTGTAATATTATCATAATTTCACAAGAAATTGTTAAAGCTAATAATATTCATGTCTTGGATAACCGAACCAATCAAGGGATATTCGTAAAAGAAATGATCTTTGTTTTCAATATGATGGTTGCACAAAACACAGTTAGGTGGGACATTAATATGACTTTTAAGAAGTCTTTCTTTCGTTGGGGGGCCATCAACACAGGCTTTCCAAAGGAAAAATTTTAACTTTGGTGGAATATTCAATTTCCAAATCGAGTGAAATTCACATTTTTCAAGACTTTGATCGAACAAACCTTGTGCTAACCATGTTGCTGTTTTGGTAGAAAAATTTCCATCTGCAGACAACCCCCAAAGGAGGGTATCGATATGTCGTCTTGCTTAACCAAACTTGAGTTTGTACGTACCTTATTTTATTACTTAGACAGCTTCATACAAACCCCACTTATATTAGATATTACTAGGAAGAAAGATAACACAAAGTTAGTAAAATTGAACGGGTCTAAATAGAGTTGCAAACCCGTGCAATTGTTAAAGCTAATTTTCATTTTGTCCAACTCAAACATGTTTGTAGAACCTAGGCATGAACAAAATGAAAATTTTGACCCGTACACTTTTCGAATGTCGAATTGTTAAATATTATTCAAACCCGTGATATATTATCATATAAATATATAATAGTTAAAAAGTAAACGACAATATTATTATCCTTCATAAATTTTACTAAAATAAAAGACACGTTATAAATAACGTTATATATAAAAAAAAATTATGCAATCCATTTATATACTTATATAAACAAATAATTGACAACTATTTTAACAATTTTTTAGGGTTTTTTTATAACTGTTACTACATATAATTCAGATTTTACCAACTGCTACCAAAGTGAAATTTCTTTAAAAACTACTACCAATATTGTTGGTTCAGTTTAAAACTAACTATCACATCAAGTTCGGAAGCAAATAGAGATGATCTCAGCCGTCCATTTCAGATTGTCATCTTAAGTTCTATTTTTTCTTCCTTTAATGCCCTTACCCTTATCCCTTATATGTTTCTAACTTATTCATTCATCCATCACACCTCCATTCATTTTCAATTTTACCAATTTCAATTCTCAGTGACCCTCTCTCTATTTCAATTCTCATTCTCACTGATTCCCATCTCTTAGATTAACTTTTTCATCATCAAGTTCAAGTAATTTTTCTCTCTTATTTTTTCTTCCTGTATATGATATACCCATTGTATATTGTCAAATTAGAGTTCTTCATTTTTCATTTTCTGCGTTTGTAGCAATGTTGAATGGGCGCAATGGTGACAGAAATTTCAGGGCAATTAGATGTCGTGGTGATAGTCAGGAGGGAAGAGACAACAATGCTCACTGAAAAAAGGGAGGATTTTGGGGAAGAAGCTAAAAACGTACCTGGGATTGATTTATATTAGATGTAAACCCTAATCTGGGTTTCAATTTGGGGAAGAAGATTAGATGATTTATATGATTGACCTGAATCCCCAATTTAATTGGGAAGTAAAATGAGAAGTTTAAAGGATTTAGTATAGGTTGAATGAATGATGAGTGATGAGTGAAATAAATAAATTAGGTTAAAAGGGGGATAAGTTTGGGTAATGGGATGACATGAGTGAGAGGAGTGTAAAATAGGAGTATTATTGACTTTTCATGCGCACATAGGAGGTTCATTCTCATTTGGTAGTTAGTTTTTAACCGAACCAATAATATTGGTAGCAATTTTTTATTTTATTTTTACTTTCGTAGCAGTTGGTAAAATCTGAATTATATTTGGTAGCAGTTATCAAAAAAACCCCAATTTTTATGACACAACTTCTCATTTAAGGCGGAAGTATCTGTATTAAATTTAAGACAAGTTATGTGTTAGATGAGACAAAACTAAAACTCATTAGGGACTACTAAATATTGTTTCATCAATATAAATAAGATATTATTTATCCGTTTTAATTTTAAAACGGATTTATCTTCGTAACAAAAACCAATTATCTTTATGGAGTATTAGCACATAAAGAACAATACGTGAAATCATTAATAAAGTGGGTCTAACTCCACACACTCGGATTACTGCTCTAAGAGAAAAATAAAGTCAGTAAGTGGATTATACATTTGATGTAGTACATCAGATGGTATAGTTTTTGAGTATTAAGATAAAGTTTTTGAGTTTTAATCTAAAATTTTTGAGTTTTATTATAAAGTTTTTGAATTTATTTACTTAAACTTTATTCTCAAAAAGTTACATTATAACTCAAAAAAATTACATATAAGCTCAACAAAATTTGATTTTTGACATCATAAAACTAAAATGTAATTTATAAACTCTATATTACTCGAAAAAATACATAAAAACTCAAAAAGTCATTAAGTATGATGTAATACATCTGATGTACAATCCTTTTTCTCAAATAAAGTTGGCCCAAAATCTCACCCTAAGAGTTCCTCTTGATTTCTCACATATATATACTCACTCCTTCCAAAACCCTCGTATTCCTTCATTGCTCACTCTTCCGCCGCCCACTATCAAGTATCAACTCTTCACATAATTATGTTGATGATGTTTCCATCTTTTTTTTCTTCTTCCCACATCAACTGCACTTTTCATTATTATTACTCCATTTCAACAACTAATATTACAATTAAATTATCCATTACCCAATAACGTATCAATATATAGATTTATTATTTAAGGTGATTATTAATCCCTTCCTTTCTTTGTGGTTTTAAAAAATCTTAAATGATTAAGTTGATAATTGAGATGGTCCAAAATATATTTATTGAAACATTGGGGAATTATTGTATGAAGAGAAGATTATTGATAATATCATTTTTCTCTCATTATTTCTTCATTTATTTAAACAAAAGTACTCGGATTCACTGTCAGTCATTTTCTACGCATTTCTTTAATTTCTTTTAAATTTTGCAATTTTTTCCGTAATTGTAAATTTGGAAGTAGATTTGTAATTGTTTGGTGTGATTTTCATGTAAAATTCATTTTTTTTTGCTTTACACATCAAGAAAGCACTAATTTGTTTTTGAGTATTTTAACCATTTGTTTGATTTGCTTTTGCATTTTTTTTTATCTCCCCCTTTGATTAAATTCTTAAAATGAAGATTTCTTTACTTATGTAAAAAATTTACTCGAATTTATATTTTCTTTGTCCATCAATTAACAGCCTATTTTTATAATTTTATACTATAAATTTAGTAATTTTTAGTTGTAATTTTTGCCCCTGGTTCACAAAAATTCCTAAATTATATATTTTGTATCAATATTATGTAAGGTTATAATTATATTATGTAATATTGTAATTGAACTGAATTAACAATATTAATTGTAATCTGAATAATGAAGAGTGTTGTCAATTAAATCCAATATAGGTAGTGGCCCTGAAATTAAGGAAATAAAAATCGCAAGTTGACTTATTGACTTTCAACCACAGGCTGACACATCAGCTCTGTGGTTGTTCTTTTAATAAATAGGATAAGTACGGATGTTAGTGGGAGCGGTTACAAGTGAATACCGTATCGCATCCGTTTTAGTTGGGATGGATATGGATAAAGCTTTGGAAGGTGGTGATGCGGTTATGAAAATTGTACTCGTCATGGGTAGGGGTACAATTAATCTAGTTGAGCTTTGTTATAAAGTTATCGAGCTTTACTAACAAAATTATCGAGTTATGATACAAAGTTATTGAGCTTAAGAGAATAATTATTAAGCTTAATAACTTCATAAAATAGCTCGATAACTTGTAAAATAGCTCAATAACTTTGTGTAAGAGTTCAACAACTTTGAAGCGGTTGTACAATGCTACTATACTACAACTGGTTGTAGGATAATATTTGTGTGAGTAGAGGGGGAGATGAATTTTGCATCTTACCCACTTCATATATGCCTATCTGTCAATCATTAACAAAAAAATAGTACAATGATGATTTTATAAATCTTAATTTGTTATAATTAAGATATAATATTAATTATGACTATTTTCTAAAGTTTTTTACTAACAACTTCCTGAAACCCTAAAATAATAAAGATATAGGTTTAAAAAAATTGAATATTATTGGTGATTAAACCAACTTTTACGAACAAAATCGGAAATTCATTGTCACATTATCAAAACGTAACATCCATTTAACGACCGTTTCTGTAATACCCCATAGTTATAAGACCTGTACTCGGTCGAGTAAACCGAGTACTCGACCGAGTTGAACCCACTCGACCGAGTAAGGGACCGAGTGAGCCTGCAAAGTTGTTAATAACCCCTGATTCGTAGGACACTCGATCGAGTGAAGGTTCACTCGACCGAGTGGAGCCGCCACTCGACCGAGTGAACCGAGCACTCGACCGAGTGCTGCGGGAACCACTGAGTTTTCATGCGTGGGCTTTTCTTTTATTGGACCTAGACATATATATACCCTATTTTTCATATTTCTCCCATTTCCAAACCCTATTTCCTTCTCTCTAAAACCCTCATACCTCTCTCTACAATCCCTACTTCTCAATATCCTAGATCTACAACTATGGGTGAAGATTTTGGAGGATTCATCCACATATTCTTGTTCCTTGTCACTTGGTGAGTCTTATACTACCTTTTTCCCTTTAATTTGGATAATTCGTTTTAAGACTAAACCCTAAAATTTGAGGGTTTTTAATGGTGTTGTTAATTAGTGTTTTAATGTAATAATGAAGGGTTAATTAGTAGTATTAGTTGTTGTAGGATATTTTGTGATAGTTGTTACGGTATTATGTAGGATGAGACGGTCTTATGATATGGATGCTTGGTGGTTTTGAATTTGCTTGTGAAGAATGCTAAAAGGTAAGTTAATCCTACTCGGTTTCAATAATGTGGTGTTGTTTATGTTGTAATTAGTCTCACATAAATTAGGGCATTTGCATTATAATATGTTTGGCGGTTAATTGCATCATTAAGAGGATGATTATGAGATGTTGGGTTATAATTCATGTATTGGTTGTATTAGTGTGTGTGGAGGATATGTTGTTGTTGTTAATTGTTTAGAGACGTAAGACGGTTGGGAGACCGTCTTATGCTTGAGTCACCTCTTGGAGCTTCCCACTCCAAGAGGAATGTGCACATTAATGGTTTGAGTTTGGAGGGACGCGTGTGGTTGAGACACGACGTCTGGCAGGGGATCCGGTTGGCTGGCGTGTCCCGGTACCTGTTTGTGGTTATCGGTATGTCTGGGCGTGTCTCGGTACCAGTGTGGTTGACGATATGTCTGGATGTGTCCCGGTACCAGTGTGGTTGTCGGTATGTCTGGGCGTGTCCCGGTACCGTGATGGTGGTTGTTGATAGTGGTTTATTCATATTAGTAGTCATGTTGCATATTCACACACTTGAGTCGTGTCGCACTTTATTTGTTTATTGAAACTGACGTTTGTGTCTCTGTGCATTGTCACCTATCTCTTTTGGGATGGCCTGTGTCGATCCATATGATATCCTTTGGTCATATAGGGAGCAGGTTAAGTACAGGTGGTTTGGATAGTACGCGGGAGACGGGACGAGCTTGATGATATCACAAGACGAGTCTAGTTGGCTAGAGGAATATAGATGTCACGAGTTATATTTTATTTATTCATTTGTTTACGTTTGTGTAATTCATTAACAGTATATTTATAATAAATGTTCTTTGATTGAAGTTTTAAAACACTACCTCGGGAAACCGTGATAGTAACGCTCCAATTATCTTGGCCGGATAGTTGGGGTGTTACAGTTTCATTAGAGGGTACGATGGACACAAAAATAGAACCTCAAGGGTATCATAGGCAGATTCTTAAAAGTAGGGTACCATGAAAAGTCTGACAAAATTAAGGGGTACCATGAGAAATTTCCGTAAAAAAAAAATAGAAGTATTATTAATGATTAAACCACTTCATATCTGCCTATTTGTCAATCATTAATTGAATATCGAATAAAATTAACCTGTTAGCCATGGTCTTTGTCATCTAGTATAGCATTGCAAGGATCTAATGCGAGAAAATTGATGGATTGTTCATCTATAACATGTCTATAGGGAAGCAAATCGAGCTAGTGACTAACTTATTAATTAAGGAGTCGAGTCACCTACAAGCATTACTAATTTAGAAGCACCGCTAATCCCCCTTTGTATTTTCCTTCATGAAGATCTACTTGTAATGCTCTTCCTCGAGTCGCCACTAGTTAGTTTATCTTATTTTTTGGGTTTCCCAACTTATATATCAAAAAGAAATTCTTACGTTGTTTATATATTAAAAACCGAGTAAAGAACAAAATAACTCATACTTCGCAATTAATTATAAGACTCTCTCTCTCTCTCTCTCTCTCTCTCTCTCTCTCTCTCTCTCTCTCTCTCTCTCTCTAGTTAGACCTCCATTTTGCACTTGCATTATTATTCATGATGTGTCTACTTATTGAGCTGTTTGATGGAGTTTAAATTCTTGGCATTGTTAGTTGCTCAAAATACTTTTTATAGAGCTCAAGAAATTATTAAAAGTTTTAAAGACTTTGTAAAGAAATTCAACATTTCATTAGTATAGTCGATCGATAATGTCGTCCTTTTTATTAAATACAATACACAACATAAAAATAATTTATTATAATTCATCACAAAAAAGAAAGTCATTTTCGTTTCATATTAAAAAAAACGACGCCACATTTTATTAGTACTACGCAATTAAAAAGAGAGAAGAAGAAGAAAGGGACGTGCTAAATCTCGCACATCATTTTACTAAATCCCGTACAATTTTTCCCCTTATTCCGAGTGTACTCTCCTCACTTCTCACACCCACCCACCAAAAGAAAAACCAAAAACCCAAAACAATGAGAACACACCATCTACCCCCTCCCAATCTTGACCACCCTCCCCCACCCCAACTCTCTGCACCCGCCACACCCTACACGTCGCCAACCACCAACAAATGAACACCGACCATTCGCACCTAGTTATACACCGACGATCGTCCGCAGTCATATAACATTCGTGCGCACTGACGACTGCATACAGCCTGCACCACGTACTCCGGCCAAACACCGACGACCGCCAATACATCACACCCCTTCAACGACTAAAAAATCGAAACCCTAGTTGTAAATTTCCGTTTTCTTTAATTAAACAATCATTAAACCGATATTAAGACGTATATTAATAAAATTATTGATTATAAAGCAAAATTACTTTTGATACGTTCGAATTAAGATCCATAATTGTAACAATCGAGTGTTATAAGTGTGATATACGAGTGTTATACGTGTACGAAGGTTGCGGAGAACCATGAGAGAAAGAGAGACGAGAACGATACCGGCATTACAAGAGAAAAGTGAGAATTGGTAAGGAGACGAGAGGAGACTCAAGGGAAGGTTAGAAAAGAGGAGTGTGTGTGGCGAACTTCGGGGACAAAGTTTATTTTAAAGGGGGAAGACTGTAATACCCAGATATTTTGGGACCCATAAAGGACCTCGAGACACGTGAGGGGACCCACTTGTACTCGGAAGTAAAGGATGATCGTACACTAGACCAAGTAAGATCTAAACTAGACCTAGTAGACTACGAGTGGACCGAGTAGATTTTCCAGCGGATCGAGTGACTGATACTCGGTCGAGTAAGGTGTATACTCGACCGAGTGAGTGGCACTCGGTCGAGTGAACCAGTCACTCGATCGTGTGGCGCTGCGTAGTACCTCGATAAACCATATTTCGGGATTTCATCTTATCCAAACCTCTTATCCCTTCTTCTTCTTCTTCTTCTTCTTCTTCTTCTTCTTCTTCTTCTTCTTCTTCTTCTTCTTCTTCTTCTTCTTCCTCCTTCTTACTCTAAACACTCTCCTCTCTCTAGATGCT
Organism: Silene latifolia; assembly: GCF_048544455.1. NCBI lineage: Eukaryota > Viridiplantae > Streptophyta > Magnoliopsida > Caryophyllales > Caryophyllaceae > Silene > Silene latifolia. The sequence continues at coordinate 119,651,402 of NC_133535.1, read as the reverse complement.
CCCTAAGCCTTTCCCATGACCTTCAAGCTTGGATTGAAGATAAAACGTCCCTCCTAATGCCCGATTTACCCATGTAAGTCGAAATCCCACCTTTCTCCTTTGTCTTATGTTAATATCAATTTTGGGGGTTTTTACTAAGGGAGATTAATTAGTAATTAACATATGTAATATGGGTAATTAGTGACTAATAATAAGGGGTTTCATATTATATTATAGTGTAGAATGCGTTGTGATAGTGTTTTATGATTTGTTTAGGATGAGACGGTTTTATGAGACGGAATCGAGTTGGATTCGAGTAGCTTGTGAAGAATGCGAAAAGGTAGGTTTATCCTACTTGGTTTCAATAATATTTTGTATGCATATTTGTGTCTTTCATCACTATTGTATTTGTGAGTCGATTGGTATATCATGTTGGTAATCGAGGGATTGTTATTCATAACATGTTGGGATTGAACTCATGATTCGGTCATATGCTTGGTGTTGTATTCTATTTGTCATATGTGGTTATTGTTGTGTTGTGTCGGAGGTCATTGGTGGTGGTACTTGGTTGTGAGGAGACGTAAGATACTTGGAAAACCGTCTTACGCTCGGGTCGCCTTTTAGATCTTCCCACTCCAAGAGGGATGTGCACATTAATGGCTTGAGATAGGAGGGACTCGTGTGGGTGAGACACGATGTCTGGCAGGGGAACCGGTTGGCTTCCGAACCCGGTACGTCTGGGCGTGTCCCTGTACCTTATGGTGAGGTATGGTGTCGTGGGCGTGTCCCTGGCACCGGTGGTTATGGGTATGTCTGGGCGTGTCCCGGTACCGACATGGTAATTGTATCTCATTTACATATTTAGCATGTTGCATATTCTTTTACTATGTTGTGTGTCATATTAAAGTATTGAAACTGACGTATTATGTGTCCGTGTAATTGTCACCTGTTTCCGGGGTGACCTGTGTCGATCCATTTGATATTTCCGATCATATGGGGAGCAGGTTGAGTATAGATTGAGTTGGGGTCACGTGGGAGACGCGACGAGCTTTGGACTTGAAGTCGAGTGTCATCTCATTTATTATATTAATTGTTTCTTAATTGCAACTTCGATTTCACCACCTCGGGAAACCGAGATGGTAACATCTCCCAATTACCTTGGCCGGGTAAGAAGGGAGTGTTACAGTAATTGATGAATTATTGATGAAGTGTTTTATTTTTGAGAGGGAGAGAAGGGGGGACAAGGTAGAGAACTTTTTTAATTTATTTTTAAAAGAAAAGGCAAAATTGGAATACTAGAGGTCAAGTGTGCGGAATTTAGTAAAACCATGCGCGAGATTTAGTAATTGCGAAAAAAAAGAGAGGATTGTTATCTACCTTCTCCTTCCCACCTTCTCCCTTTGCCCTCTTACACTCGATTAAGTTAATATATATCGTGTAAGGTCGGATGACAAATGAATAAGGCCAAATATATTATACTCTAACCGGGTTCTTAAAGGTAAGATAGAGCATGGATAAGATATCCAATCCAAGGTACTAGTTCGGATCGGATATCCATATTAGAAAATTCTGAAGTTAGATTTCCATATCCAAACCAAATGTTCCGGATATCCAATGTTCGGATATCCAAAAAAATCAGATCGGATGCGGATATCCATATGCAAATATCCAACGGATATCCATATTTTGGAATTTACTTTAAAATTAAGTTTGAAACGTGATCATATCCATCAATTTACAATCTCACATGATGATTTATGTAGTATTTTTACTCTAATGTTATCGACATAAAATTTAAGTACCACTTACATATTTTTCTTATGTTTTAAACATTTATTAAGTTGTGTTGTATCAGATAAAATTGTATTTTCTCGAAATTATAATTAAACTAGCGCTACAAGTTTAAAACACACACGGAAAAAAAATGAACGGTTTAAAAAAATAATTCAACACGGCAAGGTCGAAAATGTCATGCAACCCCAATATAAGGATTACAATCTAAACACACATATATTAAATAAAAGTTGGTTATAAACATCACAAGAAAATATAGTAAATAATAGAAATCTATAGTTTCGGATCGAATCAGATATCCAAATGTTTTAATTCTAAAAACTATATCCAAACCAAAACCAAAGATTTCGGATCGGATATCCGATCCCAACCTACCTTTCGAATCGGATTTGGTTCGAATATCAGATCAGTTTGGATAATCGGATTACTCGGCCCTAATTAGAGGATAAGGTAGAAAAGAGATGAGTAGATAACAATTTTTTTTTTTAAAAAAAAGGAAAATAGAATCGCGAATGCTATACGATTTACAAACCATCCCCAAAAAAACCAGATTTTTTATTTTTCTTTTTTCATTCATTTCAGCAACTGATTGTAGAGAGAGAAAGCAATCTAGAGAGAGAAAAACACATATAGAGGCCACAGAGAGATAGAGAGACTGTTAGTTGAGTTTAGCGAGAGAGAGCAGGGCTATGGCGTCTGCGTCAAGCGAACAGCAGAAGGCTCTTCTTCCAGTGGAGTTCATCAAGAGCGTTAATGGCCTCGATAAAGTCGTTCTTCGCGAAGTTCGCGGCAGCTCCGCCGAGGTATAACCGCTCGCTCCGTCTTTCTGTCTCTTTTTTTCGGATTTTCTCGCATTTGATGTTTCGCCGTTTTTCAGATGTTTTATGAACTCATTTTTGTTTTGATCTCTTGTTTTTTCGTTGTTGATGCTCATAATTCGGTTGATTTTGTGATATTTGTTTAATTTATCTAGTTATTTAGGTTATCCTGATGTTTTTTTTGGACGTTACGTTGTATTCTGTGTTAATTTGAGGTTATCAGATCTACTTTGCGTAATTTGTTGTTAAATTTTGCGTAATTTGCTTTTAGTTACGAATTTAGTGAGTTCCATAAGAATTGTGTTTTCTTGTTTTTACAAAAATGCCTATATTTTGCGTAATTCGCTGTTGATTGATGAATTTAGCGAGTTTCTTAGGTTTGCATTTTCTTGTTTTCAGTAAAATGCGTATATTTTGCGTAATTCATACATTTAGCGAGTTCCGTAAGACTTGCGTTTTCTTGTTTTCAGTAAAATGCGTATATTTTTGCGTAATAACTTAATGAGTTCGGTAAGATTTGCGTTTTCTTGTTTTTACGAAAATGTGTATATTTTCTGTAACTTGCTGTTAGTTGATGAATTAGCGAGTCTCGCAAGATTTGCGTCTTCTTAATTTTTATTAAAATGCATATACTTCGAAAAAGTAGTTGTTACTTGATGAATGAGTGAGTTTTGTAAGATTTGCCTTCACTTGTTATGTACTAAAATGCATATATTTTGCGTAATTTGTTGTTAGTTAGTTAGTGGATTCTGGGTTTCTTTAGGTTTGATTTTACTTAATTTTACGAAAATGCTTAAATTTGTCCCAAATATGTTGAATAATGAATTTGTTAAGAGGCTGTAGACTTTAGAAGTTGAAACAATAAGGTTGAGGAATCCGGTGAGAGAGAAACCGATCATAGGTTACTTTGCTTGTGTAAATATAGGAAATTAGGAGTGATTATAAGTAATTTTGATTTTATGTGTAGCAGTTAGTTGGTCACTATTGATTTCCAAAATGTCTTTCATCTAAACTGAACTCAAGTACTCAACTACTCAAGTAGAAGGAATTGGTCTGTCGAGTCATGTCGTGAGAGATTGGCTTTGTATATTGATTAAGTTCAGATAAGAGATCTGAGAAAGGAGGTGCATAGAAAATTCTGTTGGTGAGAGACAACTAATGTGGGAATTAGGATTGAAGAAGTTAACTTGACTCGGAAACCTGGGATGAAAAAACTAAGGGTTATACAATTTTTTCTGATTATGAAAGAAAAGAGAGAAAAGACTAGATCAGCCTTGTTTGCTTCATTTATTATATTGATTTGTTAAGACGCCTTTGTTAAAAACAAACTCTATCTTAATTCTGATAATGCTCTTTTGTGCTAAGCAGTCCTCATTTTGCATCAAAACTTGTAACCTCATTTAATCACTAGGCATGCTGCTTATGACACAAGCAGTATATTCTTTCTATATGATAGTTGTAGACTTTGTTCATTGTAAAATCTTTTTGGTTACTGTAATTTAATTAGGTTGTGTTGTCTCTGATATATCCGTTTTCTTCTGAAGCTTTACCTCTACGGGGGACAGGTGACTTCGTGGAAGAATGACTATGGAGAGGAATTGCTATACGTAAGCAATAAGGTGTGTCTGACTTTAAATTACAAGCCACTTTGTGTCATTATTTTTACCTTTGAAGATGTTCATCGTGATGGTGTAGAAAAAGCCTATTGATTAGAATGCCTTCTATTTTCCCTTTACTACGAGATAGGGTAGGCGAAGGAGATAGATGCTCAGTGTAACACCAAGCTCTCTGTCTGACTGTTGCCTATCTTCAGTGAGCTTGTCTTTTGATGTAAACGTCTATGATGCAATCAGAATTTTACACCAAGACATTGTCGTATCAGCTTATCAATATTCTTTGGTGATTAATTTATTGTTAAATAATAATTCCTCTCCAAACTAATTGGTCATGTCCAGTGCGGTATACATTGATATTGGGTTTCGTTGTCTGCTTTGGGAATGTGATTTACTTGGTGTGATCAACTGATCAATGCGGTTGGTCTATCCGGTGAGAAAAATATATGATGGTTAAGAAACAATTGAGATAAAAACATAGAACAATCTGGAAAACATATATTCAGTGAGGGAATGAGGAAGCCACACTCATAGATAGATTTAATGTGTCACAATGCAGAAGATGAAAAGTATCATTCATGTAAGTTTCTGTGAGAAAGCTTTAATTTGGAAATTGTTTAACTAATAATTGAAGATGAACAAAAGGAAGTTATTGACAGCTTGGAAATAGACCCATTTGTTCAGCAGTTCTGCTGGGTCATCTTCGATCAAAACAGAATTTTTTTCATAATATATAGTAGTTTTTTGTTGTTTTGTAATTGTTGTTTCGATTGTGTTGGGCATTTGTGGTTGTTTATATGTTCGTAATTTATTATATGAGCGTCACCGACATGTATCTTCATTTATTTATATTTCGTGGGGTCTCAGTTTGGTTGAGTTGGCTTATTATGTCGGGCTGTCTGCACATACAATTGGTAGTATCCCATGAAAATCCAGACGTTATTGTCTTAATGCTATAAATCGTGTTGGGACTACTTGAAATTTGAGATTATTTTTGTTTATCTTTGGCTTGCCATTCAGGCTCAATTCAAACCCCCAAAAGCTATTCGTGGTGGCATACCGATATGTTTCCCTCAGGTTTGTACTTTATATAAAAAACTTTTTCTTATTATTTGTTTTTCTCGTTTTCCATTTGTCTTGATCATCTTCAAAGGTTAACTTGTGCTACATGCGTACATGGTGCAGTTCAGTAACCATGGATCTCTGGAAGCTCATGGATTTGCCAGAAACAGGGTTTGGAGTATCGATCGTGACCCACCACCTTCACAATCAAATAACAAGGCATATGTTGATTTAATTCTCAAGCCCTCTGAAGATGATCTGAAACTATGGCCTCATAGGTACATTTTTGTTCTGAGCTTTTATGTTTTAATTTCTAGAGACACATCATATCATCCTTTGTACTCACTAAAGAGATGACAACTGTTATCATTTGTAGTTTTGAGTTCCGCCTGAGAGTAACCCTGGGACCTGGAGGCGATCTGATGCTGACATCACGTGTTAGAAACATAGACACTAAGCCATTCACCTTTACATTTGCATATCACACCTATCTTTCTGTCTCAGATATCAGGTACAAAATCTCTGCTACTAGTTTAGCGTTTCCCATTTATGTCTTTTAACTGTTGTATATAGTATTATTATCCCCCATCAACACCACTTTTCCTCCTCCCCAAAAAAGCCTTGATTTTTTTTGTTTTAGTTAATGGATTGAGGTTGTATGTGTTGAAGACTGGACTTGCTCCAGTTGTCGTAGAAAAGTGAAATGAACCTGAAGCAAATTAGCACTATTACTCTTCTCCTTCATTGAACGTTTTAGATTGTCAGCCTGCTACAAGTACTCAAGTAGTCCTATGTGTGCTGGAAGACAATTTGTGGGCAATCCTCAGTGGTTACATTTTTATGGAAATGTATACATTCTGCAATTACAAATCCATAATTTCTTGCCTAGGCGGTATCTTTTTATGTGTTAGTTTTTTCTTGTAAAATTACTGTTCTACCTGTAGGCACGCTGCAATATCAATCATGATAGGATAACACAGCTACTTAAAATCAGTGTGATATTCTTAATTCATCTTTGATGTAAAAGCGAACTTAAAAAGTGACTACAGTTTACATTTGCTAAATGCATATAGTACTCATATTAAAGATTTAAAGAAGTCATCATATGCGGTATTCCCATATTATCAACCTAATACTTTCTTATAGTATGCGGTATACCAATGTTATCGCCCTAATAATATGCGCATTGTTTACACACCTGTCAAATATAATGTTATGATTTTAATGTCGTGAACTTGTAATGTAAAAGCCTTAAACATGAAAAGTGACCACAATCTGCATAAGCTTCATGTACTTTTATTTAAAGAAATGTATACATTCTGCAATCACAATCCATAATTTTTTGCCTAGGCGTGGTCTTATGTGTTAGTGTTTTTTTTTCCTCCTTCTAAAATTACCGTCCTACCTGTACGCACACTGCAGTATCGATCATGATAAGATAACACTAAACACAATGTGCACATCAATTACACAGCTATTTTAAAATAAGTGTTATATTCTTAATTCATTTATGTAAAAGCCTTAAACATGAAAAGTGACTACAGTAAGATGTATGCGGTATTCCCATATTAATGTCTTTATGCACGTTAGTTACGCACCTGTCTATTATAATTTTCTGAGTTTAATGTCTTTATGATGTAAAAGCCTTAAACATGAAAAGTGACCACAATCTGTATCACCATCATGGACTTTTATTATTGAAGTTGCTGTGGTATGCGGTATTCCCATATCATGAAGTTACCTCCTTGTAGGGATGACAATGGATCTTGAACTTGATTTGGATCACCTAAACTCAATATGGGCGGGTTAGGTCGGAATCTTAAAAGTTTTTGATCCATCGACATTGAAACAGATCTGGGTCTATTTTTAAAACCTATCATGGTCAAAATGCAACCTAGGGTGCAGATAACATATCCGGTCCAAATATGGCTCCTTGACATCCCTAGTTAGTTATAGTCTCAAAGCTATAAAGTTAAGTTTTTTTTTTTGTTGGTTGGAAATGTCTCCACTGGCTGACAACTTCACAACTGATAAAGCACCCATTGTTCTTCTTTTTTTGGAAGGAAAAAAAGTCATCATGGGTTGTTTTGCTCTAATTAACATTGGTGGATCAGTGGTATATTCAAAAGCAAAAACCTGGGTTGATTGCTAGGATGGTGAACATTTAAGAGTCCAACGTGAAAACTCTACCCAAAATCTTATCAGTCTGTGTTGTCCTAATACTCCTACAGGAGGACCGCCTTAGTTACACAATACTTGTTTAAGGGGGATATGTTTGTCGAGTCTCTGTAGCGGGCTTATAGAAACAGGTGTAGGAGACCGGTCCACAAGCAAGTGAGGTTCCATCCTAAAACCAATTTATGATAGTAGGAGTAAGCCACTAGCTTATAAACTAAGTCTAGTCTCTCTAATTCTTCTGATGTGGGGTAATGCCCAACACACACATGAGAAGAGATCTAAAGAATGTTTCTTCTTAGTCATCACCAATCTGCTATGTAGATGGATGATATTTATGTTTTAGGTGTGGGAATTTCAAATTTTGTCATTTAGTATGAGATTGAATCACCTCAGGAATTTTGTGATGTCTACAAGTCTTGCTTTGGGACAAGCTTCTTTGGGTAGCGTCATCGTCAATCACATCATAATATTACTTAATAGATCCACTATTGTGCATCGTGAGCACAATATAATGTTCATATGGTTGCATTATACTTGCGTCGTTGAGCTTTACCACCTTAAGCATCGTTCTTCCCCACTTGGAGAGATCTTAGAAGGAACACTCACTACTTTGTCTTCATTCCATATCCTTTCCCTTCATGAATTCTGGAACTCTCTCCTTATTCTTTACCATCTTTCGTTCCTCTTCTGGATGCTGCACTAACATTATTGTTTAAACAAATGAATAATAATGACTATTATAATGAATTCTATTCATAATGAATTCTGATTGATGAGAGAATTTATTTTGGGTAACCTGGGCCAAAAATCATCATTTTGTAGTTAAACTATTTTCTTACGAGTTTGTCGCTTTTATACAGTGAAGTTCGAGTAGAAGGGTTGGAAACTTTGGACTACCTTGACAACATGCAAAAGAAGGAGCGTTTTACTGAACAAGGAGATGCTATCACATTTGAAGGAGAAGTTAGTTTTTTAGTATTTATTTCCTCTTTCTTCTCCCTTGCATCTTGTACTGTGTAATAGATGTCCTACCTTTTTTTGTGTAAGACAGATTGACAAGATCTATCTTAGCACACCAACTAAGATTGCAATCCTCGATCATGAAAGGAAAAGGACATTTGTGATTCGCAAAGATGGGCTACCTGATGCTGGTATGTTTATTTATGTAAAATAGATTATTATACTTTCTACATGACTAGCTGTGGAGAGTCTGGTGTATACATTATGTTATTAAATAATCTCTTTCTTCGAATGTGCAAATTGACCCCTCATTGTTTTCTTAGTAATTGATTTTCCTTCTATGATTATTTGCTTTCTGTCCTGCTTGGTTCGAGTAATTAAAGGTTCATGTATTATACCAATAGTTTCCACTGAAGTTCCTTGTTACTTTTAGGAGGTTGCTTCCTATTCTGATCGAATCACTTAAGTTTGGAAATGATAATTCCGTGTGCAGTTGTATGGAATCCGTGGGACAAGAAGGCTAAGGCGATGGCGGATTTTGGAGATGAAGAATACAGGCATATGTTGTGTGTGGAGGCTGCTGCAATTGAAAAGCCCATCACGCTCAAGCCTGGTGAAGAGTGGCGGGGCCGTCAGGAACTATCTGCTGTTCCATCTAGCTACTGTAGTGGCCAGCTTGATCCTCGGAAAGTTCTTTTCGGCACCTGAACTTTGCTATGCTCTCATCAACATTCTGTACAGGTTTTCTCCCTGAAATTCAGTAGCTCTTCTATGTATCTCGAGTTGCCATTGGTGGTTCCATGTAGAAATACATGGTCCCCAAACGCCGTAAATTTTTTATTATTTGCGAATTGTGCCCAATTTCAATGGTTGAATTTTCATATTATAATGACGACAAGCAACTTTTCAATGCTACACCAAAAAGAAAATTATTTCAGGTCAGCCGATGCAGGTTACTAACTTGCCGGTTGCTATACATCATTTATATTGTTGGTGGAAATTTGTTGGTTTCTCCATTTGTTTTTTGTGTAGGTCGGTCTTTTTTCCTTTGGGGTGACGATTGGACTTTTAACCTAATAAGAGAAGTACTCAGTAGAATTTATTGAATCCTCTATTTACTAAAAGAATAGGTGAAACTCTCATTTTTCCCGCCTAAACCATATTTCTTAAAATAAAGCGTAGTATTTTTAGCATATATTATAGGTATAGTAGGTGACTAATGGCACAATCTTTTAATAAATTTAATAATAACACATTCTATATTATTTCACATTCTACATAGATTTATCTCCATTATTGTATGATAAAAAAACAAATTTTTTTTTAAATAATTGTACGATGAAAATTCATTGACTTTTAATGATAAGAAGTTGCACAAAAAATTTTAATAGTAAAAATATTCTAAAAATAACATCTTTAATTTCTCGGTAAAAAGAAAACTTCCATTAAAATACTCATTTCATGATTTTTTACAATTTTAGTTTTTATTGCTCAAATCAAAATAAAGTGATGAGAAACATAAAAAATAAGTGAATTGTCAATTTAAAATCCATAAATAATACGAAGTACACTAAAAAGTAAAATTTTATAAATACTGTGCATATATTGCACGTGATCTAAACTAGTTTATATCATTCGCATATTTTGAGAGGTGTTGAATATTTAAGAAAGCATCTTACCATTTGAGACCTACTTGTTGAGCGATATTCAGTCGGTCAACAGCCTCTAGGTCTGATTAGGAATAGAATTGTTGCTCACATTGTCATTTCCTGGAGTCATGATTTTGCTTTTGAACAGTACATTGACATATTTTCGGGCACATGCATTGACTATGAAAAATCGGGTGGGAAAATAAGAGCTCCCCACCTTCCCCGCTTCCTGGAGTTCAGTTCCCATGTACCCTATATGGCAAATGGCCTTGCATCCCTTCCACACGGCGGTTAGCAGTTGTCAAAAATTCATGCATTGAGTTTGTGGACGCAAATAACCTGTGCTGGTTGGAGTCTCGGAATCTTACGTTTTTCAAAGTACACGTTGGGACTCTGTATATAATAATATAATCTTAACATCTGGCTCTAGAGTTGACCTTGACTGCAGCCATTATCACTTGTACTTTGAATCCCCTGTTTCCTTATTTGTCTTGCTCCAATGGCTTACCAGCAGAAACTGAGGTATATATATTTATTTATTTTTCTGATGCGTTTCAGGTTGGGTAACAGATGTGTCTTAAAGATGTTAAAACTCGTAATCAAGTTGGAGGATTGGTAGCCTGGATTCGTCTCAAAGGTACCTAATCGGGTCTCTGTTTCCATGGCGAATTATTGCATTGGTGAAATAATGTTTCCTTATAAATGGATGAATATTTTTGGATGGTATATCGAAGTGCTAGTACATTGTTAAGCAATCTGTTAGTGAAAGCACCTCCTATATTCGTTTTAGAAGTTTTGCCGTGTAATATCTTCTGGGTTTCCATCTTTGACAAATTTTGGAACTATGGATCAAAAGTCATGAAGTTTTTTTGTTAGATTATTATCCTTAAAATTTTTCTGTCCTTATTTGTTCAGTGGTTGTGGAATTGGTTTATTAGCTACATGCAAAACTCCCTCTTGGTCAAGGCCATCATTGACGCATGTCGCATGGGTTACCATTTCCCATTGTCGGGGAAGCCAATAGATGGCTGACCATCTGTGGCGTTTTAATCAGCACCTTTATTCCGCCCATAGATGACTTTCATGAGCGCAAGGTTTTGAAAATAGATACGGTCTATTTTCTTGCTCATTAATCTCCGAAACCATAGAACAGTTAAGCCAACTTGGTTTTATCAGATGTCACTACTGCAAATTTAGATTAATGAAAAAACAAGTTGATGGCCATATACTTGTATGCAACTCGCAATTGCAAAAAACCAAATTGGGAGAAGTATATGAAACTAGTCCATGTAAGGTGCGCATCCTTGTCATAACATAACATTAGTCACATGGGCGGGGGGCAGTGTAGAGATTCCAGGAAGTAGAATAACCAATAATACAATTCTGTGTAATTACCCCCAATTCATAATGCATACATATGATACCTGTTATTTTGGAATGACTGCATGCTGCCATGTGACGTACAACAAGAGTAGAAGGTGCTACTATTTATGCGTACGGCCTAATTTGCCCCTCTATGTTATTATTGGGAAATAAAATGGCTTGATTAACTAATCATTGATTATGACGCCTTTCATTATAGATTATTAGAAGAATGGTGTCTTTAAGTAAAAAGACAACTTATCTACACTTTAGTCTTGGCAACTAGTAGTAAATAGTGAGTGGTTCAATCTTGTGAACGAGATACGTAGTCACAATTCACAAAGCATGCTCGCGATTGAATGAGATACAAACATATATGTTTACATTACGTACTTTTAGAATATTTACACAATTATTTCGTGGTTTTTGTGGGAAAGTTAAAGATAGGTAATTGATTGGAACATTTGGACCAATATATAAAGGGTTGTTGAGCTTAAACATGTAATAATTGCAAATGTAGTTAAATTAATTAGTTAGATACGACTTCTATTATACAGTGGTGATTGCCCCCATAACTAGGGCTGGGCACGGGTCCAAAATCGGACCGGACCGGACCGGAACCGGATTCGGCAAAATTCATGGACCGGGACCGGACCGGATTACAAAAATTCCGGTCCGGGACCGGACCGGAAAAATTCCGGTCCAAGACCGGACCGGTTGGACCGGAATCACCCACTTTTTCAAATTCCGGTCCAAAAATTCCGGTCCATTGGATCGGATCAGACCGGAATAAAAATACAACTTTAAGAAAAAAAATGAAAATAACAATAATTTCGGGCATTCCGGTCCAAACAGGTCCGGATCGGAAAATTCCGGTCCCGGACCGGAAACCGGAATCTTGGAAAATGGTGGACCGGAGACCGGACCGGAATTTTTAATTCCGGTTCCGGTCCACTCGATTCCGGTCCGGACCGGTCCATTTTTCCGGTCCGGACCGGATTATGCCCACCCCTACCCATAACTTTGCGAAATTGTGAAATTAACCCCCACAATTTTTAATTGAAGTGATTAGGCCCCATAACTTACATAATAAGTGAAATTAAATCCTTTTTCAAATCTCACGAGAAATTGAATTTATCATATCACAAAAGTAAAAATGACTATGTTCTTATGAAAGATACGAAATAGAAGTTTAAAAAAATTAATCAAAAATCTCACCAAAATATTATTATATACCGATAGCTTTACCAACAAGCATACATATAACATACTAAAATCATACGTATTACATACTAAACCATTTTTTTACATACGTATGTAATTCGGTATGATTTTTTAGGAAAAAAAAAACAATTAACAATTTTATGTGAACATTTTTTAATTGTTGACAAATAGAAAAATTTGAATATATTTTTACCCTTTTATTATATTTCTTATACTTTTTTGTCCTGAAATATTTTATTTCGACTTCTGATTTTAACACAACTACCTAACAAAATATTTTGCAATTGAAATTTTTTTACAAAAATTTGAAAAATATGTACTTTATATAAAAATAATAAATTGTTTGATTTTCGTAAAATATTTTTAATTTTATTTTATCTAATTTATGCTATTTTTTTTTATTAATTTTTTAAAACTTTTATTTCGTATTTTTCATAAGAACCTAACCATTTTTACTTTTGTGATATGATAAATTGAATTTCTCGTGAGATTTTGATAAAGGGGTTTAATTTCACTTATGTTGTAAGTTATGAGGCCTAATCACTCCAATTGAAAGTTATGGGGGTTAATTTCACAGTTGAATAAAGTTATGGGGTCAATCACCACTTCCCCGGCTTACTAAGTATTGTAACACCCCCATACACCAAAGTGCCTTACCAAGGACCACCCCAATGTATGAAGGTGCTACCATCTCGGTTTTCCGAGGTAAGTAGATCAAATAAACAATAGAAGAACATTTATTATATTGCTAAATACTTTACATCGTACAACAACGTGATAAAGATACAACATGAACAACTACAAAGACTACTAGCGTGAGAGACAGGGATATCTACTTCGGTAGCGTGATGACTCGATTCCCTTCCTTGCCCCACATGCATCAAGACTAGCTGTACTTGCTAAACCAACTGCTCACCATCCCCAAATGGATAACCACAGTTTTGAAAACACAACACGGGGTCAGTTCACTGAACAATCAAGATAAGACAAGTAAGATAAAGATAAACAGCTGTTCACAATCCACCTCCAACTTTCAATCACATCTCATAACTGACTACACACTAAAGTGTGTAGCCCTGCCAGTGGGGGACCGCAGCCTTGCCCACCTAAGTCCCCGCTCATCAACGAGCGATAACCATGTTCATTAATGTGCACATCCCCTCCTGTGGCGGGTTCCACAGTGGGCGAAACTAGGGCGTGAAGCCACTCCCGCAAGTGACTCCACTCAGCCGAGGACGCACCTCGCGAACATCATCAACCATATCAACACCAACCCCAAACTCCAATCCAACACAGCAACAATCACAATCTCAATCGTACAAACAATTACAACACATATCTTAAATCAATTAAACAGTAAACCGAGTAGGAAAACCCTACCTTATCGCTAATCCGTGAAAGTGCATCCAACAACTAGCCAGGAAAGACTCCGAGGCGAATCCTACAAGTAGTAACCATATCCTATTACTAAACTTCCCCAAAATCCTACTACAAGACAACAACAAAACAACGACTTACCTTGCGACGCGGACCGAAGTCGGCAACGATGACATCCTGACTCGAAGACTCCAAGCATGAACCATTCCCCCTTCTTGGATTAGTGTCTAGGCTAGATGAGAGAGTGTAGAGAGGTGGTGATAGGTAGGAGAGAGAGAGATAGAGAGGTTAGGGTTAGAAAGATAAGAAACCGTCGAAAATGAAATGAGGTTTACGATCTCGCGTTTTATAATAACGCGTCAACCGCCGTGATACTCGGTCGAGTATCTTCATACTCAGTCGAGTAAGCCATACTCGGTCGAGTGTTACCACTACTCGGCCGAGTAATCCTTACTAGGTCGAGTAAACAGATACGTAGGTCTCTTATCCTCTCTCATATCCCTTGCTACGGGTCTCCTCTAGTCAAACGGTCGGTCAAGGGGTCCTTAAACAGGGCGGGTATTACAAGTATCCCATACAAAAGTATGGTTTTTTTTAGATGAAGAATAGATATTATAACAATTAAAATGTTATTTAATTAACTTCATTAGAGATGTAAGTGGCTGTTTGGTAAACAATAGATTGCAAAAAATTAACATATTTGACCAATCAATATGCTACTTGGGTGTTTGGTAAACAGCATATTGAAATAGTGATTGGGGTCGAATCTACTATTTTACAATGGCCCTGTTGGGTAATCAGCAGATTATTATTAGCAGAAATAGAATGGTCAAGCGGATTATAATTGATAGATTGGAGTGACGGGTTTGACTAGTATATTTCATTTAGCAGATTTAGTGGAAGTGTTTAGTAATTAGCGAATTTAGATTAATAAATTGTTGTGTCTACATGTAAATAATTGACATATTCATTTTTATAAATATGCTGGGGGGAGCGCGTAAGGATCGTCTCCATACTTTTTCTCTCCATTACCTCCCATTACCTCTAATACATCAATATAAAATTATTATTCTCCTTTCTCCTCATCAATACACTTAGCTGTTGGATCGTCCCGGAACAAAATCTCATCCATTGAGAAGTAATGGTAGATAATGGAGAGAGTAAGGTAATAGAGAGGAACTTTACCCGGGAGCAAAATATTGTAAAACAGTAGATTAGAGCTTAATCTACTGTTTTAATATGTCATTTACCCAAACACTCAAATTATTAGATTAGTGAGTCAAACATGCTAAAAGCCTTGAATATGCTAAAAATTTCACAATATGTTGCTTACCAAATGGGGGCCAATATATACATCCAGTTGTACCATAAGCATTGTACAACCAAGGTATAAGAATCCGAGCTTATATGTATTCTTTCTGAGCTAATTCAAAGTTCATGTTTTTAATGTGTAACTGGATGAGCTCAATACTTTCTAATAAAGCTCATATTCGTTAACATAAAGCTCGAATACTTTATCATAAAGCTCAGATTCTACACCGTGCAACATATACAACTGGTTGTATAGTCCATGAACTACCCCCCCCCCCCAAGTATATACTATCAGTAGATTAGGAAAAAAGTATATTCACTCTTTTATCCCTTAAAAAATATTGACCCTATCTTCATTATAAAGTAAATAATTTAGTAAATAATTTATTTATATCCTTATTTGTCATTTTACAAAGGATTAAAATAATATGCTAATTACCAATTCAAACAACTTTAATAAAATCTGCTAATCGAATATGATAGTCAAACCTGTCAACAAATTTCGCTAATTATAGTATGCTTTCACAATTTACTTCTGTCAATATTAATCCGCTGTTTACCAAACAAGGCCTTAATAATAAAATAATCAACTATTGATAATGTTTCATATTAAGAGTTGGAAAAGAGCAATTTCAATAGTTTTAACCCGAATAAGATTATATGTTTTATTCAAACTATTTTGTCGACATTATTTTTCAAAATAATAATATTATATCACTGCATCCACTAAAAACATATACGCATTAACACATGACCTTGTTAATACAATTAGATAAGACAAATGGCTATAACCATAATTAGTAAGGAGTAAAGTGAGTTTTAAAGTGTCTGGTCAAGAACATAAAGTTTGTAAACTTGTTATAATCTCTAACACCCTGATAATTATCACTACTTTTTTAAATGGCGATCTCGATGAGGAGATTTAGATGGATCAACCTGGTGGTTTTAAAGCGCATGGTCAAGAACATAAAGTTTGTAAACTTGTTAAATCTTTGTATGGACTAAAACAGACACCGAAACAATGGTATGGAAAGTTCCATAGTATGATTGTTTCTCTTTGTTTTAAAACTAGTGATGCTGACACATGTATCTATATGAAGTCCAATGCTAGTGGTAGTGTTATTATAATACTTTATGTTGATGATTTGCTTACTTTAGGAGTTTATTTGATGTTATTGATTCCCCTAAATGCATGCTTAAAACGTCTTTTGAAATGAAAGATGTGGATGGGTTGATGTCATTCTGGTTTAAGAGTTCAAAAACTAGTAAAAGTTATTGTCTTAGTTAGACTCATTATGTTGAGAAATCTTTAAAGAAATTTGGCTATTTTGATATTGAGCCTGCAAGAATACCTTTTGATGCTAGTTTGCATTTAAAGAAGAATGTGTCAGATAGTTTAGATCAAGCTGGTTATGTTAAGATTCTGGGTAGTGTCATGCATCTATGAGTTCATCTCGTCCTGATATTACATATTGTGTTGGGAGATTTAGTATATATACTCATAATCCTTGTCATGATCATTGGAATGCATTAGTTCGTTTGCTTAGATATCTTAAAGGTACTCGTGACTTTTTATTATCTTATTGTGGTTATCCTCCAATTTTGTAGGGATACTGTAATGCTAACTGGATCTTGAAGAATAATGATGTACACTTTACCAGTGGTTATGTTTTCAGTTTAACAGGAGCAACCGTATCTTAGAGATCACCCAAGTAAACGTGCATTGCGAGATCTACAATGGAATTAGAATTTATAACTCTCTAATTGGCTGGTCGAGAAGCTGAGTGGTTGACAAGTTTAGTAGCGGACATTCCTCTTTGACCAAAGCTCGTGCCTTCTGTACCTTTGCATTGTGACTTGCAAGGTGCCATTAATGTAGCCAAGAATAAGGCTTATAATGACAAGAGTAGGCATATATGCCTAAGGTATAATATTGTTTGTAACTTGATCAAGTTTGAGATTATGTAAGGTCGGAAAATAGTATTGCTGATCCGTTGACAAAGGCCTTAAACAGGTAACTAGTTTCAGAAACTGCTAAAAAGATGGGATTGTGCCCACCTATTTAGTACTTTTACGATGGATACCCAAACTGGTTAACCAGATTCAATACGGTCAAATGAAATCATCCAGCATTGCTTGTATATTATTTATTTTGATGAATAAAGGATGTTATTCACTTTATCCTTTTTAGCATGTTTATTTACTGCAGAGTTAGGTTGGAGAGTTTGTAGTCCTTATTGATTTCTATATCTCAAGGGTTTGAGTGGTGTGTGTTATACACACTTGATGAACTCGCCTAGTGATTGTGGAGTGTTGGCCGCTTCCTGTGAGAATAGATGTAGGATATTCTCTTATGGAATCATGGGACAGGGTTTTTATGGAGCTATATGTTACTCAAGGGAGCTGTTCTCATATTCCTGTTATTGTCAGGTTGAAGACTGTGTTCACTTGATAATAGCTACTTTATTTTCTTTTCTTTCCATCTGTTAAGTTTGGACCAAGTAGGGGATTATTTGAGTATGGCGTTGCTCCAAACTAAAATGTGATAAGATTGTCCCACATTGGAAAAATGGTGGGGTAGTCTTATCCTTATAAATAGATGTGCACTATTAAGTGTTAACTAGACTTTAAAAGAGAGACTATAGTCTCCCCACGTGCACGACGTCGGCGCCTTCTGGCTTAGCTTGTGTTCGTGACACGTGTGCGGTGGGGTGGGCCCCCTTTTTGCTTTTGGTCCAAATATTTTTACTCGAATTTTACGTGTTGGCATTTAGCTAATGATTGCACAATAAAATCAGTACTCAATATTCAATTTTAATGTCATTACTATCAGTTTTATTACCATTAAAAATGGAATCCCAATGTGATTGTTAGAGTCTTCTAACAGGTATAAACCCTTTATGTTTGCTCAGTTTTATATGTATCAGAAAATTATACAACACACAAACATCTCTTTCCTCTATATTCTCCCATTGAGAACAGTTCTCACTTCTATCTTTTGAGTGCACCATTGTGCAGAAGGAGGCGTTAACCCTAGAGTGAGTGACCAAGGAATCCAATGAGCACTCGTTTGTAAGGCTGAGCAAGTTCAGGTCCGGACCGGAAAAATGGATCAAATCGGACCGGACCATTTGGTCTAGACCGAACCAGGACCGGATTCATTTAGGTCTGATCCTCGGTCTACATTTTTTGAAATTTTGGTTTTCGGTCCTGTCCAAGACCGGTTAATTTCGGTCTGACCGAATGGATTGATATATGGGTGTTTTGGACTAATTTTCATAAATTTATAAAGTAATCAAGTATTTTATCGTCAAAACAACTTTATAAACTTAATCTGTTGGTTATTTATGCTAAAACTACTTTAATCAATTAGTTTATTTAACTTAATGAAACTAAATTTTAATTATCATATACTTAAAAATAAAAAGTCACAAATTTCGATCTATTTAGGTCCAAGATTGGACCGGATCGAAAATTACGGGTTCGGTCCAGTCCAAGACCGAATTGTTTAGGTCCTGTCCAAGACCGAATTGTTTAGGTCCGGCCTTCGGTCCACCAAATTATTTTTTTCGGTCTTCGATCTGGTCCAATTTTGGACCGATGCTCACCCATACCCGTGTGGGGGTCTAACTGACTTAGGGCATTGTTCTTACACGACGTCTCAATTTGGTTGGTCAGATAAGTTCATATTTCCTACAAATCCTACCCAAAAGGCTGACCAATGACCGAAATTAAAATAGCTAAACTCTCAAAACACAGGCTTTTTTTAAATTAAATTAAGCAAAAAAATCTCTCCTAAACACTTACTCAGAAATGACCAGACCTAATGGACATGAAATGACTCGAAACAACATACCGGAAACAAACCTAAAATGAAATGACTCGATCGAACTGACATGAATGTGGTGACTCAATAGCTGCTGCAATTGAGTCACCTCATAGTTCACAAGTCAATGTGGAGCATTGACAAATTATTACTTTTGTTTATAAAAATTGTTTTTCTAACGTGTGTCCTTAGGGCACACATTAAGAGGCTAAATATAGAAAGAATCAAAAGAATATTTCACTAAATATGGAATAAATGAGTTGATTCTTACATTTCTCATGATATATTCTTTTGATTCTTTCTATATTTAGCATCTTAATGTGTGCCCTAAGGGCACACGTTAGAAAAACCCATAAAAATTAAACTAATTGAGGATATATGTGAGAATTTGGGAAAATATGAGAATACACTGTATAAAATCCAAAAATAGATATATAAGAGAATCATATCTTCTTCTCTATTACTCATGTTCTAGATCATAACCTCCTATGTTAGTGTAAGGCCCTGTTCTTTTGGACTTAATTTCGATTCTAATCGATTCGATTCGATTGATTGACTCCATTCGATTGATTGATTGATTCAACTCAATTGATTCGATTGATTGATTGATTGATTGAGATCGATTGATTGATTCAGTTTATTTCAACATTACTATTATTATTCTTATTGATATTCTTATTATTATTTTTATATTAATGTATTTACTATTGTTATTATTATTATTATTATTATTATTATATTTTTTTTATATTTATTATATTACTATTATATTTATTAATAATATTTATTATTATTATTATTATTATTATTATTTATTGTTATTGTTATTGTTATTATTATTATTATTATAATATTTATTATTTTTATTATAATATTTATTATTATTATTATTATTAATTATAATAATTATAATATAATCTTTTTATTATTATTTGATTCGATTCGATTTGAATCGATTGATTTGATTGATTTGATTCAACTCCATTAAGTTGATTCGATTGATTTGATTCAGATTCCATTAAGTTGATTCGATTGATTGATTGATTGATTGACAATTTGATCCAAAAAAAAGGCTAAGACCTTAAAAGGGTTTTTAGCTAGGCGAGAAGATCTCTACATATTAATCATTTTCTCCCTGTACCTTATTTATATAGTAGATCTTTAATTGAATTATTCTTTACCGTAACACAGTTTAAATATGGTAAAAACATATAACTATACAAATATTTGTGTAACGCGATTTTAAACCCATTTATTTATCGTAAAACAATACTATCTTTTCTTAACCATTTTTATCTAATATAGAATTGTATTTGAATCCGTTTTACATAAAATTGACTTATGTAGCTAACCTCTTCTTTTATCTAATATATAAAACAGTTGAAATCGACAGTGATAGAGACTTGTTAATGATTAGTGTTTGTATGGAATATGGATCCTACAAATTATTAATGTAAGAATATTAGAAAACATAAACAGTATCATACAGATGAATATGGGTTGGAATAAAGAAAAGATTAGAAGACATTATATTCCCGAGTCACTGTTGTTGACTCTTCTTTTCCTCCTCCCCCGCATAAGCACATTACCACATATGGGAGCTACACCAACCTTGGCCTGCCTCTCCATTCTTCAATTCTACTACATGCATTATTCCTTTTCTTAATACACAAATTCTCATTCGTGACGAACAATATTTATCACAACTCACAAACTTATGACGGTTTAAATATCACTCACTTCAATAGAGAATAAGTAATTTGTAACTCCGTAAACATTTTAATTTTATCTTATCTACCTATATGGATAATATTTAACCCGTCATAAGTTTGTTACGGATATACCCGTATTACAAGGGAGACCTACTGTAATACACAAATTATATCTGTAAAATGAACTCTTTTAATATTTCATTAATTAATTGAGGAAATGCATTAGTATGCCAGTTATTACCTTGATATATTATATACTACTAATCTACTATATTTATATGAGCCGGTGGGTGTACATAAAGGCTGCAAAAAAAGAAGGTAAAGAGTACTTATTAAAGGGGTCAGGATTTTATAAAGGTAGAAAATATTTTCAGGTTATGAAAAGTTATTTTTCATCATTAAATGGTTTTATTATTGAGCCAGGATTGGACCGTGAATGTGCTAAAAATAAGTCAAAAACCTATTAATAAATGATGATTTAGAAAGTTTTGTGAAATTGGTGAAATTTTTCATTTTAGGGCCGGCTTAAATCGAGGGTAAAGTGGAGAAATGAATAGGGGAGTAATATATCAATTCATAAATTATACATCCAGATCTACAATGCTATTATGGTGCTGTTTGGCCAAGTTTACCTAAAAGAGTTTTTACTTTTTAAAATGAGTTTTTCCATAAACTACTTCTTGAAAAAGTTGTGATTGTTTGGCCTAACTTTTGTAAAAACAGTTTTTCCAAATTTGATGTGTTTGGCCTAATTACTTTTATTCGACTTTTTTGATTTTTTTGTTTACTACTCCCTCTTATTCATTTTAACTTTCCCCTTTCCTTTTTCATCTATTCATATAACTCCCCCCCTTTCCTTATTTAGTAAAGTTTTATACTTATTTTAGTCACCTTACCCCCACAACAATACCCCACAATACTCATACTTTCTCTTATTTTAATCACCTTACCCCACAACAATACTTATTTTAATCATCTTACCCCACAATAATACCTTCCCTCTCTCCAATTACCTTACACACCACAATACTTTACAATAAAATAATCATGCCCTTAATTTGCGTGCCCTTTTGAAAGGGAAGAGTTAAAATGAATAGGAGGGAGTATATAATTTGGGTTTAAGTCACACTTGTCAAACTTTTCACCTTTAAGCGCATTTTTTCTAATAAAAATTATGTAATGTCATAGTTACAACCGCAATTTTATATGTGTAATACTCATAATCATGATATTCATAGCCGATGTTATCTCCTCGATTCGAAAGTTGCAATATCAACTCATTATGTTGCAAGATGATGAAACTCACCTACAAATATAATCAATTAGTCAAACTATAAACAAAAGCATTAAGCATTTATATTGGTGGGTACTTGAACTACAAAACAATTACTACGTTAGCCAAAGAAAAAATAATTATAAAATAAGACGTCTTATAACTCTTATACTATGAAATATTACTTTTATAAGTCAAACATTCAATTTTTACATATAAAGGATCGTCTCACACTGAAAGACGGTCTTATACATTATTGAAAGGATCCTCTCATATACTCTTTTCATCTCAAACCGAAAATTATTTTTCCTTTTTATATAATTAATATTGAGATTATATTTAAAAAATACCATAAGACAAATCATAAGCAATATACGGAGTACATATCAATAATCAATGCTCACATGACTTAAAGAACTTACAATTAGAAGCAGACGATTAACAAAAAATAGGTAATAATAGAGTGAAAAATATTATAATTATAGAATACAAACAATAAAAACCAAAACAATTGCCCCATCTAGTAGAGATTGTGAGAAGTAGAAGTAGAAGTAGGTATTTGTTGCTTCTGCTTTTAGTGACTTTTTTTTAAGTTTTAACTTTTCAAAAGTAGTTTTACACCCATCTAATTTATAGTGTTTGGCCTAGTTTCTATTTTTTTTGTTCTAAAAGCACTTGTAACTCTTGGCCAAACAGCACCTATATATCCAAGCTTATTTTAGTCTTTTTCAATTATTTTTGTTAAAACCTAAAACGAAACTAAACCAATTCCTAGACTACACAACTGGATGAACAAGGTTATTTTAGTCTTTTTTCAATTACTTTAAAAAAAAAGTGATGTAATCGAATTTTCAATCTAATCCCCCTTCTCTCTGACTGCTTCCATATTTTTCTAACTCATCTCCATATTTTTCCATCATCCAGTTAATAAATCATCTTTTCCCTTAAATTATTATAATTTTGAAGGATTTTTTTTATCCAAAATTTCTAATGCATAAAAAAAAGTTGAAGCCCATATTATTTTTATATTAGCTCGTATTCTTATCTTAATAGATCGTATTTGAAAGCTCGTAATCCTTTTAAGCTCGTATTTTTTTACATTAGCTCGTATTCTTATTTTAATAGCTCGTATTTTTAAGTTCGTAATCCTTTTAAGCTCGTATTCTGTTTACATTAGCTCGTATTCTTATCTTAATAGCTCGTATTTTTAAGTTCGTGATCCTTTTAAGCTCGTATTCTTTTTAAATTAGCTCGTATTCTTATCTTAATAACTCATATCTTATGTGCTCGTATTTTTTTAGCTTTGTTTTAATAATAGCTCGTATGATTGGTGTAGAAATTTACCTCAAAGTATTGTTAGATGTATTTTTCCTTCACCGAAATATTGTTAGATGCGTTTTCCTCCTTGATGATGATGTCAATGGCTTCCCTTTCACCATTTTAGAATCAAAATTAGGAAGAAGGGAGGTTTGTCGACTGTCGTTTAAGAGAAATTTAGAGAAGGGAAAGGGTAGGTTTGTCGATTGAAGAGAAAACAGAATTAAGGAAAAAGGAGATGGGTAGATTTTTTTTGTTGGGCTTTAGATGGTTTGATATACAATATATGGGCCTGTTAGATAATGTTACTATATAATAGGGTGTGAGATCCTATTTGTGAAACTAAACAAAACTAGCGTAATACAATTCATCCTCATTCACTATCTAACTGCTTTCATATCTTTCTAGTTACTCTCCATCTTCCTCCATTATGCAGTTAATTAATTACCGTCTCCCCTCAAATTATTCTATCAATTATTCTATCTCTTCTTCAATCAGAATCAATAAGAATTTAATCAATTTTTACCGTCAATAGTGGACGAAACTTCGTGACGGATGAAGCATCAAATGTATCATCATTAATGGAACATGAACATCAAAGCAGCATGAAACTTCAATGGAAAATAAACATTTAACTATGAATCAATGGTGATGAGTCATATTTATATATATTTATATGCCTCCCCTTGGTTACTTTTGAGACAGTTTTGTGCTATTTTATGTTGATTATATGCTGTTTATATTAGAATGTCTATACTTCTTCCTTTTTGGTGCTTTAATGCAGATTAGATGCATTTGTGGAGCAATTGGACAATATGGAGCACCGAGGAGTCGGCAAGACGAAGCACGAAAAGATAGCACGAGAATCGAGAAGAAAATGAGAAGAGAAGACACAAAGAAGAGCTGAAGCTAAAGTCACTCGATCGAGTGTTGCTATACTCGATCGAGTCGCGATAGTTAAATACTCGATCGAGTGTTTCCGTATTTCTTGCTTTCCACGAAATTTTCTTAAGTCGGTTTATTTGTAATATAAATAGCAAGTTCGTAGATTATTATTAGGTTACGCTTTGATTCCGCCAAGAACTCTTAGAATACTTTATTTTACGCATTGTTTCAGATCTACCTTGCTACTTACGGTATTATTAATCTTTCTTCATTAATTCAAGTTCTAGTTTTGTCATTGCTTTGTTATTCATCTTTTGCATGTTAACAATTATGTTTTCCATCTATCTTATTGTTGTTATTGTTATTAGTATGAGTAGCTAATTTATTCATGTAGGGTGAAAGGGGATCTAGGTTGTTAGAAAGGGGTTTAATTAATGAATTAATATTTAAATTGCTTTTTGTTGTTATTCAATTGTTGTCTTAAATCTAATTGATTAATTACTGGTCAAGATTAGTTAACTAGTCTTGCATATTAGGATTATTGCCGACCGAATTAAGACTAATATAGGCTACGACAATGGAATAGACTAGCTTAATTATAGCGACCGCATGTTAAGTTTAGATCTAAAGGGTATATAGTATCGACCAGACATATAACCTTAAACAACATAATTGCTCTGTTAATTAGTTAAATCACACACCCGGGATAATATACCTAGTGAACCCGATCCCTAGACCTTTTTATATTATTGAATTCACCTTTATTTAATTTGCAATTAGTTATAGAAATCAACCAACAAACCTTGAAGAAATTTGTTACTTTAAGACTGACTAAAGAATTAGCAAACTAGACTATTACCACCTCTGTGGATACGATACCCTTACTTATCGCTGACTATCAGTTAGTACCGAGTTAGGATTACTTTGATTTAGGGGACACGACTTTACACTTATCAAATTTGGCGCCGTTGCTGGGGAGGCAACTATTTTCTGTTTGTTTTTATTTTAGTTCGTCTTTTTGTCTCAGGGAACTTCAGCTGCTTGAGACCGTTTGATATTTTTCTTGTCAGTTTTGTGTATGCCCAGGTCTAATGGGTCGGAGACTCGGAGATTATACCTTTTGATCCCGAACCAGAGAAGACTTTTTGGTATAGACGGAATTTTCAGAGAGAAATCAGTTAGGTGGAAGACTTAAGTACACTTGATGCCAACTACGAGCACTTTATATTTGCAGAAAACCCGTCCTTTAAAGAGGACAAGCCCGTTTCTGCCACTGACATTCCAGTTCTTACTCCAGTCAAGATGCCTACTCGAGCCAGTTATTCAGAGCCTACTCTTACATCCATTCCTAAAGGATTCAAGCTACCCACTACATACAATGGCACATTCGAGATTTGTCCCTCCTATATCAACCTGGTGGAGCAAAATATGTTTGGTGGAAGTGCTACTAAGGATCCTACTAAGCACATGGAATAATTTACTGATTATTGTTGCTCCATTTCACTATCTGCTGGAGTAACCCAAGACCAAGCGAAACAGGTGCTTTTTCCTTTCTCTTTGCGAGAGGGTCCTGCTGAGTGGTTGCGTGATTTAGATATGGAGGATCATGGGATTACTGACTGAAATAGTTTAGCTCTTGCATTCTACAAGAGATACTTTCTGCCGTAGAAGACCAATACCTTAAGAATTCAAATCATTAGCTTCAAACAAATTCCCACCAAAGATTTGAATGAGGCATGGGTTCGCTTCAAGAGACTAGTCCGTTCAGTCCCCCATCATGGTTTTCAGAAGTGGTTTCTTTGCAACTAGTTTTACAACGGATTTTATGATGATCATCGAGCTCTACTTGATTCTTCAGCCAATGAGAGATTCCAAGATAATACCAATAACAATAATACATGAAAGTTGATCGATCAGATAGCTACCCATACTGCTAAGTATGGTAACCCCAGAGGTAGTTCAAGAGGGGGTGGATCAGATAATGCCGTTGCGGCATAGTTGGAAGCATTAATTGCCCAGATTTCTGAGATGAAGACATCCCAGTCTTTGGAAAAGCAGCAAACAATTCATGTCATGGTTCAACAGGAGATGTCTTGTGAAAGATGTGGAATCGATGGTTATAGTGCAACAAGGTGTATGAGTACCATAGAGCAAGTTCCTGCCTTTCAGTCTTTCAAGCAAGGTACTCCTTATTCTAATTTCTTCCCTGAAAGGAGCCAGAATGTGAACAACGCATATGTAATTCCTCAGAATAGAGGAAATTAGCCGGGCTCAGTTATTAGCTCACAACAAAATTTTGGATACTCAAATTGCTCAACTTTCAAACCAAAATTCGGCTAGGCAACCCGGCGTTCTCCCTCCTCAAGGTAAACAAGCACATGAACAGGTTAATACTATTTCAATGAAGAGCGATACTTCTTATCAAGGACCGGTGATGCCCGTTGATGAAGATAATGAGAACAATGGTGTCAACGGGTATGAGTTCCGCGGTATGAAGAAAAATGAAACAGCAGCTAAACCGCAAAACACTCGATCGAGTTCTAGAAGACTCGATCGAGTGTCCATACATGATGGTGATTTTGCTACTGTTCATGAGGATTCTGGTGCTGATAATAAGTCACTCGATCGAGTAGAGCTGAAACTCGATCGAGTGACCATTGATATAGAGGCTGAAATTCAAACCGGAGAGCAAATTGAACGATGTCAGAAAAACACTCGATCGAGTACTCCAACACTCGATCAAGTGTCCCCTGTACTTGATGCCGTTAACTCAAATGTTGAGAAAAAGAAGAAAGAGGCCGAGCCCATTAAAATTACATTACCTTTTCCGCATAGACAGTACAAAACCAAGCTAAATCAACTGTTTGGGAGGTTTATGGAGGTAGTGAAGACTCTACAAGTAAGTGTACCATTTACTGAATTGGTCACTCAAGTGCCGGCCTATGCAAAGTTCCTGAAAGAGATCTTAACAAAGAAGAGGCCTTTCAATAAAGTGGAGATGGTTGCATTTACTGAAGAATGCAGTGTTGTGCTACAATCTTGCTCTCCACCTAAGCTTAAAGATCCAGGGAATTTTTCTATTCCTTGTAATATTGGCCCTTTAGCTATTGATAATGCCTTATGTTACTTAGGAGCAAGTGTTAGTGTCGCCATATAAAATATTCAAACAACTTAACATGGCTAAGCTTAAATTTACTAATATGACCCTACAAATGGCTGACAGATCTGTTAAGTGCCCTATGGGTGTATTAGAGGATATGCCAGTTAGAGCCGGGAAATTCTTTATCCCAGTTCATTTTGTAGTAATAAATATGGCCGAAGATTCTCGAGTTCCTATCATTCCAGGACGACCATTCCTGCACACAGCTGAGGCGGTCATAGATGTTAGACATGGGAGTCATTCATTCAATATTGGGGACAATATTATCACTTTTGGTCTTGACAAAGCATCGCGCCCTCCTGACTTAGAAGCTTCTTGTCATATGATTACTGCTATTGATCCTAGTATTGACGAATGCCTTGCTTTGTGTTTGGCCAGGAATTCATCTGGTGCTTCTGCTATTGCGTCGGGACCATGGAGCAAAGAAGTAGATGAGATAGAATGGTTTATTTAAGGAGATGAGCCTCATCCTGTGACGGTTTACAGCCTTGATGAAAGTGAAGATTTGGAAGCTAAATTAGATGCTCTGGAAGCTGAAATATTTAAAGACGAACCCGTCCATGAGGTACATGATGATGTGACTACTCCTTTTGTAGGTGAGATAGTACATTATTTTCACATAGATGACAAGGTAGAAGGTACTGAAAAATCATGTCTACCTTTTATTCTAGATTTTGAGTTTGATGAGCCCAAACACTATTTAGTGTTAATTTTCTATGCTTGCATTATCCATTGATGCTACTTATACCTTTTTGTAGCACATGCGCATATTTTTGATCTACTATTGAGGGCGCTTAGTTGCCTTGATTATGCCATTATGGAGTGTTGATTTACTACAGAACTGTCCGTCTTATAGACACTCGATCAAGTGTTGGCTGACTCGATCGAGTATTCTGGATTTTTGGTCTTAATGCTCGTGTAAATGATGATGGAGATATGCAGTATATGGTCACTTTTTTCGCATTGTCGCAGCTGGTTTGGGGGAGCTCCTATGCTCGTACCTGGTACTCTTCTTCCTTGTATTTTCTTTTATTGTATTATGTTTTAGGATACTAGTCTTTTCTTTTGTTAGATGTGTCCTTTAGGGTGCTGATTATATGTTATGTTGTGATTGCTATGTTATTAGAGTAACAATGAGGACACTGTGACATTTAGGTTTGGGGGAGGAGTCTTTACATTCTTGTTGTGTGCTTTATTTCATGTTGTGTGCATTTAAACAAAAAAATCCATAAAAATTAAAATTTTTATAAAATACAAAAACATGTTTTTCTTTTGTTTTAGGTCGAGTCTTGGTGAACTGTTTAGCAATGATGTTAAATTGCATTGTTTTTGCATTTGAATCCCAAATAGTTATCCATTTACATGTTTCGACCCGTTATTTATGAAAATAAAGCTCATAATTCAAGTCTTAACCGTAAATGACATGCCTTATGCTGATTATATTTGACAAAATTATGTTGGTAAACTACTTAAACTCTGAGGCCTATAGAGCTTCTTAGGCCAGGAACATCAATAAACTGGTCTCATTGTCAATTAGGCTTGAATGTGATTTCTCATTGTGGAATATGTAATATCAAACTTCATAAGTATGACATTAGTTTCTTAACTTTTACGCATTCATATGATGAAGTACATGAGGATAGGCGGTTCTTACCGTTCAAATAAGCCTTACATTACCCTTTTGTTTAGCCCGTTTGAACCCTTGTAGCTGTTTTATATCATATTTCTAATAGCTACAAATCTAGAATTTACCTACCTTATCGGGACAGTCATAGTTGCCTGTTTATCATGTTTATTTTGCTACTATGGTTGTGATTGAGACTATTATTGTCATTTGTGGGTGTAGTAGAATTTATTAGCAATTGTGTTGTATCCCTTATGTCGGAAAAGGAAGAAATATATGATGGAAAAGAAAAAGAAAGGAAAAGAAAAAAAAATTCAAAAAAGAAGTAGAAAAAAAAAAGAAAAAAACGTGAAAAAGAAGAAAAGAAGAAAAAAGAGATGCTTCATTTATGTTAAGGGAACAAAAAGATGGTAGTAGAGTCTAATGCATTGTTGGAGAGAAATTTTTTTTATCTCTCATATGTTGTCAAAGTTAAGATGATTTCTGTAACACCCCCATATACCAAGGTGCTCTACAAAGGACCACCCTAGCATATAAAGATGCTATCATCTCGGTTGCCCGAGGTAAGTATATCAAATATACCATCTAAGAACGTTTATCCAAAAGATAGAACTGTTTAAACAAGATACAACGAACTAAAGTTAACCAAAACTGTTTTATGACCAAAACTATCAAAAGTACTAATGTATAAACTGTCAGCGGAAGCTAGCGAGATGATCGGAGATGACTCAACCTCCATCCAAACCCGCAAGCTTTCCACAACCATACTTGCTCAATCAACTGCTCATCATCCCCGAATGGATCACCACAGTTTTGAAAACATTAACGGGGCCAGTCAACTGTATAATCAAGATAAGAAATATAGCACACAACAACCAAGCCAATCAACATACATTTCTCTAAACTCCATTTGTAACCAGTAACCGACTACACACCAAAGTGTGTAGCCCTGCCAGGTTCCCAGCGCAACAGGAGACCCTCACCGCCAGTGGGGGGACTGCAGCCTTGCCCACCTAAGTCCCGCTCATCGCAACGAGCGAATAACCCATGTCCATTAATGTGGACATCCCCCATGTGACGGGAACCACAAGGGGCGAATCAAGGGCGTAAAGACATTCCCGATGATCGATTCCACTCAGCCGATGATGCACCTCGAGAACCACAAACACACCAAACAATCAAACCAAATCATCCAATATATCATAATCACAATAACAATGTCAATTAATCAATCACATATATCTTAAATTCATTACACAACCGACTGAGTAGGGAAACCCTACCTTATGCAATCCAAGCATACACAAGCAGTCAATGACAATTCCCCCATGACATCGTCACCTATACACAATAATCACATACTTTCACTATAAACCATTCCCCCAAATTAATCCAAATTAGGGTTTGCACAAACTCTAATAATAACAATGATAAACTGATTAAGAATACTAGAGACTTACCACCATAAATAACACGGAAAACGATATCCAAAAGCTCACAATCGATCACCCTTGGTTTAGGAAATGATGAAGATGATTAGAGAAGTTTAGAACATCATTAGGTTTTGTAAAATAATGATTTAGAAACTGATTAGAAATTGCTCAACACGCTATTTATATTTCTCTAATCATTTTAATCAAAACCGCTAAAATAACCCGTCAGACCGGTTACTCGGACGAGTATTCGACGTACTCGACCGAGTAGCCCTACTCGACCGAGTTCCAACGCATCAGAACTCAAACTCAGGACACCAGACACCCTACTCGGCCGAGTAAGCCCTACTCGACCGAGTAACCCATGGTCAGAAAGCTGTGGTATTACAATTTCTTTAGTGGGTGTTAATTTATGCTTAATGTTGCAGATTTGGTTTTGGTTAGCAAGTGTAGCTGTGACTACCGTATTAACCTCACATATCCATACGTACCTCGGCACAATCCATTTCCGTACCTTCACCCATTAACCACCTTTATTGTCCTTGATACATGTGCTTTTATCTATGTTGTGGATGCGTATTAAGTTGGAGAAATTTCTATCACATTAGATTGCATGCCTGTTTCATAAGTTGAGTGAGGGTTCTATTTTTTTGTATCTTCACATATAACTCACCCTTACATACTTATGAGTGCATGAGTGAATCCGCGAGAATCCGACTAATTTGTCTCTCAAGATCGAAAGGTATTTGGTTATTGTCTATATTATGGTATCATGTTACATCTTGAGACTTGATCTGCGTTTTTCTATTACCCGTGCCTTTGAATTTGTTTTATTGGTAAACATTGGTCATTAATTTGTTATATGGATATTTTGGGATTTGTATGTGTATAAACATTAGCTCTGAGTTATTCATTCACCATTTGTATGATTGCCTTTTGTATTGTGTGTTTGCTTTGCTTAGGGATAAGCAAAGAGATGGTTTGGGGGAGTTTGATGAGTCATGTTTATATATATTTATATGCCTCCCCTTGGTTATTTTTAAGACGGTTTTGTGCTATTTTATGTCGATTATATGCCGTTTATATTAGAATGTCGATACTTCCGCCTTTTTGGTGTTTTAATGCAGATTAGATGCATTTGTGGAGCAATTGGACAATATGGAGCACCGCGGAGTCTGCAAGACGGAGCATGAAAAGATAGCACGAGAATCGAGAAGAAGATGAGAAGACAAGACACAAAGTAGAGCTGAAGCTAAAGTCACTCGATCGAGTGTTGCTATACTTGATCGAGTCGCGATAGTTAAATACTCGATCGAGTGTCCCAATACTCGATCGAGTGTTTCCTTATTTCCTGCTTTTCACGAAATTTTCTTAAGTCGGTTTATTTGTAATATAAATAGCAAGTTCGTAGATTATTATTAGGTTACGCTTTGATTCCGCCAAGAACTCTTAGAATACTTTATTTTACGCATTGTTTCAGATCTACCTTGCTACTTACGGTATTCTTAATCTTTCTTCATTAATTCAAGTTCTAGTTTCATCATTGCTTTCTTATTCATCTTTTGCATATTTACAATAATGTTTTCCATCTATCTTATTGTTGTTATTGTTATTAGTACGAGTAGCTAATTTATTCATGTAGGGTGAAGGGCGATCTAGGTTGTTAGAAGGGGGTTTAATTAATGAATTAATATTTTTTTTGGTGAAATGTGAAAATTATATTAATAATTAAGATAATGTCATACATTCACCAATAGACGCAAGCCATAACAACCCTACTACAAACTGCTAAATATATAACAAATTACATCCAAGGAGACCAACTCATACATTGATACTTAGAAGTCCATTTCCATTGCTGACCTCTGCTTTGCACTATTTGTTGCACAAATTTGACTACAATTGCAGGAAATGGAAGATAACAGTCCACCCTGCACACATTACGTACCCTCCACAGTTGATACACCAAGGCCAAAACAGCAGCACTGACAATCCTCTTTTTCATTAAGGACCTACATCTCCATGAGCTACACCATTCAAGAATCCCACTGCCAGGCAGAGCAACACCCAACCAGACCTTAAGCATTGCCCATCATTATCTACTGAAGCTGCAATGATATAGCAGATGAGACTGATCTTCAGGCTGGTCCAGACACATATCACAAGTACCATCCTGAATAACACCAAAACGCACTAGTCTATCCTTAGTGAGTAATCTTCCTTGGATAGCCAGCCACCCAATAAACGAATGCTTGGGCACATTGAAACGATTCCATACAACAGGATGCCAAGGAACCTTGGCCTGATCTCCTTGAAACCAAATGTAACCCTCAGAGATAGTATATCTCCCTGCATTAGTCCTCCATTGACCATTAGAGTAAGCAGGTTTAAATTGATCCTTGACCTGGCAAAGTTTCCTCCATGTCTAGGTTTAAATGAATTAATATTTAAATTGTTTTTTGTTGTTCAATTGTTATCTTAAATCTAATTGATTAATTACTGGCCAGGATTAGTTAATTAGTCTTGCATATTTGGATTATTGCCGACCGGATTAAGACTAATATAGGCTACGACAATTGAATTGACTAGCTTAATTATAGCGATCGCATGTTAAGTTTAGATCTAAAGGGTATATAGTATCAACCAGACATATAACCTTAAACAATATAATTGCTATGTTAATTAGTTAAATCACACACCCGGGATAATATACCTAGTGAACCCGATCCCTAGACCTTTTTATATTATTGAATTCACCTTTATTTACTTTGCAATTAGTTATAGAAATCAACTAACCAACTGATGTGAACATTATTTGCGCACATTTAGTCCCCTAATTGAGCCTATTTTGCATACTATTATAGCATTTCATGGCCATTTTATCCGTCAAAACCTTCCTATTTGCTTTTCTATCGCATTTCATATGTTTTGTAGAAAAGGAGATAATAAGGCGGAAATTCCCGTCTTTCGTGCATATTTGGAAGCTATTTGACGATATTTGATGGACTAGTATGAAGAGGAAGCGAGAACTAAAGACCAATCCCACAAGAATAAAATGGGAGTGAAGGAAAGGGAAGAATGGAAGAGAAAACGAGATAGCACTCCAATCCGTGCGGCTTCTCCTGAATCCGCCCGTCCTCCACAGCACAATCCGTGCGTCTTCCTCCAAAGACGCCCGGGCAGCAGCCACCAGAATCCGGCCGTCTTCACCCAAATCCGCCCGTCTTCCCCTGCTACAATCCGCCCGTCCCGACACCAATACGCACGGATTCCAGTCTAGCACAAATTCGTTTCTTCAAGCTTCAAAGAAAGAAGGGCGTCTCCCTGCTCAAATCTCAAAAGTGTAATTACTAGTTTAGCCCTTAGTTAACCCTAATGCATCCACCTAATTTCTACTCTAAATACCCCATTTTGTAAATAATCAAGGGGGATCCTTTTATCAAGTTTTCATTAGATTAGACACAAGCTCTCTTATTAGAAATTCCTCTTAGATTAGATTAGGAGTAGATTAGAATAGATTACTCTTTAATCTTTCCACAAATTACACATTAATCTTTCCATAATTATTGTTCAAGTTTATTATTCAAGTTTATTATTGGGTAATTGAAGATTATTGGGTTATTATTGGGAGATTGACAACCTTCTATCAATCATCAAGTTTCTTCTATTATTCTTTGCATTATTGTTTTGGAATCTCCATAGGTATAATCCTCTTAATCCTTGTTTTAATTATTGTTAATCTTTCTTACTTGTTCATCATGTTTTACCTTGTTAATATGATTGACAACCTTGTTAGCATGTTAAACTTGATAATGAATGAGTAGTCTTTTAGCTAGGATTAGTGGGTAATTAGAGGAAACCAACATGGGATTGATTCATGCTTAATCTAATATGTTTCATAATCAAATTGCTTGCTTGTTGTGATGTCAACTTTATGCACATGTTATATTTGATGAAATGCCAAGCCTATGAATCCTTGCATTTACAACCATCTCTTATCTATTCAACTTGACTTGTAAGATATAAACCAACTCGAGTCTTGTTAGACCATGCATAGAAGTTGATTCGGAGGAAAGTAAGTCGACTTGTAGGTGTTGTACAATCTAATCGATTCGGCTCCGGGACCCAACCCTTCCTAAGAACCGTAAGACATAAACCAACTCGGTTCCCCCACAACACTAATTGCTTGCAACTTTGTAAACATGTTTGTATGATCAACACCATGAATCCCCTATGACCCCATGATATCCTAGTACTTTTTATCATTTGTTTACATCCCTCTTTTATTGTTTGCTTTACTTTATTGTTTGCATTAGTCTAGACACAACTACAAACCCAAACAAATTGTGACAGTAGCATAAATTGAGATAGATAGACTTAGAACCCAAAGCACACCGTCCCATGGATCGACCTCGACTTACCGCTAACTAGTTGTTTGTTGAGTATTATAAATGTGTTTGATTGGATGTGACCCGACGACATCACCCATCAAAATGGCGCCGTTGCCGGGGATGGTGCTATGTGATTAAGTTCTTACTTGTTTGTCTATTTTAATTGTGCTTTACCTTTGAGGAACTTGTTCCTCAAGGTGAGTTTTTACCGTTTTCTTGTAGTTTCCATGCTTGTAGTTGTTTCCTTGTCTTAGCTATGATGGCTCAAGACTTGACACATGGAGTATGTGGTAGATTCTTTGAGTATGACTATGGGTATGGGGAGTTTGAGGAGCAAGTCAACACAAACCTACCTTACTACTTGTACAATGAAAATGCTAACTACTACCCCAATTTTTCCTACCAAAATCACCACATCCAATATCCACAACAACCACCCACTCAATACCCACTTCATAATGAGTTTCAATTGCCACAATACAACCACTTTCACACTTACCCACAACAAGAAGATGAACCCATTCAAAATGTGATTCTCCAAATGATGGGAGATCAACAAAAATTCTTCAAACAAATGATAGAGGAGAGGCAAAAGAGGGACAATGTTCTTCAAGGCATTGTTGCCCAAGGTGAGGAATTGGAGATTCAAATTGCCCAATTGAAAGAATCCCAAGTAACCACTCCTTACCACCGTTTTTTGGACATTGAGCATGAATGCGAATTTGAAGTAGTAACTTTTGATATGGAAAATGAGAAATGGGAAGAGCCAATATCCTTGAGCTCTTGTGACTATGAAAGTGTTGTGTTCGATGAGGAAGACATGAGGTTGAGTAAGCCAAATACTATTAACCTTTGTGAGTATGAGGGTGTGTCTTTTGAAGTGAATGTTGAGACATTGGAGAAAGAGTTGAATGTAGCCCCCATCTATGATTCGTATGAAGATAGCAACAATGATGATGAGCCTAATGGATAGATTCGTAATATCACCTTGCTTGAGGAGGCTATCCTTGAGACATTTGAGATACCCTATCATGAAGAAGAACGTCCTTCCCTTATTCTTCGTGAAGACCACTTGACACCTATCATGGAGCCAATGATCATTGAAGAGGATATGGTAGATCTTGTTCAAAAGGCCAAAGTATCATACAAGAGCTACTTGGTGTAAAAGCTCAAAGAGAAAATTGCTCGTGAAGCCACTTGTGAAGATTCGGCGCTCACAATGACAACTTCTAAAGAACTCGATCATCAATGCCATGAAAATTCTCCTTCCACCTTGGAAGGATTGAAAAATCAAAATGCTATCATCATCACCAAGATTGAAGAAGAAGTTGGTGAGTGGAAGTCTACGGATGAAAATGAACCACACTTCATGCCTAGTGTTGACAAGAATCATGG
Source organism: Silene latifolia (assembly GCF_048544455.1). Taxonomy (NCBI): domain Eukaryota; kingdom Viridiplantae; phylum Streptophyta; class Magnoliopsida; order Caryophyllales; family Caryophyllaceae; genus Silene; species Silene latifolia. The sequence goes on along the minus strand of NC_133535.1, from coordinate 119,615,059 downwards.
GCTTATTGGTTTGAAGCATCGGGAAAGCTCTAGTGCCAAGGACAAGGTGAAAGAAAAGATATATGACAAACTTCCTTGGCCAAATTTCATATTCAATTTGAGAAATCCATACTTATGCTTATTTGGAGCTTGTTCACAAGCTTTTGATCTCTTATTAAGAGCCTTGAGCTCTATGTTTAAGAACTTATACGATTTGAACTAGTTTGGTGGAGTCCTATCTCAAACCACCATTTGTAAGATATTTCTTGGACCCTTTACTTTGTATAATATTGTACATTATTGCATTTGCATCTAATTTCTTGCATGAGAGTGGTGAGACAGAGAGTCATCTTACATTTTTAATAAGCAAATTTCAGGAAAAGAAAAGGAGGAATGGAAAATCGGTGAAAGGGTATGTTATTGCAAGGAAAAGAAAAGAAAAAGGAAGAAAAGGGAGCTGAAGACGCCCGTCCCAAGGCCTGGACGCCCGTCCAGGACCCACGTCAGAAGAATGGTTGACGCTGTAGCAGAAGACGGGCGGATCCAAGCAAAGACGCCCGTCCTGAAAGAAGCCGTCCGTATTCTTCGCGGGACGCCCGTCCCGTATGTCATCTAAAAACAAGATCTTGCGTTGCACCAGAAGCCGGGCGGATTTAATCCAAGACGCCCGTCCCAATTCCCAAGACGCCTGTCTTTTTCCTGCTCTCAACTTGGAAAAATCCCTGCATCAGAATCCGCCCGGATTCAGGCCAAGACGCCCATCTTCTATTCTCACAAGACGCCCGTCCCGAAGAGAATCCGCCCGGATTGTCCCATTTTTCTCGGATAAACCCGACAGGGCCCACCCTTATCCGCTCGGATTCCCCCTTTCTTCTATATAATCACCCCCTTTCTCCCTCATTTCTTTACCTTATCAAACCCTAAAACACTCATATCCATCCTCAAAATCACACACCCCCCCCCCTCAAAAACACTTCCACCCATCAAAATGGCGCCATTGATGAACCTCAAGGGAAAGGCTAAGAAATTGGTTGAATCCACCGGAAAGAAACGCAAGGGATCATCCTCTTCAATTCCACGGGAGGTAGTGCTACCAAGGAACTCCCAACCCATAATGAGGGGAGGAATTGAACAACTTGACTACTTCCAAGAGGTGCTATTTGAATCCGATGACCACCGCAAGAACTTCGTCAAATTACTAGGTAAGAACTACGAACCCACTCAATTCGTAGATATTAGGGTGTTGGAAATCCTTAAGATAAGGTACCCTACCGAGATGTTCTTTGATGGTATTGGCATTGGGAAACTTTTCCATGCCCATGAGGAGACGTACCTTAGTCTCACCCTTGAATTCTTGAGTAGCCTTCGCATTTTGACGAATACCCACACCAATGTGGGCATGGAGTTTAGGTTGTGCAACCTAGACCATCATCTTTCACTTGAGGAATTCGCCTACATTTTCGGTCTTGAAGTGCCCGCCAACTATACCGAAAAACCCGATAATTTCGGTGTGGACCTTCTTTGGAAGGCTATCTCCGGGAGGGATTTTACCCATCCAAAGCAATGCCATACCTTCGCCATCCAACATCCGGTGATTCGATTCACCGAGTGCTTTGTGGCCGGTACCATCAATGGGAGGTACGAACAAGATAGGTGTACTCTCATCGATTTAACTTTTCTTGAATCCTATTTGAATGTTCGAGCAGTGAGGCGTTATAACTTCAATACGCCACTTGAGATACTTACTAGGTTTCATGATTTTGCTCAAGGGACCACCCAACTCAAGACCTTCGTGATGGGAGGTCTAATTACTATTTTGGCCCACCACCTTTGTCCCGGGTTCAATGCCCGAGGGACCTATACTCCTCTTGAGGGGAGGACTTTGATTGATGAGCACACCATCTTCAACCATCACCGATGGTGTAACTACACTCAAGACGGGAGTGTAGAGTGGTACACCAAAGGATGCACTTCAATCATCCTTGAAGGTTGGAAGATACCGGGCATTGACCCAATATTGAGCCCATATTCGCCTCCACCAAGCTACCTCCTTGATATCCAAATTCTTGACAATCCCCCTCAAAGGGAAGAGCCGCACCGCTAAATACCTCGTGGAGCACCGGGAAGTCCTATTCGCCCACCCTCCTATGTACCTATCCCACCATACACTACCCCGTATACCGAATTTAGGCCGGCAATCCCCAATACCCCGGGTATTAATGATTTGATGGCACTCATGAATAGAGTGGACCTCGGAGTATATGAAGGGAGGGTCGACAACTACTTGGCCCTTTACCCCCAATACTATAACATGTCTCAACAAGGGTATGTCGACCCCAATGGTCCTAAGCCCTCTTGGGCACAACCGGAGCTCTTGTTCCCTAATCAAGGGAACCAAGCTTGGGATCGCGACAGCGGAGGGCATTCTAGCCAAGGTGGAGGGTACTCGGGTCAAGGGGAAGAATTTGACCAAGGAGGGTATTGGGGCCAACCAAGAGGGTATGACCAAGCCGGGAGCTCTCACCAATATGGCTACCAAGATGAGGAGGATGACGAGTGAAAGAGGCCTACCTCACCACCTCCATTTGTATGATACCCATCTCTCCCCCTCTCTTTTGTATATACATTGCATTTAGTGTAGTCTTCGTATGCATTTGTATTATTTTTCATATTGCATTTACATTAGTTAGTTCATATATTGTAGTTTGCATTGTATTATATCTCACATGATTCACGTAGATAGGAGCATATAGATTAGAATTCATGCATAGTCACTAATGGCCAAACCTATTCTTTTCTACACTAGAAATAGTGTTTAAATCGGTTTGGGAAGGTTTGATCATAAGTGACCACAGTTTACTAGAAATCATGCATCATATAGTATAGTTTAGATTGCATTCATTTGTTATATATGTCATATAGAATTACATTTAGTTAGAGCATGCATTCATTCATATCATATCATTGCATTTGTACTTTATTTCAAAAAATCAAAAATCCAAAACATGTATTTCTTTTTCATTCCTACTCCTACATGTACATTGAGGACAATGTCCAAAATAAAGTGGGGGATGGGAATTTATATTCCAAAAATGATAAAAATTGAAAAATTTCTAAAAATCACAAAAATATGTCCTTTAATTTCATAAAATCAAAAACCATAAAAAATTGAAAATTTGAAAAACCAAAAACAAGTTCATTTCCTTTTGTAGGGTAGTCTTGTATATATTTTGTATATATTATGTTTGTTCTATCCTTGTTCACATTGATTGACTACGCCACATCCGAAACATGAGGATATTGAAGACCGCATGGTATGATCTTTCCAATCTCCTTTTTCCTCTTTATGTTAATGACTATGTGGCTTTATTTTGATTGATGCGGTATAACAATGTGAACTTATGACTTGCATTTAGTTTATATGTCATATTAGTTGATAAAATCACTTGCATTAGGATGTATATAATAGTTGCATCATGGCATATAGTTGCATTTGGATAAAATATTTTGAAAAGTGCCTAATTGAGAACTTTGACAAGAGCAACTAAGCCATTACAAATACTTTTTCAACTTAAGACTTTGCCTGCTAGAATGGTACACCCTAGATTGTGTCATACTAGTGTCTTTTGACCCATGACCCAAAGCCTAGTCAAGGGTTTGCATGTGAGCCACCTTTCCAACCCCGTGATGCGATGTGGACTTGGTTAACTTGTCTAGGTGACCTTGATTGACTTTGTGGTAAGGCAACCCAAAAATACTTTCTATCAATAAGCTTGAAGTGCTCATTTCGAAAATTTTGTTATGTGGAAGTAATTTATTGCTAAGGAAACCTCAAATGTTATGAAATGTTGAGAAATTTAGTTGTTTTGATGGAGGCGTACCACTTCGATGTGCTTTGGAGAGGGATCCATTGAATTGGGCCCCCACACGGTTGTGAATTCGACCGCCCAGAGACAGAGTGACTATCACCCCGAAAAGCTATTGTCTAGAGGTTAACCAGTTGCCTAATAAGCGATTGGCGAAAGCAAAGGACACTAGCCCGAAAGGGACAAACCCCATCTTAAATTTTTGAAATGTGAAAGTTGAATGAGGTCAATTTTTGAATACTAGTCATATCCACCCTTTGTTTATAACGATTTGAGAATTTCATTCCCAAAAAGCCTTTTTGTCAAGCCACTTTGTCGAGCCTGGGACGATCCATGACCTTTACTTTTGTAGAGAATTCGAGACTTGTCATGTCATATGCTACTAGCATCATAGGGATCATCATTCCACCACCATCCGATTGCTCTTGACGAAAACATTTGGAAATTGAGGACGAAAGTAGTCTAGTTTAACACCATTTGGAGGTGATTTAGTGCCATCCTCTTAGCCTTAGTAATTTGTTGAACTAGTATTTGTGAAGGATTATATGCTCTTAAATTTGTTCTCTTTTAGTTGCCTCCGCCACTTGATGAGGAAGTGGCTATTCCTTTTGTAGATGCATCCATTACTTGATTTTGTGTGCTTAATGTTTGGATGTGTCGCCATTTTGGCAAGACCCACCTTGCCTTACAAGAAGGCATCCTACCTCATGGTTGTCTTGTTGTGAGTTGAAGGGGCGGAGTGAGACCCGCTAATTGTCTCACATCGGTTATGTTATTAGGATAGTTTAAATAAAGGTCTAGTTTTTGTCACCTCTTTACTCGGGATGAGTAAAGGTTCGGTTTGGGGATATTTGATGTGAACATTATTTGCGCACATTTAGTCCCCTAATTGAGCCTATTTTGCATACTATTATAGCATTTCATGGCCATTTTATCCGTCAAAACCTTCCTATTTGCTTTTCTATCGCATTTCATATGTTTTATAGAAAAGGAGATAATAAAGCGGAAATTCCCGTCTTTCGTGCATATTTGGAAGCTATTTGACGATATTTGATGGACTAGTATGAAGAGGAAGCGAGAACTAAAGACCAATCCCACAAGAATAAAATGGGGGTGAAGGAAAGGGAAGAATGGAAGAGAAAACGAGATAGCACTCCAATCCGTGCGGCTTCTCCTGAATCCGCCCGTCCTCCACAGCACAATCCGTGCGTCTTCCTCCAAAGACGCCCGGGCAGCAGCCACCATAATCCGGCCGTCTTCACCCAAATCCGCCCGTCTTCCCCTGCTACAATCCGCCCGTCCCGACACCAATACGCACGGATTCCAGTCCAGCACAAATTCGTTTCTTCAAGCTTCAAAGAAAGAAGCCCTTCCTTCGTATAATACCGGCGTCTCCCTGCTCAAATCTCAAAAGTGTAATTACTAGTTTAGCCCTTAGTTAACCCTAATGCATCCACCTAATTTCTACTATAAATACCCCATTTTGTAAATAATCAAGGGGGATCCTTTTATCAAGTTTTCATTAGATTAGACACAAGCTCTCTTATTAGAAATTCCTCTTAGATTAGATTAGGAGTAGATTAGAATAGATTACTCTTTAATCTTTCCACAAATTACACATTAATCTTTTCATAATTATTGTTCAAGTTTATTATTCAAGTTTATTATTGGGTAATTGAAGATTATTGGGTTATTATTGGGAGATTGACAACCTTCCATCAATCATCAAGTTTCTTCTATTATTCTTTGCATTATTGTTTTGGAATCTCCATAGGTATAATCCTCTTAATCCTTATTTTAATTATTGTTAATCTTTCTTACTTGTTCATCATGTTTTACCTTGTTAATATGATTGACAACCTTGTTAGCATGTTAAACTTGATAATGAATGAGTAGTCTTTTAGCTAGGATTAGTGGGTAATTAGGGGAAACCAACATGGGATTGATTCATGCTTAATCTAATATGTTTTCATAATCAAATTGCTTGCTTGTTGTGATGTCAACTTTATGCACATGTTATGTTTGATGAAATGCCAAGCCTATGAATCCTTGCATTTACAACCATCTCTTATCTATTCAACTTGACTTGTAAGATATAAACCAACTCGAGTCTTGTTAGACCATGCATAAAAGTTGATTAGGAGGAAAGTAAGTCGACTTATAGGTGTTGTACAATCTAATCGATTCGGCTCCGGGACCCAACCCTTCCTAAGAACCGTAAGACATAAACCAACTCGGTTCCCCCACAACACTAATTGCTTGCAACTTTGTAAACATGTTTGTATGATCAACACCATGAATCCCCTATGACCCCATGATATCCTAGTACTTTTTATCATTTGTTTACATCCCTCTTTTATTGTTTGCTTTACTTTATTGTTTGCATTAGTCTAGACACAACTACAAACCCAAACAAATTGTGACACTAGCATAAATTGAGATAGATAGACTTAGAACCCAAAGCACACCGTCCCATGGATCGACCTCGACTTACCGCTAACTAGTTGTTTGTTGAGTATTATAAATGTGTTTGATTGGATGTGACCCGATGACATCACCCATCACCAACCTTCAAGAAAATTGTTACTTTAAGACAGATTAAAGAATTAGCAAACTAGACTATTACCGCCTCTCTGTGGATACGATACCCTTACTTATCGCTGAATATTAGTATGTACCGAGTTAGAATTACTTTTATTTAAGGGACATGACTTTACCCTTATCAAATGGCTTTGGAAAGACAATTAAAAATTACATCTCCAAGCATTTTTGAAAGCTTAAGCTCGTATTCTTTTCATAGTAGCTCGTATTTTTGAGAGTACATTACAATTAAGTTTAAGCTCGTATTCTTTTCATAATAACTCGTATTCATTTCATAATAGCCCGTATTCTTTGCATGTGAACTTTATTTTCCATTAGGAATGAAATTAAGTACGCGATCGAGTCCAAGGATACTTATGTCATTAGCTCAGATTGTAAAGTGTAAAGTTGCTGTGACTTTTATTTGCTCTAACATCACCCCATTGGGCCCCTTGATAATTTTGTCACGTAGTGCAGGGAACACTTAAGAGTCTATCCATTTTTGAAGATCCTATTCGAAGGAAGAATAACCAACTTGTTAGCTGACTCCCTCGCTCGATTCTAGCTCCAAGATCGGTCCGTGTGACGGATCCTTTAGTTGGCATAGTACACAGGATTTTGTTGATTCTATTTGTAAAATTGATTTGGCTACTGTAACTTTGTTCCCTAACCCGCCCCCTTAATGTACTCTACAAACTCGAGTTTTGTTAATCAAATTCTCACACCTTTTTCGCAAAAAAAAAAAATAGCTCGTATTCTTTTCATAGTAGCTCGTATTTTTGAAAGTACATTACAATTAAGTTTACAATTAGTCTCATTGTAGACGGGTATATCCGTATATAGATGTGGACATGTCAAATAATCTCATTTTTGCATGAATAGTAACCCCCACCATCCCACTTGTTGTTTGTATTTTTATGTAAGTGGTCACATATTTGAACTGTCTACAACTTTAGACGGATATTGTCCGTCTAAAGTGAGATTTATTGTTAAATTTAAGCTTGTATTCTTTTCATAGTAACTCGTATTCTTTTCATAATAGCTCGTATTCTTCATGTGCGTTCAATTTACGAGTTCATAGACATTGAAGAAGAACAATCAGAATTGATTGGACTTAAACGAGTATGAAAGTCTTCCACATTAGGGAACAATGTAAGTTTGTCGTTTAAGAGAGGTTTAGAGGGGGGTTTGCAATTATCATTTTGTTACACTGAGGTTTGCAATTATCATATAGAGTCGGGATCCGGTGAGAACTCCTAAATATTTGAGGATTGAGGATTAGTGAATACAATATCACGGGTTCTTCAATACAATATCATGAAAAAAAAATAGACTTGTCCAAAAAAAAAAATTTTTTTGAAAAAAAAAAATTTTTTTTTTTTTGCACAACTGCTTTTTTTCGTGTGATATTGTTTCGAATAACCTGTGATATTGTATTGAACAACCTGTGATATTGTAATGAAATCCTCAATCCTCAAAAAGATAGTGTGTACTCACATGATCCCATTCCTATATATATATATATATATATATATATATATAATCAATGGGATAAAAGAGTACCTCTGTAATCATTACTCTTATATGTCAAACCTTTCATCAAGGTATTCATTATTAAGTAATTAATTTTCTGTGATTGGATAATACATTACTTACCCACCCTCTTTAATAGTACAACTATCCGTGATTGGGTTGTATACAACTTATCGGACATGACCTCGAAAATTGGCCTTCAAATTTGGCTTTTGCGGTATGGTGGTTATGGAGGTGGAGAAATTGTCGAGTGTTTGATGAGATTTCCTAGAATACGTATACGTTTTTTAGGCAATGAATTTGGGAAGTGATTAATGTTAACAAGAGTATGGAGGCTGGAATTGGGACGACAGAACGAAGAAGTCAAGAAATTTTTGTCCGATGGCTCGCTCATCCTGAGCATTGTTTAGCTTTGATTATGGATGGGGCTTCGAAGGGCAACCCAAGTGTTGCTGGGGCCATGGGTATGGTATTATTCGAGATTCTTCATGTCAAATCTTGGAAGCGTTCACGGAGAAATTGGGTAAAGCGAATGTTATGCGAGCAGAATTAATGGCCCTAAGAATTGGTTTGATGAAGCTTTAGAACGTCATATAACTTGGCTCATTATTTAAACTGACTCGAAGGTGATTATTAATTTCATAGAATTCGAGCTTAATGTTCCGACGATTGCCCATGTAACACCCTCACATACCAAGGTGCCTTACCAAGGACCACCCTAGCATGAAGACTCTTACCGTCTCGGTTGCCCGAGGCTAGTATATCAAAAGTAACTATTCCAAAACATTTATTAAAGTATATAAAGTTAACGATTACATTGTCTCAAAACCAACTCAAAAGAAATGTTTACTAATCTCAAAAACAACTGAAATCAAAACAGCTAAACTCGTAACAGCGGAAGGTAGACTCGAAGTGATGACATCCGATCTCGTCCCCGCAGCTAAAGACAACCATCACCTGTCACAATCTCCTCACCATCCCCAAATGGATCACCACAGATTTACAAAACAACAACGGGGCCAGTTCACTATATAATTAATATAAGATAAAATACAACAATGTCAAAAGCAACTGTTCCACAAACACTTCTGATACCGTCGTTTTAGTACCAAAAACAAGTACCTAAGTACTACTAACTGAAGTCAGCGGTAAGTAGGGTCGATCTCCACAGGGAGGCTATTGTTTCTACTTGCTCAACTAAGTCTGTCTGAGTCACTGAATTGGGGCGTTTGAGTTGATAATAAAACTAAACTAACTAAAGCAATTAGAATAAGAAATAAGCTAAGGTAGTAAGAAAATTATGATTTAAACAATAAAGAGGAAATAGCTAGGATTGCCGGTTCACCATGGTGTATAAGGTTTATAGGTCACAAGTCAGCCACATGTCTCAGTCTAAGGGGCAGTGAATATCTTCTTTCGGTCTCAATTCGCCCTAAAATACTACTAACTTAACTTTCGCCCTCATTAGAGTATTCTAATGTGTTGTAGCGGGTCTCACTCTTTCCAATCTTTCGATCCAGGTTAGAGTTTATTAATTATGATTCAATGCTACAAGTGACAACATAAACATGAGAAAAGCAACAGATCTGCGAACCCAGTTAAGAACCGTCAACAACAGATTTGCAACTCAGTTAAAGGTAAGGTCTAGTCAGTCTCTAATGAGAAGGGTAGTGGAAAGGTCCTTTCGGTACGCTATCCGCCCTAGATTCTTCCTAAATAGCTTTCGCTTTGATTAGGGTAGTCTATTGTTCATAGCAGGTCTTAATTCATTCAAATCTTTCGATCTAGGTCTGAATTCTACCGAATTAATTAATGAGTCGCATGCATTCAACTAATCAATTACCATTATATGCTATGATTAAAAATTCTCACATGAAAACTACCAGATCTAATTAAAACATTACTACAAATCCGCCATGGCTCCCCTAAATCCTAGCAAAAAGGGTATTAGCTACACATGATATTAATAGAACTAATAACAATAATTGAAATAACTAATTTTGACATAGCAATAAGATGAATTAATAGAAATAACATAATTGAAATAAATAATTTTCACATAGCAATAAGATGAATTAATAATTATTGGAGATTGAGTCAACCAAAAAATGAAGAGATAGAGTGAGAAACAAAAAGAAAGAAAAGGCGATTCTTAAACCTTGAAAATACCCTAAAAATGTCGATTGACTGCTCTAACGTAGAGCAATTTCCCACTCTAGTCTCTGGATTAAATAAAAACACAAAAATATCAAATAATGAGACCGTCCCTACCACTGTTGTTCCTGTTCCTACGGTGGTTGTGGGTGGTCCAGGTAGTTCTGAGGTTACAAAAACGAAAAGTGTGAATGAAGTTGTTGGGATCCCTTCTTATGACCTGGATTCTCTGATTCCTGAGGAAGCGGAATGGGAAGTTCAGCGGAAAAGGAAGGGGAAGAAGCAACTGTTTTCTATTGAAGAAGAACCTGCGGATCTACTCCAATTTACAGAAGATGATGTTAAGGATGAACTTGAGTATTAGAAAGACTCTGTCTTTTGCTTTGTTTTGGGTGCGAATTCTCCGGTTGAGGTGTTGGATGGCTTCATTCGGAGGATTTGGGCTAAATTTCCTATTGACAAAGTCTCTTTCCTCCCGAATGGGGTTTTCCTTGTTCGGTTCTCTACCAGTGCTGCTAAAGATCTTGTCTTAAAGCTAGGGCACTTCCTGTTCGACAATAAGCCCCTTATTGTTCGTCCTTGGATTGCTAATGTTAACCTGGTGAAAGAAGAGGTTAAGGAAGTTCCTGTATGGGTAAAGATTCACAACCTCCCGCTAAAATTTTGGGGAAAATGCTTACCTAAGATTGCAGGGTTGTTGGGGAAGTTTATTCGAAGTGATGCTGCGACTGAGGAGAAGACTAGGCTTGGGTTTTCTCGTGTGATGGTTGAAGTGCCATTTGGCAGGGCTATTCCTGAGAAAGTCAAATTCTTGGACGAGGATGGGATAGTGGTTAGTCTGAAGGTGGATTTTGAATGGAAGCCAATTCTATGTAAGAAATGTAATGGAATTGGTCATGAAACCAGTAAGTGTAAGAAGCCTCAGACTGCCTCTGTTCCTCAATCAGGCAAGGGTAATGGGAAGAAACAAGAGTGGAGGCCAAAAGTGAAACAAGCTACAAAGGTTGCTTCTTTACCAGTGACTCCTCCTGTTATCAATCCCCCAGAGGAATTGGTCACGCCTGTTGAGAAACCTAATGCGTTTCAAGTTTCTTGGAGTAGGAATGGGAAATATCACATGGCACATACTCCTGCAAGGAATGTCATCAGGCTGAGTAGGCAAGAACTGCTGGATAAGGGTCAGAGTAAGCTTGGTCATGATTCGTTTATGGAAAACCTTAATACTGCGACACCTAAAGTAGGAATTGGAATAATTGGTAGTGTATTACCTCCTTCTGGGGGTAATGCATAATTTCGGTTTTTGGAAAGTTAGGGGAATAAATAGCCTATCTAAGCAAAATAGTATTAAATGGTTCCTTTATCATAATCAGATAGGTCTATTTGGTCTCCTTGAGACAAAGGTGAAGCCTTTGTCTCTAAATACTGTTAGGACTAATTTATGTGCTCAGTGGTGTATTACTACTAATACTCATCTTCATAAAGGTGGGAAGATTTGGGTATTATGGAATCTTGCCCTTTTTAAAGTCCAAATTCTTGCCTATCATGCTCAGTTTATTCATTTGCATATCACTGATATAGGAACTGGGTATGGTTTTCATCTCACTATGGTTTATGCTATGAATGATGTGGGTGAGAGGAAAGATTTGTGGGCACATTTAACTGGTTTTAGAAGAAGTATTAAAGGGGCTTAGGTGGTTTGTGGTGATTTTAACACAGTTTTAGTGGCCTCTGAGAGATTAGGTGGTTATAGTACTCCTGAGGAAATGGATGATTTTAATGCTTGTATTGCTGAGTGTGGGATAACTGATAGTCCTGCTGTGGGTTCATTGTATACGTGGAGTAATAAACAGGATGTTTCCTCAAGGGTGTATAACAGGTTGGATAGGGTTTTGGTAAACAAGACCTGGCTTGATGATAATAGTGAGATGTATGCACACTTTTATCCTGAAGGTATCTTCGACCACACTCCTTGTGTGGTGCAGACACATAGGAATTGGGATAGGAAGAGACGAAGCTTTAAATACTTAAATATGTGGAGCCAGGCAGATGAGTTTCAAAACTGTGTTCTGAATGTGTGGAGTAAGCATTGGTATGGCACCCGAATGTATCAGCTGGTCTGCAAATTAAAAGCTCTTAAGAGACCTTTAAAGCAGCTCAGTAGTGCCAACTTCAATGACATTGAGAATAATACTGCTAGGGCAAGAATGCATTTAGAGTATATCCAGGAGCAAATTAGGGGTGATCCTTTTAATTCTGACTTGGTACAACAAGAACTTGAAGCATCTAGCAGTGTGAGGTGGATGGAGAAAGCCTGCAATGAATTTCTTTTGTAAAAATCAAAAGCTACTTGGGTTGATATGGGGGACAATAATACAAAATATTTTCATAGTATAATCAAAGGCAGGCAAGTAAGAAATAAAGTGTTAAGAATTGAGGATCCTACTGGTAAAATTTGTGATGAACCTGCAGCAATCCAGGGTGCTTTTCTGGAATTTTATACTTCCCTTCTTGGATCCTCTGATGATGTTATTCCTATTAGTCAGTCTGTTGTTCAAATGGGTAGGTGCTGTACTTCTGATCACCAGGTTTTATTGATGACCTCTATCACTGATAAGGAAATCAAGGAGGTTATGTTCTCTATTCCTGTCCATAAGGCTGCAGGGCCTGATGGATACACTAGTGCCTTTTTTAGAGATTCTTGGGATATTGTGGGAGGGACTGTGTGTGTTGCTATCCAGGATTTTTTCCACTCTGGGAAAATGCTTAAACAGCTTAACCACACCCTTATTACACTTATTCCTAAATGTGAAATACCACAGAATGTTACCCAATTTACACCTATCTCTTGTTGTAATGTGGTATACAAGTGCATCTCCAAATTGTTGTGCAAGAGATTGTATGATGTGCTCCCTCATATTATCAGTGATAACCAAGGAGGGTTTATAAAAAGAAGGAGTATTGTTGAAAATATCTTAATCTGTCAGGATATAATCAGAATGTACAATAGGAAGTCTGTCTCCCTTAGATTTCTTCTCAAGGTTGACTTAAAGAAAGCTTATGATTCTGTGAGTTGGAGCTTCTTGGAGGAGATGATGATAGCTTTGAACTTTCCTGGACAGTTCATTGGTCTGGTAATGGAGAGTGTAAGAACTGCAACCTACTCTTTGGTGCTTAATGGAGATATGTTTGGGTTTTTCAAAGGGGAAAAGGGGTTGAGGCAAGGTGATCCTTTGTCCCCTCTCCTCTTTACTATTGCAATGGAGTATTTGAGTAGGGTTTTGACCTATGTTACAGACACTATGAAGTTCAAGTACCATCCCTTATGTGCTCCTCTTAAGCTATCCCACCTCATGTTCGCTGATGACTTGTTATTATTTAGTAGAGGGGATGTTGCTTCTATAATGGTGCTGCTGAGGGCCTTTGCTACGTTCTCTAAAGCCTCAGGCTTGCTCATGAGTCCTTCCAAGACTAGTGCCTATTTCAATGGAGTAGATGCTGGGGTGAAGCAGGATATCTTGCAAGTGGCTGGGTTTTCTGAGGGTAGACTTCCATTTTCATACTTGGGAGTTCCCATCACTGCTGGGAGAATGAAAAAAGTAGAAGGTCAGATTCTAGTTGAGAAGCTTATCAGTAGAATCAGAAGTTTTGGCTCAAAGAAACTCTCGTATGCTGGCAGGTTGGTGCTTGTTAATTCAGTGTTAACGGCATTATATAATTATTAGGTCAACATTTTTATCATTCCAAAAGGTGTGCTTAATAGACTAAATGCCATTTGTAGAAGTTATCTTTGGGATGGCAAAAGTGAATTGATGAGAGTTCCTCTTGTGAGCTGGGATAAGGTGTGTGCTCCTAAAACTGAGGCTGGACTGGGTATTAGGGATAGTTACTCATGGAATGTTGCAGCCATAGGTAAGTTGGTGTGGTGGATTTACTGTAACCCTGATAAGCTATGGGTTAAGTGGGTTCACCAAGTCTACTTAAAAGGTACACCCTGGTCTGATTATACGTCCTCTGGTGATATTAGTTGGGGATGGAAATCAGTCTGTAAGGTGAGAGATAAATTGAATGCAGGTTACCAGGATGGTCATTGGATGCTTGATGCTAAGGGTTACACAATGAGTAGTGGCTATGAGTTGTTAAGGACTAAGTTCCAGGTTGTTTCTTGGGATAAATATGTGTGGAGTGACTGGAATATTCCTAAACATAGCTTTGTTGGTTGGTTGATTGCACGAGAAGCTCTACAGGTAAAGGCTAAACTGTTTGCCTTAGGGATTTCTCAGGATGATCAATGTCTGTTGTGTGGGATTGCTGTTGAGACTCATGAACACTTATTTCAGCAGTGCCTCTACAGCCAGCGTATTCTCAAGGTGATGGCTGATGATGTCCAAGTAGTGTTCTCTGCTGGGGCATTATTTGCAGGAATTTGGAATCAGGTAAGGTCTGGTGTCCAGTAGAAGGTAATGATGTGTGCTTTTATGGCAGCAGTTTACTCCATCTGGATGCAGAGGAATTGTGTTCGTGTTGAAGGCAGTCTGCTTAGGCCTGAAGTTTTGATACATCAGATCAGGCAGATGCTTAAACATAGGCTTAAGGCTAGGCTTACTCATGTGTATGATCGTAGAGATGTTGATTGGTTGAGTAGGGTTAGCTTTTTGAATTGAAATCTCCTTTATAGGTGATTTCTGATGTTTGTGGAAATTGTATTAGTTTGTAATAGTTTGTTATGTGCTTAATGAAATCTTACCTTTCACAAAAAAAAATAAAAAAAATAAACTAGTTAATTCTAATAAACGAATGATAGCAATCAAGAGAGTAAAGGAATCAAGAGAAGATGTAATTAAGAATTAAAACTATAATTAAATTACTAGAGAAGAGGGAATAGGAATTACAGAAGTATGAGATCCGGAATAAGAGAGAGAGCAAAGTAACGTGATATTAGGTTGAATGATAAGGAAAAAGTGATGGAAGAAGTCCCCCCCCCCCCCCCTTTATTCTAACCTAATTATCTCTTATATAGTAGAAGAGATATTTATTATAAGATAAAACTAAATATAGGATAGTCTCGACATAAAATAAGTTGCGTCCGACTCGATTAGCTCGATCGAACAACATAAAGTTGTTCGATCGAGAGGTTTCCTCAGCGAAAGTTCTCGACCGAATGATAAGGACCTTGATTGAACACATTAAGGGCTTAAGGTGGTCGATCCAAAAGAGTAGCTGGTCATTCGAAATGTAAAGAGGTCGATCAAAATGTATATATTACATAGCTCTCGATCGAGAGCTTCAGCGCGTAATTTCTTGCTTTGCACACTGAACTTCAAACGGCCGCCATTTCTTTGTTACTTGTCCGAGTCAAGCTATTTTTGTGGCGTTGGAAAGCTAAGAGGATAAGAATTCACCTCCAATTGGAATCACCTAATTATCATTTGTAGAACTTGAGATATGGCTCTTCAAAGTAGACACTAGTAGTTTGAAGCTCTTCCTTTGCTCGCCTAGCTTCTTTACTTAAATGCGCACCTCAAATTAGTAGTTTCCAAGCTCCAACTCAACTCATCTCCTAAATGCATGCATAGGAACATGTTTTAGGCTTGATTATGCTCCTCTCCGGTTCATACATGCAAATAATACAAGACAAACCAAAGTAGACTATTCGGGGGACATTTGTAGCTAAATACTACTAAATATGCATAGAAATGTTTGCAAATAAAGTACAAAATGCCTATACAAAATGCACACATCAAACATACCCAAACCAAACCTTTGCTTGTCCCCAAGCAAACTAAATGCAACTAACTAATGGAACAGAGTTAACCTCAGAGTTAGCTACAAATCGTCCACCTAAACCAATTTAGTGCAATAAATTAACAAAACAACAATGTTGTCAATGCAAACGAGTTATAGAGATGTTTATAAAAGTAGCTGAACCGTCGACCTTGCAAGACCTTCAAAATTGGATTCTCGCGGGTCAATCTCTCTCAACAAAGCAAGGGTAAGCATATATTTATGTGTAAGAGGAGAAAAATAGTAGTCGCTCACCTAAACTACGACTTACATAAACATGCATGCAATTTAGTATGATAAGAAATTCTAGCTACCGTACACATACATTCCATCCAATCAAGGTCCTATCACATGCCAAATACTTGCAATAATTTGGATAAGTGAGGCTATGGGTAAGAAGAGGCAAAACATTTTGGGAATGAGAGGTTAAGAGCCAAGCTAGTATCCTATCAAAACCAATTGAAACATATCGAATTCCAATCCACTTCTAAAATTAAGCACAAATGCCATTAATTCAACTAGACATACAACTTCACTAACCCAAATACACAACTCCTCATAAGATATAAAATAATATATAGGAGTAAATTACCAATTCAACTTTCATTTTTTTTCTTTCTTTTCTTTTGTTTTCTTTTTTCGGCATTCTTCTTTTCTGATTTTTTTTCTTTTTTTTTTCGAAATATTTTATTTCCTCCTTTCATTCATTCTACCAACCTCATTCAATAAGACAGACCAAAATTGACGCAATAATAATATACCACAAAAACTACTAAACTAGCTTGACAAGGTAGGCTAAGTTTTAGATTGTAGGTAAAGGGTAAAAAAGGCAATTTTTGGCTAATGTGAAGCTAATGGGTAAAATGAAATAGAAAGGGAGTTGCAAGTATTCTCCTACATGTGATAACCGGCCACCAACCCGAATGTATGCAGGCAATAAGCAATTAAATGTCATACTTATGCAAATTTATATTACATGATATGCAAGGATTTAGCTTCTTTGTCATCTTTAAACCGATTAAAAGGCAATACGGGAGAATCATTTATTGAAGATACAAGAGGTTTTTCTAAAAGAAAAAGACCAATGTGCTCATAAATTTTCACCCTAGCAGATACTCCATCTTTTTTATCATCAAGTTCATGACTTGCGGTGTAATCGTACCCATTACCCAACAGAGCTGCTTCTACAGCATCCACTTGAGCTTCCCAAGAATCACCTGCAAAAACCTCTACACATGGATCGTAATCCAAATGGCTCAAGGCAAGGAACTCGTGAGAAAATTCTTTCAAAAGATCATCCATGAGATCCCCTCCAGCAAGGGTATATGGGTAACTAACACAGAGAATTATAAGAACGGTCACAAGGAACAGAAGTTCCCTGAGATAAAAGACAAACTAAGTAAAAACAAACAGAAATTTGTTGCCTCCTCGGCAACGGCGCCAAAATTTGATACCGTCGTTTTAGTATCAAAAATAAATACCTAAGTACTACTAACTGAAGTCAGCGGTAAGTAGGGTCGATCTCCAAGGGAGGCTATTGTTTCTACTTGCTCAACTAAGTCCGTCCGAGTCACTGAATTAGGGGGTTTAAGTTGATAATAAAACTAAACTAACTAAAGCAATAAGAATAAGAAATAAGCTAAGGTAGTAAGAAAATTATGACTTAAACAATAAAGAGGAAATAGCTAGGATTGTCGGTTCACCATGGTGTATAAGGTTTATAGGTCACAAGTCAGTCACATGTCTCAGTCTAAGGGGCAGTGAATATCTCCTTTCGGTCTCAATTCTCCCTAAAATACTACTAACTTAACTTTCGCTCTCATTAGAGTATTCTAATGTGTTGTAGCGGGTCTCACTCTTTCCAATCTTTCGATCCAGGTTAGAGTTTACCAATTATGATTCAATGCTACAAGTGCCAACATAAACATGAGAAAAGCAACAGATCTGCGAACCCAGTTAAGAACCGTCATTAACAGATTTGCAACTCAGTTAAAGGTAAGGTCTAGTCAGTCTCTAGTGAGAAGGGTAGTGAAAAGGTCCTTTCGGTCTGCTATCCACCCTAGATTCTTCCTAAATAGCTTTCGCTCTGATTAGGGTAGTCTATTGTTTATAGCAGGTCTTAATTCATTCCAATCTTTCGATCTAGGTCTGAATTCTACCGGATTAATTAATGAGTCGCATGCATTTAACTAATCAATTACCATTATATGCTATGATTAAAAATTCTCACATGAAAACTACCAGATCTAATTAAAACATTACTACAAATCCGCCATGGCTCCCCTAAATCCTAGCAAAAAGGTTATTAGCTACGCATGATATTAATAGAACTAATAGAAATAATTGAAATAACTAATTTTGACATAGCAATAAGATGAATTAATAGAAATAACATAAACTAGTTAATTCTAATAAACGAATGAATGCAATCAAGCGAGTAAAGGAATCAAGAGAAGATGTAATTAAGAATTAAAACTATAATTAAATTACTAGAGAAGAGAGAATAGGAATTACAGAAGTATGAGATCCGGAATAATAGAGAGAGCAAAGTAACGTGATATGAGGTTGAATGATAAGGAAAAAGTGATGGAAGAAGTCCCCCCCCCCTTATTCTAACCTAATTATCTCTTATATAGTAGAAAAGATATTTATTATACGATAAAACTAAATATAGGATAGTCTCGACATAAAATAAGCCGCGTCCGACTCGATTAGCTCGATCGAACAACATAAAGTTGTTCGATCGAGAGGTTTCCTCAGCGAAAGTTCTCGATCGAATGATAAGGACCTCGATCGAACACATTAAGGGCTCAAGGTGGTCGATCCAAAAGAGTAGCTGGTCATTCGAAATGTAAAGAGGTCGATCGAAATGTGTATATTACAGAGCTCTCGATCGAGAGCTTCAGCGCGTAATTTCCTACTTTGCGCACTGAACTTCAAATGGCCGCCATTTCTTCATTACTTGTCCGAGCCAAGCGATTTTGTGGCGTTGGAAAGCTAAGAGGATAAGCTTTCACCTCCAATTGGAATCACCTGATTATCATTTGTAGAACTTGAGATATGGCTCTTCAAATTAGATACTAGTAGTTTGAAGCTCTTCCTTTGCTCGCCTAGCTACTTCACTTAAATGCGCACCTCAAATTAGTAGTTTCCAAGCTCCAACTCAACTCATCTCCTAAATGAATGCATAGGGACATGTTTTAGGCTTGATTATGCTCCTATCCGGTTCATACCTGCAAATAATACAAGACAAACCAAAGTAGACTATTCGGGGGACATTTGTAGCTAAATACTACTAAATATGCATAGAAATGCGTGCAAATAAAGTACAAAATGCCTATACAAAATGCACACATCAACTTACAACTCAAAATCATGTCTCATAATTGACTACACACTTAAGTTGTAGTCCTGCCAGACTACTGCCATGAAAGATAATCCACATCGCCAGTGGGGGACCGCAACCTTGCCCACCTAAGTCCCACTCATCGCAACGAGCAACAACCCATGTTCCTTAATGTGCACATCCCCTCTTGTGGCGGGTTCCACAAGGGGCGAATAAAGGGCGTGAAGCCACTCTCACAAGTAACTCCACTCAGCCGAGGACGCACCTCACAATCATCGTCAATCCACCACAACTCCAATACTCCATATTACAATCAATAAACAATATTATCATATCAATTAAATCACAACATGAATCTTAAATCAATTACACAATCAACTGAGTAGGGAAACCCCACCTTAGCACAAATCCGATTACGAGTCAACAAGGAAGCTAGAACTGCACTTCTACAAATTCTCCACCTAACAACAATCATACTATCCGGTCACAACATGCAAAATATCCCTTTTCCACTAGTTCTAATACTAGGGTAAAACCTGAAAAAGACAAACTGACAAACTATAGGACTAGTGGCTTACCGAGGATCTCGACGCAAGAGAGGAATGAACAAGGACTCACGAACAATCGAAGATCTTGGGAGAGATTAGAGATTATAAGAGTTACGTAGAATATTTTAGGTTTTGTTAAAAGTGAAAAGTGAAACAGTAAATCTTAATTTATAACTCTAATCGTCTTTAATCAAACCGCGGAAATAATTCCTGTCAGACCGGATACTCGGTCGAGTATAGAGAATACTCGGCCGAGTATCCCTTACTCAGTCGAATATTACCATACTCGGCCGAGTAACAGGACTTAGAAAAATGTAGTATTACAGTCTTCCCTCCTTAAAAAGAACTTCGTCCCCGAAGTTCATACCATACTCAAAACAAAACCAACAACCACAACAACTCCAACTATATATGACAAAACACCTAACTCAACTTAAAAGATGACAAAAACATAGCTATGTTAACCCCAACTAACCCAAAAACAAGCATGCGACCATATCCTACCCCCTTAAAAGACAACGGTTACGTCCCCGTAACCAAACATACCTGATCGAAAAGGTGAGAAAAACGCTCTCGCATCGACTCCTATGATTCCCATGTGGCCCCTTCCACATTGTGATTAGATCAAAGTACCTTTAGTAAGACGGTCTCACCGTTCCTTGTCTTGCGCACTTTTCAGTGTAAGATCTCTATGGGAACCTTCGCATAAGTTAGAGACTCATCTAGCTCTATGTTCTCAACCTAAAGCACATGTGATGGATCACTCACATACTTATGGAGTTGGGAAACATGAAACACGTTATGGACTCGATCCAACGATGGTGGTAAAGCTAGCCGGTATGCTACTTCACCTATGCGATCTAAGATCTCATACGGGCCGATAAAATTCTGGCTCAACTTCCCTTTATTTCCAAACCTCATCACCCCTCGCATAAGTGACACTTTCAAAAGGACCTTGTCACCTACTGCGAACTCAATGTCCCTGCGGTGCAAATCTGTATAACTCTTTTGGCGATCTTGAGCTGCTTTCATCTTTTGACGAATCATGCGAACTTGCTCAATCATATCCTGCACCATCTGTAGTCCTAAAACCACTGTCTCTGCACTATCGTCCCAACAAACTTGACTCCTGCACTTCCGGCCATACAAAGCCTCAAACGGTGTCATCCCAATGCTGGTGTGATAGCTGTTGTTGTATGAAAACTCAATCAAGTCCAGCCTATCTTCCCAACTTCCACCAAACTCCATGGCAAAAGCTCTCAACATATGCTCCAAAGTCTTGATAGTCTTTTCAGTCTGACCATCTGTGGCAGGATGAAAAGCTGTACTCATCTTCAAGGTCGTTCCCATCAAATCCTGCAACTCTTTCCAAAACCGTGATATAAACCTCGCATCTCGGTCTAACACTATGTCCTTTGGCACACCATGTAACCGAACCACATACTTCCTGTAACCCAAAGCTAGTTGTATCTTGGTCCAAGTATCCTTCATCGGATGAAGTGAGCCGATTTTGTTAAATGGTCGACTATCACACAAATCATATTGTTACCTTGCCGAGTCCTTGGTAACCCCAAGATAAAGTCCATAGAGATCGACTCCAACTTCCACTCTGACACCTTAAGTAACTGAATCTTACCTTGTGGTCTACGTTGCTCACCCTTTACCCTTTGGTAAGTTAGACACTTAGCCACGAACTCGGCCACATCCTTCTTCATATTAGGCCACCAAAATGTTTTCTTTAAATCCTTATAAATCTTATCACCACCTAGGTGAATTGAAATAAGGAGTGCAATGAGCCTCCATCATGATTAGCCTTTTCAAATCCGCATCACTAGGAACACACCATCTCCCATCAAAACGAACACTCCCATATGTGTGGATAGAAAACCTCAAAACGATGTCACTCTCTACCCTTGACTTCCACTCTTGAATCTTGAGATCGAGCTCTTGTTTCCTATTTATGTCATCATACAAGTCCGGTTTGACAGTCAAGTCCCCGATGGCATCCCCTTTTTGAATCATGTGAATCCCCATCTTGGACATCTCATCCCTCAGCTTCAGCAAAGACATAGCTATACATAACGAATGTACACTCTTCCTACTTAGTGCATCTGCCACAACATTGGCCTTATCCTCGTGATAGATGATCTCTATGTCATAGTCCCCAATCAACTCCATCCACCGACTCTGTCGCATGTTCAGCTCTTTCTGTGTGTAGATATACTTCAGACTCTTATGATCCGAAAACACCTTAAAGGTTGCTCCATAAAGGTAGTGCCTCCAAATCTTAAGAGCAAAAACCACTGCACCCAGCTCCAAATCATGAGTAGGATAGTTCTCCTCATACGGCTTCAGCTGCCTCGACGCGTAAGCTATAACTTTCCCATTCTGCATCAAAACACAACCCAAACCATTCTTTGAAGCATTGGTGTAGACTTCAAAGTTCTCACTTCCCTCAGGTAGAGCTAGAATAGAAGATGTGGTCAAACGTTCCTTTAAGGTTTGGAACGTTGTCTCACAACTCTCATCCCAGCGAAATCTGGTCTCTTTACGCATCAACGCTGTCATAGGTCTCGCGACCTTGGAAAAGTCTTTCACGAACCTTCTGTAGTAGCCAGCTAAACCCAAGAAACTCCAAATCTTAGCAACATTCTTCGGTGATTCCCACTTAGTCACTGCCTCAATCTTGCTAGGATCCACCGACAGACCCTCCTTACATATCACATGACCCAGAAAAGCCACTTTCTCTAGCCAAAACTCACACTTAGATAGCTTGGCATATAACTGATTATCTCGCAAAGTCTGCAAAACTAACCTCAGATGCTCCTCGTGCTCCTCGTTAATCTTAGAGTAGACCAAGATGTCATCAATGAAGACGACCACAAACCTATCCAAGAACGGGCTGAAAATCCGGTTCATAAGATCCATGAAAACTGCTGGTGCATTCGTCAACCCAAAAGGCATCACTACATACTCATAGTGACCATATCGTGACCGAAAAGCTATCTTAGGAATGTCCTCATCTGCTATCCTCAGCTGGTGATAACCCGATCTTAAATCGATCTTAGAAAACACTCCTGCGCCACTCAGCTGGTAAAAAAGATCATCAATCCTTGGCAAAGGATACCTGTTCTTCACCGTTACATGATTCAGCTCCCTCTAGTTAATGCATAGCCTCATGCTCTCATCTTTCTTTTTCACAAACAAAACTAGTACTCCCCATGGTGACACACTAGGCCGAATATACCCTTTGTATAACAGGTCATTCAACTGCTTCTTCAACTCTTCCAACTCTCTAGGCCCCATACGGTACGGTGCTTTAGATATAGGCCTCGTCCCCGGTTTGAGCTCAACATTGAAGTCGATATCTCTCTTAGGTGGTAACCCCGGTATGTCATCTGGAAAGACATCACTAAACTCCCCAACCACAGGTATATCAGACGTCGACGGCTCCTCCACACGCATATCCCTTACTTGGCAAAGGATCAAAGGACACTTCTTTATTAAACATGACTTTAAAGTCATTGCTGCGATAAACTTACACTTTTGTCTCACCACGAATCCCCTATATGACTCCCTGACTCCCTTAAGCCCCTTAAGAAATACTCTATTTTGTCTGCAATCTATCCTGGCATCATACTTGCCCAACCAGTCCATTCCGACGATGACCTCAAACTCGTCCATAGGAAACTCTAACAAGCTGACTGGTAAGTCTACCTCCCCCACCAATATAGACACATATCTATATAACTTAGAACAAGACACCGACTCCCCAGAAGGTATAAACACACTATCTTTTACAAGTTTATGCTCTCCCAAACCCATAGCTAAGGCATGACCCATAGACACAAAATAATGGGTTGCCCCTGAATCAAACAGAACGAAAGATGGCATTTTATGAACAAGAAAGGTACCGGTAACCACATGAGCATCGTTCTCTGCCTTCTGCTTGCCCATCATAAAGAGCTTTCCACTGCTTTTCTGACTTCCTCCCTGGATCGTGGTATTCGAAGTAGTCGGCTTATTTGCCGAATTCTGCGTTACACTGTTGTTCGGACGCTGATAGGACACTCAATTGTTGCGGTTATAGCCGCCATTGTTGCTGTTCTGCCCTCCATGATTGCCCCACGACCCAGATGGCCTGTTGCTAGTAAAGCTTTGGCTCAGAGCCTAAGAAAAGTTCCACTGATAAGTCCCCGGAAAGCCTCCTCCTCCTCTAGCACTGGTGCACTCATGCCTCTTATGACCTGTAATACTCCGTATTTATGAGTCTTTGGGTACTCTATCGAGTAGGCCTTACTCTGTCGAGTAAGGGTAAGTTGCGTTTTAAAATAGTTTCTGACCTGTTGGGTACTCGATCGAGTAGCTAGGATACTCGATCGAGTAAGGGGGTACTCGATCGAGTACCTTAGATACTCGATCGAGTAGCCGGTTTTACGGGGAGTTTTCTCGGGTTTTGTTAATTATGCGATTAAGATATATAACCTTTTCCGTCATCATTCTAAACACTTTTGCAAAACCTAATTTTCTGTCAAAGAGAGAAAGCAAGTACGTTCATCATCTTAATCGCATTGTTAGCAATTCCTGGAGTTTGGAAGGTCGGTTTTCATAGTTTGATATACCGTTGAGATCCTTGCGTCGAGGGTAAGATCTATGTACCCTTTTTGTTGTCTTTCCTTTAAGTTGGTTAAACCCTAATCTAGGGATTTTGGGGTTTTTGAGTAGTTTGTGATTTGGTAGCATTTGTATGTTGTGTGATAAGAGGGGGTTTCGTAGAAGAAGCTTTTTGAGACAGCTGTAGAGACCGTCTGATAGTTGTGTTTTCCAGGTAGGATTTCCTACTCAGTATTAGTCCCATAATGGGGTGATTGTTGATGTGTTGTGATTGATTGTTTGATATAGTAATTGTATTGTGACAGCTGTGATTGTGATTGTGATTGATTGTTCTCTGGTTCTCGAGATGCGTTCTCGGCTGAGTGGAGTCACTTGTGGGAGTGGCTTCACGCCCTAGTTTCTCCCTTCGTGGAACCCGCCACGGAAGGGGATGTGCACATTAATGGACAGGGTTATCGCTCATTATGAGGAGCGGGGCTTAGGTGGGAACGGCTGCGGTCCCAGATGGCGAGGATCGGGTCCAGTGGACGATCGATGATTGAGATTGTTGGGATTGGTGTGGATGTATGTGTGTGTGACGGTTAAGCTATCTGTTTATCTTATTGTTGATATATATTGAGTTGTGTGATTAGTACCGACCCTACCCATTTGTTGTTTTGTAAACTGCGGTGATCCATTCGGGGATGGTGAGCAGTAATTGAGCATGTTTGAGTTGAGTCTTTGGGATAGTGGGAGGTGCCACCGTCGACGATAGAAGTCTTCGCTTTGTAGTCTCTTAGTTTTATGACATTTCAGTATTTTAGTAGACAGTTGGTTTTAAGAACTTGTACCCGTATTTTGGGATTTGGTTTCAGTTGTACTTTTCACTAAAGTTATATTATTTAAGTTGTTTCTCTATTGTCTTATGAATATCATGCCTCGGGCAACCGAGATGGTAATATCTTCATACCTGAGTGGTCCTGGTAAGGCACTTGGAGTATGGGGGTGTTACAAATGGTATCAGAGCGACGATCCTGAAACCTGTAACCAATGAACCTAATGAACATAGGGAGTCAATTAAAATGAACCCGGGGTAAAGGTTGTAGGAGCTAATGCAAAGGCTTGGGAGACGTCCTAAATTCGCGAACTTGCCCTACAATTTTGAACCGGTCACATGGGGGTGTATGTCAAGTTCGTATGCGCTGTTTGGTTAGCTTGTGTATGAATGTGATGAATGTGTGTGTAATTGTTGGATGGTTGCAGTAGAAAGTTGAGAATGTGAAAGAAAGGTTGATGATATATGTAGAACTGTTGTTGGAATGAGAAACATGATGGATGTTTACAATGTGGCGTTTAATAACATGATATAATGATTTCGTAGATCGTATGAAAAGATGCGTAGCATTATATGCTTAGTTATGTTATAACGTTGGTTTTATAAAGTTTTTAGCATGTTAGCATAAGATATAGCATGCGGGTAGCGTTTCTGAGTTAGCATGACTCGATCGAGTGGGACTGACTTGATCGGGTGGGGTTTTGATGATTTCGAGTCCAGAATCGTGTTTTTGGGCACTCGATCGAGTACCTGGGGCACTCAATCGAGTAGGGGGTCACTCGATCGAGTAGCCTAGCTACTCGGTCGAGTATGTTAGAGATCAGAAGGTCTGCTTGGGGTCTGATGTTGGGGCACTCGATCGAGTATGGTGGGCACTCGATCGAGTAGCCCGTTACTCGATCGAGTATGTTTGGGAACTCGATCGAGTAGGGTCTGGGCAGCGTGTTTTCTTGTTTTGAGGTTTTGGCGCGTATGTTTATATCCACCCCTTTTTCCTTTATAGTTTCAAGATGCCGCCCAAGAAGAATGCGTTGTATGCGAGAGCTGAGCTTATGACCATGGATGACATCGTTAAGATGTTGGAGCATCAGGATGCTCTTACTGAGGCTTTAAAGACTGTGGGAAAAGATAAGGATAAGGATAAGGAGAAGGAGGTTGATCATTCTAAAATCAGCCTCTATATAGCGAGGTTTAACCCGAAAGAGTATAAGGGAGTTGGGGAGCCTAACCTTCTTGATAGTTGGCTTAGAGAGATGGAGAACATATTAGATTTGGTTCACTGTCCTGATGAGATGAGGGTGGAACAAGCTGCGTTCTATCTGAGGGAGGCAGCTGGCAAGTGGTGGGATACAGTGAAAGTGAGTGCTAAGGAGATATATATAAACCAAGGTTTACCTGCTATACCTTGGGAGGAGTTTCGTAGGGCTGTGAGAAAGGAGTTTGTACCGGAGCATGTGAGGAGTAAGTTGAGAGAAGAGTTTGACAGTTTTAAGATGACCGCTGAGATGTCTGTGGCTGAGTACTACAGGCAGTTCAATGAGAAGTCTAGGTATGCTGAGGATATGGGTTTGAATGAGGAGAATCTGGCGCTGAGGTTTGAGAGGGGGTTGACCCCTAAGATTATGGATAAGTTACCCGTGGGAGTCCTTACTGATGTTAAGGAATCTTATGAGAGGGCTGGGAGAGCTGAGAGGTTGGTGGAGATGGCTCAGGAGAGGTTAGGTGGCGAGAAAATAAAGTCTGAGAGCGAGGGTGGTGGTCAATCTAATCACAAGAAAGGCAACCACAATCAGTCTAAAGGGTTTTCTTCTGGGTCAGGGTTCAGTGCTGGGGCTTCCTTTGGGCGTGGCCGTGGAGGTGGTAGTGGTAGTTGGGGAGTGACCTTCTTCAGTTGTGGTGGTGTAGGCCACAAGAGACATGAGTGCACAAGTGCAGGAACTTTCCGGAGACTGCGCTTGAGCTACGCGAGCAATAGACCGGCTGGATCATGGGCAAACCAGGGAAGTCAGAGCTATCAGAGTGGAGGTAACCGCAACGGCGGTAATTCTTATCAGAAACCACCAACGAACAACAACAACAATCAAGGGTCGGGTGCTAAGCCGACCACATCACCAAGATCTTGTCCGGGGAGGTGGACAGAAGACCAGTGGAAAGTTATTCATGATGGAGAAGAAAGCAGCTGAGGAGGATGCACACGTTATCACCGGTACTTTCCTTGTTAATGGTATTCATACCTTTGTTTTGTTTGATTTGGGGGCTTCTCAGTCGTTTGTATCTTCAAGTCATGTTAAACGGTTGGGTTTGAGGGTGTATGAGTCTGTCAGTGAGCAAGTTTTTATACCTTCGGGTGAGTCTGTATCATGTGGGAAGTTGTTTAGAGATGTATCTATGATAGTTGGACAAGTTGATCTACCTGTAGACTTGCTAGAGTTTCCTTTTGACGGTTTTGAGATAGTCGGGATGGATTGGTTAGGAAAGTATAAAGCTAAGATAGACTGTCATCAAAAGAAAGTGTCTTTAAGAGGTCCTAAGGGTGTTAGTGTGTCTTATCGTGGGTTTCTAGTCAAACCCAAAGTTATGTTGATTGCAGCTGTCACCTTGAAGTCTTATCTGAGGAAGGGATGTCCTTTGATCTTGTGCTATGTGAGAGATGACCGGATAGAGAGTCCGACAGTTGATCAGATACCAGTGGTGGGAGAGTTTGCAGATGTTTTTCCAGAGGAGATTCCGGGGTTGCCACCGAAGAGGGAGATAGATTTCACCGTTGAGTTGAAACCGGGGACGGGGCCAATCTCTAAGGCACCGTACCGGATGGGTCCTAAGGAGATGGAGGAGCTCAGGAAACAGTTAGATGATCTGATAGAGAAGGGATACATTAGACCAAGTGTATCGCCGTGGGGAGCACCAGTTCTTTTCGTGAAGAAGAAAGATGGGAGTTTGAGGTTGTGCATAGATTACAAGGAGCTGAACCGAGTGACGGTGAAGAACAAGTATCCTTTGCCAAGGATAGATGACCTGTTTGATCAGTTGAGTGGTGCATCGGTCTTTTCCAAGATCGATTTGAGGTCGGGTACCATCAGGTGAAGATTAGAGAGGTGGACATACCAAAAAACTGACTTTCACGTCGAGGTATGGCCATTATGAGTATGTAGTGATGCCGTTTGGGTTATCTAATGCACCGGCTGTGTTTATGGATTTGATGAACAGAATCTTCAGACAGTTTTTGGACCAGTTTGTGGTGGTATTTATCGATGACATCTTAGTCTACTTTAAGACTAAGGAGGAGCATGAGGAGCATCTGAGGATCGTGTTGCAAACTTTGAGGGAGCATGAGTTGTATGCTAAGCTGTCCAAGTGTGAGTTCTGGTTAGAGAAAGTTGCTTTTCTGGGGCATGTGATCTCTAAGGAGGGAGTGGCTGTGGATCCGGCGAAGATTGAGGCAGTGACAAAGTGGGAAGCACCAAAGAATGTTGCTGAGATTAGGAGTTTCTTGGGTTTAGCTGGATACTACAGACGGTTCGTGAAAGATTTCTCCAAGATAGCTAGACCTATGACAGCGTTGATGAGGAAAGAGAACAGGTTTCATTGGGATGAGAGTTGTGAGACGGCGTTCCAAACATTAAAGGAGCGTTTGACCACAGCTCCTATCTTAGCATTGCCTGAAGGGATTGAGAACTTTGAGGTTTATACAGATGCCTCAAAGAATGGGTTGGGATGTGTGTTGATGCAGAATGGTAAAGTGATTGCCTATGCTTCTAGGCAATAGAAGCCTTATGAGGAGAACTACCCTACTCATGATCTGGAGTTGGGTGCAGTAGTGTTTGCTCTCAAGATATGGAGACATTACCTTTATGGAGCAATCTTTAAGGTATTTTCTGATCACAAGAGTCTCAAGTATATTTTCACTCAAAAGGAGTTGAACATGAGACAGAGGAGGTGGATGGAGCTAATTGGCGATTATGACATGGAAATTATCTACCATGAAGGGAAGGCCAATGTAGTTGATGATGCTTTGAGTAGAAAGAGTGTACATTCTCTGTGTACAGCTCTATCTTTGATGAGGCTGAGAGATGAGGTGGCGAGGTTTAGGATACATATGATGCAGAAAGGAGATGCCATGGGTGATATGACAGTACAGCTTGAGTTTTATGATGACATTCGAGGTAAACAGGCGTTGGATCCTAAGATAGTGGAGTGGAGAGCTGGAGTGGAGAAAGGGACAGTGTCTCGGTTCTCTATTTATACAGATGGTAGTTTGAGGTTTGATGGTAGGTGGTGTGTCCCTAATGATGAGGAGTTGAAAAAGACAATCATGACAGAGGCACATTGTACACCATATTCAGTACATCCAGGTGGTGACAAGCTATATAAGGATTTAAAGAACACGTTTTGGTGGCCTGGGATGAAGAAAGAAACAGCAGAGTTTGTGGCCCGTTGTTTGACATGCCAGAGAGTAAAAGGGGAACAGCGGCGACCACAAGGTAAGATTCAGTCTTTAGAGGTACCTGAGTGGAAGTGGGAATCCATTTCTATGGATTTTATCGTGGGTTTGCCAAAGAGTCAACAAGGTAACAACATGATTTGGGTAATAGTGGATTGACTGACCAAGTCAGCTCACTTTGTTCCAATGAAAGATACATGGACTAAAGCACAATTGGCCATGGCCTATCGAAAGAACGTGCTTAAGTTACATGGAGTCCCTAAGGACATAGTGTCTGACAGAGATGCGAGATTTATATCAAGGTTTTGGAAAGACTTGCAGGAATCGTTGGGAACAACTTTGAAGATGAGTACAACATTTCATCCTGCGACAGACGGACAAACTGAGAGAACAATCAAGACTCTTGAGGATATGTTGCGAGCTTGTGTGATGGATTTTGGTGGTAGCTGGGAACAGAGGCTGGACTTGATAGAATTTTCTTACAATAACAGCTATCACACTAGTATTGGTATGGCACCGTTTGAGGTTTTGTATGGGAGGAGATGTAGGAGTCCGATTTGCTGGGACGATAGTGCTGAGGCAGTGGTTTTAGGACCAGAGATGGTGCATGAGATGGTGGATCAGATTAAGATGATCAGGGAACGGATGAGAGCAGCTCAGGATAGGCAAAAGAGTTATGCAGATCTACATCGCCGGGACATAGAGTTTCAAGTTGGGGATAAGGTTCGTTTGAAAGTGTCTCCTATGCGTGGGGTTATGAGATTTGGGAAGAAAGGCAAGCTAAGTCAGAAGTTCATTGGGCCTTATGAGATCTTAGAGCGAGTTGGGGAAGTTGCATATCGTCTGGCTTTACCAGCTGCGCTAGAGAGAGTGCATAATGTGTTTCATGTATCGCAGCTGCAGAAGTATGTGAGTGACCCGTCACATGTGTTAGAGGCAGAGAGCTTAGAGCTAGATGAGTCCTTATCATATCTTGAGGTGCCTAAGCAGATTCTTGACCGAAAGGTTAGAAAGACTAGGAGTGGTGAGACAGTTTTGCTTAAGATCCTTTGGTCTAACCACGAGACTGAGGAAGCTACATGGGAGCCAGAGGAAGCTATGAAAGAGCGTTACCCTTTTCTTTTTGATCAGGTATGTGTGGTTACGGGGACGTAACCTTGTTTCTTTTAGGGGGGTAGGAGATGATCGCGAACAGTTTTTAAGAGTTTTATACCCTTTTTGTATGTTCTGTCGGTATGTTTGTCGGGATGAGTTGGGTTAGTAACATATTTTATGTTGAATTTTGTTTTGGTTGATGAGTTGGGAGTGTTGTGGGAGTACCTTTGTTTAGTAGTGGTTTGAACTTCGGGGACGAAGTTCTTTTTAAGGAAGGAAGACTGTAATACTCCGTATTTATGAGTCTTTGGGTACTCTATCGAGTAGGCCTTACTCTGTCGAGTAAGGGTAAGTTGCGTTTTAAAATAGTTTCTGACCTGTTGGGTACTCGATCGAGTAGCTAGGATACTCGATCGAGTAAGGGGGTACTCGATCGAGTACCTTAGATACTCGATCGAGTAGCCGGTTTTACGGGGAGTTTTCTCGGGTTTTGTTAATTATGCGATTAAGATATATAACCTTTTCCGTCATCATTCTAAACACTTTTGCAAAACCTAATTTTCTGTCAAAGAGAGAAAGCAAGTACGTTCATCATCTTAATCGCATTGTTAGCAATTCCTGGAGTTTGGAAGGTCGGTTTTCATAGTTTGATATACCGTTGAGATCCTTGCGTCGAGGGTAAGATCTATGTACCCTTTTTGTTGTCTTTCCTTTAAGTTGGTTAAACCCTAATCTAGGGATTTGGGGGTTTTTGAGTAGTTTGTGATTTGGTAGCATTTGTATGTTGTATGATAGGAGGAGGTTTCGTAGAAGAAGCTTTTGAGACATTTGTAGAGACCGTCGATAGTTGTGCTTTCCGGGCAGGATTTCCTACTCGTATTAGTCCCATAATGGGGTGATTGTTGATGTGTTGTGATTGATTGTTTGATATAGTAATTGTATTGTGACAAATTTGTGATTGTGATTGTGATTGTGATTGATTGTTCTACGGTTCTCGAGATGCGTTCTCCGAGTGGAGTCACTTGTGGGAGTGGCTTCACGCCCTAGTTTCTCCCTTCGTGGAACCCGCCACGGAAGGGGATGTGCACATTAATGGACAGGGTTATCGCTCATTATGAGGAGCGGGGCTTAGGTGGGAACGGCTGCGGTCCCCCACTGGCAGGACTGGTCCAGTGGACAGTCAGTGATTGAGATTGTTGGGATTGGTGTGGATGTATGTGTGTGTGACGGTTAAGGCATGCTCTGTTTATCTTATTGTTGATATATATATTGAGTTGTGTGATTAGTATCGACCCATTTGTTGTTTTGTAAACCTGCGGTGATCCATTCGGGGATGGTGAGCAGTAATTGAGCATGTTTGAGTTGAGTACTGGGATAGCTGGGAGGTGCCACCGTCTGACGATAGAAGTCTTCCGCTGTAGTCTCTTAGTTTTATGACATTTCAGTATTTTAGTAGACAGTTGGTTTTAAGAACTTGTACCCGTATTTTGGGATTTGGTTTCAGTTGTACTTTTCACTAAAGTTATATTATTTAAGTTGTTTCTCTATTGTCTTATGAATATCATGCCTCGGGCAACCGAGATGGTAATATCTTCATACCTGAGTGGTCCTGGTAAGGCACTTGGAGTATGGGGGGTGTTACATGACCCACTCCGCCACAGTTGAAGCATTTAAGGTTGGATTTATCACTATTACTTCGACCGCCACCTCTTCCCCAAACTCGAGATCCCCCTGCATACCCAGACCCTCCAGAAAAGCCCTAGACTGACCATGATTGCCCCTCTTGTGGCCCGACTGGTTGCCCCTCTCACTCTCCGCCTTTCTCTTCTTAGCATTCCTTTTCTTAGCCTCCTTGGCCAAGTTCACTAACCTCTCAGCATGCCCACTTCGGGCATATACCTCTTTCAAATCGGTAAGTACCCCAGCTAGTAGTCTATCCATGATCTTTGGTGCCAACTCGTTTTTAAAATGAAGAGCTAAACCTCGCTGACCCAACTGCATATCCTCTGCTTAGCGTGACAACTCTAGAAACCGGTGATAGTACTCCGTGACAGTCATATCATCAGCCATGGTGAAAGAATCAAACTCAGCTTTCAGCTTGCGACGGATATGCTCCGGCACAAAATGCTCCCTCATAGCGCTCTTGAAGCCTGCGCCATGGTATATCATCGTATCCTTGGTCCTTGTAGTATGCTCTAGCATCCTCCTTCACATTCTGCCACCAAACCCCAGCTTCACAACTTAGGTCGAATGCAACCTGCTCTACCGCCATCTCTGTCGGACACTTCATGACCTCAAGAAGACTCTCCATCTCGCGATGCCAGTTATCGAGCAGCTTTGGCTCACCAGTGCCCTCATAAGTGGAGGGGTGGAAGCGAGAAATGGTGGTGCTTAGTTAGGATGCGTCCACCGATTTCTCACCTTCCTTACCTATGTTCTTGAGTGCCTCTATGAGCTCATCTTGCTGCTCAATCTTATGGGTAACCTCATCCACAGTCATCTCGGTGGCTTGGATGTATGCTGCTGACTTCTTTGGTGGCATTTTGAGCTGATATAACCAAGGAAACGTAAGCACATAGCCTATGGCTCAAAATAAACAAAAACCCTCTGCCAAAGAAGTACTTGGCCGAGTACTGGGAAACACTCGATTGAGTATGGACTACTCGGTCGAGTAATGAGACTACTCGGCCGAGTATTCCACTCCAGTAGCCAACCTTAAAAACACAGAAAACATACTCGGTCGAGTATGAAAGTCATTCAGTTGAGTATGCCTCACTCGGTCGAGTACACCTATTAATCGGCCGAGTGATCACAACCAGTAGCTACTGCTTCGTATACACAAACGAACACTCGGTCGAGTGCTTGGTTACTCGGCCAAGTATCCCCTACTCGGTCGAGTACCGCCCTGCTCGACCGAGTCATGCGAAAAACGAGCTATATACTTACGGAAAACATACTTAAACATGCATTCTATACCCCAAACACTTTACTACCCTTCAAAAGCCAAGTAATAAATCATCCATCATGTTCAAAGTCTATCATGTTCAAGCTACGCAATTCACTTTCTCATTTCATCCAACAACTTCACCAAAATCACAGCTACACGCACAACATATATGTTGGAATATGTGTCCTCCGACAATAATGCGATCACGACTGTTGATCATGATGATCACATGTTTAAATCTCATTATAAAGAATACAATTGGGAAGTAATATTGTTACTGTCAATTGGTCAACATATATCGGTAATGATTGGCTGACTAGAGTTTGACATTTGTCGCGTGCGACGGTGGTGATCAGTTGACCCCCTAGGTCATACCTATAGGGCAACACTCTTAATTGATTATTTAATTAATCGTATAATGTTACGAGTTAATTAAATTACTTGAAAATTGACGGACGATTTTGGAAGTAAAATTTACGTATCAAATTGAAATGTGATTAAATGAGATACGGTCTGAGTAATCAAATTGTATGATTACTCGGATGAAATTATTGTTTAAAGAAACAATTGAAATTGAATGAATTATTATAAATACAATCTGTTGTGATTTATAAATGGTAAAATATTTTGGCACAAGTAATTATGAAATTACTAAGTCGATTTTTGTGTGTGACGTATTTTTATTAATACGTTGATTTTTAATATGTTAAAAATACATAACAAATTTATGTCACATATGACATGTGACATATTGACAATTGACAAAAATAATATGGAATCCATATTATGTAAAGTGCTTAGAAAAATTGGAGGAGTATTAGGCTTAATATTGTGTTTATAATTAAGTGGTAAACATAATGATTAAAAGGAAGAGTAGCCATGCAACCCTACTAACCTTGTGAAGGCAAACTAATGCACACATTGGCTCCTCTCACCTCCTCTTGCCCGGTTTTTCATAAGAGAAAAGCAAAGGGTTTTTGCTTCATATTTTTCCTTTACACTACATGCATGAGTGTAATTATTCATTCACTAATTCTAACTCATCCAAAATATTCCTAGAGAGAAAAATAATTCCTCTCTTCTTCTCTCTACAAAGCCGAAAATATTAAGAGTATTATAATATTTTTGGGTCAATTTTTACTAATTAATATTATACTAGTTCTTGTAATATTAATTAAATTAAGAGAAAGCTTTGGGTATTAATCCTAAGGAGAGATCCTATACTTGGATCTTTGTTCTTCCATAAGGGAAAGCTCAAGAACAAGAGAGAAAGGTGATCTCTCTTGTGCCCAATATAACCGAAATCTTCAATGTAAGGACATGATTTCTCCTCTATTTTTATCTTGTTTGCATGCATAAAATCCACTTTTAATTTTATGACAAATTAATTTCGACATATATGAGTATGTTAGTATGTATGTGAATCTACTTTTCCTTCAATTGGTATCAAGAGCCACGGTTGTTTGCATGCAAATCGGTTAAAAGTTTTTCCGAGTTATAAGAATAACAAATAAAACTTGTAAAATTTGTGTTATTATGAGATATCACGAAATTAATCCATGCATGATAATAGTTCTGGTCCTAAAATGTTTTAGGATATTTTGGTTAATTTTTCGGATTTTTATTGTTCATAATTTACAATAATGGCATTTAAATGTGATTTTATGAGTAAAAATGTCATGTTTGGTCTAAAATTAGCTATACTTCGAATTTTCAGTTGATTTTTGGATATGTTGTCACATATATTATTTTGAGATAACCTGTAAATTTTCATAATTTTTGGACTTGTTATGCTCGAAAAATGAATTTTTCATTATTAAATTCGGATTTAGGTGAAAAATAGGTTAATATGAGTTAAATTTCGAATCTGGTCATAGAAAATTAATATGTTGTCACATGCAATTTTACAAGATGTGTGTAAAATAATTGGCTATAAAGAAGTCTTTTTGCATGATTTATGGATTTTTGAAGAAAAATAGCATAAATAGTGACATTATTAGTGAAAAATTAATAAAACATAATCTATGACTTAGGGAAAACGTCTAATGTTGCATTTTTTTTTTCCAGATCTAAAATTGAAAAGTTAATGAAAATAATTTTTCCATGTTTTTATGATTATTTTATTAAAATCGATAAACCGCAACATTGTTTTTCCGGAAAAATTTCGAAATTTTTTAACCTAAGATTTTGAACATTATGAGTGTCATGGAATTTTTCCAGAATGTTCATGAGTTTAAATTTCAAATTTTGAATTTATTTGAAATTTTGTGATTTATTTGAAGTTTAATAGCTTATTTTTGTAATTTTGGTCCATTTATGAACAATTTTGTAAATATGGGTTAATTATGGTCAAATTATTAGTGAAGACTAAATTTTGAGTCCTAAGAGGTTAGGGTAATTAACTTATGCATAAATATGAGTTTATGTATTTTTGTGATTATAAAATGTTTTTTTTTTGGTAAAAGGTAAGCTTCTCATTAAGAATGAAACAAACGATTACAAACAACCACAACGGTTCTATTTTGGGAGACAAGGAAATTCAACCATTGTTGATCAAATTAAGCCAAGTCTCCTCATTCAAACTAAGTTTACATTTTTGCCAAGAATAAGATCTAAATTTCAACAAGGCACTAATTTTATCCAAGACATAATTAGGATGCATCAGACTTCCTTCAATTCGCACCCTATTCCTTTGGATCCAAACTTCATAGAAAAGAGCTTGCACCCAAGCAAGGGCTACCTTCTTCTTAACACTTGACCATGGCTTCCTGGAAATCCAAACTAGCAGGTTGACATTAGGCATGGCTAAATTAAGTTTAGTCTTCACCAGCTGCAATAGACGGCAAGTATACTGACATTGCTGAAATAAGTGACCATGGGTTTCAGCAGCAGCTCCACATAACAAGCACAAATCATCTTGAATAATACCCAAATGGTAAAGTTTATCCTTAAGATGTAATGCTTCCCTAGCTATCAACCAGTTAATGAAATTGTGCTTTGGAATGCACCAAGAGTTCCATACTGGTTTGTGCCAATTCACAGTAGTGTGTTTCTGTCTCAGCCAGTGATAACCACTAGAAATGGAGTAACCTGCAGGAGAAGCAGACCACTGACCAGACATATAACCAGAGGCCAGTTTATCTTTAACTTTCCAAATAGTTTTCCAACTCCAAGAAACATCAGCTTTAGGAGAATAAGAATGCCAACTGGTACCTTTCATATAAATATGGTGTACCCACCTGACCCAAAGGCTATCTGGTTTAGTATACAGCCACCAAACCAGTTTGCCTATAGCAGCATAGTTCCAAATGAAACTATCTCTGATCCCTAATCCACCCTCAGCTCTAGGGGTGCAAATTTTCTCCCAACTGACCATAGGAGATCTTATATACTCAGTAGTTCCATCCCAAAGGTAGTTCCTACACAATGCATCAATTCTTCTCAGAACTCCTTTGGGCAGCACAAAAATAGTAGCCCAGTAACCATAAAGAGAGGAAAGCACAGAATTGACAAGGGTTAATCTGCCAGAATAGGATAACTTCTTGGCACCAAAACCCCTAATTCTAGCAAAGGATGAAGCATCAATGAGAATCGAGCAATGTTTGGTGAGAGCCCGCAGAGGTAATTGGGACTCCCAAATATTTAAAAGGGAGAGTACCCTCCATGAAACCAGAAACCTGCAAAACATCAGCTCTAACTGAAGGATGAACTCCATTAAAATAGATATTTGACTTCATTGAGTTCATTTGCAATCCAGTGGCTGCAGAGAAAGTGGCAAAGGCTCTAAGCAAGATCATAATGGACTTAGTATCACCTTTAGAAAACATAAGAAGGTCGTCTGCAAACATCAAATGAGATAGCTTGAGATGACCACAGAGAGGGTGAAATCTAAAGGGTAAAATGCTGGTTACATGAGAAAGAACCCTGGTAAGATACTCCATGGTGATGGTGAAGAGGAGGGGGGAAATGGGGTCCCCTTGTCTCAACCCTTTAGCTCCTTTGAAGAAACCAAAGTTAACACCATTAAGAACCAGAGAGTAAGATGCAGTTCTTACACAAACCATAACCAGGTTAGTAAACTTAGGAGGGAAATTCAAGGCATTCATCATTTGTTCAATAAACTCCCAATTCACAGAATCATAAGCCTTTTTTAAATCAATCTTCATCAAACAACGAGGGGACACAGTCTTCCTATTGTATAATCTTACAATGTCTTGACAGATGAGAATGTTTTCAATGATATTTCTTTTTTGAATAAAACCACCTTGATTGATACTAACAATCTCAGGTAAGATGGCAGCCAATCTGGTACATAGAATCTTGGAAATAGCTTTATAAATCACATTGCAGCACGAGATAGGTCTAAACTGTGTCACATTCAAAGGTAGTTCACATTTGGGGAGCAAGGAAATAAAGGTATGATTAACCTGTTGTAACAATTTCCCAGTGTGGAAGAAATCCAATACAGCATTGCAGACCTCATCCCCTACAATAACCCAGGCATCTTTATAAAAGGAACTGGAGAATCCATCAGGCCCTGGAGCTTTGTGCCCAGGGATAGAAAAAATTGCATCCTTGACTTCTTTTGGAGTGACAGGCTGCAGCAAGGTGTCCCAGTGAGCCAGGGTACAAATTTTACCTGCCGCACCACCGGAAGCACGATGACAGGAGTAGTGGCAGTGGAAGACCCAAGTAGTTGAGTATAGTAATTGAGAAAGGCATTCTGAATTTGATCACCCTCAGTGTGAATGTTCCCATTCACATCTGCAATTCTAAAAAATTTATTCTTAGTGCACCTTCCCCTAATCACACTATGAAAATATTTAGTATTGTCATCTCCATTGTTGACCCAAGTAACTTTAGATTTTTGCATTAGAAAACTATCACAAGCAGCTTGCAAATCTCTATAAGTTTTAGTAGCTGCTCTATCTTGTTCAATAAGAGTAGCATCCAGAGGGTTAAGCTTTAAATCAGACTGAATATTATCCATAATTTTCCAGGCATGAGCAGCACTATTCTCAATATCAGCAAACAATTGACTATTCAATTGTTTTAGAGGCTGCTTAAGACTCTTCAATTTCTTCACAAGAACATACATTTTGGTACCTTGCAGAAGATTAGTCCAATGTTGTTGCACACAAGGAATGAAATCATCTACCTGACTCCACATGCTGAAATATTTGAAACTTTTCCTACCCACAAAGGCATGTTGGGAATCTTGAATAATACAGGGTGAGTGATCAAAATAACCTTCATTATGAAAGTGAGCATAAGAATCCACCCTCTCAACCAGCCATTTCTGGTTAACCAGAACTCTATCCAGTCTTGAGTAAACTCTAGTGGCAAGATCTTGCTTGTTGTTCCATGTGTAAAAGGAACCAGTGGCAGGACTATCCATAAGATGACAGTAATCAACACAAGACTGGAAATCATCCATTTCTTCCGAGTAGTTATCCCCCTAATCTTTCGGTGGGGCTTAGGACACTATTAAAATCACCACACAAAACCCAGGGAGTATTAATGCTATCAGAGAGGTTACAAAGAGTAGACCAGAGTGCTTTTCTCGTCACGAGTATCATTAAAAGCATAAATCATTGAGCAATGGAAAACAAATTGAGAACTGACTTCAGTAACTTGCATATGAACTAGTTGTGCTGAGTAATGAAGAAAAGTGACATGAAAAATAAGAGGATTCCACAAAACCCAGACTCTTCCTCCAGGGTGACAAGAAGTATTAGTAGAAATTGACCAACCATCACACATATTTGATCTAATAAACATTTAGAGACAAAGGTTTTACCTTTGTCTCAAGGAGGCCAAACAGTCCAACCTGATTATGGTGCAGAAACCATTTCACTTGCTTTTGTTTGGTCAAACTGTTAAGCCCCCTAACATTCCAGAAGCCAAAACTATGCATTACTCCCAGATGGGAGTAACACACTACCTTTTGTACCAATTCCAACCTTAGGTGTAGCATTATTCAATGCATCCACAAAAGTATATCTTGACTGAAATTGCGCAAAGACTCTTGCCTGCTCTTATAATTTCTTGCCTACTCAGGGTAACACCAGGTCTAGCAGGGGTATTCACCTGTCTGTACGAGCCATTCTTATTCCAAGTGACTTGAAGACGATGTTGCACTTCCTCTGGGGTTTTGTTAGGTTCAGCAGAGGCAGGAGTAGTCACTGGAGTCACAGGCTTAACAGGGGGAGGCACCACCACCACTGGAGGAGTGTTAGGGGCAACAGGTATAAGCACAGCAGGTTTCTTGGCAACCCATTGTTTCGAAGGAGGTGGAGGCTTGGATTTTTTGGTCCGGGCTTCCGACCGAGCACTTTCATGCCAAAGTGCCCCCACAAACAGAGTAAGCTACGGGTTTTCATTCACATTCAACTACTACCTTCACTATATGACCATCTTCATCAAGGAATTTAACAGACCCAGGCAAAGATTTACCAAAGGGAACTTCAAGCAAGACCCTAGCAAACCCTAATCTAGTCTTATCCTCAGTAGCCGTGTCACAGCGAAGGAATTTTCCCAATAATCCAGCAATTTTAGGCAAACTTTTACCCCAGAATTTCAAGGGTAAATCCAACAATTTAACCCATACTGGAACATTCATCACATTCTCCTTAGTAAGAACAACATTTTCATGCCAACTTCGCACAATTAATGGCTTATTATCAAACAAAAAATGTCCTTGCTTAAGGATAATCTCTTTATCAGCAGTGTTCTTAAAGCGCACGAGAAAAATCCCATTAGGTAAGAAAGATACCTTATCGATAGGATAATTTGCCCAGATGCGTCGAATGAAGCCTTCCACTACATCCCAAGGAGGGTTAGCCCCAAGAATGAAACAGTAGACAGAGGATTTCCAGTAAGCCAGCTCCTCCTGAACATCCTCTGGCAAAATCTGCATCAAATCCCCTGGTTCCTCCTCAATTGGTTCCAAAGTTGCTTTCTTTTTCCCTTGAATACGCCATCCTTCATCATTGTCATCTATTTCCAGCGTTTCTAGGTCATAAGGAGCAATACCAGTAATATCATTAACATTCCTCTCTTTCGTAGCATCAGCAGAAGAAGGAATTTTCTTATTATTTTGTTTAGATGTTGAAGATGAGCCAGCAACATGAGTATTTTTAGATTTTTGTGAATTTTTCGAAGCAGATTGATGAATTACTGCCATGGCTGCGCTCAAAATTCAATGACGATACCCTAGATTTCAGAGCTTTCTCTCTCCTGATTCTCTCTCATGGTTTTGCTTGGTTTTTGAGTAGAGTATCACGACGGGATTATAAAATGTTGAAATCACGCAAATCCGTAAAAACCGAGTAATATACGATATTGGCTAATTAAAGGCGATTTAGCATAAAATTGAGCATGTTCATACATATTATAATGCTGCATTTTCTTTATGATTGTCATAATTTTAATTTATGTAATTTTGAATTATGTAATTTTACTTAGTATGGCCTTAGATTTTAATTGGTATTTCCCGAAATGTATGGGAATATCGATTCGGTTGTAATTTTTATTGTGATCTCGTATCACCGTTTTGTAATTTAATAGATTTATTTTATTTTAGTTACAAATGTATAATAGGAAATTATGTAATTTATTATGTAATTTTATTTATCTCGGAGTTCCCAAAGACGGATTTCTTCAAGATGGCGATACATAAAGACGGTGTTACCTCGAGATGCGCGCCACAACCGAAGTTCAAGGGACCAATGGAGTTGGTTTCCGAATATGTAATAGTTAAATAGTTTTCCTATTTTAGGAAAGGCCATACTAGGATTTATTAATTTTTATGCTTGCATTTTATTTTATGTCACATGCATCGCTAAATCGCCATAACTGAAACATGCATCTTTATTTTATCGAGTTTATCGACCGTGTCAATTAGAATTATCGTAGTTCACCGCTTTAGTTCACTTAAAACGTGATAGATAATAAATTGACATGACCTCTCGCTAAAACAAACAATTGAGACATAGCCTTACCAAATAGTAGAAACCATGAAAACCTATTTCGCGAGGGAGTGCACTCGGCCCTACCGGGGTACAAACCTTGTTACGTAGGGGAAGTGGGTGATGAGTGTTAATCCACCGAGTTCATGTTAATGAGGGTTTCATCGGCCATACCGTGCCCAAGTTGATGTGGACTTGGATCATGGACACATTTATTCGAAATTTGGATTGAGCTCAACGGAAGTATTCGCGACCGTAGTTGCATGTGTTCCGGGCTATAGATAATTATTAGAGTAATTTTATCGACCAAGAGTTCTAGAAGTAGAATCGATTAAAACGTTAATCCACCGAGTTATATTGATAAAGGTTTCATCGGCCATACCGTGCCTAAGTCGATATGAATTTGGGTCTTGGAATCATTTATTTAGTTGGGAAGAGGTCACTAGAAAAATGCATAAAACTTGTTTAAATCATACATTTTACAAGTATTATTAAAACGACATTTGTTTTACTCCTTATATTTTGTTTTGTAGACCACTTCTTTTTCATAACAAATGGCAACACCAACACCAACTCCTAATGCTACACCTCTCGCTAGTTCGTCTTGGCTCCGATCCTTTATGGATCGATGTAAACTTGAAAAGAATGGGTCAAATTTCTCCGAATGGGATGCCCAACTCAAATTAGCCGCCGAAGGTGACGACAAGCTTCGTTACCTTACCGAGGCCTCTCCACCCGAACCCTCCACTAGGTCAACCGCGGCCACTAGGGAAGCATATGAGGCTTACCAAAAGGAGTCCGCCGCAATGAAAAATGTCTTGATATTTGCGATGGAGGCGGACCTCCAAAGGAGAGCCTTTAAAATGGGCAATGCTAATGAGATTTACTCCAAACTTGTGACCATGTTTTCACAAACTCCGCGGATCGTCCAATATGAGGCGGCCGCGGCATTCTTTGATCTCGACTTCAAAGAGGGCCAAAAGGTTAGCCCTCATGTGCTCAAACTCATGGAGCTTGTCGAGACCTTGAAAATTCAAAAGGTTGAAATCCCCAAAGAACTCATCGTAGATAGGATTCTACACTCCTTGTCTAAAGTCAAGGCATATGTGCAATTCCGGGTGAATTTCAACATGCAAGACAAGGATGTGTCTCTTGAGGAGTTGCACAAGTTACTTGTGCAAGCCGAGAGGGACATGGGGTTAAATGTGAACCCTCCCAAGGATGTGCTTAACATAAGTACAAAGAGTAAGGGGAAGTTCAAGAAGAGTGGAAGAAAGGGTAAGAAGCAAGCTCCCACATTCACCAAAGCTAAGTCTTGTGAAGCTAGCACCTCAAAAGTCAAGAAGGGTCCTCTTGATAAATGTCATTATTCTAATGGCATGGGACATTGGAAAAGAAATTGTTCCAAATACCTTGGTGATATCAAAGCTGGAAAGATCACTCCAATAGGTAAATGACTAACCTTCTTTTATGTTTCTAAATTCAACTATGGTATTATGATGCAAAGTTGTGATAATGTATCTCCCTTTTTATTGTAAATAGGGCCTCCACCAAGCAAAGACAAGGGAAAGGAAAAGCAAGCATGATAAACCATCGAGAAGCTATGGATTGCTTTTATGGAGCTTTGCTTTTCATTGTCTTATTTTAAGTTGTATTTTGGATTTTAGAACTTTAAGTTTCCGTGTTCGACATGGAAAGGTATTTTGGATAATGGTTTGTATTTTGGATGATGGTGACTTGGTTTGCAACCCAAGTCACCCGTTTTATCATTTATCCTTTTATGTTCTAAAAATTCATCTTTAAATGCTTGCACTTTGAAACATAAGATTAGTCACTTAAAGTGATCTAATAGACAAATATAATGACGGGTTTCATTATATGTCCACATGCTTAAGGCTTGTGTATGATCATTTATAAAGCGATTTTGAGTCTATGAACTCTCATAAAGGAATGTCAATCACCAAGTACACATATGATATCAATAACTATTAGTCTATCTATGAGATAGTTCTCCTTATACTTCAACATCATTAATTTGTGTCTCATATGCTATCTTTGAATATATAGTGTATTTATTCTAAAGATAGAGTGGGAGAAAAATGAGGACACAACACACAAGACAAGATAAAATTGTTCACAAGACAAGATAAAATTGTGTAAAATTGTGTACTTGTGTAAGTGAAGATTTTCGCAAGAGAAAATGATTTGAATGAAGGTATATCTATTTACATAGTATGCCGAATAGATGAGATCTATGGTCTCAAGTTAGTTCTATATGACTAAAGAGACCAAGTGTAGTTATCATTAGAAATTATTCTCAAGATAACTACACGAGGAGACCAAAAGAAAGTTTTGGAAGAAAAATGACTAATGTAAAGTCTTAACAAGTTTTTGACTTAGTTTATGAAATATTTGACCAATAGTTTCAACCTTGAGATTTACTTAAGAGCCTAAATGAATCAAAGTAACATACTAGTTATGATCGAGTTGCAAAGATTGATATATTGATATCTTCAATGGCCAAAGTTTTAACCACGCAAATGTCATTGCTTAACCTCCCTATGAAATGGTTAAACCTCCTTCCAAAAGGGTAATTGTGAAGGACGTATTCTAGATATTGTTTATATTTGAATAATGACATTACTACACATCATTATGACATGAGTGTGTTGGAGATTTAAAATCTCTTTCCGTAAGGTTAAGATGAGACCTCTTCAAAATAGGTATTTTGAAGGGATATGATGGGAACATATATGGTTCTATCTTAATAACTTGGAAATGCAATTTATATTTCAATTCTTGAATAAATTTCGATTGAGAAGTCAATTTCGAAATGTATAGAATTGAGTGGGAGTTAGAAAATTCTCATGTAAAGACATGGAATTTAGTGGGAGCTATCATCCTTGAATGCATAAAACTCATTACTCATTAAAGAATGACGAGCTAATACCTTCTTTCATAAAGAAGCTTTTGAGTTTTCAATTCTGGATGAAAATGGACAATGATGAATCCAATTACATCAAGGGATGTTGGATTAGTATTAAGAGATACACATCGTATCAAC
The DNA here is from genome assembly GCF_048544455.1 of Silene latifolia. Classification (NCBI taxonomy): domain Eukaryota; kingdom Viridiplantae; phylum Streptophyta; class Magnoliopsida; order Caryophyllales; family Caryophyllaceae; genus Silene; species Silene latifolia. Next base: position 119,570,327 of record NC_133535.1, on the reverse strand, counting down.
ATTCACATAGGTTATTCATATAGATGAAAATGGAATTACCATTAGCAGTCATCGTCGTTCATTGAATCTATGAACGGTTGATCTCATGATTATTAGTAACTAATGTTTCCGCCATTAGAATAATCATGTACATGTCCAATTATAAATCATATGCATAAGAGCATGATGATTGATTGGTAAGCCATAATAGAAACGTCATGAATTCTCAAGTAGAATCCGATGAGCGATTTCAGTGTTTGACGGAATGTTCCATTGTGTGTTAAGAGGTTGCACATATTGTAGAAAATCCGAGCACATATGAGGATTTATGGGAATCCCAAATTCTTTCAAGCCTAGAAAGAGAAATGAGAAGTTTTTAAAAAAAAAATGCTTGGTTGAATAAGAGGTTATTCAAAAATCAATCTTTCCTAGTCAAGCTAGGACTTGTGAGAAGTGCTAAGCTAAATAATCTTGTCAATTGTTACAAGATTCTACAAAACATATACCTAGTGCATTGTGTGTGGATGGAGTACTTGATCAGTACAAGTTATATCATTCATCACAAATTCGTTCGCTATGTGATAGTCGATAAGAAAGTTCTTTCAAGATTAAAGAACCGAAACCAAGGTCGGGAACCTTGATGTGTACTTGGTAAGATTCATGCTATGAGAGAGAACATGAATGAGAAGGAAATTGCAAGTGTAAGAAGTTTGAACACATGGACACATGGGATGTTAAACTTCTATTGCAATCAATAAGTGTTTACACTGATGATATACATCACAAGGTTGTAATATGATATTGACTACCCGAGTGTGATGTCGACATTTGTCGTTTGAGTTATTATTAACTCATCTTGTACATTGTTATATCCAAACGGGTTGTAGAGACAATTGAACCCCGTTAAAGTGAACATGGATTAACATTGTTTTTGCCCATAGTTACTTATATGAGGTGACGTCTCAAAGTGACTAGAGTGTGATGCGATTGATGGCAAGTTCAAGTGCCATAGAGTCATGTGAGATGACTAGTCGATCATATAGGCAGACTGTTAGGAACATTTTGTCGGGCCTAATGACCGCTTATAGAGTTCTGGCAAATTTATATAGCCTGGTCGTGGCGAGAGCTACTATAGTATTCAAATGAGTCGATTCTTTTGACTAAAGACTATTCTCCTAAGATGGCAGTTTTGATTAACTTTGATTTGTGTTACTACGACCTTCGTAAATGGGGTCAAATGGGCATATTTTGGGTTATGATGGTGTGGCTAGTCGAAGGGAATGAGTGCGATAGGAATTGTCCATCCCTAGTCAGGGTTATAACAATATCTCAGGGCCACTCGAGGAGTAATGAACTGGAAATGCGTGGCCACGCTCGGAAAGTATCTATGATAGATAAGTCCGGTCAATCAGTTATTCTCCAGATCGAGGAAACCACTCTTGATATGATCACTTGCAAGTACGACCGAAAGACACCTTGCATTGAGTGGGAGATAGTAATAGGACAAGAGAATTGGTGACGCACACTTGTCGAGGACAAGTGGGAGATTGTTGGAATATGTGTCCTCCGACAATAATGCGATCACGATTGTTGATCATGATGATCACATGTTTAAATCTCATTATAAAGAATACAATTGGGAAGTAATATTATTTATGTCAATGGTCAACATATATCGGTAATGATTGGCTGACTAGAGTTTGACATTACTGTCGTGCGACGGTGGTGATCAGTTGACCCCCTAGGTCATACCTATAGGGCAACACTCTTAATTGATTATTTAATTAATCGTATAATGTTACGAGTTAATTAAATTACTTGAAAATTGACGGACGATTTTGGAAGTAAAATTTACGTATCAAATTGAAATGTGATTAAATGAGATATAGTCTGAGTAATCAAATTGTATGATTACTCGGATGAAATTATTGTTTAAAGAAACAATTGAAATTGAATGAATTATTATAAATACAATCTGTTGTGATTTATAAATGGTAAAATATTTTGGCACAAGTAATTATGAAATTACTAAGTCGATTTTTGTGTGTGACGTATTTTTATTAATACGTTGATTTTTAATATGTTAAAAATACATAACAAATTTATGTCACATATGACATGTGACATATTGACAATTGACAAAAATAATATGGAATCCATATTATGTAAAGTGCCGAAAAATTGGAGGAGTATTAGGCTTAATATTGTGTTTATAATTAAGTGGTAAACATAATGATTAAAAGGAAGAGTAGCCATGCAACCCTACTAACCTTGTGAAGGCAAACTAATGCACACATTGGCTCCTCTCACCTCCTCTTGCCCGGTTTTTCATAAGAGAAAAGCAAAGGGTTTTTGTTTCATATTTTTCCTTTACACTACATGCATGAGTGTAATTATTCATTCACTAATTCTAACTCATCCAAAATATTCCTAGAGAGAAAAATAATTCCTCTCTTCTTCTCTCTACAAAGCCGAAAATATTAAGAGTATTATAATATTTTTGGGTCAATTTTTACTAATTAATATTATACTAGTTCTTGTAATATTAATTAAATTAAGAGAAAGCTTTGGGTATTAATCCTAAGGAGAGATCCTATACTTGGATCTTTGTTCTTCCATAAGGGAAAGCTCAAGAACAAGAGAGAAAGGTGATCTCTCTTGTGCCCAATATAACCGAAATCTTCAATGTAAGGACATGATTTCTCCTCTATTTTTATCTTGTTTGCATGCATAAAATCCACTTTTAATTTTATGACAAATTAATTTCGACATATATGAGTATGTTAGTATGTATGTGAATCTACTTTTCCTTCAATATATTACTCTAAACACACAACGATTCCCAAGACACCCCCATGTTTACCGGCTCAAAATTGTAAGGGTCTCAATGCGACTTTGGGACGTCTCCCAAGTCTTTGCAGTAGCTCCAAACAACTCTCCCCGGGTTCATTTTATTTAGACTCCCTATGTTCCTTAGGTTAATTGGTTTTACATTCCAGAATCGTCGCTCTGATACCACTTTGTAACACCCCTACATACCAATGTGCCTTACCAAGGACCACCCTAGCATGAGAGACTCTTACCAACTCGGTTGCCCGAGGCTAGTATATCAAAACCATTCCAAAACATTTATTAAAGTATATAAAGTTAACGATTACATTGTCTCAAAACCACCTTAAAAGAAATGTTTACTAATCTCAAAACAACTGAAATCAAAACAACCAAACTCGTAACAGCGGAAGCTAGACTCGAAGTGATGACATTCCATCTCGTCCCCGTAGCTAAAGATAACCATCACCTGTCATAATCTGCTCACCATCCCCGAATGGATTACCACAAATTTACAAAACAACAACGGGGTCAGTTCACTGTATAATTAATATAAGACAAAATACAACAATGTCAAAAACAACTATTCCACAAACACCTCCAACTCACAATCATGTCTCATAACTGATTACACACTTAAGTATGTAGTCCTGCCAGACTACTGCCGCGACAGATAATTCACACAGCCAGTGGGGGACTGCAGCCTTTCCTACCTAAGTCCCGCTCATCGCAACGAGCAACAACCCATATTCCTTAATATGCACATCCCCTCTTGTGGCGGGTTCCACCAGGAGCGAATCAAGGGCGTGAAGCCACTCCCGCAAGTAACTCCACTCAGCCGAGGACGCACCTCACAATCATCGTCAATCCACCACAACTCCAATACTCCAAAATACAATCAATAAACAATATTATCATATCAATTAAATCACAACGTGAATCTTAAATTAATTACACAATCAACTGAGTAGGGAAACCCTACCTTAACACAAATCCGATTACGAGTCAACAAGGAATCTAGAACTTCTCTTCTACGAATTCTCCACCTAACAACAATCATATAATCCAGTCACAACATGCAAAATATCCCTTTTCCCCCAATTCCAATACTAGGGTAAAACCCTAAAAAGACAAACTAACAAACTATAGGACTAGTGGCTTACCGATGCAATCGACGCAAGAGACGAATGATCAAGGACTCACGAACAATCAACGATCTTGGGAGAGATTAGAGATGATTAGAGTTATCTAGAATGTTTTAGGTTTTGTTAAAAGTGAAAAGTGAAACAGTAAATCTTAATTTATAACTCTAATCGTCTTTAATCAAACCGCGGAAATAATTCTTGTCAGACCGAGAGAATACTCGGCCGAGTATCCCTTACCCGGTCGAGTATTACCATACTCGGCCGAGTAGTCCTGGACAGTAGCCTGACTAGAAACACATGACGCATTACTCGGCCGAGTAAGCCCTATTCGGCCGAGTAACAGGACTTAGAAAAACGTAGTATTACAGCCCATTTTCATATGATCAAAATTTGTCAATCGTTTATTCGAGATTTCCCCTTAAAGGTGGAGATTCATCACACCTATTGGGAGGCGAATATTTGTGCTGGTTGGCTTGCGAACTATGGGGTAAGTCAATTGCAGTAGCTGGTCCATTTTCATCACTCGAATTTGCGAGCCAGTTGTTCAAGTTGGCCCAACAAGACGTAGGGGGTGTTGTTGTGTGGTCTCTTATTGTCCCTATTCATGCTGTTTAGTTTTTGTTTTTAGTTGTGTCGTCGTAGTTTCATTTTTTTTTAGTCATTTTTTATGGGCTTAGTTACCGCTTCTCTTTACAAAAAAAAGTAATTAATTCCCAGTAATTATCACCCAAATAAATTCCCTCCTAAAGTATTACATGGATTCTAGGGAAGCCCTTAGTTGTAAAATTAGAGAGAACGAGTTGGGTCACACTCAGAAGAATGAGAAATGGATCATTTTATGAAACCGAAATAACGTTTCTCCTATTTGTGGAATAATGCATTAATATGTTAGTTGTCATTTCAAACGCCTAGCACGGGGTCCAAGGGTGAAACAACTTGGAGGGTGTTCGGGCAGCGCCCACAAAACCTAAATGGTATCTGGTTTGTGACTTTTCTACTAATCTGTTTGGGATATAGTCCTGTCTATGGACTTCCCATCATTCTATTTAGGTTTTAAAGAGTGACTTTATGTAATCACTTTGCCTCACCGAAGAAACTTCTGTATTCTGAATGTGAAATCTGTAACTCCTTAACATCAATAAAATCTTTCCCTTTTGCTAGTTGATGTAGCTATCACATCCATAATGAACCGGGTAAATCCGTTTGTCTGTTTTTACTTCTTTATCATTTACGTTTTGTTTAATCTTCCTCGCATCTTTTACAACACTATTACCAAATGGTGATAGGACTTTACTCCTTAAGTATACTTTGTACATCTTAAAATCAAATGGTGAAAAAATTAACAAGCATAATTAATTTTGGGTATTGCTCTTTCATATACATGATTTACTAAGTCATGTACACGATTTATCATTATACCTTCCCATTTCAACACCCTTTGTTTCAAATGTCTACTTTTTTTTTCCAGTTTTCTCCCTCTACCTCCCAACCACCACCTTTGCCACCGCTAACCACCGCGAGCTTCCCACTAGCTCCATCCCCTGCCCATTCGTTGTCTCTCGCTTCGTACCCACTTCTTTGCTCTTTACCATATAAAAAATTGCTATCAATAGAATTGGTAATTGTCGAAAAAATGTGATGCATTAAATAAAATTGAATTTGCCAAATTTTATCCAATTCCAAATATTGGTAGGTCGTACACCATTGCCAAATTCTTGATGAAAAGCAAATCAACTTTTAAATTTTATTACATGATCATAAAAAAGCCTAAATTGTTTCACCCAAAATTATTGGAGCAACCTACTCTTATTTATGCCTAAACTGATTGATATGAGTATCAAATTATAGTTATATTCATCCTTCAAAAGAAATCATTAGTCTTTAATTCACTCCTATAGGCTATACAAATGTAGTTGCTCTATAACCCTTTAGCAATAATACATACAATATACATCTATACCATTGTAATTGCTTTATAAAATAACCCTAATTTAATTTGTATGTTATTACTTATAATAAATGGATGCTTAAAGATTAAAATATAATATTATATGAGAACTAAGATGCATAATTGATGAATATGCTAGGAGTCTGATTAATTTTAAGAGGGAAAAAGGAGGAAAAAATGATATACTTTTCTTCAATTTTTAGAATTGCAGATGATGTAAAAGTTATAGAAAAGAATTCATGAAAAAGTAAAACACATCCATAAAATAACAACTACGTTAATTTTTGTAAGAACAATTTTTATACCGATGACATTTAAATCCAAGTTATGACTAGTAGGGCACTACAATTCCCTCAATAATTTTCTCTGTTTGGATATATATATATATATATATATATATAAATATATATATATATATATATTTATATATAACAAATCTTTAAAAATTAGTCTCACTATAGATGGATATATTCGTCTAAAGTAAAAGACGGGTCAAATATGCTTAGTGGTGACATTTTTGGGCTCCACCATGCAACTTGTTGCTTGTCTTATGCTTAAAGTGGGTAGATATTTGGCCCGTCTATAACTATAGACGGATATCTCCTGTATATAATGGGAATTTGTGAATCTTTAAACACCCCCTTTCTATAAAAACTGAAACATTTAAAGGGTTCTGATTGGTTCCCTGATTTAAGGAAAAAAATTCATATTCTAAAGTTGGCCCACCACTAACTAGCCTCACATTTATTGTAACACGCCCATAGACCAAGGTGTCTTACCCAGGACAATCTTAGCACATCAAGGTGCTACCATCTCGGTTGCCGGGGGTAAAGTATATCAAATAGACCATCAAATAACATTTATTAAAAGTACCAAAACTGTTTAATCAAAATACAAACTAATGTCCAAAACAAAACTGTTTACAACTCCGAAAACAACCAAAAGAAATTAATGTTTAAGCGACAGCAGAAGCTAGCTAAAAGAAAGGTGATGACTCGATCCCATCCGTAACCCGCGAGCTACATCCACATCCATTATATTACCTTCTAAACCAACTGCTCACCATCGCCGAATGGATCACCACAGTTTTGAGAACAATAAACGGTGTCAGTCAACTGTATAAACAAAATAAGAATTCGCAATAATATAATCCAATACAACAGTAACCAAAAAATCCTCCAAACTCCATCAATCATCAGTAACCGACTACACACCGAAATATGTAGCCTTCCTAGATTACCCATCACAACAGGTAACCCATACCGCCAGTGGAGGACCGCAACCTTGCTCACCAGATCCCCGCTTATCGCAACGAGCATACCCAGATTATTAATGTGCACATACCCTTTGTGATGGGAGCCACAAGAGGCGAACATGAGGTTGGAACCATATCCCAAAAATGGTCCCACAACAACAATCAAACAACGATATAATCTCAATCCAAATGATACATGTTATATAATCAACCACAACCAATCTTATACCAATTATACAATCAACTGAATACGGAAACCAAACCCTACCTTATCGCAATCCAAATCAAAGAACATCAATCACGCTAGAAAGCCTCCTTTTCGAAGTCCCCACCTATTATGATATTATACAATCAATATACTACACATACAAAGACTAGTCACCCCAAAACACCCAATTCACCCAATTAAGGTTTGCGAATATATAACCAAAATATATAAATGATAAAGGTAAAATACTTACTGACCGAATTCACGCGGAAGAATGAAGGAAAACCCCCAAAACTATGAACCCTAACCTTGGAAATGATTAAAGTAATTGGAGATCAGTGTTACATAGCTTTGAGGTTATAAAAGTGATTAAGAACTGATTATAAAATGATTAAGCCGATAACACGACTTATATATATTTCTCCAACTATTTTAATCAAAACCGCGTAAATTAACCCGTCTGACCGGGTACTCGGTCGAGTACCTGAAGTACTCGGCTGAGTATACCCTACTCGACCGAGTGCGCCCAAAATAGTAGCCTGTTTAGAAGCACTTGACAACTTACTCGACCGAGTATGGCCTACTTGACCGAATAAGCTAGGACCAGAAAACCGTACTATTAAAGTCTTCGCTCTTTAAAACTGATGTGACTCTTAATTGCGCACATTTAGTCCCCTAATTAAACCCATTTTGAATACTAATATAGCATTTTATGGCCATTTTATCCATCAATTCCTTTCTATTTTGTTTTCCTATTGCATTGTATATGTCTTGTGGGAAAGAAGATAATGAGGCGGAATTCCCGTCTCCCGTGCATACTTGGAAGCTTGATGACAACCTTAGATGGACTAGTATGAAGAGGAGGCAAGAACAATGACCAATAAAGCAAGAATAAAGAGTATACGTAGATCATAGGTTTCTAAAGCAAGAGGTGGAAAACTGTATGAAGATCCGAGCGCCTTCCCTGCAAGACGGGCGGATTGCCTGGGCCAGATCCGAGCGTCCCGATGCCCAGTCTGAGCGGATCCTGGAGCTTTGATCCGAGCTTCTTCCCTCCAAGACGGGTGGATCCCTTGGCAGAACCAACCATGCTTCAAGCTGATCCGAGCGGATCGTGGTGGGAGTAGCTACGTGATATGCGTATCTCCCTCAAGACTTGCAATTCCCTATTTAAAACTTAGCATTGTTATTTACTAATACACCTTTGCTTAACCTAATGATGTACCACTATATATATGAAGGAAAAATAGATCTACATACTAACATATTCATATATGTTCCAATTTAATTTGTCATAAAATTAATAAATGATCTTATGCATGCAAACTAATTAACAATATAAAGAAGAAATCTTTATCTTACATTGGAATATTCGGTTTATATGGGCACAAGAGAGATCACCTTTCTCTCTTGTTCTTGTGCTTTCCTTAGTGGAAGAACTAAGATCCAAGTGTAGGATCTCTCCCAAAGCTTAATACCCAAAGCACACTCTTAATTAAAATTAATATTATAAATACTAGTACAATATTAATCTTGTAGAAAAATTGACCCAAAAATATTATAGGACACTTAATATTTTCGGTTTATGGGAGGAGGAAGAAGGAAGCTTTTTATCTCTCTAAAACTCAAATTTTTAGATGAATGAAGAATGAATAATACACTCTATATTTTTAGTGTATATTAGGTAAAATAAGATGAAAAACCAAAGTGGTTTTTCATCTAAAAAAACCGGGTGGAAGGGGGCATGGGAGGGAGCCAATGCATGCTTGAGTTGTTCTTCACAATGAGCATTAGGGTTGCATGGCTAGTTAAGTAGGTAATCATTATGTTTACCACTCACATTATAAACACAATATTATCCTTAATCCTCCTCTTAATTTCGGTACTTTCATAAAATGGAATCCATTTTATTTTTGTCAATTTTGTCAATATGTCACATGTCACATGTCACATAAAATTGTTATGTATTTTTAACATATTAAAAATCAACGTATTAATAAAAATACGTCATATAAAAAATCGACTTAGTAATTCATAATTACTTGTACCAAAATATTATAACAATTATAAATCACAACAATTTGTATTTATAGTAATTCATTCAAATTCAATTGTTTCCTTAAACAATAATTTCATCTGAGTAATGATACAATTCGATTACTCAGACCGTATCTCATTTTAATCAAATTTCAATGAGACACGTAAATATTACTTCCAAAAATCGTCCGTCAATTTTAAATAATTTAATTGACTCGTAACGTTATACGATCAATTAAATGATCAATTAAGAGTGTTGCCCTATAGGTATGACCTAGGGGATCAACTGATCACCACCGTCGCACGACAGTAATGTCAAACTCTAGTCAGCCAATCATTACCGATATGTGTGGACCAGTTGACAGTAAAATATTACTTCCCAATTGTATTCTTTATAATGGGACTTAAACATGTGATCATCATGATCAACAGTCGTGATCGCATTATTGTCGGAGGACACATATTCCAACAATCTCCCACTTGTCATCGACAAGTGTGCGTCACCAATTCTCTTGTCCTATTACCATCTCCTACTCAATGCAAGGTGTCTTTCAGGTCGTACTTGCAGGTGATCATATCGAGAGTGGTTTTCTCGATCTGGAGAATAACTGATTGACCGGATTTATCCATCATGGATACATTCCGAGCGTGGCCACGCATTTCCAGTTCATTACTCCTCGAGTGGCCCTGAAATATTGTTATAACCCTGACTAGGGGTGGACAATTCCTATCGCACTCATTCTCTTCAACTAGCCACAACCATCATATCCCAAAATATGCCCATTTGACCCCATTTACGAAGGTCGTAGTAACACAAATCAAAGTTAATCTGAAACTGTGCCATCTTAGGCGAATAGTCTTTAGTCAAAAGAATCGACTCATTTGAATACTATAACAGCTCTTGCCACGACCAGGCTATATAAATTTGCCAGAACTCTATAAGCGGTCATAAGGCGCGACAAAATGTTCCTAACAGTCCGCCTATGTGATCGACTAGTCATTCTCATATGACTTTATGGCACTTGAACTTGCCATCAATCGCATCACACTCTAGTTACTTCGAGACGTCACCTCATGTAAGTAACTATGGGCAAATACAATGTTAATCCATGTTCACTTTAACGGGGTTCAATTGTCTCTACAACCCGTTTGGATATAACAATGTATAAGGTGAGTTAATAATAACTCAAACGACAAATGTCAACATCACACTCGGGTAGTTAATACCATATTACAACCTTGTGATGCATATCGTAAGTGTGTAAACACTTGTTGATTGCAAATAGAAGTTTAACATGTTACGTGTCCATGTGTTCAAACTTCTTAATCGTATTATCCTTTATATTCATGTTATCACTCATAGCATGAACCTTACCAAGTACACATCAAGGTTCCCGACCTTGGTTTCGGTTCTTTATCTTTAAAGAACTTCCTTATCGATTATCATATAATGAACAAATTTGTGATGAATGATATAACTTGTACTGATCAAGTACTCCATCCACACACAATGCACTAGGTACATGTTTTGTAGAGTCTTGCAACAATTTGTCAAGATGATTAGCCTAACACTTCTCACAAGTCCTAGCATATTAGGAAAGATTAGTTTTGAGCAACCTTTTATTCAACTAAGTATCTTTCCAAACTTCCTATTTCTCCTTTGGCTTGAAAAGTATAGGATTTTCATAAATCTTTACGTGTGTTCGGATTCTCTATAATATGTGCAACCTCTTGACACATAACAGAGTATTCTGTCAAACACCGAAATCGGTCATCGAATTCTTCTCAAGAATTCATGACGTTTCTACTATGGCTTACCAATGATTCATCATGCTCTTATGCATATGATTTATAATTGGACATGTGCATGATTATTCTAATGGCGGAAACATTAGTAACTTATAATCATGAGATCAACCGTTCTTAGGTTCAATGAACGACCATGACTGCTAATGACAATTCCATTTTCATCTACATGAATAACCTATGTGTATGTTGATACGACGTGTATCTCTTAATACTAATCCAATATTTCTTGATGTAATTGGATTCATCATAGTCCTAATTTATCCAGAATTGAAAACTCAAATACTTCTTTGTGAAAGAAGATATTAGCTCGTCATTCCTAATGAGTAATGAGTTGTAAATATTCAGAGGATGATAGCTCCCACTAAATTTCATGTCTTCACATGATAATTTCTAAATCCCACTGGATTCCACATGTTTCGAAATTTACTTCTTAATTGAAACATTTCAAGAATTGGAATATAAATTGCATTGTCAAGTTATTAAGATAAAACCATATATGTTCCCATCATATCCATTCAAAATACTTATTTTGAAGTGGTCTTTATCTTAACCTTATTAAAAGAGATTTTAATCTCTAACTCACACATGTCATAATGATGTGTAGCAAATGTCATTATTCAAATATAAATTATATCTAGAACACGTCCTTCGAAAAATCCCTTTCAGAAGGAGGTTTAACCAATTCATTTTCATAATCAGGTTAAGTAATGACATCTGTGTGGTTAAAACTTGGCTATTGAAGATATCGGTATATCAATCCTTGCAACTCGTTTATAACTAGTATGTTATTTTGATTCATTTAGGCTTTTAAGTAAATCTCAAGGTTGAAACTATTAGTCAAAATTTTCATAAACTTAGTCAAAACTCTTGTTAAGACTTTACATTAGTCATTTTGTTCCAAAACTTTCTTTTGGTCTCCTCGTGTAGTTATCTTAAGAATATGTTCTTTCGATTACTTCACTTGGTCTCTTTTGTCATGTAGATTATTTCAAGACCATAGATCTCATCTAGATTGGGTATACTATATGAATAGACATACCATTATCAAATCATTCTTCATAGTCACAAACTTATCTTGGTGTGTGTTGTGTCCTCATTTTTCTCCCACTCTATCTTTAGAATAAATACACTAGAGATTCAAAGATAGTATATGAGACACAAATAATGATTTTGAAGTATAAGGAGAACTACCTCATAGGTTGACTAATAGTTTTAGATTTCGTAAATGTACTTGGTGATTGACATTCCTTTAAGAGAGTTCATAGACTCAATGTCACTTTATGAATGATCATACACAAGCTTTAAGCATGTGGACATATAATGAATCCCGTCATTATATTTGTCTATTAGATCACTTTAAGTGAATAATCATATGTTTCTAAGAGCAAGCATTTAAATACGGATTTTAGAACAAAAGGATAAAATGATAAAACGGGTGACTTGGGTTGCAAACGAAGTCACCATTATCCAAAATACAACCAATTATCCAAAATACCTTTCCATGTCGAACACGGAAACTTAAGGTTCTAAAAATCCAAAACATAATTTAAAATAAGACAATAAAAAGCGAAGCTCCATGAAAGCTATTCCTAGCTCCTTGATGGTTTCTTAAGCTTGCTTTTCTTTTCCTTTGTCTTTGCTTGGTGGAGGCCCTATTTACAATAAAAAGGGAGATACATTATCACAACTTTGTATCACAATACCATAGTTGAATTAGAAACATAAAAGGAAGGATAGTCATTTACCTACTGGAGTAATCTTTCCAGCCTTAATATCATCAAGTATTTGGAACAATTTCTTTTCCAATGTCCCATACCATTACAATAATGGCATTTATCAAGAGGACCCTTCTTGATTTTCGAAGTGCTAGCATCATTAGCTTTAGCTTTGGTGAAAGTGGGAGCTTGCTTCTTACCCTTCCTCCCATTCCTTTTGAACTTCCCCTTACTCTTAGTGCTTATGTTAAGCACATCCTTTGGAGGGTTCACATTTAACCCCATGTCCCTCTCGGCTTGCACAAGTAACTTGTGCAATTCTTCAAGAGACACATCCTTGTCTTGCATGTTAAAATTCACCCGGAATTGAACATATGCTTTGACTTTGGACAAGGAGTGTAGAATCCTATCTACAATGAGTTCTTTGGGGATTTCAACCTTTTGAATTTTCAAAGTCTCGACAAGCTCCATAAGTTTGAGCACATGAGGGCTAACCTTTTGGCCCTCTTTGAAGTCGAGATTAAAGAATGCCGCGGCCGCCTCATATTGGACGATCCGCGGAGTTTGTGAAAACATTGTCACAAGCTTGGAGTAAATCTCATTAGCGTTGCCCATTTTAAAGGCTCTCCTTTGGAGATCCGCCTCCATTGCAAATATCAAGACGTTTTTCATTGCGGCGGACTCCTTTTGGTAAGCCTCATATGCTTCCCTAGTGGCGGCGGTCGACCTAGTAGTAGGTTCGGGTGGAGAGGCCTCGGTAAGGTAACGAAGCTTGTCGTTACCTTGGGCGGCTAATTTGAGTTGGGCATCCCAATCGGAGAAATTTGACCCATTGTTTTCAAGTTTACATCGATCCATGAAGGATCGGAGCCATGATGAATTAGCGAGAGGCGTGGCGTTAGGGGTTGGTGTTGCCATTTGTTATGAGAAAAAAAAAGGAGTGGTCTACAAAACAAAATAGAAGGAGTAAAACAAATGTCGTTTTAATAATAATACTCGTAAAAATTTATAATTTAAACAAGTTTTATGCATTTTTCTAGTGACCTCTACCCAACTAGATAAATGATTCCAAGACTCAAATTCATATCAACTTAGGAACGGGATAGCCGATGGAACCCTTATTAATATAACTTGGTGGATTAACGTTTAATCGATTCTACTTTTAGAACTCTTGGTCGATAAAATTACTCTAATGTTTATCTATAGCCCGGAACACATGCGAATACGGTCACGAATACTTCCGTTGAGGTCAATCCAAATTTCGAATAAATGTGTCCATGATCCAAATTCACATTAATTTGGGCACGGGATGGCCGATGAAATTCTCATCAACACGAATTCGGTGGATAGACATTCATCACCCACTTCCCCTATGGAACAAGGTTTGTACCCCGGGATGGCCGAGTGCACTCCCTCGCGAAATAGGTTTTCATGGTTTCTACTATTTGGTAAGGCTATGTCTCAATTAATTGTTTTAGTGAGAGGTCATGTCAATTTATTATCTATCACGTTTTAAGTGAACTAAAGCGGTGAACTACGATAATTGTATTTGACACGGTCGATGAACTCTATTAGATGATGATGCATGTTTTAGTTATGGCGATTTAGCGATGCATGTGACATATAAATAAAATGCAAAACATAAAAATAAATCCTAGTATGCCCTTCCTAAAATAGAAAAAACTATTTAACTATTACATATTCGGAAACCAACTCCATTGGTCCCTTGAACTTCGGTTGTGGCACGTATCTCGAGGTAACACCGTCTTTATGGATCGCCATCTTGAAGAAATCCGTCTTTGGGAACTCCGGAATAAATAAATTACATAGCAAATTACATAATTTCCTATTATACATTTGTAACTAAAATAAAATAAATCTATTAAATTACAAAACGGTGATACGAGATCACAATAAAATTACAACCGAATCGATATTCCCATACATTTCGGGTAATACCAATTAAAATCTAAGGCCATACTAAGTAAAAATTACATAATTCAAAAATTACATAAATAAAATTATGACAATCATAAAGAAAAATGCAGCATTATAATATGTATGAACATGCCCAATTTATGCTAAATCGCCTTTAAATAGCCAATATCGTATATTACTCGGTTTTTACGGATTTGCGTGATTTCAACATTTTACAATCACAAAAATTACATAAATTCATATTTATGCATAAGTTAATTACCCTAACCTCTTAGGACTCAAAATTTAGTCTTCATTAATTATTTGACCATAATTAACTCATATTTCTAAAAAATTGTTCATTAATGGACCAAAAATTACAAAAATAAGCTATAAACTTCAAATAAATCACAAAATTTCAAATAAATTCAAAATTGAAATTTAAACTCATGAAAATTCTGGAAAAATACCATGACACTCATAATGTTCAAAAACTTAGGTTAAGAATTTCGAAATTTTTCCGGAAAAACAATGTTGCGGTTTATCGGTTTTAACTAAATAATCATAAAAACATGTGAAAAATTATATTCACCAACTTTTCAATTTTAGATCTGAAAAAGATAATAAAATGCAACATAGGACGTTTTTCTTTAGTCATGGAGTATGTTTTATTAATATTTCACTAATAAAGTCACTATTCATGCTATTTTTCTTCAAAAATCCATAAATCATGCAAAAAGACTTCAATATAGCCTATTATTTTACACACATCTTGTAAAATTGCATGTGACAACATACTAAATTTATATGACCAGATTCGAAATTTATCTCATATTAACCTATTTTTTACCTAAATCCGAATTTAATAATGAAAAATCCATTTTTCGAGCATAAGAAGTCCAAAAATTATGACATTTTACAGGTCATCTCAAAATAATATATGTGATAACATATCCAAAAATCACTGGAAAATTCGAAGTTTAGTTAATTTTAGTCCGAAAATGACATTTTTACTCATAAAATCATATTTTAATGCCATTATTATGTAATATGAACAATAAAAATCCATAAAATAACCAAAATATCCTAAAAACACTTTAGGATCAGAAACTTTAACATGCAAAAATTAATTTTCTGATATATCATAATAACACAAATTATACAAGTTTTATATGTTAATCTTTATAACTCGGAAAAACTTTTAACCGATTTGCATGCAAACTGTAATACTCCGTATTTATGGTCTTGGGGGTACTCTATCGAGTAGGCCTTACTCTGTCGAGTAAGGGTATGTTGCAGAATAAAATAGTTTCTGACCTGTTGGGCACTCGATCGAGTAGCTGGGGCACTCGATCGAGTAGGGTACTCGATCGAGTACCTTGGGTACTCGATCGAGTGTCCGGTTCTGGGGAGTTTTTCGCGGGTTTTGTTAATTATGCGATTAGGGTATTTAAACTTAATCGTCGTTGTTTTAATTCACTTTTACCAAAACCTAAAACCTGTTTAAGAGAGAAAGCGATCGATCATCTTCCTAATCGCATCCTTAACAATTCCGGAGTTCGACGGTCGGTTCGCATCGTAGTTCGTGTCGTTGGATTCCTTGCGTCGAGGGTAAGCTTTTAATATAATTTATATAATGTTTTGCTAGGTTTGGTCAAACCCTAATTTGGGATTTGGGGGTTTTATGAATAGTAAGTAATTGGTAGCCTTTATGTGTTATTTGTTAGGAGGAGAATTCGTAGAAGAGGCGTTTTGAGGCATTTGTAGATACCGTCTGCGTGTTGTGCTTTCCAGGTAGGATTTCCTACTCAGTATTAGTCCCATAATGGGATATTGGTGATGTGCTGTAGTTAGTTGCTTGATATGATGATTGTGGTTGTAATTGTGCTTGTGGTTGTGTTGTTGATGGTTCTCGAGATGCGTTCTCGGCTGAGTGGGGTCACTTGCGGGAGTGATCTCACGCCCTAGTTTCGCCCTTCGTGGAACCCGCCACGAAAGGGGATGTGCACATTAATGGACAGGGTTATCGCTCGTACGATGAGCGGGGCTTAGGTGGGAACGGCTGCGGTCCCCCACTGGCAGGGCTGGTCCAGTGGACAGTCATTATTGAGATGATGGGAGTTGGTGGTGTATGTGTGTGTGTGACAGTTCAGCTGTCTGTTTGTCTTATCGTTGTTATCTATATTGATTGTGTGATTGATTAATCGACCCGGTGTTGTTTTGTAAAACTGCGGTGATCCATTCGGGGATGGTGAGCAGATATTGAACAGGTATAGAGATGATCTTTGGGATAGCTGGGATGGCCACGACATGACGATAGAGTCTTCCGCATTGTAGTTTAGCATTTATTTACATTTCGATTGAGAAAGCAGACGGTTTGGAATAATGTATTGCACTTTCAGTTTGGTTTCGAGGATTGTACTTATTCATTAAATTACTTATAATAAATGTTGTTTCTGTTTTGTCTATTTGATTATCATACCTCGGGCAACCGAGATGGTGATGTCTTCATACCTGAGTGGTCTTGGTAAGGCACTCGGAGTATGGGGGTGTTACAAATGGTATCAGAGCGACGATCCTGAAACCTGTAACCAATGAACTTAATGAACATAGGGAGTCAATTAAAATGAACCCGGGGTAAAAGTTGTAGGAGCTAGTGCAAAGGCTTGGGAGACGTCCTAAAGTCGCGGGGGTCGCCCTACAACTTTGAACCGGTCACATGGGGAAAGTGTTTGTCGAGTCATCTGTATGTTTGATTAACGTGTGCAACAAAGTGATGAAGTGTGTTGATTGTTTGGTGTTGAAATAGGAAGTTGAGCAAGTGAAAGGATATGATATGTTGAACATGTTGGTGAGATGATAACATGTTGAATGATTTACAATGTGGCTTTAATGGCATGATGAATTGATCTTGTTGATAGTATAATAGATGCGTAGCATATGTATTCTGATAGCATGTGATTTTATAAAGTTAGCATGTTAGTATACGACGTAATATGCGGGTAGCTCTTACGTATTGGGGGTACTTGATCGAGTGAGGCTGACTCGATCGGGTAGGTTTTTGGCGATTTTGAGTCCAGAATCGAGTTTTGGGGCACTCGATCGAGTAACTAGGGGTACTCGATCGAGTAGGGGGTCACTCGATCGAGTAGCCTAGATACTCGATCGAGTGGGTTAGAGATCAGAAGGTCTGTTTGGTTCTAGAGTTTGGGTACTCGATCGAGTACATGGGGGTACTCGATCGAGTAGCCCGTTACTCGATCGAGTGGGTTTGGATACTCGATCGAGTAGGTTCTGGGCAGCGCGTTTTCGTGTTTTGAGGTTTAGTACGCGTGTTTATGTTCATTCCTTTCTTATATAGCTTCAAGATGCCGCCCAAGAGAAATGCTTTGTACGCAAGAGCTGAGGTTATGACTACGGATGACATCGTCAAGATGTTAGAGCACCAGGACGCTCTTACTGAGACCCTGAAGAGGGTGAATGAGGACAAGGATAAGAGTAAGGAAAAGGAGGTTGACCATGCTAAAGTCAGCCTCTATATTGCGAGGTTTAACCCGAAGGAGTACAAGGGAGTTGAGGAGCCTAACCATCTTGATAGTTGGCTGAGGGAGATGGAGAATATAATCGGATTTGGATTTAGTTCGTCTGTCCGATGAGATGAGAGTGGATCAGCTGCATTCTATCCGAGGAGGCGGTGGCAAATGGTGGGATTCGGTAAAAGTGAGTGCCAAGGAGATATATACCAACCGGGGGTTACCTACTATACCTTGGGAGGAGTTTCGTAGGGTGTGAGGAAGGAGTTCGTACGAGAACATGTGAGGAGTAAGTTGAGAGAGGAGTTCGACAAGTTTAAGATGACGGTGAGATGTCCGTGGTGAGTACTACGAGACAGTTCAATGAGAAATCCAGATATCCGAGGATATGGGTTTGAGTGAGGAGAATCGGGCTTTGAGGTTTGAGAGAGGGCTAACCACGAAAATTATGGATAAGTTACCCGTGGGAGTCCTTGCGATGTGAAGGAAGCATATGAGAGGGGGCCGGGAGAGCCGAGAGGCTAGTGGAGATGGCTCGGGAGAGGTCGGGTGGAGAGAAGAGGAAGTCGGAGAGCGAGGGTGGTGGCCAATCTAATTTCAAGAAAGGCAACCACAATCAATCTAAGGGATTTTCTTCCGGGTCCGGGTTTAGTCTTTGGAACTTCTTTTGGGCGAGGTCGTGGGAGTGTGAGCAACGGTGGGGAGTGACTGCTTTGGTTGTGGTGGCGTAGGCCACAAGAGACATGAGTGCACGAGCGCACCGGGATCCTTTCGAGACTGCGCAGAGCTTTGCAAGCAAATGACCGGTGGATCATGGCCAAACCGGGAGGTCGAGCTATCGAGTGGAGGCAACCGCAACGGCGGTAATTCTTATCGAAGACACCGATGAACAACAACAACAATCAAGGGTCGGGTGCTAAGCCGACCGCATCGCCTAATCTTGTCCGGGGAGGTGGGCGAAGACCGATGGCAAGTTGTTCATGATGGACAAGAAGGCGGTGAGGAGGATGCGCACGTTATCACCGGTACATTCCTTGTTAATGGTATTCCTACGTTTGTTTTGTTTGATTCGGGGGCTTCTCAATCGTTTGTGTCTTCGAGTCATGTAAAACAGTTGGGTTTGAGAGTATATGAGTCAGTTAGGGAGCAAGTTTTCATACCTTCTGGTGAGTCTGTATCGTGTGGGAGGTTGTTTAGAGATGTATCTTTGATAGTTGGGCAAGTCGATTTCCTGTAGACTTGCTGAGTTTCCTTTTAATGGTTTTGAGATGATAGTTGGGATGGATTGGTTAGGAAAGTATAAAGCTAAGATAGAGTGTCATCAAAAGAAAGTGTCCCTAAGAGGTCCTAAGGGTGTAAGTGTGTCTTACCGTGGGTTTCTAGTCAAACCCAAAGTTAAGTTGATTGCAAATTTGTCACTTTGAAGTCGTATACGAGGAAGGGATGTCCTCGATTTTGTGCCATGTGAGAGATGACCGGATAGAGAGCCCGGCAGTTGACGAGATACCAGTGGTGGGAGAGTATGCAGATGTCTTCCCAGAGGAGATTCCGGGGTTGCCACCGAAGAGGGAGATAGATTTCACCGTTGAGTTGAAGCTAGGGACGGGGCCAATCTCTAAGGCACCGTACCGTATGGGTCCTAAGGAGATGGAGGAGCTTAGGAAGCAGTTGGATGATTTGATAGAGAAGGGATACATTAGACCAAGTGTATCTCCTTGGGGAGCACCAGTTCTTTTCGTGAAGAAGAAGGATGGAACTTTGAGGTTATGCATAGACTACCGGGAGCTGAACCGTGTGACGATAAAGAACAAGTATCCTTTGCCAAGGATAGATGACCTGTTTGATCAGTTGAGTGGTGCAACGGTCTTTTCTAAGATCGATTTGAGGTCGGGGTACCATCAGGTGAAGATTAGAGATGTGGACATACCGAAGACAGCTTTCACGTCAAGGTATGGCCATTATGAGTATGTGGTGATGCCATTTGGGTTGTCTAATGCGCCGGCAGTGTTTATGGATTTGATGAATAGGATCTTGAGGACAGTTCTTGGATCGGTTCGTAGTAGTGTTTATCGATGACATCTTAGTCTACTCTAAGACTAAGGAGGAGCATGAGGAGCATCTGAGGATCGTGTTGCGGACTTTGAGGGATCATGAGTTGTATGCTAAGTTTGTCCAAGTGTGAGTTTCGGTTGGAGAAAGTTGCCTTTCGGGGCATGTAATCTCTAAAGATGGGGTAGTTGTGGATCCGGCGAAGATTGAGGCAGTGACAAAGTGGGAAGCACCAAAGAATGTTCTTTGAGGTGAGGAGTTTCTTGGGTTTATTTGGATACTACGGGCGGTTCGTGAAGGATTTCTCCAAGATAGCTAGACCAATGACGGCGTTGATGAGGAAAGAGAACAGGTTTCGTTGGGATGAGAGTTGTGAGACGGCGTTCCAAACCTTAAAGGAGCGTTTGACCACGGCTCTGTCTTGGCGTTACCGAAGGGAGCGAGAATTTCGAGGTCTATCGGACGCCTCGAAGAATGGGTTGGGATGTGTGTTGATGCGAGAATGGTAAAGTAATTGCCTATGCTTCTAGGCGGTTGAAGCCTTATGAGGAGAACTACCCTACTCATGATCCGGAGTTGGGTGCGGTGGTGTTTACTCTCAAGATTTGGAGACATTACCTTTATGGAGCAATCTTTAAGGTATTTTCCGATCACAAGAGTCTCAAGTACATCTTCACGCAGAAGGAGTTGAACATGAGACAGAGGAGGTGGATGGAGCGGATTGGTGATTATGACATGGAAATCATCTACCATGAAGGGAAGGCCAATGTTGTTGTTGATGCTTTGAGTAGGAAGAGTGTACATTCCTTGTGTACGGCTCTATCTTTGATGAGGCTGAGGGATGAGGTAGCGAGCTTTGGGATTCATATGATGCGAAAGGGGATCTTTGTGGGTGATATGACAAAGTACACATGGAGTTTTATGATGATATTCGAGGTAAACAGGCTTTGGATCCTAAGATAGTGGAGTGGAGCCGTGGAGTAGAGAAAGGGACAGTGTCCGGTTTTCCATTCATACAGATGGTAGCTTGAGGTTTGATGGTAGGTGGTGTGTTCCTGATGACGAGGAGTTGAAAAAGACAATCATGACAGAAGCGCATTGCACACCATATTCAGTTCATCCGGGTGGAGACAAGCTTTACAAAGATTTGAAGAAAACGTTTTGGTGGCCTGGGATGAAGAAAGAGATAGCTGAGTTTGTGTCCCGTTGTTTGACATGCCAGAGAGTTAAAGGGGAACAGAGAAGACCACAAGGTAAGGTTCAGTCTTTGGAGGTGCCTGAGTGGAAGTGGGAATCCATTTCCATGGATTTCATTGTGGGTTTACCTAAGAGTCAACAAGGTAACAATATGATTTGGGTGATAGTGGATCGGTTGACCAAGTCAGCTCACTTTGTTCCAATGAAAGATACATGGACTAAGGCACAACTGGCTATGGCCTATCGAAAGAACGTGCTTAAGTTACATGGAGTCCCTAAGGACATAGTGTCTGACAGAGATGCGAGGTTTATATCAAGGTTTTGGAAGGAGTTGCAGGAATCGTTGGGAACAGCTTTGAAGATGAGTACAGCATTTCATCCTGCGACAGATGGGCAGACGGAGAGAACAATCAAAACTCTTGAGGATATGTTGCGAGCTTGTGTGATGGATTTTGGTGGTAGCTGGGAGCAGAGGTTGGACTTGATAGAATTTTCTTACAATAACAGCTATCACACCAGTATTGGTATGGCACCGTTTGAGGCTTTGTATGGGAGGAGATGTAGGAGTCCAATCTGTTGGGGACAGCAGTCTTTGGCGATGGTTTTAGGACCAGAGATGGTGCATGAGATGGTGGAGCAGATTAAGATGATCGAGAGAACGGATGAGAAAGCGGCCCGGGATCGACAAAAGAGTTATGCAGACCTACATCGTCGGGACATAGAGTTTCAAGTTGGGGACAAGGTTCTTCTGAAAGTGTCTCCTATGCGTGGAGTTATGAGGTTTGGGAAGAAAGGCAAGCTAAGTCAGAAGTTTATAGGGCCTTATGAGATCTTAGAGCGAGTTGGGGAAGTGGCTTATCGTTTGGCTTTACCGGCTGCTTTGGAGAGAGTGCATAATGTGTTTCATGTATCGCAGCTGCGGAAGTATGTGAGTGACCCGTCACATGTGTTGGAGGCAGAGAGCTTAGAGCTGGATGAGTCTTTATCGTACCTTGAGATGCCTAAGCAGATCCTAGACCGAAAAGTTAGAAAGACCAGGAGTGGTGAGACAGTCTTGCTTAAGATCCTTTGGTCTAACCATGAGGCGAGGAAGCTACATGGGAGGCGAGAGGATATAATGAAAGAGCGTTACCCTTTCCTTTTTGATCGGGTATGTATGGTTACGGGGACGTAACCTTGTTTCTTTTAGGGGGTAGGAGATGATCGCGAGAGTTTTTAAGAGTTTTTACACCCCTTTTATATGTTGTGTCGGTATGTTTGTCGGGATAAGTTGGGTTAGTAGCATGTTTTACGTTGTGTTTATTTTGACCTTCGAGTCGGGAAGCTTATGGGAGTACCTTTGTTTGGTAGTGGTTTGAACTTCGGGGACGAAGTTCCTTTTATGGAGGGAAGACCATAATACTCCGTATTTATGGTCTTGGGGGTACTCTATCGAGTAGGCCTTACTCTGTCGAGTAAGGGTATGTTGCGAAATAAAATAGTTTCGACTGTTGGGCACTCGATCGATAGCTGGGGCACTCGATCGAGTAGGGGTACTCGATCGAGTACCTTGGGTACTCGATCGAGTGTCCGGTTTACGGGGAGTTTTTCGCGGGTTTTGTTAATTATGCGATTAGGGTATTTAAACTTAATCGTCGTTGTTTTAATTCACTTTTACCAAAACCTAAAACCTGTTTAAGACAGAAACGATCGAGTCATCTTCCTAATCGCATCCTTAACAATTCCGGAGTTCGGACGGTCGGTTCGCATCGTAGTTCGTGTCGTTGGATTCCTTGCGTCGAGGGTAAGCTTTTAATATAATTTATATAATGTTTTGCTAGGTTTGGTCAAACCCTAATTTGGGATTTGGGGGTTTTATGAATAGTAAGTAATTGGTAGCCTTTATGTGTTATTTGTTAGGAGGAGAATTCGTAGAAGAGGCGTTTTGAGACAGCTGTAGATACCGTCTGCGTGTTGTGCTTTCCAGGTAGGATTTCCTACTCAGTATTAGTCCCATAATGGGATATTGGTGATGTGCTGTAGTTAGTTGCTTGATATGATGATTGTGGTTGTAATTGTGCTTGTGGTTGTGTTGTTGATGGTTCTCGAGATGCGTTCTCGGCTGAGTGGGGTCACTTGCGGGAGTGATCTCACGCCCTAGTTTCGCCCTTCGTGGAACCCGCCACGAAAGGGGATGTGCACATTAATGGACAGGGTTATCGCTCGTACGATGAGCGGGGCTTAGGTGGGAACGGCTGCGGTCCCCCACTGGCAGGGCTGGTCCAGTGGACAGTCAGTATTGAAATGATGGGAGTTGGTGGTGTATGTGTGTGTGTGACAGTTCAGCTGTCTGTTTGTCTTATCGTTGTTATCTATATTGATTGTGTGATTAGTACTGACCCCGGTGTTGTTTTGTAAAACCTGCGGTGATCCATTCGGGGATGGTGAGCAGATATTGAACAGGTATAGAGATGATCTTTGGGATATTTGGGATGGCCACGACATGACGATAGAGTCTTCCGCTGTAGTTTAGCATTTATTTACATTTCAGTTGAGAACAGACAGTTTGGAATAATGTATTGCACTTTCAGTTTGGTTTCGAGGATTGTACTTATTCATTAAATTACTTATAATAAATGTTGTTTCTGTTTTGTCTATTTGATTATCATACCTCGGGCAACCGAGATGGTGATGTCTTCATACCTGAGTGGTCCTGGTAAGGCACTCGGAGTATGGGGGTGTTACACAAACAACCATGGCTCTTGATACCGATTGAAGGAAAAATAGATCTATATACTAACATATTCATATATGTTCCAATTTAATTTGTCATAAAATTAATAAATGATCTTATGCATGCAAACTAATTAACAATATAAAGAAGAAATCTTTATCTTACATTGGAATATTCGGTTTATATGGGCACAAGAGAGATCACCTTTCTCTCTTGTTCTTGTGCTTTCCTTAGTGGAAGAACTAAGATCCAAGTGTAGGATCTCTCCCAAAGCTTAATACCCAAAGCACACTCTTAATTAAAATTAATATTATAAATACTAGTACAATATTAATCTTGTAGAAAAATTGACCCAAAAATATTATGGGACACTTAATATTTTCGGTTTATGGGAGGAGGAAGAAGGAAGCTTTTTATCTCTCTAAAACTCAAATTTTTAGATGAATGAAGAATGAATAATACACTCTATATTTTTAGTGTATATTAGGTAAAATAAGATGAAAAACCAAAGTGGTTTTTCATCTCAAAAAATCGGGTGGAAGGGGGCATGGGAGGGAGCCAATGCATGCTTGAGTTGTTCTTCAAAATGAGCATTAGGGTTGCATGGCTAGTTAAGTAGGTAATCATTATGTTTACCACTCACATTATAAACACAATATTATCCTTAATCCTCCTCTTAATTTCGGTACTTTCATAAAATGGAATCCATTTTATTTTTGTAAATTTTGTCAATATATCACATGTCACATAAAATTGTTATGTATTTTTAACATATTAAAAATCAACGTATTAATAAAAATACGTCATATACATAAATCGACTTAGTAATTCATAATTACTTGTACCAAAATATTATACCAATTATAAATCACAACAATTTGTATTTATAGTAATTCATTCAAATTCAATTGTTTCCTTAAACAATAATTTCATCTGAGTAATGATACAATTCGATTACTCAGACCGTATCTCATTCTAATCAAATTTCAATGAGACACGTAAATATTACTTCCAAAAATCGTCCATCAATTTTAAATAATTTAATTGACTCGTAACGTTATACGATCAATTAAATGATCAATTAAGAGTGTTGCCCTATAGGTATGACCTAGGGGATCAACTGATCACCACCGTCGCACGACAGTAATGTCAAACTCTAGTCAGCCAATCATTACCGATATGTGTGGACCAGTTGACAGTAAAATATTACTTCCCAATTATGTTCTTTATAATGAGACTTAAACATGTGATCATCATGATCAACAGTCGTGATCGCATTATTGTCGGAGGACACATATTCCAACAATATACTCCATTTGTAATAATCAAAAGAGAGCCCTCTTAGTGGAGGCAAACCTTCCTTAGATTAGATTAGGAGTAGATTAGAATAGATGAATCTCAACCATTTCACATTAATCTTTCCTTAATTGAGTTATTATTGGAGAATTGACAACTCTTCATCAATCAATCAAGTTCTCTTCTATTATTCTTTGCTTTATATTTGGATCATTCCTAAGTTTGGTATAATTTATTTACTCTTTACTCTTTATTATTTATTTTCTCATTCTCTTATCATGTTTATACTTGTTGTGATGATTGACAACATTAATGACAAGTTTCCCAAGATAATGAGTGAGTAGTTCTTTGACTAGGATTAGTGGGGAATTAGGGGAAATAAACATGGGGACTAATCTATGCTTAATCTAATATGTTTCCACAATTAATTTGCTTGCTGGTTGTGATTTCAACTTATGCACATGTTATGTTTGATGAAATGCGAGCCTATGAATCCTTGCATTTTTACCCATCACCTTCCTTTTCAATGGGGCTTGTAAGCTTATACACCAACTCGAGCCTCATTAGACCATGCATATAGTTGAATAGGAAGGACTAAGTCGACTTGTAGGTGTTGTACAATCTAATCGATTCGGCTCCGGGACTCAAACCCTCGTAGGGATTGTAAGCTTATACACCATCTCGATCCCATCAGAATAATAGGTGCTTGCTATATAATTGAGAACATGTTTATATGATCAAACTCCCATGAATCCCCTATGAACCCATGACATCCTAGTATCCTTTATTACTTGTTATCAATTGTTTACATCTCTTAATTCATTGCTTGTTTTACTTTATTGCTTGCATTAGTCTAGAACGCAACTACAACCCAAATCAATTGTGACACTAGCATAAATTAAGATAGATAGACTTAGAACCCAAAGCACACCGTCCCGTGGATCGACCTCGACTTAACCACTAACTATTTGAATGTTGAGAATATAAATGTGTTTGATTTAGAGCCCCAACGACACTCTACATCAAAATAGCGCCGTTGCCGGGGACGGTGTTTTGTGATTAAGTTCTTACTTGTTTGTCTATTTTAATTTTTCTTTAACCTTGAGGAACTTGTTCCTCAAGGTTCGTTCTTACCATTCTATTATAGTTTCCATGCTTGTAGTTGTTTCCTTGTCTTAAGCTATAATGGCTCAAGACTTGACATATGTAGTATGTGGTGGTTCTTTTGAGTATGACTACTATGGGTATGAGGAGTTTGAGGAGAAAGTCCACACAAACCTACCTTACTACTCATACAATGAAAATCCTAACTACTACCCCAATTTTTCCCACCAAAATCACCACACCCATTATCCACAACAACCACCCACCCAAAACTCACTTTACAACCAATTCTAAATACCACAATATGAGCACTTTCACACACACCCACAACAAAAAAACGAGCATGAATTTTCCATTCAAAAATGTGATTCTCCAAGTGATGGGATATCAACAAAACTTCTTCATACAAATGTTAGAGGATAGCCAAAGTAGGGACAATGTTCTTCAAGGCATTGTTACCCAAGGTGAGGAGTTGAAAATTCAAATTGCCCAATTGAAGGAAGCCCAAATAACTACCCCTCACCATCCTTTAGACATTGATCATGAATGTGAATTTGAAAGAGTAACCTTTGATATGGAACATGAGAAGTCGGAAGAGCCAATCTCTTTGAGCTCTTGTGAGTATGAAAGTGTTATGTTTGATGAAGAAGATATGAGGTTAAGTACGCCGATTACTCTTAGCCTTTGTGAGTATGAAAGTGTGTCCTTTGATGTGGATATTAAGGTGTTGGAGAAAGAGTTATTGAAGAAAGATGAAGCCCCCATTTATGATTCTTATGAAGATAGCCATGATGACAAGATCGTGAAAGAAGCTTATAAATAATATGTGTCTTACAAGAACCTTTGGAATAGGGAAGAAGAATGGACTTGTGAAATCACCTTACTTGAGGAGCCCATCCTTGAGAAATTTGAGATATCGTATCATGAAGAAAGTGAATGCCTCTTCCCTATTGCCTATGAAGATCATTTCACACCTACATGGAACCTATGATTGTTGGATATGATATGGTGGATCTTCTCCAAAAAGTCAAATCATCATATAAAGGATACTTGGTATAAAAGCTCAAGAACAAACTTGCAAATGAACTTACTTGTGGAGATTTGGCACCCACAATTTCAACTCCTAAAGAATCGGGTCATCAATGTGAATTCTCCTTCTACTTTGGAATGATTGACAAATTCAAGTGCTATCATCATTGCCGAAATTGAAGAAGAAGGCGGTAAGTGGAAGTCTCCGGATGAAAATGGGCCATACTTCATACCTTGTGTTGACAAGAATCATGGGCTTATTAATTGGAAGCATTGCAAAGGCTCAAGTGCTAAGGGAAAGGTAAAAGAAAGAATGAATGACAAGCTTCCTTGGCTAAATTTCAAGCTAGTTTGGTGGAGTCCTATCTCAAACCTTTGATCTTCTTCTAAGAGTCTTGAACTCTATGGACAAAGAATCTCGACAATTCAAGCTAGTTTGGTGGAGTCCTATCTCAAACCACCATTTGTAATATATTCATTCCCATAACCTTTGCATTGTATGATATTGTGTATACCTTTATTTTTCTTGCATTTTCTTGCATGAGAGAAGTGAGAGAGGGTTGCTTACCCATTTATTGAGCATATTTTCAGAAAATGATAAGAAGGAATCGCAAAAGGGTGCAAGGGAAAGAATTCGAATAAAAGAAATAAGGGATTGACGAAGAGCAGCAGGACACGCCCGTCCTGGTAGCAAGACGCTCGTCTTGAGCTATGCTACGGGCACAAATCAGCATTGTCTAAGCATCTGCCGGGATTGTCAAGAAGACGTGCGTCTCCACCATAAGACGCTCGGACCGGCCTTGAGACACTCGTCCTGATGAGAATCCGCTCGGATTATCAACAATCCGCTCGTCCCAGCAGACACGTTCGTCTCCTCCAGAATCCGCTCGTCCCCAATTGGATGTAATTTTACACGGATCACTAACAAAGAATCCGTGCGTCTCCACCATAAGACGCTCGTGCTGCAGCTTCAAGACGCCCGGATCACAGTCGGGACGCTCGGATTGGCACGGCTTTTGGCTGGATCCTCGATTTATTCGCCCGAGCCCGGCCCTGGTCCGCCCGTCTCCCACCTATTCCTTGTTATAAACACCCCCACCATCCCTCTTTTTCCTTATCTTATCTTCTAAAAATCTCACATCATCATCTCTGAACAATCCCCATCACAAAAACCAACCCAAAACCCTAACTTTTCAACCAAAAATGATGAACCTAAGAGACAAGGGTAATAAATCCGCCGATGCCGCACCTAAAAAGCGCAAGGGTACTTCTTCATCCACCCCAAGGGAGGCAAGGGGCCATCACAATGTGGTGATACAAGGTGTTGCACAACTCAAACACTTTCCCGAGGTAATCTTCACTAGCGATGAACATCGCCAAAAGTTTGAACATTTGCTAGGTACGCATTACGAGCCCACTCAATTTATTGATACCGCTGTAGATACCCGTATCCGTCGATATTGGAATTTATAGAGAACCCGACAAACACCCGATGATGATAGGACACATGTATTCTTTAGTTGTCATTGTCATTATTTGGGTTCGTTTTACGATGTAGAATGGGCGTCGTCGATGAAGTATTTTATTAATTTAAATGATATTTAAATTAATGTTTTTTTTAGTGAGTTCATTTTATTATTTTAAATGATATTTAAATTATGGTTTTTTTGAGGTGAATTCAATTTATTTTATTTTATTTTGAATTTATTTTCCCAAGTTTATTTTATTGAAAATAAAATAAATAATTGATTTGAAAAATCATTTTATGAATATATTTGATTTGAAAAATCATTTATTTTAATTTATTAATTGATTTGAAAAATCGTTTTTAAAAGCGAAGAAAACTCGTTTTAAAAGCATGTTTTTGAGCTCGGTTTTTGGGCCAGTTTTCTTTACGAATTGGCACGAATCTCGAGTACACTAACCAACCTAAGCCTCTACCCATCCAACCCAGTTCGAACCCCCATAACCACGGCCCAAATTCCATCCCAAACACCCCCCAAACAGCCCGCATATACACGAGCAGCCCCCTGTTTTGGCAGCTCAATCCCGAGCCCAAAACCCGCTCCAAATACCACCAAAACCCGTACCCATTAACCCTAACCCATACCCTAGTATCCTACCCATATTACCCTAGCTTAATCACCAAGAAAACCCCTCTCAAACCCTCACAAAAGCTGCTGGACAGCAGCTATGCGTGAGCAGGCCCGACTGCCTCTCTCTCTCTTTTATCCTACTTTAACTCCTTATAAATACCCACCCTTCACCATACATTCATTCCTCTAAGTTCTCCATACATCCTACCTTCACTCACAAGCTTTAAACCTCAGAAACAAACCTTAATTGCCTCTCAAAAACCCTCCACAAAACCGACATCCAAACTGAAACAGTTTGTGTGTCCTCTTCGAAAAACAATTCGTTCCTCCTTCAAACCTCCATCAAAACTCGAGTTTCTTGTTCCTAATTAACCATATAACATCCATCTACACATTAGACAAAGATTTACGAGCCAAATTGCCCTTGAGAGTACACGAAATCCCTCGAAAAAGAGTGTTATACACTGTTTTCGTGATTTGTTCTGTCTGTCCAGTTCTGTTTGTGCTCGTTTTTCGTGCCCAATAACTCAAAACGAGCAGGGGTTGCTTTAAGATCTCTGTTCTCCTCTCTTTCTAGTTTTCAAAACATCTTTTAAATCGAATTTTCATCGTGAAACGAGGGAGAAATCGCTGTTTGAAAGTTGCTGTCCAGATTCGATAAAAACGCGTGTTTGCTTTGTTTCTTCGTCGACGACGGCCTCTCGAGATAAAATATACCATCGATTACGACCCAAGACAGTGTCAACGATACATGTAGGTTGAGGGTGTATCAAATCCCCCTATTTCTCCTTTTTTATTTCGTTTTTATGTTTGTTCTTTTATAGTTTGTTTTTGTTTGTTTATCGCTTTTTATTTATCGTTTAAATTAACTATGAAACTAGTTTAGTCCGAGTATGAGTTAAAGTACCACCATGAACACCCGCGTTGACTTGAGATGGGAAAATAAACCGCTACATCAGTCGGTCATACACCCCCGTCTCATTTACATATCCTCGTGTTCAAGGTAGGGCATTAATAAAACGATTTTAACTTCGTTCTTCGCTTTTGACATCTCCTCTTCTCTCGGCCAATTCGATCCACCTTAGGACCCGTTGCATGTTAGTATGACCTCTGATTGTTAACATATGACTTATTTAGATGACATTAGATCAATTTAATAACCTAATTAGACACTTTAGGGTACATCGACATAGCTTTAAAAATCAACTAACAATTTTGTAACTTAATGAACGCATCTCTCTCTTTCACCTAATTTCTCGCTAGTATAAGAGTGCGTGATTAGCACCTTCTTATTAACACTCGATGAGTTAAATTAATTAGCGAACTTGACCTAATTTGACCCCTTTTGAGCCGTGTAGAATACACAATTGCAAGACCTCTTTTCAATCGATCAACGTCGTTTCTAACTTGTTTTCTAATTCGTTCCTAACCCGTTTCGCAATCATCGATCTAACCTAATGAATCTAACCTAAGAATTAGGGTATGCTAGATCGTGTGGGCCGTGTTTGGCCGTGTCCTTGTAGTCCCTTTTCTCGTTTTTTTTCTCATCTTTATCTCGTTATTTCGTATCTTGCAATTACTTTGTTTATCGAGTCGTGTTTGTTAGTTTGGTTGTAATTTTCAAGTTAGTTTTCTTTTATCGAGTCAAAACCTCTTTCAAAAAACCTTAGTCTTGTTTGATTAGATGGTTGTGCCCCAATGCTTGTAAGAGCGTAGTAAATCGCATGTTGTTTAAAGCAACATGGCCCGATTTATGCTAATGCATGCTTTGGTGTGCGGCCCTATGTCTAATTCGATGAGATTAAGTGAAAGCACACATCACGAGGAGTGACCCAAGGCCGTGAGTCATGTAAGCCGTGGGCCACCCCTCTTGTGCGCGGTTTCCTAGGCCGAATGGCCGTGTAATGTATCGTGTACGGTTTTGTATGTAGCAATTGTATTTAGATCGAGTTGTATCTTTAATTTATTGTTGTGTCGGCATGAAATGCCTGGTTTGTAATAGGTAGATCCCAACGGCTCCCCCATTCCCCCTTAAGCCTTGTTTGCTTTATTTTGTATGTTGTTAGATCAATCAACCCACATGCTAAATTATAACTTTGACAAAGTTAGTTTAGTTGCATCTAAAACGACATAGAAATTGTTGTCACATGTTCGGGTTTAAAACGATGTTTGCATATCATATATCGTAGTAGCTATGACCTTGTTTGAAATCCATACTTGACTTAGTAGAGGCCGTTATTGACGGGCGGGGTTGGGTGTCCTTATGGGCTTCCCAACACGTACCCTCACCCCTTACTCAAGATCTATGGTTTGTGGATCCGTCTAAATACCATTGGATTACGAGAGTCATTCAAATCGAGTGATATAGGGTACAAGTCTTTATCTTTAATCACTCGTAGTCGATTGGCTTTATGCTTTTCGATGAAAGGTGTAAAGTTGACTTGAACGGTTCCAAGTTCCCAAAAAACTTGGTGGCGACTCTAATTTGTCTTAATTCGATTCGAAAGAACCTCGAGTCGATTATGCCTAGTGTGGATCCCGCGGACGCAGTTCTCGAGGGCCTTGTCTACAGTTTGGCGACTCCGCTGGGGAAAAGAGGACTAGTTACACTTTGTTTCTAGGGTCTGTTCCTCCAAGGTGAAACTTGAAAAGAAAGTGTCGGAAAGTAAAACATTACTCATAGTGCTACGATTCATGCATAAACCCTTAAGGACTTGCCCGGGCCGTCCCAGCATTTCTTCGTGATGCGTGGGGGGCGACGCCCCACTATGCTAGGAAGCTGCACATTGCTCGCTTCCACTTCACCTCGCGTGGTTCTTGATGGTGGGGACGATCTTCTAGGTACTCTACCTTAAGACACCTTGCTCTATAAGACCGCAAAAGGATGGAGGGCATAGACCTTCTTGTAGAAGACTTGCCGAGACTTAGAGATGTCTAGGAGCATACATCCTTGTAACATGAGAATGACAATGTGCAAATTGTTTTCCCGAGTCTTTTCGAAATTTCCCATGTCCTTTTCAAAACCGAACTTTTGAACAACTTACTTTCAAAATAGCATGGTTTTAAAAACGCGGAATGCTGCCCAAATAGGACTAGAATTTTTGGCCCAAAATGAGCTTTTATAGCCGGGATGCTGCCCATTTCAAATCTCATTTTCGAATCAATCTTTCGTTTTTTTCAAAACCAATCCAATATGCCTCTCGAACCTCAACCAAGCATGAAATGCGTCAAGTCGTGTCCAGGTCATGGCCGTGTTAGGCCGGGTGTGTTTCGTTCTAAGAGTCTAGAACACGACTTTGTTGGGTCACCCAAGCTCACCTCTTGGGCCTTGAGTCATGTTGGTCGACCTTTTGGTCTAGGATAGTCCACAAAAACGCCCAAGCTAGGCCATTTAGGGCGTTTCACCCGAACCTATGGGCTATGATAGTCCAATCACGGGTTTAGTCACACCGAGTCCAGTTTAGAATCGTGCTATGACAGTTTGAGTCATGTCGTTTTGTCGAGTCTAAAATGAACCAAGGTCTAAATCAAACCGTGAGTCGAACCCTTGTTTAGTCAATCTCAAGTCGAGTCTTTGTTTGAGTCAAGTTGGGGTCGTGTCCTTAAGTGTGCAGGGGCTCTTACTTTAAATATTGACTTAGTACGGGGTTTTCTTGTAGAAAGGCCGCCAAAAACCCGACGTCAAGCAATGGAAGATGCTGTTAACAAGCTCACCGAGGCCGTGAACCTCATGATGACCCGAATGGATGCAATCGAGTCTAAGCTGAATGAAGATTCCCCTCCATCTACCCCACCTCTGACCGATCTAGAGAAATGGTTCAAGTTCATCGAAGACCGTTTGAAACTCTCCCAGGGGAAGAACATTCACTATGAGAATGCTAGGGCCTATGCCCCGGTGCAGGATAAGTTGCCCACGAACATGGTACTCACTGACATCCCAAAGTTTAAGGGCACAGAAGATCCAGTCCACCATGTTAAGGCCTATAAAGGGTACTTAGCACTGAAGGGAGTACCTGCTGACATGCTCTCTGAAATTTTTGCCCAATCTCTGGATGAACACCCGAAGGCGTGGTTCTATAATCTTGACCTTAAGAACTTCCCCACTTTCGAAGATATCACGGTGGAGTTCTGTAAGCACTATGCCGACAATGTCGAGATTCAGACCAATATAAGAACATTAGAGGTTATGACACAGAAAGACAAAGAAGGCTTTACTGAATTCCTCGCAAGATGGCGCGCTGAAAGCGTGAAACTAGCTAAGAAGCCTGATGAAGTTGAAATGGTAGATAAGTTTGTAAAGAATCTACGACCTGTTTACCGCAATGCTCTGAAATACCAGAATTTTGGCTCTTTCAAAGAATTGATAAGAATCGGGATAAAGGTAGAAGATGACGTCCGAATGGCAGAAGTTGAGAAGCCAAAAGGATACCAAGGGGCCTAATCGTCTAGGACCAAAGCCCCAGCAACGACCCATTTAGATGAAGGCATCAATCTCTTAGAAGGGCAATCGAAGAAACCGCAGCGCCAAACACTTAGGGCATTCACCGATATCGGATGCACTTATACATATGCTCTCCAAAGGCTCATAGCCCAAGGAAAGTTGAAGCCCATTGGCCCAACTCCGGATCCACCTGCTGAACAACAAGGCAAATGGTACAAACCAAATGCTTACTGTGCCTTTCATCAAGGGAAGGGACACGATCGAAAGGTGCTTTAGACTAAAGCACGAAATTCAAGATATGATTGAGAACGAAACGCTCCCAATCCCGGCCATAAAGCCCAATAACGTCACCAATCCGTTTGGCGACCACACTAACTTTGTCTCTACCGAAGATAGTGTCGATTACTCTCACTTGATCCGCCCATGTCGTCTAAAAGGGGTTTTCGTCGGAATAATATTCGTAGATTGCTCCGAATTCCTACCAAGCTCGAGAAACGAGATTACATTCGGGGATTTTGTTGTCGATTGTACTCCTTACATACTCCGAAGCGGCAATGAAATCAATGGCGTTTGGGCTGATGACGAGGATGATGTTTACCTCGTCAAAGGTGCGACAATTCCTCACACCCAAGAAGAAATCTTGAAGGTGAGGCAAGATGCCCTAGAGTCAAACCATTTGACTAGATCCGGACGCCCGTATCGTGTGGAGAAAGCTAAAGATACCCCGAACAAGACACCTCTCAAAGAGCCGGTAGTGGTCGAAGTTCTTGGTGAAGGGCCGACCTCCGAGGCTTCCCTCATCAAGCAACTCCAAAAGACTAAGGCCGACGTGTCTATCTGGCAACTTATCCTAAGCTCTTTCGAACATCGTCAAGCTTTGTTACAAGCTTTGATGAACATGACCGTGTCGTCGAATACTACTCCTGCGGACATGGTCACTCACATCGCCCAGAATCGGCCTCAGATCACCAACGCTGTAACATTCTCCGACGAAGATCTGCCACCGTTCGGGCCTCGACATAACCTGGCCCTCTATATTGCTACCGTGTGTCTCAACAAGCATATCCCTATGACCTTGGTTGATGACGGATCGGCTGTCAACGTACTCCCTCTGAAAACGGCGCATATTTTGGGCTTGGAGAAGAATGACTTCATCCCCACTACGCAGACAGTCCGGGCATTCGATGGCACTGTGCGTCGAGTAAGTGGACTTGTCGATCTAGTAGTACAGACTGGGCAAGTGGAAAAGAAAGTGAGTTGCCAAGTAATTGACATATGCTCATCCTTCAACTTATTGTTGGGGAGGCCTTGGATCCACGCTACAAGGGCCATAACATCAACGCTGCATCGAAAAATCAAGATCCCACTCAATGGCAAAACCGTCACCATTGACGCCACGCCAATTACTGTGGCAGGAGGAGACATTACTTCCGAAGTAAGGGTCGAAGCTACCAATGACGCATGTGGTTTCGAGATTGTCAATATGATCGAGCTGAACTCCGGCGAGAGAATATGGATCTATACACGGGAAGCCATGCTGCGAAGTGATTCTCAAGATGGGAAATACTTCGGTTTCTCTCTATACCCTAGAAAGGAGGGTACATTCGAGTTGAAACCACCAATAGCCAAAGGAGTAACGTTCGGGCTTGGATATGAGCCCACCGGGAAAGATCTGCTGGAAAAGAGGGGAAGAACGATCGAAGATCGAGATATTAAAATAGGACCGTATCACCTAACTCTAAACGGTCACTTCGTGAGAGTTGGGGAAGAACTCCCTTGCATGGACTTCCCCGAACCTATCTTTGACCCAAAGAAGAACCTTATGGTCCCAGGAATCGAAGTATTCCAAGATTGCTACTACATCCCTGAAGACATTCTGACCGTGATGCCAGTAGAAACCAAGCTGGATCCAATAAATGACGAGAAAGCCATGGGTCTCCTTTTCGGTGAAGAGAAGAAATCACCAATACCAAACGAAGATTTGGTAAGCATGATCCTGAGAAGCAAGCGGTTCGACCCATCTACCCTCATCACCGATGTGGATCCTCTTAGGACCAACACGGGATGGCGGAAAACAATCAAGTGGACTGACAACAAAGGACTTCTTTTCAAGTTGACAACGGGAGAAGGAGAGATGTTCAAGCCGGATGATGTTACCGATTCTGAGTCTGAGTCGGAGTCTGAGTCTGAGTCTGAGTTAGGTCCTAAGATTGAGTCTAAGGAGTCAGGTGTTGAAAATACCCCTCCCCTAGCTTTCCCTTCCTATGCGCCTTTTCCTAATGGTGGTATTCCGGGGCCTGTCCCGAATACCCCTATCTCGCCACTGAGCTCTGATCAGTTGGCTCAAATGTTAGCGCATTTCGCGCAATTTCAAATCAATAATAATATGAACCAGTTTGCTTACGACTTGTCTTACTTACATTGCAATTCAAACTTTGAAAATGATTGTTTTAATAATGACATTGAGACTGAGGTCGAGGATGAACAGTTGGTCGAAGAAGAAGAAGAAGAAGAAATGGAACCACCTCTACAGTTGATAAAAGGGTTGGAAGAGTACGAACAGAAAACTTCGATCATCGAAGATACCGAAACCATCAATGTAGGTACAACCTTAGAACCACAGGAGCTTAAAATAAGAACTACTTTAAGTCCCACCGAGAGACAAGGGTTCATTGGGTTGTTACATGAGTTCAAAGATGTTTTCGCATGGTCCTACAAAGACATGCCAGGCATTGATAGAGAAATTGCGGAGCACAGGATCCCAATCAAGCCGGGATATAAGCCGGTCAAGCAGAAACTACGCAAAATGCATACAGATTGGTCTCTGAAAGTCAAAGAAGAAATCGACAAGCAACTCAAAGCTGGGTTCATCAAGGTGTCGAATACTCGGTTTGGGTGGCTAACGTCGTACCGGTGCCCAAGAAAGATGGTAAAGTTCGGGTTTGTGTCGACTTAGGGATTTAAACAAGGCAAGTCCGAAGGACGATTTCCCATTACCTCACATCGACATCCTGGTTGACAACACGGCAAAACACGCGTTACTATCCTTTATGGATGGATACGCCGGTTATAATCAGATCAAGATGGCGAAAGAATATATGCATAAGACTGCGTTCAGAATGCAATGGGGAACCTATTGCTACACAGTAATGCCTTTTGGGTTGATTAACGCAGGGGCTACATACCAGAGGACCGCGACAACATTGCTACATGATATGATGCACAAGGAGGTCGAGGTTTATGTCGACGACATGATTGTCAAGTCAAAGGAGCGTGATGGCCACCTTGGTACGCTACGCAAATTCTTCGAGCGACTGCGCAAGTATAACATGAGGTTGAATCCACAAAAATGCGCATTCGGAGTCACATCCGGCAAACTGTTGGGTCACATCGTTAGCCACCGTGGCATCGAGGTGGACCCATCGAAATAAAGGCCATAATGGAAATGCCTCACCCGAAAACCGAGAAGGAAATTCGAGGTTTCCTGGGAAGAATCCAATATATAAGTCGGTTCGTGGCAAGGCTAACGATGATATGCGAGCCAATTTTCAAGAAATTGAAGGTCGGGGAACACGTCGTATGGGATGATCACTGTCAAGCTGCGTTCGATAAAATCAAAGAAATACTACCTTCCCCTCCCGTTCTCAGCCCACCAACGGCTGGGTTACCACTTTTGTTGTATCTTACAGTTACGGATACTGCAATGGGGGCAATGCTGGCGCAGATAGTCGATAAAGAGGAAAGAGCGATTTACTACATTAGTAAAAAGTTCTTGGAGTATGAAATCAAGTATACTCAGCTCGAAAAGACATGTTTGGCTTTAGTATGGGCGACAAAGAAGTTACGGCACTACATGCTCAGTCATAGTGTCTGCATCCACTCGAAGATGGACCCAATCAAATACTTGTTTGAAAAACCGGTTCGAAACGGCAGGTGTCAAGATGGACTTTAATGCTTTCCGAGTTCGACCTGAAATATGTACCGCTAAAAGTGATAAAGGGAAGGGCGGTTGCGAGACTTCTGGCGGATAACCCGATAGAAGAAAGCGAGGTTGTGGATACGTGGTCGTTTCCGACGAAGATATCGTTCACATAGACAATGATACGTGGGACCTCTATTTCGATGGACCATCGAACTATAGGGGATACGGGATAAGAGTTCTACTCATCTCACCAGAAGGTGAACATGTGCCCATTTCGATCAAGTTGGACTTTAACGTCACTAATAACGCGGCCGAATACGAAGCATGCCTACTCGGTTTGCACAATGCTCTCGAGTTAGGCATCAAAAAGCTTGTAGTACATGGAGACTCGTCATTAGTGATCAATCAAGTGGCCGGACGTTGGAAACCGAAGTGATAGCTTGGCTCCGTACCAAGCAAAAATCGAAGAACTAGAAAAGTTGTTCGCCGAGGTCAAGTACGTGCACCTCCCAGAGACGAAAACGGTTCTTTGTCGATGCACTATCAAAACTAGTCGCTCCGATCAACATACCCGATCATATGGATACTATGCCGATATGTGTCGAACGAAGATCATCACCTGCTTATGTTAATGTAATCGGAGACACAGAAGAAACCGAGGCCGAACCTTGGTATCATGCTATTCTGAAATTTAAAGAATCAGGAGAGTATCCACCCGACATGGATAACCGCGGAAAGCGCGCTATTCGAATGCTAGCCGCTCAGTTCGTTAGAACCAATGACGGACAATTGTACAAGAAGACCGCGCAAAATATCCTTCTGCGATGCATAGACTCACCAACTGCGAAAAGAGTCATGGAAGAAGTCCATGACGGAGAGTGTGGCCCACACATGAATGCCCATATCTTTGGTTCGTAAAATCATGAGATTAGGGTATTATTGGACCACAATGGAGACAGATTGTCGCCAATATGTCAAACATTGCCATAATTGCCAAATCTTCGCAAACGTACAGCATGTGCCGCCATCATTGTTATATACTTTGACATCACCATGGCCTTTCTCAACATGGGGAATCGACATTATTGGAAAGGTCAACCCATCTGGAACAGGTGGGCATTGTTTCATGTTAGTCGCCATCGATTACTTCACGAAGTGGGTAGAAGTGAAATTATACAAGGTTCTACAAGCAAAGCAGGTAGCAAAGTTCATTCAGAATGAAATCATTTGCAGATATGGGGTGCCGCATGAGCTCATTAGCGACCATGGCACTCACTTCCAGGCTGAAACTGCCGTAATACTTGAAAAGTATAAAATCAAACACCACAAGTCGTCACCGTATCGACCTCAAACGAATGGTGCAGTGGAAGCCGCCAACAAGACAATCTTTGTGATTCTCGGAAAATGATCGACAATTATCGCGAATGGCCAGAGAAGATACCGTTCGCACTATGGGGATACAGGACGTCTATTCGCACGCCCACCGGAGCAACTCCGTTCTATTTAACATATGGGATGGAAGCGATCCACCTATCGAATTAGAGGTACCTTCTTTAAGGATTTCGTTAGAAAGTCGGGTCCTCAAGCCGATCGGGCCGCAAGCCGGTATGATTCCTTGGTCATGCTCGACGAGCGACGGTTAAATGCGTTGCACCATGTTCAACTCTATCAGAAAAAGATACAAAGAGCGCTTAACAAAAAGGTGAAACCTCGAGGAATAAAGGATGGGGATTTGGTCCTAAAGTCTGTGCGCGCTTTACTACCAATCGACCCGAGGGGAAAATTCAAGCCAAATTGGGCGGTCCTACTACGGTAAAGAAAATATTATCGGGAGGCGCGTGGACGACGAGATCTAGATGGAAATGACTTTGCGAATCCGACGAATTTGGATCAACTGAAGAAATACTATCCGTAGAACTCATTCTCAATGTCGTAAAATAAAATTTTAAATTGCAGTGCTCGTGAGCGAGTCTAGGCCGCAACACTTTTGCTTCGCTGCTTTTGTGCGTTATAAATCGATGATTGTAGCGCGTTTGTTATGTGGAACTACGAGCTCGGTTTGATTCTGTTGATAACAGATACGTAGGCAGCTCTTTAAAAGAGTACAACCGACCCTTCCTTTAAATAAAATGAAATTTTATGCAGAAACTGGGAATTTTAATAGATAGTAAGTCTTATTAAAGATCGGGCAATGCCCATTACATCCTTCAAAAGAAAAAGGAAAACAGCTAGCAACAAATAATAAGTAGTAGTATTAAAAAATAGATTGGAGTCGAAGGCTCTTACATCTTCTTTTTCCCTTTGCCTTTTGGGCCACGTGACCGAGGCTCCTGCAGAGGAGGGGTAGTTGCGTTCTGTCTAGCGCGCTTCTTAGGAGGGATCGTCATTTCCTCCCGAGGGCCCAGCCTATCTTTTACACTTAAGCGAGGACCAAGCCTCCCCTCCAAGGCTGAGCCCGTGTGTGCCTTTGAACCCAACCGTTTCCACACACCTGTCGCCTGTGAGTCATGCTTACGAGTCTTCTCAGTCTTAGTTTCAGGTCCAGATGCAGACGAAAGATCGTTAGCAAAAAAGTCGCGACTGCTTCTGCCTTTGTCATAATATTTGATGTCGACAAGCTCATCCTTCCGACACAAGTCCTTAACTGATTCGGTCTTCTCTTTAAGCCATTTAGTATAAGACGGGGATACCCAGGTAGTCCGAGGGCGCGCAGAGACACGTACCAAAGACGCCTTTGGTGCCACCTCTCGAGCCAATCATCACATATAGAGGAATTCAGCTCTCTTGCTCGTCCCTGAAATGACCTCACACTTGGGAATTATTTGTCTACGGCCCATCTGACGCAGGACGCGGTCGGGGTAAATGTGAATAGACCTCTCTAAACCCAGTAGTTGCAAACATCTGGTCTTATCATCTTCCGGAAGGATAGTAAAAGATTTGAGGCGAAGCCAAGGCATGAACCATTAAAGAGGGCGACCTCCCCCTTCTGTCAGCTTGTTTCGCCAATAGGCAAGGTCATTTTGATGCTCGTCTTCATACCGCTTGGCACGCATAGTCAGCATACGGGCGAGATACGAGCTGGGCTCACGCGGCGGGGCGAAGAGCCAAAATCTCTCGCAAAGCCACACCTGAAAAAAAAAAAAAAAAAAAAAAGAACGAAAAAAAAAAAGAAGAAAAAGGAAAAAGAAAAAATGAAGAAAAAAAAAACGTGACAAAAAAAAACGAAACGAAAAAAAAAAAAAAAAAAAAAAAAAAAAAAGAAAAAGAAGGAAAAAAACGGAATTATGGCAGGAATCGTGGCAGAATACAGCAAAATCGTGGCAGAATGCAACGAAATCGTGACAAAATCGTGGCAGAATGCAACAAAATCGTGGCGAAATATAAATAAATCGTGGCAACAGCACAAGAATTGTGGTAAAAGGAAAATCAATCAAGGATGCGAAATCAGGAGAATAGATTTTGTTACCTGCAATAGACGGGAGCATCCCGACCAATCGGCACCAGGGTTCATTTTCTTAGCATCTAAACCCCGGAGGGTTTCAGCGAGAATAATCCAGGAAGGGTTATGTCCCGTCTCTATCTGAGACACAATAGACAAAAGCTTTGCTTGTCCTACACAAGTTGTCTTATTCATCCTACCTTCGAAGACATAAAGGTGTAACATGATCAATCCAAAGGCCTGCGGCAAAGACGTTTGCAAGAAAAAATCTTGTTTCGCAAGATACAAAATTTCCGATGAATAGCAAGAAGGTTGACTTCGTCACCAAGTAACTATCTCCCTGGACTCCGTCCGGAAAGGCGAAGGCGATCTAGATATGTTCCACGCCATCCCGAATGAAATTTTGGTATAGCCGGTATGGCCTCAGCATCCCATCCTCCCGGGCGTAAAAACTCTTCGGGTAGAGGGCAGATCTCCCCTCGGGAAAAGCAAAAACATGGTTACAAGGATCCCAATAGCTAAGGCAGTGTTCCAACAACGCAGTGAAGGGGGATCCGCGTAAGGGAAGTAATTGCGCCGATTGAGCGGTCTTTAATTCTTGTCTCTCGCGCGAAGAAAGTCTGTCTCCCATGCTCGCATAGCACTCGCTAGATTATTCATAATGATTTATGTTATTTGCACCGGTTTGGGGGAAAGCGAGAATAAATTTGCAATACTGACTCTTCCTTATATATAGAAAGAATAAGGGAAGGAAGCATCTAGGATGACACCCCTAGGGTGCCGTTTTTTCTGAGCCGTGTGGGCCTTGGGTCGCGCGCCTCTCAGCCCGATTCACACCGTCTTTGGCACGATACATCGGGTTTTCGCACATCTATCGCGTTTTGGGGAGCGCCGGAACGGCCGATTTACATTTCTACCCTCGACAAGTCCATATTTGAATTAAAGCCCGTGCACACTTACGGTTTTATTTTCCTTTTTTGTTTTACGGTAGCGGGCTACGCCCACGTGGTTTACGAGTCATACAGAGTGTCTGAGTCGTATTTCATGCTCACCCGTCAAGGTTCGATTTCAAAATGCCAAAAATTTCAGAATTTCAAAATTTCAAAAACTTTCAAAATTTCAAAAACTTCTTTCGCGAATTATGGACAGATGGTTCAAATCTCAAAATTCAAAATCAAATTTTGGGTCGACGACCTAACATCTAAATGATTCGTTTCAAATTCAAATTTCGGGTCGATGGCCCAATTATTCAAAATTTTCAACATGTTCAAATTTTGGGTTGATGATTGATCTTTCAAATTCAATTTGTGTCGACGACCAAAGATTGGGT
The DNA here is from genome assembly GCF_048544455.1 of Silene latifolia. Lineage (NCBI taxonomy): Eukaryota > Viridiplantae > Streptophyta > Magnoliopsida > Caryophyllales > Caryophyllaceae > Silene > Silene latifolia. The sequence goes on along the minus strand of NC_133535.1, from coordinate 119,527,336 downwards.
TGATGACCCAGCCTTTCAAATTCAATTTCAGGTCGACGACCCAGCATTCCAAAACTTCAACTTCAAACCTCGGGTCGATGGCCCAACATGCTAAGTGATGTCAAATTCAAAATTCGGGTCGATGGCCCAATTATTCAAAATTTTCAAATTCAATTCTCGGGTCGATGATCCAAATGTGCTTATGTGATGATTGTTGCTAGTACGTTTTTGTGTTTCAATTATAGCAGGATATGCTTCAACTGGGGGCTCTAAAGTCTTCGACTTTAGAGCCATTGCAAATCGGGGGGCTCAAGCCGTTGGCTTCGAGAGACCATTATCAAGATGAAAAGGATGATATCCACCAAGAATTCAATTCAATACAAGAGTAAGAAATGGAAGAATTCGTAGTCGAAAGCAAATGATGAAAGCGGCGGCAACCTCCTCGGAAAGTCCCGTCCCATTTGGGCACGCCACGAGATGATGAATTTCGGACAAATACCGGCGAGATGATAAACTTTGGGCAAGTGTCGTGATTCTTAGAACTACGACGCGGGTTTGATTACGTCAGAAACGGATACGTAGGCGCCTATGGATAAGGCTCAATCCACCATATATGCAATTTTATGGGTCGACGACCAACGACGATAATTTGACACAACAGAAGCGAGAGTCAATCCCCAACGAAGTTTCAGGTATGGTCTCTTCTTATGGCTGGCGAGCTTATATACGCAAGTCTAATGGACTATAAACGACCGAAGAATCCTCGGTCGAGAGGGACTGGGGTATACTTTGACTTTCGCCTTGTCCAAGCCTCGGTCAAAGTGGGGGCTCTGTAGATACCTGTATCCGTCGATATTGGAATTTATAGAGAACCCGACAAACACCCGATGATGATAGGACACATGTATTCTTTAGTTGTCATTGTCATTATTTGGGTTCGTTTTACGATGTAGAATGGACGTCGTCGATGAAGTATTTTATTAATTTAAATGATATTTAAATTAATGTTTTTTTTAGTGAGTTCATTTTATTATTTTAAATGATATTTAAATTATGGTTTTTTTGAGGTGAATTCAATTTATTTTATTTTATTTTGAATTTATTTTCCCAAGTTTATTTTATTGAAAATAAAATAAATAATTGATTTGAAAAATCATTTTATGAATATATTTGATTTGAAAAATCATTTATTTTAATTTATTAATTGATTTGAAAAATCGTTTTTAAAAGCGAAGAAAACTCGTTTTAAAAGCATGTTTTTGAGCTCGATTTTAGCTCGGTTTTTGGGCCCGTTTTCTTTACGAATTGGCACGAATCTCGAGTACACTAACCAACCTAAGCCTCTACCCATCCAACCCAGTTCGAACCCCCATAACCACGGCCCAAATTCCATCCCAAACACCCCCCAAACAGCCCGCATATACACGAGCAGCCCCATGTTTTGGCAGCTCAATCCCGAGCCCAAAACCCGCTCCAAATACCACCAAAACCCATACCCATTAACCCTAACCCATACCCTAGTATCCTACCCATATTACCCTAGCTTAATCACCAAGAAAACCCCTCTCAAACCCTCACAAAAGCTGCTGGACAGCAGCTATGCGTGAGCAGGCCCGACTGCCTCTCCCTCTCTTTTACCCTACTTTAACTCCTTATAAATACCCACCCTTCACCATACATTCATTCCTCTAAGTTCTCCATACATCCTACCTTCACTCACAAGCTTTAAACCTCAGAAACAAACTCTAATTGCCTCTCAAAAACCCTCCACAAAACCGACATCCAAACTGAAACAGTTTGTGTGTCCTCTTCGAAAAACAATTCGTTCCTCCTTCAAACCTCCATCAAAACTCGAGTTTCTTGTTCCTAATTAACTATATAACATCCATCTACACATTAGACAAAGATTTACGAGCCAAATTGCCCTTGAGAGTACACGAAATCCCTCGAAAAACAGAGTGTTATACACTCTGTTTTTGTGATTTGTTCTGTCTGTCCAGTTCTGTTTGTGCTCGTTTTTCGTGCCCAATAACTCAAAACGAGCAGGGGTTGCTTGAAGATCTCTGTTCTCCTCTCTTTCTAGTTTTCAAAACATCTTTTAAATCGAATTTTCATCGTGAAACGAGGGAGAAATCGCTGTTTGAAAGTTGCTGTCCAGATTCGATAAAAACGCGTGTTTGCTTTGTTTCTTCGTCGACGACGGCCTCTCGAGATAAAATATACCATCGATTACGACCCAAGACGGTGTCAACGATACATGTAGGTTGAGGGTGCATCAAATCCCCCTATTTCTCCTTTTTTATTTCGTTTTTATGTTTGTTCTTTTATAGTTTGTTTTTGTTTGTTTATCGCTTTTTATTTATCGTTTAAATTAACTATGAAACTAGTTTAGTCCGAGTATGAGTTAAAGTACCACCATGAACACCCGCGTTGACTTGAGATGGGAAAAGAAACCGCTACATCAGTCGGTCGTACACCCCCGTCTCATTTACATATCCTCGTGTTCAAGGTAGGGCATTAATAAAACGATTTTAACTTCGTTCTTCGCTTTTGACATCTCCTCTTCTCTCGGCCAATTCGATCCACCTTAGGACCCGTTGCATGTTAGTATGACCTCTGATTGTTAACATATGACTTATTTAGATGACATTAGATCAATTTAATAACCTAATTAGACACTTTAGGGTACATCGACATAGCTTTAAAAATCAACTAACAATTTTGTAACTTAATGAACGCATCTCTCTCTTTCACCTAATTTCTCGCTAGTATAAGAGTGCGTGATTAGCACCTTCTTATTAACACTCGATGAGTTAAATTAATTAGCGAACTTGACCTAATTTGACCCCTTTTGAGCCGTGTAGAATACTCAATTGCAAGACCTCTTTTCAATCGATCAACGTCTTTTCTAACTTGTTTTCTAATTCGTTCCTAACCCGTTTCGCAATCATCGATCTAACCTAATGAATCTAACCTAAGAATTAGGGTATGCTAGATCGTGTGGGCCGTGTTTGGCCGTGTCCTTGTAGTCCCTTTTCTCGTTTTTTTCTCATCTTTATCTCGTTATTTCGTATCTTGCAATTACTTTGTTTATCGAGTCGTGTTTGTTAGTTTGGTTGTAATTTTCAAGTTAGTTTTCTTTTATCGAGTCAAAACCTCTTTCAAAAAACCTTAGTCTTGTTTGGTTAGATGGTTGTGCCCCAATGCTTGTAAGATCGTAGTAAATCGCATGTTGTTTAAAGCAACATGGCCCGATTTATGCTAATGCATGCTTTGGTGTGCGGCCCTATGTCTAATTCGATGAGATTAAGTGAAAGCACACATCACGAGGAGTGACCCAAGGCCGTGAGTCATGTAAGCCGTGGGCCACCCCTCTTGTGCGCGGTTTCCTAGGCCGAATGGCCGTGTAATGTATCGTGTACGGTTTTGTATGTAGCAATTGTATTTAGATCGAGTTGTATCTTTAATTTATTGTTGTGTCGGCATGAAATGCCTGGTTTGTAATAGGTAGATCCCAACGGCTCCCCCATTCCCCCTTAAGTCTTGTTTGCTTTGTTTTGTATGTTGTTAGATCAATCAACCCACATGCTAAATTACAACTTTGACAAAGTTAGTTTAGTTGCATCTAAAACGACATAGAAATTGTTGTCACATGTTAGGGTTTAAAACGATGTTTGCATATCATATATCGTAGTAGCTATGACCTTGTTTGAAATCCATACTTGACTTAGTAGAGGCCGTTATTGACGGGCGGGGTTGGGTGTCCTTATGGGCTTCCCAACACGTACCCTCACCCCTTACTCAAGATCTATGGTTTGTGGATCCGTCTAAATACCATTGGATTACGAGAGTCATTCAAATCGAGTGATATAGGGTACAAGTCTTTATCTTTAATCACTCGTAGTCGATTGGCTTTATGCTTTTCGATGAAAGGTGTAAAGTTGACTTGAACGGTTCCAAGTTCCCAAAAAACTTGGTGGCGACTCTAATTTGTCTTAATTCGATTCGAAAGAACCTCGAGTCGATTATGCCTAGTGTGGATCCCGCGGACGCAGTTCCCGAGGGCCTTGTCCACAACCGCTATTTTAGAAGTTCTTGGTATTAGGTATCAAACCGAAATGTTCTTCGATGGTATGGGTCTTGGGAAGCTATTCTATGCTCATGAGGAGACCTACCTAAGTCTTACCCTCGAGTTTTTGTGTAGTCTCCGCATTGTTACTAATACACGGAGAAATGTTTGTTTGGAGTTCCGACTTTGTAATCAAGACCATAGGTTAACCCTTGACCAATTTGCAAACATTTTTGGTCGTGAGGTGCCGAGGGAAAACACCGATAAACCCTCCGACTTCAACGTTAACCACATTTGGAGAGCCATCTCCGGGTGGGAACTCCATTCCTTCAAACAATGCAACACCTTTGCCATCCAACATCCGGTGATTCAGACCACCGAGCGCTTTATAGCCGGAACCGTCAATGGGAGGCTAGAACAAGATAGGTTTACCCTTCTTAACTTGACCTTCTTAGAATCCTACTTTAATGTTCAAGGGACGAGGGCTTATAATTACAACACGCCCCTTGAGATTCTTACAAGGCTATTTGATTATGCTCAAGGGAATTCTAACATTAAGACCTTTGTTTTGGGAGGGCTAATCACAATGTTGGCAAATGATCTTTGCCCTGGGTTTAACCTTCATGGGGCCTATGAAAAGCTCCAAGGGAGCACTTTGATTGACGAAGATGTTATCTTCAACCACCACCGGTGGTGCACTTACAATCAAGCCGGAAGTGTGGAGTGGTTCACAAAGGGATGCTCTTCAATTGTCCTCATGGGGTGGAACGTACCACCTACCAAGCCACGGTTAAGTCGGTACTCACCTACACCGAACTACCTCCTCCCCATTAAGATTCACCCCAACCTACCACAAAGAGAAGAAGCACCTCGTCAACCTCGTGAGTTGCCGGAACGGGGTAATGCACCACCATCCTATGTGCCCATTCCGCCCTACCCCACACAACATGTGCCTTTCGCTCCCCAAGATCCAAGAGCTCCAAACATGAATGATTTAATGCAACTCATGCAACGTGTTGATCTTGGAGTATACGATGGGAGGGTTGATAACTACTTGGCTCAATACCCCTCCTACTACAACATGGCTCAACAAGGGCACATCGACCCTAGAGGCCCTCACCCATCTTGGGCTCAACCTCACCTTTTATTCCCTAATCAAGGGAACCAAGAAGGAAACTTTGGTGGCCAAAGTGGAGGATTCTTTGGTCAAGGAGGAGGGTATGACCAAGGAATTTCTAGCGGGCGTGGATACCGCAATGATGATGATGATGACGAGTGAAAGGGCAAGAGGTGTCTACCACACCACCTCCAATTGTATGATACTCTTTCTTTTCCTTTCTCTCATGTATAGTTGTATTGCATTTTCAATTATCTTGCATTTAGTTGCATTTGTATTATATTCCATATTGCATTAGTTAGTTCATATAATATAGTTGCATTGTAACATAAATAGATTAGTTTGCATTGTGATATATTTCATATAGTTAGTTGCATTCACAAATGACCAAACCTATTCATTTCTACACTAGAAATAGTGCTTAAATCAGTTTGGGGAGGTTTGATCATAGGTGAAGAACATGCATCATATAGTATAGTTTAGATTGCATTCATTTGTTATATATGTCATATAGAATTACATTTAGTTAGAGCATGCATTCATATCATATCATTGCATTTGTACTTCAATTTCCATAAAATCAGAAATCCAAAAATATGTATTTCTTTTTCATTCCTACTCCTACATGTACATTAAGGACAATGTACAAAATAAAGTGGGGGATGGGAATTTATATTCCAAAATACATAAAAATTGAAATTTTTTGAAAAATCCCAAAATATGTTCTTTAATTTCATTAAAACAAAATCTATGAAAATTTGAAAATTTCCTAAAACCAAAAACATGTTCTTTAATTTAGTAGTGTAGAATTGTATATACTTGTGTTTTTGTTCTCTTCTCACATAGATACAACACTACATTTGAGGCATTGTCAAGGGAATGTGAAGACCGCTTGGTATGATCGCTCTAATCTCTATTTCCCTTCCATTTATTTTCATTATTCATATGAGGAGGATGGGCTTACATGTCAAGGAGGATGTGGTGTATTTTGTTGTTGCGGTTTGTGTATCTATGTGTTGTTAGGAGTTGTATTTAGTTTATATGGCATAACAGTTGATAGAAGCATATGCATTATAGTTGTATATATGTTAGTTGCATCATGGCATGTAGTTGCATGGTTAGAAAATTTTGTGAAAATGCTTATTTGGGAAGCTTGACAAGTGTATATATGACCCTTGTAGATAATTTTTCTCCTTGAGACTTTGTTTGCTAGAATACCCTCAAGACGCCCTAGGATGTGTCATACTAGTATCTTTTGACCCATGGACTAAGGCCTAGTCAAGAATACCTTGTGGTGTGATAACTCCTTGGCTACCGTTTATTCCAAGGTGACCTTTGAAGTCATGTAACCGTCCTTACACTTTTATCATCATATTTTGTCAACAAAAAGGAAATGGGCACAAAATATCTCCAAATTGAGTTCAAGTACCAAAATCAAAATAAAAAAGTTTGCAAAATGCATCAAATGAAATGAGGAGCAAAAATAGACTCCTATGCTTTAATAAAAGTACCTTTGCTACAAATGGGGTTACTTTGAAAATGTTCAAAAAGAATGCAAAAGAAATTGCCAAGTATGAAATTGCAAAACATAAAAAATGGCAAAGAAATGTTCTCAAAAAGTTCAATGCCACAAGAAATTGGGGGGAAAAACAAATCAAAAAGCAAACTACCAATGTGAAACTCAAAAACATCTTGATCCCTTTTATCCATTGATCTTATTTGTTGCATGGTGGAGAGGGGACGACTCTTCTTCTTGTCTAGGCAAGAGGGGGAATTCCGCGATCCTACAGTGTTTCTAACACCATAGGGAGTCTACTCTTGACGAAAGCATTTAGCAATTGTGGACAAAGGTACCCTAATTTGACACAACTTGGAGGTGATTTGTTGGTATATGTGGACAAGGCCCTCGGGAACTGCGTCCGCGGGATCCACACTAGGCATAATCGACTCGAGGTTCTTTCGAATCGAATTAAGACAAATTAGAGTCGCCACCAAGTTTTTTGGGAACTTGGAAACGTTCAAGTCAACTTTACACCTTTCATCGAAAAGCATAAAGCCAATCGACTACGAGTGATTAAAGATAAAGACTTGTACCCTATATCACTCGATTTGAATGACTCTTGTAATCCAATGGTATTTAGACGGATCCACAAACCATAGATCTTGAGTAAGGGGTGAGGGTACGTGTTAGGAAGCCCATAAGGACACCTAACCCCGCCCGTCAATAACGGCCTCTACTAAGTCAAGTATCGGATTTCAAACAAGGTCATAGCTACTACGATATATGATATGCAAACATCGTTTTAAAACCCTAACATGTGAAGTTTCTATGTCGATTTAGATGCAACTAAACTAACTTTGTCAAAGTTGTAATTTAGCATGTGGGTTGATTGATCTAACAACATATAAACGAAACAAACAAGGCTTGATGGGAATGGGGGAGCCGTTGGGATCTACCCTATTACAACCCAGGCATTTCATGCCGACACAACGAGGAATTAAAGATACAACTCGATCTAAATACAATTGCTATATACGACACCATACACGACACATGGCCATTCGGCCTAGGAAAACGTGCACAAAGGGGTGGCCCACGGCTCACATGACTCACGGCCTTGGGTCACTCCTCGTGATGTGTGCTTTCACTTAATCTTATCGAATTAGACATTGGGTCACACACCAAAGCATGCATTAGCATAAATCGGGTCATGTTGCTTTAAACAACATGCGATTTACTACGCTCTTACTTGCATTGGGGCACAACCATCTAACCAAACAAGACTAAGGTTTTTAAAAGAGGTTTTGACTCGACAAAAGAAAGCTAACTTGAAAATTACAACTCGATAGCAAACGATAAATTACAAGCGACAAAACAAATAAAGAACGAACGACGCAAGAACAAACGAAACAAGAAAGGCCAAAGGCCACGGCCAAGTCTCATGGCTTAAAGCCACGTCCAAACCTAGGTCCTAGGTCAGGTTCATTAGATTAGATAGATGATTGCGAAACGGGATAGGAAACAAGTTAGAAAACGAATTAGAAACAACGTTGATCGATTGGAAGGATGTCGCGCAAAGGTGTATTCTACACGGCCTAAAAGGGGTCAAATTAGGTCAAGTTTGCTAATTAAGCTAACTTATCGAGTGTTAATAAGAAGGTGCTAATCACGCACTCTTATACTAGCAAGAAATTAGGTGAAAGAGAGAGATGCGTTCATTAAGTTACAGAATTGTCGATTGATTTTAAAAGCTATGTCGAAGCACCCTAATATGTCTAATTAGGTTATTTAAATGATCGAATGTCGTCTAAATAAGTCATATGTTAACAATCAGAGGTCATACTAACATGCAACGGGTCCTAAGGTGGGTCGAATTGGCCGAGACAAACAAAGGGTCAAAAGCGAGGAGCGAAGTTAGAAATTCGTTTTATTTATGCCCTACCTTGAACACGAGGATATGTAAATGAGACGGGGGTGTACGACCGACTGATGTAGCGGTTTCTTTTCCCATCTCAAGTCAACGCGGGTGTTCATGGTGGTACTTTAACTCATACTCGGACTAAACTAGTTTCGTAGTTAATTTAAACGATAAATAAAAGCGATAAACAAACAAAAACAAACTATAAGAAAAACAAACATAAAAACGAAATAAAAAAAGGAGAAAGAGGAGGATTTGATGCACCCTCAACCTATATGTATCGTTGACACCGTCTTGGGTCGTAATCGATGGTAGATTTTATCTCGAGAGGCCGTCGTCGACGAAGAAACAAAGCAAACACGCGTTTTTATCGAATCTGGACAGCAACTTTCAAACAGCGATTTCTCCCTCGTTTCACAACGAAAATTCGATTTAAAAGATGTTTTGAAAACTAGAAAGAGAGAAGAACAGAGATATTAAAGCAACCCCTGCTTTTTTTGAGTTATTGGGCACGAAAAACGAGCACAAACAGAACTGGACAGACAGGAACAAACCGCGAAAACAGAGTGTATAACACTCTGTTTTTCGAGGGATTTCGTATACTCTCAAGGGCAATTTGGCTCGTAAATCTTTGTCTAATGTGTATATGGATGTTATATGGTTAATTAGGAACAAGAAACTCGAGTTTTGATAGAGGTTTGAGGGAGGAACGAACTGTTTTTCGAAGGGGACACACAAACTGTTTCAGTTTGGATGTCGGTTTTGTGGAGGGTTTTTGAGAGGCAATTAGGGTTTGTTTCTGAGGTTTAAAGCTTGTGAGTGAAGGTAGGATGTATGGAGAACTTAGAGGAATGAATGTATGGTGAAGGGGTGGTATTTATAAGGAGTCAAAGTAGGGTAAAAGAGAGGGAGAGGCAGTCGGGCCTGCTCACGCATAGCTGCTGTCCAGCAGCTTTTGTGAGGGTTTGAGAGGGGTTTTCTTGGTGATTAAGCTAGGGTAATATGGGTAGGATACTAGGGTATGGGTTAGGGTTAATGGGTACGGGTTTTGGTGGTATTTGGAGCGGGATTTGGGCTCGGGATTTGAGCTGCAAAACAGGGGGGGTGCTCGTGTATATGCGGGCTGTTTGGGGGGTGTTTGGGATGGAATTTGGGCCGTGGTTATGGGGGTTCGAACTGGGTTGGATGGGTAGAGGCTTAGGTTGGTTAGTGTACTCGAGATTCGTGCCAACTCGTAAAGAAAACGGGCCCAAAAACCGAGCTAAAATCGAGCTCAAAAACATGCTTCTAAAACGTGTTTTCTTCGCTTTTAAAATCGATTTTTCAAATCAATTAACACATTAAAATAAATGATTTTTCAAGTCAAATATATTCATAAAATGATTTTTCAAATCAATTATTTATTTTATTTTCAATAAAATAAACTTGGGAAAATAAATTTAAAATAAAATAAAATAAATTGAATTCACCTCAAAAAAACCATAATTTAAATATCATTTAAAATAATAAAATGAACTCACTAAAAAAAACATTAATTTAAATATCATTTAAATTAATAAAATACTTCATCGACGACGCGCATTCTACATCGTAAAACGAACCCAAATAATGACAATGACAACTAAAGAATACATGTGTCCTATCATCATCGGGTGTTTGTCGGGTTCTCTATAAATTCCAATATCGACGGATACGGGTATCTACAGAGCCCCCACTTTGACTGAGGCTTGGACAAGGCGAAAGTCAAAGTATACCCCAGTCCCTCTCGACCGAGGATTCTTGGTCGTTTATAGTCCATTAGACTTGCGTATATAAGCTCGCCACCATAAGAAGAGACCATACCGAAACTTCGTTGGGGATTGACTCTCGCTTCGTTGTGTCAAATTATCGTCGTTGGTCGTCGACCCATAAAATTGCATATATGGTGGATTGAGCCTTATCCTTAGGCGCCTACGTATCCGTTTTTGACGGAATCAAACCCGCGTCGTAGTTCGGCAAGAATCTGCTGACACTTGCCCAAAGTTTATCATCTGCTGGCATTTGTCCGAAATTCATCATCTGCTGGCAGGTGCCCAAATGGGACGGGACTTTCCGAGGAGGTTGCCGCCGCTTTCATCATTTGCTTTCAGCTACGGAATTCTTCCATTTCTTACTCTTGTATTGAATTGAATTCTTGGTGGATATCATCCTTTTCATCTTGATAATGGTCTCGAAGCCAACCCGCCGAGCCCCATTTGTAATGGCTCTAAAGTCGAAGACTTTAGAGCCCCCAGTTGAAGCATATCCTGCTATAATTGAAACACAAAAACGTACTAGCAACAATCATCACATAAGCACATTTGGATCATCGACCCGAGAATTGAATTTGAAAAATTTGAATAATTGGGCCATCGACCCGAATTTTGAATTTGACATCACTTAGCATGTTGGGCCATCGACCCGAGGTTTGAAGTTGAAGTTTTGGAATGCTGGGTCGTCGACCTGAAATTGAATTTGAAAGGCTGGGTCATCAACCCAATGCTGGGTCGTCGACCTGAAATTGAATTTGAAAGACTGGGTCATCAACCCAAAATTTGAACATGTTGAAAATTTTGAATAATTGGGCCATCGACCCGAAATTTGAATTTGAAACGAATCATTTAGATGTTAGGTCGTCGACCCAAAATTTGATTTTGAATTTTGAGATTTGAACCATCTGTCCATAATTCGCGAAAGAAGTTTTTGAAATTTTGAAAGTTTTTGAAATTTTGAAATTCTGAAATTTTTGGCATTTTGAAATCGAACCTTGACGGGTGAGCATGAAATACGACTCAGACACTCTGTATGACTCGTAAACCACGTGGGCGTAGCCCGCTACCGTAAAACAAAAAAGGAAAATAAAACTGTAAGTTTGCACGGGTTTTAATTCAATTATTGACTTGTTGGGGGTAGAAATGTAAATTGGCCATTCTGGCGCCAAAAGACGACAAATGGGAATCACAAGGCCATCGGACTTGAGACAGAGATATCGTATGGCAGGGGCGTGCTCCCAAGGGCACATGGGAATCAAGATCACTTGGCATTGACAAGGTGGATTAAACTCACGGAGCAATAACGTTAGCTTCGCCTAGACACTAAACACAGACTGATTTTATGAGAACAGTTGGACATCACACATCACTCTTGTTGGGAACATTCTGCCACTCTTCTCCTCGCCTCCTTTCTTTTCAGCGAGTTTTCATCATTTCTTGCCACCGCCTTCTTTCTTTTCAGCGGGCTTTTACTATTTTTCTTCCACGCCTTCTTTCTTTTCAGCGGGTTTTTCATATTTTCTGTTCCCAACACAAACCCACATCTATGTGACTCAGCATCCTTGCCTAAACCGTTAGATAAAGCTCATTCCGAGACTTGACACTACTCATCTGAACCTATATCCTTATCCTAGCCTACATCGAGTGCTAAGACCGACTCAAACAAAGGTGGCTTCATTTGGACTTGGTTAAGACCCGTAAGAAACCGACAAGATGACAACTTGGATGATGGGTGGATTGAATCCCTTATTCTGAAGGACTGCCTACGTATTCGCGTGGAGCGAAATCAAATCCGACGTAGTTCGATCTTGGTGCATAAACATGGCATTTTGATTGTGTGTACACACTCAAAGGTTTCACCTAAGGTATCATGTCGTATCCCATTCTAGCCTGTAAGGTACCGTTAAATCCCGTGTCTGGGGTTAGGTGTAAAAGGCTTGGATCTTTTGGGATGTGGAGCTTGGTAATAACAAGTTGGAATGGTTAACCATCATTCTGAAGGTTTGTTTTGTGGTGCTAAGGCCAAGGGTTATGGCTGCTGATGTGGTTGGAATGGGTGTCTCGGGTTTGATGAACCACGAGTGCAAATGGGTTGAAAAAAGATGTGGGTTCAAATTTCCATATCTGGACCCTAAAGGCTGGGTGTAACAACACAAGCGGAATAATTCTCAAAATTCCCGACTATCCCTTTGTAACTGTCTCAGGAAGGACTTAGAGGGTAAAGAGGTTACTACTTAAGCTTTTGGGCTTCGCCCATTGAACTTCAACTATGGGTACTTGACTTGACTTCTGGCTTCCGTAATTTCGACATTCAACCAAAAGCGTTCTGCAATGACTTCAACATCTTTTTTTCTTTTTTCCTTTTTCTTTCATCTTTTTCTTTTTTCATTTTTCATTTTTTTCTTTTGCTTTTTTTTTCGTCCTGTTTTTCCTCATCTTTTCATTCTTTTTCATTTTTTTTTCTTCTCTTCTTGAAAATGGTCTTCTATTCATTCCCTTAGTCACAAATGGATACACCTTGAAAACTGGGCTTCGCCAACTAATTTGGGTAAGAACTAACAATTCCTTGTTAGAACGGGTTGATATCTTCTCTCTTCGAGATGGGATGATTTTGTTGGGGAAAAGGCTTGCCTTCCATCATCGATAGGGGAAACAAGGAGCTAGTCCGGGTTTGTCATAGAATCATCTAAAAGCTTGTCACAAACATTGGTTCAGATGGAGGTATTCTACCGCCAGACATGGAATAGGTAAAGGAATCAAACACAGGATCCTAGTGTACCTTACATTTTGAAACGAGACATATTTCTACCCCAGGGATTCCTTTGAGTGTGTTGTGCGTTTTATCATGCTTTCAGAATGATTGAGGATTGGAAACAAGACAAATTTGGAAACGAAACTGCAATTTTTTATTGGAAAGGCCAATGCTTAACAGAATCAAAGGAACGATTCCTAGGACACACCCTAGGTCATCACGGAAAAAAACGACTCAAATTCAAGAAAAGAAAGTCCTAGACTCGACTCGACTAAGATAAGAAAACAGATCCCGACTCATAATTTTCAAATATGGTCTTGAGCTTTCTCTTGTTCAACTGTCAGCTTAGATGCTCGGCTCTGGTCCTTGATCCCTATGATGGTTTGCCTCCATCCCGAGGTAGTCCTCTGAGGATCTACGCTAGTGATGGAGGTTGGTGAATCGAATTGTCTTTTATTAACTTCGTTAATGAGAGGAGTACATTCTAGAGCAAGACTCCCGACTTGAATTTCATTCTTCGGGTTTGGCAAGAATTCAAAGCAATCCACAAATATTTTCCCGATAAACACTCCTTTCCAGTGAGATGGGCGGATAAGATGGGAATAATCGGCATTGTCTTCGACAGAAACAAAGTTGGCGTGATCGCCAAATGGATTGGTGATGTTATTGGGTTTTATGGCTGGGATTGGGAGTGTTCCATTCTCAATCATGTCTTGGATTTCGTGCTTCAGTCGATAGCACCTTTCAGTATCATGGCCTTTCCCTTGATGAAAGGCACAGTAGGCATTCGGTTTGTACCATTTACCTTGTTGATCAGCGGGAGGGTCCGGAGTTGGACCAATAGGCTTCAGCTTTCCTTGGGCTATGAGCCTTTGGAGAGCGTATGTATAAGTGCATCCGATATCGGTGAATGCCCTAGGTGTTTGGCGCTGCGGCTTCTTCGATTGCCCTTCTAAGAGATTGATGCCTTCATCTAAATGGGTCGTTGCTGGGGCCTTGCCCTTAGACGATGAGGCCCCTTGGTACCCTTTCGGCTTTTCAGCCTCTGCCATTCTGACGTCATCTTCTACCTTTATCCCGATTCTTATCAATTCTTTGAAAGAGCCAAAATTATGGTATTTCAGAGCATTCCGGTAAACAGGTCGTAGATTCTTTACGAACTTATCTACCATTTCAACTTCGTCAGGCTTCTTGGCTAATTTCACGCTTTCAGCGCGCCATCTTGCAAGGAATTCAGTAAAGCCTTCTTTGTCTTTCTGTGTCATCACCTCCAATGTTCTTATGTTGGTTTGAATCTCGACATTATCAAAGATAGTGCTTGCAGAACTCCACCGTAATATCTTCGAAAGTGGGGAAGTTCTTAAGGTCAAGATTGTAGAACCACGCCTTCGGGTGTTCATCCAGAGATTGAGCAAAAATTTCAGAGAGCATGTCGTGGCACTCCCTTGGTGCTAAGTACCCCTTATAGGCCTTAACATGGTGGACTGGATCTTCTGTGCCCTTAAACTTTGGGATATCAGTGAGTACCATGTTCGTGGGCAACTTATCCTGAACTTGGGCATAGGCCCTAGCATTCTCATAGTGAATGTTCTTCCCCTGGGAGAGTTTCAAATGGTCTTCGATGAACTTGAACCGTTTCTCCAGATCGGTCGGAGGTGGGGTAAATGGAGGGGAATCTTCACCCAGCTTAGATTCAATTGCATCCATGCGGGTCATCGTGAGGTTCACGGCCTCAGTAAGCTTGTTAACAGCATCTTCCATTGCTTGACGTCGGGTTTTTGGCGGCCTTTCTACAAGAAAACCCCGTACTGAGTCAATATTTAAAGTAAGAGCCCCTGCACACTTAAGGACACGACCCCTACTTGACTCAAACAAAGACTCGACTTGAGATTGACTAAACAAAGGTTCGACTCACGGTTGGATCTAGACCTTGGTTCATTTTAGACTCGACAAAACGACATGACTCAAACTGTCATAAATCGGTTATAAACCGGACTCGGTGTGGCCAAACCCGTGATTGGACTAACATAGCCCATAGGTTCGGGTGAAACGCCCTAAATGGCCTAGCTTGGGCGTTTTTGTGGACTATCCTAGACCAAAAGGTCGACCAACATGACTCAAGGCCCAAGAGGTGAGCTTGGGTGACCCAACAAGGTCGTGTTCTAGACTCTTAGAACGAAACACACCCGGCCTAACACGGCCATGACCTGGACACGACTTGACGCATTTCATGCTTGGTTGAGGTTCGAGAGGCATTCTGGATTGGTTTTGAAAAAAAACGAAAGATTGATTCGAAAATGAGATTTGAAATGGGCAGCATCCCGGCTATAAAAGCTCATTTTGGGCCGAAAATTCTAGTCCTATTTGGGCAAAGATTCGCGTTTTTAAAACCATGCTATTTTGAAAGTAAGTTGTTCAAAAGTTCGGTTTTGAAAAGGACATGGGAAATTTCGAAAAGACTCGGGAAAACAATTTGCACATTGTCATTCTCATGTTACAAGGATGTATGCTCCTAGACATCTCTAAGTCTCGGCAAGTCTTCTACAAGAAGGTCTATGCCCTCCATCCTTTTGCGGTCTTATAGAGCAAGGTGTCTTAAGGTAGAGTACCTAGAAGATCGTCCCCACCATCAAGAACCACGCGAGGTGAAGTGGAAGCGAGCAATGTGCAGCTTCCTAGCATAGTGGGACGTCGCCCCCACGCATCACGAAGAAATTTGGGACGGCCCGGCAAGTCCTTAAGGGTTTATGCATGAATCGTAGCACTATGAGTAATGTTTTACTTTCCGACACTTTCTTTTCAAGTTTCACCTTGGAGGAACAGACCCTAGAAACAAAGTGTAACTAGTCCTCTTTTTCCCCAGAGTCGCAAATGTGGACAAGGCCCTCGAATCTGCGTCCGCGGGATCCACACTAGGCATAATCGATTCGAGGTTCTTTCGAATCGAATTAAGACAAATTAGAGTCGCCACCAAGTTTTTTGGGAACTTGGAACCGTTCAAGTCAACTTTACACCTTTCATCGAAAAGCATAAAGCCAATCGACTACGAGTGATTAAAGATAAAGACTTGTACCCTATATCACTCGATTTGAATGACTCTCGTAATCCAATGGTATTTAGACGGATCCACAAACCATAGATCTTGAGTAAGGGGTGAGGGTACGTGTTAGGAAGCCCATAAGGACACCTAACCCCGCCCGTCAATAACGGCCTCTACTAAGTCAAGTATCGGATTTCAAACAAGGTCATAGCTACTACGATATATGATATGCAAACATCGTTTTAAAATCCTAACATGTGAAGTTTCTATGTCGATTTAGATGCAACTAAACTAACTTTGTCAAAGTTGTAATTTAGCATGTGGGTTGATTGATCTAACAACATATAAACGAAACAAACAAGGCTTGATGGGAATGGGGGAGCCGTTGGGATCTACCCTATTACAACCCAGGCATTTCATGCCGACACAACGAGGAATTAAAGATACAACTCGATCTAAATACAATTGCTATATACGACACCATACACGGCACATGGCCATTCGGCCTAGGAAAACGTGCACAAAGGGGTGGCCCACTGCTCACATGACTCACGGCCTTGGGTCACTCCTCGTGATGTGTGCTTTCACTTAATCTTATCGAATTAGACATTGGGTCACACACCAAAGCATGCATTAGCATAAATCGGGCCATTTTGCTTTAAACAACATGCGATTTACTACGCTCTTACTTGCATTGGGGCACAACCATCTAACCAAACAAGACTAAGGTTTTTAAAAGAGGTTTTGACTCGACAAAAGAAAGCTAACTCGAAAATTACAACTCGATAGCAAACGATAAATTACAAGCGACAAAACAAATAAAGAACGAACGACGCAAGAACAAACGAAACAAGAAAGGCCAAAGGCCACGGCCAAGTCTCACGGCTTAAAGCCACGTCCAAACCTAGGTCCTAGGTCAGGTTCATTAGATTAGATAGATGATTGCGAAACGGGATAGGAAACAAGTTAGAAAACGAATTAGAAACAACGTTGATCGATTGGAAGGATGTCGCGCAAAGGTGTATTCTACACGGCCTAAAAGGGGTCAAATTAGGTCAAGTTTGCTAATTAAGCTAATTCATCGAGTGTTAATAAGAAGGTGCTAATCACGCACTCTTATACTAGCGAGAAATTAGGTGAAAGAGAGAGATGCGTTCATTAAGTTACAGAATTGTCGATTGATTTTAAAAGCTATGTCGAAGCACCCTAATATGTCTAATTAGGTTATTTAAATGATCGAATGTCGTCTAAATAAGTCATATGTTAACAATCAGAGGTCATACTAACATGCAACGGGTCCTAAGGTGGGTCGAATTGGCCGAGACAAACAAAGGGTCAAAAGCGAGGAGCGAAGTTAGAAATTCGTTTTATTTATGCCCTACCTTGAACACGAGGATATGTAAATGAGACGGGGGTGTACGACCGACTGATGTAGCGGTTTCTTTTCCCATCTCAAGTCAACGCGGGTGTTCATGGTGGTACTTTAACTCATACTCGGACTAAACTAGTTTCGTAGTTAATTTAAACGATAAATAAAAGCGATAAACAAACAAAAACAAACTATAAGAAAAACAAACATAAAAACGAAATAAAAAAAGGAGAAAGAGGAGGATTTGATGCACCCTCAACCTACATGTATCGTTGACACCATCTTGGGTCGTAATCGATGGTAGATTTTATCTCGAGAGGCCGTCGTCGACGAAGAAACAAAGCAAACACGCGTTTTTATCGAATCTGGACAGCAACTTTCAAACAGCGATTTCTCCCTCGTTTCACAACGAAAATTCGATTTAAAAGATGTTTTGAAAACTAGAAAGAGAGGGGAACAGAGATATTAAAGCAACCCCTGCTCGTTTTGAGTTATTGGGCACGAAAAACGAGTACAAACAGAACTGGACAGACAGGAACAAACCGCGAAAACAGAGTGTATAACACTCTGTTTTTCGAGGGATTTCGTATACTCTCAAGGGCAATTTGGCTCGTAAATCTTTGTCTAATGTGTATATGGATGTTATATGGCTAATTAGGAACAAGAAACCCGAGTTTTGATGGAGGTTTGAGGGAGGAACGAACTGTTTTTCGAAGGGGACACACAAACTGTTTCAGTTTGGATGTCGGTTTTGTGGAGGGTTTTTGAGAGGCAATTAGGGTTTGTTTCTGAGGTTTAAAGCTTGTGAGTGAAGGTAGGATGTATGGAGAACTTAGAGGAATGAATGTATGGTGAAGGGGTGGTATTTATAAGGAGTCAAAGTAGGGTAAAAGAGAGGGAGAGGCAGTCGGGCCTGCTCACGCATAGCTGCTGTCCAGCAGCTTTTGTGAGGGTTTGAGAGGGATTTTCTTGGTGATTAAGCTAGGGTAATATGGGTAGGATACTAAGGTATGGGTTAGGGTTAATGGGTACGGGTTTTGGTGGTATTTGGAGCGGGATTTGGGCTCGGGATTTGAGCTGCAAAACAGGGGGGGTGCTCGTGTATATGCGGGCTGTTTGGGGGGTGTTTGGGATGGAATTTGGGCCGTGGTTATGGGGGTTCGAACTGGGTTGGATGGGTAGAGGCTTAGGTTGGTTAGTGTACTTGAGATTCGTGCCAACTCGTAAAGAAAACGGGCCCAAAAACCGAGCTAAAATCGAGCTCAAAAACATGCTTCTAAAACGAGTTTTCTTCGCTTTTAAAATCGATTTTTCAAATCAATTAACTCATTAAAATAAATGATTTTTCAAATCAAATATATTCATAAAATGATTTTTCAAATCAATTATTTATTTTATTTTCAATAAAATAAACTTGGGAAAATAAATTCAAAATAAAATAAAATAAATTGAATTCACCTCAAAAAAACCATAATTTAAATATCATTTAAAATAATAAAATGAACTCACTAAAAAAAACATTAATTTAAATATCATTTAAATTAATAAAATACTTCATCGACGACGCCCATTCTACATCGTAAAACGAACCCAAATAATGACAATGACAACTAAAGAATACATGTGTCCTATCATCATCGGGTGTTTGTCGGGTTCTCTATAAATTCCAATATCGACGGATACGGGTATCTACAGTATCCTTTTAGACTTAGTAGCTTGGAGAAACAATATCTATGATGGAGTGTGTACCCTTAAATTGCTTCCCCTTTAGATGATTTCCGCCACTTAGATGAGGAAAGTGGCTATTCTTTTGTAGATGCATCCATTACTTATTTTGTGTGCTTAATGCTTGGATGTATCGCCATTTTGGCAAGCCCCACCTTGCCTTGCAAGAAGGCAACCTCCCTCATAGATGTCTTGTTGTGAGTTGAAGGGGCGGAGTGAGACCCTCTAATTGTCTCACATCGGTTATATTATTAGATTAGTATAAATGAAGGTCTAGTTCTAATCACCTCTTTACTCGGGACGAGTAAAGGTTCGGTTAGGGGATGTTTGATGTGACTCTTAATTGCGCACATTTAGTCCCCTAATTGAACCCATTTTGCATACTAGTATAGCATTTTATGGCCATTTTATCCGTCAATTCCTTCCTCTTTTGCTTTCCTATTGCATTGTATATGTCTTGTAGGAAAGAAGATAATGAGGCGGAATTCCCGTCTCCCATGCATACTTGGAAGCTTGATGACAACCTTAGATGGACTAGTATGAAGAGGAGGTAAGAACAATGACCAATGAAGCATGAATAAAGTGTATACGTAGATCATAGGTTTCTAAAGCAAGAGGTGGAAAACTGTATGAAGATCTGAGCGTCTTCTCTGCAAGACGGGCAGATTGCCTGGGCCAGATCCAAGCGTCCCGATGCCCAGTCCGAGCGGATCCTGGAGCTTTGATCCGAGCGTCTTCCCTCCAAGATGGGCGGATCCCTTGGCAGAACCAACTGTGCTTCAAGCTGATCCGAGCGGATCGTGGTGGGAGTAGCTACGTGATATGCGTATCTCCCTCAAGACTTGCAATTCCCTATTTAAAACTTAGCATTGTTATTTACTAATCCACCCTTACTTAACCTAATGATGTACCACTATATATACTCCATTTGTAATAATCAAAAGAGAGCCCTCTTAGTGGAGGCAAACCTTCCTTAGATTAGATTAGGAGTAGATTAGAATAGATAAATCTCAACCATTCCACATTAATCTTTCCTTAATTGGATTATTACTGGAGAATTGACAACTCTTCATCAATCAATCAAGTTCTCTTCTATTATTCTTTGCTTTATATTTGGATCATTCCTAAGTTTGGTATAATTTCTTTAGTCTTTAGTCTTTATTGTTTATTTCCTCATTCTCTTATCATGTTTATACTTGTTGTGATGATTGACAACATTAATGACATGTTTTCCATGATAATGAGTGAGTAGTTCTTTGAATAGGATTAGTGGGGAATTAGGGGAAACAAACATGAGGACTAATATATGTTTAATCTAATATGTTTTCATAATTAATTTGCTTGCTTGTTGTGATTTCAACTTATGCACATGTTATGTTTGATGAAATGCGAGCCTATGAATCCTTACATTTTTACCCATCACCTGCCTTTTCAATGGGGCTTGTAAGCTTATACACCAACTCGAGCCTCATTAGACCATTCATATAGTTGAATACGAAGGACTAAGTCGATTTGTAGGTGTTGTACAATCTAATCGATTCGGCTCCGGGACTCAAACCTTCTTAGGGATTATAAGCTTATACACCAACTCGATCCCATCACAATAATAAGTGCTTGCTATATAATTGAGAACATGTTTGTATGATCAAACTCCCATGAATCCCCTATGAACCCATGACATCCTAGTATCCTTTATTACTTGTCATCAATTGTTTACATCTCTTAATTCATTGCTTGTTTTACTTTATTGCTTGCATTAGTCTAGAACGCAACTACAACCCAAATCAATTATGACACTAGCATAAATTAAGATAGATAGACTTAGAACCCAAAGCACACCGTCCCGTGGATCGACCTCGACTTAACCACTAACTAGTTGTTTGTTGAGAATATAAATATGTTTGATTGAGACCCCAACGACACTCTACATCAAAAACGAACTTCGTCCCCGAAGTTCACACCATACCTGATACAACACGCAAAACCAACATACTAACCACGCCACTCAAAAGACACCTAACTCAACTCAAAAGGCATTAACCATGGACCCAACCATAACCAACTATGTACACACAAACCGAAACACAACCATGACGACGTCAAAACTTTCCCAAAACAGATGCGATCATCTCCTACCCCCTTTAAAAGACAAAGGTTACGACCCTGTAACCAAACATACCTGCTCAAAAAGATTTGGGTAGCGTTCTCTCATAGCCTCTTCCGGCTCCAAAGTGGCTTCTTCCACATTGTGATTAGACCATAGGACCTTAAGTAATACAGTTTCACCATTCCTTGTCTTGCGCACCTTACAATCGAATATCTCCTTTGGTACCTCCGCATAAGTTAGAGCTTCATCCAACTCGATATTCTCAACCTCGAGCACATGTGACGGATCACTCACATATTTCCGAACTTGTGACACATGAAAATCATTATGCACCCGATAAAGAGATGGTGGTAAATCTAGCCGATAACCTACTTCACCTACCCGATCCAAAATCACATATGGACCTATGAATTTCTGACTCAACTTCCCTCTCTTACCAAACATCATCACGCCACACATAGGTGACACTTTCAAGAGGACCTAGTCACCCACTGCAAACTCAATGTCCCTATGGTGCAAATCCGCATAACTCTTTTGCGGATCTTGAGTTGATTTCATCTTTTGTCGAATCAATTCCACTTGCTCAACCATATCTTGTACCGTTTGTGGTCCTAAACCACAGCTTCTGTGCTATCGTCCAAACACAATGGACTCCTACACTTCCTCCCATACAACGCCTCAAAATGTGCCATCCTAATACTTGTGTGATAGCTATTGTTGTATGAAAACTCTATCAGATCAAGTCTATCCCCCCAACTCCCACCAAACTCCATCCCACAAGCTCTCAACATGTTTTCTAAGGTCTTGATAGTCCTTACAGTTTGACCATCTGCTGCAGGATGAAACACCGACTCATCTTTAAGGTAGTCCCATCAATTTCTGCAACTCTTGCTAAAATCGTGATATAAACCTCGCATCTCTATCTGACACAATATCCTTTGGTATCCCGTGTAACCGCACCACATGTTTCCTGTACCCAAGAGCCAGTTGAATCTTACTCCAAGTATCTTTCATTGGAATAAAATGAGCTGACTTTGTCAGACGATCGAAGATTACCCAAATCATATTGTTACCCTGCCGAGTCCTCGGTAACCCCACAATTAAATCCATAGAAATCGATTCCGATTTCCATTCCGGTACCTCAAGTGACTGAATCTTACCTTGTGGTCTCTGTTGCTCTCCCTTTACCCTATGACAAGTCAAACACCTAGCCACAAATTCCGTTACCTCTTTCTTCATACCAGGCCACGAAAACGTCTTCTTCAAGTCCTTATAGAGCTTGTCACCTCCCGGATGTACCGAATAAGGAGTGCAATGAGCCTCCATCATAATTAACTTCTTCAACTAAGTATCATTAGGCACACACCACCTCTCACCGAATCGAACACCCTCATCTGTATGGATAAAAAAATCTCGAAACTGTACCGCTCTCTACCCTTACTTTCCACTCTTGAATCTTGGAATCAAGTATCTCTTTTCTTTTGATGTCATCATAAAGTTCAGGTTCGATAGTCAAATTGCTGATGACATCTCCCTTACGAATCATATGAATCCCCATCTTAATCATATCATTCTTCAATTTCATCAGTGACATGGCAGTGCATAGCGAATGCACACTCTTTTCCTACTCAAAGTATCTGCAACCACATTAGCCTTCACTTCATGGTAGATGATCTCCATATCATAATCCCCAATCAACTCCGTCCACCTTCTCTGATGCATGTTTAACTCCTTCTGAGTGTAGATGTACTTCAAACTCTTATGATCTGAAAATACCTTAAAGGTTGCCCCGTATAAATAGTGCCTCCAAATCTTTAGAGGAAATACAACCGCACCCAGTTCCAAATCATGAGCAGGATATTTCTCCTTATACGGCTTCAACTGCCTCGAAGCATAGACAATGATCTTTCCATTTTGCATCAAAACACAACCTAACCCATTCTTCAAAGCATTGGTATAAACCTCGAAGTTCTCACTTCCCTCGGGCAAAGCTAGAATGGGAGTTGTAGTCAAACGCTCCTTTAATGTTTGGAACGTCGTCTCACAACTCTCATGCCAACGAAATTTGGTCTCTTTCCTCATCAAAGTTGTCATAGATCTAGCGATCTTAGAGAAATCCTTCACGAACCTCCCGTAGTAGCCAGCTAAACCCAAAAAACTCCGAATCTCAGCAACATTCTTTGGTGCTTCCTAGTTTGACACTGTAGACACCCCGTTTCTGCACCTCCCGCCAAACACCCAGTGATGATTGGGCCGCATGTTTAGCATATGTCGCGATTTTATGACGTTTCATAAATTGGTTAATAAAAGGTAACTCGTACACTTGTTTCCACCCCTTGGTTGTCATCTAGGTGTCTTTACGGTCGTTTTGGCAGTAATTAGAGTATATTTGGAGTCCTGGTAAAAAACCATTTCCATTTTCTAAAACCGTCAAATCCCGAGTCAAAAAACAATGTGCTTGTCTACCTAAGGTTAGGATATCATAAAATGTTAGGATTATATCTCATTTTGATTCCCATGTCACTTTTTTAGGCTGAACTTAGGTTTACATTGCAAAATGTGCATTTCATTTAGCTAAAATGACAACCCAGCCTTTAGGCCCATTTTACGAGATGATAAGGACTTTTTTGGGTATGGTTTATTTCACATAAAGTTCTATATCTTTCTTTTATCTTTCCAACACCACCAAAATCACCTTAATCAGAGTCTTGTAGAGAAAGTTATGCCTAAAATTAATCCCCTTTCTCCCCTAATCCTAAAATCATTTCCACCTTCCTCCTTATCTCTCGAAACTCTCTCCCTTTTCTCTAAACCCTCACAAACACCTACTACTTGGGATTTAAGCTTGGATTAGAAGATCTACCACCTTCCTTTTCATCTCCTTCACTTAGTAAGTAAAGATCTCCTCTTTTTATAGCCTCTTAAACCCTAACTTTTGGGGAAATTTGTTATGGGTAGTTAATTAGCAATTAGTATATGTATTGGGGTAATTAAGGGGTAATAATAAGGGGCTTTGTAGTGTATATTAGTATAGGATATATTGTGATAGTTACTATGTGGTTTGTGTAGGATGAGACAATCCCTTGAGATAGTTTTTGTCCCGATTCGAGTAGCTTGAGGAGATTGCTAAAAGGTAGGTTAATCCTACTCGGTTTCAATAATGTAGTGTTGTTTATGTTAATGTTGTAGTTAGTTTTGCATAATTAGGGCATTTGTATTATAACATGTTTAGTGGTAATCACATTATTTAGAGGGTGATTATGATATGTTGGTTGTGGTTCATGCATTGGTCATTGTCATATATATTGGAATTGTTGTTGTTGTTGTTGTTGTTGTTGTTGTTGTTGTTGTTGTTGTTGTTGTTGTTGTTGTTGTTGTTGTTGTTGTTGTTGTTGTTGTTGTTGTTGTTGTTGTTGTTGTTGTTGTTGTTGTTGTTGTTGTTGTTGTTGTTGTTGTTGTTGTTGTTGTTGTTGTTGTTGTTGTTGTTGTTGTTGTTGTTGTTGTTGTTGTTGTTGTTGTTGTTGTTGTTGTTGTTGTTGTTGTTGTTGTTGTTGTTGTTGTTGTTGTTCTTGTTGTTGTTGTTGTTGTTGTTGTTGTTGTTGTTGTTGTTGTTGTTGTTGTTGTTGTTGTTGTTGTTGTTGTTATTTTGGAGACATAAGACGGTTGGGAGACATTAATGACTTGAGTTACGGAGGGACTCGTGTGGTTGAGGTACGACGTCTGGCGGGGGATCCGGTTAGCTTCCGGACCCGGTACGTTTGGGCGTGTCCCGGTACTTGTTTGTGGTTGTTTGTATGTCTGGGTGTGTCCCGGTACCAGTGTGGTTGTCGGTATGTCTGGGCGTGTCCCTATACCATTGTGGTGGCGGTGGTGTGTTGGCGTCTCATTTACATTAGTAGTCATATTGCATGTTCACACTTGAGTCGTGTCACCTTTGATTTGTTTATTGAAACTGACGTTTGTTGTGTCTGTGTATTTGTCACCTGTCTCTTTTGGGGTGGCTTGTGTTGATCTATATGATATCCTTTGGTCATATGGGGAGCAGGTTAGGTACAGATCGTTTGTATAGTACGCGGGAGACGGGACGAGCTTGACGAGTCACGAGACGAGTGTAGTTAGTTAGATGAGTATAATAGCCGTAAGTTGTATTTCATTCATTAGTTAATGGTTTGTAATCACTAAACTTGTCATTTATAATAAATGTTTCTTTATTATATCTCTAACTCACCGCCTCGGGAAATCGAGAAGGTAACATCTCCCAATTACCTTGGCCGGGTAAGAAGGGGGTGTTACAAATTGGTATCAGATCGATGATTTTGGAACCTAAACCAATGAACTAAACTGAACCTAGGTGTGTCGAATAAAATGAACCCTACTTGAGTATGATAGGAGATCGGTTTTGGATGAGTGGGCGGTCTCATATCAAAACTAGTGCCTATTCTCTCGGTTGGTCACTACGTGGGTGGTTAAAAGCATGGGTGACGTTATGTGGAAGTTATATGGTGGCATGATTGCATGAATGTGTGATTTACATTAAGTTCTTGTTTGATATAATACTTACCATGATACACGAAAATGTGAAAGTTGAATACTAGGTTATTAGGAGTAGCATGCTTAGAAATAGTAATATATGTTGGTATCCGAATGATGACATTGCTTTTTAAATTTTGCATCGAGTGTTAAATGAATGCATGTTAGTGTATTTATCGTATATGATTGGTGAATTATGTTGGTAGAGTAGTTATTAGTACTACGATAAGGTACAAGAGACAGTACGATAGGATGACGTATGAGCTAACTCGAATGAGTCACCGAAAGCCGGTGGACTCCCTAATCTTCTCTTTGTGTTGCAGGGATTTCATCGTTCTCATCCGACTCGAAATTTCCAACCATAAGCAACCACTCTACCGAGTACGAGTTCGCACCTGACCGAGTAACCTCTCACTCGACCGAGAGGGCTCTGACACTCGGCCGAGTGGATCATTTTCCAGAAGATAGTAACATCCTGGAAAATAGGGCACTCGACCGAGTAAACTCGGCCACTCGGCCACTCCACCGAGTGAAAAATTCACTCGACTGAGTGAACTCGCCACTCGACCGAGAGAACTCGCCACTCGGCCGAGTGGAACTGGGATGGGATTTACACGGGTTTGATCCTCTTTTCTTCATTCCTTTGTTGGAGCTTGTGTCCTCCACAAATTAGTGTGATAACATTTATAAATCTCTTATAGGTTCACAAGGGTATACTTCGTATTTTATCAGTTGATTAACGATTACCTAATAACGGTTGGCTTGCTAGAAAGTTTGACGTTATTATCATACTGATGGCGGTGATCAACTGGTCCCTAAAGGTCACACCTAAAGGATGTGTTTGAGAGATGTGGTTATGGAAATGTAATCACATTGATGCCTTATATGACTAAACAGTTAGTCAATGTGTTGATGAGACGATTATTTAATGCCGATTAAATAATATTAGCTGAGACGAATTAACTGTCAATTCGTAAATTGAAATATAATAAGTTATATTTAATTAATGTATATAATGTTAGCTTGGACGAATTAATATGTTAATTCGTAATTAAATGTAATCAGTTATATTTAATTAGCAAGTTAAAGTATATATGATACGATATTGTCACAGACCGGCATTAATAAATCCACTGCAAGCTGTTGTGTGTAGACTTATTAATACGAAATGATATAAATGACAATTTATAAATAATACATTTTATACATGGTCGATCGACCGGGTGTGTCAGTCGATCGACTGATATACCTGCTTCAGAATATTGGGCCGAAAATTAAAAAGAAAAAAAAAACCACCCTAATTCTCCCTAATACACGGTTATAAGGGAGAGGGGAGTTTATTTTTCCTTACCTAATTTTCTAACCTATTCTTCCCTCTCATCTAAAAACACAAAAACGAAAAACCCTAAGCAATTTTACAGAAAATTTGGGGATCGATTCTAGCAAAAGAACAAGGGCATATCTCATATCATCTTGGGTGCAACTGATAGGTGAATATCATTGCGATATTGTTCTTAGGCCGTTTTTGCTAGGACCGAAGGTTGATTTCTTTATTCTCTACCTTTTTGTTTATGTAATTTATTTTATGACTAGCATTCATCATTATATATTCGTTATAATCCTTAAAGTTAAAGGGATGCATACAGATAAATCCCACAAGTGGTATCAGAGCCAAGGCCACGAATTTTATTTTGATGATTTTCATAAAATTGGATGTAAACAAAAAAAAATTGGTCTCGAAAATTAGGGTTTCGGCTGTAAAATTTTTTTTTTAGCCGTAGCAGATTTCGGTTCACGGTATGGTCGATCGACCAGTACCCTTGGTCGACCGACTGCCTCGACTAGTTGACCGACCTTCTTCTTTTTTTTTGATATTTTGATTTCCATTTGATTCATACATATTGTTGTTTTAATCAGTTAAGATGATAATATGATAATTTGTAGATGTTTTGATTTAATGAAAATTAAATTGAGATGTAAATGGAAATCGTATCAAGTTGTTGATGATAAATTGTTTTTTGCTATACTGTTTTTGGCATAAATGGTTCTAAATTGTTGTTTAGAATCATGCTTCATAAATTTAAATGTTTAAATTATAAGGTGAATATGCCAATCTTGTTAATAGCAACAATAAACGATCTTGTTCATCAATATCATGTTTTTGTTTTAGGGCATTTTTGCCGCAAAAGAAAAAAAAAAGGGGGCTTTATTAGGGTTTGCTTTGCCGAGAGCTCCAAAAGAAAAAAAATTTCTGTATTTTGTTTTTTTTTTTTTTTTTTTGCTTTTGCCGAAAAAAAAGGGCTGTTTTTGGTTTTTTTTATTCCAGCCGAGAAAAAAAAAAAACAATGTTATGTTTCGGTTTTTGAAGAATTGCCGAAAGAAAGAAAGAAATTTTTTTTTTATTTCTGTTTTTTTTTTTCAGCCGAGCTGGAAAAATAAAAAAAAAAAAAATTCGGGTGTTTTTTTGTTTGCCGAGACCAAAAGAGAAAAAAAAAAAGTTTTTTTTTGTTTTGATTTTGGCCAATTAGTTATTGTGAAGCGGTTCATAATTCATAGATACCTAATTATTTTAAAGCAGTTTAAAATATTGATGGATTAAATTCATATTACAAGTTTAATATGAATTAAGATTAAATTTATAGTGAGTAATTGAGGAATTGTCACTTAATTTAATCAATTAAATAGGTGGTTTGGATAAAATTAATCTACATAATTAAAGAATTATGTCTTGCATGTTTAATTTTTTTTAGTTGATGCATTTTATTTCAGTTGAATGAATCGTTGAATGGTTTTATTTACGTATTTTTGCAATCGGTTGTAATTTGTAATACCTAGTGCGGCCTTAGTCAAATTATGTTTTCGTAATGATGGGAACATAATTTTTAATGTAATTTGAGATCTCGTATCTCCGTTTGGTTTTCTTTATTTATTACGGTTTTGAAATTAGAATGTAAATAGGTTTATTATGTAATTTTTAAATTGTAATTTTTGAGAAGACTAAAGATGGAGATTGGAGCTCACTCCCGCTACATGGATCAAGATGGAACATCAAGACAAGCTTCTCGGGTCCATGGATGGATTCCAAAGTTGTATTAATGTTCATTTTGATAGGATAGGCCACACTAGGACTTTATTTTGTTTTACGTTTTACCGTTCTTATTGCTTTTCATTCACATGCTAGTTAATGCATCATATTCCGCCTAAAACCAAATCACCTACTAAAATGCATGAAAATTGACACATATAGGTTGTATGTTAGTTTTCATAGACATACAGATGTCACATGTTTTTTAAGCCATCACCTTAGTTTATTCATTCACGCATGCTAGATATTAGTTCACTTAAAATGAATTAAAATAAAGTTGATGGGATCTTCCTCTAAAACGGAAATTGAGATTGTTCTTTATAAGGGCAAACAACTATGAATCCCTTCTTCGTCGGTAGGCATAATATGACTCCTTCTACGTTGGGTAAGTAGTTTGTGTTGACTTAGTTTATCTCAACATTATAGTCCGAAGAGTTTCTCGTGATTATGATGGACTAAAGATAGAATTTACAGAAATTTATCGACCAAGAATTCTAACAGTAGAATTAGCCAAAAGGTTGGCTTATCAATTTACAGATAATTGAGTCTTGGGATCATTTATATAATTCTTGAGGAAGGTCAATTGTATAAATGCATGAGTCTTCGCGTTATAACAATATTACATTAGACTTAAATTAAAATCGATGCACATGCTTATTATTTATTCTTCTTTTCGCAGTGTAGAACACGTTTATTTTACTGTTACAACAAATGGCTGGAAATAACGAAATCCCAAAGTCAAGTGCCACACTTGGACGCGAGTCCTGGCTGAAAGTTTTTATGGATAACATGAATCAGTACACGCGACTGAAGAATGATGGGTCCAACTTTGCGGACTGGGAGGCAGCACTACGGAATGCTGCCATTGCTGACGGTAAGCTCAAGTACTTAACTGAGCCAATACCGGTCAAACCAGCCCCCAATGCGGGAGTTAATGAGTCACTTGCTTATAGTGATTTCGTCATGGAAGCGGGTGCGTTAAAGAACGTACACATCTTTGCAATGGAAACCAATTTGCAGAGACGCTTCATTTTCCAAGGTGCAAACAAGATTTTCACCACGCTCACTAACGAGTTTTCAAAAGCACCGAGAATCGTTACTTATGAGCATACCTGTCGCTTCTTTGACGCGAAACTCCAAAAGGGCCAACCGGTTAGCCCACACATTCTTAACATGATTGAGAATGTCGAGAAATTGGAGACACTTGATTGCAAAATCAGTGAGAGCATTGTCATTGACCGAATGCTTCATTCTCTTCACGATGGTTTTGCCCTTTTCAGGGCGAACTACTACATGAATGACTTGAAAAAGAGTCCTCATGAGCTACACTCCCTTCTCGTACAGACCGAGAAGGATATGAAATTGAGTGGGAACATGAAGCAGGATGTTCTCATGATTTCCAACAAGGGTAAAGGTAAGGGCAAAGCTCCAGGCGACCTAACTGTAGGTAAGCCAAAATTCAAGAAGCCAGGAAACGGTAAGAGTGGGCCTGGTGAGACTAGTGGCTTACAGGGAAAGGCAAAGAGCAAGGGCGGTGACATTGAGTGCCATCATTGTCACAAGACTGGACATTGGAGGAGGAACTGTCCCGTGTACCGTGAGGACATTAAAGCAGGCCGCGTCGTTCCTGTTGGTATGTCATCTTATATTCATATGATTGAGATTAACCATGCAAGTTTCGGAACTTGGGTACTTGATACTAGTTGTGGTTCTCATCTGTGTAATCATTTGCAGGGCCTAAGAAACATCACACCTCTCGGAAAGGGTGATGTGGACCTGCGAGTCGGGAATGGAGCTAGAGTTGCTGCTGTCTTGAAGGGAACATATGTAATCCAACTCCCTAGTGGTCTTGAGTTATTTTTAAATAACTGTTACTATGTACCCAGTTTGTCTAAGAACATTATTTCAGTTTTCGTACTTGATAAAGACGGATTTTCATTTTTAATAAAGGATAATAGCTGTATTTTCTCTTTCAATGAAATGATTTATGGCAAAGCGGTTTCCATGAATGGAATTTATATCTTAGATCAAACCACGGAAGTATTACACGTGAATAATAAGAAATTAAAGGTTGGTGACAAAGATCAAACCTATCTATGGCATTGTCGAATGGGACACATAAATGAGAAACGTGTAAAGAAACTCGTCGATAATGGGACTATTCCCGCATTCGAATTTTCTACATATGGCACGTGTGAATCATGTCTCATTGGCAAAATGACTCGAATTTCCTTCAAAGGTGTTGGAATGCGCGCTAGTGACCTATTAGGACTCATACATACTGATGTTTGTGGACCTATGTCAATTACCGCTAGAGATGGCTATAGATATTTTATCACTTTCACGGACGATTTGAGTAGATACGGATATGTCTACTTAATGAAGCATAAAAGTGAGTCCTTTGAGAAATTCAAGGAATACCAGAACAGGGTTGAGAACCAACTGGGTAGAAAGGTTAAAGCACTCCGTTCAGATCGGGGTGGCGAATATCTTTCAAATGAGTTTGATCAACACCTTAAAGACTGTGGAATCGTTCTAGAGTTAACTCCACCTGGAACACCTCAATTAAATGGTGTGTCCGAACGGAGAAATTGAACCTTACTTAATATGGTTCGATCCATGATGAGTCACACGGTAGTGCCTGATTCATTATGGGGTTTTGCTCTTTTGTCAGCTGCTCTTATACTTAACCGAAGTCCGGCTAAAGATGTCGACAAGACTCCATATGAAATGTGGAAAGGAACGGTCCCTAACTTATCCTTTATTCGGGTTTGGGGCTGCGAGGCTTATGTCAAGTGGAGACACGAGGATAAGCTCGGCCCGCGATCGGTCAAGACATACTCTATTGGTTATCCAAAAGGAACATTTGGTCATTACTTCTATTCGCCTACCGAACATCGAGTTTTTGTTGCGGCTAGTGCGACGTTCTTAGAGAAAGAATTTCTCGAGAATAAGACAAGTAATAGAACCTTCGAGCTGTCGGAGATTCTAGAACCAACAACCGAGGAACGGATGGAGG
The DNA here is from genome assembly GCF_048544455.1 of Silene latifolia. NCBI lineage: Eukaryota > Viridiplantae > Streptophyta > Magnoliopsida > Caryophyllales > Caryophyllaceae > Silene > Silene latifolia. The sequence goes on along the minus strand of NC_133535.1, from coordinate 119,495,335 downwards.
AAGTTGTTCCTCCAACTGATGACACGGTTAATATTCCTGAGGAACCTAGGAGGTCGGGTAGAGTCTCTCATCCTCCGGACAGATACATTGGTATGGTCGATTAGAATGACGTTTTACTCCTAGAGAGTAATGAACCCGCTACCTATAAAGGTGCTATGACCTGTTCCGACTCAAAGCTATGGCTCGAAGCCATGCAATCCAAGATGGACTCCATTTATGAAAATGACGTATGTGATCTAGTTGATTTACCTAATAAGGTAAAACCTCTACAGTGCAAATGGCTTTACAAAATAAAGCGTTCTGTAGACGCGCAACCAGATACCTATCAGGCACGACTAGTGGCAAAAGGTTTCACTCAAGTGCACGGATTGCATTATGATGAGAGTTTTGCACCTGTAGTCATGCTACGTTCCATTCGGATAATCTTAGCGATTGCCGCATTTCATGACTATGAAATTTGGCAAATGGATGTGAAAATCGCCTTCTTAAATGGTTATTTGGAGGAAGAGTTGTACATGGTGCAACCCGAAGGTTTCATAGATCCTGAACATTCTAAGAAAGTATGCAAGCTTAAGCGTTCCATTTATGGACTTAAGCAAGCTTCTCGAAGTTGGAATCATCGTTTCGACCAGGTGATAAAAGAGTATGGTTTCACTCGATCGGTCGAGGAACATACTCTTGATTGGGAAGGACATTCCTCTCCTATCTTCGGTTAAAGAATGGTTGAAGAACCATTTCCAGATGAAAGATCTTGGTGAGGCACAACGCATATTGGGAATCCGTATCTACCGAGATTGATCACGACGAACGTTATCACTTAGTCAGGAGTCTTATTTGGATAAGATTCTTGAGAAGTTCAGTATGACCAACTCCAAGAAGGGGAACCTTCCAATGACGTCAGGGATGCAGTTGAGCAAGTCTCAGTCACCCACGACGCCTGAAGGGATTGAGCGCATGAGTCGTGTTCCTTATACATCTGCAATAGGATCAATCATGTATGCCATGATATGCACACGTCCAGACGTGGCATATGCATTGAGTATGACGAGTCGGTACCAAAAGAATCCAGGTGAAACACACTGGATAGCTGTTAAAAATATCCTCAAGTACCTACGGAGGACTAAGGATAGGGTATTGACTTATGGAGGCGATACTAAGCTATGCGCAATCGGTTACACAAATGCTAGCTTCCAAACGGATCGAGATGATTCAAAATCTCAGTCCGGATTCGTCTTCACTCTTAATGGTGCTGCGGTCAGCTGGAAGAGTTCGAAACAGAGTGTTGTACCAGATTCTACCACTGAATCCGAGTACTATGCCACTTCAGAATCAGCTAAGGAAGCGATATGAATGCGTCAATTCTTACAAGGACTTACGATAGTTCCTAGTTCGAATGACCCGATCACCATCTATTGTGACAATAGAGGTGCCATCTTCCAGGCTAAGGAGCCAAAGTCTAGCAACAAATCTAGACATGTACATCGGAAAGCTCACCTGATCCGTGATTACGTGGAGCAAGAAGAGATAGTGATTGACAAGATAGCTTCGGATGATAACATCGCGGATCCTCTCACTAAACCGTTGAATTTTGATAAGCATGAAGGGTACGTTATTTCCATGGGAATTAAACGTGTTCCTGAGTTGTAGTAGTTGATTATGGATTTGATACATTATTTTTTTCATATACTATTTATAACTTCATCATTTTTATAATATTTTGGTTTTCACGTGGATTGTACTGACAACTTTGAACGCCACACAGTGAAATGAATTACATTATATTTTGTTTGTTCCGTAATCGCCTTAATGAGCTGATAACTCTGGCTATTATATTGTGTAGTCGATTGATGGTTGGTTCAACGAGCCATAAGTCAAACGGTTGACTGATCGATCACAGATGCGAGATTATAACGATACCTCGTAGGATAAATTTTTGTGACAACGTAATGGAGTCCTAAATGTTTAACAACATTCGGTGCCAGGTCGTGGATAGGACATCCATTGTGTTCCTAGAGTCGATTCTTTTGACTATCGACTGTCTCTTGAGATTAAGGCAGTTTTTGGGTGACTTTGGTTTCTTTCTCACGGTCTGCCGTGAATCGGAGACTAAGTAGATTTTTTTCGGGTCATTTCATACTGTGCTTACATCTGCAGGATTCGAGTTGAGGAAAATATCCAACCTTTATCAGGTATAGTTATTTCTCAGGGCCACTCGAGGAGTTGTAACTGAAATGCATGGCCATGCTTGAATGATGATTCGTTTATCAGTTAAGTTACTCTCTAGTCGTGGAAACCACTCTTGATAATGATCGCTTGTAAAATACGACCTTTGTGAATACGGATTTACAAATTGTTTTACATTGAGTGGGAGAAATTTTAGGATATGAGAATCGGTTATCGCACATACACTTGTGAGGACAAGTGGGAGTTTGTTGGAGCTTGTGTCCTCCACAAATTAGTGTGATAACATTTATAAATCTCTTATAGGTTCACAAGGGTATACTTCGTATTTTATCAGTTGATTAACGATTACCTAATAACGGTTGGCTTGCTAGAAAGTTTGACGTTATTATCATACTGATGGCGGTGATCAACTGGTCCCTAAAGGTCACACCTAAAGGATGTGTTTGAGAGATGTGGTTATGGAAATGTAATCACATTGATGCCTTATATGACTAAACAGTTAGTCAATGTGTTGATAAGACGATTATTTAATGCCGATTAAATAATATTAGCTGAGACGAATTAACTGTCAATTCGTAAATTGAAATATAATAAGTTATATTTAATTAATGTATATAATATTAGCTTGGACGAATTAATATGTTAATTCGTAATTAAATATAATCAGTTATATTTAATTAGCAAGTTAAAGTATATATTATATGATATTGTCACAGACCGACATTAATAAATCCACTGCAAGCTGTTGTGTGTAGACTTATTAATATGAAATGATTTAAATGACAATTTATAAATAATACATTTTATACATGGTCGATCGACCGGGTGTGTCAGTCGATCGACTGATATACCTGCTTCGGAATATTGGGACGAAAATTAAAAAGAAAAAAAAAACCCACCCTAATTCTCCCTAATACACGGTTATAAGGGAGAGGGGAGTATATTTTTCCTGACCTAATTTTCTAACCTATTCTTGCCTCTCATCTAAAAACACAAAAACGAAAAACCCTAAGCAATTTTACAGAAAATTTGGGGATCGATTCTAGCAAAAGAACAAGGGCATTTCTCATATCATCTTGGGTGCAACTGATAGGTGAATATCATTGCGATATTGTTCTTAGGCCGTTTTTGCTAGGACCGAAGGTTGATTTCTTTACTCTATACCTTTTTATTTATGTAATTTATTTTATGACTAGCATTCATCATTATATATTCGTTATAATCCTTAAAGTTAAAGGGATGCATACAGATAAATCCCACATCCTTATCTTCTTCCCATCTCATTTTCAACTCATTGCAACAACACCAAAATTCCTCTAAAAATAATTCTAGAACTCCATTTTTGTGATTTGCTATTTGGGCTAAGCTTTCCACTCAAGTTTTCGTCTCAAATCTCTCCTGATTAGCTATGTAAGTAGACCATTCTTCTCCTTGTTCCTCCATCTTAAACTTGTTGAGATCTACACTAATGTGCTTGAGGTGTGTCAATTAATTTCATGCTTTTACTTAATTCATAGTAACAAATGGCTTTCTACATTATGGTTGTTGCAAAAGAAATCAAATTTTGTGTCAAAATTTTTGGTCATCGCCAAGGCAAACGAAATTTTGATGATGAATTTATATGTGGATTTTGGTGATTGTTGTTGTGTATAATTGGGCAACAAAGGCTTAACCTTTGTTGTTATGGTTGAATTTTGTTCAATATGTGAAAATTTCGCCTTAAATTTTCGTCTTAAATTTTCTAAATTTAGATGATTCATGCCCAAATTTTTAATTTTCTTGAGTAAAAGTTGGTTTAATTGTCTTATAAGACTACCATTCTAATTGTTAATACGGTATGTGGTCTCAAAAATAAAATTTTTCCATCTTGAAAATTGGGTGAAGTTCTTGAAAACTTCCTAAGTATCCATGAACAACTCTGATTCTGCCTTGAAAATGGTTTGAGAGGTGTTGATAAGTTAAGAGTTTAATGGTTATTATTATTACACTATGACGTAAATCAAAAAAGTTTCATCTTAAAAATGTAAATGAATTTCTAAAATAAATAAATAAATAAATGAATAAATTTAACACTCACTCTGTCAAAAACTTTATTTTGATGCTCACAACTTGGTCCAGTATTAAGTTTGGGAATTGGGGGAGAATTTCATCCACTTTCAAAGTTTGTCACAAGTCTCATCCTTCCTTCTATGTCTTCTGTGTGATTTCTCTTGTAGCATGTCAAGGAACACGAGGAGCAACCGTGGGAGAAACAACCGTCAACCCCAATCTGAACTAGAGGCATCGCCCGCCTTTACCCACCCAGGATACCCAGGGTTAGAATTTGAGAGTGAACCCCATAGAAATACCTTCTTAGCCCTCACCGAGAGACGTTTGAACGCTACTAGGTGTGTGTTGGAGAGTGCCTTAGAAGCCTTGGGAATAGAGGTACAAGTGCATGAAATCTTTAGCGTACTTGGAATGGAGGGATTGTATAACTTAGCGAAAATAAGCTACCGCTTCCTTACCCTAGAATTTTTGAGTTTCTTCCTCTACAATCCAAAAGACTACACCGTGATCTTTCGACTGAAGAACACCTCCTTTCACCTATCTAGTAATGTCTTTGCGGAGCGGCTAGGTGTAGGAAAAAGGACCACCTTTACTCTTGACAAGGTGAGGAAGGAAATGAAAGCCACAAAATACATCAACCTTTACACGGGTAACCGCAATAGCGACGTCAGTACCATGAAAATAAATGACGTGGAATACCCCGTTTTGAAAATTTTCCTTCGCCTAATGGCCAACCTCCTTTACGGGAGAAATGACCCTAGTAAACTCAATTCCTCGGAAGTACTACTTCTAAGCTCCTACCTCAATCCATACTATGAGAGGCGTTTTTACTTTAGCCCTGTGTCTATGGTATGCTTAGCATTTGAAAGGATGACCATGTCCGACTAGTGCTTCTTTGATTGCGGTGCCCTAGTGACTAGACTAGCCAAGAACCTCTTGGGTTATGAACCGGGGGCAATTGATAGACCCATGAGTACGGAGGTCCCATACTTAGACAATGCCTATATGAAAGGCATGTTTTGGGTTGTGGTGGGGTACCCATGGAGAGTGAACAAAGATTTATACATTAAGCTTCCCGCAAACGGGAGATTGCCCGAAATCTCTCACTTACCCGAACTAGCCCCACCTCGTCCTCTGGCCCGATCCTACCTAATTCCCGAAAGTCTTACTTACACTCTTGATGGCTAAGTAGTACAAGGGGAACCAACCCCGCAACTCCTTTCTGATCCTCCTAGGACTTTTCCACATGCCCCATCATCCTCCTATGTGCCCATGCCCTCTCCGCCCTTTGATCGCCCTAGACACTCCACTTACGCTCCGTCCTCTTCTTTCCTGCGCGAACCTTCACCGCACCATGACCCTCCCCGACACTCCATGCACATACCGTCTTTCACCGGAGGATATAACCAACCACCGCTGGCTTATGGTCACCAATATCCTATGGCAGACCTAGTTGAGAGAGTGAACAACTCCTTGGTCCTAAGAGATATGCATGAGTTCACCTATAACCAAGGGGTAAGGCCGACCGAACGCCCTAGTTTTTGGTCCGGGGATGGGGACACTTCCGGAGTATTCAAGGCCTATGGTATTCAACCCTCGGATTGGTGTCATAGGATTTCTCACGGCGACGGACACTTACTTGGCCCTTGGGCGGAACCGCACTATACAACCAGGAGTTTCTTCAATGATACGCACCAAAGTGGAGGCTACCAGGAGAATGTAGGTAATGCTTACCAAGGTAATGTGGATAGTCCGTACCAAGAGGAAGTGGGAGGTGTCTCTCATGAGGGTGGGAGCAATGTCTTTTATGGGAACGGGAGTGGAGGTGGAGCATCTAACTGGGCACCAGGACTTATGGAGTATCATGGCCGCTATGTCAATGCAATTATAGAAGACGCGACGATGGACACCTCAAGCGATATAAGGAGTGAAGAGCTTAGCACGCGGAGGGAGGAGTCACCGGTAAATATCCAAGGAGCCCTGGTTCGGTGGGTGAAAAGGTTTGGCAAAAGGAGGAAGTCATCTTCTTAGTTTTATCTACTCATGTGGAAACTTGTGTGACCTTATGTCGGTTGAGTCTCGAACAATTTACTTTTCTCGTGTTGTAAACTCGGCCATAAGGCCAAAACCTAGTGGATGTTGTGTGGTAGGATGGTACTATGATCACCATTGAGACCCTCTTTGCAAGTATGATTGACCATAGGTAAGTCTAGAGACTATGAATGACCGAATTTTGGACTATCAGGTGACACTCGGCCGAGTGCTATTTTCACTCGACCGAGTGCCCCATTTCACTCGATCGAGTGAGCCGAAAATAGATCCTGGGAACATTTTGTAAGAGCCCGCACTCGACCGAGTGCCATCCCCACTTGACCGAGTAAGTATCCACTCGACCGAGTGGACTGTTTTGTTCTCGTTTTGATGGTTTTGAACCAACATGGATTGAGCACTTCCGTTTTATAACCCTACCGGCCCCTAGTAGTGTGTAATCGTAGAAATCATTAGTGAATGAATTGAAATGAGTTGTTTACATTAACATGTATTGTTTTGTGCGTTTTGGTACAAACACGTTTAATTGATGGATGAAATCTAACTTGCTTAGTAAGGATAATAATGAAACATTAATTGGTATGTATAAGTGAGAGTTCTATGAGTTTTATGCATGATCGAGTCTTGTGGAGATGATTTGATACGAGAATGGATAAGAATACATGCGTGATCGCGTGGTTTATGCACAACATGAGCTTGTCGGGAATAAGGGATATGGAAGAGAGTGAGTCACAGTAGGCGGGGTACTCGACCGCGATATGATTGTTATGTACGGAGTCATGAGTTATACACGTATACCTTGAGTAACACACTATGCATGATACGACTAGACCTTAGCCATGATAGTGGGAATGAATGTTGAACTTGACTTGTACTCGAACCCATGAGCCTAGATTAAGTGAATAAGAGAATCCTTCTTGCGAGAGATCGAGTGGCGAACTTCAGGACGAAGTTCTCTTTTAGGGGGAGTGAATGTAACACTTAGGAATAATAAAGGACATGAGAACACAAAAGAACACGTACGGAAAAACCCTAGCGAGAGAGACGAATAGAGGCTTGAGGAAGAGATTGGGAGTGAGGCACGACAAGAAGGAGACGAAAGAGAGTGTTAAGGAAAAGTGAGGATGAGGCGAACTTCGAGGACGAAGTTCATTTTTAAGGAGGGAAGATTGTAATACTCAGCCTTTGTGGGACCCGTAATTTGACCTGGGGACGCGTAAGCGGACCTTTAGACCGATAAGAGATCACTCGGAAGGGAAGGATAGCCTTACACTAGAAGCCTTAACAAGACCTTCCCTAGCAAGGAGCCTTAACAAGACATTCCCTAGCATATAAAGGCGTCACCATCTCGGTTGCCTGAGGACAGCAATAATCAAACGTCGATAAAAGAACAATTAAGTTATTTTACAAGTGTTTAACAAAACTAAAGATATACGAAAGATGTAACTCAAAACCACTATCTATTATATGAACTACTTCAGTCGTGACTCATGGAAGACTCGTCCCGCCAGACACCCAGCTAACATCCAGTTCACAACCTGCTAAGACTGACTGCTCACCATAAGGGATCACGGCAGACACAACAGAAACAAACAACAAGACAAACCACACAAGGTCAGTAACTGAAGAAACGCACCAACAACCACAGACACAACACAAGCACAACAAGTCATACACAACACAACTCATCCAACCAATCTCCGTCACCGACTGTCCACTGGACCAGCCCTGCCAGTGGAGGAACGCAGCCGTACCCATCAAATCCCCGCTCATCATACCGAGCGATAAACCCATGTCCATTAATGTGCACATCCCCTCCCGTAGCGGGTTCCACGGAGGGCGAACTATGGGCGTGGAGCCACTCCCGCAAGTGACTCCACTCAGCCGAGGACGCACCTCGAGAACCAGAGACAAACAAACACAATCAGCTGTAATACAACAATGACAACGAAACAACACCACACCAACCAACTATCACAATCAGACAACCGCATCGACACTACAACAACCAAACCACATCAAATACACTCTAGACAACCAACAGTACTGAGTAAGCGAACCTACCTTTAGCCAACCGCAGCGATTTCACGCCTGACCATAAGATATCAATCAACCACGCAATACACCTACACATAGCAATCCGGCGTCAAGACCGCTACCCCACTCAAGAAACCCATCTCCATGGCACAAGCATCCTCAAGGACTCCAATGGGAGGAACTATGGTGAAGAGAAGGAGAAGAGACGACATTTAGGTTTAGAGAAGAGAGGCGGAAATGATTTGCGGTTTCTCTAAACACGGTTTATAAATTCTCGCTGTAAACACGCTACTCGATCGAGTAACTAACGTACTCGATCGAGTGGCCCCTACACGATCGAGCTCCCAAGCTACTCGATCGAGTAGCCTCGACTAGATCGAGTACCAAACGTTCAAAGTTTACCCCGTCACAGGTTATTGCTCGTAAGGTTTCCGAAGGTCCAGACACGTGTCTAAGGTCGGTCAACGTGAGTCAACGGGTCCCTAAAATGACGGGTATTACAGTCTTCCCGCCTTAAAAAGAACTTCGTCCCCGAAGTTCGACTCATCCTCTCCCGAACCACACGACAAATAAACCCAGGTCATCACCACCGTTTACCCGACACAGGTCAACATAGCTGTTTAGAAGTACCATCTTACTACGTATGTTCATCAAACATCATCATCACCCACCTTAGCACACAATACACAGCACGACTCCCAGCTAAACACACAAACTTTTCTTCGAATCATTTGAACCTATACCAATCAAAAAACAACTAACTCAACCATCACCGGCACCCACTACATGCTATTATCTAAACGTACATCAACACAACTATTAGACTATACTTCCATTCATTACTTGTCGACAACTACCGATTACAAAACATACAAAACAACGATCCTACCATCGATTTACAAAAACACATGTTACTGATTCATACAACACATATATCATTCCACTCTATTACCTTAACCACACAACACAATTCTGCCAAAGACAACCCACTATTGCTAACAACATGTCATTCCCATGACAACATAACTACTAATTACTAAAAATAAAGTATACAATATGTTATTTTATTCAACAATTATAAATCCTTACTCAATTGCACCATAACCACTATGAAAATATTCAAACAATCATATAAAGCTATTCAAACAATCATTCACACACCTTAAAATACCACAAAATACTGCAAAGCTGTTATAATTACGTCATTTTTCTTTTGCGACATTACTCTTCCCCTCTTAAAAGGAACTTCGTCCCCGAAGTTCACCATCAAAAAACTCCCCTGTCCTTCAAACCGATACTTATTATACCATCTTGATATTACTCATAAACCACAAAACAACTTTGATTCACATTGACATAACTTACTCTTTGGCATTACACAATTTAACTCGTATAAACTTAAAACCACTGAAAGTATGTAACACACCGCAAGATATATTATTACAACTTACAGCAAGGTCATCAACTATTTGTCGTACGATCATACCGAATATGCAACAACATTATGAACATTGTATCCTACTTACCCAATTCGACTTGATATAAACTACAAAGTTATACAAATACCTACCAAGAATTGTGCAAGATGACCAATATGCATATACGACTCATGACAGCAACGACACTTTGTTGACATTACGTAAACAAGACCCACCATATATATATATATATATATATATATATATATATATATATATATATATATATATATATATATATATATATATATATATTAGTATTAGGATCATGTAAGTCCTCATCTTACATGTGAGTCCATAAGTCCCATTATGGGCCATTGGATCTTGGAAATGGAAGGCTAAGATGAGAACAAAAAAATTAAGGTTAATGCTCTAATTTTGCCATCTTCTTCTAATTTTCTCATTAACTACATTAATCCTCCTTATCTTTCATTCACCAACTCATTATCACATCTCCTCATTCTCTCTCTATATCTCACTTCTCCATATTCTCTCCAAAAAAACCAAGAAAAAAAAACCCAAAAAACCAAACAAATAAAAAATCCAAATAAATCATTTACTCATCTTTTCCTCATTCACCATCCACCTACGACCACCAACCGGAAACCACCACAGTCGCCACCACCACCGCCGCCGCCCGACGTCATTTTTTTTTTTAACTTGATGTTTGAGTGTTCTTTTTATTTTTTCTGTTGTTTTTTTCTCCTTATATCGTCTTGCTATATAATATTGTTTTAAATTTGTGAGTTTTTTTTTAATTTTAATCTTAGATCTACTAAAATAGATCAATTTTCATTGACCCTTTTTTTTTCATTTAGGTTTTTTTTTTTTTTTTTTTTTTTCAATTTTGATGTTTTGGTCTCTTTTTTTCCGGTTATTTACATTCTCACAAATTATAGTGTGATTTTAGTATTAAATCTATTAGTTATGAAATCTCATTTTTTACTTTTTTCTTGTTGATATCACTTTGTTAATATCCGTCTTGTTATATATATTTGCTAAATTTCGTATTTAAAATTTTGTCTTGGTATTGTGTGATTTAGGATCTATTAAACTTACTTGTTCGGTTAAAATTACACTTTTTCGGTTAAAATTACACTTTTGTCCGTTAAAATTACACTTTTTTCCGTTAAAATTACACTTTTTTCGGTTTAAATCACAATTTTTTTCCTGTTAAAATTACATTTTTTAACGTTAAAATTACACTTTTTTCCGTTAAAATTACACTTTTTTCTGTTAAAATTACACTTTTTTTCATTAAAATTACACTTGTTTTCCGGTTAAAATTACACTTTTTCCCGTTAAAATTACACTTTTTTCTGTTAAAATTACACTTGTCTTCATTAAAGTTACATTTATCTCTATTATTAAAGTTACACTTATCTCTACTAAGGTTACCCTCTCAATGACTAAAGTACGCTTTTGGACTAAAGCTAGAACAATTTGGACTGAAGTTACACAAATTTGGACTAAAATTACACAATTTGGACTAACTAATGGAGTTATTTGTAAATTGTAACTTACACAATTTAGACTAAAGATACACAAATTTGGACTATAGTTATACAATTTGGATTAAAATTACACTTTTATGGACTAAAATTACACTTCCGTGGACCAAAATTACCCCTTTGATAGACTAAAGTTATACATTTTTGGATTAAAGTTACACATTTTTGGACTAAAATTACACTTTTATGGACTAAAATTACACTCATAAAACGATAAAAGATATACACTATCAATGTACTAAAGTTACACTTTAGTGGACAATGATTGAAATTGCACAATCTCAATGACTCAAAACAAATGAATTGGGTAACTTTAGTCCAAATTGTGTATTTTTACTCTAAATGTAGTCGTAAATAGTGTTATATTAGTTCAAACAAATTCAAATTTATTCGTAAATAGTGTATTTTCAGTCCAAAATAGTAATTTTAGTCCAAATTTAGTCGTAAATAGTGTATTTTTAGTCCAAATTTTGTATTTTCAGTCCAAAATTGTATAATTTTAGCTCAAATTTAATTGTAAATATTGTATTTTAGTCCAAATTTAGTCCAAAATAACTCTATTAGTTAGTCCAAATTGTCCAAATTAGTTAGTCCAAATTATCCAAATTAGTTTGTCCAAATTGTTCAAATAATCCAAATTAGTCTGTCTAACTTTAGGCAAAGAGTGTAACTTTAGTCATTGAGAGGGTAATTTTAACAGAAAAAGTGTAATTTTAACAGGAAAAAGTGTAATTTTAATAAAAAAAAAAGTGTAATTGAAACCAAAAAAAGTGTAATTTTAACAACAAAAAGTGTAATTGAGACCAAAAAAAGTGTAATTTTAACAACAAAAAGTGTAATTTTAACAAAAAAAAGTGTAATTTTAACAGAAAAAGTGTAATTTTTTTTTTCAAAAAGCGTAATTTTAACCAAAAAAAAGTGTAATTTTAACCAAAAAAAGTGTAATTTTAACAACAAAAAAGTGTAATTTTAACAGAAAAAAGTGTAATTGTAACAAATATAAGTGTAATTGTAATAGAAAAAAGTGTAATTTTAACAGGAAAAAGTGTAATTATAACAGAAATAAGTGTTATTTTAACCCAAAAAAGTGTAATTTTAACCAAAAAAAAGTGTAATTGTAACAGGAAAAAGTGTAACTTTAATGACGATAAGTGTAATTTTAACAAAAAAAAGTGTACCTTGAATGTTTGAAGGTTGTGCATTTTTTTTAACAAGATCTATAATTTTAGCACAAAATAATATGTAATTACAAAAATAAAAAACCAAAATAAATACCAACCATACTAGATCTAAAATAATAAAAAAACCGAAAAAAAAATCAGAAAGAAAAAAACCGAAATAAACAAGATTTTAATGGTGGATGAGATTTTAATAATAACAATGAAATAAACAAGATTTAAACGGTTTTAATAATAACAATGAAAAAAATCGAAATAATATGCAATGATATTTTAATAATAACAATGAAATAAACAAGATTTGTTGAAATAAAAAATGAAAACAAGATGAAATGAAAACCAAATCTGAAAAAAATCAAGATGATGCCCAAAAAATTAAAACCAAATCTGAAAAATTAAAACCAAATCTGAAAAAAATAAATAAAAACGAAATCAAAACACAAAAATAAATGAGAGACAAAAAACACAAACCATAAATCAAAAAACGAAAAAAAAAAACGAATGGTGGTTTTTTTTTGTGTTTGTCGGGGATGGAAGGAGGAGAGGCGGCAAAGGAAGGAGTGGTGGTGGGTGCGTGGTGGAAGGAGGAGAGTGGTTGAAGGAGGAGAGTGGTGGTCGCCGGAGGAAGGAGGTGCCGGAGGAAGCAGGGGCTGGTTTTGTGCCGGAGGAAGGAGGGGCTGTTGTGGGTGGGGTCGCCGGAGGAAGGAAGAGGGAAAAGGAAGAGGATTTCTTAATTTGAAATTTTTGTTTTGGTTTTTTTTTTTTTTTTTGTGATGGGAGGAAGAGAGGATGAGAGGTTTGGTTTTGGTTTTGGAATGAATGAATGGGAGAGGAATGAATGAAGGATAACAATGAAATTAGAAATGAGGAGGAGATTAGGAATGATTAGGGAGGTAGATTAGCTAGATTCATTTCTAGCCCTCCATTAAGATGCAATCTCCTCCCTCCATCCCTTTCATCCAAAGGCCCATATGAAGACTTAGGGACTCAATAGATGTAAGGGACTTATTTGAACTTTACACTATATATATGTATATATGTATATATATACATATATATGTATATATATATATGTATATATATATATGTATATATATATGTATATATATATGTATATATATATGTATACATATATATAGTGTCAAGTTCTCCTAAGTCCTTCATATCTTTTGAGTCCCTAAGTCTTCATATGGGCCTTTGGATGAAGGAGATGGAGGGAGGAGATTGCATCTCAATGGAGGGCTATGAATGAATCTATCTAATTTGCCTCCCTAATCTTTCCTAAACACCTCCTAATTCTAATCCTCTCTTTTTACCCACTCCCTCTTCCCCTCACTAATCATTCAATTTCATACATTTCATTTCCTCCCATTCTCTCTCAATAACAAAACCAAACAAAAAAACCAAACAAAAAAAACCCAAACAAAATCAAAATAAAATCCCCTCCTTCCATCAACCCTCCTTCCTCCGGCGACCCACCATCAACTCTCCTTCCTCCGGCGACCCAACCCACCGCAGCCCCACCTTCCCGGCGCCATTCCCTTCCCCTTCCCCGCCACTGACCTCGCACCACCGCCCAACACTGCCTTCGTCCCCTTCCCCGCCGTCGTCACCTTCCGCGTCGTCGCTCTCCCTCAACCTCTCCTCCTCCTCTGACCACCCGAGCCCCCTCTCCTCCTCCTCTGACCACTACTCACGGCACACCTCCACCATCCCGACAACACCAACACCACCGTTTGTCCTCTCCTCCACCGTCGTTGCTGTTGTCTTTTGTTTTTTTTTTTTTGTTTTTTTTTTCTTTTTCGTTCCTATCTACGCAGATCTGTGTTGTTTTTTTTTTTTCTTTTTTTTTTTTGTTCAAATATGGGGGTGTTTATTTTAGGGTTTTTCCCCCTTTGAATATCTTGTAAATTAGTCCACCACTTTTGGGTTCTATCGGTTTTTCCTCATAGCACCAATTTTGGGTTCTATCGGTTTATTTTTTTTTTTTATTTCAAGATCTGTTTTTTGAGATCTTGTTTCATTTTTTTTTTTAAAAACCGTCGCTTGTTATTTCTGGAATTTGTTGTTGTTGTTGGTTGTTTTAATTTTAGTTCTCGCTTTTTTAGTTTCGGTTTTTTTTTAAATTCCTACTTTTTTTTTATTTGAAGATTAGTTTCGGTTGTTTCAATCTTGTTTATTTCATTGTATATTTCATTGTTATTATTAAAACCTCATCCACCATTGAAATCTTGTTTATTTCGGTTTTTTCGTTAAAATTACACTTTTTTTTCTGTTAAAATTACACTTTTTTTCGTCAAAATTACACTTTTTCCTGTTAAAATTACACTTTTTCTTCTTACAATTACACTTTTTCTTGTTACAATTACACTTTTTCCTGTTAAAATTATACTTTTTCTTGTTGGAATTACACTTTTTCTTGTCACAATTACATTTTTTCTTCTTACAATTACACTTTGTTTTGTTAAAATTACACTTTTTATGTTAAAATTACACTCAATTCTGTTACAATTACACTTTTTCCTGTTAAAATTACACTTTTTCTTGTTGGAATTACACTTTTTCTTGTTACAATTACACTTTTTCTTTCACAATTACACTTTTTCTTCTTACAATTACACTTTTTTTTGTTACAATTACACTTTTTATGTTAAAATTACACTCAATTCTGTTACAATTACACTTTTTCCTGTTAAAATTACACTTTTTCTTGTTGGAATTACATTTTTTTCCTTTAAAATTACACCTTTCTACTTTAAAATTACACTTTTTTCGGTTAAAATTACACTTTTTCCTGTTAAAATTACACTTATCTCTATTAATGACTAAAGTTACACTCTTGGACTAAAGTTAGACAGACTAATTTGGACTATTTGGACAATTTGGACTAACTAATTTGGACTATTTGGACTATTTGGACTAACTAATTTGGACAATTTGGACTAACTAATTTGGACTATTTGGACTATTTGGACGAACTAATGGAGTTTACGACTAAATTGAATACAATATTTACAACTAAATTTGGAATAAAATTATACAATTTTGGACTAAAATTATACAATTTTGGACTAAAAATACATTTTTGGACTGAAAATACACTATTCACGAATAATTTTGAACTAATAATACGCTAATTACGACTAAATTTAGAGTAAAATTACACAATTCATTTATTTTGAGTCATTTAGATTGTGCAA